>NC_083437.1:26358763-27592732 GCF_020745735.1 Hemiscyllium ocellatum
ATTGTTTTGGTCTGCATTCTCATGGGGGTCAGACAAGGTGAATTTTCCTTACCTGAAGGATTTTAGTGAACCAGATGGATTTTAATAACAATCAACAATAGTTTCCTCATCACTATTAAACTCTTTCACTCATCAGTGAGTCAGGACATAACCATTACCTGCAAAATTAAGTGATTTTCCTGATTAGCTTTGCAAAAACCAACTATAATTCTGAACATCTTGAAAAAAGCTCCAGTTTCTTTTGCTTTACTTCCATGATCAATCATCCTGTTTCACTTCAATTAATCTCCTGCATCTTTTTCTTGGCTTAGTACCATACCAAACAGTTCTTAATGGCAAAGGCAAACATTTTTTAGGAGGTGTGAGGTATTTAGTAAATCATAAGGTTTACTGGTAGTGGAACACAAACTTTGCTTTAATTCCTTCTAACTCAGCTGACAGTTAATCTGAGGAGAGGGACAGTGGTAAACAGTCTCCTGAATATTCACTTTCACTTTGCCATAGAAAACACACCAGTTTGGAGTGAGGCTCTTGGAAGGTGATTAATTGACCTATTGCTTCAGTTGCTGGAGACTTCAGAAACCTCGCTACTTAGACTGACATAAATCGAGCAAATTTAAGCTCTAATCAGAAATTTGAGCTTATTTTACATGCCAAGGAGCAAGTTTGTCTAAGTATAAGCTGAAAAATGTAAGTCATGCAAGTTAGGGGAAAGGACTGGAAAGTGGACATGAGGAATGTCAGATCAACTGTTCATTGGTGGAGCAGGCTCAAGGAGACCGCCTACACCTATTCCTATTTTTTATGGTCTTATGTTACAAGAAAGGAAGCCTTACTGTAATATCCCTTCACCAAACACTGTGTAGAATCTGAGTAAAGTATAGTATGGAGGCAATTCTCCCTAACTGCCAAATTTTATTGATACAATTTTCCTTCTGAGTCAAATGACTGAAAAATTTCAGTTTCGCGACGGAACTTGATCCACTCATCCTCTCAGAGGTAGTTCATTGACCATAAAGTATTCTGAGTTTCCTGAGGATGAGAGGCTATTTAGAAATTTAAGTTTTTCTTCCTTGTTGCACAGAATCCAAACCAAATTTAACATTTGTACATAGAATTCTGTAAAGCATGCTCAGAGCAGGGCATGAGCTTCGTCTACAATATGAAGTGGTTGTTGATGCCGTCGTCTTATTTTGAGAGTTGGGGATCAGTTAGTCATTTGCCTGGACTGGTGGCTTGCAATGCAGAGTGGCACCAAAAACATGGGTTCAGTTCTTGAACTGGCTTAGGTTGCCATGTATGACTTTTTTTAACCTTGCCTTCCTCTGAGGCATGATGACCCTCAGATTAAACTCACCACCAGGTATCTGTCTCTAATGAGCGAGCAGGCTTATCGTCCTCTGACAATAGCAACTTTACCCTGTGTTACGTTCCTTAATATCAAACTAATACACACATACTGTAGACCCCATGTACCTGTGGGTGATATGTTCCTAGACCAAAAGTAGCCCGAAAATGCAGATAGGAGCGAACCCGTTCATTTCAATGGGAAATTTATCTTCCTGGCAGCTTCTTAGTCCCTGATTCCGGAAAGTTTCCAATAAAATGTTCAGGTCACGGTAAACCGCAGTAACTGAAATTGAGGAAAACGATTTCGCAGATATGGGGGTCGCCCTGTACTTAGTGAGTAACATAGGTTCAACCTACTTGAAATCTCAAGTAGATTTATTTAACACTCAAACTGATAAGTTGTCATTACACAACAACTTTTGTACACATTCTTAGTCTAGTACACTGCTGCTTCACCTCCTCATGATTGCTAGTCATGTGGTGTAATCCTGGTATTTAGCTTATTAGCATACTTAAAACAGTAGTATAACACTGCATTATCTAGCCCCCTCACTGCAGTTTTGCATTTTATTTTATAAGTCAAAGTATCTTTGTGCTGACCCATCTGAAGGTGTAATTCATTTAGTACCACACCCCAGCCTTTCCTCCATTGCTGTAAAATTCCTATTGTGATTGTTCACTTCCTCTCCTGAAGGTGCTGACTCTTCTTGGGGTTCAGCTCCACCTCCTCTTATGAAGGTGCTGACTGATACTGACGTTCAGCTCCTCTCCTCTCCGAAAGAGAACCAGTAGCCTTGTACCTTATTTAAGTGAGAATTGAAACAGGTATTGCTCTCTAACAGAATCACAGCCAAATCCATTCCTGTCTCCTGTATGTCCACACTATCACACTTTGCAGAAGAAGTACTGGATAGCGATGAGTTGCAAAAGCAATGGGTGGTTTCTCCTTTCTAGCCTGGGCACTGAGGCCAGTTGCTACCATAGACTAAACCAAGGTGGAGCTTGTAAGTTTCTGATAGTAGAAATGAGAATGTTGTTCACAGCAACTTTCCCAACCGAGCCAATAGAAAAGTGGTTGTGTGTTTTAATAATGCAAGGAAGATATGAATGTTTTGTAGTTAAAACTTTACCGGTTACTTGTTCAATCTAGCCCTTTACTCGCCACTTCGGGTTGAGTTAAATAATTTTGAAAGCAGCTTTAATCCTTTTTATTACTGTTTAATTAACTTTAGCTATAAATCTTTCTTGACTATTTAGAACTCTTGCTAAATTGAGTTTTCAACAGGGTGCTGATTTGAGCTTTGTAAAATAGTGATTATTAAAATCAATGTCAATCCCCATCACAGCAGACTGAAATAATTTATATGTTTGGATTTAAGGCTGAGAGAGATTTTCGAAAGTAGTCAGTGAAAGATTTGTTTGATATTGAAAGTGTACAATTGATGTTGGGCTTAGAGTCTGTGACTTGTTTGTTTCTAAACTTAGAATAATCGACTGATAATACACAGAGAGGCTGTTCAGCCTAATTGCCTGTTCCAGTTCTCTTAGAGAGTTTCCAAACCTTGCTGCGTCTCTGGCTTTTCCCTACATTTCTGCAAATGTTTTCCCTTCAAGTATTTGTAGAATTCTTTTTGATAGTTAAGACTGCATTTTCTTTCAGCCGTTATAATAGTACCTTTCAGACCAAAGCAACTCAGAAACAAAACATTCCTCCATTTTTTTCTTGGTTGTTGTAAAGTCGCATATGCTACAATGACATCACTAAATAGCACAAAGGGGAGGTGACAGCCTAGTGGTATTATCAATGGCTTGTTAATCCAGATACCTACGTAATGTTCCAGGGAACCAGGTTCAAATCTCGCCACAGCAGATGGTGGAATGTGAATTCAATAATCAAAAGAAAGTCTGGAATTAAGAGTCTCATGGTGACCATGAACCTATTGTGATTTATTGGAAAAAACCCATCTGGTACACTAATGCTGTTAGGGAAGGGAACTGCCATCCTTATCTGGTCTGCCGACATGAATCCAGAATCCACAGCAATATGGTTAACTCTTAACTGTCCTCTGGGCAATTAGGGGTGGGTAATAAATACTCGCCGAGCCACTGACACCCTCATGATGTGAATGAATAAAAAAAAAAGAAAGCATGTTCTTCGTATCACTGTCATTCTTCAATGAATGACAGTGTCATTCTTCATGTCACTTCCTCATCAAACTTCCAAGCACACATTTGCAGCACTGCCTCCAAATGTGTCTCCAGGCTCTCTGAACTGTTCCTGCCAAGGCAGCTGGGTGTGATAGCAGAAACTACCTCCATCTCCACATTGCCCCAGTCCCAGCCCACTGCACATGTGCACCCACTACTGGGAGCATATGCATATGCACTGCCAGCTGCTGTCACTGCACACAGAATGTGGTGATGTTAGTGATGTATGCACAGACGCAGGCTGTGACATCAACAGACTAAAATGGGCTGCTGAAGCATCTTTGCATGCACAGGAGCAATATTTCATTCTGGATAATCATGCTGTTACCTTAAATCTTAGGATCTTTTTCAGTATCTTCCCCATCAGTGGAAATATTTGCTTCTTATTTACTTAAAATTTTTCATGAGTTTGAACATATCTATAAAATCTCCCCTTCATCTTTCTGCCATATGAAGCTATATAGAATCACAGAATGGTGCCTGCACAGGAATATCTGTGGCCTGTCATACCTCTGCCAGCTCTCTGCATGCCCCATTTCACTGCCATTTCCTTGCAACCCTGAAAATGTTTTCTGATGTTTATATAACTCCACATCAAATCTTCCCACCACTACAATCTCTCCATTTGCAACCAACACCAGAAATGAAAACAGAAAATACTTAGTAGATCAGACAGTGACTATACAGAAGAAACAAGTCATTGATTTGTTTCCCAGAATAGAGCTAGAAATAAGCCTACTGGAACCTTGGGGATTAAACAATTTCATGTTTGGGTCACAGTTTGGTAAAGGTCTTACACTGACTGCTATGTAGCTCCAGCATGAGTAATTATTATTTTATACACCAGTTATTCTCGAGGAGCTGAGTGAAAAAGGTTCACCAAGTATTCCTCCAAGCAATAAGAGGCCTTTGAAGGGAAACATTCAATCAGCTGGAAACTCTAGAGGAATAGTGGAATTGAACCACTGTCACTGTTGAGAGGCAATAAGTTTGGGGAGGAGACTTCCAAATGCACATACTTTTTTAAAAAATTGCATGTGTCAGTCCTGATGCAAAGTGGACAGTTTGATAGACAACCTGGACTGGGTCTTGATTGTCAGTTGCAGTCCAAGTTCTCATTCTGTACAAAATTAGAAACATGATAATGGTGGCATTTTGCAGCTAGATGTTGATCATGTGAAGCATGTGATAAAATGATATGATCTGGGTTTAGTTCAGTCCTATGCAGAGTGCTGACTGGACTTCCTTTACTACTTCAGGTTAAGTAGCTCAGTGGAGCAGAGTGCTTCCTCTCGACTCATGAGGAGACATAAACGCAGGAGGCGGAGACATCGCATGAAACAGGTGGACAGGGTAAGATTGCAATCAGCAGCAGACACAATATAGCGGGAAGATCACAACACATAATCAAGAAATGGATCACACTGCTGCATCCAGGAATTTCCTATATTAAAATTGACTGTCTTGTTTCTTACATTGCAACAATTATTTCACTTCAAAAATACCGAATTGTTCATAGAGTGGCATCCTGAGTTTATGAAATGCATTACATAAATATAAAGGTTTAATTTCTTAGAAATATTTTAAAACATTTAAGTAGTTCTGAGAAATAAATGTTTCATAGAGAATGTCAAGAGACCGACAGAATCAAAATGTTATACTTTGTTTCTTTTAAACAACCAACTATTTTATGTCATACAGTCCTCGTCGTTGAGCAGCATCACAGATTCCACTATGTCCCTCAATATTATCACCGTGACACTCAACATGGGTGAGTGACTCTTATCTTTTACCAATGTGTAGGTGAAGGTGAACATAATGTGTTAATGGCCGTGTGAAGGCAGGTGTGTTCCCGGAATATGTACGTAATAATCAGATTGGGAGGCAGAATGAGGGCTATTACCTATTATCCATGAAGTTACGGTGTTTGTGGGGGTCAGTAGTGGGAGCATTTATGGATGTCAGTAGGGGAATGTTTATTGGGGATCTGTTGGAATATGCATTGAGCACTGCGTGAAGTTGATTTAGGAAAGACAAATGACATTCTTTGAAATTCTGTTTTAATAAATGTGCGTTAGTTAGATTTAAGGAAGTGAATCTTTATTGATTGAAATATAGAATCTTGTTTTTTTAATATACTAATCTAGCAACGGACAAGCAATTTGGTATAGGCGAGAGTGAGGACTGCAGATGCTGGAGATTAGAGTTGAGAGTAGAGAGAGGAATGATTCCTGATGAAGGGCTTTTGCCTGAAACGTCGATGTTCCTGCTCCTCGGATGCTGCCTGACCTGTTGTGCTTTTCTAGCACCACATTCTCAACTCATATCCCTTCAGTAGCCTTATATACATATGTAGAGTATTCGAAGAACCAGCACACACCCAATGTTCAGCTTGGTTTATAAATGTGCATAAAACAGCTTTTATTTGCAACAAGGTGAAATAGTTTAATTATCTCTGAATATGTCATTTTAGAACTGCAACATATAGTTTAGTGGCTCTTCTGGATGTATGATGACTGCCTTGATGTCCTATTTTATTCATTGTTTATCCTGCCATGTAGATGAAGACTGTTACCTCCTCCATTAAGTCAGAATTTTTATCACTGACACAAACTTAAATGAACTGTAATTTATTTTCCTCTTCCTTTTCAGAAAGATACAATTTCCTGGGGATCAGTATCGTAGGTCAAAGTAATGATCGGGGCGATGGTGGGATATACATCGGGTCAATAATGAAGGGAGGTGCAGTGGCAGCTGATGGCAGAATTGAGCCTGGTGACATGCTTCTGCAGGTCAGTGTCTTCACCTCTACACCATTCCAAATAAAACTTTTAACTAAGAGCGAAATATCTCAAGCCGAAGTATACCAGCTGCAGCTTTTGGACCTACGTTAAATACTATTGCAACTATGGTAATCATGTCAGTTCTTCTGTCGGTAGAGTATTAGTTCCTGATGATATGCAAGTTTTATTCTGTATCCTGCTCTGTAGAATTTCTGAAAGTAATCCCGTTGTTGGATGATGAAATTTCTGCAGGTCACAAAGTGTGTGAAGAGTCAGGTCCTGACAGAGGCCACAGTTATTATGGATATGACCTACCAGTGATGATTATTAAACAAAAGTATTTGTGTTGACAAAATAAAACTTTACCTGCCCAATATCGAGATGCTTCCCTCCTACACCCTGTGGGCATTGAATCTTGTTGACCTTTCCCTTTATACTGTTGTTTCCTTGGAACTTATTTATCTCCTGGTCTCCTGCACTCTGAACATCATCCCTTCCCTCTGAATGTTTTGGCCTAGGTTCAACTGTCCACTGGTTGAGTCCTGGCCTTGATCCGTAGTGAATTACGTTGTCGTTTTTGATACTTCCCTGTAGTCTCCTGCATTTGAACTTCCATCATTATTTGTTAACTTAAATAAATGAAACCAGAGCTTTTGATGGTGAAATGTCTACGGTATGTGTATCTGCATTTTTTTTTACAGCTTTGAGATAGTTCTTGGTTCGGTATTTCAGGCCACTTAAGTGTCCAAGCCCTTGCTCCCTTTAAACAAGACTGTGCCTTTGCATTGTTAATGTCTAGGAAAATTGAAATGAATCCAGGGGTTGAATAGGGAACCCTTATTATCATATTTTGCTTGGCAGGTACAAGATGTGCCGTGGCATAGCCTTTCTCGGCTTTGAAGTTGTTGGAATAAACACTTCACCAGACTGTGGTTTAGACCTTGACTGGTAAACAGACTTAATACCCTGTCGATGGAAGGAACGCATTGCTTTGCAGTAGTTACAGGTTTAACTATCAGTCCTTTAAATGAAAGAAAATATTAGTCACATCTCCAGATTTAAACCTCAGTGTAATTTGATCTGGACCTTGCTTAGCAATTTATTGCTTATCTGAGTTTCTCAGGTTTATCTGATTTTCTAACTGGTTGACTCAATTTGGAGGCAAACGTTTAAAAAATTTGACTGTGACAAAGTGCAAAATTTATAACTCACATTTATTGCTTTATATGTTAAATACCAGAAATATCAGTGATTTTTAACTGCTTTGCAGGAAGAATGAGCTAACCTCTATTTGTCAGTGTTTTCTAGTTGACATTCAACTAGAGGCGACATTCAAACCGTATTACAGGCAAAAGAAGAAACTTGTGTAAAACACTCCAGTATATGGTGATTCATCTGCTACCTGTGGATCATATCACCCAATAAACTTGCAACGATGATGGATAAGTCACTCATTCTTAGCTTTACCTTTGGCACGTCAGTCCAAACATTGGATGCCTTTTTGCACATCACTGCATAAAATTTGAAGTATGTTCAACATAAGTGAAAAGCAATTTTGAGTCATTAATTGTATCTCAACATCCAGTTACTTTAATTTAAAACACTTACAGATTTTACCTAAAAGCTGATATCCCTGGGATGTTGCCATTGTCTCCCTGGCTCATGTATGATTCCCTTTGTTGATTGCTAGAGTTTAGTCAGCCCCTTGAACTGAACAGTTTTCTGTTCTATGATTTAGGTCAATGATGTCAATTTTGAAAACATGAGCAATGATGATGCTGTGAGAATTCTTCGGGAAATTGTCTCAAAACCTGGGTAAGTTACAAGTTTCACTAACCTCCATGTGTGATTAAGAAGTGTTTTGTGAAGACTGGGAATATGGCTCAGGGTCACCCTAAGCAATAGCAATAAGCAATGGACTACTGCATGGAAGGTGATGACCTAGCAGTGAACTCCTCACCAAGGGGCAGAGGTCTGAAACATTTTTTCACCTTCCCTGTTCATGTTTGTTTTCCTATTGCTGCCTGCAGAGCTGTTAATCCACGAAAATTAGATGGGTGGTACTATAGATCACAGCACCATTACTGATCGAACACGTGTTAGCTACCTATTCGAATATAGCAGGCATCTCAATTGAATCCTACATTTACCCAATTTAGTGCAGAGTGCTGAGATCAGCCTGGTCTGTGCACTCAGTTCTTCACACAATGTTCCATCTCCTCCCTGAACCATAAGGGCCTTCAGTTTCCTTTTTTCTTGATTCCTGGACAAATTTATCAAATCCTCTGTTTGTGTAATCTTTGCAACAGTTCATAACTGTTTCACTATGTTTGCTTCTCCAGACCTATCGGCTTAACAGTAGCCAAGTGTTGGGACCCCACCCCAAGGAGCTATTTCACCATCCCCAGGAGTAAGCAACACTTTCAGCATTTTAACTGTAGTAATTTATAAGGAATAAATGTTGACTTGGCTGATGTTTTTGGCTCTGTGAATGATAGCTGTGTTTCAGTCGAGCTTCTCTATGCCTGTGAAGGTCATACCTACAACATGTGTTTAAATTCCAATTTCTAATTTTATTAATAATAATATCAAAGTTTAGTGTTTGTTTAATTTTTCTAGAAATTCTAGTTTTTTAATTAAAAGTCCTACAGGGCATTATTTAACATTTTATTTCTGCCCCTCTGGAATTCCTTTTCTCTGGAATCGTTTCCAACTCTGTGTGTGTATGTCTGCCTGTCTGTCTCTCTCCCTCTCTCTCTGCTCTCCTCCTCTTAATTGCGACGCTCCATTGCCTTTCCCTCCCTTTCTCCCTCTCAGTCTCTAACTTTGTGCCTGTGCTTTATGGAGAAAGTTAAGAAATACAATGGATTGCCTACAACACCAGCCACAACTTGCCTTTCATTCCAGCATTCCAAGGAACCTAACAGGCATGTTATTAAACAAAATTTAGACTGGTTTGCCCAGAGCATGTTATTTCAATTTGGGCTGTACTGTTACAGTATGTAAACCATTGAAGAAGTAGAGTAAGCTCTGTTGGGTACGTCATCCATCTCTAATAAGCTTCTCTAACTGCTGCTCTCTGGAGCTGACACTGCAGTTGTCATTGTACCTGCAGCTTAATGCTGAGGTGTGATATCTTTCTCTCAGCTGCTGATGAACTTGTACACCTTGAGTCATAAATGTACAATTTTGTTGTTCTTTTCATTCTGAGTTCAGCTCTTCCTTTGGTCTTTCCTTGGTCTAATCTTCCTTTGGTCTTTTTGTGTTGTAGCAGAACCAGTGAGACCCATTGACCCAGCGGCCTGGATCTCTCATACTACTGCTATGACAGGAACATTTCCTCGCTATGGTATGAGCCCCACCACCAGTGCCATCACTTCCACCAGCTCCTCACTAACCAGCTCTGTCCCAGATTCAGAAAGTAAGTAACATTTCAGTTTTGGGACCCTCTATGCTCAAGCCTGTCAAGTGTATAGGAGGTAGACTGTTTGAATGGTTTACATTTATATTGGCATGAGTTCATGAGGCCCTCTAGTCTTGTCTCTCTGTATGTAAGATTTAAGCCATAATTTTAACTTGAAGAATGTGCTTAGGACATGGGGTGATCCCCTTAGGCTGATGCTGACAGGACTAAAGTAATATCCCTTCCGTGAAAACCTCAGAGAACAGTCCCTGTCCTAAGGTTTTGATGGGAAGTGGAAGCCCTCTGATAGAAGCTCAGTGGTACAGAGGGCTTGAGGCTTTGGATGGTGGGCAGAGGCTCTTCTGGGTCAGAGGAAATCCTCTCAAAAACTTAGAAAATAAATTTTACCTTGGCCTCTGCCGCCTACTGGTTTAGGACCAACCCTAAATCTCATGCAGTGGGACAGTAGCATTAATGATATCATTAGCTCATGACATTTCCACGTGTAGTAACTCTTCCGCAGTCAGTTAAGGTAAGAACCAATGTGATCTGGTAAGTGGAGTTTTTATACAGTTCAGCTTTGATTTAATTGAAGGTTGAAAGAAAGGTCATTGACTAAACTATTGTATCCCTGTTTGGTGGCAGGTACTAACTTTGACTTTCCAATAATCCCTTGCTACTCTTAGTGTTCCTATGGAATATGCAATATTGGTATAGCTTATTTAATATTCTGATAAATCTGAGGATCAGATCCTTTTATTTTTCTAATTTAATTTGTTCAGAGTACGAGGATACTCCACTCACAGTTAAGAGCGACATGCCTGTTATTGTCAAGGCCATGCAGTTGTCTGACTCGGGGTTAGAGATCCGTAACCGACTGTGGTTGAAGATCACCATTTCAAATGCTGTAATTGGTGAGTATTTGTCTCTGAGACTGTGTTCTCATTTTAGACTGTGTTTGTGTCAATAATGTAGAGAACATCCCAAATCAATGAGACTCACTTTACTCTAAAAACAGGCAGTATTGACATTCCAGAGCTTGTACTCAACATCCACTATTTTTGGAATAGGTCTCATGTGGCTTCTCTTCAGCCATGTTCCAGAGTCTCTCTGTGGTCCTGCATCCTATAATGCACACACGTGGTCCTGGGAAATCACCAGCTGGCGTTTTTTATTTTGCACATAATTTCCATGTCTGGATTCTGATTGTAATTTAAGTTCTGCTTACTGTTTGCGGTTATCCCTGAACATCTTGATTTCACTGTCATTTTAGGGAACAGCTTCACTTGGTTTAGCCATGTTGAGTTGAATTGAATTGAATTGGCTTTACAGTCACACGTACTCAAATGAGTACCGTGAAAAGTTTACAAGCCCCGCCCCACAGTGCCATCTTGGGTACAACGGACCTAGGTACAAATAGTTAAGATCAAATTCTTAGTGAACAAAAAAAATTTAGAAAAATAAGGAAATAAGTAGTCCATCAGTATAGATCATATGAATAAATTAGAAAAAATAAAGAAGCAAAAGGTTCAGAATATAAGTATTTTCAACACAGTCCATGATGTCACCTAGCTTCAAGGGAGAACTCCACCACCTGCGCCAGACCCACCAATGCAGGAAGTCGCCCCACTTTAGATTTGAGAGTATGGTGCTGGAAAATCCCCTCGTCAGGCTTATGCCTAAAATGTCGATTCTCCTGCTCCTCGTATGCTGCCTGACCTGCTATGCATTTCCAGAACCACCCTCTCGACTCTGATCTCCAGTATCTGCAGTCCTCACTTTCTCCTCATCCCACTTTTGACGCCATCTTTCACTGCTGATGTTGCTGAATCCACACTCACTCTGCAACCAAGAGTCCCCTGGCTCTGTTGTCAGGCCATCTCCAAACCACGAGTCCTCCTTTGGCTGCAGATGTCGCCTTGCCAGCACTGCCAGCTTAAACAGTCTGTTACTGCTTCCACTGGCCCCAATGCTGAGAGAATGATCCTGCTACTGCTGCAGCCACTGGCCCCAGTGCTGAAAGAACAACCCTGCTACTGCTGCAGCCACTGGCCCCAATATGGAGAGAGTGACCCTGCTGCTGCTGCCACCGGCCCCAATATGGAGAGAGTGACCCTGCTGCTGCAGCCACTGGCCCCAATGCTGAAAGAACAACCCTGCTACTGCTGCAGCCACTGGCCCCAATATGGAGAGAGTGACCCTGCTGCTGCTGCTGCCACCGGCCCCAATGCCTAGAGAATGACCCTGCTGCTGATGTTGCTGCCGTGATCCTCCTGCCGTAACCAGACTTGCCACAGTTGGTTAGAATATTACACCTCCTGTCACTCTTACAGGACTGGGATCCTTCCACACCCTCAAAAGCAACAAACTACCCAGTTTCAGAAAACAACTTATTCTCTGCCATGCTTCTTAGTTATTCCAGCTCAGTACTTACAGAGCTATGGTAATGTCGGAATTATGTTACCAGAATAATCCAGAGATCACAAGTACTTCGAGTTAAACTTCGATCATGTAAAGTTGCCAATTAAGTAAAAATGAAATTGTTGTATTTCCAGAATCTTAAAAATTATTCACATTGCAATAAATTGACTTTTGCACCCTCCATATATGTCAGAATAATTTGCAATTAATTAATTATTTTAGAAGTGTAGTCACTGTTGGTTGAAGTATTTTGTGGTGCTGGGCTGACCTTGCTTGATCTTTGAGCCCCAGCCTTGTCACTTTATCGTTTAACCTGGTCACTGGTAATCCTGCCCAATCTATTACTCATCAATGAGTCACATATACCAAGAATCACAGTCAGCAGCAGGAGGACAATAATCTCCCCACAATCTTAGCTTGTTATAGATTTTTTCGAGAGAAAATGAAGTGGATAGAGTTTATGATCACAAGGATTGTATGTGGGTAAAAAGGTTATTCGTGGTCCAAGGATAAGTCTGGTGTCAGGGAACCATAAGTGATGTGATACAATGGTGCACAGTCCAAATGGACAGTTCATGATCTGAGGCAAGTGTTTTTTGCATGGTCAAAGAGGACAATACTTGGTCTGTGCCAGAGATGAATTTGATGGTGGACACAGCTTTTCAGTGCTAGACCTTTTTGTTTCTGGTTAAATGGGGATGCCTGCAGCTCAATGATTTGATATTCTGGTTGATTTCATGAGTTCTGAATTTGATGGTGTTAGAACCCTCAGTGATCTTTGAGTATTTTTATTCTTTTATCAGTTTTGAGTTATGAGTTCAAAATGACTGGTGGACTTCTGGACAGCTTGTGGTAAAAGGAGAACAGACGAATCAAGCTTTGTTTGTTTATGAGGTCAGGCCTGAAGACTAATTGCAAGCTAATTAAAAATGTTTTAACAGAAACAGTGATCCCAGGAAGAGCATTGTCTTTAAGCAGATTTTGAAGTTGCCTATTAATAGGAATTAGTTCAAGCAAGTTAAAAGAGACCCTGTGTTCAACCAGATAGCAGTTGTTGAATGGCAATTGAGGCCTTGGGAGGAATCAATTATTTTTTTAACTATGTTTTCTGAGAGATGGTTCTGGCCTACTCCTGAGACAGCATGAAGATTTGAAGGCTACCTGTCTAATCTGCTGCATCACCTCTGGAAACCCAAAGATTAGAAAGCTGAGTCAGAAGTATTGTTGCCTCTGCATGGGTGCACTGAGAAGGTGACCTTGATCAAAGTTTAAGAAAAAACACCAAAGAGTCTACCTTTATGCCTATGAATCAGTGTATCATGGAAGACCTTTAAGTAATCTGATAGTTCGTTATTTTGGCTTATCTGTCTGCTTTCTGTGTGAATGGGGCTGAAAGCAGGTATTTTGGGTTTAAAGCATAGACTTTCATTAGCTTATTTTGTTTAACTTTCCCTCTGTTAACTGTTTATTAGATACACAATAACTTCAAGTCTTTTGTGTATGATACAAAACCAATGTCTGGAAATTAATTATTCACGAAGTCTGGAATTGGTTAATCAAAAGTCCAGTTAGGAACCATTGGAATGACTATTGCAGGGTCTTTGATTTTAATTTTATTGCGTTGCGAATCCAGAGGTAGAAAGGCTGATTTGGGTTTGGCTGGCTGTCTCTGTCTCTGTGTTAAAATAGTAGGCGCTGCTGAAAAAATGCATTTAGAGTTGAATCCCGAAGTCATGGCCAGGTTTGAACAACATTGGGAAATATTGGGCTTGGAAGATAGTGCGGATTGCAGATACTGGAGAGTCATAATCAATAAAATGTGTCACTGGAAAAGGCACAGCAGTTCAGGCAGCATCTGAGGAGCAAGAGAGCTATGCGCTGACATTTCGGGCATAACCCTTCATCATGACTGGGTAGGGGGCTGAGAAATAAGTTGGGGGGATAGGGTTAGGGAAAAGTCAGGTGATAGGTGGGCAAAGGCAGGAAGTGATTATGATAGGTCGGTGGGAAGTGTCATCGAGAGGGTGGTGCCATGTCAGAGGGTTAGATCTGGGATGAGGTGGGGAGATTTGGAAACTGGTGAATTCAATGTTGTGGTCATTGGCTCCCGAGGCGGAAGATGAGGTGTTCTTCCTCTGGTTTGCAGGTGGCCTTGTTGAGGTGGTGGAGGAGGCCCAGAATGGGGGAGTGGGAGTTGGAGTTGAAATTGATGGCCACAGGAAGGTGGCATTGGTTGGTGTGTACAGACCAGAGATGTTCCCTGAACTGTTCCGTGAGTTTGCGCTCGGTCTCTCCGATGTCTAGGAGACCACACTGAGAGCAACGGATGCAGTAAAAGAGATTTTAGGATATGCAAATAAGTCTCTGCCATATTTGGAATGATCCTTTGGGGCCTTGAACAGAGGTGAGGAGGGAGATGTGTGTGCAGGGTTTGCCCCTCTTACAGCAACTGGGGAAGATGCCGGATGTGGAGAGGGGATTGTTGGGGAGTGTGAACCTAACGAGGGAGTCACAGAGGGAGTGGTTTCTGCGGAATGCAAATAGGAGTGGGGTGGGAAATATATTTTTGGTGGTGTGGTCTCACTATATGGCAGTCAATGATACGCTAGATTTGGAGATTAGTTGGATGGAATGTGAGGACCAGGGGAATTCTATCCTTGTAGTGGTTGGGGCGGGGAGGAGTTTGAGGGTAGAGGTGCAAGAAATGGAGATGTGATTGAGGGCATCACAGGAGAGGTGAAATTACGGTCCTCAAAGAAGGAGGAAATCTGAGACGTCCTGGAGCGGAATCATTCATCCTGCGGGCAGATATGGCAGAGGAATTGGGAGTAAGGGATCGTGTTTTTGCAGGAGGGGTTTGGGGGGAGGGGTAGGCAAGGTAGCTTTGTGAGTTGGCAGATTTGAAGTAGATGTTAGTGTTGAGTCAATCGCTGGAGACTGAGAGGTCCAGGAAGAGGAGGGAGGTGTTCGAGATGGTCCAGTTGAATTTGAGGTCACAGTGGAAGGTGTTGGTGTAGTAGATGAACTTTCAAGCTCCCCATGGCAGCATGAGGCAGTACCAATATAGTCTTCGATGTAGTAGAGGAAAAGGTGGAGAATGATGCCAGTATGGTTGTGGATGAGGGGCTATTCCATGTATCCTCCGAAGAGGCAGGCATAGCTGGGACTCATGAATACCCATAGCCACCCCTCTGGTTTGTTGGAAGTGGGACGATTGAAAGAAGAAGTTGTTTAGGGTGAGGACCAGTTCTGCCAATTGAATGAATGTGTCGGTGGAGGGGGATTAGTTGGATCGGCAAGAGAGGGAATGGCTGGGGCTTTAACAGATATCTTTGCAACATCCCTGACATGGGGGAGGTTGCAGAGGACTGGAGAATTGCTAATGTTGTCCCCTTGTTTAAGAAGGATAGCAGGGATAATCCGGGTAATTACAGACCTGTGAGCCTGACATCAATGGTAGGGAAGCTACTGAAGAAGATACTAAGGGGTAGGATATATACCCATTTGGAAGAAAATGGGCTTATTAGGATAGGCAGCCTGGTTTTGTACAGGGAAGGTCATATCTTACAAACCTAGTAGAATTCTTTGAAGAGGTGACAAAGTTAATTGATGAGGGAAGGGATGTTAATGTCATATACATGGACTTTAGTAAGGTGTTTGATAAGGTTCCCTAATGTAGGCTGATGAAGAAGGTGAAGTCGCATGGGGTCCATGGTGTTCTAGCTGGATGGACAAAGAACTGGTTGGGCAACAGGAGACAGATAGTAGTAGTGGAAGGAAGCTTGGAGACCTGTGACCAGTGGTGTCCCACAGGGATCCGTGCTGGAACCACTGTTATTTGTGATATACATGGATGATTTGGAGGAAGGTGTAGGTTGCTTCATTAGCAAGTTTGCAGATGATACTAAGATTGGTGGATTGATACTAAGATAGTGAAGGGGACTGGCAGAGAACACAGCAGAATATAGATAGATTAGAGAGTTGGGCAGAGAAATGGCAGATGGAGTTCAATCCGGACAAATGTGAGGTGCTGCATTTCGGAAGATGTAATTCCAGAGTGTACCACACAGTAAATGGAAAAATCTTGGAGAAAATTGAGGTACAGAGAGATCTGGGTGTTCAGGTCCGTGGTTCCCTGAACATGGTAACACAGGTCAGTAGAGTGGTCAAGAAGGCATATGGGGTATTGAGTACAAGAATTGGCAGGTCATGTTACAGTTGTATAAGACTTTGGTTCGGTCACATTTGGAATTCTGCGTACAGTTCTGGTCTCCACATTACCAAAAGAATGTGGATGATTTGGAGAGGGTACAGAGAAGGTTCGCCTGGATGTTCCATGGTATGGAGGGTGCCCTCTATGAGGAGAGGTTGAGTGGTTTAGGATTAATTTCATTGGAAAGGAGGAGGTTGAGATGGGATCTGATTGAGGCCTACAAAATCATAAGAGGTGTAAACAGTGTGGATAGTAAGAAACTTTTTCCCAGAGTGGAGGTCTCGATTACTCGGGGTCACAAATTCAAAGTGAGAAGAGTAAAGTTTAGGGGAGATATATGTGGGAAGTTCTTCACATAGAGGGTGATGGGTGCCTGGAATGCATTGCCAGCGGAGGTGGTAGGGGCAGGAAAAAATAGTGTATTTAAGATGTATCTAGACAGATACATGAATGGGCAAGAAGCAAAGGGCTACAGATCCCTTTTGAAAGTGGGTGGCAGATTTTGATAGACGATATGGATCAGCACAGGCGTAGAGGACCGAAGGGCCTCTTCCTGTGCTTTAATGTTCTTTGAGAGGAAGAAATGGAGGGCTTGACTAGATGATCCTGAGAAGCCCTGACCGAGTTGTGGGAAGGAATCCTGAGAAATCCTGTCCAAGATCAATGGTGTGGGGAGATTCTGCAAGCTCTGTCTTAAGTTAGAATGCAGGTTTTACAGTTGGTTAGTTGGTTTGCTCCTAATGCAGTTGCTTTTGATTTTCTGTAGGAGCGGATGTGGTCGATTGGCTTTTCTCACATGTGCAAGGTTTCAAAGATCGTCGTGAAGCAAGGAAATATGCCAGCAGCATGCTGAAACATGGCTACCTAAGGCACACAGTGAACAAGATTACCTTCTCCGAGCAATGTTATTACATCTTTGGTGACCTCTCTACCAGTAAGTTCACTCTGCGTCCTTAACATTTGATAAACCTGGTCATGTCAATGATAGGGAAACTCTTGGAGAAAATTCTGGAGAGAATTGATATCAACTTGGAAAAACATGGGTTAATTAGCGATAGTCAGTGTGGCTTTTTTTCAAAAATGAGATCATGTATGTGTATGAGGAAAGTTCAGATGATAACAGTTAATGTGGATTTTAGCAAGATTTTTGACAAGGTACCACATGGTAGACTGAGAAGTTTAAAGCACATGGAATTCAGGGAAACTTGGCGAGATGGTTCAGAAACTAGCTCAGCAAAAGGACACAAAGGGTAATGGTAGAAGGTTGTTTGAGTGACTGGATGCCAACGTCTGGAGCTGTACCACAAGGATTGGTACTGGGACACTTACTGTTTGTTATACACATAACTGATATAGATGAAACTGTGGAGGGAATGTTAAACAAAGATTGTTAGGGTCGTTAATAGTGAAGAGGATGGTTGTAGGTTATATAGATGGGTTGGTCAGCTTGACAAAGCAGTGGCAGATAATATTTAACCCTGATAAGGTGAGGTGATGCACTTTGGAAGAATGATGATTTGTTAAAAGTGGAGGCTTGTGGAATGGAGTACAAGATGAGGACAAATGAGAAACACCCTAATATATTTCTGGAAAGGTAGGAAAGGGATAGAAGCCCAGTTGCATGAAGTGAATCAGATAAAATTGAAAATCCTGTCAATCAAGGTGGGTAGGACAAAGGAAGACATCAGATGCACTGGCAGAGAAGATAGTATCATCAGACAGACACAATAGAGACAGAAAAATTGGAAGAATGGACTGGAGTCTTTACTGCAAACAGGGTGAAAGCAAGTGTGGTCAAGGCAACTATGAGAACCCGTGGATTTGTAATGAATGTTGTTTGGTAAAAATGTAACAATTTGTAAGCAAATACAGGGACAGCAAAAAATAGGGGGAAAAAAAACCTAAAATTTGTGAAGGAGTGGAAGGCTGGATTGATTAAAACGTCTGTGTCACAGTTGTGCAAGTCAAAATAGTATAGTAATGGGACAAGTAAAGAAAGAGAAGGTTAGTCTGTAAGTTTTCTAACATCAGTGGCTAAAGCAGCATTTGTTGCTTGCCCGTATTTGTTCTTGAGAAGGTTGTATTGAGCCACATTTTGAACTGTTGCAGTCCACATGGTGGAGATTTATTGCAGTGCTGTTGAGAAGGGAATTCCCCAGAATTTTGACTCAGTGAAAATGAAAGAAAAGCGATATATTTTCAGGTTAGAGTGGTCTGTATCTTAGAGGAGAATTTTCTAATAGTAGTGGACCCATGAGTCTGCTTCCCCGGTCCTTGTTGGTGGTAAAAGTTACAGGTTTGAACAGTGTTCTTTCAGGAGCCTTAGTGAGTTGCAATGCATCTTGTATTTGATCCACACTGTGAACTAGTCAGGGAGGGAGTGCCAATCAAATGGACTGCTTTGTTCTGAGTGGTGTTGAGTTTCTTGATTATTGTCAGAGTTGCACTATTCAGGCAGTGGAAAATATTCCATGACACTCCTGACTGTGCCTTGTACTCAACAGCCAGGCTCTGGGGAGTCAGGATGTGGGTTATTCATCACAGAATTCTCAGGCAGTGACCTACTCTTGTCGGACTATACATGGCTCGTCCAGTTCAGCTTCTGGTCAGTGTATCCAACCAGGATGTTGAAACTAGTGGGGGATTCGGAGAGAATAATGCTGTTGAATGTCAAGAGTGACACAACAATTGCTTACACAAGCTGTCTGAGAAAGTGACATCAGTTGTTAAGAAATGAAATTATTGAACTCAGTTTTGAGGCTGGAAGGCTTGAAGGAATGTATTTAATTTTTGGTGAACTCTTCCCTTTGCCGGTAGATTTGGCTGGCCTGAGCTTAAATGAAGGTTCCAGTGGGACATCAGAGCATGACATCCTCGCACCTCTTCCACATCCAAATTGTCCCTGGCCACTGACTCAGGGCTTCCCATATCAGTATCCACTGCCTCATCCGTATTACTCGTCCACTTGCCAGGATCCTGCTTTGACCTATGGAAATGGCAGCACCGGGAGTCAGCAGAGTGAAGGTAAGATTCATTTATATGGGTCTAACTCTGGTTTGTCTGATGTACAATGTGTAGCAGCCAACGCAACTGCCTTCCAAAACCACCAAGGTGGCGCTGTTGGGAGGTGGGAAAGATGGTGGGATATAGGAGTTAGGGTTAAGTCTGTGGAGAGCAGAATTGAAAGTGTGAGGGATATGAGGAGGGTGCCTTGAGGAAGAGAGTGCAGAGAAAGGGATGCAGGAACAGATTGTGGCTATGTCAAGTGGCTGTAGAAAAGAAGGGAGTGTTTGGGGAGAGGTTAGGTACAGAAAAGGAAGTAAAGAATGGGGAAATAAAGGGGAGTGGTCAGATTGAGTGGAGGAGCTGAAAAATGTGTTGCTGGAAAAACGCAGCTGGTCAGGCAGCATCCAAGGAGCAGGAGAATCGACGTTTCGGGCATAAGCCCTTCCTCAGGAATCCTGAGTGGAGGAGCCATACAATTTACAGGAAATGATTTTATAGCTGGGTGAGATTGTAAGGTTAATGTAGCTTCATTAAGAAGTTTTAATAAAATAAATGTCTGCAAAATTCAGAAAAGAAAACCTGTCATTCAGCAAGTTTGAGTTTTTGTCTGAGCACTGGAGTCACCAGTTCTGTTAAATTTACAAATAGTTATCTAAAGTTCACTATATAAAGACCAAATCGTTTGCTATATGAAGATCATAGTCCCAGGAACTCATTGCAGCAGAAGAGGCAGGTAAGTGAAGCCTAACTCACTTGAATATGTTCAGGAAGTAGCAGTGACCCAGCACCCTGACAGAGTCATCAGAAGAATTTGAATTTCTTTCAAAATAAATGAAATAGTTTTATAGATGAACTTTTATCAAATGTTACAGCTATGTTCAGTTGCTCCTCAGAAACCCATCCATTACTGACCAACTTTAATTGCTGCGCTGACTGTAAAATTTATTTGGATTTTTCTGTAGCCATGTTCTTCTCTCTGCAGCTGTGGGAAAACGTGACTATGATGTTGTTTAACCATTTTATAAACAGGTCTGTTCAACAGTCCAGGTACAGTTGATTGAGCTGGACACCTCTGCATTTGTGGATGTTTTATTATGGTGAGGCTCATAGTGTGAAATGACTGGTGTCTTGTGTTACCTGCTATGTGTACAGGAAGCAAGAGCAGTGGATCCAATCGGAGCATGGGTGAGAGGAAAGGCTCAGCAGGGAAGGAAAAGGAGCAGAAAGCAGACTCCAAGTCAGTGGGTAATGGAAGTGAGCCAGACCGTACCACTGGGAACAGCGTACACTGCGAACGGCCAGCAAGCCAGCTCAGTCACCACAGCTATTGCTCTCATGGACCTCCGGGGGTCCCTCCTGTTTACCAGCTGCCCACAGTCACGGTAACAAGTGGGCCTCCTGGAGCTCCTCCTGTCCGGGATCTAGCAGCAGTCCCTCCCGAGCTAACGGGCAGCCGGCAATCCTTCCAAAAGGCCATGGGTAACCCCTGCGAATTCTTTATTGACATTATGTGACATCATCAGCCTTCTGCACTAAACAACACTAAAGTCTTTGCACACAACACTGCTTGTGTCTCACTCCTGGTGTCACAAGAACCTCAGGCTTCTAATTCTAACCATGGTTCTCTTTGTTATCTGTCCTCCATTAATAACAACTTTAAATGTATTGGTTTTGGTAAATATTGGTGCCAAGGACAGCTTTATGTAAGTGTATTGCACATTTCAGTGTAATCATCACCTTCTGTGTAGACTTAAAAAAGATGTTGAAGACCTTTTGACCTGGCTGGATGATGATCTCAGATGGGAATTTCATATAGTCCTCTCAACATCATTCATCTGCTGTTGTGATGGGTGCACCCTGTTTTTGTTATTGTGGATCATGTAACCCTTTTAGCAAGCACTGTTTTGTTATACAGAGATGGCTCAGCACAAAGGGATGTGATTCCATTCCCAGTGCAATGACGCACAAATGATTCACTTTCTTCGCAGGTTAGCAGCCTCCCAAGAATTGTTTTCCATTGAAGCATAAAGAAAGTTTCAGCTACATCTCCAAACATTCAAACAGGTCTTTCACGCTGTAGCTTATTCCCCTGAACAACAGGAATGCCGCGTGTGTACAATCCACAATTTCTTTAAATTGTCTAGCTTGGGCACTTTTGTTCTGGTTATTGCTGAATGATGTAACTGGATCAGTCATTTCTGAAAGTTTCACAGTTTGATTGGAACAGCTACTGAGACATGATACTTTGGTTCAGTGCTGCTTTCAGTGTTGAGACCTATTGCATCCAGCCTGCAATCATAAGGACATGAATTCGATTATGCTTTATTTCACAGTTTTCACACTTGTAATGAAGATGCTAACTCTCAGGGGGATGCAAATTTTATGGGCCCCATTTGCCCTATAATCATGTGCAAGTGGCCATTATTCAAGTGCAATGAGTGTCAGTAGATCATTCAAATGAGATTGCCCTGCTCTGTAATCTTTGGGACTCGTTGCCCCATACTGGGTGTCATCTGTCCACCCCTATTTCTACTCCACCTGCTCTTTTTCTTTACTGTGAGCAGTTTAGAGGCTGGGAATTCTGTGGTGAATAACTGATGTCCTCACTTCCCAAAGCCTATTCACTATCTACAAGGCACAAGTCAGGAATGTGATGGAATGCTCTCAATTTGCCTTGCTGGGTGTAGCTCTAATAAAATACTTTAGAAGCCAAAAAACATTCAGGACATGCAGCCTGTTTGATTGGAACCCCATCCAATACCTTGAATATTCACTGTCAGCAAGTGCACAGTGGTAGCAGTGTGCACCATCTACAAAGTGCAATGCAGCAACACGCCAAAGCCCCTTCAACAAGCCCTTCCAAAACCACAACTGCTGAGAAGAGCAAGGCCAACAGATCTATGGGAAGACCAAACCTGCAAGTTCCTCTCCAAGCCACACACCAAGCTGACTTGGAACTACATCACAGTTCCTTAACATTGTTCAGTCAAAATCTTGGAACAGCGAACAACGGTGTAGGTGTACCTATATCACATGACTGCAGTGTTTCAAGGGTAGTTAGAGGTTGTTTTTAATTCATTCACAGGATGAGGGCATCACTGGCTAGGCCCCAGCATTTATCGGCCATGCCTGATTGCCCAGGGCAGTTAAAAGTCAACCACATTGCTGTGGGTCTGGGATCATATGGAGGCCAAACCAGATAAGATGGCAGTTTCCTTCCCTAAAGGGCATTGGTTAACCAGATGGGTTTTCCCCAACAATTGACAAATGGATTCATGGTGATTGTTAGACTCTTCATTCCAATGTTTAAAAAAAAAGTTTTTATTGAATCTAAATTCCACCATCTGCCGTGGTGGGATTCAAACCCAGGTGCTAGGATGTTACCTAGATCTCTGGATTAATAGTCTATTGACTAGTAGGCCATCACCTCTCTGTCCATGAATGAACAACCAATGACATTGATGCCCACATTCTGAGAAAAATTAACATTTCAGATCATGTTTCTGTCATCTTTGTGAGACTCTAATTGCAATTAAAATCCATCCTGCAAGATTGACTGTTTCAAAATCTTTCTGCGTGGGGCCAGGAGAATTGTAGATGATTTGTGTTGCACAAGGACCGCCCCAATTTTCTGCTACTCCTGCACCCCCTCCCTAATAATGAGCCACACAATAAGCCTAACACCACCTGCCCCACTCTGTCTTACCCTAGATAACACATCAGACTTACTCCAGAAGTGTTGTTGCCTTCTGTTCCTGACAGGAATATAATGGAATATTCTCCACTCCACAACATATGCAACTTTACTCAAGAGTTGGAGCTAAATGTAAACGGGCAACTAAAAAAGTAGGCACAGACTGCCGGATGTATAGTGTGAAATAACGATTTCCTTCTGTTTAGAATTGAGGAAGAGGTAGATTGTGGAGAATCAGATTTGATTCCACCAGGTCTAATTGCAGTCCTTAGAGTACAGGAATGAGCAGGGCACTGGATTAAGCTCACTAAGCATTGTATGTGCGCACCTCCATCCTTTAACACACATGCAAAGTGTTCTTCCGAAAAGTGAGTGTGAATAGTATCAAAATTCCAGGATTCTGCAACATGCTTTGAAGAGAAGTGAGAAACTCACTCAAAAAGGACTTTCAATTATAGCCTTTCATCAAACATTGCTTTGTCTGGGGCCATCTTGTGGATACCTTGAGGATCAACAGATGTTGCGTAAAATGCACTCTTTGAATGTTGGCACAAATTGGTCCAGCATTTGGACTGTACTCAGCTGGATTGAAATAATAACACTAATTGAAATTTAGAAGAAAGTTTAAGAATGCTAATCAGAATGATGAGAAAATGTAAAAAGAAATGTACAGTAGGAAATTAAATTTTATTAAATTAATTATTATAACTATTCTATAGATTAAATTCACTGAAAGAAGTTCAATCCAGACTGCAGATCATGTGGCAGCTGGAGGCTGTCATTGTGTGTAACAGTGTTGTAGATATTGCATTCTGATTCTGTGTCTCTATAGTTAATATATCGCTGCCTCCATGTAAAAGCTATTTTAAAAACTAAAAAAATTTC
This sequence comes from Hemiscyllium ocellatum, assembly GCF_020745735.1. Classification (NCBI taxonomy): domain Eukaryota; kingdom Metazoa; phylum Chordata; class Chondrichthyes; order Orectolobiformes; family Hemiscylliidae; genus Hemiscyllium; species Hemiscyllium ocellatum. The sequence goes on from NC_083437.1 coordinate 26,382,727, forward strand.
CATTTTTTCCTGTCTTATTTTGTTTATATTTTCCTTTTTACACTTGCAGTGTCTTTGTCAATTTAATTTTGTTTATGCTGGAAACAGTTTTGAGATTAGGACCAACATCATCAACTCAATGGGTAGGTTCCATGCCAGCTACTATTCTCTCATAGCCATGATGCCACAGAATGTTAAAACAGATTGTTTGAGCTGATATAAAAATGAAGAGAGGGGTCAAGTAAATATTGGTCTTTTAGATGCAGAGACATGAGAAATTATAATGAGAAAATGACAAACTTAAAAGAAATATATTGTGACTCTCTTACAGTAAAAGACACAAATTACATATTGGAAATGTAACAAAGGGGCTAATAAGAGTGATAAACATAAGGTCTTTCATATCAGCAGAGGAAATTATTGGATAAACGTAAAGGACAAGTAGCCAATAAATCCCGAGGACTAGATGTTCTGTATCCTAGGGTTCTCAAAGTAATAGCTGCAGAAAAAGAAGTTGCAACTGGTTATGATTTTCCAAACTTTCCTCTGTCGAGGATGGTCTCATTGGTTGGGAAATGAGCAAATATAATATTTGTATTCAAGAAAGGAGGGAGAGAAAGCAAGGAACCACAAGCCAGTGGTTCAAAAGAAACTTGAATATATTATTTCAGAAAAACTTAATGCACATAGGAAATCATCATATGATCAGAGTCAGCATGGTTTCCTGATTGGAAAATAGTGTTTGAAAATGTGGATGTAACCTAGAAGATCGACAAAGGAGAGCCATAGATATAGCATACTCAGATCTCCAAAAGACATGGACTAAAATGCCACAAAATAAAAGGTTAGAACATTACAGTGCAGTACAGGCCCTTCAGCCCTTAATGTTGCGCTGACCTGTGAAACCAATCTACACTATTCCATTTTCATCCATATGTTTATCCAGTGACCATTTAAATGCCCTTAAAGTTGGCAAGTCTACTACCGTTGCAGGCAGTGCATTCCATGTCCCTACTGCTCTCTTGAGTACAGAGTCTACCTCTAACATCTGCCCGATATCTATCACCCCTCAATTTAAAGCTATGTCCCCTCGTGCTAGCCATCACCATCTAAGGAAAAAGGCTTTCATTGTCCACCCTATCTAACCCTCTGATCACCTAGTATGTCTCTATTAAGTCACCTCTCAACCACCTTCTCTAAAACGAAAACAGCCTCAAGTCCCTTAGCCTTTCCTCATAAGACCTTCCCTCCATACCAAACAACATCCTAGTAAATCTCCTCTGCGCCCTTTCCAATGCTTCCACTTCCTTCCTTTGTATAATGCGGTGACCAGAACTGTATACAGTACTCCGTGTGGCTGCACCAGAGTTCTGTATAGCTGCAACATAACCTCATGGCTCCGAAACTCAACCCCTCTACCAATAAAAGCTAACACACCGTATGCCTTTTTAACAACCCTGTCTACCTGAGTGGCAACTTTCAGGGATCTATGCACATGAACACTGAGACCTCTCTACTCATCCACACTACCAAGAATCTTACCATTAGCTCAGTACTCTGTATTCCTGTTACTTCTTCCAAAGTGAATCACCTCACACTTTCCCCATTAAACTCCATTTGCCACCTCTCAGCCCAGCTCTGCAACTTATCTATGTTTCTCTATAATCTGCAACATCCTTCCGCACTACCGACAACTTCACCAACCTTAGGGTCATCCGCAAATTTACTAACCCATCTTTCTACGCCCTCATCCAGGTCATTTATAAAAATGATAAACAGCAGTGGCCCCAAAACAGATCCTTGCTGTACAGCACAAGTAACTGAACTCCATGATGAACATTTCCTGTCAACCATCACCCTCCGCCTTCTTACAGCTAGCCAATTTCTGATCCAAACCGCCATGTCACCCTTAATCCCATGCCTCCGAATATTCTGCAATAGCATACCATGGGGAACCTTACCAGGCACTTTACTGAAATCCATATACGCTATATCAACTGCTTTACCCTCATCCACCATTTGGTCACATACTCAAAGAACTCAATAAGGTTTGTGAAGTTCACCATGTTGACTATCCCGAATCAGATTATTTCTTTTGAGATGATTATAAATCCTATCTCTTATAATCCTTTCCAACACTTTACTGAAAACCGAAGTAAGGCTCACTGGTCTATAATTACCAGGGTTGTCTCTACTCTCCTTGAACAAGCAGACAACTTTTGCTATCCTCCAGTCTTCTGGCACTATTGCTGTAGACAATGACGACATAAAGATCAAAGCCAAAAGCTCTGAAATCTCCGCCCTAGCATCCCACAGAATCAGAGGATAAATCCCATCTGGCCCAGGTAACTTATCTATTTTCACACTTTCCAGAATTGCTGACACCTCCTCCTTACGAACATCAATCACGTCTAGTCTAACAGCCTGTATCTTAGTATTCTCCTCAACCACATGTCTTGTTCCTGTGTGAATACTGACAAAAAATATTCAATTAGCACCTTTCCTACCTCTTTGGACTCCACACACAGCTTCCCTTTACTGTCCTTGATTGGCCCTAATCTTATTTTAGTCATTTGTTTACTCCTGATGTACCTACAGAAAGCTTTAGGGTTGTTCTTTATCCTGCCAAAGACTTCTCAGGTCCCCTCCTGGCTCCTCTTAGCTCTCTCTTTAGGTCTTTCCAGGCTAATTTGTAACTCTCCAGTGCCCTAATTCAGCCTTTGCGTCTCATCCTTGCATAAGCCGCCTTCTTCCTCTTGACAAGAGATTCAACTTCTTTCGTAAACCACGGCTCCCTCACTCAACCACTTCCTCCCTGTCTGATAGGTACATACTTATCAAGGGCATGCAGTAGCTGTTCTTTGAACAAGTTCCACACTTCAATTGTACCCATCACCTGCAGTTTTCTTCCCCATCCTATGCATTCTAAATCTTGCCTAATCGCATCATAATTGCCTTTCGTCCAGCTATAACTCTTGCCTTGTGTTATATACAGCTATCCCTTTCCATCGCTAAAGTAAACCTAACCGAATTGTGGTCACTATCACCAAAGTGCTCACCTACCTCTAAATCTAACACTTGGCCTGGTTCATTATCCAGTACCAAATGCAATGTGGCCTCGCCTCTTGTTGGCTTATCTACACACTGTGTCAGGAAACTTTCCTGCACACATTGGACAAAATCTGACCCATCTAAAGTACTCTATCTATAGTGTTTCCAGTCAAAATTTGGAAAGTTAAAGTTCCCCATAACAACTACCCTGTTACTTTCGCTCCTATCCAGAATGATCTTTGCAATCTTTTCCTCTACATCGCTTGAACTTTTCTGAGGCCTATAGAAAACTCCCAGCAGGGTGACCTCTCCTTTCCTGTTTCTAACCTCAGCCCATACTACTTCAGTCAACGAACCTGGGCCCTTGGCGTTGAAGCAGCAGTGCTAGCCACTGAGGCTGAACGTCAATCACGATCATTTTGAATGGTGGTGGAACTGGTTCCAGTGTTTATTCCTGCTAATTCCATCTCTTATGTGAGCATAAGAGGTATAGTTAGTAAGTTTGCAGATGACACCAAATTGGGAAGTGTATTGGACAGTGAAGAAGGTTACCTCAGATTACAACAGGATCTTGATCAGATGGGCCAATGGGCTAAAAAATGGCAGATGGAGTTTAATTTAGGTAAATGCAAGATGCTGCATTTTGAAAAAGCAAATCTTAGCAGGACTTGTACACTTAATGGTAAGGTCCTAGGGAGTGTTGCTGAACAAAAAGACTTTGGAATGTAGGTTTGTAGCTCCTTGAAAGTAGATAGGATAGTGAAGGAAGCATTTGGTATGCTTTCCTTTATTGGTCAAAACATTGACAAGAGGAGTTGGGAGGTCATGTTGCAGCTGTACAGGACATTGGTTAGACCACTTATGGAATATTGCATGCTTCTCCTTCCTATTGGAAGAATATTGTGAAACTTGAAAGGGTTCAGCAAAGATTTACAAGGATATTGCCAGGGTTGGAGGATTTGAGCTATAGGGAGAGGTTGAATAGGCGAGCATGTTTACCCTGGAGCATCGGAGACTGAGGGGTGACCTTATAGAGGTTTATAAAATCATGAGGGGCATGGATAGGGCAAATAGGGTCTTTTCCCTGTGTTAAGGGAGTCCAGAACTAGAGGGCATAGGTTTAGGATGAGAAGGGAAAGATATGAGAGACCCAAGTGGCAACTTTCTCACACAGAAGGTGGTGCGTGTGTCGAATGGGCTGCCAGAGGAAGTATTGGAGGCGGGTACAATTGCAACATTTAAAAGGCATCTAGACCGGTATATGAATAGGAAGAGTTTGGCGGTATATGGGGTGGGTGCTGGCAGGTGGGACTAGATTGGGTTGGGATAGCTGGTTGGTACGGATAGGTTGAACCAAAGGGTCTGTTTCCATGCTGTACATCTCTATGACTCTCAGTAAGGAGTTGTGGTGTTAGGTTATTTTGCTAATATGAGTGATTGATTGGTTAAGAGGTTGATCATTTTGGAGTGAGATGAGAAATCTGTGTACTCATAGGGTTGTGAATGTTTTGAATTGTCTACTCTGCAGGATTGTGATTACACTATTGTTCAGTGAGTTTAAAGTTGAGGTAACAGAATTTGTTTTTTTTTAAGAATTCAGAGGGTATGGGGAATAGGCAGGAAAGTGAATCATAGAATTGTAGAATCCCTAGTGTGGAAAAGACTATTTGGCCCATTGAGTTCACATCGACCCTCCGAAGAGCAACCCACACCCTGATTGTCCCTGTAACCCTGCATTTCCCATGGCTAATCCATCCAGCCTGCACATCCCTTGATATTATGGGCAGTTTAGCTCAGTCAATCCACCTAACCTGCAGGTCTTTAGACTGTGGGAGAAAACTGGATCACCTGGAGCAAACCCTTGCAGACACGGGGAGAATGTGCAAACTTCACACAGACTGTTGCCAGAGGCTGGAATTGAACCTGGGTCCCTGGCGCTGAGGCAGCAGTGCTAACCACTGAGGCAGAAGGTCAACCCTGATCATTTTAAAAGGTGTGGAACTGGTTCCAGGGTTTATTCCTGTCCCATTTGTTATAACACTGAGGGGAATCCCTCTGTTAATAAGTGACAACTCCCAAATTCCAAAATAACATCAATTTACTTTTTTACTTCTAAAAATGAGCACTAAGCAACGACGCACAACTCTAGGCCCCCTTTCTTTTCACTGGTTATTATCTGCCTCCAACTGTATAACAATATGCTGTTCTAATAAGACACTTATTAAAATTGCATAAACTTAATTTCAAAACCATGCACCCGCTGTCGTCTTCTGTGTCTCTACTGGCTGATGACCTCCCTGAATTGTTGTCTTTTTACAGTGAGTATGTTTCATATGAAAAGGTACCTTTAATAGGGAATATTTCCTAATTTCTTGGAGAGCAAGATGTTAGCTCTCCATATGTTTCTATCTCAATGGCAGTTGCTCTCTGACCAATTTTCAAAAGGTCCTCATTTTATACCCCCCAACATCTGATCATCTCATTGGTTTGATGTTGGCAAAACAACAAATTCAAACTTGATTGGGTTTTAGTATCCTGAGGATAATTTAAACTGATTGGTTAAATTTGAATTGTTGTCAAAACAGCAACCAAAAACTCAAGTATCCGTTTTGCAGCCAAATGTTACATATTTTCAATTTTCCAGCACACTCTGGGACTGCCATCTACTCACATAGGTGCTTGAAATCACAGCATTCAGTCTCTCTTCAAGGTACAGTACATGCCTTCAACAACTTCACACCTCCTACCTTAAGAAAAAAAACATAATGAAAAGATGGGCTTTTTTTTTCCTAATTCTTAATCCCATTGCGATGAAATACATAGGTCATTAATCTAAGTTATACTTTTCATATTAATTTCTGCACACACATATTTGGAATCTGTCAAATCTTATCTACACTTTTTCCTTTAAATCCAGGATTACGTAACTGCTATCACATTTTAACGACCCATAACATGTGCAATTTGTAAATTAAGTCTGTAACAAGACTCCAACGAAATTGTTTCATATTTTTGTCTTTAAATCTTCCCAAGAATGTAACCAGATGGTGGTCTGTGTACACAAAAGTCTCTGACACATTGTTCATCACGTAAACATTAAAATGTTCTAAGACTAGTCCAAACTCAATAATTCTTTTTCGATGTTAGAGTATTTTTGCTGATGGGTGTTGAGTTTCTTTGAAAAGTAGCCAGTTGGCTATTCAATTCCATCATCATCTTCCTATAACTGTATAGGTCCAACTCCTAGATCGCGAGCATCAATTACATCTTTGAAGGGTTTCAAAAATTTTGGTGTAGCTAAAACTGGTGTGGTGGTTAATACTGCTTTTAAATTCTCAAATGCATCCTGGCATTGTTCCGTCCATCGAAACTTTGTATTTTTCTTTAGTGCCACCATGCTGCTGAAGATTGGAACAAACCTCTAGTAGAATTACTTAGTCCCAAATATTGAAGCAGCTCTTTCTTCGAAGACGTCACAGAAATTCCTTGATGGCCTTCATCTTCACATTCCTCTAGGTCAATCTTCCATGACCGATGTTATTTCGCAAGAATGTCTCTTCTGCATTCGCGAAATCTGTTTTCTTTAAATTTATTACCAGTTTTGATTCTCATAACTGCTCAAAGAGTTCAGCCAACTGTATTATGTGATCTTTCTGTGACTTGCTAAAGATCACGACATCATTCAGATAAACTGCACAATTTGTTCATGCGGCCACAACTCTGTTCATGAGTCTTTGGAATGTGGTTGGTGCATTCTTCATTCCAAAGGGTATCACTTTGATTTGATATATTCCATTTGGTGTTACAAATGCAGAAATTTATTTTGCTTTCTCTGATATAGGTACCTGCCAATAACCACGTAGTAAGGCCAACTTCATGTCCAAAAATTAACTCAAAAGGAGTAAACTGAGTAGATTCATTTGGGGCATCTCTAATGGCAAACAATATGAATGAGATACCTTTATTCCAATCATTCAGTAATCCTGACAGTATGCTCTTAATATGGTCTTCAGGGTCTTGATATCACCTTCCCAAAGCTCCCTGGAATTCAGGATGGTATGCACTTGATTGAAAGTGCTGTATGCCTAAGCTATCCATGGCTTCCTTAAACCTCCCATCCGTAAAATTGGACCCTTGGTCTGACTGAATCTCTCTGGGCAGTCCATACCAGGTAAAGAAAGCTATGAACTCCTCCACCATCCATTTTGCCTTAATACTCTGTAATGGAATTGCCTCCAGAAATCTGGTAGACACATCCATTATGGTTAGCAAGTACTAGTTCCCACTTTTAGTTTCAGGGAGGGGTCCTACACAATCAATCATAACCCACATGAAAGGTTCTTTGAATGTAGGAATTGGCAACAAAGGTGCTTGTTTTATTATTGCCTCTGGCTTACCAACCTACATGTGACATTATGGCAAAATTTAACTACTTCCTTGTGCAGTCCAGGCCAATAGACATGCTTAGGTACCTTAGCCTGAGTCTTCCTCACACTTAAATGACCTTCTACTGGTAATTCATGTGTGCTACCCATATTGCTTTCTATCTGTAACACAATCTGGTGCACTTCCACTCATTTCTCCTTGACACTAACCTTCATGTTCTCCGTTTTATCTTAGGATTCTATCTTTTAAGGTAATAGCCTTTAGCAATACATTCTGATTCCTTTTCAGATTGTGCATCAATATTTATTGTCTTGTTTGTCTGTTGTAAGTCCATTAGCCTTTCAGGACTAAACACTCGTGCCTGATCCTCTACCTTTTCAGGTTTTTCCTGCACCATTACATGAAACAGGGTGTCAGCTAATTGAACTTCAACTCCTTCATCTTTATCTTTCATTTTTTCTTCTTGTGACTTATGATGGAAGGATCTTGTTACTACACAGTCTGGAAATATTCCAGGGTATTTTTCTTTTTAACTCTTCAATTTCCTGGTCTTCCTTTTGGCTTCTCCACAACAAGGGTTATCACTCCCACCATGGATCCTGCTAAATCGTTCCCAAGAACAAACTGTATTCCTGGAACTGACAAGCTCTCAATCACTCCCACTGTTACTTCCCCAGTCTTAATTTGGCTGTCCAACTTGGGAACGCTAAATTTCTGTCCGTCTATTCCACAAATGATCACTCTTGGGTAATGTCAGAAAGAGTGCAAATACGTTCATCTGTTACTATTAGAGACTGAGTAGCTCCCATATCTCTCAAAATTACGACTTTTTAACCTTCTCCCCCTATTCTTCCTTAGTAAACATTACCCACAATGTATAGACCGGGCACTAACTCAATCCTCAGCCCCTGCCTAGGCTGTGCACTCTCCTGTAGATCCTCGAATTTTCTTGGGATTTCATTTACTACGTTTCCTAATCCCACTGGCTTAGCCTATTTTCCCACAATGCCTTTCTTCAATGACCAGCGCTGTGATTTTGTGTGTCCAACCTCCTGGCGGTGAAAACACCTTTTCCCAGTGTCTTTCTTAAACCATTGGCACTGTAATTTTGTGTCCCACTCCATTATAGTGAAAACACCCCTGAGGCCTTTCACCATCTTTCCACCCTCTTGGGTTTCCTTTTTCACCTGTGGTAAACTATTCCCAGTGTGAACTACTCTTTGTTTTGTAGTGAAAGATCTCCCCTTCTCTAAATTTCTGTCCCTCACAGGATGAAATTCCTGTCAGAAGCTAAACTTTGCCTTATGTTCCAATGCATATTCATCTGCCATCTCTGCCACTCTTCTCACTTCTTGAACTTTCTGTCCATCCACATGAATTCTTATCATCTCTGGAAGCAGGTTTTAGACTCCTCCAGCAGAATAATCTCTCTAGAGCCTCGTGTATCTTATCTATTTTTAAGGCCCACATCCATCTATTAAAATTACTAGGTTTAATTCTTTTGAACTCAACGTAGGTCTGACCTAGTACCTCCTTTATGTTTCTCAACCGCTGTCAACCTCTACCAATTCATAAGCACTCAAAATAGCCTTTTTGACATTACATAATCTCTTGACCCCTCATCTGACAATGCTGCAAAACCAAAGGCTTATGCCCGAAACGTCGAATTTCCTATTCCTTGGATGCTGCCTGACCTGCTGTGCTTTAACTAGCAACACATTTTCAACTCACCACTAGCTCTACCTACCAGCTTAGTCTGAACTAACATTGCTTTTATTTCAATTTACTTATCTCAGCCCTCACAGTTAAGAACAGCCCTTACAAAAACTGCAATTCAGATTGAGCAGGTAAGAAACAAAACTGTATAGATGTTTAAATTTTCAATACTGAATGGCTAGGGATGGCAGTCATCAGGAAAATGATGTTTTTTTTTGTTAATTGTTAATAATACACTTACAAAATATGAGTATGAGGATGCAACATAAACTTGGTTTTAATGGAAAATATCATATATATAAAATTTGTTAACCTATTTTAACAATGTAATTAATAGGGTAGATAAACAAGAGCAAGTAGATATAATACACTTGGATTTCCAAAATACATTTGGTAAGGAACCAAAAAAAAGGTCAATAAGCAAGAAGAAGGGATAATATATTTGAATGAATGGAGGAATGGTTAACAGACAGGAAAAAAACGTAGAGATAAATGACCAATTTCAGCATGGCAGGCTGTAACTAATGGATTGCTGCATGGATGTGAGCTAGGATTTTAACTATCTGAAATCTATATTAATGACTTAGACAAGAGAACCAGGGTAATGCATGCTAAGTTAGGTAAGAATGTTAGCTGTGACAATACAAAGAAGTGATCTAGACAGATTAAAGACTGGGCAATGGTGGCAGTTAGAGTAATGTGGGGCAGTGAATATTATAAATCTAGAAAAAACATTTTTTTTCAAATACATGAAGCTTCCAAATGTTAACTTTCACAGACTTTGGTGTACTCATATAAGGAGCACAGGGTGTTAGCAGAACAGCAATGGTGTGTTGAATATTATCTGAAGTTGAGAAGAGCAGTGAGCTCATTGAAATAAAAGATGCTGAAAGGGCTTTCCACGATAGACAATGAGAGGTTATTTCACACTGAGATGAGTAGAGATTTCTTCACTCAGTTGTGTATCTTTGGAAATGTTTATCCCAGAGAGTTATGGATATTGCATCATTGAATGTGTTTAAGGCTTTTAGGTTTCTCAAGAAATCAAAATGTATGTGAAAATGGGTGGGAAAGTGGTGCTGAGGCAGAAGATAAACCATAATTGTACTGAATGGCAGAACTAGCTCAAGGGTCTGTATAGTCTACTCCTATTTCTTTGGTCATACAAATTGATGATCTTAGAGGGGTTTGCATTGATATACATGCTGCATGTATTAGCTACAAAGTTCTTGTTACACAGCCCTCTCAAACATTCCCAAGTTAGATATAGCATAGGTGAAGTAGAGATTTAAGCACCCTCAACACTATTGCATCAAAATCTCCGACACTAAGTGTATTATAGGTTAAATATCGAGTAAAGTTTTGCCTACACTTTCCAATTGCACCTGTTGGAGGAAGTATGTAGGTTAAACTTGGACATTTCTATAGCTTTGGCTGATTGGTTTGAATATTATTTGCATTGTAAACTAATGTCACTGTACTCTCATCCTGTTTGTAATATAACCTTCACGCTTACTGATATGCACAATTTGGATATGTCGTGCACCATATATACTTGGAAATAAATTGCTCACAATTCTAATAGGGTAATCCAGTTAACATTTGCGAGAGTAAACTTTGCTCTTATGCTAATGCCATGAATCTTGTACCATAACTAGTCAACTTGACATTCAGCTGGGATTCCATTAGCTTGTTCTTTGAGTTGCAAGTCGGGGAGAAAATAAACAACATATCACAATTGAATAGCTAGAATCCAATTCCTTCCGGGCTTCAATGCATGCCTGTTTACATCGGTCACAGTTTGGAGATTAATTGGCAGTTGTGTTGGTGAAGACAACATTCTCTAGACCATAACAGCAATACTGGTCTATTACACAGTGAGCTGACAAGTGTGCAATTGACGTTACAACCTGACTAATTGCTCGGTTAAACTCCCTAACAGACCACACCCTCTGAACTCCATTTTTCTTAAGTTTATTTGGAATATGCAGAGATTGACAAATATCGTCTTGATTTTCCTACTGAATGTTAAATGGTGAACAACAGTGGGCTCCTGTGGGTCAGAAATAGTCAGCTTTGAATCCGAGCCCCATAGATGAGGGTCCATGTTACAACTCACCTTGCATCTCCTAAGGAAGTACATGCTTTTCTCCGGTTTTGAAGTATCTCAGATTTGTTAAAACTTTATGAAACTAATTTGCATTATGTCTTTATAAATGGTATTTAATAGGCTGGGTAAGATTTGTGAGGGAGGTTAGAATGATACTTGGTTCAACTCATTGAAGTTGACAGGTGGATTCTTGGACTAAGAATGGTGTGGATGAGTACAGGGTGCTAAAGTGGGTGAGGATGAAGCTAGGATTAGTGAGAATTTGAAGCTGGCTGACAAAATGCTGGGTACAGAAACAATGAAGTGGGTAGGTTTGGGCATTTGATATTAGCAGGATTGGAGCTGGGTTTGAGACTGGGGCTGTTGTCGGGTTGATATTGACAGGGTTCAGGATTTGATGTTGAAAAGATTCGGATTGGGGCTGTTGGCTGACAAGTTGGCGCAATTGAGATTGCTGAGGTTTTGATTTCTTAACCAGACTGAGACACAGTGTTAAAATTCTCGTTCTCTTAGAATGAGAAAGTTAATGCTGCAGCATTGTAGCACACGTGCATTTATAAAGCTTTGACAATAGGTTTGGCTATTCAACTCTGGTTTATAGAGGGCCACATGGTACAGATTGATTATTGAAGTTTCACTGACATTCACAATCTTTACTCTGATTAAAATTAAGTGTGTGATGCCCTCAGTAAACCTAGGTTTGGGAGGGAAACATAAGCCAGACTTTCCACCCCCGATCCCTAACCATTGATAATCTATTGGCTGGTGGGTAGAAAGGGAAAACAGCCTTCCAATCTCACGGCTTGTGTGAAGAATAGGCACTTGTACGAGTAATCTGAGATGGCTTTTGATCTGGAGGGATACAACCTAAAGGAAACAGAAATAAATGAATGGAGGTAATGTTTGGTGTCATTATTATTCCCAACAGTGAGCAGGGACAATGTGTCACTGGGATTCAGTGCTAGGTGGAGGATTGACCGTCGGGCTTTGACAGTAGGTTTCACTGTTTAACTCAGGTTTAAGGAGGATAATGTAGCATTTAGGCAGGAAGTAGGCGGTAATGATTCCATATATGCTCACGAGACCTGTAAACAGCTGTATAGAGGAGACAAACTTGCCTTTCACTGCGGCATGGGCTGGGATGAAGAAAACCCAGGCCATGAGGTAGATGAGCATAGCGAAGGTGATGTGCCGGGCTAGGTTGTAGGTTTTGGCTGAGCTTTGAACCATGAATGTGCACAGGAAGCATGCAAGAGCAAGCAAACCATTGTAACCCAGCAGTAGCCCAAAGCCAGTCACAGAACCCTCATCACACTCCACAACTATTACTGTCACAGAGATGTTGTAGTTTGCAAAGACAGAGGGAGGGGATGTGGACTGCCAAACTGAACACAGAATGATCTGAATGAGAACAAGTGAACAAACCCCGAGATACTTCAGAACCCTGGGCCACCATTGTGCACTAAAGCTGGTCCCTCTCAACAGGCCACTTACATGGAAGGACTTTACTAGCATAGCTGATAGACAGCCTGTCAGACCAAATGAGAAAATGGGCTGCCTGATGGTACAGAGCAACCAGTTTGGCTTTTCCATGAAGAAGTAAAGGCTGCAGCACGAGATGATCATGGACATCAGCATCACCAGACAGGTTTTACCTCCAGCCAGCTGGACCATGGGAGTATTCAGATTGATGATGAAAATGCTGGTTATCGCCGCTATGATGAGAAGACCCACAGTAGTCAGTGAGACCAATAGGATACCCAGTGTGTCTGTCCACCGTAGGAACTCAATTGTTTTATTCTGACATTTAATACTCTTCAGCAATGACCATTCATTCTTCAGGCACGGAATGCACTGGTTGTCTGTGTGAAGAAGGGAAACATTGTTACTATACGAGGGGGATTTGTGCATCAAATATCTCCACCCCTATTTCACATTAGCAATAGTGTGTACACGATACACTGCAACTTGCCAAGGCTCCTTTGACAGCAGCTTCTAAATTCATGATTTCAAACACCTCGAAGCACAAAGAAAGTATATGCATATGCAAGTCTCCTCCAAGTCACGCATTATCCTGATTTGGAATCATATCACTGCCCCTTCGGTGTTGCTGGATCAAAATCCTGAAACCTCCCCACCCCCCCAACAGCACTGTGGATGAACCCAGGCCACGTGAACTGTTAAAGTGTTGCTTTCTCAAACACTTAAGTGTAGTTAGTTGATGATTGCTGACCTTGCCAGTGACACTCATCCCTTGACTAAATAATAAAACGATTGGGGGTAGACCATTTCAATATTTTATTTGTCTTTAGTTGAATACAGTGTTTTCCATATTTGTTTATAGCTTGTGAGCGTTACTGGCAAGGGCTGCCCATTCCTAATTGCCCTTGACCTGAATGGATTGCTTGGCTATTGCAGGAGGCATTAAAGAGTCAATCAACGTTACTCTGGATTTGGAGTCCCATGTAACTCAAATTGAGTAAGGATGTCAAATTTAAATGGTTAGTGAACTCGATGGATTTTTTTGCAACAATACATGATTGCTGTCATTTTTGCTATAACTGAGACCAGCTTTATTAATTAAAATTAAATTCCATTAACTGCTGTAAGACCTTAACTCCAATCCCCAGATTATTATCTGACAGTTTCCACCTAAAAACAGTCCCTGCATTTGTCACTTCAGTGCTAGTATCTAAGACCCCTTTGAGCTGTAGATTGGTGAAAACAAAAATGCTTAGACTCACCATCACTCTGAAAAGTTCCTGCTGGACAATCTGCACATTCATAGCAGCAGGAATGGAATCCTTTCACCATCTTTATTTGTCCAGGTTCACAAGAAGTTGAACAGTTGGAACCAGGAATCTGACAGTACAAACATAATAAACTTTGCATTATTAAGAGTTAAAACTTCTCCTTGATGATGAAGACAGTACAAGATTGATGGGTGCACTACTAGGTTACACTGCCTCACCTTCGGTTCTCCTAATGGTTCTGATCTCTGCAGGCTCCTTGTTCTTCAATGTGCCACCTTCAAAATCCTTGTAATCATTTTCAGCTCCTTCAGTACAGTGGACCTCTGCAGCTCCATAACACAGTATACATTCCCCATGAATTTATCTTTGATCTGAGTTCATGCATGCATGTCTACTTGTGTGTGAAAATGTGTCCTGTCATCTTCAAAGCTTTCCTAAAAGCCATTTCTAACCTCACCAATACTCACTTATCTGACCTCTCTGTTCTTGTTGCTACTGTACAGATTCTTGCAATGTTTATAACATTAAAAAGTAACAAAAGTGTTTAGATTTAGTATTCATGTAGAATCACTGTAGTTTTCCATTTTGGTGAAAAGACAGATTCAAGATGCTGGGAACATTTCCACTAGAATGGAGATAGCCAAGAGGACATTTTTTTAATATGACAATGAGTTTTGGTAAAGTAAATTGAAAAGGACTTCCCTGTGATTGGGGAATCAGTAATGAGGAATTTAAGGTTATCATAGCATGTGATAAAAGGTTCATTGAAATGTAGAGCTTTCCTTACACTGGAGGTTACTTGATGATGGAGTGCTTTGACAAGTGAAGTTGTTGAGGCAGAGACCATTTTATCTTTTAAGGAAATATGGGGGCGGGGGGGAGGGGGAAGGGAGAGAGATGAGAAGAAACCCTTTACCTTATTCTGAGGTGTGTTCCATTGGATCAGGGATGTATTAATTCGAAGCTCCTTCTGCTGTGCTATGTATTCTCCAATCATTTTGAACGCAGGAATTTGATTCCCACTTCTCCATTGCCAGTTAATTATATCATATCCTGTGGGTGGGTTTCCATATTTATCAAAGAAAATCACTCTGCCATGGAGAGTGAAATTAACTTGTGGAATTTCTTTGAGAAGCTGGATGGAAACCAAGAATCATATTTAGTTAACAAAAATGTTGAGATATGTAAGAAAAATGCTGCACATCTGAGAAACATTCCCTCTCCTAACACATAGTTGAAGAATAGCCAAATGTGTGAGCTATCAAAGGTTAGTCGATATTAGTGGAATTTGTACTCCAGTGAAAGGAGGAAAACTGTATCCCATTAAGAAATACCAACTTCAGGCAGTGGGGGAGCTGAAACCCAGTGAGAGTCAGCACCATTATGGATTCTTGATAAAGTTCAGAGTTTTGGACAAATATCCATGCCAAAACCTCTTTGCAATGCTGAGGGAGTGCTGAACTAGAGATGGGCAATAAGTGCTGGCCTGGGGAGTAATGTCTATGTCCCACAATTGAATGAAAAAAAATTTCAGAGATGCCATCTATCAAATGAGACTGATTAGGTGAATGTTAGAACTCCTATGGTACAATTTGATGACTGCAAGGAAATTCTCTCCCTTAGTCTGAGCAACAGTTAACTTCAATTAATAATACGACAGAACAAATTAATACTGCAGAATACCTGACACATTCACTAATGTAAAAACATTCTTTATAAAGACCAAATAACAATATTAAGCACTTTGAGCAATTTTTCAAGGATTAAATTAGGAGTTTTTATTTTCCAATTAATTACTTGCCTCAGTCTTCAGACTAGATCAAAAGATTTGATCCCATTAGTGACCCCCTGAGATGCCTTTACTACACAAGACTCACCTGCCATGGGTAAATAGTGCTCTTACTGCAGTTCCCCAAGTTACAACGGAGCAGGCGATGGAGTGCATGGGCCACAGTGTAGACTGCAGCATAGACATTAAATGTAATGCGCTGTAGGTCTTCACTATCACTATTAGCATCTTCATCAACAGATTGTGTTAGACATTCATTACACTCTTCTTTCAGAAGTTTCCCTTTACTGCCACATCTCTTAGATTTCAGACTGGGCAGGCCCCTGAGGGCCAGTGCTGTAGATTTGTAGCATTCAAAGCCAGGTATATGGCCACTTTTAATGGCCACACCCAGAATGGTCCCTATGCTTGTGATGTTTGGGGAGCTAGCAACTGTTTCAGAGGTGACCCAAGCCTCACTGGCAATCCACACTTTACCTGTCACATTTTGCTCAAGGATTATTGTCATTAGTGTCTGGGCATGATGTTCATCAGCGAATACAGCTGTGATGTTAACTCGTGAATAGATAATGTTCTTGATGACTGACACCATTTTTCTATGAAATTTGGAGCCAGGTAAATTCAAGGGAATCAGTTCCTCATATGCAATGCAAATCCCAGTTCCAGAAGCAAGTTTGGTAAAGTGTTCTATTCCCCTTCGGCCGTACATGTTGTCTGTCCCAATCACTGCCATCCAGTTCCATTGAAATGTCTTCACCATTGACACCATGGCTGCTGCCTGGACTTCATCTGTGGGAACTGTCCGGTAAAATGATGGAAAATTCATCCTGTCATTGAATAAATTGCTTGAAGCAGCATAACTAATCTGCAACAAGAAAGAAAAGCCCAACCACATAGATACTCATGAGGGAATTGTTTAACATCAGCAAAAACAAGAATATGGTGCAGTATCGAATGACTATGTGAAAAAGGTGGATTAACATCAGTAAAAGTCAGTGACACGGGGCCCTGGATACATGGGTGATTGAGTGAAGGAACTGTACTGATGTGAATAAGGTATAGACAAATGTTTCAGTAGATTCCCCAACACAATTCAGTAATTCTTCCAACCTGTCGCCCTGTTACAAGCGGTTTCTGCTTAATGTAAAATATTTATCATTAAAAATGCTGGATGTTATTGAAAGTATCTTAGGAGTTAGAAATTCCTTGTTTCCAGTTTTTACCATGCTGAAATCTGCTGGAATGCTGCTCCACTGGAGAACAGTCACTAGACACACTCCACGCTTCAGCACATTCTTAGTGCAATGACTTGCGTCAATAAATATCACCAGGGTATTTGATCATGAGGAACATAATTGCAAGACCAATTCTGCTTCCCCAATCAAAAAAAACAAACTGGAGGGAAGAATAAGAAATCTTTTCACGCAGTAAGCTAATGTAATCTGGAATACACTACCACAAAGGTTTACAAGAGCAGTATTTGTGGTAGCTTCCTAAAGGAATTTGAATGAATACTTCATTAAAAACTTTAGGGCATTTGGAAAAGTATAAGGAGAGTAAGAATAATGAGATAGCTTTATTCAAAGAACAGGCATGATGTGTTGATTGGCCCATTTCTGTCCTAAACAATTCTAAGGTCCTAACATCCCAGTACACTTTCCAGCAGAGGTGAGATTCTCAACGGATCTCCTTCGTTAATGTTTTACTGATCCTTCAACTGGGAATAGTTAGAGCAATACAGGTTAAGATTATCAACGAAGAGCACCTTTAGGAGCATTGTATTTTGAATCAATGCATTGAATCTTAAGAATGATCATGACTTTCATACCATTGACTGATTTCCTCTATCATACCTGTGGAATGAGGAGGAAACTGAAGAGCCGAGCAATCACCTTGGAGAGCTCAGAGTTAGAGGGGCCAAGAGCAGCGAGTACTCGTGTACTATAGTTCGTGTAATCACACTTTAGTTCAAATCTGTTTCCATCCTTTGCGGTCAAGAAGGAAATAGCTGACTGTATCGCAATTGAGGATTTGAGGCAGGTGTCCTGGATGTCGTATCCCAGGGTCACACCTGGTAGGAGAGTGCTGGAGTTATTGATCTCCTCAATGGCAAACTTCATCGCCTGAAACCAGTGGAAACCATTCTGCTGGAAACTGTAAAAGAGCAAAGGTCAACAAGTAATAGCTGATGGAACCGTAAGGGCAAGGAAAAGGCTTAAATTCATAAAATCAGGTATTTTACATTTCCTTCAATGGAAGGTCGCTATTGAATGGTGGAGTGAAAGATTAACATGAGGAGAGTTGGTAACATAGTATGTTGAGAGAGGGGTTACTGAGTGACAGTGTGTGGGCTAACACTAATGATACAGTCAGTCACACAGTTTGAAAAATTGCAGTCCCTAAAGTTACGTTTTACAGACAGCATTCAAAACACTTCAATTTTATACAGATAGAATTCCACCTTAATTTGCCAGCTCCACTGCCATGTAATGCTTCTGGTGTAAGGCACTATTGGAAGGTGTAGCATGTATTCATTTGTTATTTATCAAGTTTATTGATTGTTTACTGCCCATGTCGCTGCACAAGTTCCAACAAGGATGCACTCACTGGGCATTTTTACATTTCAAACCAGAGGTACAGCACTGAGGCCAATTCTAGCCTCTTCTCTTCACCCAAATTAGATCATCATCCAAAGTTAATGTCATAAACCTTTCACCTGCCATCCCTGTGTTCACTCACCTACATTAAAACTTATTCCACCAAGCCTCAATTTGATTATTTTCACTGTCATTTACAAATTTGAACCAGCTATTTCAGTAACCATAGTGAGCCCTATAAGCCCTCACTCCAAATCTCTTCACTTTTCCAATTTTGATCGCCCATTCATCCCCAAATTTCTTCTCTCCACAATTGAAAACAGTACTTTTGGTTTCCATGGCTCTAAGCGCTGGAATTTTCTCATTAAAGTTCTACCTCCCACTACCTCTCATTCCTCCTTTATGACATTCTTTGCCTACCTCTTGAATGATGCTTTGGGGACATGACCTTATGACTTTTTGACTTGACTTCAGAATTTTGATAATTTTCTCTGTGCATTATCTTGGGATATTTTACTGCATTAAAGACACTATATAAATGTAAATGATTGTACTAACTCAGGAATAGAGTTTGAAACTATATCGTATAGATTCAGTCCCACATCAGGCTAATGGAGATCCAATTGTAATTCAGTACAAACAGCATGCCTTACCTTTCACATTTTCCAGACTCTGACCTTGTTTCACTCATCCAGTGCACTTCAGTGGAATAAAGGGGAAAGAACCCTCCAAGTATGTAGTCACCAGCAGCCTGGAACTGCCTGAGTGGGTCTCTGCTGCGGTCAGATGCTGAGGTATCATACTGTCCATTTAGGATGCAACAGAAAACTATCCAGTAATGAACATGAAGCATGTTAAAGAGTAGATGAAGAGCTGAAACAAGTGCACAAGTACAGTGTTTGTATGCTTGTGTTGTTGGCTCAGGTCACAGACGTCATTCACTCACTATTTGCATGAGAAATCATCAATGTTGCATATGCATTGTGGAAAGATTAAATATCTGAGTGGCAGACCACACGTCTGATTCTTACAGTTTCCTTATCCAAATACTATCCTCTCAGACTTTCTCTGAGCAGACATTATCTTGCCTTTTCCCTGTTCACCTCCCATTATTACTGGACATATTCTAGGTGTTCCTTAAGCATAATTTATGCAGAAACTATTTGTGTTTGTGACTGAGGATTGTTGTTGATCTGCAGGTAGCTGTGTCCTGCACAACCCAAAGATACTTTTCAGGATCAAAAATAATCCCAACATATATATATTGACCAGTGACAGTAGATTTGCAGTCAACAGTGGCAGAGAGCCCCAGGCTGATTTCTGAACTGAAACCTCAAGGAAAATGAGCTTATTTGACATCAAAGGAGAATTTAAGTACGAGACAGAACCCATTGAGACATGCATGGAAATTCCAACATGCAGTGCAATTGGATGTTTAGTATGTGGCTGTATCTTTTGGAGACACAGTTGGTTCTTACACTGCTGACAGTTTTTATTTTTTCCTGATACTGTCAACTCAACTTAGGCTAGTAAATTATTTAATGTTTTGATTAGAATACTCCCCTTGCTTTTCTTCATTGTGTTCATGGCAAATTGCAGGTTCTCTAAGTGAACCAGGCAGCCTGTCAGCAGAATCTGCCAGTTTACCCAGACAATGAATGTATCCAAGGATTATATACTTGAATTTATATTGAAATACTGCCATACATTTTTGGCTATTTGCATGGGTGTCATCAGTCACTTGGTGATAAAACCCTCGCCTCAGAGTCATAATGTGTGGGTTCAAGTCCCGTTCCAGAAAATTTAGCTCATAATTCAGGCTGACATTTCACCATTGAGAGAGTGCTGCTTTGTCAGAAATGCCATTTTTGAATGTGATGTTGAGGTAAAATGCTTCTTGTCCACTTAGGTGGGCATAAAAGATCCAAAGCCATCAATGCAAGAAGTCCAGTAAAGTCCTTTGGTGTCCTGGCTAATGCTTATTTCACTATCAGCATCACTGAAACAGTTTAGTGTTACAACCACTTGGGAACATGTTCAAATCTGTGAGCTCCATTTCTCCATGGGTCACCTCAAAAGTTACTGATTTAATCAAGATACATAAAGTGCCCAGTTTACCTGTTTTTGATGGCATCAGGTTAACCAAAAAGTACTGACCAGGTTCCTATACTTAACAAGAATTACTATTAATTGCAATTAAATAAGCTCTAACCACAGTAAACCAAACTCTATCAACATATAACTCTACTAGTTAACACTCTAATTCCCTTTTCAAACACCTACACACAAATACAGACAGACACACCGAAAAAAATGGGATTATTGATGGAGGTTAAAAATGTCATTGGGAAAACACAATTTAATAGCACCAATCCATAGGATTTGAGGAGGTGTTCCTTTCACTTCTCAAGATATTCTATTGTCTAATTTCCTTCTCCAGATTCTTTCTTGCCTTTGCAGGAGGCACAGAGCATTGGTACGCTAATTCTAAAGTATTTTAGTTACTGGTATCAGCTTAAAGCAACTGGGGAAGAAAATAACCAGCTTTCATCAGGCTTTGGTTACTTTTAGTGCTGAGAGACACAGATACAGACCCTGCTTCTTCCAATCTGAAGGCCTTCTGATTCTGTATCATTCACCCACACCAGTTGCTCAGTTGTCAGGAACCAAGCAGAGAGTTGTTACCAGGCTGATCACATCTGACAGCCAGCGACTGCTTGCAATTGCACAAGCCAATCAGTGATCTGCTATTGGTCGAATTTCACTCTACACTTCAGTGCTGTGGTAACTTATCTCACCTCCCCCATTGCTTGAAAAGAAATAATGGAAACCCAACCTACATTGAGCTCCAGTAATTTGTTTTTCAAAGTTCAGCAATGGTTTTAAACAATCCTTTCCCAATTTCAGTCCACAATTAAAAAGGAAGAAAATAAGAAGATGGGTCTTCACATTAGTTCTTTATTTCTCTCTTTGCTGTTTGTTAGATCTTGCTATGTGCAAATTAGCTGACAGGTTTAATTATGTTGGTTGCTCAACTTCAAACCTAAAGGCTGTGAAGTTCTTTCACTGCTCTGGATTTGTGAAGGCATTTTATAGCACGTGGTTCTTGTTTCTTGAAAGAAAAATACAGTACTATTGAACTGTTACAAATTAATGTACAATTTCAGAATAATCCAATAGATAAACTGGAATTTAGCCAGTTTTTTCTCTCGATATCAGAACCATACTTTGGACCTTTCTGAGCCTAATGTCTGTGAATTTACTCGTGCTATACTATGGTTGATAGAAATTGTAAGGAAAACATCTACTTATGACTGTACTAGACGCAAACTGTTTGATGGTACCACATAGAGGAAGCTTTATTCTGTATCTAACCTGTGCTGTACCTGCTGTAGTAGCATTTGGTGGGGTACTGTAGAAGAAACTTTATTTTCAGTCTAATCCCTGTTCTGCTTGACTGTAATAACTCAGGAAGCCATAATGGAAAATCCGTGGGTCTGCTTTTTCTTGTATACATACCTGGAAGTCCTATCACACAACTTTTTTTTTTATTCCCCCATTACCAAATCACCAATAATAAGTTTTCCTTTTAATCCTATTAATCACCACTAGGAAATCACCTGAGTTTCTAATTGAGTGGATCTGCCTTAACTTTTTTGTTTTTTTAGTTTAGAAGTGCTCTTATACCATGCATTTGAACTGTTTCTTTTTCCCACTACTAGAATCACAGTGACTCTTTTTTTTGTTTATTTTTCCCTTTTTAAACATTAACCACTACCTCTAAAACACTCCTGCAGCCAATAAATAATTAAATGCAAAGTCCATTAAGGCCAATGCAAACCATCAAAAGTGAGGGGGAGGAAGAGAGAGCAGTAAGGCAGTAAAATCAGAATGGAGTTGGAGGAGGAGATAATGTCTTCCTCAGCAAGGGCTTGGGTGATGAGTTCTAGCTGGACAGGAAATTGCCTGTTACTAAGGGAACTCGTATTCAGCAAGCTGCACAGGGACATTAGTGATTCTCCATGGACCTTGTAGGGATTATCACACAGACTAGGGAATGTTTAATGAAACTGTATACATACGAATAGGAGTAAGTCATTCAACTACGAGTACTTTGACTAGTTCATTCGATCATTTCTGATCTGTACCCTAACTTCATTTTCCTGCCATTGCTCCATATCCCTTGATAACCTTACCTTTCATAGATAGACCATGCTCCATTTTTCTAAATTAGTTTAGATACCCTACAGTATAGAAACAGGCCCTTCAGCCCAACAAGTCCACACTGGTTCTCCGAGGATCAACTACCCCTACCCTATATATACCCTTGACTAAGGTACCTAATGTTATGGGCAATTTTGCATGGCCAATTCATTTGGCCTGCACATCTTTTGCATTGTAGGAGGAAACCAGAGGCCCAGGAGGAAACTCACACAGACACAGGGAGAATGTGCAAGCTCCACAGAGTCACCCGAGGCAGGAATTGAACCCGGGCCCCCAGTGCTGTGAGGCAGCAGTGCTAACCACTGAGCCACTGATCCACCCATGATAAATCCAAGAGAATACCAACTAAATTTATGGATTCTGTCTTTATAACCTTCAATCATCACTTAAATGATGAAGTATCATCAAAGATGCTATCAAGCAAGATTTGCTCAGCAATAACCAATTCACTGATGCTCAGTTTGCATTCAACTCCTGCCCTCATTATAGCCTTAGTTCAAACATGCACAAAAGAGCTGAATTCTAAAGGTGAGATGAGATTGACTGCCTAGGACATCAAGGCTGGATTTAACTAAGTGTAACATCAAGGAGTCCCAACAAAACTGAGTCAATGGGAATTAGGGGAAAACTTTCCATTGGTTGGAGTCATACCTAGCATAAATGAAAATGATTGTGATTTTTGGAGGTCAGTTATCTCAGCTCCAGGATATCTGTGCAGGAGTTCCTCAGGGTAACATCCTAGGCCCAACCATCTGCAGCTACTTCATCATAAGGTCAGAAGCGAGAATGTTCACTGATCACTGCACAACATTCAGCACCATTCGTGACTGCATAGATAATGAAACAATATCTGGGTTTTGGGCTGACAAATAGCAAGTCACATAAGTTTAGTTTTAATTCATTCACAGGATGCTGGTGGTGCTGGCTGGGCCAGCATTAATGCCTATTTCTATATCGCCGTGAGTCAGGAGTCACATATAAGCCAGACCAGGTAATGATGGCAGATTTCCCACCCAAAAGGATAGTAGTGAATCAGATGGGTTTCATGGTCATTTTTTACATTCTTAGTTCCAGACTTTTTATTGAATTTCAATTCTACCATCTACCAATAGCAGGATTCGAATCCAGGTGCTCAGAACATTATCTGGGTTTCTGGATTAACAATCTAGTGGTAATTAGGCCATTCCCTCCCTCACGTTTGTTATGGACTAGGCCAGACCACTCAAAACATTCTTAAGCAGGCAGCTCCAGACCATAACTTTGCAATTTGTTTCAGTAAGTATACAGTGAAAATTACCGGAGTAAGATAGCTAGGTTGACTCAAGATTTTAAAACAAACATTCATTCACAACATTACACAATGAAACACAAAGAACAGAATAAAGAACCGCTACAGAAAACAGAACTCAACCTATCCAACTAGATTTAATTATGCTGTTCCGAATATACACAACAGTCCCAATAAGCAAACTCCCTTTAAAAACCAGTATAAATGGAACATATGTTTACAGGTTGAAGTTGAAGGGAAGCAAAGAGAGAGAGGGTTTCCACACAGCTCCCTGTTGAACTTCCAACCAGTTCAAGAGTGAACTAAAACCGCTCTGCTAGAGAGCTGACTACTCCCCTTTCATTATACAGATCACTTCTAAAACATGTCCACTTTGGCCTTAAGTCTCATCTGTTTACATACAAACAAAAGGCCTCTCAAAATCCTTTTCATCTCTGTACCAAACCAGACTGATTGGAGCCCGGCCTGGTTTATTGGCCCTCTGAAAAAAATCAAGGACAGAGTCTCCTTGAGCCAAGAAATAGCTTTTAGAAAAAAAAGGATGAGCTTTGTGACAAGTGCCAGGTAATGATCATCTCCAACAAGACAGATTCTATCACCCTTGACATTCAATGGTGTTACCATCACTGAATCCATCACCATCAACATACCAGGAATTAAACTGGACTAGCTTTATAATTACTATAAGAGCAGGTCAGAGGCAAGGAATCCTGCAGTGTTTAACTCACTTTCTGACTCCTCAAAATCTGCCCACCATCTACAAGGCACAAGTCAGAAGGGGTGGGATCGAATATTTCCCACTTGCCTGGATGAATGCAGCTTCAACAACATTGAAGAAGCTTCACATGATCAAAGACAAAATAGCCTGGTTGATTGACACAAAATCCACAAACCTCATTCCCTCCACCACTGGTGCTTAGTAGCAGTAGTGTGTACCATCTACAAGATGCACTGCAGAAAATCACCAAAAATACTTAGGCAGCATCTTCCAAACCCATGATCACTACCATTTAGAAGGACAAGGGCACCAGATACATTGAAATATTACCACCTGCGAATTCCCCTTCAAGCCACACACCATCCTGACTTTGAAATATATGACTGTTCCTTCATTGTTGTTGAGTCAGAATCCTGGAATTCTCTCCCTCATGCCACTGTGGGTCTACCTGAACCAAATGACTGCAGCTGAAGAAGGCAGCTCACCTGCACCACCAACTTCTCTAGGGCAACTAGGGACAGGCAACAAATATTGGCCCACACTCCATGAAGTCATTTTTAAAAAATACCCTACACAATATTTTCAGGTCCTATGTAATGCTGGTGAATTTGTGCTGAACTCCTTGCAAATCCATGAGATTGAGTGTTCAAACTAAATATTGTTTCACAAATAGATTCTGACCAAAACTCTGAAGAACTGAAACTTAATTTTCTCCCCAAAGTCCTTGAAATAAAGATTAATATCCCATTAGTTGAGAGAAGATTTATTTGGTATAAATAGTTAAGAAGAGGAATCTCTTCAGTACCGGAATTTATCAGTGGACCATGATGTAAGAAAATCAAGTTTATTTTGAACACCTGTGAGTATCATTATTGCACCAAGTTGCTGTACTTTCATGTCCTGTCTTGTTTGCATGTGATTCACTGAACTGTGTAAATACATTCAGGTACTGCAATTTTCAAATTAAACTACGTCTCAGATTAAGTCACCCCCGCCCTGTCCATTGTTCAGTCGTACAAACCCAGTTCAATCTTACTGTTGATTTATTTTCTCCGTCTTTAGATTATTCTGACCCTCAAGATATATCCCAATCCCTATCTGGAATGCACACTACTAACCTCCCACCAGTGGCATTCTTGAGCTGCCTAATGAGAGGGTTAGTTCTTTATGGAATAGGTATTTCAGCTTCTCTTAGCTGCTGGGAACAGCTTGATTCCACAATCTTCACTTAGGGACTAATGATAACACACTCACTACTTGCCATTTTTAAAGGAGGCATGAAGCAGTTTTTGGAAATAGTTTGAAAAGATAAATAATGAAAGATTATTAGTACTACTTGGAAAATTTAAGTGTATTCATTTTGATGTGGATGTGGACACTGTTGGCAATGCCAGCATTTGATGCTTATCTCTAGTTACCCTGGGAAGTTGGTTGTAAATCTAGGCTACTTCTGAAGATAAACCAAATACAGGCAAGGTTTCCTCTCAATATCCATTTACGGTCCTCAATTAGATTAGATTACTTACAGTGTGGAAACAGGCCCTTCGGCCCAACAAGTCCACACCGACCCGCAACCCACCCATACATATACCCCTTGCCTAACACTACGGGCAATTTAGCATGGCCAATTCACCTGACCCGCACATCTTTAGACTGTGGGAGGAAACCGGAGCACCCGGAGGAAACCCACGCAGACACGGGGAGAACGTGCAAACTCCACACAGTCAGTCGCCTGAGGTGGGAATTGAACCCAGGTCGCTGGCGCTGTGAGGCAGCAGTGCTAACCACTGTGCCACCGTGCCGCCCTTATGTACCCAGTTACCCACTGAGGATATGAAAAAAGATGCAGGATATGTAGGAAGATACACTGATGTCAAGAAAGACAACTGGTTCCCAGTGATCCTGTGAATTTATGTCAACTTCCTTGCCTAGGCTCAGACTACGTGAGCGATACGACTATCTCATGGAAGACAAGGTTTTGAAACATTACCTTTGAGATAAGACGAAGATGGCAAAAAGAACTGAAGGCAAAAATGACTCATAGTTTGAAAGTTGGTCAACACTTGAAATTTTTCAGCTTCTATAATTATATAGTTATCACCATATATGCTATGTATCACGTGACAAATTGTATCTACCTGGAGACTCTAAACTACAGCCTGCAGTGGGTTGGGTTCGAGGGCTCCCACATCACACTTTTCTCATTCCATATCCTTCTTTGTTAATATTTTGAAGACATTTAGTGTATTGTACTGGAACAGAACATCCGAGGATGAAATAGGCACCCAGGATTGCTGGAAATTCAAAAATTGGCAGGAAATTTGATGGTGAATGCATGTTTCTTGCTTGTAGTGACACAAATCCAGTTCTGAGATTAGAGGTGTTTTGAGATGCTGATCTCCCAATCCAGGATTACAGTTTTCATCTGGGATCTGGATCAGAAATAGTACCTGTAGGCAGACAACTGTATCCCACATATGAGCCAGAATATTACCTTGAATGATCCTTACTGAAGGGGACAACGAGATCTTCAGCAGTGCTTGTTGTCTTCTTCAGAAAGTCACCATATATATGTTTGCCCAGATGTAGCGAATATCACCCTACACTCTGCTGCCGTATGGCACCACAGCGAGGCAACAAACCAGCTCCTTTAATTTACCAGAATTGATTATCCACTGCTTGCCAGTGACTAGCCCTCCCCACAACCTATGGGAACAGGGCTGAGGGGCAGGATGCTGCTGGAAAAAGGACATGTCAGTTGGTGGCACCGAATTAGACTTTCCGCCCCTTAGGGCAAATTTTTTTTTTGTGCCCTTACTCTGTCACCATTTATACTTCTTTTAACATTGAAAAATCTGTTTCATTCTCTGCTGCTAATGTTTACTTCATATGGACATGTCCCAAAGTTTTTGAGTTTGAAGCTGTTATGCTTCAAGTTTTACGATGTCTTTTAAAGTTGGAGTCATAGAGATGTACAGTACAGAAGCAGACCCTTCAGTCCAAGTCGTCCATGCTGACCAGATATCCTAACCTAATCTAGTCCCCTTTGCCAGCACTTGGCCTATATCCCTCTAAACTCTTCCTATTCATATACTCAACCAGATACCTTTTAAATGCTGCAATTGTATCCGCCTCCACCACTTCATCAGGCAGCTCATTCCATACATGCACCACCCTCTGTGTGAAAAAGTTATCCCTTAGGTCCCTTTTATATCTTTTAATCCTTACCCTAAACCTATGCCCTCTAGTTCTGGACTCGCCCAAGCCAGGGAAAAGACTTTGTCTATTTATCATATCCATGCCCCTCATGATTTTATAAACCTCTATTAGGTCACCCCTCAGTCTCTGACGCTTCAGGGAAAACAGCCCCAGCCTGTTCAGCCTCTCCCTATAGCTTAAATCCTCCAACCCTGGCAACATTCTTGTAAATCTTTTCTAAACCCTTTCAAGTTTTGCAACATTCTTCCAATAGGAAGGAGACCAGAATTGCACACAATATTCCAAAAGAGGCCTGACCAATGTCCTGTACAGCCGCAGCATGACCTCCCAACTCCTGTACTCAATACTCTGACCATGAAGAAAAGCATGCCAAAAGCCTTCTTCATTATCCTATGTACCTGCAGCTCCACTTTCAAGGAGCTATGAACCTACAGTCCAAGGTCTTTTGTTCAGCAACACTCCCTAGGACCTTATCATTAAGTGTTTAAGTCCTGCTAAGATTTGCTTTTCCAGAATGCAGCACCTCACATTTATCTAAATTAAACTCCATCTGCCACCCCTCAACTCCATCAAGATCCTATTACACTCTGAGGTAACCTTCTTTGCTGTCCACTACACCTCCAATTTTGGTGTCATCTGGAAACTTACTAACTATACCTCCTATATTCAGACCCAAATCATTTCTATGAATGATAAAACTATGGACCCAGCACCAATCCTTGTGGCACTCCACTGGTCACAGGCCTCCAGTCTTAAAAACAACCCTCCACCAACACCCTCAGTCTTCTACTTTTGAGCCAGTTCTGTATCCAAATGGCTAGTTCTCCCTGTATTCCATAAGATCTAAACTTGCTAACCAGTCTCCCATGGGGAACTTTGTCGAATGCCTTACTGAAATCCATATGGATCACGTCCATCGCTCTGTCCAGTTCAATCCTCTTTGTTACTTATTCAAAAACTCATTTACATTCGTGAGACATGATCTTCCGTGCACAAAACCATATTGACTATCTCTAATCAGTCCTTGCCTTTCCAAATACGTATAAAAATCCTGTCTCTCAGGATTCCCTCCAACAACTTGCCCACCACCGATGTCAGGCTCAATGTTCTATAGTTTCCTGGCTTGTCCTTACCACCTTTCTTAAATAGTGGTACCGTGTTAGCCAACCCTCAGACTTCCAACACCTCACCTTGACTATCAGTGATACAAATATCTTACCAAGGGGCCCAGCAATCACTTCTCTTAGAGTTCTAAGGTACACCTGATCAGGACCTGGGGATTTATCCACTTTTACATGTTTCAAGACATCCAGCAGTTTCTCCTCTGTAATATGGACATTTTTCAAGTTGTCACCATCTATTTCCCCACATTCTATATCTTTCATGTCCTTCTCCAAGTAAACATTGATGCAAAATGCTTGTTTAGTATCTCCCCCATCTCCTGCACTCCACATATGGGCTGCCTTGCTGATCTTTGAGGGGCTCTATTCGCTATCTAGTTACCCTTCTGTCCTTAATGTATTTGTAAAAACCCTTTGGATTATCCTTAACCCTATTTGCCAAAGCTATCTCATATCCCTTTTTTGCCCTCCTGATTTCCCTCATAAGTATACTCCTATTGTCTTTATTCTCTCCTAAGGAGTCACTTGATCTGTCCTGTCTATACTGAAAATGTGTTGCTGGAAAAGTGCAGCAGGTCAGGCAGCATCCAAGGAGCAGGAGAATTGACGTTTCGGGCATGAGCCCTTCTTCAGGAATCAAAGTTCTTCAGGCTCATGCCTGAAACGTCGATTCTCCTGCTCCTTGGATGCTGCCTGACCTGCTGCGCTTTTCCAGCAACACATTTTCAGCTCTGATCTCCAGCATCTGCAGTCCTCGCTTTCTTCTGTCCTGTCTATACCTGACATATGCTACCTTCTTTTTCTTAACCAAACCCTCAATTTCTCTAGTCATCCAGCATTCCCTATACCTACCAGCCTTCCCTTTTACCCTAACAGGAATATACTGTCTCTGGACTCTTGTTATCTCATTTCTGAAGGCTTCCCATTTTCCAGCCATCCCTTTACCTGCGAACATCTGCCCTGCCTTCAACTCTTGAAAGTTCTTGTCTAATATCGTCAAAATCGGCCTTCCTCCAATATAGAACTTCTGGTCTATCCTTTTCCATCACTATTTTAAAACTAATAGAATTATGATCACAGGCCACAAATTGCTCCCCCACTGACACCTCAGTCACCTGCCATGCTTTATTTCCCAAGAGTAGATCAAGTTTTGCACCTTCTCTCGTAGTTACATCTACATACTGAATCAGAAAATTTTCTTGTTGCACTTAACAAATTCCTCTCCATCTAAACCTTTAACACTATGGCAGTCCTAGTCTAAGTTGTTTGAATAGGGAAGCTAACTTATCAATACTGTATTTTAATATGTTATGGTTTCAATTAAATTGTCAGAATTCTTTGTTGAATGATACGTAAGCAGGAGGTTTCAGATCAATGCAGTTGAAAGAGTTCAGTCAAAATTATCGCTGTTGAGGAAACAACGTTTGGATTTTTTTTGATAAAAGTTATCTCTAATAGCAAAATATTGTTATGACTCTCCATTAAGATACTCATCCGAGTGAGAACTGAGTGAATGCTGTATGTTATCGCCATCTGCTGGGACAGCAGTAAATGAGACAAATTATCGTATGGCAATAATAAATGAAAATAGAACATAATGGAAATGTTCATTAACTGCCAATTTAAGGGCCTCAATTGGCATTGGAGCATGAATGTCAAAATTCACTATGGACTAAATCAGGACAGAGCCAGGGACCCCATGATCCCAGCCCATGATTAAATTTTCCCCTGCCCCAAACTCACCAGGCAGGACCAGTTAAGATTCTGCTCAATGTTTCAAGTCTGTTCCTTTCACTGGAACAGGGAAAAGTCAGAGATTTTGTAGGTTTTGAGCAAGTGAAATGATAGAGGGCAGGAGAGCTTAAATGACACAACCATTCCCTTTGACCTTGTACCATGAAACCTTTTGCCATTTACCCCAGCACAGCCTGAGATTACCATGAAGGTCCTACTTTCTCAACATTGCCGTTGCTTGAGGCGTGGTGACCCTCAAATTAAAGTCAACACCAGTTATCTCTCTCTAATGAAAGAGCACTGCATGGTTTTCTGTGACTATGGCAACTTTACCTGAGTAAACCCTGTTTGTAAAATACCATGTTCTCTTGGAGTTTTGCCAACTTTCTGGGAGGCACTATCTAGTCGGATCAGTGCAAAGCAGCTAGACTGAGAAATTAGGGCTAAAGAGAAGCCTGAGGTAGTGAGTAAGACAGTCAATGCGCACATATGTGGAAACAGTGACTGTCATCATTGAGAAAGGTAAATCATGAAGAGCAATTTGTTTTTCCACTATTTATTAATTACTGATGGATCCTTAACATAATTGCACCTTCTTCCTGCAACATATTCATATCCCTTGATTCCCTTGGATCCAAATGTCTATCAATATTTGATTTGAATATACTCAATCACTAAACATGTCCTGTACAATCCCAAATGTCCCAACTCTTTTGGGTAAAAAAAGGTCACTCATTTCATTGCCAAATGGCTGACCCCTTATTAGAGTCATAGAGTTGTATAGCACAGAAACAGACCCTTCTGTCCAACTTATCCATGGCGACCAGATATCCTAAATTAATCTAGTCCCATTTTCCAGCACGTGGCCCATATCCCTCTCAACCTTTCTATTCATATACCCATCCAAGTGCCTTTGAAATGCTGCAATTGTACCAGCTTCCACTACTTCCTCAGATTCCTGAAGAAGGGCTCATGCCCGAAACGTCGATTCTCCTGCTCCTTGGATGCTGCCTGACCCGCTGCGCTTTTCCAGCAACACATTTTCAGCTCCACTACTTCCTCTGGCAGTTCACTCCATACACGCACTGTCTTCTGGGTGAAAAGGTTGCCCCTCAGGTCCCTTTTAAATCTTTCCTCTCTCACTTTAAACCTATGCCCTGTATTTCTGAACTCTTCCACCCCAGGGAAAGGACCTTGTCTACTTACCCTATCCATGCCCCTCGTGATTTTATAAATCTCTATAAAGTCAGTCCCCAACCTCTGACAGCAGGGAAAACAGTCCCAGTCTATTCAGCTCTCCCTATAGCTCAAACCCTCCAACCCTGGCAATATCCTTGTAAATCTTTTGTGAATCCTTTCAAGTTTCACAACTTCCTTCCGATAGAAGGGAGACCAGAATTGGACAAATATTTCAAACGCGGCCTAACCAATGTCCTAAACAGATGCAACATGACCTCTCAACTCCTAAACTCGATCTACTGATCAATAAAGGAAAGCATAAATTGTGACCACTATTTCCACAATTACTAGCATCTACCCTGTCAAGCCTTAAGAATTTTATCCTTCAATCACTTCTTATCTTTTGGAACTATAGGAAATATAGATCAAAGATCCTCAATCTCTGCCTATAGACTGAGGAGCATAACCTACTTTGTATTTCCTTTTAAGCAATTATATACTTTGTAAGGACACCAGAATGGTACACTGTACTTCAGATGTGCCCTATACAATCGCAGCAAGACTTTACTGTTACATTCCAATACTTTTGTAATTGAGATCACCATTCACCAATAGAGTTTACCATTTACCTTCCTAATTGCTTGCTGTATCTGTACATTAAGCTTCTGTGATTCCTGTACGATGCCCAGACCACTCTGAATATTATAATTTCCCACTCAGCATTTTTTAAAAATTCTATTTTTCCTCTGAAAGGAAATTGCTTAACCTTTCTCCACGCGGTATCCCATCTGCCATATTTTTCCACCAAATTAATTTATCTAAATTCTTCTGCATTATCTTTGAGTCTCCTCACAGTTTATTTTCTTAGTGAGCTTTGTATCATCAACTTTAACGCTTTATGCTCAATTCTGTTATTTAATTTATTAATATAGATTTTAAGTGAGGCCCAATTACTGATCCTTGCAGTACCCCACAATTTACAGCCTGAGAAAGCAAAATGAACTGTTTGTTCATACTTGCTGATTTTTATTAACCAATGCAAATATAATAATCCAATCCATTCTTTACATTTTTGTGTAACATGTCTTGAGCAACTCCTTATTGAATGCTTTTAAAAAAATCAAATGTACCCATATTCACTGCTACGATTAGCTATATTCTCAAAAAACTCCTACCAGGCTTGCTAAAGTCAATTTCCTTTTGTAAATCTGTGTTTATTCTGCCCACTCTTTATATGTTTGTCTATATGTCCTGATATCACATCCGTCACAATAGATTCTAACATTTTCCTTATTACTGATTTCAGGATAACTGTCCTATCATTCCCTAACTTTTCTTTTCATCTTGAGTAAAGGGATTACTTTTGCAGTTTATCAATCCATGAGGATCATTCTAGAATATAGGAAAATGTGGAACATCAAAGGCAATGCATCTACTATCGCTTCAGCTATCTCTTTTAAAACCTTAAAGGGAATCCCATCAGGGCCTGAGGATTTAGGGGCTTTTAACCCCATTAATTTCTTTAATACGTTATTTGCCAGTATTAACAGTCAAAGTATCTAATTTTCACTACATCTTGGTTGCCCACTACATTCAGCCATGAAGACAGATGCAAGGTCTTTACTTAATATCTCTGGCTTTTTCTAACATAGTTGTGTCAATCAAGTGTACTTACCACACTGCAATTTTGACACTTCAAAGTGTGGAGGAATCTTTGAGGAAAGATTTAGATACAGCATAAAATTTGCTTACTGATTTTGTATGGCATTATAATGGCACTTTATCAAAGGAAATACTTTTTTTTTAACAGAAGCATGGTGCTAAGTGGTGCACAATGTGTTATTATCATGTCACTGCGCTGGTTATTCTGACCCATTAGGGAGAGAGTCAAGTTGACCGGCTTTGGCAACTTAGTGTAGATGTGGTTTGGTCACAGACTTTTGCCAATTTCACCATTTTTGTCAGTTTGAGTTTTAAGTCAGCAGTAAATGATTGGCTTTTAAGAAACTAAGTTGCAAATGTAACAAAATATGATATCTATACACATGATGTACTTTTTCAAGGATAACACATTAAATCCTCCCTGTGATTGCTTATTGTGAGTCACAGAATACCTGGATCAATTTTAACCTACTCCAAACAGACAGATGGGCAGTTAGAAGTGAACAGGTTGCTTACCTGCTCAGAACTTGAACTTTTCCTAACACCTTTGATATTAACCTGTCAGCAGATACAGTAGCTACAGGTAACCATGAAAGCATTAATCAGCTAGTGACCACTTAAAGGAAATCATTTTATTTCCAGTTCAAGTTTACAATTGCAAAGTCACAGAGAAGGACTTAAAAAAAACAGATACTAATAAGTGCGGACGGCAGATGCTGGAGATCAGAGTCGTGAGTGTGATGCTGAAAAGCACAGCAGGTCAGGCAGCATCCAAGGACCAGGAAAATCGACATTTCGGGCAAAAGCCCTTCATCAAGAACAGGCTAATCAATCCCAGCAGGTTCACCCTACCCTTTACAGAAGCCTCTTTTCACTTAATTTAACTATTTCAACACATATTACAATTCCATTCATCTATGTGAACTCTTTCTGAAGTATGTTCATACCCTTCAACTTAATTACACCTTCTGATTATGAGCTATGAACTAATTCTGAATTAAAAAGACTGACCTAAAAACCAATTGGTCTTATTAATGTCTAATTTACAATTATTGGATCTGGCCATGTTTCCCCACAAGTGGAACTAAATTTACTATATATCACCTAAGAAATTCCCTCACAATTTTAAAGATCTTAATCAGTTTACCCCTCAGAGCTTGCTTCTCCAGAGAAATGACCTAGACTGTTCTGTGTAAATCTTTTTTCTTTATACTTTCTCCAGTGCATCTATATTCTTTTTATAATATTCCCAAGATTCTTTTCACTTAACATAGCTTCTCTGCTTTTCAATTCTGTCTCTCTAGAAAGGTTGGCCCTGTTAAGGTGTAGTACTACGTCTAGAGATTTAAGTATCTGTTTCAGATGTTTTTCTGATGTTCATTAGATGCTTATGTATAACTGAACAAGGCAGTTATTCTGCAGTCAAAATGATCCACCTTACAAAGTGCAGTTGTTTAATGGGATTAAAGGCAGTGTATTAAATAAATAGTAAGCCATTTATTTCTGGACATAGGTTGAGGGAATGACATGGCTGTGGGAGTGAGTTGAGATCATGCAGCCTTGTATGACTGGGGAAGAGTTACTCTCATCTGGTTGTCTTTTCTGGCACCAGTGAGCTGGGCTGGCCAATGGCAATGTAAATTTTTGTGATTTCAGTCACAGCTCAAAGATGCATGTATTTCAGAACAGATTGGGGATTTATTCCAAAGGTGCAAAGTGTAGAGTGCATGGTGAATAATACTGGGTTTTTTAAGAGGTAGCCACAAAAGCAAGGTGTTAAATGTTGAAAAGTCTTCCATTTACCTGCATTATCAATTTGTAGCATGCATTCACCAAGTATTCACCAATTTTTTCCAACACATTTTGCGCAGGACCTAAAGAGCAGTAGATTGACATAAAATGTTTGATCACTGTAGTACAGACCGAATGATTGAGGTGGATACTCAAGGTTACCCCAACAGTGAGGTCCTGACTGGATTAGGTGCCAGTCAAGAATGAAGAACAAACCTGCCTAATGTGGGAGTAATAAGAAACCCTTGAGGACAGACTGCACGTAAGGATCAAATCAATACAGCTCCCAGCAGCTAGGGATAGAGAGCAAGGACACTGAGCATATGGAAAGAGTGAAGGGCACAAAATGAGATGTGAAACTAATCCCCTCTCTATAAACTGTTCCTCCCCATCAGTGTTTGCTCCTCTTCTTTGTCATTCTCCTTCAATCCAGCAGCTGTCCTCTATCCATCTCCTTCCCTCATATTTCTAAAGATAACTCAATGAGTTTGTATCATTGACACTCCCTCCTTGTTGATGTTTATAGACCATAAATGAGGAAATAATCAGGAGTGTTTTAAAACAGGTTTAAAACAGGTAACAATCCTTAGAACTGAAAAGTGTGGCAGAAATCTGAATGGTGGATGCATGTTTCCTGCTTACTCCTGGGTAAAATGGGATG
Source organism: Hemiscyllium ocellatum (assembly GCF_020745735.1). NCBI lineage: Eukaryota > Metazoa > Chordata > Chondrichthyes > Orectolobiformes > Hemiscylliidae > Hemiscyllium > Hemiscyllium ocellatum. The sequence goes on from NC_083437.1 coordinate 26,418,705, forward strand.
AAGCAAAACCAGATGATAATACAGAAGAGCACAGAGACACTTATTTCCAGGCCAGGTTATAGGTTTGAGATGGGGGTCTGAATCAGAAAGGTACACATGAAACAAGCTAGTGTTTGTTACAGTGCCACTGTAACCTAACATCAGCCAGGACATCATCTTTGAATCACTCTTACAGTAGAGGACAAGGACATCTTTAGAATTGCCTGTGGTCTTCATCAGAAAATCACCACCTATTTTCAGCCAAAGATAGCAAATGGTGCCTGCCCCATGAGGCAGATGATGATGTACCAACGACTGTGTTTCTTTCTCTGCAGCAAAGACTTGGCTAATTCAGTGAGCTCAGTGCTGAGCAGGATCTGCATCAAGTTGACTGGAAGAGTTGAGATAGAGAAGGTGAGGCTGAAGGCAATGACCAATAGACATGATTTACAGATGAATACAGAAGGTTCTCTGAGGTACAACAATGTGCTGCAGCATGAGAGAGCCAGTGAGGTTAGGGTGATCATGTTCTTCTTTCCTCCAGCACCTTCCACAGTTAGTGTGCTAGAATACACTAGAAAGATCACCATAATGGCCAGTATCGGAGTGAGTTTGAGTACCATGAACAGAAGCAGAGTAATACCAACAGGTGAGATCCAGGACAGATACAGCAAAATTTTCTTGAAGCAGGAAGGACTGTTTGGTGGTGACCATTCAACAGATTTGCATTCATCGCAAGAAAAGCTATCTGCACAAAAAAATTAATCAGTCAAAATTCATCTGATGGATAACCAACAAATCATTAACATCTTCCATGTCTTGTTAATCCTAAATTCCTGTTAAAACTGAAGTTGATGAGAATTGTTGAGAAACTCTTCATTAGCTGCAGTCATCCCTAGGGCAAAGGAAGGTCTCTTCTGGTGCAGTGGTAGTGCACCACTGAGCCAGAGAATACAGGTTCAAATACTACCTGCTCTGAGAGTACAAGCTAATTAAAATTATTGACCTAGGGCAAAGGACAATAGTTGTGGTCGTTGGAGGCCAATCATCTCCACTCTGGACAAGGCTATGGCTTTTTCTCCAGACCATAGTCCCAATCATATTCAGCTGTTTCATCAATTACCTCTGATCTTATGAAAGAGGGAAAAAGGGATTTCTCTCTGATGAATGTATAGTTCATTTGCAACTGCTCAGAAAATGAATGAGGTTTTGCTTGTACGCAGTAACAAACAGGTCTGCGCAAGTAGTATTTCATCCCTAACAAGTACCAGGCAATAACTAGCTCCTTCAATTCATCAAGGCTCCTTAGATAGCACCATCCAAACCCTTAACTATTACCATCAAGAAGATCAAGGTTAACAGATTCGTGGGAACACTATCAGAAAAAAAGATAATACCCCAAGCCACTCATCATCCTGACTTGAAAATATATCACCATTCCTTTATTGTTGCTTGGTTAAAACTCTGGAACACCATCCATTACAGTACTGTGGGTCTATCTACACCAAATATACTGCAGTAGTTGAAGCAGGCAGCTCACTACCTGGGTAATTAAGGATGGACAATAAGTGTTGGTCCAATCAATGAAGCCCACATCCCATAAAAGAATTAAAATAAACAAGAGTGTCTAACCATCTTTTTGAGATATTCAACAACTTTAGAATCCCCAAAATCCTCATCTTTAACATCCTAGGAGTCTCCATTGATCACAGTGGTGACAAGAGCTTGTCAGACATTGGATGCTTTCTGGTACCTCATCCACAATTATTACTGTGTGTAAAATCTACAGCAAGTACTGCAGAAGGTCACCAAAGCTTCTTCGACATCACTTTGCTAACCTGTGATTTTGCCATCCAGGATATCAGGAATATGGGAATACCAAAAATAAGTTCTCCTTTAAGTCTCACATCATTTGGCATGGAAATATAATTCAGTCTCTCAAACAACATTGGATTATAATCTTGTAATTCCATACCTAACTGTGGGGATACCTACAACAAAATGGACTGCAACAGTTGAAGAAGGGAGCCCACCACCACCTTCTCAAGAGCAATTAGGGGTGGGGAACTAATGGCATTAAAATATTCCACAGAATTATTCCTTTGCTCTGATCTAGTGAACTGTATGATAGTCGATAAGTAATTAGGCCTACTGGTCAGGTTCTGGAAAGTTCCTCCTGGACAACCTTTATATTCAAAGCAGTAGAAATAAAGGCTGATGGCAATTTCCTTCTGCCCCAGGCCACAGCTCTTGGAAGAATAGGATGGAGGTACCTGCCGATACAGGTATGTTTATTAATTAGTTAATCTTGGTGTACTGTCCTTGAATCACTCAATGAAATCCAGGATGTGTTTTCTGTACTGGTGTGGACATTCTAGGTTTCAAAGCCCAATACTTGTTAAAGGGATTGAAGAAATCAGTTCAGAGATGAGACGTCTTTCTGGCCCTGTAATAAAATTCCGCTCTGGGAATTGGCATGCAGAATTCAAATCACACTCTAGACAATCCCAGCAATGCCCCTCAGACCGAGAGGGTTATGGATACCAGCCTGTAGCTCACTCCTGCGTATCAGATACTTATATCTGAAACACAAACTTTTTGATTAAAATCTAATTGAAGGGCATACTGTGGCTTATTTATAGGATAACAAATACCCTAGAGCGAGTTACAAGCTGAAAGTCTAATATTGTTACAAATATTTTAAATTCTGTACCGAATAACTTTTAATACTAATGAATTCAAGAAATATTTACAATTAAATCCTTGAGCAAAGAGCCATTGAGCCCTGGTTAAGAATTTTTAAGCATCATCCGATGGAACAAATGCATTTGGTGAGTGTGGTGGTTCTTTGCTCTCACTCAAAATTTGAATGTGGCCACAAAGCATACCCCCACTTCCCACCTCCTCCCCAGTCCTGACAACTAGTTTAAAGATAGTCAAAATGAAAGGAGCATTAAAATTATGGCTTGGAACTCTGTTAATCTACCTGTAAATCCTCTCATTAAAAAATGATACAATGACAAGTTGTATTACATAAAACCTTTAATCTAGGAAACTATGCCAAGAAACATCACACAAGAAAGAAAGATCAATTCAGAGACAGGGCAGGGGTAAATTTGGCTTAGTGGGCTAGGAGAAGACAAAAATATCAGATGCAGCTGAGCAGATGATCTCAAAATGGTGAAAAAGAAAGCCTTCAGTTTCCTGTTTTGTCGTTGGAGGTGAGAATCAAGAAGGGTATTAAAAAATGGATTGCAATAAATTTGAGGAAGATCCTGAAATAGTGAACAGTTTGCAGAGGAGAAGGGGACCTGATATCCAGGCAAATTGGGAAATAATGGCTAAATCTACTAATCAATCAAATCTGTTTTTTTAAATTAAGGGAGCGAAGATGGCGATGAAAGGGGTTGACCAGTGCCTGGGAGAGAATAGAGCTTGAATATACATAGCACCTTTAATGAAATAAAACATCCCGGGAAGTTTTGAAGAAGTGGAATCAGACAAAAATAATGACACTGGCCTAAAGTGTCTTTGTAAACTTTACCAGGAAAAGCAGTAGAGATTGCATTATTGAACATATACAAAAGTGAGCAAGTCAGATTCTTTAATTGAGAATTTTTAATTGACAAGAAAGTTGAGACTTATGGACAAAAGGAAAATCAAGTTAAGACAACAATCAAATTAGTCATTATCTTACTGAATAGTGGAAGAAGTTTGATAGGCTGGATGGCGGACTTTTCTTATTTTGTATGATCCTATGATGAAAGACATTAAGACAGGTGCCCATTCATTATATGGTACTAGGTGAATCATGGGCTTGACTGCACATTTCCTCCACATCAGGTTGAAAACTTAGGAAATTAGTTACTGCTCAAAAAAATGGACCCTGTGCTGTTGAGTATCTGGACCAGTACCTCCAGGGTATATGTACATTTCAACAACAAAGGACTCCAGACTTGCCAAAGCAGGGAACAGACCTTTCAGCCTGAACTGCTCATTCAGTTCTCTACTAGTGAACCTGTGGACAGTGAGTGTGATCATTTCTGAGGAACTCTGTGCTTAGTGAGTACATTCATTGCTAAGGAACCCTAGGGTCAGTGAGTGTGATCATGACTGAGGAATCCTCTGTTAAGAAGTATGTTCAATCCAGAGGGACTCTGTGGTCAGGGAATATGTTCAGTACTGAAGAATCATGTGGTCAATGAATGTGACCACTTCTGAGGAATCCAGTGGTCAGTGAGTGTGCACACTATTTAGGTTAGGTCAATTGGTTCAAATGTTGTTGGTTTGCAATGCAGAATGATGCCAATCAGTGTGTGTTCAATTCTTGCAGTGCAGATTCCATGAACCTCTCCCCTTGCCTGTGTGGTGACCACACTACCAGTCATTTTTCTTTAATGAGAGACCAGCTCCATGGGCTGGTAAGACCATAGTGACTTTGCTTTATCCTGTGGTCAGTGAGTGTATTCACTACTAAGGAACCCTGAGGTCAAGTCAGTATGTACACAACTGGAGAATCCTGTAGTTCGTGAGTGTATTCATTACTGAGGAACCCTATGGTTAGATCTGATGCAGAAATTGGTAAATGCATCAGAAATTGTAATAATTTTATTACAACATACATTCAGGGCTGCAATGATCCATTGGAGCATCTAACCCAGAGCACAAATAATAAGACTTTCCTGTACTTGCCAGTTGTGCCATCCAGCTGTGTTTTGGCATCTTCGACTGTGGCACTTGAGCAGAGTATGGAGTGCATGTGCAATGCTGTACACTGCCATGTACACACTAGATGTCACTGGTTGCTTCTCTGACATTAGTAAGATGGTTTAAAACGTAACTGTCGAAACCTGGAATGCTTCTGCTGTTAATGATTGTACCGATCACAGTGCCAATCTGTCTAACATTTGGGTGTAAATAAAGACAGACTTGACCCAGGCCTCACTTCCAATCCAGACCTTCCCTGTGATGTTTGCTTTAAGTATCTGTTTCAAGAATTCATGAGCGGGTCTCTCATTGGAGAAGAGAATTATAACATTGACATTCATATGCCTGATCCGGTCCACAATCTCAAAGACTTTTTTGCTTGGTGCTGGGTAGACTGAGGTGGAAGGAAATCAGCTCGATGTAGCCTATGCAGATATCTTCAAATAATGCATATTTCTGAACTAATTCTATTCCCTATCACCCATATTCATCATTGCTCCCAATTCCAGCAAAAGTTTCTGATGATGGAGACCATGGCCATGGCTTGGTTTTGATCATTTGGCATTGTCCTCAGGAATGATGGGAAGATATTCTTGCTGTTCAGTTTTTCACTTGAGGACCCATAACTAATCTGAAAATTGAAGAGAATTAACAATTATATCATCATGTCACTGTTCTGCCATCCAAACCAGGCTTGGTCTCTCCGTTTCTCTCTTCCTGTCTCTCTGTCTCTCTTTATACCCAATCAATAAAACTATGGCTTTCGTTCTTCTGAATTTGACATAAAAGCAAAATACTGTGAATACTGAAAATTAAAACAAAAAAGTGCTGAACTAATTCAGCAGATCTGATGGCATCTGTGGAGAGAGAACCAGACCTGAAATGTTAACTCTGGGAGGAAATGTCCCAGGTCCTGAATGACATGCGCAATGGTGAGAAGTTTGAGAAAACCAGGTAAGATATCAAGCAAGACCTTTAGAACATAGAACATAGAAGGATACAGCGCAGTACAGGCCCTTCGGCCCTTGATGTTGCGCCGACCGAATCCTACCTAACCTATACTAGCCCAATAACTTCCAAATGCCTATCCAATGCCCGCTTAAATGACCATAAAGAAGGAGAGTTCACCACTGATACAGGCAGGGCATTCCATGAACTCACAACCCGCTGTGTGAAGAATCTACCCCTAACATCTGTCCTATACCTACCACCCCTTAATTTAAAGCTATGTCCCCTAGTAACACCTGACTCCATTAGCGGTAAAATGTTGAGACCAATTAAGTCCCAGATGTTGACATAAGATTCTGATCAGAGTGGTCAGAAGCCTGTTAAGATGAATTATTGTTCATTATCACCCTCATCATGATCTAATCTCATTTCATTAATATGTAGGCATACACATACTAGATAGAAACTAAGTGCTGAAAGTCTGAATGGGTACCTGGCAACTCCAGCTCACTGCTTGCTCTTTTGGAACTCTATCTTGGACAGCATCACCATTTTCTCAGGGCATGCTCAGCAGGAAACAGCCGCATGCACTCCATGTTCATGAACATTGGCAATCAGTCTCTCCACATCATCATGGCATATCTCCAATCAACTTAAACTACATTTCAAAGCACTCTGCAGCACATCAGCACCTTTCAATGGAATGCTGCTTCAAGGACACAACAGGCAAAGGGCCAAGAACCCACCTCATAGATTTTACCCTGCTATGTCTCAGGGCTGCTTCCTTATTTCCTTAACACTCATCATTTCACACCTTCATGGATGCTTATAGCAGCCCTGCTTTCTCTTGTCTTGCCTATTTACTCTTTGACCCCTCACCCAGACTTTAAATGCTCACAGTATTTCTACCTCGCCTTGCTATTCAGAGCAGACAAAATCAGGAAGCTTGTCATAGTGGTCAACAGACAATTTTCAAGGGAGTAGACATGGTGTTGTGTGACACTGTGCTATGTCAGTCTCACACCTACGTATGTGCAAGCTGCATACCAGCCAAACATACAACATGAACTTCAAACAAGCATCATGTCTCAAAGTCTAAGGGGAATCGATCTCAGCCAAAGAAGACATTTCAGGCATGGGTCCTAGTATAGTAAAAGGCTGCTGCTGATATCAGTCTAGAATTAGGCATGGTCAGTTGGTCACTCAGAGTGTTCAGAATCCATGCCTCTATGGTCCAGGTGCCAGGTCACAGTCAGCACTATGGATCATTCTGGGCAGGTATCAGGCAGGGGTCTTGTCACTCATTGTTCACAGCTTTTCGGCTAAGTTACTCTAGGAGGTGGGCCACTGTTAGTCCTGGCATCTAGCCATTAAAAGACAAGTGGGCTTTATCAGGGGTTACTGCTATGGGAGGGAAGCTGGGGAACCCAACGGTGATGATTGAAGGCAGAATGCTGGGATGCAGAGGGGATTACAAAAGTGAAGGTGTGTGACTCAATCTATAAGTGGGGGAGATGACAAAGCAGGGAACCAAAAGGGGCCATTCAGGAAAGGGTTGTCATTCACAGTCTGCAGCATCCTGGCTTCTCAGGGGCCTGTATGTGGTTCCTCCTCTGGCCAGTACCTACTGGCACCACCCTCTCTCCTTGTCAGCAAAGAGGACTCATTTTGAGCTAAAGGTCATTTCCAAGATTCCTCTCCTGCCTGGTGCTGAACAAATGCCTAGTCTCCAGCAGTCCTCCAAGTGCCAGAATCCTGTACCACCTGCAGATACATGGCAGTCAGATGTAGATGCTCCTGACTCTAATCTAACTTATCCATCCATTGAGGTGGCAATATCTGAGCTGATGAGGGGTGCGAGAGGCAGCCTTGCTAATGCTTCTCTTGAGCCATCTATTCCTCAAGAGGAGAAAGCCGGGGATGTGTCGGTGCACCATCCTCTTGAACACAGAGACTGTGGAATTCCTGCTTGTACCTGCAGGAGACAAAAGAGAGAGTATGTTGTGAGCAAGAGATAAATTTATGTTAATAATATATTCACTGTTGAGGTAATGGGTGAATAGCATCACAATAATAATGCCCCTTACTTGGTTGGCAGGATATGGAAGTTTCAGCATTTCCACAGGACCAGTCCTCATCAGTAAGGGGGTCAAGATCCTCTCCTTTAAGGGGCTGAGGAGCCTAGTGTTGGGAGTACTTCACCACCTACCCTGGCTTTTTCAGTGCAGTTATGGCCATTTCTCCTGCAATGAGAGAAAGGAGGGAGTGAATGAGATGAAAGTTGGTGACACGGCTGTTAGTGCTGGTGCAGATGAGGGGAAGGTGATGAGATCCCCACGTGAGTAAGCAGGCAGTGCAGAGGGTATGCAGGGTTAGTAGGTTAGTGGCGGGAGAGGACAAGTGAGGGAAGATGTTGCATGTAATAGTGAGGCTGATAGAGTATGAGCATTGATGTGAAGGCCGGCAGTGTCTGGTGCCTTGCCTTCCTTGAGAAAAAGGACATTCTTCCTCTGCATCACCTCATCCACAGTTCCTCCAGATTCCCATCTGCAAAGTGGGGTGCCAAATTCCCCTAACTGCCAAATCCAGGGAGAATACATGTGCTGTGGGCATGTGTAGGCCAGACTAAGTAAGGATGACGAATTTCCTTCCCTAAAGGGCGTTGGTGAACCAGATGGGTTTTCACAATATGTATTAATGGCACCATTAGTTTTTTTTTAATTCGTATTTTTATTAAATTACATTTCTATGAACTGTTTTGGTAAGATTCAGCCCTGATTCTCTCTTAAATATCCTCTTAAACAGCATTTCCTGTTTTTACTCCTCTAAACTTGGCTTTTCAATTATTTTTAAGATTCAACACACATCTCCTTCTGCATGTTCACAATGTTGATATCAAGATTCATTGTACTATTTATTCCATTCTCAAAACATTCCTTCTCACCACTGTGGAGCTTTTCACCTCCCACTATCCGCTGTGTTGATGCTGGATTTTAAGACCCAGACTTACGCCATTAATTGCTAGCTTATTTAGTTTAGTTAGTTCAATTCTGATCTATAAGACCACAAAACATAGGAGCAGAAGCAGGCCATTCAGCCCATTGTGTCTGCTGTGCCATTCAATCAGATCATGGCTGATCTGATAATCTTCAACTCCACTTTCCTACAGTGGATCAGTGTCACAGAGGGAATGGTCCCTCTGGATGACTGAAAGGGAGGGGAAGGGAAGATATGATTGATGGTGGCTGATATGCTGGAGAATAATCCATTACAGTTGGGGTAGAAAGTGCAATGGAATAAATAAAATACTATTGTAGTTCTTGGATGTGAATATATGAATTTAGGTTTACAGGAAATTGAATAGACATGGTCAAGGGCCCTGTTAATCAATGGTGGGAGAACCCTCAGTTGAGGAAAAAGGATGAAAAATCTGAAGCTCTAAAATGGAACCTTACATCATGAGAACAGATATGACAGAAAGAGAGTGAAATTTTAAGTGGTCTATTCTATTCTAATAAGAAGCTGTGTGTGAGGAAGCGAAATCTTTTCACAAATTATGTTCAAGACCTCTCCCCAGAAATGACAACAGAGAAATCTGAGGGTCTGAGATGGACCATTCAAGATGAGGAAAGGGTGGAAACTGGTAGCAAAGGTTGTGAAACTTTGCATTTTGTGGTGAAAGCATGAAATGTGACAAATACAGTTATCAATGTACTGGTAAAATGGGGGAGTCTTGGATAAGACTGGAATAAAGAACGGTCCATATATGAGCCTAGGACCTATATAACTAATGTTAGACAGTGGTTGCACAAAATGGATGATAATGATTTAACAGAGAATTTTATATCCAACTCAATTCCCTTCTTTTGTTGACTTCAGTGGTATGTAAATATTGCTGAAATTTCATTATCACCTGTTTTATGCTGTCATTCACAACTAGTTTATACCCTGGAAACTTTAATTCCTAGTTATCACAACATAAGAAGTATTCAGTTCACAAACCTTGAAAACACAATTTATATGTAGAATTAAAAACAAGCTGAATAGTTTGCCCGTGACAATTGCTCGTTCTGATGCCCAAGATCTTATCAGCGCTGTCACGGTTTCTGTACTCTGTGTAATTACAGAGAATGTCAATCTCATTATTGTTGTCTTCTGATAACAATAGAAGGCTGGGCAGGAGGGAGGCCAGCATCTCAAAACAGTCATCATAGGTTTCATAACCCAGTTGTACATCCAGCAGAAGAGAGGTGGAATTATTTATTTCATCAATTGCAAACGTCATCGCCAGAAAAATCCCATAACCAACAGGATAAAAGCTGAAATGGAGATAAATGAGAAATTCATGGCATATGGATATCAACCAGGAACAGACAGCTATAAAAGCTAGAGCGAACTAGTAACAGACAGAGAGAGAAAACAAGGCAGCAACAGTAAGTGAGAAAATACAAAGAAAATCGTGTCATTGTGAGAAAGAAAGACACAGAAATAGAAAGGAAGGAGAGCGAACAGAGTGTGATGGCAGTAGTGAAGAAGAATAAGAAGGGAGGGCAGAAGAAGAGAAAGAAAAATTGACAGAGGGAGAATTGGCAAGAGAGAGTAACAGAGAGGGAGAGGGTGACAAAAAAAGAAAGAAAAAAATAAAGATAGAAATACAGATAGACAGAGAAGACAACTGATGACCTGATGTGACCCTGACCTGGAGAGACAAAGGAAGGAGTTTTTGCTGAATATCTTAGAGACTAAATAGGCAGCCAATATGGAGTCTTAAGCTGAATTGCCAACTTACTCTGAATTCAGCACCATACACCATCTGATAAAGGAATAACCAGCACTATGTTAGTTAAAAATCCTCTCCAAAAAACCAACCAGCTACCTGAGAGTAAACATATGCTTGATGTGGATTTCATGACTACTTAAAAGTATCCTCACCACATAATTCTGACTTTTCATTTTAAACGTTTCTGGTGCAGTGAAGATGGGCCCTCTCAAACAGGGAAGTTTTGTTAAGACTTCATCAATATTTGAACAACAAATGGAAATTCTCTGATGACTTCACCTAAGAAGACTAACTGCTAAGTTATAACTTTAGATCACCTGGAGAAGGAGTGTTTAGTCATTGGCATCTTGCTTATAGTGCTCCTTGCTTCTTAGCTGAAGAATAGAAGAATAATGAGCCAATACAAAGCAGTACCAGCTGTTGCAGAGTTGAACAGAGGAAGGTAAGCTGACATCTTTTCTCCATGCAGTTGCAGGGTATTCCTCCTATTCTCAACCTACTCCACCAGGACCTCCAACACTACATTCAATAAACTATGTTCTCACTGCTCTAAATTAAAGTTTTAAATGGGAGGAAAGCCGATTTGACAGTGTTAGGCACAAACTTAATTGGGGGCAGATGTTCGCAGGTAAAAAGACAGCTGAAAAATTAGAAGCCTTCAAAAATGAGATAACGAGAGTCCAAAGATAGTACATTTCTGTCAGAGTGAAAGGCAAGGCTGGTAGGTGTAGGGAATGCTGAATGACTAGAGAAATTGAGGTTTTTGTTCAGAAAAAGAAGGAAGCATATGTCAGGTAAAGACAGCAGAGATTGTGTCAATCCTTACAACAGTATAAAGGCAGTAGGAGTAAACTTTGGAGGGAGATCAGGAGGGGCAGAAAGGGGACTTGAGATAGCTTTGGCAAGAGGGTTAAGGAGAATCCAAAGAAATTTTATAAATATACGAAAGGCAAAAGAGTAACTAGGGAGATAATAAGGTGCCTCAAAGATCAGCAAGACAGCCTATGTGTGGAACCACAAGAGATGGGGGAGATACGAAATGAGTACAGGTACACAATCCTTTATCCGAAATCCTTGGGGCCAGATGTTTTTTTGATTTCAGAATTTTTCAGATTTCAGAATAAATGACATTTTCACAGTGAAATAAAAAAACCTCACTGAACAGCAGACCCACATGCGACTAGTGTGAGCACTGAGACACAATTGATGCCTGCCAGTGCTGGGCCATGCTGCCACATCACATTTGAGTAATGTGGATCAAGTGTGTGTGGAGTTGAGTCACCTGTTCGCACGCCAAACAACCTTGTTATACAGAGAAAAACTTCACAAAAAATCTTTGGATTTCAGAGCTTTTCGGATTTTGGAATTTCAGAGAAAGGATGTGTACCTGTATTTTGCACCAGTTTTTACTGTGGAGAAGTATATGGGAGATATAGAATGTGGGTAAATAGATGGTCACATCTTAAAAAGTGTCCATATTACTTGGGAGGAAGTGCTGGATGTCTTAAAATGCAAAAAAGTGGTTAAATCCAGAAGTACTGATCAGGTGCACCCCAGAACTCTGTGGGAAGCTAGGGAAGTGATTTCTGGGCTCCTTTCTGAGACATTTGTATCATCGATAGTTACAGATGAGGTGTCGGAAGACTGGAGGTTGTCAAACATAGAGCTACTATTTAAGAAAGGTGGTAAGGAAAAGCCAGGGAATATAATCTGGTGAGCCAGACATCAATGATGGACAAGTTGTTGGAGGGAATCCTGAGGGACTGGATTTACATGCATTTGGAAAGGTAAGGACTGACTAGGGATAATCGACATGGCTTTGTGCATGGGAAGTCATATCTCATGAAGTTAATTGAGTTTTTTGAAGAACTGATGAAGACGATTAATGAGGGCAAAGCGGTGGATGTGATCTATGTGGATTTCAGTAAGGCATTTGACAAGGTTCCTCATGGTAGACTGGTGAGCAAAGTTAGATCTCATGGAATACAGTGAGAACTAGCCATTTGGATACAGAACTGGCTTGAAGGTGGTGGTGGAGGGTTGCTTTTCAGACTGGAAGCCTGTGACCAGTGGTGTGCCACAAGGATTGGTGCTGAGTCCACTGCTTTTCATCATTTATGTAAATGATTTGGATGTGAACATAGGAGGTATAATTAGTAAGTTTGCAGATTACACCAAAATTGGAGGTATAGTAGACAGGGAAGAAAGTTACCTCAGAGTACAACGGGATCTTGATCAGATGGGCCAGTGGGTTGAGGAGTGGCAGATGAAGTTTAATTTAGAAAAATGTGAGGTGCTGCATTTCGGAAAGCAAGTCAGGTCAGTACTTATACACTTAACGGTAAGAGCCTGGGGAGTGTTGCTGAACAGAGAGACCTTGGAGTATAGGTTCATAGTTCCTTGAAAGTGGAATTGGAGGGAGACAGGATAGTGAAGAAGGTGTTTGGTATGCTTTCCTTTATTGGTCAGAGCACTGAATACACGAGTTGAGAGGTCATGTTGCAGCAGTACAGGACATTGATTAGGCCACTTTTAGAATATTGCATGCAATTTTGGTCCCCCTCCCATCAGAAGGATGTTGTGAAACTTGAAACGGTTCAGAAAAGATTTACAAGAGGGTTTGAGCTCTCGGGAGAGTCTATTTTCCCTGGAATGTCAGAGGCTGAGGGGTGACCTTATAGAGGTTTATAAAATCATGAGGGGCATGGATAGGGCGAATAGACAAGGTCTGTTCCCTGTTGTAGGGGAGTCCAAAACTAAAGGGCACAGGTTTAAAGTGAGTTGGGAAAGATTTAAAAGGGACCTAAGGGATACGGTGGGTCATGCGTGTATGGAATGAGCTGTCAGAAGAAATGGTGGAGGCTGGTATAATTACAACATTTGAAAGGCATCTGGATGGGTACATGAATAGGAAGGGTATAAAGGGATATGGGCCAAGTGTTGGCAAATGGGACAAGTTTAGGTTAGGATATCTGGTCGGCATGGACGAGTTAGACCAAAGGATCTGTTTCCGTGCTGTACATCTCTATGACTCTATGCTCAATCCCAATGTTAATGTGCTACTCTGTCATCCAGAGCAGTTCACACCTTTAGTGAAAGTATGTGCAAGGCACCCACATAAATCATTCCACACAAATTGTGTCTAATCAGCACTTGAGGACAAAACCAGTGATAACAACTGCAGGTACATTTAAATCAAAATGTTCATCAATGAAGCCGAGAATTGAATACCAAAGTGAGCACTTCTTATTCGCATTTAGGATCTGTTTTTGCCTGGAGACCAAAATTATCCCCATTTATTCTAGGTAATCGAGGCAGGTTGATTGACTCATTGAGTAATGTAGTATTGTGCTGTCCCCAATGAATGAAATAACTTTGTCCCACATCCAAAATAAGGAATAATCAACAAACAGAATAGAACAACATGTGCTTTTGGGTGGATGGGTCATATGCACTGGCAATGTCCCTGTCTCTTGGCTAGAAGGCCCATGTTGAAGTCCTACCTACCTGCAGGTATGTCATAACACATCTAAGCAGGTTGATTAAAAGCAACATTTTGCACTTTTGGAAATAATTTTGGAAATACAGACTTTTCATGACGATTTATATTCCAAAGTACTTAACCATAAGATATAACCATAAGATAGAGGAGCAGAAGTAGGCTATTCAGCCCATCAAGTCTGTTCCACGGTTCAATGAGATCATGACTGAACTGATAATCCTCAACTTAACTTTTCTGCCTTTTCCCCCAACCCATGATTCCATGTCTATCTCTGCCTTGAATATATTTAATTACCGAGAATCACAGTCTTCTATGGTAAAGAATTTCATGAATTCACAATTCTACGAAAGAAGAAATCTGTCCTCATCTTTGTCTTAAATGTGCAACCTCTTATTCTGAGACATTGCTCTCTGCTCCTGTACTCCCCCACATGGGGAAAAAAATCTCTCTGCATTTTCCCTGTCAAGTCCGCTAAGAATCTTGTATGTTTCAATAAAGGTTATCACTTATTCTTCTATATACCAATGAGTATAGGCCATGATTACTTAACTTCTCCTCATAAGACATGGGATCATCCAAGTGAATCTTCTTTGGATTGTCTCCAATGCCAGTAAGAGACTTTGAAAAGACACAAAAAGTGTAGCACTGGAAAAACACAGCAGGTCAGGCAGCATCTGAGGAGCAGGAGAATCAACATTTCGGGCAGAAGCACCTCATCAGGAATGTTGGGGGGTGGGGAATGGGGCTGAGAGATGAATAGGAGGGTGGGAGATGTGGGGAAGGTAGCCAGGAAGGTGATAGGTAGACGCGGATAGTGATAGAATATAGAACAGTACGGCACAGTACAGGCCCTTCGGTCCTCGGTGTTGTGCCATTCTACTTTAACATCAAACTAACCTCCATACCTTACACTTTAATATCATCCATGTGCCTACCAAACAGTCAATCTATCTGACTCTACTACCACCGCTGGGAGTGCATTCCTTGCATTCACCATTCTCTGTGTAAACAACCGACCTCTGACATCTCTCCTAAACTTTCCTCCAATCACCTTAAAATTATGCCCCCTCCTGATAGCCATTTCTGCCCTGGAAAAACCATCTCTGATTATTCACTCTATCACATGCCTCTCATCATCTTGTACACCTCTATCAAGTCACCTCATCCTTCTTCACTCCAATGAGAAAAGCCCTAGCTCCCTCAACTTTTATTCATAAGACATGCCCTTCAGTCTAGGTAGCATCCTAGTGAATCTCCTCTTCACCCTCTCTAAAGTTTCCACATCCTTCTTATAATGAGGCGACCAGAACTGAACACAACATTCCAAGTGTGGTCTAACCAGGGCATTATAGAGCTGCAGCATAACCTCGCAGCTCTTAAACTCAGTTCCCCTGCTAATGAACGCCAACACACTATATGCCATCTTAACAACCCAGTAAACTTGAGGGATCTGTGGACAAGATCCCTCTGTTCCTGCACACTGCCTAGAATCTTGCCTTTCA
This sequence comes from Hemiscyllium ocellatum, assembly GCF_020745735.1. Lineage (NCBI taxonomy): Eukaryota > Metazoa > Chordata > Chondrichthyes > Orectolobiformes > Hemiscylliidae > Hemiscyllium > Hemiscyllium ocellatum. The sequence goes on from NC_083437.1 coordinate 26,434,123, forward strand.
CCCTGTATTCTGCATTCAAATTTGACCTTCCAAAATGAACTACTTTTCCAGGTTGAATTCCATCTGTCACTCATCAGCCCAGCTCTGCATCCTGTTGATGTCCCGTCGCAATCTAAAACAGCCCTTCACACTATCCACAACTCCAACAACCTTTGCGTCATCAGCAAACTACTAACCCACCCTTCCACTTCCTCATCCAAGTCATTTATAAAAATCACAAAGAGCAGAGGTTCCAGAACAGATCCCAGCACAACACCACCGGTCACCGAGTCCCAGGCTGAATACTTTCCATCTACTACCACCCTCCGTCTTTGATGGGCCAGCCAATCCTGTATCCAGACAGCCAGATTTCCCTGTATACCATGACTCTTTACTTTCTGAATGAGCCTACATCCACTGCTCTACATTCATCGATGTGTTTTGTTATATCCTCAAAGAATTCAATAAGGTTTGTGAGGCATGATGTGCTCCTCACAAAGCCATGTGGACTATCTCTAATCAAACTATGATTTTCCACATAATCATAAGTCCCGTCTCTCAGAATCCTCTCCAATAATTTGCCCACCACAGACATAAGACTGGTCTGTAATTCCCAGGATCATCGCTATTCCCTTTCTTGAATGAGGAAATAATATTTGCCACCCTCAAATCATCTGGCACTATTCCATTGGACAGTGAGGATGCAAAGATCATCGCCAAAGGTGCATCAATCTCTTCCCTCACTTCCTGTAGTAACCTTGAGTTGCTACTCCCCCATCTCTGTTACCTCCCTCCCATTCCTTTTGAAATATCTAAACTCAGGAACATCCGACAATCATTCCTGTCCCTATGATATCCAAGTCTCCGTATTAGTTCGGGGTGGAGTGGATAGGTTGGAAGGAAGATGTAAAAATAGGACAGTTAAAGACGGCGGTGCCGAATTGGAGGGTTGAATCTGGGATGAGGTGGGGAGGAGGGGTGATTAGGAAACTAGTGAAGTTGTTGTTGATGCTGTGTGGTTGAAGGGTCCCAAGGCATAAGATGAGGTGTTCTTCCTAAAATCATCGGATAGCTTAGATTTGGTGGTGGAGGAGGCCCAGGACTTGCATGTCCTTGGCAAAGTGGTAGGTGAGGTTGGTTAGTCGAAGAATGTGGTGCTGGAAAAGCACAGCCAGTCAGGCAGCATCCGAGGAGCAGGAGAATCGACATTTCGAGCATAAGCTTTTCATCACCTCTTGCGGTGGCAAGGAAAGGTGCCGGGTGTGGAAGATGGGTTGGTGGAGGGACGTGGACCTAATGAGGGAGTCATGGAGAGAATGGTCTATGCGGAATGCAGATAGGGGTAATGAGGGAAATATATCTCTGGTGATGGGGTCTGATTGTAGATGGCAGAAATGGCATAGGATAATACAGTGTACCCGGAGATCAGTGGGGATAAGTCTGCAGAGACCATTCCCTCTGATGCCTTTGTTAAGTCCATGCCCCCCAACCAACCCATCTTCCACACCTGGCACCTTCCCTTGCCACCACAAGAGGTGTAAAACCTGCACCCACACTCCCCCATCACTTCTGTCCAAGGCCCCAAAGAATCTTTTAACATCCAGCAAAAACTTTCCTGCAATCCAAACATCTCATCTACCGTGTCTGTTGCTCTCGATGTGGCCTACTCTACACTGGAGAGTTAGGATGCCAACTCGCAGAACATTTCAGGGAACATCTCTGGGACACATGCACCAAACAACCCTACTGCCCTGTGGCCGACTAGTTCAACTCCCCCTGCCACTCCACCAAGGCCATGCAAGTCCTGGGCCTCCTCCTCCAACAAATCCAAGCCACCTGACAACTGGAGAATGCCTCACCTTCTGCCTTGAGACCCTTCAATCACACGGTGTCAACATCAACTTCACCAGTTTTCTAATCTCCCCTCCCCCCACTTCATCCCAGATCCAACCCTCCAACTCGGCACCACCCTCTTGAACTGTCCTACCTTTTCATCTTCATTCCCACCTATCCGCTCCACTCTCCCCTCCAACCTATCACTATCACCACACAACCTGCATCTACCTATCGCCTTCGCAGCTATCTTGCCTCATTCCCACCCTCTTGGTTACCTCCCAGCTCCTTTTCCCCCGCCCCATATTCCTGGTGACAAGTTTATTCCCGAAGCGTTGATTTTCTTGCTCCTCAGATGCTATCTGCTGTGCTTTTCCAGCACCACACTTTTCAACTCTGATCTCCAGCATCTGCAGCTCTCACTTTCTCCTTAGATCAGTGACCCAAAACTGTTCAGTATTCTAGCTGTGGTATACTGGAACTAGTGCCTTGTACAGTTTAGCAAATCCTCCCTACTTTTATATTCCATTCTCTTTGAAGTAAAGGCCAATATTCCATTTGCCTTCCCCATCATCTGCTGGGATTTGGTTTAATATTTCATTTGAAAGACAGTATTTCTGACTCTGAAGCATTCTTTCAGGACTGCACTGGTGTGTGTGGCCTAGATTATGGGCTCAAGTCTCTGAAGCAACGCTTGAACACATAAACTTGTCTTCTGTGGCTAACCAGCCAACTGACACTCAGCATAAGCACTTGCATTGCATTTCTGCTTGATTTTGGGCATATCAGCAGCAACCATGGTTGGGTTAGGACAGTTGATCTTTGGCATTATTCTTGTGATTTGCTGCAGGATGTGGTGCTGGGAATTGAAATACTGAGTCCACATTTATTCTGTGTATAGGGATGTCAAATATCACATTTTTCATTATTACTGTAAATAGTTAAATGACAACTTATGCCATGGAGGAGCAAAAGTGTTCTCTATACCTCACCCATGGCTATAAGTCATGCTGTTGGCAACTAGCCTGACATTTGGCTTCTTCAAATACATGACCTACTGTGGGGATGGCTGTAGGGAATAGATTGATTTTAAAAGGGGAACAACACAGATTCATTGTAATGAAGCTAGAATTAAAGAGATTAAATTATGAGAACAGACTCATAGACTATGCTTGTATAGAAGTATGAGAAATGATCTAATTGAGATGCTTATAATGATTAAGGGATTAAAGAAGACATATACAGATTCTTGCTGATAAGAGAATTAAAAACAAGGAAATAAGAAAATTATAGCCAAGACACTAAGGAGTGAAATCAGGAATCAGTTTTTCATACAAAAGGTCATGAATATTGGGAGAGTCAGCACTGCAAGAGAGTAGGTGATCTGAACTACAGAGAGAATCAGTACCTTGAGGGTGGAGAGCATGTATAATTATTTTATCAGAGTAGAGTACCTTACCTGTCACAAGTCACCTCTTCGGGCTTTGACTGATGAACAAGCCCAACGGGTACTGTATGGAAAAGAACCAGGGGTCCTATATTGTAGACTCCAGGTAGCATGTCCTGTGCACTGATTCAATTAAGCCCCTGAGTCTCAATCACAGAACTCTTGCCCATCACTAAATAAAAACATCAGTTGTAAGAGACAGGACAGCAATTCATTTTGAATTGCAACAAATCTCCACATTAATTGACTCTTCTATGCAAACAGAAACTCATTGATTTTCATTGTGAACATTTAGGTTATGTCATTCTTATTCAAGTAATTGTTCGACCTCATTTGAGGGATATTTGCATTTTTATATCTGCTGAGCAACATCTTAACCACACCAGTAATGGAACAATGTTTCAAGTTAAAAATACTCCAAGGTCAGTCTTTTTTTAAAACTTAGGTTGGTATAAAGGAAAAATCCAAACAATGAATGGCCAAATTCATATTCTAGCCCTATCATGAAAAGTGTGTTGGAAGAAGGAAAGATAATTAGATCCCTTCCATATAGGATAATCCCATATACCTACCTGTTGTGGAAAATCTTATGATGCAATATGTAATATCTCTGCCTTTGAGCAGAACACCTGTGGCAGATCTCACAAATGAATCAATGAGGAACGGTATCATCACCCTCCCCTGTCTACGGAGGTGATGGGGAGAAAGAAGAAATTTGTAAGTGGCACCATTTCAGTGTTGAATCTGTATCATAAAATCTTGTCTGACATCATAGCCAACCGGGTCAGGTCTGGTCTGGGATTGGTGATTCACCCTGATCAAACCTGTCCTGCACCAGGCAGGAAGATTGCTAAGTGCCTCAGAGATATGATTACCTACATGCAGGACAGGTGGGTGGACATCTACATCATCAGGCTGGACCAGAAGGCCTTTGAAGGGATATCCATCACACAACTACATGAGAGATGTGGTCTCCAAAACAGGCTTTGGCAAGGGAATCTGCAATCGGATCTGACTGCTCTACACCAACATCATCAGTGCAATCTCAATCAATGGGTGGGAATCAGAAAGCTTCTCGATCAGATCTGGAACCAGTCAGGACTGCCCTCTCTCTCCTGCCTCGTTTATGTATTGTATAGAACCTTTTGCCCAATCCAGCAGGAAGGATACGAGCCTGAAAGGTGTGGCTATTCCAGGCAGCAGTAGCCTGCAGGTCAAAGCCTCCATGAGCATGGATGACATTGCTGTTTTCTGCTTGATCCGCTGTCAGTACACAAACTCATGAGCATCTGTGACCAGTTCGAACTGGCCTTAGGACCCAAGGTAAATCATGGCAAGAGCGAGGCCATGTTCTTTGGAAATCAGGCCGACCAATCCTTTAGCCCCTTCACCTTCAAGTTAGATTATTTGAAGATGCTCGGTATATGGTTCAGATGGGCCGAGGATTGTGCCAAAACTTGGGAGGAGTGTATCACTAAGTTGAGGCAGAAATTGGGCAGATGGGAGCATTGCTCTTTCTCCATTGCAGGTAAAAACATGGTCATCAGGTGTGCAGCACTCTGTTATATGTGGCACAGATCTCACTTATTCCTCGAACCTGTGCTATTGCAGTCACCTGAGCCATCTTCTTCTTCATCTGGAGATTAAAGATGGACCATGTCCACAGGGACACGAGGTAAGAAACTCTGCATAAGGGGAGGAATAATGTACTCAATGCTGCTCTCATCCTGATGGTCACTTTTGTGTGCAGCTGCATTAAGCTGTGCATAGATCCTTGGTGTGCAAGCATCAAGTGTCACTAACATACTGATATTCTACCTGACCCTGGTGTTCGAAAGAATGAACCTGCCTGACTGGCGTGGAACACTCTAAATAGTTGGGGCACTTTGCATCGTCTGTTCCTCATGGAAAAATTTGTAAAGGTAAACAGCTTTGACCACAAGCCCATCAGGCCATTTTCAGCACATAGAGCTTGAGACCCTTTGAGAAAAGAATAAGGCTGAGCAAACTGTCAATGTCATTTGGCAGAATGCCTCATTGTGCAAATTTTCCAACCAGCACCAGACATAGCTTGGCTGGTGGTGAAAAGGGCACTTGCTGAGTGATCTGTAACATACCACCACCACCATTCACATTCTCACCATCCCTTAACCTAACTACCTTATCCCTCAACCCAATCTACTGATCTCCTTACCATTCCCTCAAAGCCACTCATGTTATTTAAAATTAATCCAAAACAAGTCTTCGATGGCAATCCAGCTGGAAGTTATTCATGCGATACCAACAATTGTGACAATGGATGAAGATTGGGGCAGTAGGGAGATACCCAATTGTTAAGGTTTCCTTGCTACTGGAACTGGATCTACTTTCTGACAAACACTGTGTGTCTGGTGATGTGCAATAGCATTCCCATGTTAAAAGACGCAAGGCATCTAAGGAATTCAATTCTCCCCATACAAAATTCTCATATCTTGCCCATTAGCAAGTGATTGCTGACGATGACAGTTTAAAATTTATTTCTCAACAGGAATTGGATTAATTGGTCATTACTACATTGCTGTTTAAGTGAATAAAAACCAAAAGAAACACAGATGCTGTAAATAAAAAACAAAAACAGAAATTGCTGCAAAAGCTCAGTGAGTCTGACAGCATCTGAGAGCACTGAGGAAGGTTCTGAGTTCTGAGGAAGAGTAACTCGACTGGAAACGTTAACTCTGATTTCTTTACTGATGCTGCCAGACCTCATAGAGTCAGAGAAATGTCAGCATGGAAACATACCCTTCGGTCCAACCTGTCCATGCCGACAAAATATCCCAACCCAACCTAGTCCCACCTGCCAGAACCTGGCCCACATCCCTCTTCACACTGCCTATTCATACACCCATCCAGATGCCTTTTAAGTGTTGCAATTGTACTAGCCTCCACCACTTCCTCTGGCAGCTCATTCCATACACGTACCCCCCTTAGGATCTTTTACATCTTTCCCCTCTCACCCTAAACCTACGCCCTCTAGTTCTGGACTCCTCCACCCCAGTGAAGAGACTTTGTCTATTTATTCTATCCATGCCCCTCATGAATTTGTAAACCTCTAAAAGGTCACTCCAGGGGAAACAACCCTAGCCTGTTCAGCCTCTCCCTATATTTCAAATCCTCAAATCCTGGCAGCATCCTTGTAACTTTTTTCTGAATTCTATCAAGTTTCACAACACCTTTCCGATAGGAAGTAGACCAGAATGGCACATGATACTCCAACAGTGGCCTAAACAATGTCCTGTACAGCTGCAATATGACCTCCCAACTCCTGTACTCAATACCAAACGCCTTCTTCATGATCCTATCTACCTGTGACTCCACTTTCAAGGAACTATGAACCTGCACTCCAAGGTCTCTTTCTTCACCAACAATCCCTAGGACCTTACCATTAAGTGTATAAGTCCTGCTAAGATTTGCTTTCCCAAAATGCAGCACCTCACATTTATCGGAATTAAACTCCATCTGCCACTTCTCAATCATTGACCTATCTGACCAAGATCCTGTTGCAATTTGAGGTAACCTTCTTCGCTGTCCACTACAATTTTGGTGTCATCTGCAAACTTAACTAACTATACCTCTTAGGGTCACATCCAAATCATTCATAAAATGACAAAACGTAGTGGACCCAGCACCGATCCTTGTGGCACTCCACTGGTCACAGGCCTCCAGTGCAAAAAACAACCCTTCACCAGCACCCTCTGTCTTCTACCTTTGAGCCAGTTCTGCATCCAAATGGCTAGTTCTCCCTGTATTCCATGAGCTCTAACCTTGCTAATCAGTCTCCCATGGAGAACCTTGTCAAACGCCTTCCTGAAGTTCATATAGATCACATCTACCGCTCTGCCCTCATCAAACTTCTTTGTTACATCTTCAAAAAACTCAATCAAGTTTGTGAGACATGAGTTCCCATGCACTAAGCCATGTTGACAATCCTTATTCAGTCCTTGCCTTTCCAAATACATGAACATTCTATCCCTCAGGATTCCCTCCAACAACTTGCCCACCACCGACGTGAGGCTTACTGGTCTATAGTTCCCTGGCTTGTCCTTACCACCCTTCTTAAACAGTGACACCACATTAGCCAACCTCCAGTCTTCTGGCACCTCACCTATGACTATCGATGAGACAAATATTTCAGTAAGAGGCCCAACAATCACTTCACTAGCCTCCCACAGAGTTCTAGATACACCTGATCAGATCCTGGGGATTTATCCATCTTTATGCATTTCAATACATCCAGCACTTCCTCTTCTGTAATATGGACATTTTTCAAGATGTCACCATCTATTTCCCTATATTCTATATCCTATATCTTCCATGTTCTTTTTCACAGTAAATACTGATGCAAAATACTCATTTAGTATCTGCCCCATCTCCTGTGGCTCCAGACCAAGACCACCTTGCGGATCTTTGAGGGGCCCTATGCTCTCCCTAGTTACCCTTTTGTCCTTGATGTATTGTAAAAACCCTTTGATTCTCCTTAACTCTATTTGCCAAAACTATCTCAAGTCCCCTTTTTGCATTCCTGATTTCCCTCTTAAGTATACTCCTACTGCCTTTGTACTCTAAGGATTCACTCGATCTATCCTATATGCTTCCTTCTTTTTCTTAACCATACCCTCAATTTCTTTAGTCATCCAGCATTCTGTACACCTACCAGCCTTTCCTTTCACCCTGACAGGAATATACTTTCTCTGGACTCTCATGATCTCATTTCTGAAGGCTTCCCTTCATTTTGCAGTCGTCCCTTTACCTGCGAAAATCAGCCCCCAGTCAGCTTTTGAAAGTTCTTGCCTAATACTGTCAAAATTGAGATTTTCCAGCAAATTCTTTTTTTTGTGGGCGTTTAAGGGAGTTTGCTGTGAGCATTTGATTGTTATGTTTCCTACAAATGTGAATTTTTTTAGAAAGTATTCATTGTCTTAGTGGCTTCAAAGTTATTAGGACATCCCTGCGTTGTGATTTATAATGCAGATTCGGTGTTCATCTATTCACTTTCTCTTTGTATTTAACTCTCTCCCTCAGTCTGTATTGTTTTATTTACTGTCTCTTTCTCTCTTCTGTTTCTCTCTTGCCCTCACCTCCTTCCTTTAATAGTAGTACCAATTCTTTGAATATATTATGTGGAAGACTTTTAATTTACCTGCTCTATATTTTATTCTTTTTCTTCTTTATTTTGATTTCCAGTGTCCCAATTTCTTTTCACAGTGGCCCTGACTGAATAGTTCTTAAATCTATTCTCATGTTTTTCTGTAATGACAGCAAGGGAAAGCATTTGAATGCAGAACTGTCCCAGAATTCTAAGCAACAGCAAAAGCCCTCCATTAAAAATACAGGAAGACTGAGAGATGGTGCAATTCATGGTAAAGTGTATATGTACAAGACATTCTAAGGTAAAGGGTAGGAGGTCATGACCTGTATGGGAAATTGTAATCCAGATGGGAGAATTGAAGAACAATCCCTCACTCTCATCTATAGCCATCCCATTAGGTTAAGAAAATGCTTATGATATAAAGTGTTTTTTTTCTGACATATAAAATAGGCTCATGCATGTTTCCATAGCAACAGCTCTTATAAATCCTCTTGCTATTGACCTTGATTTACTCTGAAAGCCTTCGAAATTCAATGGCTGTGCAGCTCCCTCCTGTGATTCCCAGTTGGATTTAATTCTCTCTTTAGTCAGAGAGGCTCTGTGTTGAAGAAATATTCTAAATGTTCAGCTCTTGCCCATGGCAACTAGGCCCTGATTTATAATCAGTGGTTTACTTGTCACTTGCTGTTAAATTGTTACTCTAACTTTATCCAATAATAATGAATTCTAAATTGAATGAAACAACCTTTGAGCATTGGGTCAATGATTTAATAAATCAGATCTAAGAGCAAAGCATGAGAATGATAGAAGAAAAAAAATAAAATCCACATGGGCCCAGTTTTTCAATCATCGGTAGTGTGATGCAGACATAGAGACACTGAACATGGAAGGCTAAACAGTGAAAGATTGCAGATACATTACAGACTTAGCCATAGGCAAAACTGGAGATCATAATATCTTCTGTCATTACCAGCCATTCAGTCCATCATGCCTATAGAAGCTCCTTGAAACCATCTCCAAATTAATCTAGACACACACCCAACCCCATTCTTTTCCCACAGCATTGCAAATTTCTCATTTTCAAGAATTTCCAATCAAACTCCTATCAAGGTGGTGGCGAGTAGCAGTGCAGCATTTTGGCTCCTGCGTGGGGCTGTCTAATTTAATGCTTTTCTTTCACTTTTATTTTCTCTTCTTTCACTACTGTTTTTTTCTTAGTTTAATCCACTTACCTTATGTCAGGTGCGAGTTCGTGCAGTGCGGAGGAAATCGAGTCAGCACATGGAGGGCAAGCTCAATGTTGCAGTGAGAGGTCCCTAGTGTCGACGGCATCTTTAGGGGTGGTGACAGCAGGAACATGCAGCATGAGGTGGCTGGCAGTAAGGATGGGAATAGGAACATGCTACAAAGCGGTAGGAGCCAGCAGTGCGGAGCAGCAGCAGGAGCAAGGTCAAGTCTGGAGTGGGAGAGGTCAAGCCCTTGTGAGGCGTGCGAGTCCAGCATGGTCAGGCATTTATAGACTGTGGTGTTGAACCGTTAACAGTGTTTCGTTGTTTTTCTATTTTTTATTAAGAAGGACTGTAATGTTTAATTGCTTCACTTCGTTTTCTTTATTTTTCTGCTTTGTACCAAGATTTTGTACCTAGGTACCTTTGTAACTAAGGTGGAGCTGTAAGTGGCAACTTGTAAACCTTTCACAGTACTCCATGCCAGTACATATGGCAATAAACCTAATTCAAGCTGCTAACATATTTCCTTGTAAAATGTTAAAAATCACACAACACCAGATTATAGTCCAACAGGTTAAATTGGAAGCATTAGCTTTTGGAGTGCTGCTCCTTCATCAGGTGGTTTACACTGTAAACTTTTGCTATCAATTCTGTGTCTTACAACTGTGTACTCCCTGTGTCTTGCAACTGTGTACTCCACAACCACAGCGGTCCGAAAGCTAGTGCTTCCAATTAAACCTGTTGGATTATAACCTGGTGATGTGTAATTTTTAACTCAGTACACCCTAGTCCAACACTGGCATCTCCAAATCATATCCTTGTAAAATGTTTCCTTTATCTCCCTTTGATACTTTTGCAAATGATACTATATCTATGACCTCTGATTATTGACTACCAAACTGTGGAATTATTCCTATTTATTATTATTCTTATTTCTCCTATCAAACCCCTTTGTAATTTTGAACATCCTACTAAATCTCCTCTTAAATCTTCCCTACTTTAAGGATAATCTATTTTTTTCACCCAAATGCATATCTTCACACTTCTCCATATTTAACTTCAGCTGCCACTGGAAGATTCACAATGATGGATTTGGGATGCAGGGAAAGACCCACATATCACATCTAATATTTTGGGAATTGTGGAATTTGGGGAGAAGCAAGGGATAAGCCTCTAACCCATAATCTTGAATACTTTGTAAAGTAGGCAATACATATCTGTAGTTAATCTTATCAGCTAAATTACATCTTTTTTAAACTCATTACTGAGGGTATCTGTCTACATTTATAACTAATCCTTCACTGCCCTAAAATAGTGATGTTAGGACTTCTCCTTGAACTGTTAAAGTCTCATGTGAAGGTGCTGTCAAAATTACACTAGTATAAGCACAATAGTGATATTTATTTCTTAATAGATAAGATTTGTTTTTCCTTCTTTAGCTGATAACTTGAACTCAAAACTAGCTTTCCTCCATTTATAGTCTGCTGGGATTCAAATCCTGTGGAGAGAGGTGAGGAACTCTTTAAGGTCTGCTTCCTGACCAGCAACAGCCCCTTTGACTCGCCATTAGGAGGTGTGATCTCTGTCCTAAGCTGTCCATATCCCTGATTTCCCCTCAGTCCTTCTGGAAGATGCTACACCTCTGCTTGGGAGCCAGATGGAGTAAGCGTTTAAATTTGACACACGACACAGCCCTGGATGCCAGTACAACAGCAGCAGCATTGAACTGTAAGCCTGGGGGAAATACTTGTATCACCACATGACAATATTATATAATTATATACAAATTCATGCAAACTATTTTCCAGTTTTCCAGCCATCCCACACATTGAACGCTTTAAAAGAACTGGAAATGGCAAACATCATTTTTTATGTATGCAGAACTCCCTCTTCTTCCTCACAGCAAAATATGTCTTCGTCAGTCCCTTTTTGTCCTTGCTATCCATGGTTTTCCCGAGAGTTCATCAGAGTCTTTTACATTGTCAGCAGAATACGTGCTTGGAGGCTTGTTCCCTATTCATCATACCTCATTGGAAGATATTGATAGATTGAAGCCTGTTGTTCCAAATTGTGAGAAGTAAGTAACAGTTGAATAGATTTATGCTGCAACCTGCAATTAATGTCTGAAGGAATATTATATCAGTTACAGCATGGGTGTGGGTGCAAATAAAGCATGAGGGCAGACTGAGGGTCTGTTAATATCAAAATGTGGAGATACAATATACCCACATATATAACTCATAGTGGAGATGTATATCAATCATTGGGTGAGTAGTTACAGCTGCTGTCTACAACAATCCAAAGATATAGCCATAGTGTGAGTCCAGACATTTTGTACATCAGTGACTGTAAAGCGCTCCTCTCTTAAAGGTACTGATTCTCTTTCAAGTTCAGGTTCACTTCTCACCTCAAGATGCCAACTCTTACCAGGGTGTTAGACAATCATATATAAAATTAGAGATAATCAGGCATACGTTATGGGCTAGAATCTAATTAAGGTGTTCAAGTATTCACATATCAAATAACAGGTGCCCAAGAGTGAATTACATATTGGAATCTAGTCAAGGAGTTCAAATGTTTTACATATCACTACAGGAGTTCCTCTAGGCCCAACCATCTTCTGGCTGCTTCATTAATGACCTCCGTCATAAGATGGGAAGCAGGGATATTTGTTGAAGCTCACACATGTTCGGTTCTGTTCAGTATTCTTCAGATAATGAAGCAATCTGTGCCCGCATAGCAAAACTGGGAGAATAGCCATTTGGGATGGTAAGCAGCAAGTAACATTTGTGCCACAAAAGTGCCAAGCAGAGAGCACCTCCAATAAGAGAGAAAACTAAGAGACCTTCTGACATTTTATGCCTCTTGACCGCCTTTCTACCTGAGTTGAGCCCTTTAGTTTGGGAGCATATAAATTCAGCTAGCAAACTCAGGTCAACTTGGGCCTCAGTGCATGCATTTGTTGGGTGGGAAAGTCTAAACCTTAAACTTGTTCAAACTAATTTAGCCTAATTTAATTTGTAGCTGGAAATTCACTGAAATTAACATTTCTAATCTAAATTCTGTAGTTGCTATTGTTCAGCAGGGTTTATTTTTCAAGTGTTGCAGTGAAAGAACAGCTTAATTAAGAACCAAATGAAACTTCCTCACATAGAATCTTTGTGATGGGAGCATACATAAATAGTCAATTTAATGTAACTTTTAATAGAGTGCCAGAATTGAGCATTTCAAGGGGAAGGTAAGAGATTTGGTTGCTTTTTGCCTAACAAAGCAGCTAATCCTGAGTAGAATTGAAGAGTATTTATAGTTTTTAAAATAAAAGTAAAGTCTTCAGTCCAACTCGTCCATGCTGACCAGATATCCCAACCTAATCTAGTTCCATTTGCCAGCACTTGGCTCATATTCCTCTAAACCCTTCCTGTTCATATATCCATCCAGATGCCTTTCAAATGTTGTAACTGTACCAGTCTCCACCACTTCCTCTGGCAGCTCATTCCGTACACGCACTACCCTCTGCGTGAAAAAGTTGCCCCTTAGGCCCCTTTTATATCTTTCCCCTCAGACCCTAATGATCTCTAGTTCTGGATTCCCTCAACCCAGGGAAAAATCTTTGTCTATTTATTCTATCCATGCCACTCATGATTTTATAAACCTCTCTGAGGTCACCCTCAACCTTCGACAGTCCAGGAAAAAAGCATCCCCAGCCTATTCAACCTCTCCCAATAGCTCAAATCCTCCAACCTTGTCATCATCCTTGTAAATCTTTTCTGAACCCTTTCAAGTTTCATAACATCCTTCCAATAGGAAGGACCAGAATTACACAATATTCCAAAAGTGGCCTAATCAATGTCCTCTACAGCTGCAACATGACCTCCCAACTCCTATACTCAATGCTCTGACCAATAAAGGAGAGTATACCATACACCTTCTTCATTATCCTATGTACCTGCGACTCTACTTTCAAGGAGTTATGAACTTGCACTCCAAGGTCTCTTTGCTCAGCAACACTCACTCGGACCTTACCATTAAGTGTATAAGTCTCGCTAAGATTTGCTTTCCCAAAATGCAGAATCTCGCATTTATCTAAATTAAAATCCATCTGCCACTCTTCAGCCCATTGGCCCATCTGGTCAAGATCCTGCTATAATCTGAGGTGACCATCTTCGCTGTCCACCACACCTCCAATGTTGGTGCCATCTGTAAACTTACTAACTATACCTCTGATGTTCATATCCAAATAATTTATGCAAATGACGAAAAGTAGTGGAACCTGTACTGATCTTTGTGACACTCCACTGGTCACAGGCCTCCAGTCCAAAAAACAACCCTCCACCAGCACCCTCTGTCTTCTACTCTCAAGGCAGTTCTGTATCCAAATGGCTAGTTCTCCCAGTATGTGCAGATGTCTTCACCCTGAGGGTAGAGACTTTACTTTCTTCTCTAACCCACACAAGTGCCACACTGGGATTGACATGTTTTTTGCTCCACTGGCCTTTTTGGATTCGGTGCTGTCCTGTAGAATTGGGAATATAGCCATTTCTGACCATGTGGCAGTGTACCTGGAGGTTAAGGCCAGAGGTAATAGGACAGGCTTGCAGCATTGGCGCATGGATCATTTTCTCCTGAAGGACACTGAGTTTATTGAGTACTTTTTGCAGGAATTTAAAATGTTTTGGGATATTAATTTGAGTATGGCCAGTAACCCGTCGGTGCTCTGGGAGACTGCCAAGGCCTATGCAATGGGTTGATTATTTCTTAATTGACGACCCAAAAGCAGCAGAGAGGAGAACAGCAGCGTATGCTTGCGGCCCGGTCGAAGGCTACTGATATGGCATACCTTGGTGGCTGTCTGTGACCAAGTTGCAGCAGATTACAGCCCTCAGGGCTGCTCTGAACTCTACACTCAGTGAGACATCAAAAAGGAAGACATTCTTTGTAAAACAGAAGTTATTCGAGTATGGTGCTAAGCCGGGTCGATACCTGTCATACCTGACCAGGAAGAAGAGTGCCCCCCAATCTATTACATCCATCAGAGAGTGTGCTGGTACTCTTACTTGCGATTCCAAAAAGATTAATGCAGCGGTCAGGAAATTCTCTTCTGAGTTGTACCGGTTGGAGGACTGTGAGGATACGTTGGCGAAGATGGGGTTCTTTTTCAAGAACTTGGACCTCCCAGGTGTAACTGCAGAGCAGGCATCCCTTTTTGAATGCCCCTCTGACAACCCAACAGATACAGGAGGCAGTGAGGCATCTCCAGAGTGGTAAAGCACATGGCCCAGATGGATTTCAGAGTGAGTTTTATCAAGAGTTTATAAACATATTGGCTGGACCAATGTTGGACATGTACAATTATTCGTACAGTCAGGACTGCCTCCCATCCTCTCTGAGAAAAGCTAATATCTCTCTTATTCTCAAGAGGGGGAAAGCCCCAGAGTACTGTACTTCGTACAGGCCCATATCGCTGTTAAACATGGATTTTAAAATTCTGTCCAAAATGCTGGCGCTGAGGTTGCAGAAAGTCTTTCCCTCTATTGTAAAACATGATCAGACAGGTCTTATTAAGGGTCGCAGGTCCATTAATAATATTAGAAAAGTGCTGAACATGGTCCATGTGTGCCAGCAGACATCAATTCCGGACTTGACAGTTTCCCTGGATGCAGAGAAAGTGTTTGACCAGATGGAGTGGCTCTATCTTTTTTATGTCCTGGAACGATTTGATCTTGAGAGGGGGGGATTCTTCAGCAGTATTATACAATGATCCTAAGGCAGGGGTTCTCGCTGATAGCATAAGGTCTGACAATTTTAGTATTGGTAGAGGTAACCGACAAGGGTGCCCCCTTTCACTGCTGCTGTTTGCATTAGTGATTTAGTCATTGGTGGAGGCTATCTGAAGGGACTCCAAGATAGTTGCTCCAGAGGTGGGATGAGGGGGACATAAAATCATCCTTTATGCAGACGACGTTATGCAGTTGGACGATATATCTGTGCCCCATTAATACAAAAGATTAATTTATTTGGCACTTTCTCGGGGTATAAAATCAATTTTATGACATCAGAGGCCATGCCTGTGCAGGGGGTCTTGTCAGAGTACCCGATATCGGGGGTGGAATCCGATTCCTTTTCAGGTGGTCGCAGGGAAGTTTACTGTATTTAGGCATTTTTATTACTCCGGCCTTTGATCAAACTATATAAAGCTATGTTTGTGCAGTTGCTGGAGGAGATAAGACAGGACCTTCAGCGTTGGGAGGTTCTACCAATATCTTGGTTGGGTAGAATAGCTCTGGTTAAAATGAATGTTCTTCCTCATTTATTAGATCCCATGCGAATGCTCCCTCTGATGCTAACTAAGCAAGTGTTGTGAAGGCTTAACAGCTGGATTGGTTCTTTCATCTGGTGTCACAGACAACCTCTTAAGCTTGCTAAATTCCAGCTTTTCAGCTGGTGGACTTTCCAAATTTCAAGAAATATCAGCTTAGATTGGGCTTGTCAGGACCCGAGGTCAATTTGGCTAGAATATGGAGGCCTCCCAGGCAAATGCCCCCTTAACAATTTATTGTTTATCGACAAGGTGAGGACTGTCACGGAGCATTGCAGTAACCTGATTGTCATTAACATGGTTAAAGCATGGAGAATGATGTTACAAAACCAGGACAATATACATAAAACTTCCCTTTTTACACCCAAAGTAGGAATGCCAGGATTTTAGCCAGGATCGATGGATTCTGGATTTAGGATTTGGGAGGCTAGAGGAGTCTCCTGTTTGGGAGCCGTATGTGAGTAGGAGGTCATGATGTCTTTCGATCAACTGAGCCAGAAATATAAATTTTCTAGTAGAGACCTCTTTTGTTATTTTCAGATGAGGGACGTTATACAGAAAAAGACTACATTACTGGTTAATCCCTATAAGTCCGATGTGGAGAGGAGAGTACTTCGGTCCACAGGTACTCTCCCAATCAGTACCCTCTACTATTTACTAAGAGGTAGTGTCTTGAAGGACATTGAATGGCTATGTGGGATCTGGACTCAGGAATTGAGGATGGAAATCTCGTCAGAGGCATGGGAAGATATTTGGGAGAATGTGAGGAAGATTTCGATCTGTAATAGGACTCAGGCTATGCAACTAAAGGTTCTCCACAGGGTCTATTTGGGTCCAGAGCGGCTTGCAAAATTTAAAATAGGAACGTCCCCAATGTGACCCAAACGTAAAACAAATATTGGTACCTTACTCATTGCTTGTGGTCATGCCACAAGCTTTGTAAGCATTGGGATGCATTGGTGAGTGTTTTGGAAGGGATCTTGGAAACAGGTCAGGGTAGTTCCAGTGTCCCTCCTCTTGGGTCTGCCGAATCTGCCTGCTTTAGATGTGCATGGGAAGAAGCTGTGTAATATTCTTTCATATTGTGTGAGGAAGAACAGTCTGATGAGCTAGCATTCGGAAAATTCCCCAGGACTTTCGGGATGGCATAGGTTAGTTATTGAACATATATCACTAGACTTTCTTACAAGTATGTTGCACCAGAAACAGAACTTTTTTAGAGGACATGGAGGCCTTTTTGAATTATATGGGCACAGAGTTGTCAGCTATCAGGGACTTTGTGAAGCCGCAAGGGCTGTGTCTGCTAGGCTGGGGGCCCCTGAGAGGAAGAATCCTGAATAAATGCGGATATGCCAAATGACGCTACTGGAAATGGGGAGCTTTGGTGGGTTTGCACTGAGTGCTGTAATTTAACTTAGTTTATTTAATTTAATTAAACTAATTTTAATTTAGTTTATCTTGTTTCATTATTTATTGAATTGTAGTATGGGTAGATTTTTTTTCTCTAATTTGTGACGTAGAGTAGTAGTTCATTTATTGTTATTGTTGTTATACGATATGAATGTTATACTTTTTTATAGAAATTTTAGAATTTTGTAAAAAATTCAAAATCTTGTTCAATAAATTTTTTTTTTAAAAAAACCTTGTTAAAAATAAGATTGATACCACCGTTAAAAGAAAGTGTAAAGAGCAGCGATGCTACAGTAATTAATAAGTGTTAAGGGTTTAGATGGAAACAAATTTGTTAAGTGTATACAAGACAATTTTCTGATTCAGTATGTGGACGTACCTCCTAGAGAAGGTGCAAAACCTGACCTACTCTTGGGAAATAAGGCAGGGCAGGTGACTGAGGTGTCAGTGAGGGAGCACTTTGGGGCCAATGACCATAATTCTATTAGATTTAAAATAATGATGGAAAAGGATAGACCAGATCTAAAAGTTTAAGTTCTAAATTGGAGAAAGGCTGATTTTGACAGTATTAGGCAAGAACTTTCAAAAGCTGATTGCGGGCAGATATTTGCAGGTAAAGGGATGGCTGGAAAATGGGAAGCCTTCAGAAATGAGATAACGAGAATCCAGAGAAAGTATATTCCTGTCAGGGTGAAAGGAAAGACTGGTAGGTATAGGGAATGCTGGATGATGAAAGAAATTGAGGGTTTGGTTAAGAAAAAGAAGGAAGCATATGTAAGGTATAGACAGGATAGATCGAGTGAATCCTTAGAAGAGGATAAAGGCTGGAGAAGTATACGTAAGAGGGAAATCAAGAGGGCAAAAAGGGGACATTAGACAGCTTTGGCAAATAGCATTAAGGAGAATCCAAAGAGTTTTTACAAATACATTAAGGACAAAAGGGTAACTAGGGAGAGAATAGGGCCCCTCAAAGGTCAGCAAGGCGGCCTTTGTATGGAACTGCAGAAAATGGGGGAGATACTAAATGAGTATTTTGCATCAGCATTTACTTTGGAAAAGAATGTGGAAGATATAGACTGTAGGGAAATAGATGGTGACATCTTGCAAAATGTCCATACTATAGAGGAGGAAGTGCTGGATGTCTTGAAATGGGCAGAGATGGATAAATCCCTAGGACCTGATCACGGAAGCTAGAGAAGTGATTGCTGAGCCCCTTGCTGAGATATTTATATCATCGAACATCACAGGTGAGGTGCCAGAAGACTGGAGGCTGGCTAATGTGGTGCTACTGTTTAAGAAGGGTGGTAAGGACAAGCCAGGGAACTATAGATCAGTGAACCTGATGTTCGTGGTGGGCAAACTGTTGGAGGGAATCCTGAGTGCCAGGGTGTACATGTATTTGAAAAGGCAAGGACTGTTTCGGGTTAGTCAACATGACATTATGCGTGGGAAATCATGTCTCACAAACTTGATTGAGTTTATTGAGGAAGTAACAAATAGGATTGATGAGGACAGAGCGGTAGATGTGATCTAATTGGACTTCAGTAAGGTGTTCGACAAGGTTTCCTATGGGAGACTGATTAGCAAGGTTAGATCTCACGGAATACAGGGAGAACTAGCCATTTGGATACAGAACTGGCTGTAAGGTGGAATACAGAGAGTGGTGGTGGAGGGTTATTTTTCAGACTGGAGGCCTGTGACCAGTGGAGTGCCACAAGAATTGGTGCTGGGTCCTCTACTTTTTGTCATTTACATAAATGATTTAGATGCGAGCATAAAAGGTACAGTTAGTAAGTTTGCAGATGACACCAAAATTGGAGGTGTAGTGGACAGCGAAGAGGGTTACCTCAGATTACAACAGGATTTTGACCAGATGGGCCAATGGGCTGAGAAGTCGCAGATGGAGTTTAATTCAGATAAATGTGAGGTGCTGCATTTTGGGAAAGCAAATCTTAGCAGGACTTATACACTTAATGGTAAGGTCGTAGGGAGTGTTGCTGAACAAAGAGATCTTGGAGTGCAGGTTCATAGCTCCTTGAAAGTGGAGTCGCAGGTAGATAGGATAGTGAAGGCGGCGTTTGGTATGCTTTCCTTTATTGGTCAGAGTATTGAGATCATGTTGTGGCCGTACAGGACATTGGTTAGGCCATTATTTGAAAATTGCATGCAATTCTGGTCTCCTTCCTATCGGAAAGATGTTGTGAAACTTGAAAGGATTCAGAAAAGATTTACAAGGATGTTGCCAGGATTGGAGAATTTGAGCTATAAGGAGAGGCTGAACAGGCTGGGGCTGTTTTCCCTGGAGTGTTGGAGGCTGAGGGGTGACCTTATAGAGGTTTACAAAATTATGAGGGACATATGAGGTAAATAGGCAAAGTCTTTTCCCTGGGGTGGGGGAGTCCAGAACTAGAAGGCATAGGTTTAGGATGAGAGCGGAAAAATATAAAAGAGACCTACGGGGCAACTTTTTCACACAGAAGGCGGTATGTGTATGGAATGAGCTGCCAGAGGAAGTGGTGGAGGCTGGTACAATTGCAACATTTGAAAGGCATTTGGATGGGTATATGAATAGGAAGGGTTTGGAGGGATATGACTGGGTGCTGGCAGGTGGGACTAAATTGGGTTGGGATAACTGGTCAGCATGGATGGGTTGAACCAAAGGGTCTGTTTCCATGCTGTACATCTATGACTCGATGAATCTAAATTAACTTAAATAAAATAGAGATGGCAGATGGTGCTACTACAACATATGGAAGGTGCTGGACAACAAGGTGATTCCAAATCTACACATCTGTAGCAAATGTTTGCAGCTTAAGCAACTTTGGATTTGAGGGGTGGAGGTCCAAGCTGCAGACATTGTGCCACACCAGGGAGGAGAAGAGTTACTGGACACTTTATCTCCAGGAGACAGTCATATTCTTCAGCTTAGGTCATTCACATTTGGTCTGTGATTTGGGACAGGAGCATCTGACTGCAGATAAGGCAGGTACGGGAATCAAAATAACAGCCTTTGAGGAGTCTCAGCCCCCGCAATTGTCCAACAGTTATGAAGTTCTTGCAAGTTATGTGAACTAGAATGGGGGCTGTAGGGAATATGAGAGCAGCAGCAGTGTGGTAAAAGAAACTATATGTGGGAGAGATAATGGGAACATAACAGTAGTAGTAGGAACAATATACTTAATGGAATAAATATTCTTTTGTGTAGTCTTTAGCATGAGTCTTGGAGGCTGTGTTGCCTATGCAGTTCCTGGGTTAAGAGCATCTCAGGACTGGAGAGGAACTTTGAGTGGGAGGGCAGGGATCCAGTTCTGTTATCCACTTTGGTTCCAAAGATATTGATAGGACTTGAATGAAGTTCTACTTAAAGAAATTAGAAAGCAGAATCTCTTAGGGAATAATCCCGCTTACTTGAGCCAAGGGCAGACTGAGGTAAATTTAGTCAAAATATTAAATGTATGTCTCCACGGTTAATGAGTAAGGAGTGGGTTACTATTCATGGGGCACTTACAGCATTACTGAGTGGAGGAAGCTGATCTGGTGGGATGGTCTTCACTCGAACTGTGTCAGGTCTAGAGCTTTGGCAAATCATAGAAAAAAACCCACAAACTAGGAGCAGGAATAGGCCTGTCAGCCCTTTCGGCTTGCTCTGCCATTCAATACAATCATGGCTGAGCCACAATGGATCAATTCCCACTTTCTCCCCTTATACCTTCATGTTTTAAAATTCAAACATTTATCTGTTGCTTTCTTCTTTATATTAAATGATGTGTCCTCCACAGCCTTCTGTGGTTAAGAATTTCAGATTCACTATCCTTTGGGTGAAGATATATTTGCTCATCTCAGTCCTAAGTGGCCTACCTTTATCCTGAAACTGTGACCCCTGGTTCTGGACTCTTCAACCAGGGAAAATATCCTCCCTGCTTCAAGTGTGTCCTGCCCTGTTAGACTTTTATCAGTTTCAATTAGACTCCCTCTCATCCTTCTAAACTCTAGTTTGATTAGGCCTGTTTTCACAGTCTCTACACTTTTTCACAAAATTATTAATTAATTAGAATAAAAAAAACTAAGGCTGCAGAGAAGGCTTTAGATTAATTGGAGGATGGAGAATTCTAGACAGGGAATACATAGACTTACAAGGTAAAAAGATATGGTAGCGTTGCATGGCAGCTACTTAAGAAATATAGCCAGTGTGGGACAGAAAGCGACAGAATGTACAAACACTTTTTAAAAAACAGCTTATGGGGTCAAGGGGAGAAAGGTTGTAGAAAAGCAAAATGAATGGTTCTTTACTTAAATGTGCATCATATTTTGAACAATATAAATAACACCACAGATGTAGGTTTATGTGTAAGATCTTAGATCCATTATGGAGACATGGCTACAAGGAGATCAAAGATTGGAATTAAACATTCAAGGAAATGTGACTTTTTGAAAGAACAGGCAGGATGGAAAGGGTGGGAGTGTAGCTTTGTTAGAATGAAATGAAATAAGTATGATAGCAAGAAATAATCTTGGATCAGAATCCATATGGGTGAATAAACATATAAAAGTTAACAAGAGGAAGAAATATGGGCAGCATGGTGGCTCAGTTGTTAGCATTGCTGCCTTACAGTGCCAGGGACCCGGGTTCGATTCCTGCCTCCCCGTGTCTGTGTGAGTTTTCTTCGGATGCTCCAGTTTCCTCCCACAATCAAAAGATGTGCAGGTCAGGTGAATTGGCCATACTAAATTGTCCCATACTGCTATATGCATTAGTCAGGGGTAAGTGTAGGGTAGTGGAATGGGTCTGGGTGGGTTACTCTTTGGAGGGTCATGTAGACCTATTGGGCCAAAGGACCCGTTTCCATACAGTGGGTAATCTAATCTAAAATTCTGATAGAAGCAGTTTATTGGTCCCTTAACACAAGGTATACTGTGGGACAGCGAATAAATCAGGAGAAAATGAAAATATTCATTAATCATGGATCACTATAGTCTTCATTTAGATTCAGATAATTAACTTTACAGAGAGGTTGCTACAAGAAAGAATTTAGGGAATGTATTTAGAGAAGTTTCCTAGAACAATATGATGTTGATCCAACCAAGGATCAGACCATTTTGGATCTGGTAATGTGCAATGTGGCAGGTGTAACAAATGATCTCACAGTAAAAAAAAAATCCCATAAAAATAGTGACTATAATGTGGTAGAATTTAGTATTCAGTTTGAGTGTGAGAAACTTGGGTCAGAAACAATTGTGCTAAACTTAAATAAGGATAATTAAGAAGGAATGAGGGCAGTATTGGCTGGAGTGGATTAGAAAAGGGATTTAGCAGAAAACATGCTTGATGAACAATGGCAGGTCTTTAAGAAAATAGTTAATCCTCTCTCGTAAATATATATCCCAATGAAGAACAGGGATCCTAAGATGGGGATGGTTAAGCATTGTATCAAATTCAAAGAAAGAAAATCAACATGGCAGAGACTAATGATCTACAAGAAGATCAGGCAAGTTTTAAAAGCAACCAAATATGAAAAAGAGAAAATAAACTCAGAATAGCTGACCAAATATTATAAAAATGGACAGTAGGAGTTCCTTTAAATGTGTAAAGGAAGACAGAGGCCAAAGTGAACATAAGCCTTTCAAGGATGAGGCTATGGAAATAATGGGGAATGAAGAAATGGTCAAGTCATTGAATAAATATTTTGCAGCTATCCCTATGGTAGAGAATTCTAATAGTACTCAAAAACTAGTAAATCAAGGGACAAAAGGTGGTGATGAAATAATGCAACAGCTATCACTAGAAGAAAACTAAGAAAATAACTAATGGGGCTTAAGTCCAATATGTTCTCTAGACCTAATGGGTTGCATCCAAGGATATTAAAGATATAGAGAATGCACTGACATTAATTTTCCAAGAACCCTTAGATTCTGAAAAGTTCCCAGGGATTGGAAAACTGCCAATGTAAGACTATTATTTACAATGTGAAGATGACAAATAAAGTAACTATAGACCAATTACTGGGAAATGTTAGATTCTATTACAAAGTGTACTCAAAACAGAGGTAGATAGGTTCTTGATTAATGAGAGGATCAAAGGTTACTGAGAGAAGGCATGAGAATGGGGTTGAGAAACATAACAGCCATGATTAAATGGCAGAGCAAACTGGATGGGCTGAATGGCCTAATACTGCTCTAGTAGCTTATGGTTATGACACAAAGACAGCCAGCCAGATCAAATCAGCCTCCCTATCAGTGTGTAACTGTGGTCAAATTAAAACTGGAAAAAGTCAAATTAAAACATTCAATGACCCTCAAAATTGACTCCAATGGATCATAATCAGTTTTTTTTCAAAAACTAGTACCAGAACATGTGAATGATTAATACCTAGCACTAAGTTTATAGCTGAAACAAAATAATTAATGAATTACTAATAATTCAGAACAAAGTTAATCAACTTTTGACAAGGTTCTGCACGGTAGACTAAATGGTAAAGTTAAATCACATGAGAATCAGGGTGAATTTGCCAACTGGATACAAAATTGGCTTTACGATAGAGAACAAAGGTTATGGTGAGGGGTTGCATTTCAGACAGAAAGCCTGTGACCAGTAGTGTCCCACAGGGCTTGGAACTGGATCCACTTTCTGTTTGTCACTTATATAAATGATTTGGAAGGGAATATAGGGGGCATAGTTAGTAAGTTTGCAGACACCAAAATTGATGGTATAGTGGACAGTGAACAAGATTACAAAAAGATATTGATCAACTGGATCAATAGACTGAGGAGTAGCAGATGGAGTTTAATTTGGATAAGCGTGAGGTATTACATTTTGCTAATTTAAACAAGGTCAAGACTTATTCATTTAATGGTAATGCCCTGGGTAGTGTTGTAGAACAGAGACACCTAGGGGATCAGATACATAATTCTTCAAAATTTATATCACAGGTGGACAGGGTGGTTAAGTGTTTAGCACACTTGCCTTCCTTGCTCATACCTTTGAATATAGGTATTAGGAAGTCATGATGAGATTGTACAATGCATTGGTGAGGCCTCCTCTGGAGTACTGTTTGTAGTTCTGGTTGCACTATTATAGGAAGGATATTATTAAATTGGAGAACATTCAGAATAATTTACCAGGATTTTGCTGGAATGGAGGGTTTGTGGTATAAAAGACTGGAAAGACTGGGACTTTTTTCACTGGAGCGTAGGGGGTCGAGTGGTGACTCTATTGACGTTTATAACATCATGAGGGGCATAGATAAGGTGATTGATAAGGGTCTTTTCCTTAGCGTGAATGCATTCAAAACTAGGGGGCATATTTTTCAGGTGAGAGGAGAAAGTTTTAAAAAGGACATGAGGGGCAACATTTTTAAACAGAGAGTGATTTGTGTCGAATGAACTGCCAGAGAAAGTGGTGGAACCAGATACAGTTACAATGTTTAAAAAACATTTGGATAAGTTCATGAATAGAAAAGATTTGGAGGGAAATGGACCAAGTGCAAGCAGGTGAGACTAGTTTCATTTAGGAACATGGTCAGAGTGGACTGTTTGGATCAAAGGGTCTGTTTCCATGCTGTATGACTATATGACTCTAAAACAAGGACATGTAATTAATGTCTATGATTTAAAGAAAATCTTCTTCGATTCTAGCCCACACACACAAACAAATGCAGTTAGGGGATAAATCAAAAGAAAAAATAAATTAGTTTTTACTACCCAATTCATTTAAGCAAAGACCATGATCCTTAATGTCACAGGCATATGACATTATATCTTGCTTGGTTTCTCAAGAGACCGATGCATGCAAATAGTTTCCAATTGGTTCTGAGGAATATTCATTTATTACTTGTAACTGATATTCTATTCTCCGATCTTTCAATAAGTTGATCAGTTGTGGACAAGCAGGGAGCAATCAAACCTCCATTCTATAGCTTTTGCAGGCAAAATCCTTCTCACATAAATACAGTTTGAACACCAGTTCAAACCATCTGTTTCAGCACAATACGTCTCAAAACAAAAATGTCTACAGCATTATTTGAACAAGAATCAAACTACAATTAACTTCCTGCTCCTGGCCTCACAAACAGGTACCAGTCTGTTTTTTTAACCTTTTCTGAAAAAAAAAGCAAGCTTTGTTCTAAGGACACATTCAGCTCTCAGCCCATAGTTCCAAACAAGAATAATTTTAAAAAATGAAAAATCAGCGCAGGTTCTAACAATACTGCTTCATTGATGTTGTATTTTTCTTGATCTTCGGGATCATATTAATCTTCAAGTGGGGTCACATTGGAAAATAGTTTAAAAAGCACTGGTTTAATTTCTGTTTTAATTGTGGGCACTGCTCCCAATATGATTTCTGAGCACTGCTGGCTTGTAATGAATGTTTCCTGGCCACTGTATTGGAGATTTAAAAGGCTCTTTACTACCCGAATGATAACCTCTGCAGGGCAGAATTTCTAGGCCATAGAATTTAAATCAGATTTTCTTTCACACTATATTGCTGATGAATCCATCATCTAGAGATCTAGATGTTCAAAATAAAGAGTTAATCTGCATTTATGAAGTTGTATATCATATACCTCAGAGACATCCAATTACGCTTTGTACAGAGTGGACTGCATTGTTCAATTATTGCCTCCGTAGATTTACCACTGTCCCACTCTTCGAAAGCTCACCCTTGACTCATAACTCTTTTCAGCTATCACCTTGTCTCTCACTTCAGTATTCCTTGAATGTGTCGGTATCTCACAGCCATCTCTCCCAAAGCTTTCTAATTGAAGGTCTTCAGTCAGATTGCTATGTTCCTCAAGTTCTTTGCTAAAGGTACAAATAAAATTTTCGGGTAAAAAATGAGGTCTGCAGATGCTGGAGATCACAGTTGAAAATGCGTTGCTGGTTAAAGCACAGCAGGTCAGGCAGCATCCAAGGAATAGGAAATTCGACGTTTCGGGCCAGAGCATTCCTGATGAAGGGCTCTGGCCCGAAACGTCGAATTTCCTATTCCTTGGATGCTGCCTGACCTGCTGTGCTTTAACCAGCAACGCATTTTCAACCGTACAAATAAAATTGTCTATAACAGAGGATAAAAATAAACACTACTGTAATTGATAGAATGAGTCCATTATTGTATGAAACGACTAATAAAGAAAGAGAGTGCCCTTCTCAAAATTTCCATCTCCATATGTTGGAGCAAACAGCTAACACCTGTAGTCCTGATTCTTATATCAATCATGAGAACAACTGTGAAGTTCTTACCAATAGCACTTTAATTGAAATGAATTACTTTCTTTTGCAGATTAGAATTCAGAACAAAGACATTCATTGCTTTCCAAGCAATGAGATTTGCTGTTGAAGAAATTAACAACTCAACTGATCTGTTGCCAGGCATTACTCTCAGTTATAACACTGCTGACAGTTGCTTTGAAGTTGTGGACATCCAAGCCATATTCAGGTTCCTTTCAGGCAAGCGAGAAGCAGAGCTGAAGATATTAATCAATTACACAATTTACCAACCCAAGGTAATTACTGTCATTGGACCACTTTCAACAGATGTAGCAATTAGCATTGCCAGATTGTTAGGTTTCTTCCTTGTTCCTCCAGTGAGTTTATATGCTTTGGTCTTGTTTATCAATTGCAAAGACTTCAGGTTGTACAGATATGCTTAATTGGTCTTATGCTGTCCAGGTGTGATGTGTTGTCAATTCTGTGGTAAAACATTGCTCAGATTCCATCAACTTTCCTTGAGGGTGCTGACTCTCACTGGGTTCAGATTCTTTCCCCTATAAAAGATGCCTGAGTTTTCTGGAATCTCCAACAAATACCTATTAATTTTGTGTGAGCTATGGATTTTGGCAGCATATTCAACTGTTCATGGTATCACAGCTGAACTATGATAGCTGAAACTGTTGTCATTGGCCATATGCTTCAAGCCTTTGCCACTAACTCAAACTCTTTCTATTTCCACTGTCTAAAAGAAAACTGGACTGTGATAATCTCAGCATTTTATTTGAGGCCAGTTTGAGCTTTCAATCCCATATCCTTTCCATCATAAAAACTACCAGCTTTCTTCATTGTTTCACCTTTAGTTAACATCCTTATTCATATCTATTACCTTAAGGCTTAATTATTTCATTGGTCTTCTGGCTGGGTCTCTATATTCTACTTTCCAACCAAATTAACAATTGAATGAGTCTCAAGTGCCATTTGGAATTGAGATTGTAAACTTTTACCACATTTATTTCCAGTTTCACTGAAAATGGTCACTATTTTTAGGCCAGCCCTGTGCTATTTACCTTAACTAGTGTAAATGCTTTCTGTCTCTCACTTGTCTCATTTTGTGTCTTAAACTTGATAAGTCACTCCTTAACCTTCTAAATTTCAGGTAATGGTGTGTGTAATCTGATTTCTGTTCCTACAATTCTAACCTCTGGATTATTCCCGCCCTTTCACCATACCATGTTGGTTTTACCTTTTGCAATGTGCCAAGCTCTGGAATTTCCTTCCTAAACCTCTATCTATCTCTCTTCTTTTCAGACTTCTCAAAGCCAAAGTTTTGGCTAACCACAAAACACTTCTTTCTTTGGCTGGGTATCTCCCTTTTTGATAAGACAATCCTTTTTAATGTTAAAAGCACTGTAAAAATGCAAGTTGTTGTTCACCAGAGAATGCATTTGAAAATTTAGCCACTTGAAAAATCAAAATCCCACCCCATTTTCTTTGAATTAGAAAGCACCAAATTACACTAGGGTGTGAGCAACTCAAGCAAAGGTAAAATAACTAAGGTTGAGCTAATTGCACTTGTGTCTGAGTCACTGGGTTATGGATTCAAGGCTCAGCTCAACCAGGGCACAACGATCCAGACTGGCAACACAGGGCAGTACTGAGGGATTTTTGTACTGTCAGAGGTATCATCTTTTAGATGAGAAATTAAACTGAGGCCCCGTACACCCTCTCAGATGGATGTAATATAGCATGATTTGAAGAAGAGGTCTCCCAGGTATCCTTGCCAATTTTATCCCTCAACTGCCATCATTGCCTTTTGTGGAACTTGCATTGCCCAAATTGCTGCCATGTTTCTCATATTGCAACAGTAACTACATTTCAAGATTACTAAATGCAAAGCTCCTTGAGATGCTTATGATTGTGAATGGTGCTATATACATGCAAGTTTATTTCTTTCTGCTTCTGCAGATCAGCTACCAGGCATCTGGTGAGATTGTGAATGACAAAATGCACTTCCCATCATTTTTCCAGACCATTCCAAGTGACAAGAACCAAGCAAAAGCAATGGCACTATTGATATAGGAATTTAACTGGAAGTGGATTGCTGTTATCGGGAGTGAAAATGAATATGGGCATAAAGGGGTTAACAAAGTGGTAGAACTGACCTCAGCAGCAGGAATCTGCATTGCATATCAAGGTATCATCTCTACCTCCCCTGAGCTTGTTATCCAAATGATCAACAATATCAGAAACACTGTCAACATCATCATTCTTTTTTCCAATGTGTTAACGACACAGGTATTTTCCAGCCTTGTCGTGGCAGAAAATCTCACCTCCAAAGTATGGATCATAAGTGAAGCTATTTCTTTATCACAAGGAATAACAAACATATCAAACATTGAGAGTACTGGGATGGCTATGGGCATAGAAATCAAGAAAGGGCAGATGGCACACTTTGAAGAGTTCCAGTACAAACCTTTGAGCCTCACTAATCTAAGAATTATGCCAGATTCAGAGTTAGGAAAGAGTAACAACAGTAGAGGCAGCTATGATCCGGCATGCAGCCAATTTAATAGGCTGACTGCCAAGTATTTGAACTCTTCATTATCCAGACTGGAAAAGTGGCTTTCATACAATGTGTACTCGACTATGTATGCTGTTGCCTATGTATTGCACAATCTCCTCCAGCGCAATGCAGCACAATGTGAGAAAATAAACAGTACCCTCCCCTGGTAGGTGGGTGTAAGTTGTTGGTAAGATACTCTTTTTTACACAACAGTAAACTAAAATACATAAAAACATGCAGAAGCAGGAACATACAGGCTCAAAAGCACTGTTCCTTTTTTAAAATCACATCTTCTTGATAAATATTTCATCATGTTTAGCTTCTCATTATATCACTGACTTCACTTACCAGCCTCACCATGTCCCTCAAACCCACCTCACTATATCTCAACTGTTTCTCCATGTACACATCTGTCACTTGGACCCACTCCTACTGTTTTCATTGTCCATCCCCAGGAACTTCTCCATTGCGCCCTCATCTAACTCAAGAGAGTAGTTTAAACATCCCACCTAACCCTGCTGAGCTTCACAGATCAGAAATAATTCCTCCTTATTTAAATGCATGAATCTACATGGGGTGGAATTTTCGCATCTGCAGTTTGTCACTGAATTTTATCATGCAATCTTCTGCTTTTCAACTCCTCAAATATTTAACTGGGCACCTCAGCACTTTTCTTGGGGAATGATGCAGCATAATAATTAAAAGAGTATGTTACTGATGGGACCTTCCAGCATTCATACCACTGGTGCCATATTTGAGCCCAACTGCACACCACCTCACATACTGCAAGCCTGGAACTAGCCTCTCACATTGCAGTGCTTGATCATTACGGCACATAGGAAAGATCGCTCTCTGTTCTGTGGACAGGGACCTGGAAGCACCGATGGATAAGGTAGTGGAGAGGAGGGCTCTCCTTTTACCTGTGGACTGTGACAGGAGTCCACATCACCAAGCTAAACCAGTTTTGACCGAAATTGCTGCTCAAATCTGTATTGTGTCCCAGGTGAAGCAGGACATCCAGCAGTGCAGAACAAGGTCAATAATCTTCCAAACTTTACAAGGGAAGGCACCAACATTTCTCTCTGCCAAGTCTACTCACAGTGCCACAATCTAACTCTATCACTGCACATGCCTCTCATTATAGCTCACAGACTACAGCTCTCAGTATTGCATGCATCACATCTACTCAACAGCTCTCACCTGTCTCATCCTTCCAAACTATTCAGTCTTCTTCTTCTCCGCACTTTCATTCACTGGAGAAACCTCATCATTTCTGTGCTTTTGCATTCCCCTAACAGCTTTTTTATTCACTTCAATAATATTCCTTTGTCTTATTGCAGGGAAAAAGAAAATCAGCCCATAACTAGGTTGAGAGGGCAAAGACCAGGGTATCTCACTCCATACAAAAGAGCATAAGGAGCAGAAGTAGGAAGTTCAGCTGCATGAGCCTGTTCCAGCACTTAGTACAATCACTGATCTTACCTCGGTCTCAACTCCACTTTCCTGCCCATTCCTCACAGCCTTTTAACTCATTACTAATTAAAAATCTGTTTATGCAAGTTTTGTGAAGGTTTGTAGCTCAGGTAGAGGTTTAGGGTGTTGGTTTGCTTGCTGAGCTGTAGGTTTGATATCCAGACGTTTCATTACCTGGCTAGGTAACATCATCAATGGCGACCTCCAAGTGAAGCCTTCCCTAAATCTGTTTATCTCCTCCTCAAATTTATTTAATGCCTTGCCATGCACCACACTCTGAGGTGGTGAATTCCACAGGTTCATGATTCTTTGAGAGAAGTAATTTCTCCTCATCTCTGTTTTAAATCTGCCACCCCTTAGTCTAAAACTTGGACCTCTTGTCCTAGGTTCTTCCTGAAGCTGAAAAATCTACTCTCAGTCTACTTTGTCAATCTCGTTCAGCATCTTATATAACTCAGTTCGAATTCCTAAATTCTAATGAGTATAAGAAGTACAAGGAGAAGATTCTTATGTTGGTCATGGAAAAGCATAGCCACTCTGTGGGGATATTTGGATATCCAACCCAGCAAACCTCTACTACAAGGCCAGCATAGAAGACACTCAACTCTCAGGGGGAAAGTCATTGAACCCACAGAGGAATCACCAGCAATGGCTTTCACCTGCACTCTCCACTAGCTCAAAAACTTTCACTCAACAGGTATTCTATCCAGATTAGATTCCAGATTGTATTTTGGTAAGCACATCATTGATACATGTCTGCAGCTGGTTGAAGTAGAAACATCTTAGGTCTCTGACACTCAAGAGTCATAGAGATGTACAGCATGGAAACAGATACTTCGGTCTAACCCGTCCATGCCAACCAGATACCCCAACCCAATCTCGTCCCACCTGTCAGCACCCGGCCCATATTCCTCCAGACACTTCCTATTCATATACCCATCCAAAAAC
Source organism: Hemiscyllium ocellatum (assembly GCF_020745735.1). Lineage (NCBI taxonomy): Eukaryota > Metazoa > Chordata > Chondrichthyes > Orectolobiformes > Hemiscylliidae > Hemiscyllium > Hemiscyllium ocellatum. The sequence continues at coordinate 26,465,653 of NC_083437.1, forward strand.
CTCTTAAATGTTGCAATTGTACCAGCCTCCACCACTTCCTCTGGCAGCTCATTCCATACCCATACCATACTCTGTGTGAAAAAGTTGCCCCTTAGGTCTCTTTTATATCTTTCCCCTTTCACCCTAAACCTATGCCCTCTAGTTCTGGACTCCCCCACCCCAGGGAAAAGACTTTGCCTATTTACCCTATCCATGCCCCTCATGATTTTGTAAACCTCTATAAGGTCACCCCTCAGCCTCCAACGCTCCAAGGAAAAGAGCCCCAGCCTGTTCAGCCTCTCCTTTTAGCTCAAATCCTCCAACCCTGGCAACATTCTTGTCAATCTTTTCTGAACCCTTTCAAGTTTCACAACATCTTTCCGATAGGAAGGAGACCAGACTTGCATACAGTATTCCAAAAGAGGCCTAACCATTGTCCTGTACAGCCGCAACATGACCTCCCAATGCCTGCACTCAATACTTTGACCAATAAAGGAAAGCATACCAAACGCCTTCTTCACTATCCTATCTACCTGCGACTCCACTTTCAAGGAGCTATGAACCTCAAGTAGTGGAGGCTGGTACAATTGCAACATTTAAGAGGCAGTTGGATGGGTATATGAATAAGAAGGGTTTGGAGGGATATGGGCCGGGTGCTGGCAGGTGGGACTAGACTAGGTTAGGATATCTGGTTGGCATGGATGAGTTGGACCAAAGGATCTGTTTCCATACTGTACATCTCTATGACTCTAAACTCCATCTGCCACTTCTCAGCTGATTGGCCCAACTGGTGAAAATCCTGTTGTAATCTTGAGGTAATCCTCTTTGCTATCCACTACACCTCCAATTTTGGTGTCATCTGCAAACTTACTAACTGTACCTCTTATGCTCGCATCCAAATCATTTATGTAAATGACAAAAAGTAGAGGACCCAGCACCAATCCTTGTGGCACTCCACTGCTCACAGGCCTCCAGTCTGAAAAACAATCCTCCACCACCACCCTCTGTCTTCTACCTTTCAGCCAGTTCTGTATCCAAATGGCTAGTTCTCCCTGTATTCCGTGAGATCTAACCTTGCTAATCAGTCTCCCAAGGGGAACCTTGTCGAACGCCGTACTGAAGTCCTGCTCTGCCCCATACAGAAAATAAATCCTGTAATCTCAACCAATAATGATTCATCAAATGCACAGAAATAACAGGCAGGTTTGCCACAGGCTCTCATGAGGCTGTGCTGAAGTACAGAGTTATGCAGCAACACAATCAGTAGTGTGCTAGTTTTAGTATGTGCATATCTGGCTACCTCCCATTGTAAGGACTGTGTCTTTTTATTTTGTGCTTTGAAAACTATGGATTGAAATGAGAAAGAATGTTTAAACCCAGTGTTTGAAAAGATGGCTGCAGTTTTGAGAAGCAGATAACCTAACACCCATGGCAAGTCATGTGAACAACTATTTGAAGTAACTGAAGTTTGGATATGGAATGAACTGCCAGAAGTAGTGGCAGATGCAGGTACAGATACAACATTTTAAGAGACATTTGGATAGGCACATGAATAGGAAAGGTTTAGGATATGAGCCAATACAGGTAAATGAGACTAGTTTAGTTTGGAAAACTTGGTCCGCACAGACAAGTTGGACCAAAGGGTCTGTTTCTGTGCTGAAAGACTCTATGATTCTATCTGCTGACACCTCTATTGATTGCCCTTGCAAACTATGCATGTGTAGACTTTCAATACCCAACACTCCAGCAGGCCCAGGTTTCCCACCAAGAGTAAACTGCAATTTCCTTTACTTTTGCATTTTACTAGGATATATTAGTCATGAATCATTTAAAAACAGTTGAGTAGATTTTGAAAACGTGTCAGTACTTGCAGTCAAAGATGGTTTGTTTTTGCTGTTGCATTTGACACATTAATGTTTTTGATTCTTATTTCATTTGTTGCATGTACTATGTTGCAAATCACTCTTGTAAGGCTGTAACCATATTAAATGTAAGTAAATGTGCCATTTATGAGTAATCAATTCAGCTGAATAAAGTGGGTGTGCCTTGATACTGAAAAAGTTTAGAACCAAGAGTCTACAGAGTAGTGGCTAGTTATCAATAACAAAGACATTTTTGCCTGATAACAACTGTATGATGGTGCTCAGATAATTGAACAGCTTTAAGCTGTTTAACAAATTATAAAGAGAAATGTCCAGCTCTTCCCCGGCTAGAGTTGTCTCTCTGTTCTCTGTAGTCAAAGCTTACTGTAACTATGAAGAAAACCAGACTTGCTTTTCTGTAACAGTTGTAAGTTGTGATTTTCAACTGATAAGTTAAAAAGGTTTTATGAATGAACTGACCACCTTGTGCCTCTTATCAGCCAAAGAAATATACATAGAAAGATACCTGAATGTAAAGTATTCTCAATGCAAAGGCAGGATTTCATCTCCACAAGAACTTTACACTGGTCAGTCATAATGCTACTGTCATGGACAGTAGCGTCTGCAGCAGGCAGTTTGAGGATGAGGTCAAATATGTTTCTCCCTCTTTCTGGTTCCCTCACCAATTGCTGCAGCAATGTCCTTCGGGACTTGATCAGCTTGATAAATAGTGCTACTACAAACCACACTTGGGGTGAACATTGAAATTGACCCGAGTACACCTAGAATACATTATGCACCCTTGTCACCCTCTGTTCTTCCTCTTACTGTTGTTCAATATGGAAAAGAACTGATTTGTTAATTGAGGGAGGATGGAACATAGTAATCAACAGGAGGGTTCTTCGTTGAGGAACGTTGCTTGACTTATGAGAGACAGCTCTCACAAATTTAGCAGTAGTCCTCAGATCTTAGAAAAGTGAAAATTGTAGGGTCAATTCATACATGCTTGCTGTTGTTTCTCGTGCTTAGGTGGTCCATCTGGTTTCATTTTTTTTTTAGAGACTTGCTGAGTGGCTTGCAAAGGCATTTCACAGGGCAGTTAAGAGATAACTATGTGATGTCACATTGATATCTATGTAAGGACCGAAGTTTCATTCCCTAAAGGGCTTTTAGTGAACCAGATTCTTTTTTCCTGACAATGGGCATCATTAGATATGGTCATTAGGCCCTTATAGTTTTTTTAAAAATTGACTTCCATTTCCCCACCTATCATAGTGGAATACAAACCCAGGTCCACAAAGATTAACTAGGTTCTAGGTTAAGTCTAGTAATAATATCAACTGGGCAATCACCTCCTCTGCACATTCCACACAGCTCTGCAGGAGCAATCTATTTATAAGCGTTTCAAGTACCATACTTCCATCCAAGGCTGGGACATTTACAACGGGAAGTTCACACATCCATTCTCTCTCATATGGCATTGGTCTGCTGAGAAAGCACTACCTCTTGTAGTTCTAATGCTATCCAACTGAATGCTCAAGCATTTCAGGGTAAGTTGGTCTGTGTTCTGAAACAATGATGGATAAGTCAAAAGGAAAGTCTACAGAATTCTTCTCAACCTGCTATCTATTATGAGAGACTTCACTGCACAACCCTCAGATGTGATATGTTGACTGAAGTTAACCTCATCTTAGTGCCATGTGATGTTGGTTCACATTCTTGCTGGATGCTGCTTTTTCTCTAGTAGTTAGGAGGACATATATGTGGATGCTTGCAAGTCAGTCATATGAAGAGATCAGGTTTACAATTAGAAGAACAACAAACATTAATTCAGCAATAGAAAATATAGGTTCACATGTTCTTTGGAATAAGTAGGGATGCTTGCCAGATCACAAACAGAATGTTAGAATAGTTAAACAAAATCCAAATCCAGCTCATTCATCCTGGAAGCAAGTTTCAAAAAGATTATCTCTGGCTTCTTGAGTTTAATGACGCATAAGTCTATCACGATTTCTTAGACAGCCCTCTGGACAGCATCCTGATCCAAATCATCATTTTGAGAAGACTGTTACTGATCCCCATTTCCTCTGCATACAAGGATCCCCTTTTTGTCATCTCCGGTTAGGGCGCCAAGTAGAAATGCTTTAAATGGAGATGGTCCACTCCATATACCTCTATCTTCTCTTCTTTTTTTTAGTTTTTCTTTCCTTCTTCTCTTTGTTCTTCTCCAGGCTTGGACACGGTGCAGACTCAACAAGGCAGTCTTTCAGCCTAGCCCAGCAAACACTCGGCCTAGCATGGCTTCTGTGTGGACTCCCATTCTTGAGGTAATTCCTTAAAGTGCGGTCCCATCGTGGTAAGCACTTAAGTAAAACTGTAATGTTTGAACTTCCAGCTTTAATTATTTTATTTTCTGCTTAAAATTAAGAAGGTGTCCCTGTAGTATAATTACTGCAATGTTTAATGTTTAACTTCATTCTTTCTTTCTACCTCGTTCTTCAGATTCCATACCTACATTATACAGTTTCCACTGTATTCCTTACTTGCCACAATGACAGGGCATGCCCTTTCTTGGCCATATTGCAAGATTTCACCAAAGGAATCCAGTTACCTTAAGGAGGCCTTTGTCTGAGATCTATGGAAACCTGTGCAGTGCTGTATCTTCATTGAGTCAAATTGAGGAAATCATAATGGTAACAAGATCTACATTTGGAGAATTGCTTGTTGCCTAGCCTGTCTAGGTCAAGGATTTGAAAAGTTGCAGCAACATGTGAATTTTCCAGTAGGTAAACCTAATTCCTAAAACCACTAAATCTACCACTTTCCCTGACCTGGAACATGCCTCTAGCCCCATTCTTAATGCAAAAACACCTAGCCCCAATTTACATCTATAATCACCAATGGATATGACCGCATTCATAGTATTTTGTTCAGTCTGGGCACCTTATTTAAGGAAAGCTGTGAATGCCTAGAGAGTTCTAAGGACATATACTGGAATGAAACCAGGATGAAGGATTTTAGATTCAAGGAAAGATTAGAGAATTTTGGCTTATTCTCCATGGAGCAGAGAAAAGAAGTTATCTTATTGAGATGTTCAAATGTATGAACAATTTTGATAGGATAAAAAAAGGATATTCTGTTTCCACTAGCTAATATGTCAGTAACTCGGGGGTCACAATTTCAGGATTGTCAGCAAGAGAGGCAGGATTGGGGTGAGGAAAAAATCTTGACTCAGTTGTTAGGATTTGGAATAATATAGGTGGATTTGGAGAATGGTATAGGTGAATTCGATAGAGGTAATAACTGGACAAGAAGGATCAAAAACGTTGGCCAAATATTCTTATAGATAAACACACAAAGTAGCAACTAGTCCCTTCTCAATCCTCCCAATCTGACTTAACCCAAGTCAAGCTATTAATCCAACCTCAACTCTCTAATCTGAACTATCATTGACTATTATGTTAAATCTGTGTCTCGCTTACTCAGCAGGTTGAAAACGGTGAAATTTAATCATCTTGATGACATTCTCTACTTTGAATACAGAGATCCACCTACTGGTCTTGACACCGTCTTATGGGATTGGAAGAGAGCTCAAGTTCGTTTTAAGACCATTGGTTCTTACTTGCCGACTGCTGGACAGATAAACTTTGATTCAACCTTGATCCACTGGAATTTGGAAATAACTTGGTGAGAATTTAGACAAAATTTATTTAATGATGGTCACACGGACTTGTATTTAGGTATTTTGAAAGTGTATAAATGCAGGTATTCAATCCTCTTAGTGCTCTCCCTCTGCCAGTGGGTATAAATCCCATTTGAAAAATTTAGGTGCGTAATCCAGGTTGACAGTGCATTACAATTCTGAGGCAGTGCTGCATAGTTGGAGGTGCTTTCTGAATAGGATCCTAAAATGAGATTCTGCTGTCCTCCCTGGAGGATCTCCTATTAATGTTATAAGTGCAGGTAGGTTACTGTTTTTTTAAGCCAATGACAGTTAAACAGATGATCTAGTCATTTGTCTCTGCTTGTGGGAGCTTTATGTGAACAAATTGCCTGCCACATTTCCTACATCGCAAGGAACGTTTGGCAAAGTATTTTAGCAGGCAATATAAAAAGTAAGTATTTTTTCTTATCTCTAGGAAATACCTCAAAATTCTTCTTAAACAGCAAATTAGCTCTAAATGTTATGTAGTAAATGTAAATATATCCAACAAAAAGAAGAATTAATTGTTCTTGAAGGTCCAGGGATAAAATTTGAATAAGAACATAAGCTTCAGGAACTTTATGATTAACGAGGTTGATGTGATCTTGATTTAATTTCTAACAGAAGAATGATGCTTTTTACAATGCAAGGCTCCCATTGATTGTACATGTTGTTGTAAGGTCACCAGCAGAGGTCACTGGCAGGCACAATCTGACGCTCCTAGCAAATATCGACAGGAATGAAGCCCATGGAATTTCAGCACCATTATGACTGCTGTAAAATTGTGTTTGAAATGTCCTTTTACACACTGGGGCTAGATGGACCATATCCCCTTCTTTCACAATCTGGGACTGAGTGAGGATGTGGGTAGTGCTGTCAGACACTGTTCTTTCATGCTTTGTGACTGGGTGGGACAATGCATCAGAGATTGTCAGCAGATTTGGAAATAAAGAATTTCAATTTGGTTACGATTTCTGACAACGGCTGAATATTACCAAGCAATATTCCTGTCAGCAAAATGAGGATTTGAGGAAAGAAAACAGATTAAAAGAAGGTGGATTTCTGAGGCTTCTCTTGATTTTCAGATGAAAAGTTGAGAGGTGCACAGAAAAAATATCTAAATATACTTTCTTTTACTGAGATCTCATCAGTTCTGCTGAATCAAGTGCGAGATATTGCTCAGACTTGCAATCTGCAGATGTTCTGCCCTGAAATTATCAGATGGGGCCTTCCAAGAACCAAAGAATGATTTCTCATGCTTTTTTTGTCCAGACCCAATATCTAATTGTTCAATGATGTGTGGTCCAGGACAGAAGAAAGTCCAAGAGGGGTCCATTCTTGCTGCTTCAACTGTACTGACTGCCCTGCTGGAACATTCCAGAATCAAAATGGTCATTAAGCAGCTTCCCTCCACTTGCTCTTGTTTTTGGTTTATTTATCTCTTCCCCTCTCTCTCAAGAAATTGAAATTTAGACAAAAATTAAAAGAATGCTTGTGTAAGGTTTAGGAAACTGAAGGTAGAGCCTCAAAGAATACAAAGTTAGCAGGAAAGAACTCAAACAAGGAATTGGGAGAGCTCAGGGGGCTGGGGAGAGCTGAGGGGGCTAAGGGGGAAGGGGGAGAAATCTGCAAAATGTCTTTGACAAATGGATTAACGAAAATCCCAAGATGCTTATACATAGAAAAAGAGCAAGAGGGTAGTTGGGTCAAGGATAGATCTACTCAAGAACAAAGGAGGGAATTAGTTTGTGGAGCCAGAGGAAGTGAATGAGGTCCCGAATAAATATTTTTCATTGGTACTTACAAAGGAGAAGGACATTGATGGTGAGTCTCTGTTGGGGTTTATTGATATTTTGGGGCATGTCAATATAAAGAAAGTGTTGGGTGTTTTAAAAGCATTGTGGTGGACAAGTCCCCAGGACCTGATGGGATTTATGCCAGAATGCTGAGGGAGCTTGTGAGGAAATTGCTAGGGCCTTGTACAAAAACTTTGCATCCTGTTTAGTTGCAGAGGTTCCAGAAATCTGCAAAATACCCAATGTCTTTCCTTTATTTAAGAAGGGCAACAGGGCCAATCCAGAAAATTATAGCCCAGTGCACCTTAGGTCAGTGATAGGGAAATTATTGGGGGAGATTCTTAGGGATAGGATTTACTCATATTTGGGGGAGAAATAATGGACTTAATAGCGACAGGCAGGATGGCTTCATGCAGAGAAGGTTGTGTCTCAAACTTGATTGAGTTTTTTGAGGAAGTGTCAAAGATGATTGAGGGCAGTATGGTAGATAGTCTATATAGACTTTAGCAAAGCTTTTGACAAGTTCTGTCATGGCAGGCTGATACAAAAACCAAAATCATGTGGGATCTGCAGTGAGCTCAAAAGATGGATACAGAACTGGCTTAGTTATAGAAGACAAAGTAACAGTGGAAAAGAGCATTTCTGACTGGAAATCTGTGACCAGTGGTATTCTGCAGGGATCAGTGCTAGGACCCCTGTTCTTTGTAACATATATAAATGATTTGGAGGAGAATGTAGGTGACCTGATTAGTAAGTTTGCAGATCACACAAAGATTGGGGAGCTGCAGATGTGAGGAGAATTGCCAGAGAATACAGCAAGATAGAGATAGACTGGAGACCTGGACAGATAAATGGCAGGTGGAGTTTAATCCTGACAAATGCAAGGTCATGCATTTTGGAATACAACGGGAAGTTTACAGTAAATTGCAGAAGCCTTGGTAGCATCAGCATACAGAGGCATCTAGGTGTACAGGTTCACAGTTCCCTGAAATTGGCAACACAAGTGGTCAAGGTGATCAAATGGCACACAGCATGCTTGCCTTCATCAATCAGTGGCAACCGTGATGTGGAGGTGCCAGTGTTGGACTGGTGGACAAAGTCAGAAGTCACATGACACCAGCTTATAGTCCAACAGGTTTATTTCAAGAGACTTCACCTGATGAAAGAGCAGTGCTCTGAAAGCTTGTGATTTCAAACCTGTAGGACTATAACCTGGTGTTGTGTTACTTCTGACTTTATCAGTCGGAGATAGAGAATAAAAATTAGCAAGTCATGTTGCAGCTGAACATTTGGAATATTATGTATAGTTCTGTCATCACATTATAAGGAGGATGTGGAGATTCAGAGATGGTATTAAAATAGTTTACTAGGAGATTGTTGGGTTTGGAGGGCATTAGCAATAAGGACAGATTGGACAAACTTGAATTATTTGCACTTGAACATCAAAGAATGAGGGGTGGCCTGATAGAAGTTTACAAAATTGAGGGGCATGGATAGAATGGACAGTTGGAGTCCTTTTTCTCAGTGCAGAAATGTCAATTACTAGGGAATGTAGATTTAAGGATCAAAGTGTGGTGCTGAAAAAGCACAGCAGGCCAGGCAGCAGGAAGGGCTTGTGCCTGAAACATCAAATCTCCTGCTCCTCAGATTCTGCCCCACTTGTGCTTTTCCAGCGCCACACTTTTCGAGTCTGACTCTCCAGCATCTGCAGTCCTCGCTTTCTCTCAAGGTCAAGGGATTTAAGTTTAAAGATGAGACAAAAGATTTTTTACAGAGGGTGTTAAGTGTTTGCAACGCATTGCCAGGGGAGATGGGCACAATAGCAATATTCAACAGGCATCTTGACAGATGTATAAAGAAGTAAAGAATAGAGGGATGCAGACCGTGTAGAGGCAAAAGGTTGTTGGTTTAGAAAGGTATCATGGTGGGCCAAAGGACCTATTTCTGTCCTGTACTGTTCTTTGAGATCTAGATTGTGATGTATCTCACTGTGCAGTACTTGACCTTCAGCATAATAAAACACATAATTAAAAACTTATTGTCTTTCATCTCTCATTCTACTGACAACAGTTGACTCGTGAAATCTAGGATCTTCACTCAGGATCTCATGCTCTTTCAGAGGTCAACCAGGCTACCTTCACTGGATCACTTTTAAAAAAAAGATAATTGTTGTTGGTCTGTATTGGTTCTGATTTACAATGTTACTAAAGTTCTTTAGGAAGAGAACTGAGTGAAGTGGGGTCATTTTACATTCTGGGACTAAATGTAGCAGTGGGTTAAGTACTAATCCAATTTATGCACAGAACATAGAACATAGAAAAGTACAGCACAGAACAGGTCCTTTGGCCCACTATGTTGTGCTGAGATTTAATCCTAATGTAAAATATAGTAACAACCTTTGCACCCCTCAACTCATTGCTATCCATGTGCATGTCCAGCGGTTACTTAAATATCCCCAGTGACTCTGCTTCCACCACCACCGCTGGTAATACATTCCATGCATTCACAACTCTGTGTAAACAAAACCTACCTCTGACGTCTCCTTTATATCTTCCCCCTAACATTTTCAAACTATGACTTCTCGTACCAGTCAATCCTGCCCTGGGAAAAAGTCTCTGGCTATTGACTCTATCTATTCCTCTCATTATTTTGAACACCTCTATCAGGTCTCCTCTCTTCCTCCTTCTCTCTGGAGAGAAAAGTCCGAGCCTATTCAACCTTTCTTCATAAGGCAAGCCCTCCAGTCCAGGCAGCATCCTGGTAAACATTCTTTGCACCCTCTCCAAAGCCTCTGTATCTTTCCTATAGTAGGGCAACCAGAACTGGACACAATATTCCACGTGTGGCTCACCAGGTACTTGTAGAGCTGCAGCAAAACCTCATGGCTCTTAAACTCTATCCATCTATTGATGAAAGCCAAAACACCATATGCTTTCTTAACAACCCTATCCACTTGGGTGGCAACTTTGAGGGATCAATGTACTTGCACACCCAGATCCCTCTGTTCCTCCACACTGCCAAGAATCCTGTCTTTAATCCTATATTCAGCATTCGAGTTCGACCTTACAAAATGCATCACTTCGCATTTATCCAGGTTGAACTCCATCTGCCATTTCTCACCCAGCTCTGCATTCTGTTTATGTCGTGCTGCAGCTGCAGTAGTCCTCTATACTAGTGAAGACACCTCCAACCTTGGTGTCATCTGCAAATTTACTAACCCACCCCTCAACCTCCTCATCCAAGTCATTTATAAAAACTACAAAAAGCAGAGGCGCAAGTACAGAGCCCTGCAGGACCCCACTCAGCATTGTCCTCCAGGCAGAATAATTTCCATCTACAACCACTTTCTGCCTTCTGTCAGCCAGCCAATTCTGAATCCAGATAGCCAAATCTCCCTGTATCCCATACTTCCTGACTTTATGAATGAGCCTACCATGGGGAAGGGCTTATGCCCGAAACGTCGAATTTCCTATTCCTTGGATGCTGCCTAACCTGCTGTGCTTTAACCAGCAACACATTTTCAACTGTGATCTCCAGCGTCTGCAGACCTCATTTTTTACCCTACCATGGGGAACCCTATCAAATGCCTTGCTGAAATCCATACACACCACATCCACTGCTCGACCATCGTTGACCTGTCGTGACACCTCCTCAAAGAACTCAATAAGATTTGTGAGGCATGACCTCCCCCTCACAGAGCCATGCTGACTGCCTTTAATCACACTATGCTTTGCCAAATAGTTATAAATCCTATCCCTCAGAATTCTTTCCAAAACTTTGCTGACCACAGATGTAAGACTGACTGGTCTGTAATTGTCAGAGATTATCACCCTTCTTGAAAAGAGGAACAACATTTGCCTCCTTCCAATCCTCCAGTATGACTCCCGTGGAGAGTGAGGAGGCAAATCTCCTTGCCAGCGGCTTAGCAACCTCCTTTCTCGCTTCACGGAGCAACCTAGGATAAATCTGGTCTGGCCCTGGGGACTTATCAATCTTAATGTTTTCCAAAATTTCTAGCACATCAACTTCATCAATCTTGATCTGGTCAAGACTGTATCCCAGTTCTTCTAAGTTTTCATTTATAACAAGTTCCCTTTCCTTGGTGAAAACCGAAGCAAAAAACTCATTTAGGCTTCCCCTAAATGAGTTTTTTCAGATCCAAAAATTGGGCTCTGCGCCCATTTCTCATGTGTTGAGTACCTTCTTTAGTATCCAAAATGGCAGGCAGCAAACTTACACACACTGTCAGCTGAAGATGATGAGCCTAACAAATTCAGTAAGGATAAGCAAGAGGAGTCTTTTACCAATGGCTGAAGCTTGTGTTAGTCCCTTTTATAAATGCAGATAAAGGGCTTAATGCCTGCTTGAAGACCCTCTAACATGATCAGCTTGGTAAGTGCAATTGTAAGCCGCATGTGTAATTAATTACTTTGCAGGTTTACTTTCTGAATACATTCCTGTTCTGGTTCAACATTTCATTTCCTCTTGCTCCTGCTCCATCCTCAAATTTTCCACTTCACCTGATCTACTCCACAAGTCCCAAAGATACCCATTCCCAAATGTTCTGACCACTCTGAAATACTCAAGGTTTTTTCTTGGGGAAATGTAAAAGGAACATTGCGCTTTAAGCAATTTCTGCTATACTTGTCCTGGGATATTTGACAGCACTGTATCTAAACTCATCTATTACTGCCTTAAAAATGTGGGATGTTGACAATAAAGGCCTAAAAAGGAAAATGCTCCATAGTCCACTCTTGGTTCTTATTCAAATTAGTATAAGACCCACAAGAAAACTGTTCAGAAGTGGCCACAAAGAGATCTCCTGATATTACAACGTTCAAGGTGGACCATTTAGATTCTGTTTTACTACCTGTGATGTTCCTTTTGTGGGTTAATAATACTGAGATTTTTGCAGATCCCTATCATTGCACAGATTATTTTTGCAACAATGGTTACCTCCTAAGAGTCACCATTGTCTGGAAAGGGATCTCCATTATCTGGAATGGAATATAATTTTCTCCATTTTCCTGTTGATCTTGGCAAATAGTGGAATTGTGCTGACCATCACCATAGCAATCATCTTCACACTCAATTGCAATACTCCTGTTGTCCACTCTACTGGTGGACGAATGTGCGTTTTCGTACTCATTTCTATGTTCTGTGGCTTTTCTTGTGTGTATTTCTATATCGGTAAACCGGACAACTTATTCTGCAAAATAAGACAGCTATTCTTTATGGTGAGCTTCACTGTCTGCTTGTCTTGTATACTGGTGAAGTCATTTCTATTCGTATGCATATTCAAAATGGCCACTAAGCTGCCTAAGGCCCATCACTATTGGGTTAAATATAATGGGCAATACTTTTTCATTTTCCTGAGCACCTTTATCTAAATTGTTATTTACAGTGTGTGGCTCATAACAGGCTCACCCATTCCCAAAGGTCACATCACTGAGAAGGCAATCATCATGGACTGTGACAATGATAATATAACTGCCTCTTCGTTCAGTTTGTTTTAGACTGCTTTTCATTCAGTGGCATGTTGCTTATATGGAAAGGGATCTTCCAAAGAACTATAACGAAGCAAAATCTATTGCCTTCAGTATGATGATCTGCTTTGTGTATTACATTCTGTACATGATGTCTATGATCACCCCAAATCTGGAGAGGTCACCTCATTTATACGGAACTTCCTGACAGTCACCAGTGCCTTCAGTATTGCCATGGGCTATTTTCTTCCAAAATGTTACAAATTTTAATTATGTCACACAAAAATAGCATGGCTTATTTCCAGTCATGCATTCAGGATTACTCAAAGAGACAGAATAGAGCAAATTAGATTTCATAAGCTTTTTCCTTATCCTATGTTTTAGTGCTATTATGGTATGGTACATGATTTTCCATTATTTGAGAGTGTAAGAGGCTTGCTATCTTATTGGCTGTTTCATGGGCAAATAGAGTAACGTGCTCTCAAGCTTTGCTTCTTCCCTAACTCTCTAATAATCTTCTACAATTGTTTGTGAACTCTGCACTCCTCTAATGCTTATCACCATTAAATTTGCGCTACCTTTGGCTCAATTTTCAGATTCCTGGCCCAAAAATCTGAACTTGCCTAACCTTTCCACTGCTCTCACTGCCACTCCTTTCAGAGGTTCTTCAAACTTATCTCTAAACAATCTTTCAATTATCTGGCCTACTGTCTTGATCCATCTTTTGACTCAGTGTCAATTTTTGTTCTATGACACTGCTGTAACATATCCTTGGGATATTTTTCTATGTGAAAGAGATTAATTACACTAGCTGTTTATGTAAACTAGCTGTTTATTAGGGGAGGTGATGACAAAGTTGTATTAGTGCTGAATTGTTAATCCAGACCCTTGGCAATATTCTGGGGACCTGGGTTTGAATCCTGTCATGGCAAAGGATGAAATTTGAATTCAACAAATATCCGGAATTAGAAATCTAATGAGGACCATGAAACTGTTGCTGGTTCACTAATGGCCTTTAGGGAAGGAAACCACCCTCCTTAATTGATGTGGCCTACTTTGACTCCAGACTAACAGCAACTAGCAATACAGTTCATTCCCCCTTGGACAATTAAGGATGGGTGCTAAATACTGGCCTAACAAGTGATACCCTCCTCCCATGACTAAATTTTAAAAAAAGCAGGGAAAGTATTCCTGACACTGGAGGCCTAAATTAAGCCTTCTCTCTCTTTCCAGGTTCAGAAATGTTTATTTATACAATGTGAATACAGGACACCTAGAAATTTACTGTGTTAGATCTCATCCTTCATTTCTCAGACATTGGAATTCCAGGCCAAGCTGATGGAATCAGATTCTCTGAATGTTGTTAGCTGTGGGGATTTTTTAATGTTAAATGAGATTGAGTAGTGAGAATCCAGTATCAACGAACAATGGCCCTCAACACAAATCTGAATTTGGCATTTCACAGAATGGCTGGTGCACTCCTCTTAGGCAAGGCACTGGAAGATCATAAGACAAAGGAACATGAGTAAGCCATTCAGCCCCTTGACCCTGCTCTACCATTCAATGAGACCATGGCTGACTTTAAAGTAAGAGTTTTAATCAGTGGAATAGGACATTTTTGCTGATGCCGACCCAGTTTCTCCATAATAGTTAGTGCTACATTGTCCATAGCTAAAGTACTCCCCACCATTGCTATGCCCAAAATTCAGAGACACATGAGTTGTTCAGGAAATGTTTGAGGCAGCTACTGAGATCACACCTCAATCCCCAATCTGCATTGTACTTTCTAGGTAACAAATCACCTTTATATTCTTGTGACAACTACTCAAATCACATTACCAGAATTATCCTTTGCTAAAATTATAGCTTTGCCTGATTTAACTTGTTGGTCACTGATTATTTTAGTCCCGAGTTTATTTTGTAAATGCCTACAGAATATAGAAAGTGTATGCTGAAAAATAAAATTAGATACATGATGTGCAGATTGTGTTGTGCCTTTTCTTAGATATTAAAGAGGCTAACTCCTACGTGGAATATAGAACATCAGTTTGCTTCTCCACATATGCAGCCTCAGGTTACAAGTGCAGTTTTATGTGGTAGGCTGATGAGGTGTAATCCTAATGGGAATGGTTTTTGGCAACAGTCTCTTAGGGAATAGTATGGAAATAGTTTCGCAGAAGTAGTTTCAGTACAATATCAAGGGAAGTGGTCCCACAGGGTAATCTTCTAGTGTATAATTTCATTCTTCTAGAAAGCAATATTGTACCCTATACAGTACAACTCTATAGTGTGTAGGCCCATGGAGTATTGTGTCACTATCTATAGGCCATGGTATAAAATCTGAGGATACTTATTGACAGACTGTGTTCTCATAGGAGTACAGAATTGCAGGGTAATAGTTTATGGGATAAAAGTCTTCAGGTAAGATTCCTAAGAACCAATATCTGGCACTTAGAAAGTTGGCATTGGAACCAACAATTGCCTAGATTGGCCATGGACTCATCCACTTCTAAATCAAATGTAATCCCTACCCCTGCAACATTAAAGTAGTCAACAAATAGAGTTGACGGGGGAAGGAATATTACAATGACCATTGTAAGAGATATACAGTTCTGGGGTCACTACTGAGTCTAATCCCTTTCCAAACACCATCACAAGGTAGACACAGTCACTACTGAATGCCCAAGTAGAGAGTCAGTTTTAAAAATTATTCATTCATGGAATGCAAGCATGCCTGGCTGGTAAGAATTTATTGCCTGTTCATAACTGCCCTTCAAAAATGATGGTGAGCTGGCTTCTTGACCTGCTGCAGTCTATATTCTGTAAGCTAATCCACAATGCCCATTGGGAGAGATTTCTAGGATTTTGACTCAGCAACAGTGAATGGTAATATTTCCAAGTTAGAATGGTGAATGGCTTAGAGAGGAACTTGCAGATGGTGGTGTTCCCATGTTCCCATGCCCTTGGTTTTCTAGATGAAAATGGTCATGGGTTTGGAAGTAGCTAAGGATCTTTGGTGAATTTCTGCAGAGAATTTTGTTGATAGTACCCACTGCTACCACTGAGTGTGAGTGGTGGAGAGAGTGGATTCTTGTGGATGTGGTGCCAGTCATACAGGTTGCTTTGTCCAGAATAGTGTCAAGATTCTTGAATGTTGTTGGAGCTGCATCCATCCAGGCAAGTGGGGAATTCCATCACTCCTGACTTATGCTTTGTAGATAGTGTACAGGGGAGTCAGGAATTGAGTTACCTGCCATAGTAGTCCTAGCCTCTGACCTGCTGTTGTAGCAGTGTTTATGTGATAAGTCCAATTAAGTGTCTGGCCAATGGCAAGCCCCAGAATGTTGATAATAGGGGATTCAGCGACGGTAACACCATTAAATGTCAAAGGATGGTAGTTAGATTGACTCTTATTGGAGATGGTCATTGTTTGGCATTTGTGTGGTATGAACATTACTTGCCACTTGTCAGTTCAGGCCTGGACATTGGCGACATCTTCCTGCATTTGAACATGGACAGCTTCAGTATCTTTGGCGTCGTCAGTGGTGCCAAACATTGTGCAATCATTGGCAAACATCCCCACTTCTGAAATGATGACTTTTCAGGTGAAATGATGAAATGAGGTCATTCATGAAGCAGCTGAAGATGGTCAAGCCTAGGACACTATCCTAAGGAACCCCTGCAAAGATGTCCTAGAACTCAGATGGCTGACCTCCAATAACCATAACCCATTTTCCTATATGCCAGGTATGAATCCAACCAGTGGAGAGTTTGCCCCCAATGCCCATTAATTTGTTTTGCTCGGGCTCCTTGATTCCACTCAAGAACTCAAACTGAATGTTATTCAGCCAATTATTGCTTAGGTTCTGCTGATAGCACTGTTGATGACACCTTCCATCTGATGGGGTGGTAATTGGTCAGGTTAGATTTGCCCTGCTTTCTGTGTACAGCATGTACCTAGTCAATTTTCCACATTGTCAGGTAGATGCCAGTGTTGTAACTGTATTGGAAGAGCTTGGCTTGGGGAATGGGAAGTTCTGGAGTACAAGACTTCGACACTGTTGCTGAAAGGCTGTCAGAGCCCATAGCCTTTGCAGAATCTAGCACCTCTAACCATTTCTGATCACTTGTGGAGTGAATTGAATTTGCTAACACTGGTATCTGTAACACTGGGACTATTGGAGGAGGCTGAGATGGATCATATTCTGTCATACCTGTGCCCAAATTCTGAATGAATGATTCAATTAATGCCACTCCTCTGCTCTTTCCATGTAGCCATCAAATATTTTTTCAAATTTCCATTCAATTTCCTTTTGCAAGCAATAAATGAACCTGTTTTTACTTCCCTTTTCAGCATTGTCTTTCAGATTACAACTCACTGCAGAAAAAAAATCTCCTTATCTCTCCAAGTTCTTTTGCTACATCTTAAATCTGTGTCCTCTGGTTACTGACACTCCTATAACTTGAAATTGTTTGTCTTTATTTACCACTTTAACTATGATGTTAGTTTATTGTAGTACAATTTGTAATTTATCAGCCTAACAGTGTGAATCACCCTAATCAGGGGGCACTCCCATCAATGTGGATTCTTAATTGGTTTATGAGAGAGATTTTATTTATAGATGTCAAAGGTTAAGTGTGCCAACAGAATGAAATGATGTCATCTCGTTGTGGTATACTGGGTATCAAGGTACTTCCCAAAACCTGTGACCAGATGGGCCAGCTGTAGTTTACTTTAAGTGGGGACAGTGAGTTGTAATCAAATCCTAGTCCCAGCCCTACCCTACACAAAGAAGTATTTCCAATTGACAAGACAAGTACTGAACAGTCTCCAGTAACACCTTCAACAGGGACCATGTGGGGACAGTAAGCTTATTAATTGACTTACATCTCTATTTGCCTGCTTTAAAACCTTCCAAATATTCAGTAAGAACAAGAGAACTGCCATGTCCAACACAATTTGTCCTCGAAACAAGATGGACAAATGCGATTTACTCTATCAAACTTGTATTGCAACTATCCTGGGAACTTCGATTGTAGAATGAGCTTTAATTTGTAGTTAGCTCAAACTTCTAGATTTCACAGAAGAGTACAGGGGAGAAAGATTCCATGGGCTATGTCTAGTGGGACTTGATATCTTCAGGGAGGAAATGTGAGAGTCAGTTCTTTCATGTGAAAGAGGTGGAATTTCAGTGGAATAATTGCTACTATTTTTATTGGAAGTTTAATTTGACCTTTCATCCTTGGTAAGATGCAATGTAAGATATTGGAATTTATTTATGGGGATGTGTTTGGTATGTTTAATCAATGGCTTGTTAGTATCCACAATGTGTGCAGTGTATCCACACTTCTGCTCCAAGTCCATTTTCCATAAATTAGGTATAAATTAAAGCTGGTCTTTAATACACTGGCAGGTGAAACTGGGGCTGGTTATTGATATAAAAGGGCCATTGCTGAGAAAGTATTATCATCAGATTATTAATCCAGGTAGCCAGGTAGTGTTCTGGGGACTCGGAGTTTGAATTCAACAGATGGTTGAATTTGAATTCAGTGAAAGTCTGGAATTAAAACTCTAATAATGACCATGAATTTGTTTTCAACTGTCAGAAAAACCTATCTAGTTTACTAATGTCCTTTCGGGAAGGAAACTGCCATCCTTACCTGGTTTGACTTGCATGTGACTCCAGACCCAAAGCAATATGGTTGACTTGTAATTGTCCTCTAGGCAATTAGTGATGAACAATAAATGCTGGCCGAGCCAGTGACACCCAAATCCTGTAAATGAATTTAATAAAAAGATGTGAATTACACCTAGATGGTACTTGGAGAATAACAATGAAAAATAGTTGAGAAAAGTAAGAATAAGGTCGAGAATAATGGTTAAAATAATGAAGAAATGAGAATTTAAGATTCAGACACTCTACCCCTCTCTGGTCAGTGGATGGACATTCATCACTGTCATTAAATATAAGCTGTAGTTTGTTAACTGGTTTGTTAGCTAAACTGGAGGCAAGGCTATCTCAGGATTTGACATTAAAAGACTGAGCTGTTATTGATGTGGAGGAGTTGGTGTTGGACTGGGGTGGACAGAGTTAAAAATCACACAACACCAGGTTACACTCCAACAGGTTTATTCCATCAGGTAGTTATGGAGCAGAACCATAGACACGGAATTTATAGCAAAAGATTAGTGTCATGCAACTGAAATGATATTGAACAAACCTAGATTGTTATTAAGTCTTTCATCTTTTAGAATGGGTCGCAGGTTTCAGTTCATTAATATGTAAATCCCAGAACTTCTTTTAAGTCACAAGAGATTAGATTCCCTACAGGATGGAAACAGACCATTTGGTCCAAGTCCACACCGACCCTGTGAAGAGTAACCCACCCAGACCCATTCCCCTACTCTATATTTATCCCTGAATCATGCACCTAACACTTTGGGCAATTTAGCATGGCCAATTCACCTGACCTGCACATCTTTGGACTGTGGGAGAAAATCGGAGCACCCGGAGGAAACCCATGCAGACATGGGGACAATGTGCAAACTCCGCGCAGACAGTTGCCCGAGGATAGAATCGAACCTGGGTCCCTAATCACTGAGACACTGTGCCGCCCATTATCGAGATAACTTAACCTTTTATTTCAAAAAAAGGTGACATCTCAACTCGGCTTCTTTGCTGCACGGGACCCCCAACCAACACTACACACCAGATATATTGACGACATTTTCTTCTTCTGGACCCATGGCGAGGAGTTACTGGAACAACTACACAGTGATATCAACAAGTTTCATCCCACCATCAGCCTTACCATGGACTACCCTTTCGTATCTGTCTCATTCTTGGACACATGCATCTCCATCAAGGATGGGCACCTCAGTACCTCACTGGACCATAAACCCATGGATAATCTCACAACGCTACACTTCTCTAGCTTCCACCCTAAATATACTAAAACAGCCATCCCCTACGGACAAGTCCTACGCATACATAGGATCTGTTCAGATGAGGAGGAACATGACACACACTTTAAGGTGCTCAAGGATGCCTCATAAGAACAAGGTAAAATGCTCAACTCATCGATCACCAGTTCTAATGTGCCACAGCGAGAAACCATAATGGCCTCCTCAAAAGATAGACATGAGTTGTAACCGATAGGATACCCTCGATTATCCATTACTTCCTAGGAGCCAAAAAACTACACCATGTTCTTCGCAGCCTACAACATATTATCAATAAGGATGAGCACCTCGCTAAGACCTTTCCTACGCCTCCACTTCTTGCCTTTAAACAACCGCCAAACCTTAAGCAGACAAACTGCCCAGCCTTCAAAACAATATCAACTACAACACCATACAACCCTGTCACGGCAACTACTGCAAGACGTGTCAACATGGATACCACTATCATACATGGGGACACCATCCACCGTGTATGCGGCAGATACTCATGTGACTCTGCAAATATTGTCTATCTTATACGATGCAGGCAAGAATACCCCAAGGCATGGTACATTGACAAGACCAAGCAGACGCAACAATCACCAGATAGGACTGTTCCCTCTCAGTCAGGGAACAGTTCAGCGGTCAGGGATGTTTGGCCTCAGATCTTCGTGTGAACATCCTCCAAGGCAAACTTTGGGATAGGCAACAATGCAAAGTGGCTGAGCAGAGGCTGATGGCCAATTTTGGTATCCATAAAGATGGCCTCAAATAGGACATTTGGTTCATGTCACACTGCAGGTGACCACACTACACCAATCTCTCTCTCTCATACATGCCCTCTCACAGGCTTATACTCCATCACACTGACACACACTTTACCAAGCTTGGACTCACACTCACATTCTCACGCTCTCTCTCATGTATGCACATACACATACAAATCTTTGGGGTGAATTTATATTTGCAGATACATTCAATTTTGCTCAAAAAATGCACAATATGCAAGCAGTCAATCCATGTAATATTTTATAAATTCCACTTTGGAAATAGAGCCAGTCTGAATCAAGATTGGGAACAGACAGACTCTAACCTCACACCTTTAATGCATTGTTTGAGCTGAGATGTCATTTTATAAAATAAAATCTGTTATCTCAAGAATATGACTTAAAAGAAATTCTGGGATTTACATTTTAATGAACCAAAACCTGCAACCCATTCTAAAAGATGGAAGACTTAACAACAATATCATTTCAGTTGCATGACACCATAATCTTTTGCTATAAGTTGTGTCTTATGGTTCTGGTCCACAACTACCTGATGTAGGAGTAGTGCTCCGAAGGCAAGTGCTTCCAAATAAACCTGGTGGACTATAACCTAGTGTTGTGTGACTTTTAACTCAGTCTTTTATTGATACAGTTATGACAATGAAAAATTGATGTTTAATGGAAGTAACACCAGTGTTCATGAAACTTGTACATTATGTTTTCAAGAGGGAAACTGGAAGATACTGGATCTTTTAAATGTTGTTATGCATCATTCATGATATTGAGTAATACAATCTCTACGATGTAGCAAGAGGCCATTAAGCGCATCACGCCCGCAGGAACGCCCCAAATTGCATCCCATTAGATCCGGGTCTTATCCTAACCTGTATCTCCACATTTCCCATGGCAAATCCATCTAGCTGCACATCCCTGGACGCTATGGAACAACTTAGCATGGTCAACCCAGCTCAGGGGACATCTTTGGAATGTGGAAGAAAACTGGAATACTACAGGAAATTCACGCAGAAATTGGGAGAATGTGCAATCTCCATGCATTTATCCAAGTCTGGTAAGCAGCAGTGCTAACCAATGAGTCACTTGGAGATCGTACAAGATAGGGTAGATGTCAGACGGTCCGGGCTTTGGGGAAATACTGTATGGAGCGCTGTAAACTTGTAAGCTCAGCTGCCCCTACATGTTAGAAACGCTCTCACTCGGCCTCTTCAGCTTCAGTCCACCATCCAGTCGCACGCAGCATTCGAGTGGGCGCGGTCGTTGTTCTACCAATCACAATCTCCCTCTTTCCCGCTCTCCGGTTCCTCGCGCCGCGACAGTTGGAATTTGAACTCCTTGGCGCCAGTTCTTCAACCGTTTTCCAATTCCTTTACCGTTAAAGTTTGAGCGGCTATCCGATCCCCATTCTCAATGATAAATTTGGTGTTACAAGGTGGGGCGGAAGAATGGTGAAACACATGGTGTTTGGGAGGAACGAATCAGCATTGCCTTCACCTCACCTTTTCCCTAACCGACTGACTGTAGAGAGCATTTCCCCTAATTCAAATACCCCGGACATAGAAGTGATACCCTTCGAGAGCTGCTGGATAATCGGGTACCTTCTTTGTTGTGAGTTGGACACTACAAACCCGCTCGTGCCCCAATTTACACTTCTCCAATGTAACGATGTGGTGAACTGACCACAACACTGGAGAGCTGATGTCAACGATGTATCATAAAGCTGCATTATTTTTGTAAAATACACATTAAATAAATGAAACGACCTATACTCGTTAACATCTATTCCATTTAGTAATTCAATCAGAAAAATATGTTACAGTCTTCCAAAAAGTAGATAACTTTAAAAATTTGATTTATTTTAACTCAGTTTCTAGGTTAGTCAAAATCATTTGCTGTATCTTACTGCTGACGCTATATTATTTGTGACTGTTAAGGAAAATAAGCCTTCCTCTCTATCAATGCCTGTTGTGCTTAAATTAATTAATTAATTAAATAATTAAATTAAATTAATCAAGTCACCACCTCAACCAAACAAGGCTGGCTGATCACACAAACATCCAAACCAACTCTCAATTTCAAAAAGAATGCTAGTTCAGGCATCTTGCATGACTCTCCCAGCCATGTTACTCTATGTATGTAATTCATTGAGAACAAAATTCACACAATATAAGTATTTTTAATCGTTACACAAAGGATAAATGGTGAGAAATCCCAAAAATGATTTGGACATTTATGTAGCATGATTCCAGTAAATGTTTGTAAACTGTGGAAAGTGGGGATATTTATATGACCATATGACGCTGCTAACCTATCAACAAGAGAATCACTAGTGACCTGATTGGGTAGGCAATGAGCCATGATGCGCCTACCCACCAAACCAACTTGTTTCTTCAAAGTACGCCTATCAGCCAGGATTTCAGTGTATTATAACTTAATCAAAGAGTTGGAACTAGTCTATAAGCATCCTCAGGGTGTTTTGGAACACAGAACAGTATAGGACAGTTGATGTTGTGCTGACCATTTATCATACTCTTAAGATCAAACATACTTTACATTTTACAATCATCCATGTGCCTATCAAAGAGTTACTTAAATGTTCTTAATGTAGATGACTACTACCACTGCTGGCAGTGCATTCTACGCACCCACCACTCTCTGTGTAAGGGGCCTACCTCAGACATCTCCCCTTCTTCCTCCAATCCCCTTAAAATTATGCCCCTTTGTGAGAGCTATTTCCACCTGGGAAAAAGTCTATCCACACTATCAGTGCCTCACATGATCATCTACTCCTCTATCAAGTCACCTTGCATCCTTCTTCGCTCCCTAGCTCCCTCAACCTTTCTTCATAAGACATGCCCTTCAGTCCATTCAGCATCCTGGTAAATCTCCTTTGCACCCTGTCTAAAGCTTCCACAGCCACCCTATAATGAGGCAACCGGAACTGAACACAATATTCCAAGTGTGGTCTAACTAGGGCATTATAGAGCTGCAGAGTAACCTTGCGGCTCTTAAACTCAATTCCTCTGCTAATGAAAGCCAACATGCCGTACACCTTCTTAATAACTCTCAATTTAGGTAGCAACTTTGAAGGATCTATAGACGTGGACCCCAAGATCCCTCTGTTCCTCCACACTGCTAAGAATCCTGCCTTTAACAGTTGCAACATAGAACAGCCCTCCACACTATCCACAACTCAACCAACCTTTGTGTCATCAGCAAACTTACTAATCCACCCTTCCACTTCCTCATCCAAGTAGTTTATAAAAATCACAAAGAGCAGAGGTCCCAGAACAGATCCCTGTGAAACACCACTGGTCACCAAGCTCCAGGTTGAATACTTTCCATCTAATATCACCCTCTGTCTTCTATGGGACAGCCAATTCTATATCCAGACAGCCACATTTCCCTGTATCCCATGCCTCCTTACTTTCTGGCCTAATAGCATTGTAATTCCCCTGCCTCCAATTAAATAATTTCCCATACCATTTGTTCCTATCTCTCTCCATGACGTTACATCACAACTGTGAACTTCCTGTTAATGAAATCAAACACTCATAAAAAGCTCACCTCACCTTGTATTCTGTTAAAATGAGTGACAGAGAACTCCCAAATTAAATAAAATTTTATTCACAACTTTAAGCCCCCATTTCTCTTAATGTTTATTATCTGCCCCAACTCTATGAAAATATACTGTTCCAATAAAGAGGCTGTTGTCATCAGTGTCTCTCTTCTTCCAGCTGAAGATCGACCAGGGTCATCTTCTTTCTTTTACTGCAAATATTTTTCATATGAAAAGGTGCCCTTAATAGAGGGTGTTTTGATGGCAGCTACTCTGTCTGACTTTCAAAATGCCTGCCTTTATAACCCCCAACATCGGATTGTCTCATTGGTTCGAGGTTGGCAAAACAATAAATTCAAACTCTATTGGGTTTTAGCATCCTGAGCCATAATTTAAATTGTTGGTTAAATTTGAATTGTTGTCAAAACAGCAACCAATTCAGGTATCCATTTCAGAGCCAAATGTTACGTATTTTAATTTTTCCAATACACACTGAGACTGCTAATTAGTCATATGACAGGGTGCCTATAAGGTCTCAGTGCAAAACAGCATTTACTCTCTCTTAAAGGTACAGTACACGCCTTCAACTTCACAACAATGATTATAGTAAAGGTCAGGGAGTTGTGATCACTATCACTGAAATGTTCTCCCGCTGAGAGATCTTACGCCCGACCTGGTTCATTGCCAAACACCAAATCCAATATGGCCTCCCCTCTAGTCGACATATCTACAAATTGAGTCAAGAATCCTTCCTGGACACACCTGACAAAATCTACTCCATCCAAATTATTTGCACTAAGGAGGATCCAATCAATATTAGGGAAGTTGAAATCACCCATGACAGCAACACTGTTACTTCTGCACCTTTCCAAAATCTGCATCCCAATCTGCTCCTCCATGTCTCTGTTGCCACTGGGGGGGTCTATTGAAAACTCCCAATAAAGTCACTGCTCTTTTATTGTTTCTGACCTCCACCTATAATGACTCAGTAGACAAACCCTCCTCGACAATCTCCCTTTCTGCATCTGTTATACAATCCCTGATTAGCAATGCCATTCCCCCACCTCTTTTACCTCCCTCCCTGTTCCTTTTGAAACATCTAAACCCTGGAACATCCAACAACCATTCCTGCTCCTGTGATATCCAAGTCTAAGTAATGGTCACAACATCATAGTTCCAAGTACTGATCCATGCTCTAAGTTCATCACCCTTATTCTTGACACTTCATGTGTTAAAATAGACAAACTTCAACCATCACACTGACTGCAACTTTGCCCTATCTATACTTCCTCACCGACTGTCTGCAGTTGTATCTGCCTATCCACCAGCTACCCCAACCTCTAATCTGTAGCTCCAGTTCCCACTTCCTGCCAAACTAGTTTAAACCCTCCTGGAGAGCTCTAGCAAACCTCCTACCCAGGATATTGGTACCCTTCCAGTTCAGGCGCAACTCATCCTGTACAGGTCCAGCCTTCCCCAGAAGATATCCCAATGTCCACATATCTGAAGCTCTCCAACCACAACCACTCAGACTTCCCCAGTTTCCTCATTTCCCCTCCCCCCCACCTTGTCTCAATCCCAACCCTCGAACTCAGCACCACCTTCCTAACCTGTAATCTTCTTCCTGACCTCTCCGCCCCCACCTCCACTCCGGCCTATCACCCTCACCTTAACTTCCTTCTTCCTATTGCACTTCCAACGCCCCTCCCCCAATTCCCTCCTCCCTACCTTTTATCCTGGCCTGCTTGGCACACTTTCCTCATGCCCGAAACATCGATTCTCCTGCTCCTTGGATGCTGCCTGACCTGCTGTGCTTTTCCAGCAACATATTTTCATATCTGAAGCTCTCCCTCCTACACCACATATTCAACTGCACTCGCTCCCAGTTCCTAGCTTCGTTAGCCCATGGTACTGGTAGCAATCCTGAGATTACTACTCTGCTCATCCTGCCTTTTAGCTTCCAACCTATACTCACTTTTCAGGTCCTCATCCCTTTTCCTAGCGATGTCATTAATACCGATGTGTACCACAACTTCTGGCTGCTCATCCTCCCCCTTAAAGAATTCTGAAAACTTGATCCAAGACATCCTTAACCCTGGCACTCGGGAGGCAACATATCATCCAGGAGTCTCATTTGCACCACAGATTCTCCTGCCTGTTCCTCTAACCATTAAATCTCCTATCACTATTGTTCTCCAATTCTATACCCTTCCCTTCTGAGCCACAGAGCCAGGCTCAGTGCCAGACTGGGCAACTGTGGCTTTCCCCTGGTAGGTCGACCCCTCCCCAACAGTATCCAAAGCGATATACTTGTTATTGAGGGTAATGGCCTTAGGGGATCCCTGCACTGACTGACTATTACCTTTCCCTTCAAAGTTTGGGAGAAGACTTTAGCTCGGGTACTCGTTGTTGTGGTTCTGTTCGCCGAGCTGGGAATTTGTGTTGCAAACATTTCGTCCCCTATCTAGGTGACATCCTCAGTGCTTGGGAGCCTCCTGTGAAGCGCATCTGTGACGTTTCCTCCAGCATTTAACCACTCTGTCTCCAGCAGAGACAAACCGCTATAAATGCTGGAAGAAACATCACAGAAGTGCTTCACAGGAGGCTCCCAAGCACTGAGGATGTCACCTAGACAGGGGACGAAACATTTGCAACACAAATTCCCAGCTCGGTGAACAGAACCACAACAATTACCTTTCCCTCTCCTGACAGGCAACCAGCTCCTTTATCCTGTAACTTATCCTGACTACCTCTATAACCCTTCTCTATCATCCCTCAGCCTCCTGAATGATCTAAAGTTCACCCAGCTCCAGCTCCAATCCAGTTCCTAATGCAATCTATGAGGAACTTGAGTTGGGTGCACTTCTCGCAGGTGAACTCAGCAGGGACACTAGTGGTGACCCTTAACTCCAACATCCTGCAAGAGGAGCATGCAATCCCCCTTGCTTCCATCCCCTCTGCTCTAAATTGTCAAAAAAATTTTAAAAATTTCTTACCTTACCAACTCTGGACACAGTCTTTTTTTTTGGTTAGAAGAGGAGGATGGATGGGAGACACTATATGTGTAGTGTTTTGGGTTTGCCACTATCTAAATATATTAGTTCTACTATCCAGCAGTCCCTGTGTCTGCTTCTGCTCCTATTCAGCCTACGCTTTGCTGATTTACGAGGTAAGTATTTAATATTCTAACTTCCCTTCCTGGCTGCCCCCAGCTCATGCTTTCTTGACTCCCATTGCTGAAATGGAGACTGCTGATTCATGAGATAAGTATCTAATATTCCAATTTACCCCCCAGTTGCCCCCTGGCTTGTGCTTTCTCAACTCCTGTTGCTGAAACGGAGGCTGTTGATTCACGAGGTAAGGATTTTGTATTCCACCTAACCTTCCCGGCTGCCCCTGGCTCGCGCTCTCTCAACTCCCGCTACTGAAATGGAGCTTTGTTTCAAATTATCTATAGGTTACTGGTGGGAGAATGGAAATAGAGGGGCTGTTTGAAGATGATACATTTGACAAACTTGTGATGCTATTTTGATGATTTCGATTTATAGTGGAGGTACTGTGCAGAGTGAGGAGATGTAGCAAAGAATGAAACAAAATAAGAAGGAAGAACCCATATGTCTAAAACCTCTGAGCTGTCTTTATCTCTCTCTCCAGATGTAATTTATTGGAGTTCCTCCAGAAATGTGTATGCCTAGCAGGAGCCAGGTTCTGTGAAACCGCTGAGGTGAATGAAGACTTTATCATTGAATAATAAAGGATCAGTAATATGGTGCTTTGGAACATAACAGCATTGAAATGTAGGTGACATTAGAAGCATTACTTTATAGCATTAGAGCCTTCTGTACATTATCATCCCCAATATGAGTTGTGTTACCTAAACTTTTTATTTCTGATGAACAACAGATGCCAATTAGTTAAACTGGGTAAATCACCAGTTCCAGTGGAAGGATTGAGGACTCAGCTGGAATTAGCTGAATTTAAATATTATTTTCTAGGATGATAAGGAACTCTAAGACAGAATTCTGGCACTCAAGCAGTTGCACAAGCACAGCACCCTTAATGCAGCAAAGCATTCCAAGGTGTTTCACAGGACTAGTGTGGGGAAAATACTCCGCGCAGGATATTAGGAGTAGAATTAAGTGAGATAATCAAGGGTTTGGTGCAAAGGATGGCTTTTAAGGAGGTTCTTGAGGGTGCAATAGAAAGCAAGAAGAAATAGGAACTCCTGAGATTGAAGATCAGCTGTTCAACCGCAGAGTAGGGGAAAGGATTTTGTGTGACTAAATGGGGTGAGTTAAGGCAAAGGAGTAGGAGAGAAGCATGCATGTGCATCTGTACATGCATATGTATGTGTATCTTCATGTGTCTGTGTTTCTAGCAGTGTAAGTATGTGAACACAAGGACAAGGATGGGCCCTTTAGTCCCAAGCCATGAATGCATTTTTACTCCATTTGTTCATTTTGCTCAATCCCAATCTAACAAAAAAAAATACCTTTTCAATTGATTAGGTTACTTACTTACAGTAGTGGAACCAGGCCCTTCAGCCCAGCAAGTCCACACCGACCCTCCAAAGAGCAACCCACCCAGACCCATTCCCCTATATCTAACACTACAGGCAATTTAGCATGGCTAATTCACCTGACCTGCACATTTTTGGACTGTGAGAGGAAACCGCAGCACCCGGAGGAAACCCACACAGACACAGGGAGAACGTTCAAACTGCCTGAGGCAGGAATTGAACCCAGGTTTCTGGTGCTGTGAGGCAGCAGTGCTAACCACTGTCCACCCACATGATCTAACCTCATCAGCTTTTGATGGAATGTGTTCCACATTTCCACTGGCACTTCTGTGAGAAACTGCTTCGTGACATCACCCCTGAATAAAGTCAGAAGTCACGTGACACCAGGTTATGGTCCAACAGGTTTATTTGAAATCACAAGCTTTCAAAGCATTGCTCCTTTGTCAGCAGCGCTCCGAAATCTTGTCATTTCAAATAAACCTGTTGGACTATAACTATTGAGTGATTTCTGACTTTGTCCACCCCAGATCAATACCAGCACCTCCACATCATAGACACCCGAAAGACCTAGCTCTAATTTAAAAATTGTGCTTTCTTCTTCTAAACTTTACAACCAAAGAAAATAGCTTCTCTATTTACCCTTTCCAGTATTTTAATCATTTTGAATGCCTCAAATATGTCATTCCTCAGTCTTTAGTACTCAAGAGAGTACAAGTCCAGTTTGTAAAACCTGCCCTCATACTTTTACTTTCTGTATAATTCTGTTGAATCTGCACTATTTCCCTTCAAAGACTAAGAGTTATATAAGACTTAAATTAAAAATGATTTGGAGATACCGGTGTTGGACTGGGGTGTATAAAGTTAAAAATCACACAACACCAGGTTATAGTCCAACAGGTTTAATTGGATGCACTAGTTTTTGGAGCGCTGCTCCTTTATCAGGAAGCTAGTGCTTCCAGTTAAACCTGTGGGGCTATAACCTGGTGTTGTGTGATTTTTAACATCAATTAGAAAGCCTTTGACTACCTCAGGGTGTCTCAAAGCATTTACAGCCAATTAAATATTGTAGCAACCAACTGTTGTGAAGTCAGGACGCATATTAGTTATACCCTTCCTGAGACGGAATGACCAAAACTGTGTGCAGTACTCCAAAGGTTGTTTAAATGGAACTCTATACAACTGTAACATAACTTTCATTTTATTAGTTTTTAAAATTAATTTTGACTGTCCACTAGATTACTGTACATAGATCTTCAAAACTCTTTGCTCAACTGCAGTTCCTAGTTTGTTAACATTTAGTAAATACTCTGACCTACCTTTCTTAGGTACAATGAGGATGGCCTTATTCTTCATCTATATTGAACTCTACCTGCTACAGTTTTACCAATTTAACCTACCAATAACCATTTGACATTCCTTGCTTCAATGTGTACTGTTTATTGTACTGTCAAATGTGGTGTTACCAACAAACATGGTTGAATGGTTTTCTATGTCTTTGTTTAAGATGTCGGTAAATATTATGAAAGGAGGAGACTTATTTATGATACTCAGAAACATCAAAAGTCACATTCTATCAATTTCAGTGTGTGTCCATTATCACAGTGCTCTCTATCTTTCAACTAATTCCCTATCCCTACCCATCTTAATAGGTTGCTCCATCTTTATGTATTCTACCTTTCACTAATGGCCTCGTATGAAACCTTAGTGAATATTTTCTACATAGCCCATGTTACAAACATCCATAGACATCATTACCTTTCACTTGAGTGATCCTCTCAAGAAATTCAACTAGGTTAGTTCATTAGGATTTATTCTTTACAAAGAATGGCTTTATCTGATCAGTTCACGATTGTCCAAGTGGTCAATCATTTTGTTCTTCTAACTTATACAAAAGCTTATCTTTCTTTGAATGTGTTAGTTGTAAATGCCTATGGGTGTGTCCATTCCCTGTCAGACAATTCCACTTGGAGGGCTGTACCCCAGCTGTTGGTTGAACCTGTTATAACTCAGCATTTCCAATGACCACAGTATTGGTTTTAAATGTGGCCTCCACCATAGATTCATAGACCACTTCCGCTGGCAGCTTATTCTACACATGCACTACCCTCTGCATGAAAAACTTGTCGCTTAGGTCACTTGTAAATCTTTCCCGTCTTACCCTAAACTTACATTTTCTAGTTCTGGACTCCCCCACCCCAGGGAAAAGACTTGTCTATTTACCCTATCCATGCCCCTCATGGTTTTATAAACCTCTATAAGGTCACCCATCAGCCTCCGACGCTCCAGGGAAAAACAGCCACAGCCTATTAAGCGTCTCCCTATAGCTCAAACCCTCCAATTCCAAGATCTTTAATTTTTTTCTGAATTCTTTAAAGAAAGGATGTTGTGAAACTTGAAAGATCTTGAAGAATAGATTCTGCAAACTATAATACCCATTAAGGTTGAACATGCTAATATGTTGAGGGAAGGCTACATAGGTGAGAATTTCACATACCACATAAATCAGGATATCATGTCCTTCCTTGAGAAATTGGTAGGAGTGCCTGAGGCGGGACTGATTGTGTGTTGGGATTGAGGGGAGGTAGGAAGAATGCATGGGTGGGAATTAGGCATAAAGGAAAGTCATTGTGTATCTCAGTCAGTTCACAGCTTCATGGGCAATTGTGAAGTTACACTGAACTTTTATAAGGTTCTGGTTAAGCCACAACTTGTGTAGTCCATCCAGTTCTGATCACTGCACTTTAAGGAAAGGTATTTTTGAGGGAGTACAATTGGAATTTACCAGAATGATTCCAGGGATGAGGGATTTTAGCTCAAAGGGTTGGAAAGACAGAGGTAGTAGCACTTTTGAGCAAGAGAGTTTGGGGAAGATTTGATAGAGGTGTTTACGTTTATGGTAGGTTCATGGCAGGTAGAGAAAAGTTGTTTGTGTTACCTGGTCATTACAAAAAGTAGGAGACATAAATTTAAGGTTTAGGGATGTCGGGAGTTGGAAAGGGATATACTGAAAATTGTTTTTATGTCAGTGGCAATGACTTAAAACTTGCTGCTAAGAATGGTGCAAGTAAAGAAAATGACTAATTTTAAAAGGATGTGGAGTAAGATTTGGAAAAGTGTGAAATTGTCCATTTTGACAGAAATAATTTAAAAAACATTATCTAAATGGTGAGAGGTTGCAGAGATCGGGGTCTCCTAGTACACGAATCACAGAAGGTTAGTATACTGTACCACAAGTAATCAGGCAAGCTAATATAATGTTATGTTTATTGTGAGGAAAATTGAATCCAATAGTAGGGAGGTTATGCTTCAGTTATATAGGGCATTGGTAAGACCACATCTGGAGTACTTTGTACAGTACTGATTGCCATTCTTATGGAAGGATGTTGATGCATTGGAAGCAATTCAGAGAACGTTTACTAGACTAACACCTGGAATGAGCAGATAGGCTTTTGAGGAAAGACAGAGACTATGCCTGAATCCTCAGGAGTTTAGGAAAGGCAGAGATGACTTAATTGAAACATACAAGATCCTGACGGAACTTGACTGGGTGAATGTTGAAAGTATCTTTTCTCTTATGGGACAATCTAGAACTAGGGGTTATAATTTAAAAATAAGGGTGTGCCTATTAAAAACACAGATGAGGAATCATTTTCTTCCCTTGAGGAGCGAGTGTCTTTGGAATCAATTCCTCAAAAGGCAGTCGATGCTGAACTTTTATATATTTTTTAAGGCAGAGGTAGATAGATACCAAGGGGATGCGTTAGGGATTAGGGAATGTAGAGTTGAGGTTATTAAAATCAGATCAGTCTTATTGAATGGCAGCAGGTCTCAAAGGGCTGAATGACCTACTTTTATTCTTTTTGTTAGTATGACATTGAATGGGTACTCATGAGAAAATCTGCAGGACTAAAGGGATTGGATTTGACTATATGCTCTACAGGGCTGAATGGCCTCCTTCTGTATCATAATGATTCTATAGCACTATAACAATGTGGTATTCTGTTGCTACATGTAGTCTGCCCTTAATATAAATACAAGCTGTGGCTGCTGCTAAGGTATACACTTCTAAAAAGCTTAATTGTTGTTAATATCTAATAACACAAGGTTTAAGTACTTGGTGAATGAATGGTACAGAGTTGAAGTGGAGAAAATGGATGGAAGGAAGTGATGAGGTGGTATGTTTGAGGGCCATATTAATATGGAGATTAGCTGTGAAAAAGGTTCACATTATTTGTAACTAGATGCTCAGGAACCTATAATGTATTGTATTTTGAAGGTAGCTTCAATTTCACAGATGCAGTAAACATACCTGGATTTTGATACATATACTCCCCAGGATTACAGTCAGTCAGTCTAATGCTGTCAAAATTAGATTTCTTCAGCAACACAAGCTTGAACGGCCTATCTCCCTTCTCAGTATACTTTGTGTAGAAGGAAACCAATTATTCCTGATGGGACCTATATGTCTCGTGTACTTCCATCTCAGTTCCTGAGCACATAAAAATGCCAAAAGGAACTCTTAAAAAGGGAACTTCCTCTTTCTTGCACATTAATGTATAAATACTGTCTTTTTATTAATTGTGGACTGAATAGAGAAAATAATTGTTTCATTGGATTACAAGGATTGTTGCATGGTTTAAAAAGCAAATAACTTAATACTATGAACACTGTTGCACAACTATGGGTAACAGCAGTGGTTACAGGTGAACTGAAACCGAAGATTTACAAGTGGAAATTCAGCTATCAATCAGCTACCTGTTGCTAACTGGTCCCAAGCCTTCTGTCTCCCAACAACTATGTGATTGGTTCTCAGGTATCCAAACAGCTTGGAGCTGTGGAAAAAAAAAGGTATAGAGGGGCTTAGAAGATGACCAAAGAGCTCGATTTGTTCTCTGCAGAAAAATGTTTTAAGTCTGAGGAAAACCAATTAATCTTTCATTCAGCAGTTACTGTTGTCTGTGATCTTTAATATGCCAAAGACCTCTAAATCAATGAGCTAGCCACCATGCCTCTGGCAAACAAGTGGAAGCATCTGGGAAAGGGAAGACTGAGAAACAACATTCTGATCAGCACAAGAATCATCTCAACAGATCATGCCAACAGAGACAACTGACCTGCTTTCCCCAGTATTCCCTCCATTCATTATACCCATATTACTTGTCTTAGTCTGTCTGCCTGCATGAAAAAAGGGGAGTTTAAGGGGATCAGAGTTTTAATTAAAAGTAATGTCAACAGTTCATAACTGTTTACCTGTAGCTAGGGCCTATTCACTTGTAATGAATAGTTTTTGTTAAGTATAAAAATCTGGTCCATCCCATCTATAAACCAGCGTCTAAAACAAAACAGGTAAATTGGGGAACCAAGCATACCTTTTTAAAATCTTTAACTTTTTGTTATGACTCTGGCAACAGCAGGGCTCGATTTCCAGCAATAACACATCAGTGAGTCCTGACATGTTGTGGTCCCTCTGTCCCATATAATAAGACATTACAGTACTTATTCCCACAAACTTGATTAGAGAACAGAAAATTAATAACACGAAGGGTCAGTTCTGAGATTAAGCAATGGGTAGGGGTATTGTTTATCATGCACTAGATTTAGCTCAGTTAGACTGTTGTCAAAGTAGCAAGTCTGCCAACTTCCTTTGGGAGAATAAAGTCCTTAACAGGCAGCACTGATCAAACAGCACACAACAATTTAATAAAAATAGACATTAGGGAAGATTTTTTTTTTAAATAATGTAATTTATGATATCCCAATAATACTGCACAGACCACAGAAACAAATATCATTGTGGTTTTTCAACAAATATAGTTACAATACATTAAAAGATATGTTACAGCCAATGATACAAGAGTAGAATTATAGGCCTTCATTTATGAAACATGTAGTTAAATTGTGTCACTAACAAAACTATTCTCAAAAACAAGCAACTGTGTGGATTCTTCATTTAGGTCCCTAATCATCTATCATGTAAACTAGTCTGCAGGTTACTGCTGAGTCTCTTACCATTATGTCCCTTGTTGCACCCAATTAGCTTTTATTTTGTTAGCCTAATGTTTACTCATGGTCTTATTTTCCATTTAATTCAATTGCCTATGTCTACAAGGTGTTTGATTTCTGAGATAAACGGTGGCTGATGCTCTCTTGCATCTCAGTGCCAACAGATGGTGGGCTTTGTGTTAGAAGGCACAACATCATCACAGTCACCTCCTGAATGTTTTGTCTTGCTTGGTTCCTTGCTTTGTACTCTTAGCTGATGTAGCGACTCTAAGTGTTGACTCAGAGGAGGCCAAACCATGCATGGGCTTAAAAGGAGAACGTATGAGCCACAGCACAAATCATATCCATCCACAAACAACACTAAATACTGACAGTAGGAACTACTGGAAAGCAGTTGCTGGCTACCATGGACCTCACTGTTACTAGATAGTGAGCCATGGGCCCTGTACATTCACGATTTAGCAAAATACAAAGAGAGAAAGATTAATGTAGACTGTGATGCTCTGATGGTCAGTTATTCACAATCACTTGAAGAGTGGACAACAAGCAAAACAAATGTTAACAATCTCTGTGCTAATCTCCACTGCAGTATCTCCAGTTAAAAACACAATTGGTGATCATCTGTAACCTTCGGTGAGTTAATAATAAAAAAATCATGTTTTGGGTGCATCTTAAAAATGGTGTGGGTAAGCTACTAGTGCTGATGAACGACGAATAGCAAAATGTGACAAGTCCGTTCTCCTGTGCCACATTTACAGCTGTATCAGTACTCAAAAACAGGAAGGGAGCACACCCTGAGGGGCAAGGAAGAAAAGACAATGAAAAGATTGTTAGTCTTGAAACAAAATGGATCACTAACTACAGTCCCTCTGACCCTTGGCCTCTCCATTATCCCAACAGACATGTTGTGAATTGTTGGGAATGGGTAAAAAAGGCAGAGATATGAACTGTGGCAGTTTCTGTGCTTAACTTTTAATCAAATCCCTTCACTTTAGCATAATACTTTTCATTCAAAATAGTTACGTGAGAGGTGACCTTCACTGAGCATCCCTGAGCTGGATTGTTATTAGGCATGATCATCTGTATGCTGCCCTTTAACATTTGCTGCAGTTCTTCTTCACGAGTGTGTGTCTGGACAGTTAGATAATAATAAAAAAAAAATCACAAGTTTCAGTAATAAAAATCTAGTCTTGATTGTGTTGTGCTTGTTTCACGTGAGTTACTGCCTGGGAAGGGCCTTTATATCCAAACAGATGTTGAGCTTTCTCCAAGAGATCATAAGGCACTGTGCTCAATGTGTCTCACCTAGTTCACTGCCTTTTCAAGGTTCGAAGAAGTAGATAAAGTGCAATTAAAACCATAAAATGTTCTAATGAAAAATGTCTACTGTAAAACTATTGTACAGGTAACTTGGACACTGCCATGTTCAAGGGCCTCTAGTTTACAGCAACTGAAATTGTATTTTCACTGGTTTTAGGATCATGTTCTGTGATTCCATTGATTGTTCTAAAGAAATTGCAAACCAATTGCCTTGGATTCTCCCGGAACTGTTCTTTGCTGTGGTCATATTTTGTTGCTCCTCTGAGGGACGATAAAAGTCTAAGGAGCCTCTACATAAGCAACAGATTTCCCTTTTACTGTTGCTGGCTTGGTCAATGCAAATGTCTTGAAATTCTCTGTTGTGCAATCATTCGACTCCCACGTGTTCTGAGCCTCCACCAAGTATTTCTGAAACTTTTCCAGATAGGGAGGCCTCTCAGGGAGCAGGTAGTAGTGTGTAGAGCTCATCTTCTTTCCATCTTCCATGATTGGTAAAATGCATGGCACCTTTGTGCCTGCCCCATCACTGCTCTGCCGCTGCAAAATTTTGTTGCTGACATATTTAGGGTCAGGTGCAAAGCTTCGTGTGGGTGGCATCACTCCATTGAGGTAGGAAGGGAGGCTTTTAGGACTTGGGGTGCGAGAGTTATTTCTGGACACAGGTTCCCGTGGGGGTATTTTCGGTGGCCTGTCCTCGTCACAATACATGCCTGACATCACCTCTGCAGACCATCTCCGGTAGTCAGGTTTCACAAGTCGTGGGGGTATGGGAACTCGAGGAGGAACCTCAGGCTTTACCTCATTGGAGTTTGGTGATGAACGTGATAAACAGCTTCCATTTTTAAATGCAACAGGTTTGTTATAAGATCCAGCTGGACCAGAATGTGAACGCTGTAATTTGCGGTGAGGCTGAACAGGCTTTTCAATAACCTCGGTGCTTTCCAGGTTAGAGTCTTTTTTTATCATATCACAACCTTCTGGCAACCTAGTCCTATTAGCACCTTCCGAGTAAGCATAGTTGGTCTGCCCACACCCACGGAAGCTCCTTCTACTCGGAGTATTGTACCGAAAGCTCAGCGATCTGCAGTCTTGCAAGAGGAAATCAGTTTCAGAGCTTGTAATGGATTCAACCTCACTGTCAACATCATCAAAGGACACATCACCAGTGATAGGCAATGGAGGAAGTGGCTTAGAACTTCGATCACTGTAACACCCAGAAATAGATGGTGGATTTGTCCCTTTCACTGGTGTTTGAGGTGGTGACTGTATTGTGCTATCCACAGAGAGTCTCTTAAATGGGGAGAGCAGCTGATCTTTTTCCATTTGTAGAAATGGCTCCTCATTATTGGACATTTTCAGAGCAGCTGGTCGCAGCTTGTGGAAAGATGATCTGAGACAACTCCCAAAACAACAGTGGCCGTTCAGCTGAACTGGATCCATTTCTTGCCCTGCTAGAGGAAGAAAAGTAAAGTAATTTTTAAAACAAATGCTTGTTATATAAAATTCTTCCCATCTCCCCAGGAGGTTCACCTGCCTTCTAGGGTTTGGGCTCTACAGATGTTGGCCATCTCTCAGTATCTCATATGCAGCATTCTCCATGAGAAATTCTAGCCAAGACTGCAGTATAATATTCAAATTAGGTTCAAGGAATCACCCGACAGTGATCATTTACAGGAGCTCTTGTCTAAAGTACAATGTCAATGGTAAGGCTAAGTGATAATTTAGCATAGATCTGGCTGAGACATGCTCAGTACGCATGGCATAGGTAGGAATAAATGTAGTTACTTAAATCCAGGTTGATGATCTGACAGCACTGGAAAGGCTTAATTATTGTCCAGTGCTAGGTGTTCTGAGAATTTGATGGTGGGCCTTCTTGAATCATAATTTTAATGCTTGAAAGCCACTTAAAAGACAGCTAAGTTAATCACAGTGGAGTGGTACATTATAGGCGAAATCAGGCAAGAATTATCGGTTTTGTTCTTGGAGATATTACAGAACTAGTTTTCTTTTAAAATAACAATCTGACAGTTCCATATCACCAATAAAATTATCCAGTTTCTTTTTCGAACAAACAAGAATTTGAATTATCAGATATTTGGTGAGCATTTCCTATTGAGATGAGATACATACAGTTGTTTGAAGTTACGATGTAGGACTGTTGATGGGGAGCAGCATTCAACATACAGGTCATGGCTGTGGGGTCTGTACAGTAGATGCTGAAATCACAGAAGAAAAAAGTTAATTGCAATGTCTGAGTGAAGTCAATTGCCTAGACTATTTCACAACAAAAATACTTCTCAACCCTTTCCACCTCCCTTGAGCCTACTGTCCTGTCTCCACCTGTAGCCTTAATTTAACCATCAAAAATTACAGGAAAAGCAATATTCCCAGTGGCACTTGATGTATTATTCAAGCTTAAAATTATCCTTCCTGCTAAATAGCCCTTGTAAAGACTCAAGAGATCAAGATAATCTTCAGAGCTAATCCCCTTTTGATTCCAGGGATCAGTTCTGTTACTCTGCTCAATGACTGCAAAAATTTTAGTATTAGACATATACTTAGAAATTAACCTAGAATTCCAAATGTTTTTGATAGTATCCTTTAATTATTGTCAACAAGACCCCTATAAAATTTAGACTCAACTGATGTAGCAGCATTTCCCAATTTATTATGTTTAAATAAAACATGACTAATTAAATCAGCACCAAGTTCTCTGCTTCCCATCAGCCAAGTTCTATTTCATCTAGTGGAGGGAATTTGGTTCCTTTTCATTTCTCCTGGGATGCAATATTTCCACTCTTTTTCATTGAATTTTGTTTATCTCTGATCAGCCCAGATATAAATCTTTTTTTTTGCACAAGACAGCAGTCATCTTTGCAGAAACCTTGGTTTGGTGTTCTATACGAATTTAAACTCCTTGCATTGTAACTGTAAACTCAAGGACCCAACACCCAACATTGTAAACAATGTGCCAAGGACATGAGGAGTCCTGGTGCAGGTCCAACACTATTTCAGTGGCTTAACCTCAATATTTACTGGCCCTAACTTTGTAAATACACCTCAATATTTTGGAAGTCATGCAACACTACGACACTTCAAATTTTGATATTTATCTGCCTCAAGAAAACTCAAAAAAAGTTACTTCTTCCCAATACCAAATTGCACTGCATTAAAGTGCTCAATTGTTAAAGTGCTTGAAGTTCCAGCAACTTTTGGTATTGATGACACCGTGATTTAAGTGCATGAAGCAGTTACTCAGCAGACTGCAGGTTTCCTGTGCTCTAAGCCTTTTATTGGAAGTGGTTACAATTTTGAGAACATACCAATCCTTTAAAGACTGTGCTACAGTTAACATGATATTGCACTCTGTCAAATAGGAAGAAGATTCTTGAATTATTCATCCAAATTTATTGTATGTCAGTAATGTCACAGGTAACAAGTTGTAGGACTAACCCCAACCCATTAAAGGCACATCAATGATGAAACTCTCCTTTAGGAAATCACATCTGGCTTCTGATGAAAAGTAACCATCTGAAATTTTGAGCAAATCTTTTCCATTACAGATATTGACTTAACTGCCTTGTTTTCATTTTTTGTCTTGTTTGGAGATACTTAACATTTACACTAAAAGAAGATTGATCTAATCTTTGGAGACAGCCAACAACCTTACCATGTTATTATCAGGTTGTGGGGTAAAAGATGACTAGCTGTGCTAACTAATAAGTGTCTTTGATGTTGAAAGTTGCTTTAGAAATGCAAAGTGTTGGAAATGGAATAAATTCTGAGGACAAAGTTATATTATCATTGCTTATTTTGAAATGTGAAGATATATATAAAGCTTGTTAATGTCAAAAGGCAAGAACAATAAAATGTTTGAAGGAACAGAACTCTTAATAGAGTGAGTGTCAGATTGACATTCAACATTCATTTATGTATCATGTAAACATTCCCACCGACAATTAAAGAGACAAGTTCCACATGTTGATATGCTAGAATGGACTAAATTAGTTTGCGAGAACAGTGATGAGGCTCGATTTCAACATAGGAAGGATGAATATTGTAAAGTATGGGAAATCGATGATAAGATGAAGTGGAAAGCAGTGTCAGCCATAGTGGTGAGTGATGTAGAGGCAGGAAGAAAGATTACGTTTGGAGGGAAAGGTGCAACTGGATTTTTTGTCCTATTGCATGGCGTGAAATTAGTTGCATGCTAAATGTGGACTGCTTTTTAACTGGGTTAAGCAGTCAGACTGTTAAAATAAAAACAAAATAAAATTAAGCTATTTGCCCAAAATATGAATTTGTACAAGTAAAGAGGTTACAAAAGGAGCCTCATTAACAGTAAAGTGGGATAAGAATTTCAATATTCTCAGGCGGTCGATTTAAAAAGAACATTTTCA
Source organism: Hemiscyllium ocellatum (assembly GCF_020745735.1). NCBI lineage: Eukaryota > Metazoa > Chordata > Chondrichthyes > Orectolobiformes > Hemiscylliidae > Hemiscyllium > Hemiscyllium ocellatum. The sequence continues at coordinate 26,506,005 of NC_083437.1, forward strand.
CATTCTAATTAGCTATTCGCAATTGGTACACAGACCCGTTGTGAATTGGAGATTCCTGGAGATAAAAAAAATAGTGAATGGCAAATCCTGAGGAAATCTAGGTAGCAATACAGGGCTGACAGTGGCTGTCTGTGTGGAGTTTGCACATTGTCTTCGTGTCTGCGTAGGTTTCCTCCAGTTTCCTCCCACAGTCCAAACATTTGCAAGTTCGGCGGACTGGCCATGCTAAATTGCCCACAGTGTCCTGGGATGTGGTGAATTAGCAATGGAAAATGCAAGGTTACAGGGAAAGGATTGATCTGGGATGATGTTCAGAGGGTCTACATGGACTTGATGGGAAGAATGGCTTGTTTTCCACATTGTAGGGATTCTATGATTAAAATGGCTGATCAATTCTATGAAGGTCATGCCATCCCACAGAGCCAGCCAACCTGCAACATCATTACATTTCTTCAGCTTTTGTAGACAAGTATCTCATTAGACCCATGTCTTGACTAAATTGTCAATCATAGTTTGCACACTTTAATTTTAAAAAAACACTATGGTGTTTTTTTTCGTCAGAGCCCTCTCTACTCAAAAAGGGAGCAAAAAAAAGTTATTGTATTAAAGAGGATATTGCAATTGGCAAAGAAGGGTTGGAAGAAGTCTATATTTTGTCTGAAGAAACAGCATCATAAAAGCAAGTAGTGCAGGCAACAACCTGAGGATTTTATTGTAGCGTCTCTCACATGGTATCCGGTAGAGGACAGTTACAGAAATTTAACAATTAAATTGTGTGTCTATTTTCCATTTGCTAAAATACATGAATAGGTATTTGCAAATTATCTATCTTTCTTCTAGTACTCTTGTTTAATGGCATAGCTCAACACCACAAAAGTAGTTTATATATTTGACTTTTTTTATTTCTCAGTATCTGCTCCCTCTAAAGTAGTTTTACTGCAACACCAGTCAGACAAGTGCATTCCTATTTTCATTCACAATTGCTCACTTGCTTGTTGTCTTCAAAATATTCTGTGAAATCCCTCAGAAAAGATGGCAGCAAACATTTTTGTCATGACTCTTGACTCTGCTCACTCACTGGGGTTCATGTCCCTTTTTCTTCTGAAGATACTGATTCTCATAAAAGGGAAAGGGAAGTAGTAAATCTGCTATCTTCATCATGGAGCTTGACAAAATCTTTCATTACTCTAAATGGCTTGCATTGGTCCCTTATGTTACACATTTTGCCATTGTTACTCGAGTACTCAAATAATTCCTCTTTTTAGCAACTTGAAATAAGCTCCTATGTAACAGACAAAGATCTAGGCCAAATCAAAAGAAGCTCTGAGGAACAAGAGAGATGCAAATGACATAGAATTAGAGCACAATATACAAGGTGCCACCATTTTCCTGCCAGCAGAATGAATATTGACCAGAATGTCAATTCAACTGTGAGCAGTGTCACACAAGTGCTGTTCTCTCCTCACCTTGCATTCACCCTGGCTCACTTTCTGCCTGTTCCCTAACCCAGAGTTCATTGAATGTACCCAATGTTGCACAGGCAGAAATGGAGTCCAATCCATCTCAGTTTGGTGATAGAATCAAAGTTGAACTGCTCTGTTCAACTACAGGTGATGAGGGTGTACCCATTGAAGCATCATATGGGAATGTGGCGATGTGAGTGGTATAATATTGAATTTTGGAACATTCTGGGTCTAGGGGTAGGGATGTGGTGACTGTTGTAATACACAAAAGACTGTCCAACTAAGTTATGTTGACATAAGTGCTCAGTATCATACTGAATCTGCATATTGAGGAATAGTTGCACACAATTTGCTTGGCTCTGCCATTGCCACAGTTTAATTAGGACATATTGTGCCTTGAAATTTGAACAATCTGCCAGATGTACAGCTTTGGATGTAGGTGAAATTTAAATACATTAAAATGAGAGAAAACCAACTGAAATTTCAAGCAAAGACACTTCCTTGGAATGGAGGAAACTACTTCCACTTATTACCCCTCCAGATCTGCCCCGAGATCTTAGAGTAGGCACAGACACCACAATTGTGGGCACACCAATCTAAGGAGAGGAAATAAAATTAAGAAGCTCCCTCCAGACATCTACAATTTAAGTAAAGAACATATTGCACATTTCTTGCAAAGCATACTAAAATGTTTGATGATTCAAAATTAGACTTCGAATCTCCAATATTTTCTGCTGGTGAATTTTTATTTTGGGAATGGGGGAGGGTCAAAACAACAAGCTGTTTTTTTCCTTCTTCCAAAAGAAATAGTGCCTAGTTCTGGTAACTTTTTTGTTGGATGTTTGGTGGGGACAAATCATGTTGTGTAGTGATGTCAGTGATGATAAAATAGCTTGCCAACAATGCTACTACCTATATGAAGTACAGCTATCTGGGTCAGGAAAGAGAGAGAGAGAAGTCAGGAAAGATCTTTATCTTCTGGATTCAAAGTGGAAAAGGGAGCATACAAACCACAAGAGGGACACTGAACTGAGAAAATGCACACCTTCAAAGTGTAGTACCTCTTCTTTAAACAGTCCAAAATCATAAGGATCAATAGATGTTGAACAATATTTGTGACCAAAACAGAGCAGTTCCATTTAATATACCAAAATCACTATAACTTAACTTACCAGAAATAGCTTCAATATTGGCTGCACTCACTAAATTTTGTAAATTGTAAGCTGTACCTGTGACCCGATGCTTAATTTCCAATAGTGACCATTTATTTTTTTTTTAAAAAAGTCTTAAAAAATCTTAACCATTGCTTTAAAAACCTAAAATATTAAAGCCCCATCCCTTATTTGAGCCAAAAATCCATATAGGCATAGAAAGTGGTTCACCACATCTTCTCCCAGTATTTACATCATGTGCTGTCATCATTTCAGACTCAAAAGATGAGCCAATTAATGATGAAAAATGTACGTGACTACTGGTGTCAAGTCTATTACACCTGGGAGAGGCAAGAAACTTGTGATTCCTTTTCCTATTGTAAGCACATCTTTCTAATCTCCATTACATTGCTCCATCAAGACGTGTCATAAAAAGCTCAGGCAATGACAGAGCATGAGTAATAACACCAATAACGTCTTACATTTCTGATGTGGGTGTTGCAGTTTATTGATACCAATGAAAAAAAAACTAAACACAGATCATTCAAGCTTGGGGCCACTTAATGTGATCACAATGAAACTTCCTCTTTGAAAAGAGAGAGTCTGACAAACTATTGTACCTTAATATTAACAGAGGATTTAATAATTCTCAGAAAAAAAACTAACCCTTCCTGCCAGATTGTACGCAACTTAAGAATTGTAGTGTGTGTTGTTCCTTTAGAGCAACTTTCAGATTGTCTTTTTAAAAAAAGTTTACACTGCCATGATTGGCAGGGTTGGGTGGCAATATGGATGTGAACTCAAATTCTAGGTGATGAGTCCAATAACAACCAAACTACCACAATGCAGCTATAGGAAGTCAAATAGCATACCTGCTGTTAATAACTATCCAGTCCCCACCTTTCAACAATATGGAGGTGCCAGTGTTGGATTGGGGTGGACTAAGTAAAAAAAAAATCACAACATCAGGTGTTATGGGTAGCTACCTGACCAAGGAACAGTGCTCAGAAAGCTTGTACTTCCAAATAAACCTGTTGGAATGTAGCCTGGTGTTGAGAGAGAGATTTTTAAACTTTGTCCACCCTTTCTATAGACACTTACAGATATTAAGTGAGGACAGGCTCAGATTCTTGTAAGTCTTCCGTCATCTCAATGGTCAAACACTTCTGGATATTCACTATCTTCCAACATTAACAGCAGCAATTTAGTTGAAAAACGGGAAAGGGACAATGAACAACATGAGGACTGTATCCAGAGAACGAAAGACGAACTGGGACAATATATTATTTTTAAAAAGTACGACAATTGGGCTCCATCCATGATAAAATACAATTTTTGAATTGCTACCTAAAGTATTCTCGTTTAAATTAGAGTTTATTCAAGTCAGCTCGGGAATGCCATATAATATGTGATCAGTCTTTTAAAAAAAATTACTCGATTAACGTGTTCACTACTCAGAGGGCTAGAAATCGATCATCTTAAAATGGGTATTTTCAGGAGCACTTTGGAATAGGTTCACGAGCAGCGAAGTCCGGGACCAGTTGATCCATATCCTTTGGCTTCATAAACGGACCGTTAAAACCGGGCCTTCGCTGGAGGCAGGCACAGGACAGTAACCGCTTTAAATCGCCAGTCACTGTACACTTTCAGAGCCCATTAACACCTTGATTTACTGCTAGCTGGAGTTAAACTAGTTTAGATCACAGCACAAACTAGAAGGGAGAGATGCATTTCCAACTTCCTCTAGAGTTTCAACTTTACCTCTCAATGTTTTGGAGAGAGTGGTTAGCTGATTTTATATTTCTCAAAAGAACTACAAAAGGGATTAAATAGTGAATGTTTTGCTACCGAACTGATTTCAAGATAGCTGCAGAGGAACTCGTTCTGATCATGAGAATGAGCTAGTCAGCCCCTTATGTTCAATCCATGTATATGTATCTTGCTTAACTCTCGGTAACAGGTTGACATAATCATAATAAAATCCAGTCATTTTACACACTGACTCAGAAGCTGATCTCAGGCTCCACAAAGCTGCAACTTTAAGATCTTTGATAAACTAAGCAAAACCAAAGGAAAAAAAAAGTATCAAACTCCTGAATTAACACTAAAATCAGTGTGTTTACAAAATCCACGTATCATTATTGCAAAAACGTTTTAAAACGTTACAGAAGTTTTAAAATGGTGTAAAACATGCTGCAGTTCAGGTTACATATTAAACTGATCGGAGTGGCTCACGGCTAATAATTTGTAGGCAGTTTTGTTCATCCAGTACGGCAATAGATATATATATATATCGAATTTCTTAAAGAACATTATTACAAAGGAATTAATCACGAAACTGGAGCAGAAAACAGGAAACGTACAAAAGATGAAAAAACGACGAGAAAACAAGCAAAATGAGAGGAAAAAATAGAAGCAATAGCAGCGTAACAGGAGTGCAAACAACGGCGAGTGCGGTCTGAAACTCACCTACCTCCTGATCAGTTTCACGGGACAGGAAATCCGGCGCAAATACTCCAACTAACTACCCGATTCAACGTAGTGATAAATACAAAAACATTTCTCCAGACTACGTTCTACCTTCCCTGCTCGCACTAGATCCCGACTCCAATTAAATGTTTCGCTGTTGCAATGCGTCCTGCAGTTTGCTTAATAAGGCGGGCTCTAAATCCTGATGTCATCATGAAGTGAGATCAGGATATCTCCACGCCCATAGCCTGCAGTCCGCACGCTTACTTACCTCTGCCTTAAAGGGGAACATCGACAAACAATCGGAGATCAGCCCCTTAAATTTAAATTGGCAACGTTCCTCCTATATATTAAAAAATCTTTATAAAGCTCCATACCCAATAACATCGGAGGGATGAATCCTAAGATTGTAGTTTTTTTAAGCATTTGGTGGGGCCCACCATCCATCGCAGCAATTTAAATCTTGCAAAATCCAAATCAGAGCACAAAAACAAAGGTTAAATTGGACTCTGCCAAGAGTTTCCACGTCATTTGGTTGTTTTCAGATTGCTACTGTTCGGTGCTGAGTATTAAATTGTTTTCCAGGCCTGGCGCTATTGGGCTAATATTTTAATTCACCATAAAATGTTACTTTAACTTCAAAAGCTAGTTCCAGTATTGCTTAGGAAAGTATCCAATGTTACATTAGTGTGTCTGTATCTATCTGTATTCCCATTAACTACTCTTCCAATCCTCAACGTCATTTTATTTCCGTGTCGAAAAGTGGCGCTGGAAAAGCACAGCAGGTCAGGCAGCTTCGGAGGAATAGGAGATTCGACGTTTCGGGCAAAAACCCTTCATCACTTTACCTTCGACTCTGGCCCTGGACTAACTTTACACAGTGAACTTACAACGGTACTTTTCCATCCTTAACTATCTTTGGCCCTCCATTCACCATGACATTTCAGTAGCTATCAAATTATTCAATCGTTTGTTCAACTCCTCTTCCTAGTGTCAAACATGGCAATGTTCTTAACTCTAACTCAAGAAGTTGTGGGTTTACTAAAGTTTTACTCCAGGATTTTAAGTACAAAAACCAGGATTAAAAAAATCACACAACACCAGGCCATAGTCCAACAGGTTTATTTGGAAGTAGAAGCTTTTGGAGTTGTGTGGTTTTTATCTTTGTCCATCTAATTCCAACACCGGCGCCTCCACATCATTCAAAAAGTATGTCATAGCAGTGCAGTACTGATGGAATGCTGCACTGTTGAAAAATGCTACATTTTAGATGGGTAAACTAAAACCCTATCTACCCCACAGTCGGCTGTAAAAAAATATCAACGGCACTATTTTGAAGAGCAGAGAGAGTATCCCAGGTATCCTGGCTAATTTTCACCCCCTAGTTAACATCACAAGTAACAGATTATCAGATCATTATCACATTGCTGTTTGTGGGAGCTTTCTGTGTACAAGTTGGCTGTCATATTTCTTACATATTTGAATACATTTCCCTTTCTGCTTTGGGATGTCTTCTGGATGTAACAAGGCATTATTTAAATGCAAGTTTTATCCTTGATGCCCTTGCCTGCACGAAAACCAATATTATTTCTTATAATTATTTGCCATTATGGTACCAACAGAACCAATGAGTGGACATATAACAGATGAAACTAAATGCAAGGAAACGTGAAGTGATGCAAGTGATGCATTTTGTGAGGAAGAAAGAGGCGAGGAAATACAAAATAAAGGATAAAATTCTTCACCAGTTGCAGAAACACTGAATCCGTGAGTTTTGTACGAGCAAATAACTAAAGTTGGCACAGTAGGTAGAGAAAGTAGTTAATAAGATAAATGGGGTCCATGTCTTTCTAAAAGAGACATGCAATAGAAAAGCAATGAAGTTATGGTAAATCTTTATAAAGCACTGATTTAGCCACCAATCCTGGAAACCCCACTCTAGGAGGGATAGAAGCATTAGAGAAGCTGCAGAAAAGATTATAAGATTAGGGAAGTTAAAACTGTACCTCACAAAGAAGGTTAAGAAGAGATTTGATAGTTCAAAATTGTGTTGGGTCTGGACAGAATAAATACAGAGAAACTGTTTCCAGTGACATAAGGTTCAAGAACCAAAGGATATTGGTTAAAGCTGAATAGTAAAAAAAAACAAAACATGAAGAAAAACGTTTTATGCAGCATGTGGCTAGAATCTAGAATGCACTGCCTAAGAGGTTGATGAAAGCAAATTGAATTGTGGCTTTCAGAAGGCTATTGGTTTCAAAAAGGGTGTTTTCCTCGGAGGAAAAAAAGGTACCGGGCTACAGGGAGAAAGTGGAGATGGAGGAGTATTTGTGTTTCTCACGCATAAAGATACCATTGGTGCAATGGGCTGAACGGAATCTCTCCACTCAGGTTTCTTCTCCTACCATTGAAAATGTCATTATTTAAGTCCAAATTTGGGTGGGAGTGCTCAAAGCCAGATTTACCTGAATAGTTTCTTTTCTCACCTGCTCTCCTGTTCTGTTGCCCCCATCCCTGCCCCCACGCCCCGAACAGGTGCATGATTACTCACCTGCAGTTTTGTCCCCTCGGCAGAACAATCCAAAAGCACAAACTTAAGCTCTACATTTACATTGATACCACCAAGTGTTTTTAAACATAATCATCAGCTTTCTCAAACTCACTGCAGTTTCTGATCTATCAAACTGGTCATCTCCCTGAAGGAGCAAAAATGACCTCTGCCCATATCTGGGAGTTCTGAAGCCATTATCTTCAAACCCTAACAAAAAAAGCCATTTCTTACTCATCACTTACTCCAGGTCACTATTTCAGTCTGAATTGGACCATTCACAAATTTGGCATCCTATTTAACTCTGAAGTTAACTTCTGACTACATCACAAAGACCACCTACTGCCACCTTTATAACTTCACCATCTCCATCAACACTTCAGCCTATTTGGCGCTGAAACCCTCATCCATTCCTTTGTTAACCAATGCACTGATTATTTCAACGCTCTCCCACCCAGTCTCCCACCTTTTCACCCTTCAAAAACTTGAACTCAGCCAAAACAATACTCAAATTCTAATCTGCAGCTTATTGCCCCTGTACTTGCTGATCTAGATTTGCTGCAGGTCCAGCAACTACTTGATTTTAAAATTCTCACCCTTGTTTTTAAATCCCTCCATGCCTTTGTTTTTCCAACCCCAAAGTGCTATGCAATCTTTGCACTTCTTCAGGTCTGGTCTCTTGAGCAACCTTAATTGTAATTACTGCTCTGCGCTTTCAGCTGCCTTTAAGTCTCTAGCTTTTAAATTATGTTCTTATGGTTTCCTATAGCTCTACCTGTCTTTACTCCATCAATGCATCCCTTTACACAAACTTCTAATGTATCCCTCTGTTTATTTGTGCTTTGTTGATATTTCTCTTGTGAATTATCATGGAATATATTACTATATTAAAAGGGTTACATCAATGCATGTTGTGTTTCTGTAGCTAAGCATTGATATATCTGGATATGAGTGTTAATACAAATATCTGTGTGTCTTTTCTTTTTAATTGCCATTATGTCATCAAACAAGAAATATCAGACAGTCATTCTTTTTTACAGGAGTATAATCAACAAGAAACCTAATGAAAATAAAGGAAACGTGATTTAAATAGTAATATCATTTTCCCCAACCAGTTCTGGTTGACATATACTCCCTCCATGATCAACTGGATGCTGATAGACCATTAAAGACAGGCAGCCAGAATGATAATACCCTGAATTTGCACTCAACTTGGAATTGAGGATTGCCATCTTGACTCATTTCAGGAGCAAACCCTTGAGGTGTTCTTCCAAATTGCTCATCCTTTTCCTCAATGGGTAGGCAGAAATAAGAAAGTGGGATTGAAGTGAAGAAATAAACTGGTTTTCTTCAGGCTTAAAGTTGTCTTTACTGCATAAAAAACTCTTGAGCTAGTGGAGGTCTGAAGGCTTTTCTCTATCTTGTTTACAGTTGCAAGCTTTCAGCTGCCTGAGAACCAATCATATAGTTGTTGACAGACAGAAGGCTTTTGTGATCAATGACTAGTCCTGAGTCCATAGGCCAATCGGCTACTTGTTGCTAGCTGAATCTCCATTTGTACACAACCTTTGGCTCCATCTCTTCTGCAAACTGCACTTCAACTAATGCTAGAACCACACTGTCGGGATTCTGTTCTATTCTGTAACCAGCAGCTGTGTCAATATTACTTACAATGAATGTCAGGTTATGTGCTTTCAAAACAGAAATTCTCCAGCAATTCTTGGTCTTAAAACAGTTCTTTTCTCATTTCTGTCCACAAATAAGAACACAGAAAATTAAAAGATATAGATTTTACTTAATCAATATGGTGCCACAAATACAGCTGCTTAATAAGTCCCTATGGTATTGGGAGTAGTATATTAGCATGGATAGAAGATTGGCTAACTATCAGGAGACAAAGTATTGAGAACATTTTCAAGATGGCAAATTGCATTTGGTCAAAAAAGGGTGGTGCTAGAAAAGCACAGAGGTCAGGCAGCATCCGAGGAACAGGAGAGTCGACATTATGGGCATAAGCCTGTCATTAGGAATGTATATGGTCAAGTGCCACATGGATTTAATACTGTGGCCACTATTATTTGTAATGTATATTAATGATTTAAATGAGGGAAGTAAATTTAATATTTTATGTATCTGTTCATGACATTTCAGTGATCTATATACCTGAACTCCTAAGTCTCTTTGGACCTTTGTTATTTGTAGATTTTCAGCATTTAGAAGATATCCTGTCCGTACTTTGTAGATCGAAACTGGAATCCCTTGCTTTTGTCTATATTGATATCCAATTAACAAAGTTTTGACTCTTTATTTCTCTAGGAATGTATCTATAATTTTATGCATCCATCTACGCTGCTTGCAATGTCACCCAACTTTGTGTCATTGACAAGTTTCAATGTAAAACTTCCCATACCATAATTTAAGCTCCTTATAAATATAGTGAGGTCACAACCAAAGTTCTTATGGAAAACCACTGGTCACCTCCTGCAAATTAAGATACCTGTCCATTTTCTCTACTCTTTGTCTTTTGCTATTCTAGGTCTTTTGCTGCTCAGTCAATTTCTAACTCAGTCAATAATTTTCCTTTAGTTCTATGAGCTTCAATTTTAATCTTTGGCTAATTGTTGAAGTTTTGATGCCTCAGCACCTCATGCACAGAACGTCAGTTGCAAATCAGGTGTTCATATGTCTACTGAGCCAATGAGAATTTCTTAAAAAGTTAGCTGCTAATCGTATCCATGCTTCCTGTATCTATTCACATACACCAGCAAGGATGTGTTCCTGCTGGTTTAATAATGTGAGATCTATGCTCTTGTGGATAGTGTACAGCTTATTTTGTTAACCTAACCCTAATCCTATAGCAGGATGATAAAAGTGGATATCTTACTTAAAACTCCATAGACCTAAACTCCAGACGCATGTGATCAGATATCATTCCTTTCATACATGTATATTAGCTATACTGGGAGTAAAGTTGCAATTCCATTTACTCTACAGATCTCACAAGTTCTTAAGGAACCACATGAGATGTTGGACTGTACCAGCCTGGGCAGCAAAATAAATCACAGTAGTAGGACCAATAGGAAACTCTTGTGTGGTCTTCTGATTTACAGAGCTATTTGAAAGGACAACCTCTTTCCATAGGTGACCACTGTCATTAACTAGGAACCAAATATTCTTGTTCCATCTCTCCAGTATTTCTTTTGAAAGATTACATCATCACATAATTGCAGCAGAAGGTTTTCTTCAGCTAGGTATTCAATATGAACTTGGAGTTCTGAACTTTTCTGTAGAAAGAAGCCTTACCATAAAACATAGGAGTGGAAGTAAGGCCATTCGGCCCATCGAGTCCACTCCGCCATTCAATCATGGCTGATGGGCATTTCAACTCTACTTACCAGCATTCTCCCCGTAGCCTTAATTCCTTGTGACAACAAGAATTTATCAATCTCTGCCTTGAAGACATTTAGCGTCTCGGCCTCCACTGCACTCTGCGGCAATGAATTCCACGGGCCCACCACTCTCTGGCTGAAGAAATGTCTCCGCATTTCTGTTCTGAATTGACCCCCTCTAATTCTAAGGCTGTGTCCACGGGTCCTGGTCTCCTCACCTAACGGAAACAATTTCCTAGCGTCTACCCTTTCCAAGCCCTGTATTATCTTGTAAATTTCTATTAAATCTCCCCTTAATCTTCTAAACTCCAATGAATACAATCCCAGGATCCTCAGCCGTTCCTCGTATGTTAGACCTACTATTCCAGGGATCATCCATGTGAATCTCAGCTGGACACGCTCCAGTGCCATCTACCAAAACAGCACTGTTGTTTCATTTTTATGAGAACACTAGTTGTTTGAGTGCGAAATACTTGGAAATCTTCTGCAAGTTTCTCATTTTCAGCCTGAAAAGCTTAATCATGCTGATTGATTACTAAAATCTGGACGTTTGGTTCAGTAGTCTCACCAAGGTAGTGATAGTGCCAATTCTTGATGATTTCTGAGCTGTTCAATCTCATGTCCATGTTCCAATTTAAACCATGACCTCATGGCTTTGGTTGAAAAACCATACTAGCTCTTGGGTTTCTCTTGCAGTCTTGAGCTGGCTCTATGCAGATTGATAATTTTTGCATGTTGAATTTTATCATAATCCACTTTGGACTAAAGAATGTCTTGTCTCTGGATAGCTTCTCGTTACCTTATTGAAGTTGTTGTTCTTCTTCTTGGTGGGCCTTTACTGAGGAGTGAAACTTCTCTCTAAACATTGTCAAGTTCAAATTGATGTTTCCTGTGAATGTTTGCTGTATGCACTTGGTTTCTGCCTTCAAAGTTTGTGAGAAGATTTGTAGCTTGGGTGCTCGTTGTTATAGTTCTGTTCGCTGAGCTGGGAATTTGTGTTGCAGACGTTTCGTCCCCTGTCTAGGTGACATCCTCAGTGCTTCCTGTGAAGCGCTTATGGTTTCTGCCTATATAGATGTGGTACCATCTACTCTGACTGAAGCTTCAACTTATAAGTCATAGAGTCATAGAGCTGTACAGCATGGACATAGAACCTTCAGACAAGTTGGACCAACCATAAATACTAAATTAACCTAGTCCCATTTGGCCCATATCCCTCTAAACTCTTCCTGTTCATGTACCTATCCAGATGCCTCTTAAATATTATAATTGTACCAGCCTACACCACTTACTCTGGTAGCTTATTCCATACACAAACCACTGTCTATATGAAATAGTTGCCCCTCAGGTCCCTTTTATATCATTCCTCTCTCACCTTAACCTATGTCCTTTAGTTTTGAACTCCCCTACCCTGGGAAAAAGCCCTGGAATTCACCCTATCCATGCCCCTCATGATTTTGTAAACCTCTAAAAGGTCACCTCTCAGTCTCCAAAGCTCCAATGAAAAAAACACTCAGCCTATTCAGCCTCTCCCTATAGCTCAAACTCTTCAATCCCGGCAACATCCTTGTAAATGTTTTCTGAACCCTTTCAAGTTTAGCAACATCATTCCTATTAACAGGAAGACCAGAATTAAACTCTGTATTCTGTAAGGGGCCTAACCAATGTCCTGTACAGCTGCAACTTGGCATCCGAACTCCTATACTCAATGCACTGACCACTAAAGGCAAGTGCACCAAATGCCTTCTTCAATGCCCTGTCTACCTATGACCCACCCACCTTGAAGGAATTATGAACCTGCACCCCAACACTTCACATTTATCTAAATTAAACTCCATCTGCCACTTCTCAGTCCATCTAATTAAAGTCTCATTGTACACTGAGATAACCTTCCTCAGTGTCCACTACACCAACAATTTTAGTGTCGTCTGCAAACTTATTAACCATTCCTCCTATTTTCACATCCAAATCATTTATGTAAATAACAAAAAGCAGTGGATCCAGCACCAATCCTTGTTGCACACCACTGGTTTCAGGCCTGTACTCCAAAAAACAGCCCTCCACCACCCATTCTATGTCTCCTCGCTTCAAGAGAAGTTTGTATCCAAATGACTAGCTCTCTTGGATTTCATGTGATCTAACCTTGCTAACCAGTCTACCATGCGGAACCTTGTTGCAGTCCATATAGACAGCATGCACTACTCTGCCTTCATCAGTCTTCTTTATCACTTCTTCAAAAAATGTAATCAAGTTAGTGAGACATAATTTCCCATGCACGCAGCCATATTGAGTATCCATAATCAGTCCTTGCCTTTTCAAATTTATGTAGATCCTATCCCTTAGAATCCCCCCCCAATAACTTACCACCAATGACGTCAGGCAACCGGTCACCTGTTTTGAACTTCTGAGAACTGTTCTTTGCTTAATTGAAGATCTCTTTCTAACTCAATAATTCATAATATCTCAGAATCTGCGATCACTTTATGGAAACTTTAGAAATTTCACTTGCTTTTATTACTGATTGAACTAGCACAAGATTGCTTAATTGCTTCCCAGGTGTGACTTGGGTATCTACACTGTAAGAAATTTCTTCCTCTAACTGTGATTGCAGTTGCTGTTGCTTTATTTCTTGGGAAGTTTCTGTGCAATAATTAGATGACTTTATTTCTCAATTATCTTCTTCAATAAAAATCAGTATTTCATGCAAAGTGACAACTTTGTATTGTAGAACAATATCTCCTGAATCCACAAATGCAGAAAGGTCCAGAATTTCAGATTCTAACAAATGAAAGAATTGTGTGATGATTTCTTTCTCTGTAACTATATTCTGAAAGAAAAAAACATTATCTGGAATGCATCTCAGACGGATTGTCACTGTCTTCTTTACATCTTCTTTTCTAGCTACTTATAGTTTCAGTTTTGAGAAATGTAGTGTCTACTATACTCTCTTTTTGAGTGCTCGGACTGAAGTGTCTTCAGTGTCTACACATTTAAAAATGTCTAAAGGAATATAAGTGGCTCCACTTAGTAAAAAAAAATCATAATAAGTAGAAACTCTGTACAAAGTATCTTTAATGTCTTGCCTACTGTAGTGAAGTGTATGACTCATCAGGTTTTTTTTACACTCATTCTTATACCTCCCAAGCTCCAAAATCCAATGGAGAATGGCCTAAGGATTCCTGACCTCAACCAAGGCACAGCATCTGATAAATCGAATGTCTGCTTCAGTGTACAATTTAAAACTAGTTTCTCTGCCACTTACTTTAATTGCTGCATAGTAAAGTTCATCCCCGAGTTTGTACTGTCAAGTAAGTTGAATTTTTGCTGTGACGCTCCCACATCTTCCATGAGGAGTTCATCCTACCCCTCTGCATTCCCTACAGAACTCCCAAAGACTGCTGTGGTGTGTGTTTGATTTACTGGGCTGCCACTGCAACCTTAATCTGGTGTCTCCCTTTACATTGCAACTTTCTACAAAACTAGTCAGGTTGGATTCCCGCTGGTGGAGTTTCTTTCCTTGCTTGGACCACGCCCTATTCTTTTGCGTGCTTGCCGTTGGTTTATTTCCTGAGTGCTCATTTATTCCACATTTCTGTGAGTACTTTTGCTTCTGTAGTAATTTACTTACTGTAGTTGATTTTTATTTTCTGTTGCTTACTGTAGAACTCTGCCATGAACCTTCTCCCACTCTATCTTCAGAAGACTCTTAGAAAAAGGAACATGAAGAGTCTCTTTAGCCCCACCAATAGGATCATGGCTGATCTGATAACCCTTTGTCCACTTTCCTGCTCTTTCCCCTTACCATTGATTCTCCAACTGATCAAAAAACTATCTATCTCAGCTTCAAATATACACATTGACTCTGATTGTGCAGCTCCCTATGGTAAGGAATTCCAAAGGCTCATAACCATTTGAGAGAAGGAATTCCTCCTCTTCACAATCTTAATTAATATCCCTTTATCCCGAGACTATATTCTCTGGTACTAAACATTTCCATGAGGGGAAGCATCCTCTCAGCACTTAACTTATCAAGACCCTTAGGAATTCTATATGTTTCAATGAGACCTCCTGGCATTTTTCTGAACTCCAGTAAGTTGAGTCCCAACCTGTTTAGTCTTTGCTCCACACTAGGGATCATCTTAGTGAACCTTCTTTTAACTGCCTCCAATGAAATAATATTTTTCCTGTAATAAGGGAACTAAAACTGCTCACAGTTCTCCAGATGTAGTCTCACTATACGTTTTACAGTTGCACTAAGATATCTTTGCTTTTATATTCCATCCTTTGAAATAAGGGCCAACATACAATTAGCCTTCCTGATTACCTGATGCAACTGTGTTCTGGCTTTCTGTGTTTCATGCTCAAGAACCTTCAAGTCCCTTTGTGTAGCAGCTTTCAAGAGTTTCTCTCCATTTAATTAATATCCTGTTCTTTTGCTCTCCATTCCAAAATGAAGAATTTCACATTTTCCCATATTATACTCCATCTGACAGCTTTTTGCCCAGTTACCTAAACTATCAATATCTCTCTGTAAACCGTTTGTATCCCTCTCACAACCTGCCTTTCCAACAATTTTTATTTTTTCTGTAAATTTGGCTACAATACATTGACTTCCCTCTGCCAAATCATTACTACATATTGTAGACAGTTGTGATCCCAGACTGATCCCTACGCAACCCCACTGGTCACCTTCATCAACCTTGAAAATTATCACATGTCCTCACTTACTGTTTCCTGCCCATGAGCCATTTCTCTATCTATGCGACTATACTACTTTCTACACCATGGATTCTCATATCATGACTTACCTTTTATGAGCTACCTTTTCAACTGCCTTCTAGAAGTCCAAATACAACATATCTATTGGTTTCTCTCTATCCATTCTGGTTTAGGCTTCATTGAAAACTCTAATAAATTAGTCAGACACAATTTCCCTTTCATGAAGCCATGCTGTCTGCTTGATTAGATTATGATTTTCCAGATGTTCTGATAATAAATACTTCCTTAATAATTGATTTCAATACTTTTCCAACAATAGATGTTAAGCTAATCAGTTGATAGTTACCCACTTTTTGTCTCCTTTTTTGAACAGGGGTGTCACATTAGCAGTTTTCCAATCCTCTGGTTCTTCTTTAGAATCCAATGATTTTTGGAAAATTATAAACCAATACATCCACTTTCTCTGTAGCTACCTCTTTCAGGGTACTAGGATGCAAGCCATCAGGGCAAGGAGAAATATCTGTCTTTAGATGCATTATTTGTCAAATACTACTTCTTTAGTGGATGTTTTAATGTTTAATGGAATGTTTGAAGCATTTTCCATCTGATGGAAAATATCTTTTAACTCCTCTGCCATTTCTTTGTTCCCCAAAACCATCTCTAGTTTGACCTTTGTCTCTTCCTTTTTATTTATTTAAAGAAGCTGTTGTTGCCAGTTTTTAATATTCCTCTAGTTTGCCCCATAACTTATTTTTTTCTGTCATCATTAACTTTTCAGTCCTCCTTTGCTGAATCCAGAATTTATCCCAGCCTTCGGGGCTATCACTGACTTTGGCCTCCTTCCATGCTTTTTCTTTCAACTTAATTCTTTCTTCAGCTTGTTTAATTAGCTGTGATTGGTTTACCCCGTCTTAGAATCTTCCTTCCTTACTGGTATGTCATCTTTGCTGGGAGTCATGAATTACCTCCTTCAGTGTCTGCTGCTGCTTGCTAACTGTCATTCCTGTTAATCTATTTGCCAGTTGACTTTAGCTACCTCTGTCCTCATTTCATTGTAATTTCCTTTATTCAAGTTAAACATAATTGATTATGACCTAAGTTTCTCACTTTCAAACTGAGTGTTGAATTATCCTAGGGGATCTTTTGTTCGGAGGTTATTTATTAAATCTGCCTCATTACTCATTATCAATTGAAATAAACCATAATTATTCTTCTATTATTTTTACATGTTCCCATTATTTGCCTTTCTGACTCAGTAGATATTGTTTGGGGTCTGTACACTACTCCTACAAATGTTTTCTCTCCCTTTCTGTTTTTTTACCTCCACCCAAATGGAAATTACATCATCTGAGCCTAGATCATCTCTCACAACTGTCATTATTTCATATCTTATTAACAGTACCGTCCACCATCTTTTCCAACTATCCCATCTCTTCAAATATCCCTGAATGCTAAGTTCCCAGTTTTGATCGCCTTGTAACCATGTTTTTGTAATGGCTATGAATCAAATTAATTTTCCCCGATTTGTGTTGTCAGTTCATCTCTCACTCTGAATGTTTTGAGCATTAAGATACAAAGCCTTTAAGTTTGTTCTATATTCCAGTTTCCTTACAATTTTATGGTTCCTTGGCACAATATGACATTCACATATTCTGTCCCTTCCTTTTAGTTTCTGTTAACAATCAATTCCTGTGTTTCTTTTTCTCATTCCATAGTTCAATGCCTAGGTGTGCCTTGAAGTTCTTCACCAAATGGCCCCCAAACATTACGCTTCACTTGAGGCATTTTCCCCATTTTTAGGTTCACATCATTGGATTGGCCTCATGCTTTATTGTAATTGTTCTTCTGTTCAGTCTTACCATCCACTTTTGGCTCAGTGGATCAGTTCACCATTGCAACTTTGTAGTACGTAATGTGAAATTGTTAGTCCTGTGAGTGAAGAGCATCAGGCTTTACTGAATTTAACAATATATGTAGGATGGTAAGCGATGACATCTTACTTCAAGCAATGCAGATCTACGTTCCAGATCCCTCTCATCTGGGGTCACTATGACCCAGCTCCTTTTGCACCTGCTCATCAAGAGTACAGATGCATTTCCCTTTATTCGGTGGAGGGAGTGAATGTTAAAGCCAATGGATGGATTGTCAATTAAACTTCTACAGTAGGTATATCAGCAGGGAATTTTTAACAAGTGTTCTTTGACTCAATTGCCTGGAAAGATAAACCAGTTAAACATACAAATGATATACATAAGACTCATCATGTATATTTGAAAATGGACCTCAAATATGCCCAGTATGTTCACTTCCAAGTATTACTGTTTTTTCACAAGCTTTTCCCTCTGGATGCTAAATACAATCTGCTGTGCAATTAATTGTCACTACATAAGATGCTAAGGCATCAAAACATCAACAATTGTTTATACATTAATCAGGAATTCCACAGAATAGGAAGTGATTTAACTGACTGGAATTTGAGACATTGAGATTATTAGGCTGTGAGTCTTGTTAACTGGAATGTTGGGCTTGGAGCTGTAGCCTTTAGCAGGAATGTGTTTGGATTTTGTTGTACTGGACCAGAAAGAATAAGAAAAAGTCTTCCACTTTTCAATTGGTTAAACCGATTGAACCATGTCTCCCAGTATTCCTCAACCACACCTATCCATTTTCTTATTATATCCTGCAATCATTCTGTCTCCAAAACATATTGTCAAAACATTGTCTTTTTCAAGTCTTTCATGTTGTAAAATTCTATCATCCCATGTTCCTTTCCTACAATAAATATCCTTATTTTTAATTTGTCTGCTCTCAGATTTGAACTTTTTTGTTCTTGCACCATCTGCCTATGCTATTATGATCGTGCAAACATCATTTCAATTATCTTGAGAGCTCATTTTACAAAGAAAAGTAAATCTATCTTCTTTAACTTATCCTTACAACTTAAATTCTTGCTACTAAAAACCATTCCTCTTTTGTCTCTCTTGTCCCTCTTCAGGCCTTAAGTCACCTACAAGTTCTTCAAGGATTATAAAACCAGATTATGTGACCAGATCAAGACACAGCATTCCAGAACAAGTCTGGCCAAGATCTTGATGCAGGAATGAAGTTAGGGTATATAGAGCAACAGAAGCTGTAGGCATCTAAAAGTGGACTTCTGTCTATATATTCAGCAGGGTGATGTGTGTTTAAGGTACCAGTTGATGATCTCCATCCAATTTCTCACATGCTATATAACTAATCTGAGCTATCTCAGCCAGGGTATGGTAAATATGTGTTTGGAAAATATGAGTTTCCTTTAAGAGAGATAAAGAACAATTCCTGAGCTGTCTTTCCCAGTGAGTTTGACTCAAGAAAGGCTGCAGTCTGGCATCATATTTTTAATGGTGAGGAAACTTAACAAGAGCAATGGGGAAATATTTATACACTGCCAAAATGTCAGACTATAGTAATGTGGCACTTTAAATCACAGAATTTAGATCAGGGTTTCCCAAATTCTGACGATAACCCCCTATACAATTGTAAGATCGGATTTTGGAGTCATAAGTGTTGATGCAGTGATGGCTGTGCGAGAATATCAACTAAAAATTCACAAGTGCAAATCTCTTGAAATCTTCATGCTTTTTTTTAACTGTTAGTGTGCTTGGCTTAATTGACAGGCTTTTAAGGCTTGGTTGCAGCAAAACAAAATCCATTAAAAAGACTGTTGGCAGCTTAACTAATTGCCATCCTACCCCAGGAACTAAACCCAAAACCAGCTCACCAGTAAGCACTACTGCTCTGGTTAGATGCTCCTTTTTTCCCCTCACAATGAGCATTATACTTTGCTTTATACAATCACTATATACTGTGCCCTTATAACATTTTAATTTCCTACACAAATTGGTTTTGAACGATATCGGCAATGATCGTGAATTCAAAGCAGTTTTTATGCAATAAGCTCATCCTCAGTAGGCTGTGTCCCATACTAGATCAGAGTGGTGCTGGAAAAGCACAGCAGGTCAGGCAGCATCCAAGGAGCAGGAAAATTGAGGTTTCGAGCAAAAGCCCTTCCTATGAAGACTTATTTCACCACAATCTGCAGGCCTCAACTCACAAATGTTTCCTATTTGAATTCATCTTCTTTCCTGATGTTTTCATTCACAATGATTCTGAATAACCTTGGGTCAATTTCTAAAACTCTCCACATTGTAACTGAGGATTGACTACCTTTCCCACACTCTGTCTGCCAGGACTTCTAGGAATATCGATGGAAATTCACAGCTGTTTTTTTTGTTCTGGTTTAAAAATGTGTTTTATTACAGTTCCAGCTTTTTAATTACTCTTCACAGCTGTTTCAAATTTTACAAATATTTGAATTATACTATGGATTCTTGCAAGTGTATGTTCTAAACAGACAGGATCACTTACAAATGTTGGAATAGAAAGTGTAACTGAAATCAAACAGCCAATATGAACTCCAGCAGCATTTGGATTAAGACTACATTTGTGTCCCATGGGAATTGAGAGCCAATGATTGATAAAGAATTGCTGCACAACAGTCTGTTACTCCATGCCTTGAAGCCAACATTTCTCACAGGGTAATAGTAAAGGTGTTGAGAAAGAAAACCCATCCAAAAGAGAGCAGAGCAGTGTATCTTAACAAAAGGGAAGGTGTGAGGCTGGAACTGAGTTTTGCTTGGAGCAATTTGAAGCAGGGAAGGGAGTGGACTGGTACAACTGGTTTAGGGAGAGGAAGGGCTGATAGGTGCTAGAGATAGAGACGAAGGGAAAATATTGCTGAGAATCTGAGGGAGTATATCAGAGACAGAGAGAATGCCAGACGAAGAAGGAAAACTATGAAAGAAAGATAGAATGAGAATGTATCAGAAGAAACAGAGGGAAAGTAGAATGTCAAAGAGGCAAGGAGAGAGTGGGAGATATATAAAAAAACACAGAAGAAACAGAGAAAATGTGAGAAAAGGGAAGAACAACAAGGAAGAGAAACGAGAAAAAGCGGAGGGAAAATATGGAAAGAGAATTTAAAGAAGAAAGATTGAGAGATGTAAAGAGATAAGGATGGCTGCATGAATGTAAAAAAGGGCCTTTGACTCTGATTTCCAGCATCTGCAGTCCTCATTTTCTCCATGATGATCTTGAGCGGTAGTACTATGTTGTCCCGGGTCTCCAAATTTATGGAAGACAAGTGGCTATGAAAATTGGTAGCCTGCAGCCATTTTAAAATTTCTAATTGCTATTGAACTTGTTAGTGACTAAATGGTTAGAACATATTTTGTTGCCTGCTGCATTTTTGGGGTGTCGGCTGTGAAAAAGTCTTGGATGTTTTATGGCATCCATGATGAGGAGGCATAATGGTAGAGGGAAACAGTCTGCCATTGGCAAGATGGTTAAGTGGAGTAGTAGATTCTGATGGTGAAGGTGATAGCATCTGTATATTTTTACAAGACAATTTTTGAACATTCAATAAAATATGGATATATTTAAAGAGCGAGTCTTTAAACTTGTCGTCATCTTTGATTTTTTTTGTTCATGATATTACATCTACATCACATTTCTGTCCATATCTAGAGTCTTGATTGGGTGTGTGAAGTTCCTTCTCTGGATCTCTAATTGGCTTCCATCCTCTCAAATGGCTACTAATTGCTATCAGCACTTGATTGGACAAGTTGACAGAGTGGGGACAGAAATGGACAGACCACTCTTGTATCTCTCTGACTCCATCCAAAACAATAAAATCCAACCCTGAAAGTGAGAGAGATTGAAGTAGGGAAAGATTGAGGGAATATGAAAACAACAATTTGACAAATGTAAGAGTGACAAGAGATTCCAACATAGAAATTAAGATTTAGTATGAAGTGGAGGACTAATCTGATATGCCAAATGCAACATGCATAATCAAAAATTTTTGATGCACATGGCTTCAAATGGCTTAGTAACAAAAACACAAAGGGTAAAAGGTCGATGGCTGCCTTGCCAATGGAAATCTGTTTCGAGTGGTGTTCTATAGGGCCCTATATTGGGACCCCTGCTGTTTGTTTTGTACATTAATGATTTTGACTTAAATGTGGGGGGCACAATTGGGAAATCTGCAAACGACACAAAAAATAGTTATGTAACTGGATAGTGTAGATGGCAGGTGTAAGCTCTAAAGTGATGTAGATGGGTTGTTGGAGAACAAGCAAATGGGAGATGCAGTTCAACTCTAGTCAGTGTGGGGTGATGCATTTAAGGACGTCATTTGATATTTTTTACCTGTCATTATCTACATTGGAGAACCTTATGTTAGGTGAACAAGTAAAGTTAGGTACCTCACTTGGGACTGTCAATGTTCAAAGATTTAGCTGAGAGACATGAAGGAATATAAAGCTCAATTTGATTCCACTTGTCTTTCTTGTAAGATCATGGCATCTGCTCACTGTTCAATCTGGCTCAGTCCATTTAGAATGCTTTTTAACATTCTCAGCTTGTCAATGTTTATATTTCAAATTTTGAATCTGGCAATCCATGCCACAAACACATCTGCTGTCAAGAAATCTACAAATAGGACTATCTTTGTAAATTTGCATCTGGTGCTAGCTGATCATTCACATTCCATTCCATGTTCTGTAACAGGATTACTGTTTATTGAAATGGATCTGAAATTATTATTTTGAAGAACCCATTGCACAGTTATTGATATGACACAATAGGAGCATTGTGCAGAGTGTGTCAGACTGTGTAGACTAAATTGAACTGAGCAGAGTCAAACAAACCCGAGCGACTTGCAACACAACACATCCGCTGTCTATATCACCACTAAGTAAATTGGCTTACTGTCACAATATTACAAAATCGCTGACTCTATTTGTTTAGAAACTGAGTCAGAAGTGGTTTTGCTGTGTCCAGTAACAGATTTCTATCATCTTACTGGATTGATTAAGGCTGATGTCCATCGATTCCTTATCCTGATACCCATGACCACGAGTGATACTACTGGCGTAGATGTATCTCACCTTTCTTAACAATCAGGACATGTTCTATACTATAATTCTCTCCATTTGATTGAGGTCCCTCATCCCTGGTATGGTGCTGGCAAATCCTTTGCAAATTTACTGCAACATCAGTCAAAATAATCACACTATAACATTAATCAAACTCTGGAATGTCAGTTAGAATACTGGCATACCTGTCAACACATAATGCTGTGATGTTACTCTGTAGCCTGAAACACCCATCAAATTACTTTGTACATGAGTCAGAATACATCAATATTAGTTGACATGCATGTCAATATACTATAGGACCAGTGTGTTTGTAATGCAAATTAGTATTGTTACGATCCCTGATGAAACTGCCAACTATTTTTTTCTAAATAAAGTTTAAAAAGTTGAGATCTCACTTACTTACTGAGAGAATACTTACTAAGAGAACCTTTGACAATGTCCCACATAGGCGATTTATCAAGAAGACAAATGCACATGGGATATAGGATGATTTGATAAAGTATATTCAAAACTGGGTCAGTTCTAGGAGACAGAGGGTGCTTTAGTGACTGGAAGCTACTGTCCAGTGCCACACCACAGGGATCTGGCCTGGGTCCCCTATTATTTGTCATTTATATAAATGAGATATATGTGTGGGGATAATTGCACAAATGTTGGTCGGGTGATTAACAGTGAGGTTAAGTGTCTTGGGCTACAAGAAGATATAAATGTGATGGTCAAATGGGCAGATAAGTGGCAGATGAAATTTAATTCTGAAAAAATTGAGGTGATACATTTTGGAAGGAGTAATTTGACAGAGAAGTATCCAATGAATGGAATTACATGAGGAATTTCTGTGGATCAAAGGGACCTTTGGAGTGTTTGTCCATAGACCTCTGAAGGCCGAAGAGCATGTTAGCAGAGTGGTGAAAAAGGCAGATGGGACACTGGCCTTTATCAATAGAAGCATAGCTTACGAAAGCAGGAGAGGCATGTTGGAGTTGTATAGAACTTTGGTGAGGCTACAGCTAGAGTATCATGTACGGTTCTGGTCACCACATTACAGAAAGTATGTGAAGATATGGAGAGGAGATTCACAAGGATTTTGCCTTGGAAGGAAAATTTAAGTTATGACAAAATGTTGGATAGACTTGGGTTGTTTTCATTGGAACAGAGAAGACTGTAGGATGATCTGATTGAGGTGTGCAAGATTATGAGGGGCATAGGCAGAGTGGATAAGGTGCAACTGTGTCCCTTAGTTGAATGGCCATTCACAAGGGGACACAGTTTCAAGGTGAGAGGCAGGAGGTTTAGGCGGGATGTGAGGGAAAACGTGTTTTACCCAAAGAGTGGTGATGGTCTGGAATGCGCTGCCTGGAGAGTGGTAGAGGCAAACTGCCTCACATCCTTTAGAACATACCTGGACAAGCACTTGGCACGTCTGAACATTCAAGTCTATGGTTCACTTTTGTCTTTACGAAGCTGCTGTCCCTGCTTGCTTTCATACTGTTTTTGAAACAGAGGCTCCTCTTCTGTCTTCCTTCACAATGATACTAACGCTTTGAACACTCATTGCATACTTCTACTAGTCCACTTGCGGAGCGCTTCAGGGAACACCTCTGGGACGCCCGGACCAACCAACCCAACCACCCCATGGCTCAACACTTTAACTCTCCCTCCCATTCCACCGAGGACATGCAGGTCCTTGGACTCCTCCATCGGCAGAACATAACAACACGACGGTTGGAAGAAGAGCGCCTCATCTTCCGCCTGGGAACCCTCCAACCACAAGGAATGAACTCAGATTTTTCCAGTTTCCTCATTTCCCCTCCCCCCACCTTGTCTCAGTCGGTTCCCTCAACTCAGCACCGCCCTCCTAACCTGCAATCTTCTTCCTGACCTCTCCGCCCCCACCCCACTCCGCCCTATCACCCTCACCTTGACCTCTTTCCACCTATCACATCTCCATCGCCCCTCCCCCAAGTCCCTCCTCCCTACCTTTTATCTTAGCCTGCCTGGCACACTCTCCTCATTCCTGATGAAGGGCTCTGGCCCGAAACGTCGAATTTCCTGTTCCTTGGATGCTGCCTGACCTGCTGTACTTTAACCAGCAACACATTTTCAGCTCTGATCTCCAGCATCTGCAGACCTCACTTTTTACACTTCACATCAATGCTGACTTGCTGCACCAACCATCACACCACAGCCTTATCCATATTGTTTTCTTCTTTCTGATGTCCAAATGGTACAACATAGCCACAAAGCACAGTAACACTAGAAAGATGATGAAGATGCTGCATCATCACTTGATTTTACAGGATCAACCACCAGCCCAGGTGCTGACATAATGCATTTTAGATTAGAGTTAGGAATGGCAAAGGGTGAAACACTGGATATAAGTGGGCTGCCCCCAGGGCAAGGGTAAGACACCACAAGTGCCAGCTCATGGGAGGGCAAGGTCACTTGTCTTTCAAGACAGAGGATTCAGGTGATGATTTAGATGGTACAATTTATGGAAGACTCCAATAGATATTTTCAAGGAAATGCTTAGTACCAGAAGCTAGGGGTCACTATCAAGGAACATGAAGTGGCCAAGAAATTTTGCACAGATCTTTGCATGGATCTGGAAGTCCAACCTTTCCAGCATAAATGTGGTGGTGAATTCCAATTGCACAATCATGGGCTTAACCATGATGCAGAATTTAATGACTCATGTTATAGCATGAGAGCAGCCACCCAACATTTTGAACACTGCACTGGATGATCAAATGGCCCTCATTCCAAGGAATCATGCTTCCAGGTAAACTCAAGTAACTGCCACTGGGACTGTTACAGCATACAGAGGACTTGTGGGGTGACACAACAATCCAGTAATCCATCCTTCAACAAATGATTAGGATTGCTTGCATTCTACCCAAAGGGAGGGGCATTACATGTATGGTATGTGAACTTTCTGCACCATTGCAAGAGAAATTTTTTATGCTGTTGTATTGTTAGGCGGCCATCCCAGACTGCTATTGCCATGTCAAGTTTGTGCAGTACATAAAGGGCCTTCCAGAGTCAGAACTGCTCAAAGATGTTTTCCAAGGTAATCTGCCACTTGCACATTTCTGCCACTATGCTACAGCCACTGGGGTACACCACATGAAATCCATAGGATAGGCAAACATGCATAAAAGGATTTAAAGGAATATAGAGGTGATTAGTTTGATTTTTGTGTGCAATATATTATAACTTGATTTATAAATTTGCTTTGTAAAGTTTATTTCCTGATAACTTTTATTTTTCATTGTCACACAGCCACAAAGGAAAGGCAAATAGGAATTGCAGTTGCAGTTACCAGTATTCCACTCAGGTGATTTCTTCACAGGCAGCATGGGCAAGAGGGGCTGAATCCTACTATCCACTGCCTCCTCTTTCTCTTCCTCCTCCTCACTTTTCAGTTGCTCGTTATATATCTGGAGAAATGGGCTGTCCTATTGATGATGAGGTCATGCACTATGCATCATACCACCATGAATCTTGACATGTATTCTTCTGAGCAGTGCAGTATGGACCAAGAAGCATAAGCATTGCTTTAACAGAACAATAGTCTCCTCTATCGCATTTTGTGTGTCTTCATGATGCTTGCTGTGTACATGTTTATGGGTTGCACACTACAGCCATTTTGTCAGCTGATAGCCATTGTCACTCTCTAGCTAATCTTTGGCTGACTGAAGTGATGCAATGCAGCTTGCAGTCAGATTGGAACAGAGTAAAGACATGATGACTGTAACCACAATACTGGATACTGACTTCTATGATTTACAGCCTGTGGCCACACATCAGCTGGAAATTGTGGGAGTGAAAGACCTTATAGTTATAGAATGAGTACAGTTTTCATGTAGAACCAAATAACAATGCATATTGAATTAGTGGTATCCTGCACCACTGCAATTCTAGTGAAACCTTACACTTGCTGCTGGGCAAGAGAGAATCAACTACAGTTTAATCTTTATCAGTGGAGATACTTAGTCATCTTCCTTATCCAACAATGGGTAGCAAACCATGATACATTACAAACAGCTCTAGATTGAGGCTAAGGAAGTAAAAGTTCATTGCTTTGGTCACCTTCACAACAACTTTAATGTGACCCTTGACCTGTTCTGAATTTGCAGTTGTGGCTTCAGCAAATGGTAGAGTTCAGAAGCACAACTATTTCACAATTGGTTCCTCACTGATGTTGATGCAGGATTGTTGCTTCCTGGAAACTTCAGGTAGATATGGCCTCCTGCTAGCAGCTTGGCTCTTTTGTCCATTCTGCAGTGATGCTGCATTCTAAAGGGAATGCCAACTTGTACACCTATTCTGTGAGCAAGTAGGTTGTGAGAAACCTTGAAGTCAGCAAAATATCCTTTAGCACCTGCCACCTAGCTCCCTGTAGACTTTTGCAACTTGGAGCTACAATAGAAAAGGACAAACACTTTAAGAATTGGAGCAATATCCAGAAAAAATGAACTATTACCTAAACTGTAAGAAATTAATGATCCTTTTAAAGAGCACCTAGGATGAGTCCTTCCTGCATTGCATGAGTTTAAGCTGTATGAGGTAAAGTAAAATAATTGGCTAGAACAGTGGGCTCCAAATGGCACCTTTGGTGTTTCCCCCACTAATTTATTTCATGACCTGCCATTTCTGCATGCGTTAGGAAGATTTACACTAATGGTTGCAAGAAAAGTGTGTTGGCATATTTCTTACAACATTTCGACTTTTTAAGAACTCATAGCACCCAAAATGGACGCTCACAACCTCAATTTTGAGCTGTATCAATTTTTAAATTGAATGTAATAGGCTAGCTCAAAGGGTTACATCCTCTTCATAGGATACATTGACAGTCCCTCTTCTGTCACTACACCGGCACCACCTTTCTGCACCTTTTCCTCCACTACATTGATGACTGTATTGGCACCACCTCAGGCTCTCATAAGTAGGTAGAATTGTTCTTCAACTTCACCAACAGCTTCCACCCTGATTTCAAGTTCATGTGGACCATCTCTGTTACATCCTGCCCCTTCCTGGACCTCACCATCACTTCCCTGGTGACCTACTCAACATGGACACCTATTTCAAACCAACAAACTCCCACAGCTACCTTGACTATACCTCCTCCTACCCTTCTCCTGTAAACATGTGATCCCTTACTCCCAATTTCTCCATCTCTGCCGTATCTACTCCCAGGAGGAGCAGTTCCACTCCAGGACATCACAGATGTCCTCCTATTTCAAGGACCGTAATTTCCTCTCCCATGTGATCAACAATGCCCTCTATCACATCTCCTCTACTTCCCACACCTCTGTCCTCAAACCCCAGCTGCAAAAGGATAGAACCTCTCTGGTCCTCACATTCCATTCCACAAATCTCCAGATACAGCGCGTTATCCTCTGCTATTTTTGCCACCTACAGTCAGACCCCACTACCAAAAATATATTTGCTTCCCCACCCCTGTTTGCATTCAGCCAAGACCAGTTCCTCTATGACTCCCTCATTAGGTCCACAATCCCCACCAACCCACTCTCCACACCTGGCACCTTCTCAAGCCAAAACCTCCTCCCTCAGCTCTATCCAAAGCCCTAAAGCATCATTTCAAATCCAGCAGAGATTTTCCTGCATGTCCTCCCACATCATTCACTGTATCCATTGCTCTGGATGGGGTCTCCTCTACATAGTGGAGACTGAGTGCTAACACACAGAGAAGTTCAGGGAACATCTATGGTTCACATGCACCAACTAACCCAACTATCCTGTGGCCAATCACTTCAATTCCCCCTCCCACTCCCCAACAACATGCAAATCCTATACCTCCTCCACTACCAAATCAAAGCCACCTGCCAACTGGGGGAAGAACACCTCATCTTCCGCCTCAGGACCCTACAACCACACAGCATCAACATTGACTTCACCAGTTTCCAAAACTCCACACCTCCCACTTCATCCAAGATCCAATCTTCCAACTCAGCATTGCCCTCTTGACCTGACCTACCTGTCTATCTTCCTTCCCACCTATCTAGTCCACTGTCCTCACCTACATATCACAATCACCTCCTACCTGTATCCACCTACCACAACCCCACCTACTTTTCCCCGAGCCCCACTTTCACCCATGTATTTATTTCTCAGCCCCCTTCCTCCTCCACATTCCTGATGAAGGACTTATGCCCAAAATGTCGATGGTTTGATGGAGCCGTTTTTGTCAAGTATATTCAGGAGGATTTCCTTACCTTACCTGGCCAATTGTGTAGACAGGCCGACGAGGGGAGAGGTCATTTTGGATTTGGTGCTCAGCAATGAGCCAAGACAGGTGTCAGATCTCATGGTGGGAGAACACTTTGGTGACAGCGACCACAACTGCCTCACATTTACCATAGCATTAGAGTGGCAAAGGAGCAGTTACCATGGGAAGATATTTAATTGAGGAAAAGGAAATTATGACGCTATCAGACAGGAGTTGGGAAGTACAGACTGGGAGCAATTGTTCCACAGAAAGGGCACAGCAGACATGTGGAGGCTGTTTAAGGAGCAGTTGTTGCGAGTGATGCATGATTTTGTTCCTCTGAGACAGGTAAGAAGGGGTAAGATTAAGGAACCTTGGATGATGAGAACAGAGGAGCTTCTCATCAAAAGGAAAAAGGCAGCTTATGTAAGGTGGATGAAGCAAGGATCTAGCACAGCTTTAGAGGATTACAGGCTTGCTAGAAAGGAGCTCAGAAATGGACTGATGAGAGCCAGGAGGGGACACGAGCAAGGCTTGGCAGGAAGAATTAGGGTGAACCCAAAGGCATTTTACTCATACGTGAGGAATAAGAGAATGATAGGGCTGATCAGGGATAGCGTAGGAAAGTTATGCATGGAGTCTGAGCAGCTAGGGGAAGCTGTAAATGAGTTTTTTGCTTTGCTTTTCACTAAGGAAAGGGACCTTGTTGTGAATGAGAACTTTGAGGAGCTGGGATACAGGATTAGAATAGATCAAGATTGATGAAGTTGATGTGCTGGAAATTTTGGAAAATATTAAGATTGATATGTCCCCAGGGCCAGACCAGATTTATCCTAGGTTGCTCCAGAAACCAAGAAAGGAGGTTGCTAAGCCACTGGTGACGATCTTTGCTTCCTCACTCTCCACCAGAGGATTGGAAAGAGGTGATTGTAGTTCCTCTTTTCAAGAAGGGTAATGGGGAAATCCCTGGCAATTACAGACCAGTCAGTCTTACGTCTGTGGTCAGCAAGACTTTGGTAAGAATTCTGAGAGATAGGATTTATGACTATCTGGAATAGTATAGCGTGATTAAAGACAGTCAGCATGTCTTTGTGAGGGGCAGGCCATGTCTCACTAATCTTAGAGTTCTTTGAGGAGGTGTCAAGACAGGTTGACAAAGGTCGAGCAGTGGATGTGGTGTTTATGGACTTCAGCAAGACATTTGATAAGGTTCCCCATGGTAGGCTTATTCATTAAAATCAGGAGGTATGGCATACAGAGAGATTTGGCTGTCTGAATTCAGAATTTGTTTGCTGACAGAAGGCAGAGAGTGGTTGTAGATGGAAAGCATTCTGCCTGGAGGTCAGTGTTGAGTGGTGTCCCTCAGGACTGTGTTCCTGGGCCTCAGCTCTTTGTAGTTTTTATAAATGACTTGGATGAGGAGGTTGAGGGTGGGTTAGTAAATTTGCAGATGACACAAAGGTTGGAGGTGCCGTTGATAATATCAAGGGCTTTTGCAGGCTTCAACGCGACATAGGCAGGATGCAGAGTTGGGCTGAGAAATGGCGGATGGAGTTCAACCTGGATAAATGCAAAGTGATGCATTTTGGAAGGTCGAACTTGAATGCTGAATATAGGATTAAAGGCAGGATTCTTGGCAGTGTGGAGGAACAAAGAGATCTTGGTGTTCAAGTACATAGATCCCTCAAAGTTGCCTCCCAAGTGGATAGGGTTGTTAAGAAAGCATATGGTGTTTTGGCGTTCTTTAACAGGGGGATTGAGTTTAAGAGCCACGAGGTTTTGCTACAGCACTACAAGTCCCTGGTGAGACCACACTTGGAATATTGTGTCCAGTTCTGGTCGCCTTACAATAGGAAAGCTGCAGAGGCTTTGGAGAGGGTGCAAAGAATGTTTACCAGGATGCTGCTCGGACTGGAGGACTTGTCTTATGAAGAGAGGTTGACTAAGCTCGGACTTTTCTGTCTGGAGAGAAGGAGAAAGAGAGATGACCTGACTGAGATATACAAGGTAATGAGAAGAATGGATAGAGTCCATAGCCAGAGACTTCTCCCCAGGGCAGGATCAACTGGCATGAAGGGTCATAGTTTTAAGATATTAGTAGAAAGGTATAGAGGGGACGTCAGAAGTAGGTTCTTTACACTGAGAGTTGTGAACGCATGGAAAGCGTTGCCAACAGTGGTGGTGGAAGTAGAGTCATTAGGGATACTTAAGCAACTGCTGGACATTCACATGGACAGCAGTGAATTGAGGGGCACTATTTTATTTTACATTAGGATTAGTACTCAGCCCAACATCATGGGCCGAAGGGCCTCTTCTATGCTGTACTTTTCTATGTCCTGCGTTCTAAGTGTCAGGCACTTTGTGACCCAACATGGAAAAGGTGGACCGCTGAGAGCCACAAACTTGTCCTTGTTACCAATTCTCCTCCCAGGACTTCCAAACTGCAACCTCCATCCCACTCTCCCTCTGCTATGGCCTGAGATCTCTCACTTCCTGGGCCTCTGGATCCTGGAGGCATTACCAGCATCTGCCACCACTCCAGTCCAAGTAGCATATTTGCATTTTCAAATGGCATTAAATAATATGACACATAAAATGATAAGAGTTCTTTGATTTGAGGATAATAGTTTAAACAGATAGGAGATTGATTAACAGGCAGAAGACAAAGAAAACAAGTCACTGGTTCATTTTCAATATGGCAGACTGTTGCTAGTGGGGGCCACAAGGATCAATGCTGGGGCCTATCTATCTGTAATGTATATTACTTTCAAGGATGAAGAGATTAAATATAATGTATTGAAATCTTCTGATGATACAAAGTTGGATTGGAAAATAAAGAGCAGACATGGTGAGTGGTATTTAATCCAGATGACGGGATTTTCACCCAATGTACAGAGAGCCAGAAAAGTATTGTGTCACTTTCTTTGGGGCAGGTGTATTGTTATTGTTCTGATCAGACCCTTATTTCAAAGGATCAAGAATCCAGGGATGAAAGACCCACTTCTAAATCCATGCCAGCATTGCAAGCAGTACCACAGGAGTGCATCCAGGATCCAGAGGCCCAGAAATAGTGAGACATCTCAGGCTTAAGCGGAGTGAGGATGGGAAGGAGGTTGCAGTTTGGAAGTCCTGGGAGGAGAATTAACCAAAAGGACAAGTTTGTGGCTCTCAGTGGTCCACCTTTTCCATATTGAGTCACAAAGTGCCTGACACCATAGACACCCCTCCAGGAACCTGCAAGTAAACATAATAAGGAAAGGTAATGGACAAAAAAAAAGATCAGGAGGAGTCGATGTAATAATGGTTATTCTATAAATATGCCAGCTCATTATGTTGTGTGTGCTACTGTTTGTGATGGTGCTGCCATCTTCTTTTAGTGTTGGAAATGACAGAAATTGCTTTGTTAGTGTGGTAGAAGAAAACCAAGCTGGTCTAATTAGAAGAATCTCTTGAAATTAATGAGATAAAGCTAATTAGCAACTAATTACAGGTTTCAATGGTATAATAGACATTGTGACAGATGGTTTGAAGAAAACTCAATGTTAGGTCTCCCTCTACTGAGATCTAAAGCTTTTTAGGCGATAAGCCCATATAACATCATCATCATAATGGGTGGTGCAACACAGCTTATGACTCCTTAGTACTAGTTACTTCAGACCCATGTACAACAGTGGTGTCACTAGACTAGTAATTCAGAAACCCAGGTGAACGTTCTTAGAAAAAGGGATTTGTTCTTATCATAGCAGATTGTGAAATTTGAATTCAATGATTAAACTTGGAATTAATAGTGACCATGGAGCTAATGTTAATTATTGTAAAACCCATTTGGTTCACTAATGGCCTTTAGGTAGGGAATTCTGCTATCCTTACATAGTCTGACCTACATCAGATACTAGACCTATAATGATTCTTAAAGTACTCTGAAATGGTTGAGCAACCTCGGTATGTCTAACCAGTACAACATCTAAGAAAAGGAATTAAAGTGGATAGACTACCATTGATCTAGGCACTGGAAAGGTCAACAGGAAACCCAACCTTGCAAAGAGTTCCTTACTAACGTCTGAAGCAGTAGGGAGAGCTGCCCCACAGACCAGTCAAGCAACAACTTGACAGCAAACATACTACTGAAATCATGCCTAATGATGTTACAGACACCACTATCAACATCCTTGAGCATATTCGCTCCCCCTGAAGGGCAGATCCAGCAGAGATGGGGGCAGAATGGCAAATGGTTGGGATGGAGTTGGGAGTCCGCAGATCAAGGTGAGCAAGGACACATCCTGATGATTTCCACCCACTATAATCTGCACCCCCTGAAAACATTGGGGATTCAATGTCCATCTCTGTGAAGGGCTTGGTAGCTCCACTATAATGTTCGAGTTTGCTGTCTCCTAATGGACATTGCTGCTAGACTAGGTTTATGACTGATGATGAGGGAACCACCAAGAGAGAAAAACCGGCATGACCTCTGTACTATTAGTCAACCTCTAGCAGATATATCTGTCCATGACAGCATTGTTAGGAAGACCACCACAGTCCTTATAAAGACACAGTCCATTCTTCACAATGAGGATGCTATCTAACGTGTTGTGTGTCATTACCACTATGCTGAATGGGATAGACTTCAAATAGATCTAAGAACTCAGAACTGGCCATCTGCTGTGGACTATATGCAGTAGCAGAATTGCTTTCAATCACTTTCTCTAACTTTATGACCGAGCACATCTTGTACTCTACTATTACAATCAAGTCAGGTGTCAACCTTGGTTCAAATAAGAGTGCATGCCAGGAGTAGCACCAGGCTTGCCTAAAAAGGGATATCAACCTAGTGAAGCTTCAACAAAGGATTACCTATATGCCAAGCTCCAGAAGCAGCATGCAATAGACAGAGCTACACTATGCAACAAATGGATCAGATCATCAATTTCAGATCTTCCACATCGACGCATAAATGGTTGTAGATAATTAAACAACCAATTGGAAAAGAGAGTTCCATAAATATCCCATTCTGAATGCAGCACGTGTGCAAGAAACAAGACTGTAGCATTAGCAATGATTTTCAGCCAAAAGTGTTGAGTGGGCTCCAACTTGGCTTCCTCCTGAGGTACTAAGCATTAGAAATGTCAACCTTCAACCAATTCAAATCACACCACTTTATATCAAGAAATGGCTGGACACACTAGATATTGCAAAGGTTATGAGTCCTTACAATATTTTGACAACATACTCCAGAATTAGCCAACCCAACCAAGTTGTTTCCATTTCTCCATACCTGGCATATAAGTAGCAATGTGAAAAATTTCTCAGATACATCCTATCCTCAAAAAGAAGCAAATAATTGCTTGTTAGTATAGAACTTAATCATTAATCAGGGACTTAATCAGTACTAGGATGCAAGTAGCAGACTTGGGAAACAGAGACGCCATTTTGTACAAAATGAAAAAGAGGGTGATTAGTTTGGTTATCATTGGCAAATTGATGCAGCCAGAACAGTTAACTATCAATGTTGATTCACAAACCAGGCAGATAGGTTTTGATTAGAAAGTACATTGCTATAGGGATGCAGCACAGTTTGGCTGTCTCCATCACCCTTTTTTTTGGAAAAAGACGCAAAGTTTGTGCAAATTTCTTAATCCTGCATAAAACAGGGTGCTGTGTATTTATGTGTGGAGCTTCTAGCATACACATATCTCACTGCAGGCCCGGCAGATGTTGTCAAATTGATTTCTGGTGTAACCCTTAGCACAGTCCAATTATTTAATAAGTGATTTCCAATAGTTGAATCACATTTAATGAAGGATTTACTTTTCTGAGGCTTGTAAGGACAGGCTGATTGAACTTGAGTGGCATGTTGTCAGCTGCAAATGGCCATTGGTACATTGGAATTTCCTACATACCTGGCATCAAACTGGCACAGGAAATCATATCACATTCTTATTTGTGGTACACAAGGTGCCTTTTTGGCTTGACAGCAGCATTCTGTTGTGGAGACAACCACTCTGGATTTACCACATAGTATGACAAGTTTTTTATGACAGTTTCCCCACCTGGGTGATGTAAGGTAGACATTTGTCCCTGAGGGGTGAGTATGGGTCAAATAATCAACACCCCCTTCTCATGCTGTATAAAATGGTGTTTGCTTTTTAAGTCTGTTTTTCACTTCCTAGTTCTGACTAGTACAAGACTAATAGCTTTAAATTCTAATCTCCTTTTAGTAATAGTCAATGCTACCAAATTGCACTCTCTCAGCTATAACCTGCTCACTAATACTCATTTGGATTCTTCCAGAGTCACTCAGCTCCTGACCTTATTGTATTGACAAGTTTGCTAATGACATCACCATAGTCAGTTGAATCTCAGATGGCGACAATACAGACTGGAGGTGGAAGACCTGGGAAAATGATGCACTAAGAGCAACCTTGCTCTCAATGCCAGCAAAACCAAGAAACTCATTGTTACTCAATCCCCCCTACACATTAACAGCACAGAGGTGGAACGAGTGGAGAGTGTCAAGCTCTTGGGAATGGTCATTAACAACAGGCTTTCTTGGACTCTTCATGTGGATGCACTGGTTATAAAGGCTCAACAACGTCTCTTCTTCTCAGGCAGCTGAGAAAATTGGCATGACTGCACATACCCTTGCCAATTTTTATAGGTGTGCCATCGAGAGCATTCTGTCTGGATGTATCACTAGCTGGTATGGCAACTGTAACATTCAAGATTGGAGACGGTTATAGAGAGTGGTGAACTTGGCACGTGCAATCACAAAGGCCAACCTCCCATCTATAGTATCCATCTACCAGGCCCGCTGTCAAGGAAAGGCTGCCAGCATTCTCAGATCCATCCCACCCTAACAATGCTTTTCAACAACCTCTACCATTTGGGAGAAGATACAGAAGCCTGAACACATGCACCAGCTGGTTTCAAAACAGTTTCTACTCTACTGTTGTTAGAATACTGAATGGACTCACAAACTCTTAGCATTTGCCTGTACCCCTGTTTTGGATTTTGCCATGGTTTACCTCTTATTTACTTATCTATGTTATTTAACTATGTGATCAGCCTGTATTGCTCACAAGACAAAGCTTTTCACTGTGCCTCGGTACACGTGACAATAAATTCAATTCAATTCAAATCAACTCAGGAGGAGGCCCGTCACTGGACTCAACGTCTCACTGTGCATATCTATTAACCCTTTCCTTAATCATGAAGATTTTCATCAGAGTCCTCTGCAGCTGAACATGTCTGCAAACTCACCCTGCAATGAACTGGAGTTTTAATTCTCTTGCTTGCTGCAGTCCACTTGTGCCTAGCTGACTCACTAAGTTCTGAATTAAACTCCATACTTGACTCCCAGGCAAAATCATATCAGTGTTTGAATTGACAGCTGAGCGTCAGGCCAAGAGACAAGACCAATTCAATACCATTGTACTGTTATTTCCTCTCTTCCACCTTGGCTGCTGTGATATTTCTCGATCTCTGAAATCAGGAGAAAAAAGATGAAAAAGAGGGATGGGTGGGAAGTAATAAATTGGAGTTAGTAGGATGAGGATGTACTGGGTGTTGAGAAGTGACATGAATCCAAATCTTCCACCATCTTCAGTATTCTTACTGTCTCTGGATGCCACCCAGCTCTATCATGGCTGCTCATCCTAGCCCTCAACCATCACTATGTTATAGAAAACCACTTGCTTGAACAAGCTTAGGAGATGCAGACATTCTAATTTTCTGCTGGTTCCTAATCTGCTTCCTTTTATTTTATGAGTTAACAATATTAGCAACTGTATAACTCTATGTTGGTTGATATATGCATCATTCTTAAATTACTAAAGATAGTGGGAGGTAGGTATGATGCTGGTAGCTGGGAGGATGAGGTGGATCATCTGATTGTTAGGCATGAGTCTTGAGTGTCAGGCATGGGGTAAATGGTGGAACTGTGATGCATTAAACTTTGTGAGTAGTTGGTGTGTAATGCAGAGGAGATGTCATGTGAAGATGACCATGTGGCAATATTACCCTTCTTGTGACACTGCTGTCAGATCCCCTTGCTCATATTACAAGAACTGACCTCTCTTTTTTCACTGCCTTTCTGAGGTTGGTCCTTGAGGCCTCTGGTTTCCCTCCTCCTGCCCATCTCCACCATTAATGTCTTCAGCACGCTAGAACTATTTCTTCCTATCCTGGTATTCCATTTTCTGTTTTTAAATAGCCGCAATTTATGAGGGACAGGCACACTGCAGAAAAAAAACTGCAGATTATATAACTGATTGATCTGGGGGAGTGCCCTTCCTCACCACTCACTCCATCCTGAAACTACCATCCACATTCCAAATTATGTGCTTTTCTGTGTATCCAACTTTTGGAACTGGAACTGGACTCAGAAAATTCAGGCAGGACAATTGTTTCTTTCTCTTTGCTTGATAGATCAGTATGAATTTTAAAAACATATCTTCACTTTTGATTCTC
Organism: Hemiscyllium ocellatum; assembly: GCF_020745735.1. Lineage (NCBI taxonomy): Eukaryota > Metazoa > Chordata > Chondrichthyes > Orectolobiformes > Hemiscylliidae > Hemiscyllium > Hemiscyllium ocellatum. The sequence continues at coordinate 26,543,419 of NC_083437.1, forward strand.
ATTAGATATTAGCTAAGTATGATGAATTAACTGCACAATTTCTCTCTGACAGAAAGCACTAATATGACTCAATGGCTGAGTTTCAACAGAAGGGAATGAATTTGAAAATAATCCATTCTTCCAAAGTTACAAATTCATAATACATGTCAAATTTTTTGCTCAACAACTAGGTCAAAATAATATGCATGGAGCACTGGGAGTGGGAAAGAAACAACAATAGCACATCTGACCTATGAGCTGGAAGCTTTAACTAATTCAATTACAGTCAAAATTAAAGTATTAACTGAGTTTCACTGGATCTTATTCCTATGTCTCTATTGATGTAACTGTCTCAGCTTGATGACCTGCTTTGCTCTGCTAATATTGGTTTTGATCCTTGGAAAGAAAAGGAAATTATTAGTTTACTGGATGAACAGGCACGAAAAATTGATACAAATGAGCAAAACATATGACTCACTGAGGATTGTAAATCAAACAGCACTGTTTCCTGAATCATTACAGATGTGAACGTTTAATGAAACCATGAATTGTCCAATACTACCTGTTTACCCTAAGTTAAAGGACAATGCTGACCAGGTTTTTCTCATTCAGAATAAAATAATTATTTATTGTCATGCTTCATTAGGGAATTGTTCTGGAAATAAAGCCCTGTCAGAGGCATTAATAAAGATTAAAATGTTATAAATATAAGCAAAGTACTCAATTTACCTGTCAAGTAGACCCAGACTTTCAGAAAACATGGAACAAGTTTCTCCATTAAACTACTTAACAAAATCTACTATTTGATATTAATAGATGGATTTTAACCACAGGTAAACAACTATGAACTGTCAACACACAACTATACTAGTTAAATTGTAACCCCCTTACAAAACTCATACCTACATAGAGAGATAGAGACAGGCAGATGAAAGAAATTGGTGATATAGGTAGAAGGGATAAACTGGGAAACTCCACAAACCAACCAGCAACCTGTTTTTGGCCAAATCTCACCCCCCGGTGACTGCCTGTCTATAAACACTGCTTGACCAAAGCAGCAGTGCAAATAACTTACAAAGGGTTTTAGTAACTTGTCGTTTAAAAGTGCAGCAATTCCTTTACACAATCTTTGGTTTTACAATAGTCTATTTTCTCTTTCAGTCCTTGATGAAAAATGAAGAAAAATAATAAGATAAAAAGATGTAGAGTTTACATAATTGTAATCAAACTGTTTATAATCAATGGTAAAATGTAGACCAGATGAATTACTAATTGACAACACTGTAACAAACAAGAACAGTAAATTGCAGGCTTTCTAATTTGTAGAACTTAAACTTTATACTTTTAAAAACTCCTTACACACACACAGATTGAAAAAGAAAACTTAACAAATACAAATGAGTGGAGGTTGGGGGTGGTGCAGAATAAGCATTAAAACATAATTTTGTGTTACCCAGTCCAAAATCACAAAACTAGGTGAGTTGGTTCCATATTTTGTTTCTTTGGTGATGCTTTGATGTTTGCAAAGCGATGATTATTCTTTAATTCACTGCTTGTTTGGCTGGATTCAAGTAGCTTTGCTTTTCTCTGGGCTTTAATATTTTTCCTTTCTGCAACTTCTGCATTTTCCCTCTTTCAACAGAGAATTGGAGAAAGCAGATTTTCTGAGTAAGGAAACAGAGATGTTGATGCAGGACAGTTCTAGGGCTTCTGTTTTCATTGTCCCACATGATCTGTATTAAACTGCAGGCAGTTCAATCAGATGGAAAGTAGTAATGACAAATTTGTTGCACATTGTTTAACTCAAGTGTACTAGAAGGGAGGATAAGTAAGGGAAGGCTATAATAATAGGAGTAGATTATTGTTTCTATGGTCACAAATAGGTCTACAGAATGGTGCTGGGATCAAGGATGTGACCAGATGCCTGAAGGACAATCTGGAGATCTGGAGTGGGATAGTGAACAGTCAGTGGTCATGGTACACATTAACACCATTGGTTAAAAAAAAGATCAAGTTGAAAATTGATTGCTACCAGTGGCACTTACTAGTCAGAGTAGAAATAGCGAGGTATATCAAATGAATACGTGACTGGAGAGATGGTGCGGCGGGGAGGATCTCAGACTCTTGGACCATTGAGATCACTTCTGAAGGAGGTAGAAGCAGTACAAGTTTGATAGGTTGAACCTGGGCAGGACCAGAACTGATACTAAAGGGGAATATTTGCCATTGTGGTTGAAGTGGGTTTAAAGCAAAATGGAAGGGGGATGGGAATCTACACAGGGAGACAGAAGAGAGGGACACAAGAGCAAAAACAAGAGAAAGGATGGGAAATAAAGTGATTAGCAGAGAGTTCAAGGGCAAGAATCAAACAGGGTCACAGTGCAAATAATGCAAATAGAACAACAGTGTTAAATAAACAAACCTTAAAGCCTTGCCTCTTAATGTGTAGTGTACTCACAATAAAATAGATGAATTAGTTGCACAAATAGAAATGAACAGGAATCATTGGGATTATGAAGACATGGCTGCAGGTTGATCAGGGATGAGAACTGAATACCCAGGAACATTCAGGTTTTAGGAAGGACTAGACAAAGAGGAAAGTGAAGTGGGTAGCATTGCTTGTTAAAAGAGAAATTAACATTGTAGTGAGGAAGGATTTTAGCTGTAGTAAATTGAATTTGTATGAATAGAGCTTAGAAACAACAAGGAGCAGTAGGCAATAATGGGGGTTATATATTATCCCACAAAATATAATGGTAACTTTGGGAAAAGCATTAAACAGGAAGTTAAAGACACAAGCAATGTCAGTACAGTTATCATTATGGTCACCTTTAATCTTCATAAAGATTGGGTGAATCAAATCAGCAACAATACTGCAATTAAAGAATTTCTGGATGTACATAGATGATTTTTTGGATCAATGTATTGAGGAACGAACCAAAGAACAGGCTATCCTGGACTAGATATTTTTTAATGAAAAAGGAGTGATTAGCAATCAAGCTGTGCAAGAACCAATCACTGAAATGGAGAGTGATATAGTTGATTCTGAGTCTAGGGTCCTCAATCTAAAATAAAGTAACCTACAATGATATGAGATGCAAGCTGGCTATGATAAATTGGGAAATGCTACTTTAAGGGATGATGTGTATAGGCAAAGGCAAACCTTTAAAGAAGGCATGGAGGAACTGCAACAATTGTGCATTTCCGTTTGACACAAGTACAAAATGGGAAAGGTAGCCCCACCATGGTGAACAATGGAAGTTAGCGATAGTATTCAAACCAAGGAAAGAGCATACAAACTGAGGAGTAAGAGCAGTTCAGATTTAAGCAAGGAAGAACAATGGAATTCTTTAAGGGGTGGGGGGGGGTGTAGAAATAGAATACAAGAGAAGGTTTGTGGGGAACTGACTGACTGTAAAAGCTTTTACAGAAATGTGAAGAGAAAAAGATTAGTTAAGATAAATGTAGCTCCTTTACAATCAGAAACAAGGAAAGTTGTAATGGGAACAGAGAGCTGGAAGCTCAATTAAATATGTATTTTGCTTCTATCTTCCCAACAGAGGACACATACATCATCCCAAAAGTTAGGGACTGTAGGACCTAATGAGAGGTAGGAACTGAAGGAAATTAGTATTAGTAGGAAAATGGTGTTGTGGAAATTGATGGGATAAAGGCCAGAAAATCACAGATTACTCAAGGAAGTGGCCCTAGAAGTAATGGATGCATTAAATCTTTCAAGATTTAATGGACTCTGAAACAGTTCCTAAGGATTGGAGGATAGCTAATGTAACCCACTATTTTTTAAAAATGGTAAAGAGAAAATTGGGAATTATAGACTTGTTAGCCTAATATTGATAGTGAGCAAAATGTTATAGTCCATTATAAAAGATTATAATGCTAGAGCACTTGGAAAAGAATAGTACAGGATCAGATTGAGTCAGCATGGATTTACCAAAAGGAAATCATTCTTGACAAATCTACTGTTTTTATTGTTTGAGTATGTAATTAGTAGAGTTAATAAGAAGGAGCCAGTGGATGTGATTCACTTGGACTTTGAAGAACACTTTCAATCAGGACCCACATAAGAAATTAGCATGTAAAATTAAAGTGCGTGTGATTAGAGATAGTGTACTGACATGGATAGAGAACTGATTGGCAGATAAAAAATAAAGAGTAGGAATAAATGTGCCTTCTCCCAACTGACAGGTGATGATGAGTGGGACATTGCAAAGATCAATGTTTGAACAATAGCTTGGACCCCAGCTATTTTCAATATATATTTATGATGTAGATCATGGAACTAAATACAACATTTCAAAGGTTGCAGACAACTCAAAGCCGATTGGGAGAGTGAACTGTGAGGAGGATGCAGAGATGCTTCAGTATGATTTAGACAAGTTGAGTGATTGGGCAAATACATAACATATGAATTATAATGTGAATAGGTGTGAGATTATCCACTTTGGTAGCAAAAGTAGAAAGACAGATCATTATCTGATTAGTGATTGATTGGCAAAGAGGATTATGAAATAAGATTTGGATGTCCATGTAGACCACTGGCTGAATGTAACACTCGCTAAATGTAAAAGTGCAGGTACATTTGATTATGAAGAAGGCAAATAGTATGTTGCCCTCCAAAGTGAGGGAATCAAATGCAGGAGAAGAGATGTCTCGCTGCAATTGTACAGGGCCTTTGAGACCACAAATGGAATATTGTGTGCAGGTTTGGTTTCCTTATCTGAGGAAAGATGTTCTGGCTATGGAGAGAGTGCAACAAAGGTTTACCAGATTGATTCCCAGGATGGCAATATTGAAATATGAAGAGAAAACATATATTCCCTAGAGTTTAGAGGAATAAATATGGGATTACATAGAAACCCTATAAAAGTCTAACAGGACTAGATAAGGTAAATGCAGGAATGATATTCTCAATGAGCAAGGAGTTTCAAACCAGGGATTTAAGGATATGGTTTGGGTCATTTAGGATTAGGATGAGGAGAAATCTCTTAACCCAGAGAGTGATGAGCCTGTGGAATTCTCTGCTACAGAAAGCAGTGAGGCAAGAACTTTGATTATTTTCAAGAAGGAGTTATATATAATTCTTTGGACTAAAGGAATTCAAGGATATGGGGAGAAAGCGGAAACAGAATACTGAGTTGGATGATCAGCTTGATCATATTGAATGGCTGAATATGCACAAATGTCCAAATAAAAGACTCCTTCTCCTGTTTTCTACGTTTCTATGTTTCTACAGTTGCTATTAACAGAGCTTTCCTGAGGCCGCAGCAACTAGTACAAATTGAAAAGACAACTGAAAGATTGTTTCTGGGTAGAGTCATCCTGAATACACACACGTGGTGTGAATTTGTCTGGACTCCTCCCTCGCTCCTTCAATAAGGTAACACAGTAAAGGTAAGTTGTTTTTAAAACTGCATTTATCTCCTTAAGCAGTTTCGTTGATTTAAAGCAATATCTTTTCCCATTTTCGGCCACACTGTCGAAAATAAACCACCCTTTACAAAAGTAATTTAGTCAATTTCATTTTATAGCTTATTGCCGCTTAAGGTTGAGAAGGCACCAGAATTGGGTGTAGTGCCTCAATGAATCTTTCAGCAAATAAGGGTAGAAATTGCAGGATCACTAGTCATAATAAACTTTCAGTTTTCCCTGGACTCAAGGTAGAGTGCCAGAAGACTTGAGGATTGTAAACATTTCAGCACTGTTCAAGTAAAGTTGTAAGGATATACCAAGCAATTACAGATGAGTTAGCTTAACTTCAAAGGTGAGGGGTGTTATAGAAACAATTATGCAGGATATAATTAGTAAACACATTGAAAAAGAATGATTAGGATTAGGAAGATTCAGCATGGATTTCTAAAGGGAAAATCATCTTTGATGAACTTGCTGGAGTTTTTGAAGAGGTAACACAAAGAGATTATGAGGGTAATGTTGTTGGTGTGATATTCCAGAAACTGTTTGATGCAATGCCACACAACAGACTTATAAGGAAAGTTATAGGCCACAGAACAAAAGGGATGGTAGCACTGTGAAATTGGCTGAGTGGTAGGAAACAGTGAGAAATGGTCAATGAATATTTATCAGGCTGGAGGAATGTTTTCAGTGGAGTTTCCTAGGGCTTGGTATTGGAACTCTTGCTTTTCTTGATATATGTTAATCATCTGGATCTTGGTGCAAAGAGGGCAATATAAAAGTTTGCAACTAACATTAAGCCTGGAAGAATTGTAAATTGTGAGGAGGATAGATGATGTACTTTAATCTTAAGGACATTAAAGACAATATGAAATAGTGGATACAATTCTAAAGAGGGTGCAAGGATCTGAGTGATGATTACAGGCAGCAGGAAAGGCAGAGAGAACAATTAATAAAGCATTCAGTGTCCTTAACTTTATTAATGGGGCATAGAGTGCAAGTACAGGGAGGTAATGGTGAACTTAAACAAGACATTTCTTAGACCTCAGCTACAGTATTGTCTACAGTTGTGTGTGCTACATTTCAGGAAAAATACAAATGCATGGAAAGAGTGCAGAAGTGATTTACTTGGATATTTCCAGAAATGAGAAACTTCAGTTATGATTATATTCATGATAAATTGAAGAAGGCAGGACCGTTCTCCTTGGAGGGAAGAAGGCTAAGAGGAGATTTGATAGAGATTTTCTGAAGTAACTCCACAGAGGCAGGTATCCTGTCCCTTTATTTACGTGGGGATAGTCCTTGACACTGATCCAGCTCCCTCAGAGCCAGCTCAGAGTGAATAGCATGTCTGACACTCCTGTTCTTATCTGTCAGCCTGGGCTCTCTGATTGAACCAGATTAAGAGGTCCAACAAGGGGGTCTATGAGGTCCACCTGGCTGACCTTATCACAACCACTACATCCTTGTTTCTCTGAGTCTGAGGAAATAGAGGGTGTTTTAGCACCAGGTCAGATCTTTCCAAATCTGCCTCTGATACGGGCAGCGAGTAAGTTACAGTAGCTCACCTCTTGCGCCTGAAGCATCTTGAAAGAAATTCATTCTCTTCTTCAGATAGCAAAGGCGTCAAGGCAGCGACATCCACCATGTCCATCTCAGATTCAGAGATATCTTCAATGGTTGATGGAGAGGGAGAACCCATGGGTTCTGAAATAATTGATAAAGCTGTCAAGGAGCTGGGCATGTTTTGTTCCTGCATCATTTGCAAGGTTGCAGCTTTCAAATGGTCAATGTGTTTGTTCAGGACTGCCACGCTGACCAAAACTTTATATGTCACTGGACCTGACCTTGCATCAACTATGCCTCTTACCCAAGCAGGACCATTCCAGTGGTTCCTACAGCAAACTGTATCCCCTGAAGTAAACTGTCTCCCTCGCTTAGTGGAGTCTCGTGTCCAGCATTGACATTTCTGATGCCCTTTCACCCAATCCTTCCATGTCTGGCAAGATCAGATTTAACTGGTGCAGAGACTTCTCCCCATTAGAAAATCTGCTGGCGCTATCTCTGTAGTTGCATGCAGGTGGTCCTATAATCAAATAAAGGATAAAGCGTGTTCTGGCAGCGCAAAATGCTGATAACATCGCTGAGGAATTAAGGAATGGTATTTTTGAGAACACTTATCTCTGCAATAGCGCGATTCCAGTAGTGATCATTTCACACGCTTCATTCTGTGCATGAGCCAATGTCTGTATCAAAGTCTCCACGCTATTCTACGCATGCACCAATGTCAGTGTCAGTCTTCATGCTGTTCTGCTCATGCACTGATGTCAGCTGCCTACACAGCAGCTTTCTAAGAGAGGTAATATACAGAGAGCAGCTTTCTGAGAGAGATACATAGAGCAGTTTCCTGTGAAAGGTACAATGCTCTTAGATTATCTCTTTTTTTGAAAAAATGGAGCGACAAAGTGACAAGAATGATAGCAAGAAGCATCCTAGTGATAAGATTATTGGTGGTGAATGCAACAGAAAGGCTGTAGCACTGGAAGAGAAGCTGGATGATATAAAGCATTTTGATCATAAGGAGAGAATATGTGATATAGCTGACTTAACAGGAATGAGGAAATCTACCATATGTGCCATGATGACCCCATGTCCTTGCATTACCAATATTTTTTAAACATACTGTGTTAAATATACTTTTGTTTCATTGATAAATATGATTTATACCTTCATTCAAGCTGTTGGGTGTTTTTTGAGCGATGGTGAGTGATATTTTTTGCTGGTCTGCCCCTAACCCCACTTTTCCCATAAGCTCCATTATTTATATTAAGCAATTTTCTACTAAGCAAGGTTTCACTGGAACACAAGTATGGCATTATAGGAGTAAAACCAGGACAGTTTCATATCTAGTGAAGCTATAGGCAGTTTCTTTAAGCCTGCCTTCAATGTTTGGACTGCTCTTTCTGCCAGACCAGCAGATGATACGGTACGTAACTGTCCTTATATGTCAAATACCATTTGACTTCAGGAAATACTCAAATTTCTTGCTAGTAAACAGTGGCCCGTTATCTGTCACCAGGACTTCCAGGAGTCCATGGATTGCAAAAGATGTGTGCAGTTTTTTTTGGTCATCATTCCCATGTTTGATGAATGAACTCTATGCACGTCCATTCACTTTAAGCGGGTGTCCACAATGAGTAGAACACTGAGCCCATGAAAGGACCTGCATAATCAAGGTGTAACCAAGTCCAAGGTTTCCTCGGCCATTCCCATGAATGTGGAGGAGCTACTGATGGTAATTCTTGTCTTTGTTTGCACTCTGGACACTGCCCTACCAATTGGCTTTGTCTGCATCCAATCCTGACCACCAGACATAACTTAGGGCCATAGAGTCATAGAGTCATAGAGATGTACTGCATGGAAACAGATCCTTCGGTCCAACCCATCCATGCCAACCAGATATACCAACCCAATCTAGTCCCACCTGCCAGCATTCAGCCCATATTCCTCCAAACCCATCATATTCATATACCCATCCAAATGCCTCTTAAATGTTGCAATCGTACCAGCCTCCACCACTTCGTCTAGCAGCTCATTCCATACACATACCACCCTCTGTGTGAAAAGTTGCCCCATAGGTCTCTTTTATATCTTTCCTCTCTCACCCTAAACCTATGCCCTCTAGTTCTGGACTCCCGGCCCCAGGGAAAAGATTTTGCCTATCTATCCTATCCATGCACCCCATAATTTTGTAAACCTCTATAAGGTCACCCCTCAGCCTCCAACGCTCCAGGGAAAACAGCCCCAGCCTGTTCAGCCTCTTGCTATAGCTCAAATCCGCCAACCCTGGCAACATCCTTGTAAATTTATACTAAACCCTTTCAAGTTTCACAACATCCTTCCAATAGGAAGGAGAGCAGAATTGCACGCAATATTGCAACAGTGGCTTAATCAATGTCCTGTACAACCGCAACATGACCTCCCAACTCCTGTACTCAATACTCTGACCAATAAAGGAAATCATACCAAACACCTTCTTCACTATTCTATATACCTGCGACTTCACTTTCAAGGAGCTATGAACCTGCACTCCAAGGTCTCTTTGTTCAGCAACATTTCCTAGGACCTTACCATTAAGTGTATAAGTCCTGCTAAGATTTGCTTTCCCAAAATGCAGCACCTCGCATTTATTTGAATTAAACTCCATCTTCCACTTCTCAGCCCATTGGCCCATTTGGTCAAGATCCTGTTGCAATCTGAGGTAATCCTCTTCACTATCCACTACACTTCCAATTTGGTGTTTTCTGCAAACTTCCTAACTGTACCTCTTATGCTCGCATCCAAATCATTTATGTAAATGACAAAAAGTAGAGGACCCAGCACCGATCCTTGTGGCACTCCACTGATCACAGGCCTCCAGTCTTGAAAAACAACCCTCCACCACCACCTCTGTCTTCTACCTTTGAGCCAGTTCTGTATCCAAATGGCTGGTTCTGCCTGTATTCTGTGAGATCTAACCTTGCTAAACTTCTCATGAACATCTTCATTTTAGAAATCCCTGGATGACTCTGGTGAAGTTCAGCCAATATCTGGTGGTGACCTTTGCTTGGGACAATCACTCTTGCTCCCAGGAATAATATGCCATCCTCTCCTGTGATCTGGTCTCTTTGGATCCAAAAAGGTTTCTGTTCTGATTGTGATAGCCCTTTGGTTTCCCCCATCACCACTAGCTGCTTCACTTTTGCCAGGATCAGATCTTTTTGCATCACGTTCTGATAATATCAACAGTGACTCAGGGTGTCCAGAAAGTTTAAAATCAGGAACAACTCTTCCAGTGGCGGCTTCACCAGAGCATATCTGCCAGCAGGAGGAGGATCAATGCATCTGCATTTGTTACTTGGCCTTCCAGACGATGATTTTCTACTATGTCTGTTGCTACCGATGTGATCTCCTCTACATTGGGGAGACAGGATGCCAACTTGCGGAATGTTTCAGATTCCAACCCAGCCGCCACTCTTAGCACCTTCTCTTGCCACCGCAAGAAGTGCAAACCTGCACCTACACCTCCCCCCTTACCTCCGTCCAAGATCACAAAGGATCCTTCCACATCCAACAGAGATTTACCTGTACTTCCACTCATGTCATCTACTGTGTCCATTGCTCCTGACGTGATCCCCTGTACATTGGGGAGACATGACACCAACTTGCAGAACATTTCAGGGAACATCTCCGGGACACATACACTAAACCACCCCACCGCTCTGTGGCTGAACACTTTAAGTTCCCCTCCCATTCTGCCAAAGACATGCAAGTCCTGGGCCTCCTCAACTGCCAAACCCTAACCCTCCAACAACTGGAGGTAGAATGCCTCATTTTCTGCTTTGAGACCCTCCAACCCCATGGGATCAATGTGGATTTCACCAGTTTCTTTATTTCCCCACTCCCCCACCTTATCCCAGATCCAACCTTCCAACTCGGCACCACCCTCTTGAACTGTCCTACCTATCCATCTTCCCTCCTGCCTATCCACTCCACCCTCTTCTCTGACCTATCACTTACACCCCCACCTTCATCTGCCTATCACATTCCCAGTTACCTTCACTCCAGCCCCACTCCCATTTATCTCTCAGCCCCCTTGGGCCACAAGCTACATTCCTGATGAAAGGCTTATGCTCAAAATGTCGATTCTCCTGCTCCTCAGATGCTGCCTGACCAACTGTAATTTTCCAGCACCACACTCTTCGATTCCCAGATGGTGTTCCAACTTGTAATTATGTGCACTTAGTATCAGAGCCCAAAGCTGAATTCAGTCTGAAGCTATGGGTGGCACTACTCTGTCCTCTTTAAATAGACCTAGCAGAGATTGTGTTTTTTTTTATTATAAATTACATCCATAAAGGTATTGGTGGAACATACTGACTCCAAATATGACCGCCAAACCTTCCTTCTCTATCTGGGCATATTTATGCTCTGCATTAGCCAAAATCCTGGATACATACTCTACTGGGCGTTTTTCTCCACCGGCCACCTATGAGCTATTAATACTCTTATGTCATGCAGGGAGGCATCACATGTCAGTACCAGATCTTAATTGGGATCATCGTGTGCCAACACCTTAGAGGATAATAGCTGTTTCTTCACTTATCTGAAATCTATGTCTTGGCCACCTGACCATTTCCATGGCTGAGCTGAAAATGTGTTGCTGGAAAAGCGCAGCAGATCAGGCAGCATCCAAGGAACAGGAAATTCGACGTTTCGGGCATAAGCCCTTCACCCGAAACGTCGAATTTCCTGTAGCTTGGATGCTGCCTGACCTGCTGCGCTTTTCCAGCAACACATTTTCAGCTCTGATCTCCAGCATCTGTAAACCTCACTTTCTCCTCCCATTTCCATGGCTGACTCTTTTTTAAGAGTTGATGCAAAGTTGCCAGATTACGTATGAATTTTCCATAATAATTCATCAGTCCAAGGAAATACCTAAGCTCTGGTGCAGCCATGGGTGCCGGGACACCGTTAATTGCCCTCACTTTATCTTCCAAAGTGTGTAACCCAATTTTGTCAACTCCTTAACCCAATTAGGGAATTGGGCTGCCTGAAACATACATTTTTCCCTTCTAAGGCATATGCCTGCCTATGAAAATGTCTAAGGACTATGTTCAAGTTCTGTAAGTGGTCTTCCAATTAACACATTATTAGCATGTCATCTAGATAAATTGCGACCTGGGCTGGGCCTTGTAAAACATTCTCCATCCTCTACTACAAAATTATACAAGCTGGCAATACTCCAAATGACAATCACATATACGGTGCAAACTCTCATGGGTATTGATTTTAGCATTCCTCTGGGAATCCTCATCTAACCACAATTGCAAGGATGCATAGCTCATGGCCAGCTTTGTGAAGGACAACACACCCCCACCCAAGCTTTGCATACAAACACTATATGCACAGGATTGGGTATTTACCCAGCTGCAAGAAGCAGTTTACCATTTGATTAAAATCCCCATAAAAGCGAACCAACCTGTCAGGCTTGATAATCAGCACTGCCTATTCAGCAAGCTGGATTGGTTTGATGAATCCTTCACTTTATAGTCTTCTGTTTTCTCCCTCTACTTTTGCCCTTAAGGCAAAAGGCACTGGGCTGGCCTGACAGAATTATGGAATGGCTTGCTGGTCAACATACAAGAATGGCCTTGGCTCCTTTGAAAGTCCCTCGATCTTTCTGAAAATCTTCCAGGTGTTTAAATAGGACTTCAATCAGGCACATTTTCTAATTGAAAAATCTGAGCCAATCTAGGTTAACCTTTCTCAACCAATTTTGTCCCATCAAGCTTTGGCCCAAGCATTTTACTACAATCGTGGTAACTGAACCAGCTGCTTCTCATAAGAGACCAGAATCAAATCAAACCCATAATTTGTAAAGGTTCCCTAGCATAGGTTCTCAGTCTGGCCGAGGTGTTACACAAAGTTAAGGGTTGGAATCCTGATGAAGTTTGTTATAGACTGGTTCTCCAATCGCTGAAACAGCCGATATCGGCCTCCATTAGAACCAGGTGACCATTTTACCAGATGTTTATTTTGATTTATTCTGATTTGGATGTTGCTAAGCAATGTAATTGTTCCAAACCAGAACTAAGTGGACTTTCCAGGGTGTGCACACTCCTGCATGCCAGCCTATGAGTTCTCTTATTCAATTCAGGCCGAATGGGACTGTTTTGCTGTCTCGAGTGTGCATACTGGCAACAACAACAATGGCTGCCGGCCTGGATCCTGAAGAAAATATTAACTGTTTGGCTGAAACTTGGTATTGCTTTGGCGTTTTGCTGTGTGCTGACCTACAGGATATGTCCTGAATAAGGTTATGCAATTGCTTTCACTCAAGTGATGGTCCCCAAGCCCATTTGGCCTGGTGAGGGTGTCCACTTCCATTGCCATACTTTACATACACTGCAACTTATATGCTCCACTTGTCGCATTCTCCAATGACAAAACCATTTGTAGTGCCTGTTTGAAGTCCAGCTGGGCTTCAGCTATTAGGCACTTTTTGCATGGTTTCATCATTAATCCCATGTACCAAATAGTCTCTCAGCATCTCATTAAGGGTTAAACCAAAATCACATGCCTGTACCAGTCATCTTAACCTAGTCAAAGATCCCAATACAGATTCCCCTGGTTCTTGAATTGCTGAGTAAAACCACTAATGTCTCAGAATTAGAGGAGGCTTGGGGTCATGATATTCCTTAACTATATCCATCAATTCTTGAAAGGTGTTAGTATCTGTTGCCTCAGGGAAAGTTAGTCTCCTAATAACAACAAAGCCATGGGTCCAAAAACTGTCAGGAGAATGACTCATTGCTTGTCATCTGCCCCACTGTTATTTGCCCAGAAACAAATAATGCATTCTTTCCACATACTGGACCCAGTCTTTGATGGCAGGATCAAATGAGTCAAGTTTACCAAATAACGACATGATGCCAGAAATTATTGCTCAACTTAAGCAAATTTCTTAAGTAGCGTGCTTTTCTCTCATTCTCACTGAAATAACATCCACAGAGCCGAAATCCTGTCATCAAATCACCTTTTATTTATATGTGGAGAGTTGTTGACACTGATCTAGCTCCCTCAGAACAAGGTCCCAGAGTGAACAGGATGTCTGACACTCCTGTTTATATCTGTCAGCCAGGGCTCCCAGATTTAACATGGTTAACAGACCCAGTCAGGGAACTCATATTCTATGAGGTCCACCTGTTGACCTGTTACAATCATCACAGTTTCAAAACTATGAGTAGCCTGTGTAGAGTGGACAGGAAGAAATTGTTCCCAATAATAAAATAAACCAAAATGAGAGGGCTTCAATTTAAAGTAATGTGCTAAAGAAGCAAGGGTGTTTTGTGATAAGACTTTCTCAAACAGCAGTTAGTTAGTGAACTGAATGAATTGTCTGGAAATGTGGTAGAGGAGGTTCAACTGAGACAGTTGAAAGAGCATTGAAGGATTATTTGGATAGTAATGATGTGCATGAATATGGAGAAAAAAGGCAGGGCATTAACATTAGGGATTGAAAATTGTTCAGGCATGGTCTCCTTCTGCATCTTAACAATTCAATGATTCTGTAATTCTTCTACAAACCTTTAAAACGGATGAGGAGGAATGTGATGGGCACCTGGAAGTACTCAAGGACGCCCTCATAAGAACGGGATATGATGCTCAACTCATCAACTGCCAGTTCTGACATGCCATAATGACCTCCTCCGGACACAGACACGAGCTGCAACCGACGGGGTACCCTTCATTGACCAGTACTTTCCTGGACCTGAAAACTACGCCATGTTCTTCGCAGCCTGCAACACATTATCAATGACAACGAGCACTTTGCCAAGACCTTCCCCACACCTCCACTTCTTGCCTTTAAACAAACACCAAACTTCAAACAAATCATTGTTCATTGCAAACTTCCCGGCTTTCAGGACAACACCATATAACCATGTCATGGTAGACGCTGCAAGACGTGTCAGAGTGTTGACATGGATATCACCCTTACGCGTGGCGATATCTCCCACCGTGACATGGCAGGTACTCATGTGACTCAACCAACATTGACTATCTCATACGCAGCAGGCAAGGATGCCCTGAGGCATGGTACATTGGTGAGACCGAGCAGAGGCTACGGCAATGGATGAATGGACACTGCACAACAATCAACAGACAGGAGTGTTCCCTCCCAGTTGGAGAACATTTAAGCAGTCGGGGACTTTCGACCTCGGACCTCCGGGTGACCATTCTCCAAGGAGGACTTCGGGACAGGCAACAATGCAAGGTGGCTGAGCAGAGGCTGATAGCCAAGTTCAGTACCCATGGGGATGGCCTCAACCAGGACCTTGGTTTCATGTCACACTACAGGTGACCCCACTGCAATGCACTACACACACAAACACACACAGGTACTCCTACACGCACACACACTCCTACAGACACATACACACTCCTCCAGACCCATACACTCATGCAGACCCTCTCTCATACACAAGCTCTCTCTCATGTGCTCACACATACACTCCCACATTCGCATGCATACATGCACCCTCTCACAGATTTATACCCCTTTACACTCATACTCATACACATACACACACTCTCTCACAGATTCTCATAACCCCCAGGTCCCCCCCCCCCCCACACACACACAAGCACACACATGTTTGTGGGGTGAATTTGTACTTGCAGAATTACATTTTATTTAGCTCAAAAAACTGCATGAATCTATGTAAGATTCTGTAACTCTGTTTTTTAGATTAGAATCAGTCTGACCGTTGTGCCACAAACAGTCTCACACAGGGCAGCTCACACCTTCAATGCATTATCTGGCCGACATGACACCAATTGTTAAAGTTCACTTGAAAATATAACTTTTAAAAAGTTCTGTGATTTACATATGAAACAACTGAAACCAACATGTTCATTCTAAAAGATGAGAGACTTAACAAACAATCCAGGTCCTTTTCAAGATATGATTTCAGTTACATCACACTGTAAACTTTTGCTATAAATTCTGTCTCTTACAATCTTATACTCCACAACCACCTGATGAAGGAACAGCGCTCTGAAAGCTAGTGCTTCCAAATAAACCTGTTGGACTATAACCTGGTGTTCTGTGATTTTTAACTTTGTACACCCCAGTCTACCACCAGCATCTCCAAATGTTTAAAACAACATTCAACTAACTGTGTCACCCTGGCTTACTTAATAGCACTGGAGCCCTTGAGTATAACATTGATTTAATGGTTTTGTAAAGAATAATGTAAGAACTATAATCTAGTGACTCATACTTTCAGGAGTCAACATTGGCAAATTTAATGAGGAAGCTCAGGCCAAAAGAATTTTGGTCCAGTTCATGTACTTCAATTTTGATTTAATATGTAGGGTTTGTTAATATGGTTTAATATGTTTAATATGGTTTGTTAATAGGGTTTAATATGTAGCATTTGTTATGGACTGACCCCATGTCTCTAGAACTTGACTCACATTTAATGGAAACCCAATTCTGACAAATAGGCATATGGAAGGAGGGGTACTTTTCCCCAAACACCATTTCAGTTTAGATACTGTAATTGTTAGTTGCCTGACTTCACCTTTAAAGAGTGTTTTTGCACTTACATCAGATTGGCTTGATTTGGTCATTTCATTTGATTTCGGATGAAGGGCTTATGCCCGAATCGTTGATTCTCCTGCTCCTCGGATGCTGCCTGACCTGCTGTGCTTTTCCAGCATCACACTCTCTACTAGGGATTTCAGTTGTAGATTATTACTTTTATCTAAAGTATTAGGTTCCCTGTCAGAACATATACATTTGAACAGACTTGTGACGTACGGGATGGGACGATTGGTCGCAGCTATTTGGCGTCGATGTTTTGGCACAGCCGTTCGGGCATCAGCTGATTTGGCACCAGCCCATTTGGCGGCGGATGTTTTGGCGTTAGCAAAAAAATGTTGATTGATTCATCATCATTCAAAGGTAGAACTTTAAAAAGTTTTAAAACTGTAACTTTATTGAAAAAACATTAAATCTGTTAATCATTAAAAACATTAAACCTATTAATCACTAAAAACTGTAACGTAGCTTTATTTAGTTCATTTAGTAATTATGAGCAAGGCTCCTCAAGTACTTGATAACATCCATGTTTTCAAATCTAAGAACAGTTTCATGTATTCTTCTATCTGCATCTCTATACTTTTTTTAGTTTCTGCGGTAGTTCATGCCCAGCTAGTAACCCTTCATAATATGCATCTCTACCTTTCTGTACTTTATGCAGGCCATCTATTAATTTCCATATGGTGGGATGTTGCATGCTAAGTTCGTATTGTAGTCAACAGTGGGATGCCTCCACATGATTTTTTGTGCGGTCTTCCCCGTTTAATGTTCTCTGATGAAGGTTCCAAATCTCATGGAGAAATAGAGGAGTTTGTCTTCCATTTCCTCGTCTGTTCTGACGACCAACATACGTATCTTCAAACCAGCTGAGTAAATCTTGAAGTTCTTGCAGTTGTTCAATCACTAGAGCATCCAGATATTCATCAATCCTGTTCAAAAGGTACAAAGGCAAGGGCAATAATCATTCTAGCTTTTAACCTGAAATCAGGATCAGTGTTATACAAACTAGTGAACTCCAATCTAGCTAAATGTTTTTGCATATTTTGAGCTAAATGGAAAAAAATCCTTTTATTTGAACATCAGGGAATATGTCCTTCAGAGCACTGTGCGCAGCTCGTTCAAAATTGCAGATGAATGAAGTGGGTTTTAAACTGGGTTCTATTTCTTTCAATAACTCAAACATTCTCACGTATGTGGTGTGTTGCTTGTTGGGCAAAAGGGCATACACTTAGGGTGAACACCTCTGTATTTTTTTGCCAGAATTACATAAATCTGAGAAAAGAGGCTGGGAGCAATACTGAATGTGCCATTGACAAACTACATATCACATGTCACTAAGTGTTGGAGCCAGCTCTGTCTTCCGAAGATTAATATTTCGTCGGGACCTGGTCTGCTATCACACAGTAAAAAATTTTCTTCCACACCTAGTTAAGGGAGATATATTCTATAGCATTCTGGCACAAATAATTGTTGCAAATCAGATGGATTGGTGGGGGCATTCATCACTGAATTACGCTTTCTGCGTATTATTTTCCTCAAAGCAAACATATTTAGAATGACAGCTAGACTAGCTTGGGATATGTGTGTCAAACATTCATTAACAACTACAATTGGTGACTCAAGAGTCTCCTCTGCTCTCTTTTTTATTTTAGTTATCACAAGTGTAACCTGTAATTGTGCAGCAGAAGCTTCATGCAAGTGGCTGCTCAGTTCCCTCACCACCTCTCCAGCTTTGGTATGGAGACATGCTTTGCACTGACTTTTTTGCTCACAACACCAAAATTTCAAGTTGCTGTCAACTTTGCTTGTTTCGTCAAAGACGTAGAGGAATCCATTATGCGCAATATTTTCTTTACCACATTTTGTTAATATCTCCTCAACCATCATATGGATAAAAGGATTTTAAAAAATGGCAAAAAAACGAAACACTTGTGGCAGCGCACCTGCAGTTAACTCAACTGAGGCTAAGGACTAACTGTAGCCTGAGCAAACAGTTAAACGAGGAGAGAGCTAGTTTTCCTGTTTCCAAATATGTACTAGCTCAATTTATACAAAGGAATACAAAGGAAATGCAAACAGCAACATACCTATTGGTCTTTTCGAGGCTGCATGCTCAACTACTATATACAAAAACACTTAGTACAAAAAATGCATGCAATTATATGTTCATATGTACAAGTAGTATATTTATGTTGAAATTAAACTTATCTACACCATTTGATAAATATGCATGGTTATTCAAATAATAGATGGCTATATAACAGATATATTGTAATTTTGTTACGCTAAAGCTGTCTATACAGACAGATTTACAAATAAAGAAATGTTCTCAGCGCCAAAACGTATGTCGCCATATGGGCTGGCGCTAAATAGATTTGGCACCCAAATGGCAGTGCCAAAATGCCAGTGCCTAAACGGCTGTGCCAAAACGTACCAAACCTGTGAAGGTTTGCATTGGTGCATGGAACTTGTATGGCGTGAAGATAGTCTAACCGTACTTAATTGTAAATGGTATAATGCAATAATGTAATGAATGTGTAAAAGTGCATGGATTTGATGTTATACTATTTTAACAATATTAACCTGTGTTATTATTGTGACAGAGCTAAATTCAATCCAAAAGTATTATTTGATCAGTTGTACCAATGTCTGAGATATTGTTTGCTTAGATGTGATTGAAAACAATAGCTGTGCTCTGCAGAGATGCTCAATAATTTTTGTATAAGAGGTTTATGCTAGAACATGAACATGGAGGGGCTTCTTAGCAAATTTATAATATATGCATATCATATTTGAATATTCGCTAATTAATATTCTTCAAATACTATTTCCTTATATTAAAAATGTAGAAATTGTACTGTTTTGGGGAATGAAATCTTCAAAGTTGGAGTGGACTGACATGGGAACTTGAAGCTCAACTTATTTCTGGCAATGTGTACTACCTATAAGATGCATGATAGAAACTCACATAGCATATTCAAGAGCAACTTCAATACAGGCTGCTGCTTTCACCTAAAAGGGAAAGAGCTGCAGGAGCATGTGAACACCATCATCTCCTGTATCCCTCCAACTCACATACCATTCTGTATTATGCTTACATTGCAGTTGCTTCATCAGTACTGTGTCAAAATTGATATTTTGTGAAGGTAGTTCACCATCCTTCTAAAAGCTGAGGATAAGCAAATAACAATAGAAAATGCTGGAAATACTCAGCAAGTTTTGCCATCTGTGGAGTGAGAAAAATTCTAATGGAATATCATTAACTTGAAAGGTGAACTATGTCCTCTTGTCTGCAGATGCTGCCAGACCCACTGAGTATTTACATCACTTTTTGTTTTTATTTCAGATTTCCACATCATAATATTTTGCTCTTAACATCAGCCTCACCAATAAATTCTGGATTCTAATAATGTAGTTTCCAAACAAAAAGACTTTGATTTGTGTACTGTTGCCTGTTTTTATTTGAGGTATCACTGGGTTGTTACAGTAGGCCTCAGTGTCTGATGGCTAATGAAGGGATGCTGAGCCAGCATCCTCTGCCTGACTCACTATCCAGTGACTTATGATGGAAAGTGGATGTGTATGGAGAGTGTAAGGAAGTGTCATAACATTCAAGGCTATAGGCCTAGTGCAAGAATGTGGGATTAGTGTAGTATATTTTTGTATATTTATTATATTTTAAATTTAGTATATTTTTGGTGGTACTAACAATCAACCAAAGGGCCTTTTCTGTAAACTATGATTCAATGATTTTATGACATTGAATGAGAGCATGATTGGGTTCTATTGGGCTGCTTCCCTGGTAGATAATTCTTAAACATGAAGAATGGCCTTTATTTAGCAGATTGAATGGTGGGCAGGTAGGAGGGGGCAGAAGTAAAGATAAAATAAAACTAGGATTAGAACAAACATGCCATAAATTGCACTCTATAAAAGATACACCTGTTAAAGCATTAGATCGATAGATTCCTGTCATACACACCCTTGTTAATTCAGACACACCCAGACAACCAATGAATATTTCCATTGTTTCTATCCCAGCAACCGCTTTGATCCTAATGCAGGCTCCTCTTCTGAGGAATGTCCCTTTCAGAAACCAGATTGTCCACATAATTTTGCAAAACCTTCAGTATGCTAGCCTTGGTATTTGACATCAACAAGGCTCCTGCCATCTCCTACGACTATTATTTTTAACCTTTTACTATCCTTTCAGTGTCATTGTTCTGAATTCTATGAAATCATAGACACCCTCTGTGACCTTTTAATAATAGTAAACTTTATAATATCCCAGCCAACAGTTGTCTTTATTTTTCAATTATCTTATTTAATATTTTCATGCCAACTGAGGTGTCAGATTGCCAGATGGATTTTTTCTTATACCTCATGGGACATGGGCATTGCTGCCTGGCCAGCATTAATTGACTATCCAGCATTGCTTGAAGTGCTGCAGTCCATTTGCTGTAGATAGACCTACAATGCTGTTGGGAGGGAATACCAGGAGGTTGATCCAGCAACAGTGAAAGAACAGCAATATATATTTCCAAGTCAGGATGGTTAGTGGCTTGGAGCAGAACTTGCAGGTGGTGGTGTTCCCATATATCTGCTGCCCTTGGCCTTCTAGATGGAATTGACTGTGGGTTTGGAAGGTGCTGCCTAAAGATATTTGTGAATTTCTGCAGTGCATCTTGGAGATAGGATACACTGTTGCTACTGAGTGTTAGTGCTGTAGGAAGTGAATGTTTGTGGACGTGAACCAATCAAAAAGACTGCTTTGTCCTGGGTGGTATCAAGTTTCTTAAGTATTGTTGCATCTGCTCTCATCCATGCAAGTGAGCAGTATTCTATCACACTCCTGACTTGTGCCTTGTAGATAGTGGACAGGCTTTGGGAAATCAGGAGCTGAGATGCTTGCTGTAGTATTCCTGGCCTCTGACCTGCTCTTGTAGCCACTTGGTTTGCACCACTTAGGGTCAGGAACTGGGACTATATGTCAGGTTAATCCATAGTCTCGTGTAATGAACAGGTTTACATAAGTCACTTCACTACTACTTCTTCATTTGATTCTTCTTCGCTTATACTGTTCCCAATTAAGTTACCATCTTGCACTCTGAGCCTTGGTCTTTTGCCTCACTCTCTCAATATAGATTGCATAATGTTAACAGAATTCCAGACTGACTGCTCCTAATGCTTCTCACTAGATAATTTGAAACTGTGTGACGTTGGGCTGTTTGCTTGGCAAAATATTACATACTTTACTTCTATTTAGGACTTCCTTTATATTATCTCTGTGGTAAAGGAAAATGAGTGAAACAAGCTGCAAATTTGCAATGATGGATCTGCTCAAGACCAATTTCATACCCAAAATTTCCAATGACATTTTTTAGACAAAAATCTAGAAATTCTCTCAGTAAGGTGACCAACACTCATCCCTCAACCAAAGACAGATTACAAGAGAAACGTATTGCAGCTATTTGTAGTGATTGTAACAGGGTCAGCCAACTGGACTTCAAAGAATATGAGTTCCCTGATTGGGCTGTTAATCTGGTCCAACCAGAGAGCCCTGGCTAAATTATAAAAAGATGAGTGTCAGAGATACTTGTCAAAGAAATAAAGCGTGACTTGGTGATGGATACTGGCCTCTGTGGAGTTATTTCACTATTTCCATCAATGATGTTTGAGGGAGCTTGCTGTTAATAGCAATACAAGGTTGGGGAAAGACAATTTTGTTAAGCTATGTGTCAAGATTATCCATTTTGAGTGTTTTAGATGGCATCACATTTGAGGTGAGTTTTCTGAAGCAATTACCCACACTTCAGCTTATTTCCAACACAAGCAAGTTCTGTGCGAGTTACATTATGTAGCACATGCAGAAGTTCCTGGTCAAATTGGTTTCTTCTCAGGTCAAAAGTTTTGCCACCATATTTAAAGACCATATGTACACCCTTACAGTCACTGCAATGCAGGAACTCCAGAACAGACTGTGCTTGTCACTCTCATTCTCCCCTGGAGATGTCTGTCATAAGATGGTTCTGTGCTTTAATGATGCCTCTCTAGAGTTTCTGCTTCAGTTCACTAAGGCTAAAGAGGAGGTCTTCTTCCTGTCTGAAGAGCAACAGAAACCCCAACATCAGTTACTGGGAAGCCTGTGCCCAGATTGCATAGTAGATCAATGCATGTAATAGGCATCAAGGAGCTCCACAAGAGTAAATGCCTCTCACTACAAACTCACGCTTTTAGGGTCACCACTCAGTCTAGTTCTGCCATTGCACAGCCATATCACATATAGATGCCCACCTCAAAATCACATACATGATATTTACTGAAGGGCTTACACCCCACCTTACACTGTCAATTGCAAATGCTTTCTGGGTACCGTGCTTTCTACATACTTACTAGGGAGGGATTACTAGCTTGAAGGGTTATGATTGCTCATCAAATGCTCAATCACACATTCCCATTACATAGCCTTTTTCTGTCTCTCATTGTAGGACAAATTGATGCACCACAGGTAGAAAGCCTTCTCAATTGATGAAGGCCTTCATCAATTATAGTTCATGTGGAGGGTGAGGAATAAAACCCATCCTGTGCTGATGGTAAGACTGGACTGGTAGAAACTCGTAAAAAACATTGTTGTCTGCTTTTTTTCAGAAGTGTAGCCACTCACATTTCTCATTACTAAGTTTTGTGCTTCTTCAACGAACAATACTGCCTCTTTTCTTCCACTGATATGAGCAGTCAACAGACAGCAAAATAGAAAAGGATCCAAAAGCTGTCCAGCACAAACACCTCTCAGGATGAAGCCTGTGGCACTTCAAAGGCTGCATTAACAATGCATTCACCCGTATCCTTCACCAGGACAGAGACTTTCAGCTCAGTGGGTACCTTAGCTGGAGTAGATTTGAGACAGAATCTGGTGATCACTGACTAGTATGGCTAGGTCTGGGTGCGGTTTCAAGTGTTTACATTTGCAGAAATGATACCCCAAACTATCAAGTACCTGGATGATGAGGGATGAACTGGCTCCCTTCTTTATCCGCTTGCTCCCATGATTGGTCAAAACAAGGTTCAATTACAAAGAATCCCCTCTTTGCGGATACCTTTCCCCCAACCAAATGGATTTGTTTTATAAGGAGCCAATTTAACTCAGCTTTCTTGAGTTAACCAAAGAGTAAGCTTATTAGTTAGTGAAAGGAAAAGAAATAATCCTGCAACACTTATACAGATGAGAAGTGAGCGCAAAAACAGATAAAGGTTAAAAGATGTAAGGATCTAACTCAATGGGTTGTCAATGAAGAGTAGATAGTGGAACATTGATAATTGAAGATTACTAATTTTGCAGGTGAGTTTGAATCTTTTTGTCCTGTTTCCTTTTGATGGTGGTTCATTGACAGCACCAAAGTAAGAAAGTCCTCCTTTTGACTGGCTTGATAGCTTCTAGCAATAAGTGACAGAGACCTTTATGTGCAACATTGGCCCTGAACTGCAGCAGAACTTCTAGGCTGACTGGAGAATACTCTTGTCTAAATTATCCTTTTTTTCCCTTCACTGCTTTTGCTGTTCATTGTAACTCAGACAAAGCCACTCCCCATTTTCTTACTTTCACAGCTCCATGGCTCAACCAATATAAAACTTCTCCCTGCTAAGCCTACTGTTCAATTATAAGCACCCCTGTTTGAAATATACACATGAGCTTGCTCTTCAGATATACATTGATTCCTATTGTGTGCAAAAGCATGTTCTTGAATCATAAACTGCCCCCTCTTTGCTTTTGCATAAAAGCATGCCCTTAAACCATAAGCTTCCTATGTTTGCTGTGAGTCAATTGCACTGAGACATTACTGAGAAAGAAAATGTGTCTTGCTCTGCTTGGAAGAGCCAAATGCACTTGGAGAAGTGACAGTGCAAGAATGTGTAAGCATACTTTAAGGCCATATTGCTAGAAAGAGTAAGTGCTTACCCCAAATGGATGCAAGAATACTACTCATCAAGTACATGCCTGCATTCTGCTATCATATTTCTGAAGCATTGGGTTTCTTGATTAGATAGACTTTTTTTTGGGAAGGTGTAGTTAATCTCAGCAAGTTGTGGTAGCAATGAGATGCAAATAAATGCAGATAGGTTTCTCACCAGGCAACCCCACAACGAACGGATCAGATCGAAGCTCTACAGTCCTCCCACATCCAGTCATGAATGATGTTGGATGATTAAACAGCTCACTGGAGGAGGAGGCTCCACAAATATCCCCATCCTCAATATGGAAGAGCTCAGTATATCGGTGCAAAAGATAAAGCTGAAGCTTTCACAGCAACCTTCAGCCAGAAGTGCAGAGTGAATAATCCATCTCGGCCTTCTTCAGTGCTCCCCAGCATTAGAGATACCAGCCAATTCAGCCAATTTGATTCACTCCACGCAATATTAAGAAACAGTTGGAGGCACTGGATATTGCAAAGACCATGGCCCCTGACAACATTCCGGCAGTAGTCCTGAAGACTTGTGCCCCAGCACTTGCGGCACATCCAAATTGTTCCAGTACAGTTATATCCTGGCATCTACCCAATAATATGGAAAATTGTCCAAGCATTTCTTGTTCATAAAAAGCAGGACAAACCCAACCCAGCTAATTTCCGTCCCATCAGTCCACTGTTGATCATCAGAAAAGTGATGGAACATGTCATCAGCCATGCTATCAAGCACACCTGCTCAGCAATGACCTGTTCAGTGACGCCCAGTTTGGGTTCTGCCAGGCCCATCCAGCTCCTGAGCTCATTATAGCCTTGGTTCAAACATGGACTGAAGAGCTGAATTCCAGAGGTGAGGTGAGAGTGACATCAAGGCTGCATTCAACCGAGTGTGGCATCAAGAAGCCCTTGCAAACTGGAATCAATGAGTATCAGGACAAACTCTCCTGTGGTAAGATTCATACCTGACATAAAAGAAGATGGTCGTGGTTGTTAGAGGTCAGTCATCTCAGCTCTAGGACATCTCTGCAGGAATTCCTCAGGGTAGCATCCTAGGCCCAACTATCTTCAGCTGCTTCATCAATGACCTTCCCTCCATCATAAGGTCTGAAGTGGTGATGTTCACCAATGATTGTCTGGATGAGTGCAGCCCCAACAAAATTCAAGAAGCTCAATACCATCCAAGACAAAGCAGCCAGCTTGACTGACACTGTATCCACAAGCACCCACTCTGTCCACTACCGATGGTCAGTAGCAGCAGTGTCTATTATATACAAAATGCATTGCAGAAATTCACCAAAGATCTTCAAACAGCACCTTCCAAACCCATCACCACTTCCATCTAGAAGGACAAGGGCAGCAGATATATGGGAACACCACTGCCTTCAAGTTCTCCCCCAAGGCACTCATTATCCTGACTTGGAAATATATGGGTCAAAATCCTGGAATTCTCTTCTTAATGGCATTGTGGGTCAAACCAGATCAGGTGGATTGCACTGGTTCAAGACGGCAGCTCACCACCACCTTCTCAAGAACAACTAGGGACTGGCAATAAACGCTGGCCAACCAGCGACACCCAAATTCCAACAAAATAAATAAAAAGAAGTGACCAGTGGAGTGCCATGAGGATCAGTGCTGGGTCCACTACTTTTCATCATTTATATAAATAATTTGGATATGAGCACAAGAGGTATAGTTAGTATGCTTGCAGATGACACCAAAATTGGAGGTGTAGTGGACAGCGAAGAAGATTACGTTGGATTACAACATGATCTTGATCAGATGGGCCAATGGGCTGAGAAGTGGCAGACGGAGTTTAATTTAGATAAATACGAGTTGCTGCATTTTGGGAAAGCAAATCTTAGCAGGACTAATACACTTAATGGTAAGGCCCTAGGGAGTGTTGCTGAAAAAAAGATCTTTGAAAGTGGAGTCGTGGGTGGATAGGATAGTGAAGAAGGTGTTTGGTATGCTTTCCTTTATTAGTCAGAGTATTGAGTAATTGAGTTGGGAGGTCATGTTGCAGCTGTACAGACATTGGTTAGGTCACTTTGGAAATATTGTGAGCAATTCTGGTCTCCTTCCTATCAGAAGGATCTTGTGAAACTTGAAAGAGTTCAGAAAATATTTACAAGGATGCTGCCAGGGTTGGAGGACTTGAGCTATAGGAGAGGTTGAATAGGCTGGGGCTGTTTTCCTGGAGCGTCGGAGACTGAGGGGTGATCTTATAGAGGTTTATAAAATCATGAGGGGCATGGATAAGGTAAATATATAAGGTCTTTTTCCCTAGGGTGGGGGAGTCCAAAGTAGAGGGCATAGGTTTATGGTGAGAGGGGAAAGATATAAAAGAGCCCTATGTGGCAACTTTTTCACACAGATGATGGTGCGTGCGTTAAATGGGCTGCCAGAGGAAGTGGTGGAGGCTAGTACAATTGCAACATTTATTAGGTATCTGGATGGGTATATGTATAGGAAGGGTATGGAGAGATATGGGCTGGGTGCTGGTAGGTGGAACTAGATTGGGTTGGGATATCTGGTCGTCATGAAATAGTTGGACCGAAGAGTTTGTTTCGGTGCTATACCTCTCTATGACTCTATGAACTATCTGTTGATGATATATTTATCCTGCCACCTGAAGGGGAAGAACTTAATTGTTGAGGTTTCTCTTAATATTAAATGTCTGATTTTTGACCTCTCACCTAATTAAGTCCACCCACCCACCATTCTTCTTATCTTAGTGAAGACTGGAAAATCCCATGTGTGATTTGGCAGATGTGGACTGGTAACACCTGCTTGAAGCCAAATTAATGTAGTAGTGGGAGGTATTCAAGGTGTAGCTCAGGAAGATCAAAATAAAGAAATTCCCAAAAAGAAAATGAGTGAGAGTCGCAAGTATAGAATTTCTTAATGGCAAAGAGCATACAGAGTAGAATAATGCTAAAAAGAAGAAATATGTCAGATGCCCATAGCTCAGCACTGCAGAAAGCCCTTATCTGTAACCTCTTGTGGTGTAAATTGTCTAAATTTTACCCAACAGCACCCACTGGTACTGAGGACCTATGCCTAACACCCATATATCCCACTTCAAACACCTAACAGTACTGCCAGTCTCAAGCTCTTCTCTCACTTGCTTCATGAATCTTGAGCTATTCCACCAAAGCAGAAGCAAAAGATGAAGACAGTGTTACATGCATTTTGTCCAATATCTTGCAGGAAAAGATGGCACAAAACAGAAGGGAGCAGAGCAGAGCCCGCAAAGGAGAAAAAAACCCAGCATCTCTTTGAACCCTAGAAAGGAAATGTTTCTCCACATAATGATGTTAGTTCTATGTGATCTGAGATGTTTGAGGATGCCATCTTTCTGCCTTGTACCTCTTTTCAACTCCCAGCACACCCTCTTCCTCATATTTATCATGATAAACAAGCTGCAAAATATGTGAACAGTGACTTTCTGCTTACCATGCCTTTCTAAACTTTTTCCTTTCCACCAATCTTCTCATTCTGAGTATCTATTTTCAGACTTTCAGGAAGTCATGCCCAGCCATGGGAGCCACAAAAAGAGAAAAAGAGCAACAACATTGATAGAGAGGTCCTATCAATTGATCTAGCAGTCACCAGAGATATTGACACTGCATTAAGCTTGGAAGCTAATAGAGTTGGGATAGGTAGGTGCTGAATCAGCAGGCATAAGCAAGGTGCAACCAGATTGAAAATGAAATGTTTTTTTTCAATTGCCAGATCATTAAAGGGCAAGAAGGCAGACAGGACTGCTACAAAGAAAAATGAGGATCTACTGACTGATCTGCCATTGCTATCAAGAGGAATCCACTTTCAATGTGGCAGAGAAAACTGCTTAGAGCTTGCTGGTCCACAGCTCTGCACCATCTTCCCTTTATGTTGGCACATATTTGGCAGGATTATCTTAGCGCCAAAGTGGAAAAAAGAACGTAACAGTGGAGGTCGCCACTGATGATGTTACCTAGCCAGGTAATGAAACGTCTGGATATCAAACCTACAGCTCAGCGAGCAAACCTATATCCTAAACCTCAACCTGAGCTACAAACCTTGCAAAGAACATAACTGTATTAGTTAGATCTAAAGTGTGAATGGATAATCATTTGTTTTTATATTCACTTAAGTTTACTTGCCTTGTATTGAAATGAATCTAAGCACATTGAATTCCTCCTAAGGATAGCGATATTATGAAGAGATGCAATCCAAATTTTACTTTTAAAAATATTGTGTGGACTCATACAGATATATTTTGAAATTTTAAATAAAGGGCATTTTGCTAAGGAAAATGACATTATATACAACAGCAACAATGTTGTACCTGCGTGGAGCTGAGTTTGGATAGAATCATGTTGTATGAAATCGTTTTAAAGACTCATATGGTCCAGTTTGCAGGTGGAATATGACTATTGCTTTTTTGAGCTCAGTGATAGAGAATTTGAGTCTTCTATTTGATGCCACAATCCATTGCTCCCTCATTCTTCCTTTGTAGTTCCACTCAGCACTGTTTGTGTGTGTGCTGAAAATTCAACAGAAGTTAGCTTTATCACTCATGAAGGATTTCTGTAGGGAAATCATTCAAAAGGGAAGATAAGCAAAAAGAAATCAACTAACTATGGCTGTTCCATGGAGTCATTGCAGTGACTATAGCTTATGTATGCAAAATATGTAAGAAATTGGAATACTATTTGGACCAACCGTGACTATTTTCCTTTCTTTGTGTTTAACCATTACTTGCCCACAATGTTGTAAAGTTAAAACACTGCAGTCTTCACATTTTTTGTTTTTCCTCAGACTTGTGTGTATGTTAGCTTTTTTTTAAATTAAAAGGTTCAATATATATGTGTGTGTAAATATATATTTGCATAATCCAAACTGATTGTCAATAGTCTTTGCATCTTTGTTTGAATACGTTTTTTTCTGGTAATAAACCAGTTATTTGGCATTGACTAAAGAAACCCGACTGACCCGTTCTTAGTGCTGAACCTGATACACTCTGAGACCTATACATTTTAATCAACCTGTTTGGACATGTTGTAATACACAGGGGGATCTCGAAGTCAAATCACCTGAGACTAGTATAATTGGCCATATGACTAACCTGGTTAAATTTAAAATTTGTTGTGACCACTCCGTGAAGAATGGGGCTAGAAAAGGAAGCAGTGCACTTCTACTACCTCAGGCGTAACAATACCATTTGTCTTTGTAATTCCTTTCTGTAATTTCCTATTAATGTAATGACATGTAATTTAAAAACTCTGCATATTACATTCCATCTGCCACTTTCCTGACTCTCACTCAGCTTGTGTATATACTTTGACATTATTTTGTTTTCTTATAGTGTCATAGAGTTATACAGCACAGACCCTTTTGTCCAACTGCACTTACCAGATATCCTAAACTGATCTTGTCCCATTTGCCAGCATTTGGTCCTTATGCCTCTAAACTCTTCCTATTCATGAATCCATCCAGATGCTCATTTAATATTCTTAAGGCAGAGATGGATAGATTCTTGACTAACAAAGGAATCCAAGGTCATTTCTGGCATTTGGGAATAAGACATTGAGGCCACAATAGATCCAACCATAATCTTATTGAATGATGGAACAGGATCAAGGAGCCAAATGGTCTACTTCCGCTTTATATTGTATATGTTTGTACACATCTAAAGCAACCATGCCATAGGTTCAATAAATGTCCTTTGAGATGCCTGCACAGATGCCAGTATACTGAAAACAAGTCACCCTTTATTTACGAGTGCACAATACAATGGCTGTGGCCAGCCAGTTTGGAGCCAGTCCTCCACTGAGGAGATTCTAATCTCCTGTTTATGTTTTTTTAGACTGTGGAGATTCTAAATCTCCTGTTTTTTTTGAGTCAGTCACCTGAATTGAGGATGTTCTAATCTCCTGGTTTTTAAAATTTTTTTTTCTTATTTGTGTTTATGCTGGCGTGAGACACAGTAAAAGATGCAAGGTGTACAAATCTTTACTCAATTCTCACCACCAGGGAGAAAAGAAACACCCAAGTGGCCAGTGACAAGCAATGCCCTTCTCATCAAAGGGCAACGTTGCGTGATCAAACGGTGAGAGGAGGGGAGTGATTAAATCAAAATAGAGTTGGAGGGGGAAATAATGCACTCCACACCCTGCGTTGCTCACCTTTCCCATCTCCTGATTATGTCTATTGTTTTAGGAGTCATCCTCAACTCAGGAGATTCTAATCCCCGGTTATATATTTTTTCTTTTTATAAAAAACCCACACTATCGCAGTTAGGCAGTAGTGCTTTTTTTTCCCCAGCACCCATGGTGTGTATGTGCAAGTGTGAGACACAGTGAACGACAGCAGGTGTATCAATCATTATTCAATTTCCACCACCAGGAAAAAAGAATACTCCCAGTGGCCAATGACAAGCAGAGCCCTTCACATCAAAGGGCAATGCTGCGTGATCAAACAGTGAAGGGGAGGGGAGGGATTAACTCAAAATAGAGTTGGAGGGGGAAATAATGCACTCCACACCCTGCAGTGCCAACCTTTCCCATCAGCTGATTATAGTCTTCCTTTTGTTTTCTTTTATCCAGCTTCCTCAGAACCAGCTCTCAGACTGAACAGAACCTCTGTCACTCCTGTATATATATATTATCCCATACTGCCGCCTAACAGCGATAGTGCTTATTTATTCCCCCGCACCCATGTTGTGTGTGTACAGGTGTAAGACACAGTGAAAAACACAAGGTGCATGAATCTTTATTCAATTTCCACCACCTGGAAGAAGAGAAACACCCAAGTGGCCAGTGACAAACAGTGCCCTTCACATCAAAAGGCAATGCTGTGTGATCAAACAGTGAAGGGGAGGGCAGGGATTAAATCAATATAGAATTGGAGGGGGAAATAATACACTCCACACCCTGTAGTGCCCATCTCTCCCATCTCCTGGTTTATTTTTTTTTCTTTTTTTTAAAAGGAAACACCTGAGTGGTCAGTGATAAGCAGTGCCCTTCTCATCAAAGGGCAATGCCTACATGAATGAAAAAGTGAAGGAGAGGGTAGGGACTAAATCAAAATAGAATTAGAGAGGGAAATAAAGCACTTCACGTCCCACAGTACTCACCTCTCCCTGAAGACCTTGAGAGTGTTGGTGGACACGACATGCTATCTCCTGTTTATATATACAATTTTTATATTTTTCACTCTCTGGACTGAAGAAATTCTGAATCTCATGTGTGTGTATATATAATATATATACATAATTTTCTTCTTATAAACACCCACACTACCACCCAACAGCAATAGAGTCATAGAGTCATAGAGATGTACAGCATGAAAACAGACCCTTCGGTCCAATCTGTCCATGCCGACCAGATATCCCAACCAAATCTAGTCCCACCTGCCAGCACCCAACCCATATCCCTCCAAATCCTTCCTATTCATATACACATCCAAATGCCTATTAAATGTTGCAATTGTATCACCACTTCCTCTGGCAGCTCATTCCATTCATGTACCACCCTCTGTGTGAAAACGTTGCCCCGTAGGTCTCTCTTATATCTTTCCCCTTTCACCATAAACTTATGCCCTCTAGTTCTGGACTCCCCAACCCCAGGAAAAAGACCTTGCCTATTTACCCTATCCGAGTCCCTCATAATTTTGTAAACCTCTATAAGGTCACCCCTCAGCCTCTGACACTCCAGGGAAAACAGCCCCAGCCTGTTCAGCCTCTCCCTGTAGTTCAAATCCTCCAACCCTGGCAACATCTTTGTAAATCTTTTCTGAACCCTTTCAAGTTTCACAACATCTTTGCGAGAGGAAGAAGACCAGAATTGCACGCAATATTCCAACAGTGGCCTAACCAATGTCTTGTACAGCCGCAACATGATGTCCCAACTCCTGTACTCAATACTTTGACTAATAAAGGAAAGGATACCAAACGCCTTCTTCACTATCCTATCTACCTGCGACTACACTTTCAAGGAGCTATGAACCTGCACTCCAAGGTCTCTTTGTTCAGCAACTCTCCCTAGGACCTTACCATTAAGTGTATAAGTCCTGCTAAGATTTGCTTTCCCAAAATGCAGCACCTCGCATTTATCTGAATTAAACTCCATCTGCCACTTCTCAGCCCGTCTGGTAAACATCCTGTTGTAATCCGAGCTAAGCCTCTTTGCTGTTCATGACACCTCCAATTTTGGTGTCATCTGCAAACTTACTAACTGTACCTCTCATCCTCGCATCCAAATCATTTATGTAAATGACAAAAAGTAGAGGACCCAGCACTGATCCTTGTGGTCCTCCACTGGTCATAGGCCTCCAGCCTGAAAAACAACCCTCTACCATCACCCTTTGTCTTCTACCTTTGAGCCAGTTCTGTATCCAAATAGCTTGTTCTGCCTGTATTCCATGAGATCTAGCCTTGCTAATCGGTCTTCCATGGGAAACCTTGTCGAACGCCTTACTGAAGTCCATATAAATCACATTTACTGCTCTGCCCTCATCAATCTTCTTTGTTACTTCATCAAAAAACTCAATTAAGTTTGTGAGACACTATTTCCCACGCACAAAGCCATGTTGACTATCCCTAATCAGTCCTTGCCTTTCCAAATACATATATATCTTGTCCCTCAGGATTCCTTTAAACATCTTGCCCACCACCAACTTCAGGCTCACTGGTCTATAGTTCCCTGGCTTGTTCTTACCACACTTCTTAAACAGGTTGGCACCTTGTTTGCCAACCTCCAGTCTTCCAGCACCTCACCTGTGACTATCAATGATACAAATATCTCAGCAAGAGGCCCAGTAGTCACTTCTCTAGCTTCCCACAGAGTTCTAGGTTAGACCTGATGAGGTCCTGGGGATTTATCCACCTTTACCGGTTTCAAGACATCTAGCACTTCCTCCTCTGTAATATGGATGGTTTGCAAGATGTCACCATCTATTTCCCTGCAGTCTATATCTTCCATATCCTTTCCCACAGTAAATACTGATGCAAAATACTCTTTTAGTATCTCCCCCATTTTCTGCAGCTCCACACAAAGGCCGCCTTGCTGATCTTTAAGGGGCCCTATTCTCTCCCTAGTTACCCTTTTGACCTGACTGTATTTGTAAAAACTTTTTGGATTCTCCTTAATTCTATTTGCCAAAGCTATCTCATGTCCCCTTTTTGCCCTCCTGATTTCCTTCTTAAGCATACTCCTACTTCGTTTATACTCTTCACTCGATCTCTCCTGTCTATACCTTACACATGCTTCCTTCTTTTTCTTAACCAAACCCTCAATTTCTTTAGTCATCCAGCATTTCCTACACCTACCAGCCTTTCCTTTCACCCTAACAGGAATATACTTTATCTGGATTATTGTTATCTAATTTCTGAAGGCTTCCCATTTTCCAGCCGTCCCTTTACCTGTGAACATCTGCCCCCAATCAGCTTTCAAAAGTTCTTGCCTAATATCATCAAAATTGGCCTTTCTCAAATTTAGAATTTCAACTTTTAGATCTGATCTATCCTTTTCCATCATTATTTTAAATCTAATAGAATTATGGTCGCTGGCCCCAAAGTGCTCCCCCACTGACACCTCAGTCACCTGCACTACCTTATTTCCCAAGAGTAGGTCAAGTTTTGCACCTTCTCTAGTAGGTACATCCACATACTGAATCAGAAAATTGTCTTGCTCACACTTAACAAATTCCTCTCCATCTAAACCCTGAACACTATGGCAGTCCCAGTCTATGCTGGGAAAGTTAAAATCCCCTACCATCACCACCCTATTATTCTTACAGATAGCTGAGATATCCTTACAAGTTTGTTTCTCAATTTCCTTCTGACTATTGGGGGGTCTATAATACAATCCCAATAAGGTGATCATCCCTTTCTTATTTCTCAGTTCCACCCAAATAACTTCCCTGAATGTATTTCCGGGAATATCCTCCCTCAGCACAGCTGTAACGCTATCCCTTATCAAAATGCCACTTCCCCTCCCCTCTTGCCTTCCTTTCTATCCTTCCTGTAGCATTTGTATCCTGGAACATTAAGCTGCCAGTCCTGCCCATCCCTGAGCCATGTTTCTGTAATTGCTATGGTATCCCAGTCCCATGTTCCTAACCATGACCTGTGTTCATCTGCCTTCCCTGTTAGGCCCCTTGCATTGAAATAAATGCAGTTTAATTTATTAGTCCTACCTTGTCCCTGCCTGCTGTGATTGTTTGACTCATTTCTGTTCTCAACTGTACCAGTCTCAGATTGATCTCTTCCCTCACTATCTGACTAGTTTAAATCCTCTCACAAATTTCCTGCAAGTATTTAGTCTCCTTCCAATTTAGGTGCAATCTGTCCTTCTTGTACAGGTCACTTCTACCCCAAAAGAGATTCCAGTGATCCAAAAATGTGAATCCTTCTTCCCATACACCAGCTCCTCAGCCATGATCTGTCCTTCTATTCCTGTTCTCACTAGCTCGTAGCACCGGGAGTAATCCAGATATTACTACTCTCAAGGACCTCCTTTTTAAATTTCTGTGTAACTCTCTGTAATCTCCCTTCAGAATCTCAACCTTTTCCCTTCCTATGTCGTTGGTTCCAATGTGGACAATGATCTCTTGCTGGCCCCTCTCCCCCATGAGAACATTCTGCACCCTCTCTGAGACATTCTTGATCCTGGCTAAAGGAAAGCAACTGCCCACAGAAATAGTTTTGGACTAGAGAATCCCCTAACACAATTGATCTCTTGGAACCCGACTTACCCCTCATTGTATTAGAGTCAGACTCAATACCAGAAACTTGTCTGTTCGTGTTACGTTCTCCTGAGAATCCATCACCCCCTACATTTTCCAAAACAGCATACCTGTTTGAAATGGGTAAGACTCCAGCACTAGCTGCCTGCCTCTCTTACCTTTCCTGGAGTTAACCCACCTATGTGACTGATCTGAGACTTTCCCCCTTCTTATAACTGCCATCCATCACATACTGTTGCTATTGCAAATCCCTCATTGCTTCTAACTGTCTCTCCAACCGATCCATTCGATCTGATAAGATTCGCAGCCAACAGCAGCAACCCTTAAACTCTCTTTAAACTCCCAAATCTAACATGACATACATATCATTCTATTAAAGGCCATTTTTGCTCCTTCACAATCTATAGAGCCAGAAATTAACACCGTCTTATTACTCTACAAACACTGCCCCAGGTTAAGTTAGTAGTTATGGCTTATATTTTAAGTTTAATCAAGAAACATATTTCCAAAAATATATAATCAAGAAAGAACCCACTCTACTCACTACTGCAGATTCTCTGTAGATCACACTTAAAACAACGATTAACTTATCTGATTCTGTGGTGTGGACTTTGCCCAACAGTTTCTCCAAGATCAGTTGTGAATTTTACTGTTTGTTAATTTTCCAAGATGCACTCCAATGTTCAAGGATACATGAATTCAAACAGCAAAGGCAGTAACTGTGCAGGTTCTCTCTCTCTCTCTCTCTCTCTCCTGCAATTACCTCACTATGTGCTTCCTTTGTCTGTTCTTCTCCCTTTTAAAACTGCTGTTGTTTTGACTTTTTTTTCCCCAAAGTTCCAAAACAATGCAACAGCATATGAAACAGTAATTGCTGCTCCTGGAATTCGAGGAAATCACCTCCAGCACCTAAAATGCCTCAAAAAAAGGACAGCTGTTACAGCCAGAAATATTTCCTGTCCTCCATCTTGGATTACCCAGAAACAGTGCTTATTCCTCCCCAGCACCCATGTTGTTTGCCTGTAGGTATAGGACATGGTGAAGAACAACATGTGCAGAAAACTTTATTCACATTCCACCCCCAGGAAGAAAGGAAACACCCTAGTGGCCAGTGACAAGCAGTGCCCTTCTCATCAAAGGATACTGTTGCGTGATCAAAAAAGTGAAGGCGAGAGCAGGTATTAAATCAAAATAGAGTTGGAGAGGGAAATAAAACATTCCACTCTCTGCGGTGCCCATCTCTCCCTGAACAGCTTGAGATTGTTGGTAGATATCGCGTGCTATCTCCAGTTTATATTGGTGAGCCAGGGCTTTCCTGGTTGCCCTGTTAACAACCCCAATCAAGAACTTGATGGTCAAAGAGGTCCACCTGGTTCCAATCACTGCACTGCATTCTTCCATACCTTACAGTTTACTTTCCTCCCTAATTTTATATTAACGACAAATGGATACATTATATTGTATCCCCTGATATACCTCTTTGATAAAGATTTTAAATAGCTAACGTCTAAACATTTACCCTTTTGACATCTAAATCAGAGCCAGCTGTTTGCAAGTAACCCATTTATCCCTTCTTTGTTTTATGTCTGTTAATTGTGTGTCATACCCTCGCGTCTGTCACCTTATTGAAGGCTTTTTGAAAATCTAAATTCATTTATCTACTTGTTTTTGTTAAATGTTTTTGCTGGCCACTTCAGTCCTCAACCCTCATTATATGCAAGGATGCAGGAGAAAAGCAGTAAGGCAGGAGTATTATTAAAAGTCATTTAAAACAAACTCTAAATTGTAAAAGCCCCAGCTTGGTATTCTGAACAAACAGGACTCATGCAACACCAACAGTGGAGCTCCAGCTTCAGATCAAAACTGGATCTTAAATGGAACACAAATCCAAGAGAGTTGAGTGTCGGTGAGTTGGGATAGTGAAGAGGACACAATTCAAAAGTCATAGAACGGACCAGGGAGTTAGGAGAAGCTACAACTTGGAAGTTGAGGAGTTAGAGACCACAACTTGGAGGTTGAGGTGCAGGAGACGAATGAATCAGTCATAAAGGAAATAATATAAAAATGAGTCTCGTACTCAGCAAGAGTACAGGCCTCTTTAATTTACAGGCATTAAAGTGAAACGTAACCAATATCTCTACTATCTCCCTATTTCCTGTTATTATAGAGTCATAGAGATGTACAGCATGGAAACAGACCCTTCGGTCCAACTCGTCCATGCTGACCAGATATCACAACCCAATCTAGTCCCACCTACCAGCACCCGGCCCATATTCCTCCAAACCCTTCCTATTCATATAGCCATCCAGATGCCTCTTAAATGGTGCAATTGTACTAGCCTCCACCACTTCCTCTGGCAACTCATTCCATACACGTACCACCCTCTGTGTGAAAAAGTTGCCCCTTAAGTCTCTTTTATATGTATCCCTTCTCACCCTAAACCTATGCCCTCGAGTTCTGGACTCCCCCACCCCAGGGAAAAGGTTGTCTATTTATCCTATCCATACCTCTCATGGTTTTATAAAGTACTACAAGGTCACCCCTCAGCCTCCGACGTTCCAGGGAAAACAGCCTAACCAATTAAACCCCTTCCTATAGCTCAAATTCTCCAACCCTGGCAACATTCTTGGAAATCTTTTCTGAACACTTCAAGTTTCACAACATCTTTCTGATAGGAAAGAGAACAGAATTGCACACAATATTTCAAAAGTGGCCTAATCAATTCCTGTACAGCCACAACATGACCTCCCAACTTCTGAACTCAATACTCTGACCAGTAAAGGAAAACATATTAAACGCCTTCTTCACTATCCTATCTACCTGCGACTCCACTTTCAAGGAGTTATGAACCTGCACTCCAAGGTCCCTTTGTTCAGTAATACTCCTTAGGACCTTACCATTAAGTGTATAAGTCCTGCTAAGATTTACTTTCCCAAAATGCAGCACCTCACAATTATCTAGATTAAACTCCATCTGCCACTTCCCAGCCCATTGGCTCATCTGATCAAGATCATGTTGTAATCTAAGATGACCTTCTTCGCTGTCCACTACACCTCCAATTTTGGTGTCATCTGCAAACTTATTAACCATACTTCTTATGCTCACAGCCAAATCATTTATATAAATGATGAAACATAGTGGACCCAGCGCCAATCCTTGTGGTATTCCACTGGTCACAGGCCTCCTGTGTGAAAAACAATCCCCCATCACCACCCTCTGTCTCTACCTTTGAGCCAGTTCTCTATCCAAATGGTGAGTTTTCCCTGTATTCCATGAGATCTAACTTTGCTCACCAGTCTCCCAAAGGGAACTTTGTCGAATGCCTTACTGAAGTCCATATAGATCACACGTACCACTCTGCCCCCATCAATCCTCTTCGTTACTTCTTCAAAAAACTCAATCAAGTTTGTGAGACATGATTTCCCACGCACAAAGCCATGTTGACTTTCCCTAATCAGTCCTTCCCTATCCAAATACATATACAACCTGTCCCTCAGGATTCCCACCAACAACTTGCCCACCACCGATGTCAGGCTCTCTGGCCTATAGTTCCCTGGCTCGTCCTTATCACCCTTCTTAAACAGTGGCACAACGTTAGCCAACCTCCAGTCTTCCAGCACCTCACCTGTGACTATCGATGATACAAGTACCTCAGTAAGAGGCCCAGCAATCACTTCCCTAGCTTCCAACAGAGTTCTAGGGTATACCTGATAAGGTCCTGGGGATTTATCCACTTTTATGCATTTCAAGACCTCCAGCACTTCCTCCTCTTTAGTATGGACATTTTACAAGGTGACACCACCTATTTCCCTACATTCTATATCTTCCATGTCCTTTTCCATAGTAAACACTGATGAAAAATACTTGTTTAGTATCTGCCTCATCTCCTGCAGCTCCACACAAAGGCCACCTTGCTGATCTTTGAGGGACCCTATTCTCTCCCTTAGTTACCTTTTTGTCCTTATTGTATTTGTAAAAACCCTTTGAATTCTCCTTAACTCTATTTGCCAAATCTACCTCCTGTCCCCTTTTTATCCTCCTGATTTCCGTCTTAAGTATACTCCTACTGCCTTTATACTCTTCTAAGGATTCACTCAATCGCTCCTGACATATGCTTCCTTCTTTTTCTGAACCAAACCCTCAATTTCTTTAGTCATCCAGCATTCCCTATACCTACCAGCCTTTCCTCTCACCCTAACAGGAATATACTTTCTCTGGACTCTCGTTATCTATGTTTTTCTTGTTTCTGTCTCTTTTGGTCCGATATTTACATTTGTTAGTGAGTTCCTTTTTATATAAATTGTGGAAATTTTGCCTTTGTTATTTATTCTCATTTTCTCCTTTCTCTCCCTTTTTTCAAATACAATCTCTGTCTTCTGTTGTTAGTCATAGTTATCTAGTGATTGTAATGAGATCAGCCAGGTAGATATGATTGGAGCTATTATTCTGGTCTGGTTAGACAGCCCTGGCTGACAGGTAAGAACAGGAGCATCGGACATCTATTCACTCTGAGATCTGGTTCTGAGGGAGCTCAATATA
This sequence comes from Hemiscyllium ocellatum, assembly GCF_020745735.1. Lineage (NCBI taxonomy): Eukaryota > Metazoa > Chordata > Chondrichthyes > Orectolobiformes > Hemiscylliidae > Hemiscyllium > Hemiscyllium ocellatum. Next base: position 26,583,208 of record NC_083437.1, read on the forward strand.
TGTCAAGGACTTTCTACGTGTAAATAAAGGAAGGTTTGGTGATGGACATGGGCCTCTGTGGAGTATTTCCCTGGCAATGAGAAAAAAAGCACACTCCAAAAGAAATTCACTGGCAACAGTTGTCTTTGACCTTAGGAAAGCATTTCTGGCATCATGCTGTTATTTAGAACATTCGATTTGTTTGATGCTGCAGTCAAAACTGGGCCCAGTATTTGGAAAGAATGCATTGTTTTCTGGGCAAAAGCCAATGGTATAGTTGAAAATCGGTGAGTAATTCTCCTGACAGCATGTGGCCCAAAAGCTTTGAAGGATGATTATTAGGAGCTTAACTTTCCCTGAGGCACCAGATACAAAAGTCTTTCAAAAGTTCACACATTTAGCCAAGGAAATGTCTGACCCCAAGCCTCCTCTAATTCTGAGATGCTATTGGTATATTTACTCAGATGCCATTTACTCAACAGTTCAAGAACTAATGGAATCCATGTCAAATTTTTGATGAGGTTACAATGGCTGACAGAGGCATATGACTTTGGTTTAACCTATATTGAAATCCTGAGAGACCGTTTGGTATGTGGGATTAACGTTGTAACCATGCAAAATCACCTCCTAGCTGATGCCCAAGTGGACTTCAACAAGTCCTGTAGGCTTTACCATTGGAAAATGTGGCAAGTGAAATTTAAGAGTTGCAGAAAATTCCAGTGGAAGTGGATACCCTTGCCAGTCCAACTGAGCTTGAGGAACAACATTTGAGTCAAGGTATTTGCAGAGCCTTACTCAGGACATATCCCAAACAGACGGACTGTAGGTCAGCCCACAGCCAAACAGCAAAAGAAAGCCAAGTCTCTGTCAAACAGTTAAAATCTTCTTCAGGATCCAGGCTGGTAAGCCATTGTAGTTGCTGCCAGTATTTGGACTCAAGATAGCAAAAGAGTCCCATGAGACTGAAATTGAAGAGAACTCATAAGCTGGTATCCAGGAGAGTGCACACCTTGGAGTGACCAACTACATTTGGTTTGGAACAGTTACATTGCTTAGCAACATTAAAATCAAAACCAATCAAAATAAACATTGATTAAATAGTCACCTAGTTCTAATGGAGGTCAATATGGGCACTGCTGATTCAGTCTTTAATAAAATTCACTCTGGACTCCAACCTTTAAGATTGCGCAAGACCTTGGCTATACTGAGAATCTATACCAGGGAACCTTTAGGTTAAGAGTACAGCTTCGCTTACAGTCTAATTAGAGAAGCAGCTGCTTCAGATACTACTGGTTGTATAAAAAGGCTCAAGCCCAAGCTTGATGGGGCAAAATTAGTTGAGAAAGGTTCACATATATTGGCTCAACATTTTTTGATTAGAAAATAGCTGCCTCAGCGAAGAACTAATTAAATAACGGAGGTTGTTCCAGAAGATGTGGGGACTATCAAAGACAGAAATCACATGACACCAGGTTATAATCCAACAGATTTATTCAAAATAAATTTAAAATCAGTTGACTTCGCCTGATGAAGGAGCAGCGCTCTGAAAGTTTGTGATTTCAAATAAACCCATTGTGCTACCACCTGGTATTATGTGACTTATGACTTTGTCCACGCCAATCCAACACCAGCTCTTCCACATCATGACTATCAAAGGAGCCAAGGCCACTTTGCATGTTGACCAGGAAGAAATCCATGATTCTGCAAGGTCCCCTGTGCCATTTACCTTACAGGCAAAAGTACAGGCAGAAATCAGAAGGCTGGAAGGTGAAAGAATCATCAAACCAATGCAAGGTATGTGGAATGTGCAGTACCAATCTTACCGATTGTGAAGCCTAATGGGTCAGTTTGCCTTTGTGGGGATTTTAAACAAACAGTAAACTGTTTTTCCCAGTTGGATAAATACCCAATACCTAACAGAGAGAATTTGTATGCAAAGCTGGCGGGGGATTGTCTTTCACAAATCTGGACATTAGTTATGCGTACTTGCAATTGCGGTGAGATGAGGATTCCTAGACATATGCTACAATTAATACCCGAAAGAGTTTGTCCCAATACACAACACTGCCATTTGTAATAATAACAGACCACACACCCCTGCCAGCTCGAAAGAGTATAAAGAAGACAAGTGAGTACCGTCTTTTGCTTCAGGCTGAATTAACGGTAGGCTCTCATACTAAGTGTATATAGTTACAAGTTGGTACACCATCCGGGAGGCCTAGTAGCAAATGTGAATGCACTAAGCTGCCTACAACTGGCAGATACACCACCAGTGTAACTGCCACTGGAACAGTCTGTAGTGGTTTTAATATTTCTGGACACACTTCCAGTCACAGCTGACAATAGGATTGGATTCAGACATAACTGGGGCAGTGCCCAGAGTGTCAACAATGACAAAAATTGCTGTCAGCAGCTCCTTACGTTCGTGGGAATAGCTGGGTAAACCCTGGGCTAAGTTACACGTTGCCTATGCATGTTCTTTCATGTGCTCAATGTTCTTAGTCATTGTGGATGCCTATTCAACATAGCTGGATGTGCTTTGAATTAAATTCAGGATTAGAGTGGTGCTGAAAAAGCACAGCAGGTCAGGCAGCATCCAAGGAGCAGGAAAATCAACGTTTCGGTCAAAAGCCCTTCATCAGGAATTCTGTTCTGGACTGTTCTAGAACCAATGAGTTCTCCTTCTCCATCAAGAGTTGAAAATACCACTTAATCTGAGATGGACATGGTGGATGCCGCCACCTTGACACTTTTACCACTGAAAAAGAGATTGAATTTCTTTGAAGAGGCTCCAGTGCAAGAGGCAGGCTATAGTCAGTTCTTCTATAAAGTGGTGGCTACATTCTTTTGCAATCCTGTGTTATAGAAAAATCGCTCTTCAGAAACAGCGCTTAAAGTGTTGGTGCTGTAATCATGTTACAGCCAACACATGTTTTAAAAGTCCGCACCATAGATTAATCAATCGTGTTCCAGCAAATTTGCATGGACGAAACATAGAGTCATAGAGATGTACAGCACAGAAACAGACCCTTCGGTCCAACCCATCCATGCCGACCAATTTTCCCAACCCAATCTAGTCCCACCTGCGAGCACCCGGCTCATATCCCTCCAAACCCTTCCTATTCGTATACCCATCCAAATGCCTTTTAAATGTTGCAATTGTACCAGCCTCCACCACTTCCTCTGGCAGCTCATTTCACCCTCTGAGTGAAAAAGTTGCCCCTTAGGTCTCTTTTATATCTTTCTCCTCTCACACTAAACCTATGCCCTCTAGTTCTGGACTCACCCACCCCAGGGAAAAGACTTTGTCTATTTACCTGATCCATGCCCCTCATAATTTTGTAAACCTCTATGAGGTCACCCCTCAGCCTCCAACACTCCAGGGAAAACAGCCCAAGTCTGTTCAGCTTCTCCCTATAACTCAAATCCTCCAAACCTGGCAACATCCTTGTAAATCTTTTCTGAACCCTTTCAAGTTTCACAACATCTTTCCGATAGGAAGGAGACCAGAATTGCATGCAATATTCCAACAGTGGCCTAACCAATGTCTTGTACAGCCGCAACATGATGTCCCAACTCCTGTACTCAGTTCTCTGACCAATAAAGGAAAGCATACCAAACGCCTTCTTCACTATCCTACCTACCTGCGACTCCACTTTCAAGGAGCTATGAACTTGCACTCCAAGATCTCTTTGTTCAGCAGTAGTTCCTAGGACCTTACCATTAAGTGTATAAGTCCTGCTAAGATTTGCTTTCCCAAAATGCAGCACCTCACATTTATCTGAATTAAACTCCATATGCCACTTCTCAGCCCATTGGCCCATCTGATCAAGATCCTTTTGTAATCTGAGGTAACCTTCTTTGCTACACCTTCAATTCGCGCGTTATAACAGAATGACCTGTAGTATGCATTACCTATTGCCCGTATCGGAGGCATAGTTGAAGGAGCCTGACCTGGTATCAAAACATCCCAGGAGGAGCCACAAAGAAAAAACTGGCTTATGTCTTAGGCTCAGAGGGTGACGGATGGAGTGATTGTTACAAAGTCAGCCAGGTGGATCTCATAGGATATAAGTTCCCTAATTGGGCTGTTAATCTGGTCCTGTCAGGGATCTTTGGGTGACAAATCAAAACAGGAGTATCAGACATCCTGTTCATTCTAAGAGCTGTCTCTGAGGGAGTTGGATCAGTGTTAAGGACTCTCCACATGTAAATAAATGGTGACTTTATGGCTTTGTGGAGTTATTTCAAGTTGGACCTTTCTTCCTGTGGGATTTTTATTCTGTAAGGAAATGTTTATTTGTTGCTAATTATGATTTAGCTCTCAAAATGTTTGCCATTGATTACCTACTATCATATCTTTTAAAGTAGTTTCCTGACTTACCTTAGCCATATCTTCCTTCTTGTCAATGTGATTGTATTGTTCAGATTTAAGCTCTTAGTTTCTGACATAAAGAAGTCACATTAGAACTTAATATAAAATTCTATCATATTATGTAAGCCTTGCCAAGGGGTTCCTATTCTGTTGAATCAGCCTGTTCAGATATGTTATGACACACCTCCTCAGCAAGTTTTACTTGAACCAGGGTGTTCTGGCTTAAAGGTAGAGACGCTACCACTTAACCACAAGCAGCCCTCCTAGGGGGCTTTCTTTTTCTTCCCAAGGGGCTCCTTTTTTTTCAATTTGATGCATTATTGTCACATGTACCTAGATACAGTGAATGTTTTTGTGTTGCATGCAGTACAGGCTGATCATACCATACAAATTGCATAAGAGTAACAGAACAGAGCAAGAATTACAATGTTACAGCTGCAGAAAATGTACACAAAGAGCTAGGTCAACATTAAATTTGAAAATTGAGAGGTCCATTCAGAAGTCTAATAATAGTGGGTATGAAACTGTTCTTGAATCTGTTGGTCCGTGTGTTTATACTTTTGTATTTTCTGCCCAATGGAAGAGGTTAGAAGAGATTATAATCAGGTTGGCAATGGCCTTTAAGTATGTCGGATGTCTTTCCAAGACAGTGAGAAACATAGATAGAGTCAATGGATAGAAGGTTGGCTTAGTGATTTCTGATTTAGCAAACAACTCATCCATTTTCTATACATACAACATGCGTTCTGATACAGAGCCTTTATTTTAATCTCTTTGCTATTAATACCAGTATGCTGTTAAATGTGTAAGCTCTATCCCTTCCTACAGTGCTCTAATGATTATTTCCCTTATTGCTATCTTTCTCCCTTCCCTTGTTTTCATTTTTACTGCATCGGCCTGCACTAGATCTGTTGCCTACCACTAACCTGGAGTTTCTCAATGTTCTATTGATAACCTCTCCATTTATAGGCTGACCCATGGTGCCATTATCTGAACCTGTCACATCAAGGTACATGTTTGGTGTTAATCCTTGTCTCTCCCTCAGACCACTTGCTTAAGCCCTTCAGTGTTTCTGTGTTATCTTCTGCTTGTCTACTTTGATGCTCTTCTGACTATCCTCCACCTGCTGACACTTCAGCTCATCGAAGCTCTACTGCCCTTTCACCGAATGACCTCAGGTCCCACTCATCTGTCATTCCTTTGCTCATGGTTCTGAAAAAGTTCCAGCTCGACCAATACCTCCATTTGAAATTTCTCATTTCTTCTTCAAATCCCTTCAATTCCCCACCCCTCCCAATATCTGCACCTTCCTCCAGCTGGACAACATAGTTATTTTCAGCTCTGTGGGACCCAAGGTTAATAATTAATACCTGTTAGTGATTCATTGTTACTGGTTGTAATCTAATTGTGCGATTCAGTGGTCTACATATGAAATAACAATGGAGGACAAGTTACAGTGTGGAATCGAAACATGATGCCTCAGATGGCTACACAAAGAATAAAGGAAATCCTGGAATGAGCCAGAAGTTCTTCTGAACTTTAAAATAACTTTATGAATTAATTGGAGTAAATTATAAAACCAACTGATTTAACCTAAAGATTGCTTTTAATTTTGCAATCATTTTATATTTGATATTGAGTGGAATTGGACATTCTGTGGCTGCCTTTGTGTTTGAAGCCAAATGCAATATTGCATCCATTATATGCACTATATAATGGTTGTGATGAGCATTTTCTCACTTCATATCAGGTAACCGTTGTGACACAATCAATTTTTTCAATGTTTATAAAAGTCCAAGAAATTAGTGCTGATCTGTGTGGGGAAATGAGTTTCAGTAGAACCTATTCACCTTTGGTACTGAACTTCAAACTGAGCCTATGGGTTTAAGCTCAGATCTCAGTCACCTCTGCATCTGGATTTTGAGCAGAATCCAAGCAGACTGGATCAAATTGCCTCTGTCTGCTAATGCTATTAAAGGCTGAGGAAATTACAATCCACTTCTTGCTACATAGGAACAGGAGTAAGCCATTCAGCCTCTTGAACCTGTTTCACAGTTCAATAATATCCTGGCTGATCAGTGGCCTAACTCCACATACTTGCCTTTGGTCTGTATCACTTAATAACTTTGCTTAATTTTGATAGACATGAGTACAAAGTGCAAATTTCCCAGAATTAAGTGGTAAATGGTAGTAAAACTCCAATGGATCTTAAGAATAGTAATGGTGTGGAAAACAAGGTCCCACAGAATCTCATATCAAAATTTAAGCCTGCTATTCCTGACCAGCATTTAAATTGCCTGAATGTTTTCAGTTTGCACCCAGATCCTAGTAACAGCATAAAATCCATTCCATTGTCATTGATTTGAGTCTAATTAAACTTTATGGCATCTGGTCTTGACCCTTCATTTACTGTATGTATCCTTCAGCTTCTTAACTACATGGAAAACTCTGGGGCTGTAACAAGCAATGATAATCAATTTGTCCCAATCTGCCATCTTAGGCTCGCTTGGTAACACTTGTAGTTCTTATTCAAAAGCCTGTGGGTTCAACCCCTACTCTAGGACTTTAGCACAAAATATCATATGTGGCACTCTATTGGAGTACTGAGAAAGTGCTGTACCTATCAGTGTCATCTTTCTAAGCCCTTTCAGGTGGATTCAGAAGATTCCCTAGCACTATTAAGAAGAAGAGCAGAGGAGTTGTCTCTAGTAAGTTGACACTGGATATTAACATACTCTAGCAGAGGAATGGAATCTCCTAATACAATTACTACCTGATTGCTACTTCCAGACAACCGATTGTTTGGCATTGAGTGCAATTCAATTCATATTATCTTGTAATTCACACAACACTATAAAAAAACTGTCTGTATCTGCAGTTCGGGATAGAGAACTCTTGGCTTCGCTGAGCAGAGTCCGTTTTGCACAAGTCCTAGTCAATTTCTCTTCCCCAGCCCCCTCCCCGCAATATTGTGTGAAATAAACCAGACTTGTCAATTTCACTAGATCTGTGTTTTGCCTCTGTTTATAATTGGACTTTTCTCCAACAGGCAGAAAAGTTTGTTTTTCTAAGTTCAATGTAACAATATAACCAACTCCTACATTGTTATATACATTTTGCATATACCTGTGGCTAACACTTGCTCACCCCTACCCAAAACTTTTCCCCTACAAATGACCTGACCCCTGACTAATCCCATCCCCTTCTCTGAGCTGTTTGGACTGCTCCCAGCCCCACCTGATTAATAATTTGTATATATCTATTCCTTGCTCAGTCCTTTAAATATGTATAATTTAGTTGTTTTTGCTTGTCCTCACTCTTCCCACTGAAATGTATCACTTCATGCGTCTCTGTATTAAGTTTCATCTGCCATTTTTCTCCTTATTTTACCAGTCTGTCATCCAGAGGTCTGTTATGATTGTCATAATTGTTTGCCACCTGACTGACTTCTGTACTATCTGTCAAGTTTGAAATTATGCTCTGCACATTCAAGTCTCAGTGATTCATATATATCAAAATGTGTTAAGATTATAACACTATTCCCAGTGAACACCAATGTTTACTTTCTCCTACTCTGAAAAACAACTATCCACCAACAAACTGTCTGCTTTCTGTCCCTTAGTTGACTTGGGCAACTTGACTGGTTTAAAATGTAACAATGCCTGATGGGTTAACTGTCAATTGGCATTAATCTGTGCTTTCTCCATGGTAGTGCCTCTACTAATCAGTGCCTACTTGCAAATCAATTAGCATTCTTCACTCACGTAGTATAGATACTTATTTTCATTTTTGAATTTGTATTCTTGAGAAATATCCTGATGAGTGCAAGAAAAATGTGGGTTTTTTCAGCAATATTCAAGTATATTTTATAACACTTTGTCAAAAACCTTTTGAGAGGCATTAAACACATCAATACATGCTCATCAAGTCTCCCTAGAATGTCTTCAACAAATCCATCAAGTTAGGCAAATGCAAACGCAAAGGCCTATAAAGTTACCAAACAAAGGTAGGGCTGATGATTGGGAGGATTTAAATTATCCTGCAAGAGAAAACCAAGAAACAATGAAGAAATGAAATACAGAATATGAATAAGCCAGCAGAAAACATAAAAGGTGATAGGTTCTGTATAGGGAATAAGGAAATGGTAGAGAAACTAAACAAATACTTTGCGCAGAATATTTACTGTTTTTGGTGATGTGAGCTATGTCAGGTTTTTTGAAACAATTCTTTCTGCAACCTTGAGAGATTTCTCACCATATCTTACCAAACATACCTCAGCAACTAGCTACCCCGCCTGTATGTCATCTCTTACTTCTGATTCAATCCCTACCTTATCACGAACTGTTCCCAGAATACTGTGGCTCTCACTATATATCCATCAAAAGACGAATAACCCTGACACCCACACCATACTTAAAAGGCTGCTGTGGACCAAGATGAGCACTGGCATTCCAAAGCAGCCCTGCCCAATCAAGGATGTTTTATGAAGATATTGAGAGGGGGAAAATGGCACCACAATTCTCTGACAATGACATGGAAGATCTCAGGACTAGTTAAAGGGACAGAAATCATCTTCCTGCAGAATGGCAGAAGAGGTCACACACTGCAGCTCTCATAGTGACCATGTTGTCAGTCTCATTCACTGCACAACACTTCTAACCACTCACCATGGCAGCTTTATGGTACCTTGCAGATACTGCCAAGATGTCCCCACCATCAACGCAATGAAATGATCAGCTTTCCCCAGAAGCCACTATCTCGACATCTGAGGAGGCCTCTGTGGAAGTGTAGACAGGACTGTCTTTTGCACCACCTCTCGTCCAGAAACTGACACTTTGATGGAAAATTCTGCCTTAGAAAATGTAGGACCATAATCTGGCTGAGGAATAAAACCCCCACTTCCTTGGCTCTTAGTTGATTACATAAGTCTATGTACCTATTCAGCCCAGTCATGAGATCAACCAATAATATCAATAATCAGGGACTTTGTACACATATAGAAATAGGAACAGGAGTGACAGACAAGTGTGTGGGATGAAATGGTCTTCATTGCCCAGAAGTTTATCTGCCATGAAGAGCCAGGTCCAGCACTTCTAGGGTCTGTTGGCGGGGTGCACACATTTGCACTTTATCATCCCAGTCAGTTGTCCTCAGGACCAAAGACATATGACAATTGTACGGGGATCCTAGTGTACATTCCAGGTCCCCTTACTCACAAGGCACCACTTGGTATCTGGATGCCACCAGGCAGAGGAGGAGCCGCATACAGATCCTTCAGAATTCTCTTCTCAAAACGTTCTAGACATGGCCAAGCCCTCCACTGCCATCCTTCCTAGCCTCCTTCATCCCTTGAAGTTCAAGGAAAAAAAGAGTCCACTTTTCTCTGGCAAGAAGAGTCTAACATGTCTGGCCCAAGATTGCCCAATTAAACCTCAGAGTCAACAGGCTCCACTGTAAAGCAGGCTCCCTTCATCCCAGTTGTGGAACCAGGGAATACGCAAAAGCAAAATGGTAGGGAAAAGATAAAGAAAACTTATTGAGAGCACTTTGGTGGCAGAGGTGACAATGCACTCTACATGATTTGGTATGTTTCTGGAAATTGCACTATTTTGATTTTACATATGATTATCTATCTCTCTACATAGCCTCAAATGTAACTGATCCTGCATGATACATAATGATAGGAAAGTGATGGACACCTGAAGGTGCTGAAGAATGCCCTCATAAGAACAGGGTACAATGCTCAACTCATCGATCGCCACAGCGAGAAACCGTAACGACCTCCTCAGGAGACAGACACAGAATGCAACCAATAGGGTACCCCTCATTGTCCAGTACTTCCCGGGAGCACAGAAACTACGTCATGTTCTTCGCAGCCTGAAACACATTATCAATGAGGATGAGTATCTCGTCAAGATACAACACCTCCACTTTTCATCTTTAAACAACCACCACACCTTAAACTGACCATTGTTTGCAGCAAACTGCCCAGATTTCAGGACAACATCGACCACAATACTGTACAACCCTGACATGGCAACTACTGCAAGACGTGTCAGAGTGTCGACATGGATACTACATTACATGTGGGGACACCTCCCACCCATATACGCAACAGGTACTCATGTGACTCGGTCAACGTTGTCTATCTCATATGCTACAGGCAAGGATGCTCCAAGGAATGGTACATGGGGAGACCAAACAAGCACTACACCGGATGAATGGACACCATGCAACAATCACTAAACAGGGATGTTCCCTCCCAGTCGGGGAACACTTCACCTCGGATCTTTGGGTGACCATCCTCCAAGGCAGACTTTGGGATATGCAACAACGCAGAGTGGCTGAGCAATGGCTGATAGCCAAGTTTGGTAGCCATGGAGATGGCCTCAACTGGGTTCCTGTCGCACTGCAGGTGACTCCACTATACCACACACTCTCACACACACAAGCACACATACATACACACTCTTACATACTCACACACTCACATTCTGTCTCAGACACACAGACACACAAACACACATTCTCCACCCCACACTGCACACACCCTCTCACTGGCTTATACTCCAACACACACACACACACACACACACACACACACACACACACACACACACACACTCTCTCCCCCCCCCCCCCCGTCTCCCGCCACTGCCCCTCACAATAATGTATGCACATATATAAGTCTATGGGGTGAATTTGCATTTGCAGAATTGTAATTGCATATACATTCTATTTTGTTCAAAGACCACACAATCTACAGACTGTCAATCCATGTAGCATTTTATAAATTCCTATTTTGGAAATAGAGCCAGTCTGACTCAAGATTGGGATACAGACAGACTCTAACCTCACACCTTTAATACATTGTCTGAGTTGACATGTCACCTATTTTTATAAATCCTTAAGTTATCTTGAGAATGTGACTTAAAAAAAGTTCTAAGATTTACATATTAATGAAACAAAACCTGCAACCCATTTTAAAAGATGAAAATCTGAACAGTAATCTAGATTTGTTCAATATATCCTTTTAATTGCTTCTATTTGTATGCCGAACTACCATTCTCACAGCCTGGTCTCCTTCTCTACCTATCCACTCACTCCTTGACTCCTCCCACCCCATCTTCAGCATATATACCACATTTTCCATACTGCCATCAGTTCTGAAGAAGGATCACTGGACTTGAAATGTTAATGCTGCTTTTTTTCAAAGATGCTGCCAGACTTGCTGAGTTTCTTCAGCAATTTCTGTTTTTTTGTTTCAGATTTTCAGCATCAACAGTTCTTAGTTTTATATAGCAAAGCAAACTGCTCGGCTGTATGACTGTGTTATTTGGCATGGCAAGGCATAGCATGGCATAGAGGCTGTCAGCATGCAGGTAGGCAATAAGTGAATATGCTAAGAGAACAAGCAAGCAGCCCTGAGATGTGGTGTAGTCATATTCTGGGTGCCAAACTCTGTTTGCCTAGTATCCTTGCTGAAGTCCTTCAATACACTTTTTCTCTGCACCCTGCAATGCAAGTCTATGCTTCCTGAAGTCCTGCATGTAGGTTGGATGGATGCCAAACAAGGAGTGCATGCACCGTGGCCTATGAATTGTGTCCTGAGATACCATTTGGTCCAGAGCAACATAGAGGCTCTTCACTGCCGATGGTGAGCCAATTTGCCAGCTACCTGCTCTGATTTCCATGTTGAGATATCTAAATATCTAACTTGTTTGGCATCTTTGATGAAATATAAAGTTGAATATTAATGAGGTGAGTTAAACTGTCAATAAGGAGTTTAACAAATAATAAACTCCCTTAATTGACAATTCACTGTGCCTAGCAAGAGCCTTGACTCGCCACTCAACAAAAGCATAATAGATAGAGTGAGATGCTCCTGACATCAACATATACCTCACTGTAATTCTTATCCAAATTTTTAACAAATCACAACATATACCATATCACTCAAACCCCTATAAGATTCCACGATTTGTATCTGTCTTCATGAAGGAAAAATATTTAAAGCCTCCAGGAATAAGAGAGAATATAGGGTCTAATAAAGAAACAATTACAGATTATTAAATGGTAATAAAGACATTTAGTACTCAAAAAATAATACCCTGGACTTGATGGTCTACATCCTAGATTATTGGAAGAGGTGACAGTAGAACATCTTTCAAAATCCTACAGATTCTGGAATGGCCCTGTCAGATTGGGAGGTGTAAAATGTAACACCACTATTAAGGAAAACAAGTAGAGAGAAAATGGGGGAGTGAGACAAAGAATTGTGGATTCTGGAAATCTGAAATACACAAAAACAGAAATTGCTAGAGAAATGCAGCAGATCTGGCAGTGTTTTCATCAGGTTGAAGAAGGGTCACAGCTTCCAAACATTAATTTTGTTTCTCTCCACAGATGTTGCCAGATCTGCTGAATTTCTCCAGCAATTTCTGTTTTCATGTGTTTCAGAAAATGGGTATGTACTTGTGAGCTTAATATTTTTCATAGGGAATTGTTAGGGTCTATAATAAAAATGCAATAACAAGAAAACTGTGAGTTGTAATTAGCAGAATAGGTAAGAGGCAACCAGTGGACATAGTATGTTTAGATTTTCAGATTTTTAGTAACGTCCCATCTTTATAGTTGATGAAGTAAACTAAAACCATATTGTATAGTCAGTCAGGGCAGGCAGGGACGAGGAAGGACTAATAAATTAAACTGCATTTATTTCAATGCAAGGGGCCTAACAGGGAAGGCAGATGAACTCAGGGCATGGTTAGGAACATGGGACTGGGATATCATAGCAATTACGGAAACTTGGCTCAGGGATGGGCAGGACTGGCAGCTGAATGTTCCAGGACACAAATGCTACAGGAAGGATAGAAAGGGAGGCAAAAGAGGAGGGGAAGTGGCATTTTTGGTAAGGGATAGCGTTACAGCTGTGCTGAGGGAGGATATTCCTGGAAATACATCCAAGGAAGTTATTTGGGTAGAACTGAGAAATAAGAAAGGGATGATCACCTTATTGGGATTGTATTATAGACCCCCCAATAGTCAGAAGGAAATTGAGAAACAAACTTGTAAGGATATCTCAGCTATCTGTAAGAATAATTGGGTGGTTATTGTAGGGGATTTTAACTTTCCAAACATCAACTGGGACTGCCATAGTGTTAAAGGTTGAGATGGAGAGGAATTTCTTAAGTGTGTACAAGACAATTTTCTGATTCAGTATGTGTATGTACCTACTAGAGAAGGTGCAAAACTTGACCTACTCTTGGAAAGTAAGGCCGGGCAGGTGACTGAGGTGTCAGTGGGGGAGCACTTTGGGGCCAGTGACCATAATTGTATTTGTTTTAAAATAGTGATGGAAAAGATAGACCAGATCTAAAAGTTGAAGTTCTAAATTGGAGAAAGGCCAATTTTGACGGTATTAGGCAAGAACTTTCAAAAGCTGAATGGGGGCAGATGTTTGCAGGTAAAGGAATGGCTGGAAAATGGGACGCCTTCAGAAATGAGATAACAAGAATCCAGAGAAAGTACATTCCTGTCAGGTTGAAAGGGAAGGCTGGTAACTATAGGGAATGCTGGATGACTAAAGAAATTGAGGGTTTGGTTAAGAAAAAGAAGGAAGCATATGTCAGGATAGATCAAGTGAATCCTTAGAAGAGTATAAAGAAAGTAGAGGGAAATCAGGAGGATAAAATGGGGACATGAGATAGCTTTGGCAAATAGAATTAAGGAGAATCCAAAGGGGTTTTACAAATATATTAAGGACAAAAGGGTAACTAGGGAGACAATAGGGCCCCTCAGAGATCAGCAAGGTGGCCTTTGTGTGGAGCCACAGAAAATGGGGGGGATACTAAATTTTGCATCAGTATTTTGCATCAGTATTTACTGTGGAAAAGGACATGGAAGATTTAGATCGTAGGGAAATAGATGGTGACATCTTGCAAAATGTCCAGATTACAAGAGGAGGAAGTGCTGGATGTCTTGAAACGATTAAAGGTGGCTAAATCCCCAGGACCTGATCAGGTGTGCCCGAGAACTCTGTGGGAAGCTAGAGAAGTGATTGCTCGGCCTCTTGCTGAGATATTTGTATCATCGATAGTCACAGGTGAGATGCCGGAAGACTGGAGGTTGGCAAACATGGTGCCACTGTTTACGACGGGTGGTAAGGACAAGTCAGGGAACTATAGACCAGTGAGTCTGACATCACAGGTGGGCAAGATGTTGGAGGGAATTCTGAGGGACAGGATGTACATGTATTTGGAAAGGCAAGGACTGATTCGGGATAGTCAACATGGCTTTGTGCATGGGAAATCATGTCTCACAAACTTGATTGAGTTTTTTAATGAAGTAACAAAGAAGATTGATGAGGGCAGAGCAGTAGATGTGATCTATATGGACTTCAGTAAGGTGTTTGACAAGGTTCCCCACGGGAGACTGATTAGCAAGGTTAGATCTCATGGAATACAGGGAGAACTAGCCATTTGGATACAGGACTGGCTCAAAGGTAGAAGACGGAGAGTGGTGGTGGAGGGTTGTTTTTCAGACTGGAGACCTGTGACCAGTGGAGTGCCACAAGGATCGGTGCTGGGCCCTCTACTTTTTGTCATTTACATAAATGATTTGGATGCGAGCATAAGAGGTACAGTTAGTAAGTTTGCAGGTGACACCAAAATTGGAGGTGTAGTGGACAGCAAGGTGGTTACCTCAGATTACAACAGGATCTTGATCAGATGGGCCAATGGGCTGAGAAGTGGCAGATGGATTTTAATTTTGATAAATGTGAGGTGCTGCATTTTGGGAAAACAAATCTTAACAGGACTTATACACTTAATGATAAGGTCCTAGGGAGTGTTGCTGAACAAAGAGACTTGGAGTACAGGTTCATTGCTCCTTGAAAGTGGAGTCGCAGGTAGATAGGATAGTGAAGTAGGTGTATGGTATGCTTTCCTTTATTGGTCAGAATATTGAGTACAGGAGTTGGGAGGTCATGTTGCAGCTGTACAGGACATTGGTTAGGCCACTGTTGGAATATTGCATGCAATTCTGGTCTCCTTCCTATCGGAAAGATGTTGTGAAACTCGAAAGGGTTCAGAAAAGATTTACAAGGATGTTGCCAGGGTTGGAGGATCTGAGCTACAGGGAGAAGCTGAACAGGCTGGGGCTGTTTTCCCTGGAGCGTCGGAGGCTGAGGGGTGACCTTATAGAGGTTTACAAAATTATGAGGGGCATGGATAGGATAAATAGGCAAAGTCTTTTCCCTGGGGTTGGGGAGTCCAGAACTAGAGGGCATAGGTTTAGGGTGAGAGGGGAAAGATATATATTAGATTAGTTTACTTACAGTGTGGAAACAGGCCCTTCGGCCTAACAAGTCCACACCGACCCGCCGAAGCGCAACCCACCCATACCCCTACATTTACCCTTTACCTAACACTACGGGCAATTTAGCATGGCCAATTCACCTGACCTGCACATCTTGGGACTGTGGGAGGAAACCGGAGCACCCGGGGGAAACCCACGCAGACACGGGGAGAATGTGCAAACTCCACTTAGTCGGTCGCCTGAGTCAGGAATTGAACCGGGGTCTCTGGCGCTGTGCCACCGTGTAAAATTGTCTTGTGTATTTTTCAGGAATTTTTACTTTGTTATTCTTTTTAATATTACTGTTTTAATCATAATGGGAGAATTCAAGTTCTAATTGTCTAATTGTTCTTGAATCTTTCTGGAATTTGTTTGTAAAATTGCTCCTCCATTTCCTTTCTTAATTTTTTAGCCTATAGTCTACACTCAGTAACATAGTAGCTCCAAGAGATTCGTCTTTAACTCGAACCAAATAATTTTCTATCTTTTAACCCTTGATTACATCGTCCCTCTATAATGCTATAATAGTTTCTCTGAACAATACACACTTGGCTTCTTGGTAACAAACACAAAAATGGAAGGAGAAAATCCCATCTTTTGTTAGAAGGTAGTACCTTTCTTATTTCTTCCTTTCCCCATCTTTAGGACCAGCTATCACCCTCATTCTTGACCAACGTTTCTATTTATTTTACCAGAGAATAATCAAACTGTGCCTGCCACTCAACAACATGCAATGTACATTTATGTGCATTAATTCTAAAACGATCTTAACTGCATTACATTTCTCATTGTACGATCCCTCCTACTTTTGAACTGTTTGTTACTCTAGTTTCCATTTCCATTCCTCTTTGTATCTTTTTTCTCTCTCTAGTGCCCTTTCCCCATAGCACTAGGTATCCTTCCATGAGGATGTTGATCCCAGTATTAGGATGTAACTTTATCACTATGAGCAGGTTTGTACTCCCTCAAACCAATCAGAATATCTTGCAAATCTGAAGTCTTTCCTCCTGTGTTTGTGCAACCATGCTTGAACTCATGATTTTTTGGACTCAGAGCTAAGAGTTTTTGCCGCAGGTTGCCCAAAGTAATTTACAGACTTTATAGCAAATATTTTTAAAAGAGAAAACTTCTCAAACTTGATCAGAAAGAGTCACTATATTTTGGATTTCTAAAGCTTCAATATTTATGTTCCCAGAGCAAAGATTAAGATGACTTTTTAACAGTGATCAGAAAGCTAAGGGTTAAAAGGCAAACACTTGGTTCCTTAGTAACAAACACAAAAAGAGGAAGGAGAAAAATCTGGCAGCACGGTGGCTCAGTGGTTAGCAATGCTGCCTCACAGAACCTGGGACCTGGGTTTGATCCCAGCCTCAGGCAACTGGCTGTGTGAAGTTTGCACATTTTCCTCATGTCTGTGCGGGTTTCCTCCAGGTACTCCATATGCCCCCCACAGTCCAAAGATGTGCAGGTTAGGTGAATTGGCCAAATTGAACTGCCCATAGCGTTCAGGGATATGTCGGTTAGATGCATTAGTCGGGATAAATGTAGAGTAATAGGGTAGAAGAATTGGTCTGGGTGGGTTATTCTTTATAGAGTCGGTGTGGATGTGTTGTGCTGAAGGGCCTGTTTCCACACTATAGGGATTCTATTATTCTTTTGTTGAGCTGGTAATACCAGTACAGCCAGAACTGAAGCAAGGCAAAACCCGTGGCTTTGCTTACAGGTCCTATTGTGCAAATGTTTTGAAACACAAATAAGTCCCACGTGGCCCAACCTCCTACCATCTGCAGGCAAGGAGCACGCCAGAGCGAAACAGAAAAACAAGCAAACTGAAACACTAGGTTATGTACATTTGGCAGCATGCCCAGTACAGAGAGTAACCTGCCACACCAGTCCCTTTGTCTTATACAACAACATACGAGGGTGTCTGCTGTTAATCGGCCTTGACTGCTCAGCTCTTATCAGCTCCTATCTCTCCTCTGATAAAAGTACATGCACCTGTTTTGTCATGTGTCTCCAATCTTTGTTTGTGTGTAAAGTCTGAAATAGGAGCGTGACACAACCAAAAGAACTAAATGTACATGACCTTTCTTTCATTATCAGTTTAACCACAGCAGCCCCTCATGGAAAAAATCCCACAATATAATCCAATGCAATCTATCCAGGCTAAGCTTGAGAGGGTCCCGCAGAGAAAGGGGTTCCTGGAGCAATCATTTCAATGCAGAAATGATATTTCATTATTAAACCAGTGAGTTATCTACCTAAAAAACAGCTTGACTTCTTGTATCACAAACAAACATCAGAGCAGAGAGAGAGAGGGAGCTGAGCAAAAAGAGGAAAATGTTTAGGGGGGTTCACCAATAGAATACTTGCAAGGACAGCTATGAAAGGGGAGTGTCTCAGGTTTGGGTGAAGTGGTGAAGCAAAGCATACGTTTAAAGAGGAAATCCCAGAGTACACAGACCAGTGGATATTGAAAAAGAAGAGTCATAACTGATTGCAACTCACGATTGCTGTTAATGGCCTGATATACTGTTGAGTGGAATAATATGCTATGAAAATCACAGCTAGGGGATAGCCATTAAACAAACTTGCTTTACTGATAAAATTGGAACAGATATTTCTTATTCTGAGTCTGCCAGCAAGCCATCATTGAAAGGAACCCAGACAAAATAATTTCAATCAAACTGCAACACCAAAAATCTTGAAATGGACTTGTCAACCCCAACGTCCCTGCTACCAATATCCAATGTAATGGCTGAAATGTTTTATCTATATTCATCATGAATGAATCAATATTGATTCAAATATCATTCTTTAACCTTTATCTGTTTTGAATCAGAAATAACTCCAGTATCCCATCACCAAGTCACCCTCGTGCATAGTACTTAATACTGGACTGGCTTCCTCAGAGCCAGCTTTCAGTGTGAACAGAACATCTACACTTCTGTTTCTGTCTGTCAGCCAGAGCTCCCTGATTGGACAAGGTTAACAGCCCCAATCAGGGAAGTCATATTCTATGAGGTCCACCTGGCTGGCCTAGTTACGATCACCACATCCCTCCCTTTAAGTCTGGGGACATAGGCCTGTTCCTTTTCTTGTAGCCTTTCCTGGGCCATTCTCACAATGGGTCCAGTTCCTCCAACTCAGCCTCAGCTACTGGTAACATGTACTGGACCGTAGATCATCTCTTGCGCCCTGAGCATCCCAGAAGAAATTTAACCTCTTCTTCAGGTGATATTGGCATTAATGCTGCAACATTTGCAATGTCCATCTCAGACTAAGATTTCTTCAACACGAGGTGGTCAGAACCTCAAGGTACCAACAGCCTTTCCAGCTGTTCTGAGAGGCCAGGTGTGCTTTGCTCCTACCCCATTTGCATGTTTTTAGCTTTCAGGTGGTCAACATGCTTGTTCAGGACTGCTTCACCTATCTGAACTTTGTACATTACAGGACTTGACCTCATGCCAACCATGCCTTTTACCCATGCAGGGCCATTTCTGTGGTTTAGGCACCAAACTTCGATCCCTGAAGTAAACTGTCTCTCTTGCTTACATGAACCTTGTATCTGGCATTGGCATTCCTGGTGCTGTTTCACCATCTACCCCTCCCCGCTACTGCCCCCACCAGGTCCCAGAAGATCAGATTTAACCTGGTATGGAGTTTCTCTCCATTAGCAATTCTGCTGGAGCTATCCCTGTAGATGCGTGAGGAGTAGTCTGTTAATCAAATAGGAACTGGGATAATCTGGTATTGAGTGAAGCTGTAAGCTGCTTCTTTAAGCCTGCCTTTAAAGTTTGCACTGCTGTATCCATTGGATAATTGAACAATGGATGGTATAGAGCTTTCCTTATATGGTGAATGACATTCAACTTTAGGAAATATTTGAATTTCCTGCTGGTTAAATGATGACCCAATGTCTGTGACCAACACTTCCAGGAGCCCAGGATTGCAAAAGATGCTCATACTTTTCTATCATCATCCCTCTGTTTGGTGAATGAACTCTATGCACATCCAAAGATTTTGAGTAGGTGTCTGCAATGATTAAGAACATTGAGCTCATGAAAGGGCAAGCATAGTTGATATGTAACCAAGTCCAGGGTTTACCCAGCAATTCCCATGAATGTCGGGGAGCTGCTGGCTGTAATTTTTATCCTTGTTGGCACTCCGGGCACTCCCCAGTTATGTCTGCATCTAATCTTGGCCATCAGACATAATTTCTTGCAAACATCTTCATTTTGGACACCCCTGGATGACCTTGCTGGAGTTCAGCCAATACCTGGGGGTGACTTTTGCTTGGGATAATCACTCTTGCTCCCCATAATAAAATGCTGTGCTCTACGATGATCTGGTCTTGCTTACTCCAGAAAAGTTTCAATTCTAGTTTTAATGGTCCTTTTGTTTCCCCCATCACCACCAACTGTTTTAATTTTGCCATTATCAGATCTTTTTGCATCACAGTCTGACATTGTCAGCTGTGACTAGAAGGATATCCAGGACAGCCTCTCCTGGTCTCAACACCACAAATGGCGTAGCTACTCGCAGGAGGCAGCTCAAAGCACCTGCATTTGTGACTAGGCCTGCTGGACAATGTTTCAACTTATAATTGCATGCATTTAAAATGACAGCCCACCAATGAATTCAACCTGAAGCTATGAGCAGCATGGCCTTGTCCTTTTGGAGTAGCCTTAGCGGGGGTTTGTGGTTTGTTATGATTTGTTATGATTACAAATTTGTTTGTAGAGGTCTTGGTGAAACTTTGTCACATCAAAATGTCTGGCAAGCTTTCCTTCTCTCTGGGTAGATTTGCACTCTACATCAGACAAAGTCCTGGAAGCCTACGCTATTGGGTGTTCCTTTTCATTGGGCCATCTGTGTGAACCACCGCTACCACATAATGTGCCAAAACCTTAGACATCGATAGCTGCTTCTTCACTTCACTGCTATGTCTTGGCTATATGATCATTTCCTCGGCTGACACTTTTTCAGTAGCAGATATAAAAGTGCCAAGCTGGAAGCCAGCTTACTTATGAACTTTCCATAATAATTCATCAATCCAAGGAAAGACCTAACCTCAGATACAGACGTGCAAGTTGGGGTACCTTTGATTGCTATCATTGTATTATCTAACAGCTGTAATCTATTCTTGTCAACTCTGTCGCCCAAGTAGATCACTTGGGGTGCCTGGAACACATAATTTTCCCTTCTAAGGTACACACCCTCCTTGGAGATACGTCTGAGGACTATGTCCAAGTTCTCTAAGTGCTCTTTATTGGACTTCATGAAGATAAATGGCAACCTGCAGTACACTTTGTAAAATGTTCTCCATCGTCTGCTGAGAAATAGCACAGGCTGATGATACTACAATTGACAGTCTCATATATTGGTCCAAACCAATATGAGTATTATTGTAGCATACTTCTGGGAATCCTCAGGTAACCACAATTGCAAGTACACATGTCTCATGTTCAGTTTCATGAAGGACAGCGCCCGCCCCCATCCCACCCTCCCCCCCCCCAATCAGCTTTGCATAGAAGTCCTCTATGGGAGAGATTGAGTATTTACCCAGCTGCAATAAATAGTTTGCTATTTGTTTAAACTCCCCAAAACAGTGAACTGACCTGTTAGGCTTCACAATTGATACAATTGATGCTACCCATTTTGCAAACTGTACTGGTTTGATGATTCCTTCACATTTTAGCCTCCTGATTTCTGCTTCTGTGTTTGCACAAAAAGCAAATAGAAGTGAGTGGGCCTTGCAGAATCATGGAATTGTGTCCTGGTCAGCATGCAAGTTGACCTTGGCTCTTTTCATAGTCCCTAGATCTTCCTGAAAAACATATGGTTATTTAAGTAGGACTTCACTCCGGCAGCCATTTTCTAATCAGAAAATGTTGAGGCTATCAAGATGAATTTTTTTCAATCAATTTTGCCCCATCAGTCTTGGTCTGGAGCCTTTTACTACAATCAATGGTAACTGAACCAACTGTGTTGCATATGAGACTGGAACTGAAGTTGTACCCTTAATCTGTAAAGGTTCCCTGGTATGGGTTCACAGTCTAGCCAAGGCCTTACAAGCTTTAAGGGTTAGAGTCCAGAATTAATTTTGTTAAAGACTGATTCCGCAATCACTGATACAGCCCTGCCACTATGAACCTCCATTAGTACCAGGTGACCATTTAACCAGATGTTTATCTTGATTGGTTATGATTTGAATGTTGCTAAGCATTTTAACTGTTCCAAGCCAGAATTAGGTGAAGATTCCAGGGAGTGCACTCTTCTGGATACCAGCCAATGAGTTCTGTTACACAATTCCAATCTAGTGGGACTCTTTAGCTGTGTCGAGTCCACATACTGGCAGCAATTGCAATGGCTAGCTGACCTGGATCCTGAAGAAAACATTAATTATTTAGTTGACGCTTGACTTTGCTTTGGGGTTTTGCTGTGGGCTGACCTAGAGTCTGTCTATTTAGGATATGTCCTGACTGAGGCTATGCAATTACCTTCACTCAAGAGGTGTTCCCCAAGCTCAGTCAGCCTGGTGAGGGTGTCTAATTCCATCACAATACTCTGCAACACATATACTCCAGTTGTCGCATTTCCTAATGACAAAGATAGTTGTAGAGCCTGTTTGAAATTGTTGGGCTTCAGCTAGCAGGTGCATTTGCATGGTTACAACATGAATCCCACATACAAATGTTTCTCAGCATCTCATTAAGGGTTACATCAAAGTCACATGCCTCGGCCAGTCTTCCTAACTCCGTCAAAACTTCCGACAGGAATTCCCCTGGTTTTCAAAAGTATCTCAGAATTAGAAGAGACTTGGGTCATAATATTCCTTAACTAAATCTGTCAACTCTTGAAAGGTTTCAGTATCTGGTGCCTCAGAAAATGTTAGGCTCTTAATAACAGATAAAGGTGTGGGTTCAGAATCTGTCAGGAGAATGACTCGGTGCTTTTCAACTGCTCCAATTTCATTTGCCCAGAAAAAAAGATAACACATTCTTTCCACATATTGGACCCAATCTTCGATGGCAGGATTGAATAAGTCAAGCTTCCCAAATAACAGCATAATGCAAGAGGTGCTCACCCCAACTCCAGGATGACTGTTACGAGCGAATTTCTTCAGGAGCATTTTACTTTCTCTTGTTGCCACTGAAATAGGCCCACAGAGGCTGGTATCCTGTCACCAAGACACCCTTTATTTACACTTGCATAGTAGTTGACACTTGTCCATCTTCTGCAGAGCAGACCCTGAGAGTGAACAGAACCTCTGTCAGCCAGGGCTCTCTGATTTGATGACGTCCATTTGGCTGACCTTATTACAATCACTACACACTTATTTACATTCCCTTGCCTTCCTTCCTGGTCTTCACACATTTTTCATAAAGTTAGTCATTGTTCTTTTAGGGCTTACTAACTTTACCTCCTGAAGCCTTTAGTTGCTCCTTGCAAAGTCTCCTTTATGAAGGCCTCTGTATTTTCGTAATATGACTAACTGTTCTCTCTTTTCCCAATGCATCCAGTGCTTCATACTGACTTCTGAATGAAGTTTGCCTTTGAAGTACAAGCTTCGCTTTTAGTTTCTTCCATAACTATTGCTCTCTCTCATTGTTAGTAATATCATATCAGGGGGCAGACTAATAGTTTGTGTCTTCTTAAAGCCATATTGTTCTTAAAATAGTGAACTGATTTACCTGTCCTTCTGCGCCTTTTGGATTTTTTTCCTTGTGTGGTGATGGGATTTTGCTTTCAGATGGAGATTTTACCTAATACAGTAATGCTAATGTTGCCTCCTATAACATTAGAAACTAGATAAGAATGGTAAGAATCATGGTAAGAATCCAAAAAAAAAAGTTTATTACAGCTAACTTTTAAAATTCCATTCATGGGATATAGGCTAGGACTAGCATATCTTGCCCATCCCTAGATGCCCATGATTAGATTAGATTAGATTCCCTATAGTGTGGAAATAGGCCCTTCGGCCCAACCAGTCCACACCGACCCTCCGAACAGTAACCCACCCAGACCCATTTCCCCTGACTAATGCACCTAGCTCTATGGGCAATGAGAAGGTGGTAATGAGCTGTCTTCTTGAACTGTTGCAGTCTACTTCATGAAGGTACACCTTTAATGCTGGAAGGCAATTCCAGGATTATAAAGAATAGCAATACGCTTTAAAGTCAGGGTGGTATTTGGCCTGGAGGAGAACTTGCAAGTTATGGTGTTCCCCTACATCTGCTGATCTAGTTCTTCTAGATAGTTGTGTCGAGTGCTTGAAAAGTGCACAGTGCTGAAACTGAACATCAGTGGTAGAGGAAGTGAATGTTTATGGATGCAGTACTGATCAAGCAAGCTGCTTTGTCCAGACTGATATTAAGCTTCCTGAATGTTGTTGGAGTTGCCTTCATCCAGGCAACTGGATTACATTTCTGACTTGCGTTTTTGGGAGACAAGAAGTGATTACTCATTTCAGGAACCTTAGCCTCTGACTTGCTTTTGTAGCCACACTACTTATATGAATGGTCAGTTCAGTTTGTGGTCAGTGCTAATCCCAAGGATATCAATAGTGCAGTATTAAGCAATGGTAATTCCATTGAATATCAAAGAGCAATGGTTAGGTTCTCTCCAGCTGGAGATGGTCATTACTTAGCATTGTGTGGCATGAATGTTACTTGCCACTTGTCAGTCCAAAGCTGGACATGGGCAGCTTCACTATCTGAGGAGTCATGAGTAGTGCTGAACATTCTGTAATGATCAGTGTACACCCCTGCATCTAACCTCATCATTGACGAAAGTACATCTCCACGTCTGAGCTCATGATTGATGGAAGTTCATTGAGGAAGCAGCTAAAGATGATTGAGCTTGGTATACTACCTGAAGAATTACTGCAGAACTACTGTCCGGTTGGTTAATTGTCCAGCTGATCCAGACCCTGAGAGACAACCGGTCCTGTTCAAGTTGACCATTTACATCATTGCTGCTTCTCATCTTGATTGAAGCATGTGAAGATCATGTGTAGGTTATTTTATCCATTTTTTAAGAAGATAATTGAGCAGTAAAATCCTGGCCCATATGTCTGTGATGAGGCAGAATGAGCTTATCTGATAGGTGGATTACCTGAGTTCCACGCGAAAGTACTTAGGAAAACCTCTCAGTTTTAGCCCTCATGGAGTTACTAACTGGATATTTGTTGCCTCCACTAAAGATTTTCTTATGTAATTCCATGACACATTTGCATGTTTTAGGTTAAAGCAGTTACTTACAATGGTTGGAAGGTAAGATTCTTTTATGCAGTATCTCTCAAATTTATTTTTTTAGATGAAGACATTGAACCTTTCAAGATTAATATCCTGCAAAGTCTTCAGAGTGTGTACATCTCCTGGATTCTGTATCCTTAAATAAATGAAGTCTCTCAAATGACAAGTGGTTCACAGCTAATACTTGGACTTTCAGGCAAGTCTGCCAGTGTTGAGGCAATCTGTCCCCAGGGCAGAGCAGTTGATAACTGGAATCTCTATGAAAAATGAAGAACAGGAGTAAGGTATTCAGTCCCATGAGCATATTCTGCCATTCAGTCAGATAATAGTTATTCCGTATTTTAATTGCATATTCTTGGCAACTTTACCTAACAAAGATTTTAAAGATCATGAAAACATCAGGTGATTCAGAATTGACAGCCTTTCAGTGGAGCAAAGTTCCAGATTTTATTACTCTTTGTGCCTCTCTCATCTCTGTTTCCTCAATTTACACCTCCAAGAACAAACTTTAACGGTTCAAGGACTTAATCAGTAAAACTAAGATAACCTAGTCAGCTGCCTCTGCTGTTTCCTCTCTAAACTCACTTCAAAGTTTTCCTTTTCTTTGTCCTCAGGTTATAGTATTTATTTAATTTCTCTCCTATCTCCAGTCTCCGAACTAATTTTGGGCTGCTTCCTATTCCAACTGCTCACCATTCAACTTCCTTTTCAACTCCAATGTTAATGTTCTCTCCCCTCAGATATTCCTTCTTGCTCCTTCTTTCAAATCTATTTCCATCAACCATCTTCTAAAAAAAATCAATCCTTTGACCCCACCATCCTTGAAAATTACCACTCCATCTCAAATCTCCCATTCCTATCCATATTCCTTGAAGTTTTTTTCATCATTCTCACCTTTTTTGGATCTCATGTTTGAACCCTTCAAATCAGACCATACCTTTGTCAAGAGTGTGTTGCTGGAAAAGCACAGCAGGTCAGGCAGCATCCGAGGAGCAGGAGAATCGATGTTTCATCAGCCATGGGCACCCGCATGGGCCCCAGCTATGCCTGTCTCTTTGTCAGTTATGTAGAACAGTTCATCTTCCGGAGTTACACCGGCATCACTCCCCACCTCTTCCTCCGCTACATTGATGACTGCATCGGCGCCACCTCGTGCTCCCATGAGGAGGTCAAACAGTTCATGAACTTCACAAACACTTTCCATCCTGATCTCAAATTCACCTGGGCCATCTCTGGCACCTCCCTCCCCTTCCTAGAACTCTCCATTTCCATCCATGTGGACCAAAAATAAAAACTCCTGATGAAGGGCTCTGGCCCGAAACATCAATTCTCCTGCTCCTCGGATGCTGCCTGACCTGCTGTGCTTTTCCAGCAACACACTCTCGACTCTGATCTCCAGCATCTGCAGACCTCACTTTCTCCATAGAATGGATAGCAAAGCTCTTTTCCCTAGCTTTGGGAAGTCTAATCTAATCTGATCTCCAGCATCTGCAGACCTCACTTTCTCCATAGAATGGATAGCAAAGCTCTTTTCCCTAGCTTTGGGAAGTTCAAAACTAGCAGGCACAGGTTTAAGTCGAGAGGAGGAAGATTTAAAAGGAATCTTAGGGGCAGCTTTTTCACACCAAGGGTGGTTCATATGCAGAATAAACTGCCAGAGGAAGTGATAGATGCAGGTACAGTTACAATGTAAAAAAGATAATTGGACAAGTATATAGATAGGAAAGAATCAAATGCAGGCAAATGAGACTAGTCTAGTTTGGGAAACTTGGTTGGCATGGACAAGTTGGACTGAAGGGTCTATTTCCATACTGTATGACTCTGACTTTAAGTTGTTTCTGTCTGCATTTAGTCATTGCACGAGTCACTTGCATGTGTTCTGGGCAGCCCAGACCTAAATATGATTTTGAAAATTCAACCATGACTCTATCAAGAGCTGACATGATGTAACAAATAATGATGTTACATTTAATTAGCCACAACAATCTGCTGACATTCTATTATGAATTTAAGATAGAGGCACAATCAGTCTTTCTCTGACACATTCATGTGAAGCTGAGAATACTGGAAAGAAAAAGGATCTTTCTTATCTTTGCCTCACTCACTCCACTTTCTAGTTTTACAACTACAAATATGTTATACCAATTCCTTTTCCCTCTGAACATAATGCCAAAGTTTCCTGTCCTCTATCTTTTCTGCAACAAGGCTTTGTACAACGACAAACAAGCTATTTGAGGCTGGGTTGGGGGAAAGATTGTGATATTGTCTAAGTCAAAAATCACACACCAGGTTATAGTCTAAGAGATTTATTTGGAAGCACTAGCAATCGGATTGCTGCTCTTTCATCAGGACAGCTCCAAAAACTACTGCTCCCAAATAAACCTGTTAAACCATAACCTGATGTTGTGTGATTTTTAACTTTGTCTACCCAACACCAGCTCCTCCACATCATGGGTATTATTTAAGAACATGCCATGAGATGATGAAGCAGATTTACGCAGGGGGTGGTTCGTATATAGAATGAATTACCAGAGGAAGTGGTGGATGCAAGTACAGTTACAACATTTAAAAGACATTTAGACAGGTACATAAATAGGAAAGGAGATGGACCATATGCAGGCAAATGGGACTAGTTTAGTTTGGGAAACTTGTTCAGCATGAATGAGTTGGACTGAAGGGTCTGTTCCATGCTGTATGACTCTATGACTCGATGAAGTGTTGAGTATCCAGTTTACATTAAGTTTCCCTGGACAACTGCAGTAGACTTGAGATAGAAATGTTGGTTTTGGAACATCTTGGTATATTGCAGTGGCAGGCAATTGGAAACTCGAGGTTATCTTTACAAGTAGAAGGTAGGTCAAAGTGGTCACCCAGTCTGCGTCTTGTCTCCCTAGTGTAGAGGCGATCATATTGTGAGCAACGAATACAATAGAATAGATTGAATAAAGTGCAGGTAAATTGCTGCTTCTCCTGGATGGTGTTTGTCAGACTTCAGATGGTGAGGAGTCTTCCAGTTCTTCCGATTACATCTGCCACTTCAATGCACCACTGTGTTCCCATCTTCTACTTAGACACTTTACAGCCTTCAGGACTCAAAATCAAGTTTAACAATTTCAGAGCATGAACAGCCCTTTCAGTACAGGCAATTCATTTTTAACTACTCATAGTACCCATTATCATCTATCTAGCTTCTTTTCTTCCCATTGTCTCCCTGTCCTTTTTTACCTCTCCCTCGCTGTGCTCCCTCTCCACATACCTGCTCACCCGCACCACCGCTGCTCCCCCCAACCCCCCAACCCTGTCATCAGTGTAAATGTCACCTTTTCCTAGCTGCTTCTAGTTCTGAAGAAGGGTCATAAAACACCAAATGTAAAATCTCTTTTCTCTCCATAGATGCTGCCAGATCTGCTGAGTTTCTCCAACAATTTCTGTTTTTCTTTGTTTCAGATCTCCAGCATCCACAGATTTTGCTTTATTTCACAGTTACATGACTATTCATCAGGCAAAGAATAACTCTGACTATAAAAACATTTCAGCACATAGTTCAAGCCATAAGATTGCATTTTAAATTGCAACATGCAAGTTTTCAACATTACTGCCAAATTGGAAAGTAGCTTTACACTATGGACTTGTATAATTGAATGGTTAGAGAATTTCAGAATCATTATGTATGATTGTTTAGAGCGAGCAGAGAGAGATTTTTATCCAATATACTAGGTTCAAAACTAGTTTTAGAGATGAAGGATAAGTGTCTGATCAGCTGTCCTGCCCAGTACTAGATGTGCATGACAACAGTGATTGACTCACTATTTAACACAGTCTCAGAATGTGAAAAGACACTATCTGACACATTATCCCAGAATGTATAAGTGACTAATTCGCTGATTCAGACAATGAATGGCATGCAATTCATTGTCCTATATGTGATGATACTATGACTTTAAGAGGCACATTTTGTCTTGGTTTTTTTAAGAGAAGTTTTGAGCCATAGTTACCAAATTGCCTCTTCCAAGCCAATAAAGTAAGCAGTTTATGAGACTTTGAGGCATTTTTAAAATTAGAACAATAGAAGCAGCATAAATGGGTCAAGTCAGGCTCCCACAGAACCAAGGTTTTAGTTTAACTTTGATTTGTTGTTTAGGTTTTCAAGTTGGTTGTGGAAGCCACAGCAAAAAGCTTGAGTTCTCTCTCTCTGACAGAGTTTTCTCTTGGTAATCTTTTCTCCTGGACTGAAGAGACATTGCATGTGAGAAATTTATTTTACTGAATCTTCCTTTGTCAAGGGTGTGTTTATGGGATGTTGCTATAGTTAAAAAGAAATTTCCCACACTACCGCCTAATAGTAGTTGTGGAGATGTTGCTATATTTGAACAGTTGCTGTTTAGAAGTTAAATAATCTATTGTCCTGTCAAATTTTCCAATAGAGTTGAAGTGATGCCAGTTCTTCTTTCTTTTGTTTGTATTTTAACTGAGTATAAGAATAAAGTGCATTTTGCTTAAAGCAGAGTAGCATGACCAATTGAATTACATCCAGTATGCAGCACCTTACATTTGCCTTGATTTGATAAAAGTTAGTGTTTTGTCTATCTCTGTGATACATTTGAAGGAGGTTTGGTCTGGTCCATAATCATGCAATTCCTGAGTTTGAAGGACAATGCCTAAATTACTGGTCCAGAATGAGAAATGGTAAAATTAATCCTACTGTGGAACTGATTCTTTAATTTAACATTTTCAATCAGAAAAGAACATTTGATATTCCTGGATATCCAGTTCTTCACCTTCTCTTATTGCTTGTTAGCCAACACCTTGTCACCTGATGCCATAACTATATATATCCTTTTGTTAAATGTTAGCAATTGTCGACTGTGCATGACAACTTTTTTGATAAATTACTGTCATCTGTTCTATTGGCAAAGGCATACTTTCTGTTTGCAATAATGATATAACTTCCTTCTCACTATCACATCATTTCCTCATGGAAAGCGTACTTCAGTTAGATTAAGTTGGACACAGTTCCTGCCCAGTGGCTACATTGGAATCACTCTGCACTGATAAGAAATAGGATCAGTTTAATTTAACGTTAACAATCAACAAACTTTATATTAAAGTTTCTCATATTAATAACTTTCTCTTTGGCCTGGATGCTACTCTTTGATTTACTAATATTTTGATGAGTCTTGATATGAGTTCATTTGTTTAAGTTGTTTCTCTCATACAAGTGGTCTATCAGTACAGATGGTCTCTCTACACCCATGGTCTTTGTACAGGTGGTCTTCTTACATATGGTTTGTGGCTGTCATTTTTTTTGTGGTTAGTGAGATCAAAGAAAATATATGCTGTGATTGCTGACCTGCAGCCTTACACACGACAGTAATTCATGTTTCATTGGCCGCTAATTACACCTCATTTAGGACAAATGAACTAGATCATGTCTCAGATTTAAACATGAGCAACCCAACCCATTGACTAATTCCTGTGTGATTTGCATAAACTCGACTTGTTGGTGTTACACAAAAGAAGCTCTTGAATTTTAGATTGTCAATCTCACATGACAGAGCAGGTAGAAAATAACACAACTCATGATCCATAAGAGTGTTTTTCAATTGAGTTGTGTTCTCTAGTTCTTTTAAATTGCCTTTGTGCTGACAGTTGATTCAAATCAAAGTCACTTCCTTTTAGCTGCAAGCCATGATCCTCAGTGCTTTTCCGAGTACTTTTTGAATCTCCTTTGCAACTGTGCAACACATTATACAAAAGTTTTCTTCTAATCCAACAATTAAAGAAGAATGGATTCTGTTTAACTTGGCACACAAGACTTATAAATCCACCATTGGCATTTGATCAATTTTCGTAAGATCATAGAATCCCTACAAGTGTGGAAACAGGCCCTTCAGCCCAACATATTTTTTCTGCATCAAGTTTGTAGAGTGCCATTTAAAATAAACTCACCTCAAAACCTCTCTAGGTGTTATCAAACACCTTTGCCTGTTTTCTGGCATTTCTCCATTCCTACACATCCACGCCAACGATATGAGACCAGGAGTCAGCATACCCACATCTGGAGGTACTGGCTTTACTTAAATTTATGAAAGTTTGGGACAAACTAGATAGCAGTTGAGTCACTAATACAATATTTCACAGTTTTAAATTAAAACTAAGAGATTTAGGAGAATGAACAGAATACCTTTTCATATACAGTATTGTGAGGCTATAGAATTCATGTGATTGAAGCAAAGACAACAGTAACATTTAAAAACACAATAGATTGACAGTTGAATAAAAGGATATGGAAACTGGAAAGACACATTAGATTCAGATTACTGCTCATATGGTAGATAAACACCAATATGTACAATTGGTTTGACTGGCCTGTACCTGTAAATTCTATTTGTGGATTTAAGACCCACCACAAAACTTGGACATATAAACTGAGTTGATACTTCCAACACTGAGGGAGTGCTGCATTGTTGGAGCTATCAACAGCAAATAGTAGCACTTTGTCAAAAGGAGGTTGTGTAATCCATTGGTGGTTCATGTGATTCAGTCAATAACTTCTTGAATTCATTCACCCTGAAAGTATGATGCAAAACTACCTTAAATTCACTAGTGATTAATTTTCCACCTTTACACATTATTGTGTAGAACTTACAACATGGAAACGGACCATTCACCCAAAACAGTCTATACTGATGTTTATCATCCAATGAGCAGTAGATCTAATCCTATTTGCTCAAATTCCTTTATTCTCTTTTCCTTGAACTACTTATATAATCTGTTCTTGAATATTGTTGCTGTCTTCAGTTCAATAATTTGAAACTTCCAAAGCTGCAGCTTCGCATTTATATAAAACACACACTATTAATTTCCTCTGTCTTTTTGTTGAGACGCTGCCAATGAATTTTTCAAAAGGAAGCTTCTTTTTTGTTATTCATTCATGGGTTGAGGGCGTTACTGGCTAGGCCAGCATTTATTGCCCATCCCTAATTGCCTAGAGGGCAGTTAAGAGTCAACCATCTTGCTTGCAGAGC
The DNA here is from genome assembly GCF_020745735.1 of Hemiscyllium ocellatum. Taxonomy (NCBI): domain Eukaryota; kingdom Metazoa; phylum Chordata; class Chondrichthyes; order Orectolobiformes; family Hemiscylliidae; genus Hemiscyllium; species Hemiscyllium ocellatum. The sequence continues at coordinate 26,615,208 of NC_083437.1, forward strand.
ACAATAGGATACTAAAACACATTCTGAGTAATGTGTTGCAAGGTTTGGTTCCACAGCACAGTTTCTTGCTGCCAAGTGTACTGTTTTACCACCAAAGTGACATCTACATCATAGATACAAACTCCTGAGTATCATTTCTGGTGAAGACTTCAGCGCATGTGTAGGAAACATTTACAGAAAGTATGCAAAGTAGGCAAATGGAGGCAACACTCAATATTTTTTGTTGCCAATGCTGTCATTTTGATGCCCAAAGCTAGACTTAAAACTGTCTCTGAAACACGCACAACTTAGCAGTCTTCTCAACAGTGCTAATTGTAGGGATAATCAACTATACTTAAGTCAGTTGATGTTTGATTTCCACCATGTTTATCTGCAGTTTTAGGTGATTTTGCCAGTTATTTGAAGTTACAGAGGGTAGTGTGGTACATGCTGAAGGATTTTGTCCTGACTGACATCCCAGGGGGAGTTTTACTGGTGCAGTTGATGAGGGTTTAAACTAAAATGGCAGGGGAATGTGGACCTATAAAGGGAAATAGAAGAGAGTGAAACCAGAACAAAAATAGAAGACAAGGAGTGCGAAATAAGAAAACTGATAGGCAGAAAATTTAAGGGCAAGAATCAAACAGGACTACTGAAATAAGGAAATCACGTTTCACACACTTGATTGGGTTTTTTGAAGAAGTAACAAAGAGGATTGATGAGGGCAGAGCAGTAGATGTGATCTATATGAGCTTCAGTGAGGCGTTCAACAAGGTTCCCTATGGGAGACTGGTAAGCAAGGTTAGATCTCATGGAATACAGGGAGAATTAGCCATTTGGATTTAGAATTGGCTCAAAGGTAGAAGACAGAGGGTGGTGGTGGAGGGTTGCTTTTCAGACTGGAGTCTATGACCAGTGGAATGCCACAAGGATCAGTGCTGGGTCCACCACTTTTTGTCATTTACATAAATGCTTTGGATGTGAGTATAAGATGTTAGTAGGTTTGCAGATGACACCTAAATTGGAAGTGTAATGGACAGCAAAGAAGGTTACCTCAGATTACATCAGGATCTTGATCAGATGGGCCAATGGGCTGAGAAGTGGCAGATGCAGTTTAATTTCAATAAATGTGAGGTGCTGCATTTTGGGAAAGCAAATCTTAGCAGGATGTATACACTTAAGGTCCTTGGGAGTATTGCTGAATAAAGAGATCTTGGAGTGCAGGTTAATAGCTCCTTGAAAGTGGAGTCACACGTAGATGGGATAGTGAAGAAGGCGTTTGGTAAGTCTTCCTTCATTGACCAGCATACAGGAGCTTGGAGGTCATGTTGCAGCTATATAGGACATTGGTTAGGCCACTGTTGGAATATTACATGCAATTCTGGCCTGCTTCCTATCAGAAAGATGCTGTGAAACTTGAAAGAGTTCAGAAAAGATTTACAAGGGTGTCATATAGTCATAGAGATGTACAGCATGGAAACAGACCCTTCAGTCCAACCCGTCCATGCCGACCAGATATCCCAACCCAATCTATTCCCATCTGCCAGCATCCGACCCATATCCCTCCAAAACCTTCCTATTCATATACCCATCCAAATGTGTCTTAAATGTTGCAATTGGACCAGCCTCCACCACATCCTTTGGTAGCTCATTCCATACACGTACCTCCCTCTGCATGAAAAGGTTGCCCCTTAGGTCTCTTTCATATCTTTCCCCTCTCACCCTAAACCTACACCCTCTAGTTCTGGACTCCCCAACCCCAGGGAAAAGACTTTGCCTATTTATCCTATCCATGCCCCTCATAATTTTGTAAACCTCTATAAGGTCACCTCTCAGCTCCAGCCTAATGCAGCACCTTGCATTTATCTAAATTAAACTCCATCTGCCACTTCTCAGCCCATTGGCCCATCTGGTCAAGATCCTGTTGTAATCTGAGGTAACCCTCTTCGCTGTCCACTACACCTCCAATTTTGGTGTCATCTGCAAACTTACTAACTGTGCCTCTTATGCTCGCATCCAAATCATTTATGTAAATGACAAAAAGTAGAGGGCCCAGCACCAATCCTTGTGGCACTCCACTGCTCACAGGCCTCCAGTCTGAAAAACAATCCTCCACCACCACCCTGTGTCTTCTACCTTTCAGCCAGTTCTGTATCCAAATGGCTAGTTCTCCCTGTATTCCGTGAGATCTAACCTTGCTAATCAGTCTCCCAAGGGGAACCTTGTCGAACGCCTTACTGAAGTTCTGCTCTGCCCCATACAGAAAATGAATCCTGTAATCTCAACCAATAATGATTCATCAAATGCACAGAAATAACAGGCAGGTTTGCCACAGGCTCTCATGAGGCTGTGCTGAAGTACAGAGTTATGCAGCAACACTATCAGTAGTGTGCTAGTTTTAGTATGTGCATATCTGGCTGCCTCCCATTGTAAGGACTGTGTCTTTTTATTTTGTGCTTTGAAAACTATGGATTGAAATGAGAAAGAATGTTTAAGCCCAGTGTTTGAAAAGATAGCTGCAGTTTTGATAAGCAGATAACCTAACACCCATGGGTGAGTCCAGAACTAGAGGGCATAGATTTAGGGTGAGAGGGGAAAGATATAAAAGAATCCTAAGGGGTAACTTTTTCATGCAGAGGGTGGTACATGTATGGAATGAGCTGCCAGAGGAAGTTGGTACAATTGCAACATTTAAAAGTTATTTGAATGGGTGTATGAATAGGAAGGGTTTGGAGGGATATGGGCCGAGTGCTGATAAGTGGGACTAGATTGGGTTGGGATATCTGGTCGGAATGGACAGGTTGGACTGAAGGGTTTGTTTCCGTGCTGTATATCTCTACGACTCTATGATTCTATAACTACACAGATGCCGGTATCCCATCACCAAGTCGCCCTTTACTTACACGAGTACAGTACATAGATTCCAACTAGCTAGCTCAGTGTCAGTCACTAGAGTGGGGAGACTTGCTGAGACTCCGGTTTATTTACTTTTGAATGTTTTAACATTTTTATTTAATCTATTTTTTTGAATCAACGTGTTCAGAGATATTATTACAGGCGCAGGTGGGATTTGAACTCACCCCTGGTCCAAAGGTAGTGACTCTACGACAGCACCACAAAGATGACTGGAACGCAGGGCTCTTCTGAGATTTGAAACCAGGACCCCTTGTACATCTATAATGTATTCGGCCCTAAGTGAGAATCATAAACCTAGACTATTGACCATTGCCAAAGCCAAATTGGATTATTGTCCAAGTCCAGAATTGAACCAGCGAATCTTAGATTCTCAGCTCAGCACTCTCCTAACTGAGCTATTTCAGTTAAGCATTAAATAGCAATCACCAGCAATTACAATGAGGCTAGTTCCTCTATTCCACATTTTACAGAACTCAGATTTCACCATCTGCTTTATCTGGACTTGAACACAAGGCCCCCCCAAGATTCTAAATTGCTAGTCCAGCAAGATTCCCACCATACCACCACTTCATAGCTGTCAACCAAGACTCCCTGATGGGTCCAGGTTAACAATCCCAATCAGGGATCTCACACTCAATGAGATCCACCCTGCTAACTTCAGTCTAATCACTATATCCCTCTCCTACTAAGTCTGGGGATGTATGTCTGTATTTTTTTCTTGCAGCTTCTCCTGGGATGTTTTTGCTTCCGGGTCTGGTTCCTCTGATTCTGATTCAGACATGGGCAGTGTATACCAGACTGTGGCCTGTCTCTTGTGCCTGGAGTGTCTAGGGAGAAAGTCCTCCTCTTAACAGCTGGTAACAATATCAAGGCTGCATCCATCTCAAATTCTGAGGTTTCTTCAATGTTAGAGGATTTGACAAGGCAAGTTGATGAGAATCAAGCAGTGGATGTGGTGTGTATGGATTTCAGTAAGGCATTTGATAAGATTCCCCATGGTAGACTCATTCAGAAGGTTAGGAGGTATGGGATACAGGGAAATGTAGCTGTGTGGATACAGAATTGGCTGGTTGAAAGAAGACAGCGAGTGGTAGTGGATGGAAAGTATTCTGCCTGGAGGTCAGTGACCAGTGGTGTCCACAGGGATCTGTTCTTGGGCCTTTGCTCTTTGTAGTTTTTATAAATGATTTGTACAAATACGTGGAAGGGTGGTTTAGTAAGTTTGCCAATAAAACAAAGGTCATTGGTGTTGTAGATAGTGTCGGGCGCTGTTGCAGGCTACAACAAGACATTGACAGGATGCAAAGCTGGACTGAGAAGTGGAAAATGGAGTTCAACCTGGATAAATGTGAAGTGATTCATTTTGGAAGGTTGACTTTGAATGCTGACTACAGGATTCTTGACAGTGTGGAGCAAAAGCTGGATCTTGGGGTCCACGTACATAGATCCCTCAAAGTTGCCACCCAAGTTGAAAGGGTTGTTAAAAAGGCAAATGGTGTTTTGGCTTTCATTAACAAGGGGATTGAGTTTAAGAGCCACAAGGTTTTGCTGCAGCTCTGTAAAACCCTGATTAGACCACACTTTGAATATCGTGTCCATTTCTGGTCACCTCATTATGGGAAGAATATAGATTCTCTAGAGAGGGTGCAGAGAGATTTACCAGGATGCTGCCTGGATTGGAGGGCATGTCTTGTGAAGAGAGGTTGAATGAGCTGGGGCTTTTCACACTGGAGAGGAGGAAGAGAGGTGATTTGATAGAGGTGTACAGATGAGAGGTGTAGATAGAGTAGATAACCAGAGACATTTCCCCAGGGCAGAAATGGCTGTCATGAGGGGGTCATAATTTTAAGGTGATTGGAGGAAGGTATGGGGGAGATGTCAAAGATTGGTCCTTTATGCAGAGAGTGGTGGGTGTGTGGAATGCACTGCCAGCGGTGGCAGTGGAATCAGAGACATTAGGGACTTTTAAGCAATTGCTGGACAAGCACATGGATGGCAATAAATTGAGGGGTGTGTGGTTTAGATTGATCTTAGATTAAGACAAATGCTTGGCACAACATCGTGGGCCAAAGGGCCTATACTGTGCTGTACTATTCAATGTTTTAGATGGAGGAGCCAAACACACAGTTTCTGACAACCTATCTGGCTGTTCTGAGGGGCCAGGTATGTTTTGCTCCTGCCCCATTTGCAACGTATCAGCTTTCATGTGATCCACATGTTTGTTCAGGACTGCCTCAACTCCCCGAACTTTGTATGTCAAGGGTCACCTCACGGTGACCTCGCCTCACACCTTTGCAGGGCCATTTCTGTGTTTTTGACATGAAATTTAAATCCCTGAAGTAAACTGTCTCTCTCACTTAGAGATGTCTGGCATTAGTATTCCAGATGTCATTTCACCCTCCCCCTTCCAGATCCTGAAATATCAGGTTTAACCTCATGCAGAGTTTTCTCCCCACCAGCAACTCTGCTGGAGCTGTACCCATAGTTGCGTGAGTGGTGGTCCTATTATCAAACAAGAACTGGGACTGTTTGGTCTTGAGTGAAGCCGTAGGCTATTTCTTTAGGCCTGCCTTCAACATTTGGACAGCATTTTCTCCCAGACCACTGGATAATGGATGTAATGGAGGTATGGAGTTAGTTTTTTGACTTTAGGAAATACTCAAAATCCTTGCTGGTAAATGGCGTCCAATTGTCCTTGACCAATACTTCTGGGAATCCATGTATGACAAACAAAGCTTGAAGCTTTTCAATTGTCATACCTGAGTTTTTTTGAATGACCTTTATGCACGTCCAACCACTTTGAATGGGCATCCACAATGACCAAGAATACTAGGCCATGAAAGAACTGACATAGTCGACTTGTGACTGAATCCAGCATTAACCTGGTCATTCTCATGAATGTAGGGGAGCTACTGGCAGTAACTTTTGTTCTTGTTGGCTCTCCAGCCACTACCCCACCAATCCTGGCTATCAGACATAACGTTTCACCAACACCTTCATTTTGAAACCCCAGGATGACCCTGGTAGAGTTCAGCCAGTATCTGGAGGTAACCTTTGATCAGGGCAATCATTCTTTCTCCCCACAATAATATGCCGTCCTGTATGGTGATCTGGTCTCATCAGATCCAGAAAGGTTTCAAATCTGGTTATGATGGTCCTTCTGTTTCTCCCATTACCACCAACTGTTTGTATTTCGCCAGGACAGGAGTTTTTTTGTCCACAATTGGATATTGTCAGCGTTGGCTGGAAGGGTGTCTAGAAAGTTTAAAACTAGAACAGGCTGTTCCAGGAGAGACTCCATCTGTGGCATAACTGCCAGTGGGAGGCAGCTCAAGGCATCCACATTAGCCACTTGGCCTCCGGACAGTGTTCCAACTTGTAAGTTGTACGCATTTAGAATAAGGACCCAATGCTGAATTGGACCTGAAGCTATGGATGGCATGGCTTTTCTTCTTTAAGTAGTCCTAGCAGGGGTTTGTGACATTACTATTACAAATTTACATCCATATTGGTATAGATTGAACTTTCTCACGCTTCCTGGTCAACATGCAAGTTTGCCTTGGATCCTTTGCTAGTCCTTACACCTTCCTGAAAAACATGTGTGTATTTAATTTGAGCGTCACTCAGGCAGCCATTTTCTAATTGAAAATTGTTGAGCCAATGAAGATGGATCTGTCTCAACCAATTTTGTCCTATTAAGCTTGGACTCCAGCCTTTTATTTCAATCAGTGGTAACTGAACCAGTTGCTTCTTATAAGAGACCAGAATTGAAGTTGTACCCTTAATCTCCCTTGTATAGGTTCTCAGCCTGGCTGAGATCTTATACCAGCTTAAGCATTGGAGTCCAGAGCAAAGTTTGTTAAAAACTGGTTCCGCAATCACTGATACAGCCACACCGATATCGACCTCCATTAAAACTGGGCAATCATTTAACCAGATGCTTATCTCAACGGGTTCTGATTTGGATGTTGCTCAGCAATTTAACTGTTTCAAACCAGCTGTAGGTGGACTATCCAGGTTGTGCACTCTCCTGGATACCAGCCTATGCGGTAGTGCTTATCTTTCCCCAGCATCCATGTTGTATGTGCAGGTGTGAGACACAGTGAAGAACAACAGGTGTAAAAATCTTTATTCAATTTCCACCACCAGGAAGATAGGAAAACACCCGGTGGCCAGTGACAAGCAGTGCCCTTCACATCAAAGGGCAATGCTGTGTGTTCAAACAATGAAGGGGAGGGCAGGGACTAAATCAAAATAGAATTGACACTCCTGTTTATTTTTTTATTTTTTTTACCCCCACACTACCGCCTAACTGTGGTAGTGCTTATTTTTTCCCCCAGCACAGAAGTGTGTGTGCAGGTGTGAGACACAGTGAAAGACACATGGTGCACGAATCTTTATTCAGTTTCCACCACCAGGAAGAAAGGAAACACCCGAGTGGCCAGTGACAAGCAGTGCCTTTCACATCAAAGGGCAATGCTGCATGATCATAAAGTGAAGGGGAGGGTAGAGATTAAATCAAAATAGAGTTGACACTCCTGTTTATTTAATTTTTTAAACCCCCACACTACCGCCTAACTGCGGTAGTACTTATTTTCTCCAGCACCCGTGTTGTGTGTGTGCAGGTGTGAGACACAGTGAGAGACTCAAGGTGTACGAATCTTTATTCAATTTCCACAACCAGGAAGAAAGGAAACACCCAAGTGGCCAGTGACAAGCAGTGCCCTTCACATCAAAGGGCAATGCTGTATGATCAAACAGTGAAGGGGAGGGCAGGGACTAAATCAAAATAGAGTTGGAGGGGGACACTCCAGTTTATTTTTTTTTATTTTATTAAACAAATTACAAAACAGTTTACAATAAACATTTGCAGCTGTAAAAGAGACAGCAATTTTACAAGGGAGAGGAGCAGCAAAGCTAGGCCCCAAACCCTATCGTTTGACCATTTTACAGGGAAATGAGGACAACCCTCAAATCCCAGTTCCACATTTAACAAGACAGTGACAATGACATTTGTACATTAAACAATACGGTTACATACAGAAGTGCAGACAATACAGACCCAGCAAGCCCCCACCCTTCCCACCTTTCGACCACTCTAAGGCAGCCCGCCCCTACCCACCTTCCAGTTCTCGGTCCACCCCGTGCCCCTTCCAGTTCTCGGTCCGCCCTCACACACCTTTCGACCACCTCTAGGACAGCTTGCCCCGGTACCCGCCCGGGGTACACTCCAGTTTATTTTTTTTTCAACAAATTACAAAATAGTTCAGTTCACAAGAAAACACTTACAGCTGTACAAGAGACAGCAATTTTACAAGGGAGAGGAACAGCAAAGCTAGGCCCCAAACCCTACCATTTGACCATTTTACAGGGAGATGAGGACAACCCTCAAATCCCAGGTCCACATTTAACAAGACAGTGACAATGACATTCGTACATTAAACAATACGGTTACATACAGAAGTGAAGACAATACAGACCCAGCAAGCCCCCACCCTTCCCACCTTTCGACCACTCTAAGGCAGCCCGCCCCTACCCACCTTCTGGCTCTCGGTCCACCCCGTGCCCCTTCCAGTTCTCCGTCCGCCCTCACACACCTTTCGACCACCTCTAGGACAGCTTGCCCCGGTACCCGCCCGGGGTACACTCCAGTTTATATCTGTCAGCCAGGATTCCCTGATTGGCCTAGGTTAACAGCTTCTATCAGGAGTCTCATATTCTATGAGCTCCACTTGGCTGACCTCATTTCAATCACTACAGATGTTTTCCAAGCTGTGAAGAACTGGGCAATGGGTGAACCAAGTGGAGAGTTTTTTCAAAGGCACCTGAGCTAACTGGCCTTATGTTGTGCTGGATATGTTTTTATGCAGGGACATTAACAGTTGGCTGTGGTGTTAAATCTGGATCTACTTGTATGTCTGGTGCATGTTGTAGGATGGCTAAAAGGAGGATTCTTCTCATAAGTATCAGATGGAACACTTTGTCTATTGCTGTAGCCTGCAAAGAGTCCATTTACTGGACTGATCATTATCCATTGTCTGCCTGTGGAGACAAGGTTGCACCTATAGGTCTCTCCCCTTTAGTCCTGGTCAGCACCAGACCCAGTTGATGATAGATGGAGATATCTTTTAATGTTCTTCAGATTCTTTCTCAATGGTTGCTCTTTCTTCTACTTGTGAAGTCTTCAACATTTGTCATTTAGCCCATTGAGTCTGCTCTGCCATTCAGTAATTGCTGATATGTTTCTCGGTCCCATTCCCTGCCTTCTCACCATGACCATTATCACCTTACCAATCAAGAACCTCAGTGACTTGGTCACCACAGCCCACTGCAGCAATCACAGTTCCATAGATTTACCAAATTCTTGCTGAAGGAATTCCTCCTCATCTCAATTCTAAAGGGTCATCCCCTCACTCTGAGGCTGTGCCCTCTGGTCCTGGTCTCAGCTACTAGTTGGAACATTTTCTCAATGTTCCCTCTGTCCAGACCTTTAAGTATCCTTTAAGTTTCAATCAGATCCCCCTCTGTCCTTCTAAACTCAATTAAGTACAAACTAAGAGTTTTCAACCTCCTGATATGACAAGCCTTTCTTCCCCAGGATTATTCTTGTCAATCTCCTCTGGATCCCCTGCAAGGTCAGCACATCCTTCCTTCTGAAGAAGGGTCACTGGACCTAAAACGTTAATTCTTTATTTCTCTCCACAAATTCTGCCAGACCTGCTGAGGTTTTCCAGCAACTTCTGTTTTTATTTTTGTTTGTGATTTTCAACATCTGCAATTCTTTTGGTTTTTCATCCTTCCTTAGATATGGGAACCAAAATTGCTCGCAATATTCCAATGCAGAGGCTTATACATCTTTAGCAGTACATTTCTGCTCTTGTGTTCCATCTTTCTTGAAATGGATGCTCACATTGCATTTGCCTCCCCAACTGCACATTAACCTAAAGAAAATCCTGAACTAGAATTCCCATGTCCCTATGTGTTTCAGATTTCTGAAATTTTTCCCTTCTTAGAAAATATTCTACACCTCTATTCTTCCTATCAAAGAGTATAATTTCAGACTTTCCCACATTGTATTCCACGTGCCATTTCTTTGTCCATTCCCCCAACCTGTCCAAATTCTTCTGCACCTTCCCTGTTTCCTTAACACTACCTGCTCCTCCTCATATCTTAGTGTCATCTGTAAACTTAGCAACAATGCCCTGTTTTTTTCATTCATATTGTTAATGCATAATGTGAATAGTTGTGGTCACAACATGGACCCATGCAGAGCTTCAACAGTCACTTCCTTTATCCCTACTATTCTCCTTCTGCCTGTCAGACAATCCTCTATCCATGCCAGTACCTTGCCCCTAACCCCATGGGGTCTCCTCCTAGTTAGCAGCCTCCTATGTGGCACCTTACTAAAGGCCTTCTGGAAATCCAAATAGATCATGCCTACTCGCTCTCCTTTGTCTAACTTGCTGGTTACCCCCTCAAAGAATTCTAACAGATTTGCCAGGCATGAACTCCCCTTGTCAAAGCTGTGCTGACTCCACCCTATTTTATCAGCCTTATTTTATAAGCCCATCCTTAATAATGGAATCTAAAATCTTACCAACTACCGAGGTCAGGCTAACTAGCCCATCATTCCCTGTCTTCTTTCTCCCTCTCTTCTTAAACAGGGTGTTATATTAGCCATTTTCCAGTCCTCTGGGACCCTCCCTTCAGTGATTCCTAAAAGATCACCACCAATGACTCTACAATCTCCTCAGCTATTTTCAGAACTCTGAGGTATAGTTTATCTAGCCAGCTGATTTACCCACATTTTTTTTAAGATTACTTAGAGTGTGGAAACAGGCCCTTCGGCCCAATAAGTCCACACCCACCCGCCGAAGCGCAACCCTCCCATACCCCTACATTTACCCCTTATCTAACACTACGGGCAATTTAGCATGGCCAATTCACCTGACCCGCACATCTTTGGACTGTGGGAGGAAACCGGAGCACCCGGAGGAAACCCACGCAGACACAGGGAGAACGTGCAAACTCCACACAGTCAGTCACCTGAGTCGGGAATTGAACCCGGGTCTCAGGCGCTGTGAGGCAGTAGTGCTAACCACTGTGCCACCATGCCGCCTACTTCATACCTTTCAGCTTCCCCAGGACCTTCTCCTTCATGATGGCTGCTACATTCATCTCTGCTGCAAACTCTCTTGAAGTTTTGGTGTGCTGCTGATGACTTCCACTGTGGAAGTACCAGACAATTCCTCTGCCATTTCTTTGTTCCCCATTACTAGTTCCCCAGACTCATTTTCCAGCAGACCAACATCCACTCTTGCTGGTCTCTTATGTTTTACATTTCTAAAACAAACTCTTGCAATCTTCTTTTATATTACTAGTTAACTTATTCTCATATTTCAACTTCACCTTCAGTATTGCTTTCTTATTTATCTCCTGCTGATTTTTAAAGGTTTCCTAATCCTCTGACTTCCCAATATTCTTAACCAAATTGTATGCTTTTTCTTTTAGAACATAGAACATAGAACATAGAACAATACAGCACAGAACAGGCCCTTTGGCCCACGATGTTGTGCCGAACATCTATCCTAGATTAAGCACCCATCCATGTACCTATCCAATTGCCGCTTAAAGGTCGTCAATGATTCTGACTCTACCACTGCCACGGGCAGCGCATTCCATGCCCCCACCACTCTCTGGGTAAAGAACCCACCCCTGACATCTCCCCTATACCTTCCACCCTTCACCTTAAATTTATGTCCCCTTGTAATACTCTGTTGTACCCGGGGAAAAAGTTTCTGACTGTCTACTCTATCTATTCCTCTGATCATCTTATAAACCTCTGTCAAGTCACCCCTCATCCTTCGCCATTCCAACGAGAAAAGGCCGAGAACTCGCAACCTGTCCTCGTACGACCTATTCTCCATTCCAGGCAACATCCTGGTAAATCTTCTCTGCACCCTCTCCGAAGCTTCCACATCTTTCCTAAAGTGAGGCGACCAGAACTGCACACAGTACTCCAAATATGGCCTAACCAAAGTCCTGTACAGCTGCAACATCACTTCACAACTCTTGAATTCAATCCCTCTGCTAATGAACGCTAATACACCATAGGCCTTCTTACAAGCTCTATCCACCTGAGTGGCAACTTTCAAAGATCTATGTACATAGATCCCAAGATCCCTCTGTTCCTCCACCTGACTAAGAACTCTACCGTTAACCCTGTATTCCGCATTCTTATTTGTTCTTCCAAAATGGACAACCTCACACTTGGCAGGGTTGAACTCCATCTGCCACTCCTCAGCCCAGCTCTGCATCATATCCAAGTCCCTTTGCAGCCAACAACAGCCCTCCTCACTGTCCACAACTCCACCAATCTTCGTATCATCTGCAAATTTACTGACCCACCCTTCGACTCCCTCATCCAAGTCATTAATAAAAATTACAAACAGCAGAGGACCCAGAACTGATCCCTGCGGAACTCCACTTGTAACTGGGCTCCAGGCTGAATATTTACCATCTACCACCACTCTCTGACTTCGACCAGTTAGCCAGTTTTCAATCCAATTGGCCGAGTTTCCCTCTATCCCATGCCTCCTGACTTTCCGCATAAGCCTACCATGGGGAACCTTATCAAATGCCTTACTAAAATCCACGTACACTACATCCACTGCTCTACCCTCATCCACATGCTTGGTCACCTCCTCAAAGAATTCAATAAGACTTGTAAGGCAAGACCTACCCTTCACAAATCCGTGCTGGCTGTCCCTAATCAAACAGTGTCTTTCCAGATACTCATAAATCCTATCCCTCAGTACCCTTTCCATTACTTTGCCTACCACAGAAGTAAGACTAACTGGCCTGTAATTCCCGGAGTTATCCCTATTCCCTTTTTTGAACAGGGGCACAACATTCGCTACTCTCCAGTCCCCTGGTACCACCCCCGTTGACAGTGAAGACGAAAAGATCATTGCCAACGGTACTGCAATTTCCTCTCTTGCTTCCCACATAATCCTAGGATATATCCCGTCAGGCCCGGGGGACTTGTCTATCCTCAAGTTGTTCAAAATGTCCAACACATCTTCCTTCCTAACAAGTATCTCTTCTAGCTTACCAGTCCGTTTCACACTCTCCTCTTCAACAATACGGTCCCTCTCGTTCGTAAATACTGAAGAAAAGTACTCGTTCAAGACCTCTCCTATCTCTTCCGACTCAATACACAATCTCCCACTACTGTCCTTGATCGGACCTACCCTCGTTCTCGTCATTCTCATGTTTCTCACATACGCATAAAATGCCTTGGGGTTATCCTTGATCCTATCCGCCAAGGATTTTTCATGCCCTCTCTTAGCTCTCCTAATCCCTTTCTTCAGGTCCCTTCTGGCTATCCTGTATCCCTCCGCTGCTCTGTCTGAACCCTGTTTCCTCAACCTTATGTAAGCCTCCTTCTTCCTCTTTACTAGACATTCAACCTCCCTCATCAACCAAGGCTCCCTCACACGACCATTTCTTTCCTGCCTGATAGGTACATACATATCAAGGACGCGTCGTATCTGCTCCTTGAAAAAGTTCCACATTTCCACCACATCTTTCCCTGACAGCCTATGCTCCCAACTTATGCTCCTCAAATCCTGTCTTACAGCATCATAATTTTCCTTCCCCCAATTGTAAAATCTACCCTGTTGTGCGCACCTATCTCTCTCCATGACCAAGGTGAAAGTCACAGAATTGTGGTCACCATCACCAAAATGTTCACCCACTAACAAGCCCATCACTTGTCTCGGCTCATTATCTAGTACCAAATCCAATATGGCCTCCCCTCTGGTTGGACAATCTACATACTGAGTTAGAAAAGCTTCCTGGACACACTGCACAAACACCGCCCCATCCAATCTACTTGATCTAAAGAGCTTACAATCAATATTTGGGAAGTTGAAGTCACCCATGACTACGACCCTGTGGCTTCTGCACCTTTCCAAAATCTGTTTCCCAATCTGTTCCTCCACATCTCTGCTGCTATTGGGGGGCTTATAGTAAACACCCAACAAGGTGACTGCACCTTTCCTATTTCTGACTTCAGCCCATACTACCTCCAAGTAGTTTTGTTTTTGTTTTTACACTGTCCCCAACTTCCCTTGTCAGCCACCTTTCCCTTATCCTCCCCTTAGTATGTTAATTTTCCTTGGGTGGAATTCTACAATGCTTTCTGAATTACCCCAGAGACTCCTGCCATTGCTGCTTCACTGTCTTCTCGGCTCCTCTTCCAATCAACTCTGGCCAGCTCCTCCCTCATGTCTATATAGTTACCTGTATTCAATTGTAATAGCACTACATGTGATTCCAGCTTCTCCTTTTCAAACTGCAGGGTGAATTCTATTATATTATGGTGACCTCCCCCAGGGGTTCCTTCTCCTTCAGCTCCCTCATAAGGTTTTGCTCACTACACATCACCAAATGACAAAATTGTGTGCTCCCAAGCATGCTATAACATAAAGCTGCTCCAAAAAAATCTCATAGACATTCCACAAGTTCCTTTTCTCAAGATCCGCTACCAACTGATTTTCCCAGTCCATTGCATAATGAAACCCTCCATGATCATTGTAATAGTGCTTTACTATATCTTTTCTATTTCCTGATTAAGTTTTTCATATCCTGACTACTTCTAGAAGGCTTGTACGTTATTCACATGAGGGTCTTTTTACTTTTGCAGTTCCTAAACTCTACCCACAAAGATATTGTGCCTCCTGACTTGATATCACTTCTTGCTATCAATTTAATTTCATTTCTTACTCAAAAGGTAACCCCGCCTTTTCTGCTCACCTATCTGTACTTTCAATAGGAATGCATATCCTTGGATATTTAGCTTCCAGCCCTGATCCCTTGCAGCTACATCTCTGTGATATCCACAACATCACATCTGCCAATTTTAATCTGCGCAGCAAGCTCATTTACATTGTTTCATATCCTGAATGCATTTAAGTACAATTCCCTCAGTCCTATGTCGACTGTCCCCCTTCTCATAGTTGTCTCTTCACTTGCTGTGCCTGAAGTTAGATTCCTGACCCTTTCCATACTCTCTTGTCCTCCTACTCATAGTGAAAACTTTAGTAATCTCTGCTGAGCCTTCTCCCCTTTACCTTTTTCCATAACTCTCCACGTAATTGAACCCTTCCCCCCACCAGTTTAAAGCCCAATCTACAGCCCTAGTTATGATTTGCTAGGACTCCAGTCCCAACATGATTCAGGTGGAGCCCATCCTATCGGAACAGCTCCCCACTCCCCACCAAGTATTGGTGCCAATGTCCCATGAATTCAAACCGGTTTCTCCCTCACCAATCTTTTAGCCACGTGTGTACCTATTTAATCTTGTTGTCGCTATGCCAATTTGCTTGTGGCCCATGTAGTTTTGCTTTTTAATTTGGCCCCTAGCTGCTCATATTCCCTGAGCAGAACCTCTTTCTCCCTATGTCATTGTTGCCTACAAGGACCACAACAACCGGGCCTTCCCCTCCCTCTCCAAATTCCTCTGCAGCCCAGATGACATATCCTGAACCCACACACCAGGCAGACAACACAACCTTTGGGATTCTGAATCCTGGTCACAGTGGACAGTGTCTATTCCCCTAACTAAACTATCTCTGATTACAACTCCACTTCTCTTTTCTCCTCCCGTCTTGAATGGCTTCATCAAACATGGGCAGAATTAGCTGGAATTATGAATAAATAAGCAAAAGGTATGGAAGAAGACTGAATGCTGTTAGATTAAAGAACAAAAGCAGATCTTAAAGTAGGGTTAATTCAGAACTGACATCTACTTGAAGATATAAATCACCCCGCTGGATAGAAATACCTCTAGATCATAAACTGCAACACTTGACTGATATTTTAGTACTGCAAGCATTGCAGATCACACATGGTTCAGGTACAGAATAAATCTCTGCCCATACTGTCTAAATCCAAAGGGTTGCACATTTTGAATTCTGAGGAAGGGTCACCAGACCTGAAACATTAACTTTGATTTCTCTCCACAGATGCTGCTAGACTTGCTGAGCTTTTCCAGCAACTTCTGTTTTTGAGTTGCACTTCTTGTGCCTTTGTGACATTTTTGTTGGGTTTTTACTACAATATACCAATTCAATCATGACATAATCAAATTTGAACAAGGATTTTGATATTCAGCTTCTGCTGATTGATTAAAAACTTGAAAAATCTTTGCTTCCAGTTATGAGGATTAATTTTATATCAGTGAAGTATTGGGAATTTCAACTTAGTAAATTTTGCAGGTTTTATTACAGTTTAGGGAAATACGTGAATTTTGGACACTAACAGAGTCGCAGGCTATGTTAGGTATTGAATTGAATTGACTTGAATTAGTTTTACTGTCACACGAACTCAGATGAGTGAAAAGTTTACGAGTTGTCACTTATGGTGCCGTCTTGGATACAGGTATTTAGGTACAGATTCTTCAGTACAAATTCTTCAGAAAAAAATTTAGCAAAATAAAGAAATAAAAAGTCCAGCATCTCAGATCATAGGAATAAAACAGAAAATTAAAAAATAAAAAGTTCAGAACAATAGTCCTTCCAACCCATGCTGGCACCTAGTCTCCAAACCACGCCGGGCTTCACCTTGCACATCTCGAAGCCAGGAGATCATTCTGGAATCATCTTGAGGCCAGAAGTCTGTGTTGAGGCCATGCTGGACTGCCGAGAGACCACTGTGCTGAACCAGGAGACCACCATGCTGGACTAGAAGACCATCATGCTGGGCCAGGAGACCACCACGCCAGGCCGGGACACCACCACTCTAGATGGGGAGACATTGGTGTTGAGGCGAGAGGATACCACACTAGGTTGGAGTCTGCCCCACCAGACTTGGAGACTGCCACACCAGGGCAAAAAAAACCACACCAAGCCAGGGGACTGCCCTGCCAGGCTGAGAAACTGCATGCCGGCTGGAAAACCACCATGCCAGACTAAGAGGATGCCTCGCTGGATCTGCGCTGTGCTGTACCTGCCGTGTATGCATTTGCTGGGAAATGTCAAGGGAGTTTTGCTCTGTATCTAATCTATATTGTTCTTCTCTGAGCACGTTTGACTGAACAGACAGAAGATCTATTATTTCTCCATTGATGTTACGTGTAGTCTTTTTCCCAGAAATGATATTGGGTGAACAATGATTTGCCCAAACATAGACAAAACTACTATAAGAGACAAATTATGGTAATATTTCATAATTCATTAGGGTGAATCAAAGAGTGTCAAACTTTGGTACCGTGTAGAGTTCTTGTTCCTAAGTCATAGACTTAAGATGCTTCAGTGCATCATCTGGCTGATACATCAGTTCAGTGTTCTGAGAGTGTAATATTGATGGAGTTGCAGTTTTTACTAAATCCAAACCCTATTTTGCTTTTTTCAATATATGCTAAATATTCCACGCAACAATTTAAAAAGCAGGGTACTTCTTGGCCAATATCTAACCCACAACCTAAAATAATAAAGTGGATTAATCTGCTCATTATCACATTGCTGTTTGAGAGAGATTGCTGAATGTAAATTGGCCTCTGCATAATCACAAGAATGGCTACACTTCAAAAGTACTTAATTTGCTGCAGCACTTTGCAAATTTATGCATGGTCTGTATAAGTTAAGTCTGTATACTGAACATTTTAAACCCAGAAGCTATAATTTCAGAAGATGCAGCAAATTGACCTTCTATGTTGTTTTTCACCAGCTGTAAATGAAGGGTTAATGGGGAATAGGTGCTCTTGATTCAGTAGACATTTAGCTGTGCAGAATTATGCCCTGCATGCGCATCTTCTTTATATTTACACCCCCTTAAACTTACAGTTTTAAAAATCACTAGGGATTTTCCAAATATTTTCAATGTGCAGTTGTTATAACTTTGTTGGTGAGCTTTGATTTTCCATCTAAGTTATAGGAGGGTTGATATTAGGAGTTTGAGGAAATTGTTGTGCTTTTGTTTATTGTTTGAAATTGATAAACAAGAAAAGATCAAGGTCCATGTAGGTTTGCTGTTTGCCATCCTTTTAGTTGTATGATGCCAAATGAAGTAAACAGTCACATTCAGGCTTGTAGTATAAACATCCTGTTCAAAGCATTTGTTAGTCAGGGCCAGACTTAACTATTGGACAGAAATTTCACTGAACTTTAATTGGTTAATGCGGCGATCTGCTAAGTATCCGTTGTCATTCTGCTTTTTTGAATGAACAGAATTCAGTCAAAAAGCCCCTTATGGAGCTCTGTAACAAAAGTGCAAACTAACAGTTTACAGAAACTTAAAAAAATGAAACAAAATTACTAAATCAAAATAACATTGTTTGGGTGATGATGCGCCCCAGATTGTCACTCTGTATTGAGTCAGTTCATTTTAGAATGTTCCCTTGGGTTAGAGAGAGAGAAACTTAGTACAGCTGACAGTTTCTTTTGGGGCTGGGTTAGTTGACATTGTGAGGGTCCCTTGCTTTCTTTGACTCATGCTTGACCGACTCACCTGTTATGGATACTATGTCCCATCAAGTGTTAACACCTCCAAGACTGGAGGAAGAGGGAAGAAATAATAAAAAGAGTTGTAGATGGTTATGGCATAGTGGACCCATGAACTAGTGAATGAATGTTATGCAAATATCACATGACTGTGCATTTGTCATTCTCATTGCAGTTAGAGCAAAGTAGCTGTAGATTATCCCAGATAATTAGGCCATCTTTGACTTCCTGAAGAGTGCAAACAACTCAGACCTGCTGCTCAGGCAAGGCTGAATTCATTATCCAATTATTCTGGGTCCACCTACAACTCAGCACAAGAATGAAAGACAAGAAACAGGCTATGCAATCTTATGAAAACATTATGTCTCCATCCCTCAGTACCATTTACTTGGTTATTGCGTAAGTATTTGTGATGTTCCTGTGATGCTTTAATACTGGTTGGTAGGTGGGGTTAACTGCCTGAACAAAATTATTAGCACTTTTAAAAACAAAGCATTATTGGCACGTGCAGCGTGTGATCATACCAGACACACCTTTCTAACACTCCACCCACCAAGAATGCACAAACGAGCATTATTTAAACAGTTCAAATCTCAAAGCACAAAAATACTTCTAACTCCTACCAAACACATTCCCTTCCTGATATTTATTTAAAAAGCTCCCTGCCCAGGGGTCAAAGGTGGCAGTGAAAATCTTGCTTGCCAGTTCTTTTTCTCTGTTTTGTAGAGCTATAGCCAATTGTGAGCTGTATTTCTTCAAAATTCTTGTGTCTGGAGGATTGGAAAAGGCCATGTTAGAAAGAGACTCAAAATAGAAGAGGAAATTAAGAGAAAGAAGTCGCAGACACAGCAACATACCTGAACTCAATCATTTCATGTCTATCAATATCTTAAACAAAAACAGAAATGCTGGAGAAACTCAGCAAGACTAGCAGCCACTGGGGAGAAAAACCGAATTAACATTTCAAGTTCAACATAACTCTTCTTTAGAACTGTTTTTATTTCTGTTTTATTTCAAATTTCCAGCATCCACAGTATTTTGCTTTTATTTCTTAATACTTTAGTTTTTAACAGAGCTATACAGTTGCTGCTAGTTTCCATCTCTAGCTTGTTCTGGGTTAGCTGTCTCAGCTCAACTTGTGAAATTGACAAAGAGACCCTCCCTAAGTCCCCAGAGGACAGTTAAGTGCCAATCACATTGCTGTGAATCTGGAGTCACATGTAGGCCAGACCAAGTAAGGACAGCAGTTTCCTTCCCTAAAGGATATTAGTGAACCAGATGGGCTTTCCTGACAATCAACAGCATTACTTCATTATACTCCTAACTCCAGATTCCATGGCAGGCCTTGAAACCGGGTGCCCAGAGTTTGGATTAATAATCTAGCAATAATACCATTAGGCTATTGCCTCCCCCTTGTGAGTGATATTAATTAATAAAGTGAATTTAATAGTTCCTAAATGCAGGAAGAAATAATAGCACAATACACATGCACACAGATTTGGAATAAGAAATTAGTCCAAGAATGAGTATTTGATCAGAATATTTGATCATTACAGCCATTACATTGGCTGTAATGATCAGAGGCATACAGTACAGAAACAGACCCTTCGGTCCAACCAGTCCACGCTGACCATGCTCTCAAAAACTAGTCCCATCTGCCCGCATTTTCCCATATTCCTCCAAACCTTTCCTATTCATGCACCTATCCAATATCTTTTAAATATTATAATTGTACCTGCATTCACCACTTCCTCTGGCAGTTGATTCCACACATTAACCAACCTCTGTGTAAAAAAAAGGTTGCCCTTCATGTCCTATTTAAATCTTTCTCCTCTCACCTTAAAAATACACCCTCTAGTTTTGAACTCCCCCATGTTAGGGAAAATACCTTTGCTATTCACCATAGCTATGCCCCTCATAAATTTATAAACTTCTATAAGATCACCCCTCAACCTTCTACACTCCAGTGAAATAAGTCTTTTATAACTCAAACCTCTATTCTTAGCAACATCCTAGTAAATCTTTTCTTAACCCTCTCCAGTTTAACAATATTTTCCTTATAATAGGGCAACCAGAATTGAATACAGTACTCTAGAGGAGGCCTCACCAATATCTAATACAACCTCTACATGACTCCCAACTCCTATACTCAAAGGTCTGAGCAATGATGGCAAGCGTGCTAAACACTTTCTTAACCACTCAATTTATATGTGATGCAAACTTGAATGAATTATGTACCTGAACCCCAATGTTTCTCTGTTGTACAACATGCCCAGAACATTATCAGTTACTGTACAAGTCCTGCCCTGGTTTGTTTTACTAAAATACAATTCCTCGCATTTATCTAAAATAAACACCATCTGCAAATCCTCAGTCCACTGACCAAATTGATCAAAATTTCTTTATAATTGTAGATAGCCTTCTTCACTATCCACTATACTACCAATTTTGGTGTCATTCGCCAACTTACTAACCATGCCCCTTATATTCTAATCCAAATCATTTATATAAATGACAAACAAAAAGTTTGATAAGTGAAACAGCACTGATCATTGGCCTCCAGTCCAAAAAACACCCCTCCACCACCACTCTCTGTCTCAGTTAAGTTATTTTTGTATCCAATTCAACAAAGAAACCTTGCTGATAGTCTTTTGAAAAACTGGCACGGAAATTATAGGTCTTATTGAAGAATGGAAAAGCTGTAGTAGATGGGATTCCAGAGAAGATTTTAAACTTGGCGGAGCAGAGCTTACCTGTCATCTCCATCAAATGTTCCTGGAAATCTGGAAAAATCTCAGTGATATGGCCATCATCAATGTTTTCAAGAAAGGAGACAAACTAGACTGCAGGAAGTAACAACGAATTTCCCTATGGAGATATGTGCATGATTTTCACTGTTGAGTAACTCCAAGAAATAGCAGGAATAACACCAACCACTCTACATGACCTACATTGATCTTACCAAAGTTTTTAACTTAGTCAGTCATAAAGTCGTTGAATAATACAGCACGGAAACAGACCCATCCAACTCATCTGTGCCAACCATACATCCCAATCTGACCTAGTCCCATTGCCAGCATTTATTCCTTCCTATTCATATACCCATCCAGATGCCTTTTAAATGCTGTGATTGTACCTGCCTCCAGAAGACCCCTGTCAAAGGCAAGCAGTCCAGAAAAATTCATTAAAATCCTCTGTCCCCTTCATCAGCTTCCTTAAGTTGTCTTTTGCTTGCTCTTTGATTCTCCGGCAACATAGTGATATCAATGTTAAAGTGTCTGAGTTTACAGGCAACAATGGCAGTTCTTCATTGGGATCATTGTCCTGCTCATTATCCATTTCCCTCTGTACCTCAATAGCACCACTACCAGGTGGATTCCTATCCACTTGCGAGGCATTACCATTTCCTCATCAGCAACTTATTTCTAATGCAGTAGCATTCAGGGGCAGCTTCTGTCTCAATTTTTATGTGAGAGATCTGAGCCAGTGTTTTTAACAATTGTTCAGTTTGTTGTGCTGCTATCAAAGAAACTCCATTCATTCCTCAATGAGATGTTCTAGACTTCTGAAGATTTCAGATAACCAGACCAGAGTGTTACATTTGCAGTGCCACCTCAGCCTCCACTGGCTGAGGTTGTCTGGCCATGCATATTAACACAGTCAGAGAAAATGCCAGACACTTTCTCTTGCAGCTTTTTGTTCCCCCAGCTGGTTCAGTAAGTTTCTCAGTGACTACTGGAGATGTTGTCAACTTTGATCCCACCAGGTTTTTGACATTGTTCATAGACAGAGTGGGGACAACTTCTATGGTGTTGACACAAGGGCATATTCAAGATGCACTTGGAAAAAGGGAGTGGTATGTGCTCTCCTTCATTTCCTTTCACCAGCACTTTGGCACTTCCTGCATTCGTTGGTGGGAAAGTGATAAACTTTTCCAGCAGTACAATTTGGCTGATCCTGGTACCTCTCACCTTACCCTGGGGAAGTCTGGCCATTTTTCCTTTAGATGCAAATCTGCAGTAATCCTAAAGTATTAATTTGCCTCACCTGCACTCTCAGGAGCGTTTTCACAGAGATTTTCAGATGCAATCAGAACCTGACCTCTCTCTTATGCTCTCTGACTCCCCCATTCTCCATATGAAGTTTACTCCCTGATGTATCTCATTCATTTTTTTTCTGAAGTCTTCAGCAATGTGCTCCAGAAGACCTGATGTTTCAGTAGCCAAAATACATAGGCTTCTGGATTTCACTTTCCATTTCAGCACCACTCTTTTGATCCTGAAAAGGAGTCCCAGCATTTCACTCTCCCATGGGTGCTCAGTTTCCATCACTTTCCTCACTTCCAACCTTTCCAGTTGGTCAGAGGTGACTAAACAAGGGTTTGTATGCGAAGAGGGACTTGTGGATCAGCTCATAATCCTCAGCCAGTAACTATGACTCTTGTAGATGGTTCTCCCAATAGACCCTTCTCTGGCTAGTTACCTCTGTGGCAATTTTAAACGTGATTTTGCTTGCCTTAGCAACAATTGTGTCTCCCTGCTGGCCCTGTCAGAAACAGCAATAGCATTTACTATTGGCTGAGCAAACATCTGAGAAAAATCACAACATGAGAAGAGTTCTACAGGGTACATGGACCAGGATACTTAGCAGTGCAAGGTATCACTTACCAAAGGAAAGCAAAAAATGGAGGGTTTGAATGTCCCCCATCAACCCACATGGCATGCATCCTGGATCAACAATCTCCCCGCAGTTGCGTTATTGCAGTGCCCTGTGAAAAATGCCAACTGTCACACAAGTTCCAGCCGTTATATTAGCACTGGTAAAAAGTCCATTTCCACACAGACAGATGAAATATAAGAGAGATTCAAGAGACTACAATACCTTCCCTACACAGATCAGGAATTCCTGTGGATGTAGACAAGCCTATTATAGATGAAACCATATAGGCAACCCACCCATTGGAGGTTAATAGCATTATTAAGTCACAGATCTTTTATAATAAAAATTATAAACAATAGAGAACAAAAACTTTGATTGATAAGGTTGACAATACTACCGGTGACTAAACAATCGGTGATGTGGAGGTGCCGGTGTTGGACTGGGTTGGACAAAGTCAAAAGCCACACAACACCAGGTTATAGTCCAATGGATTTATTTGAAAACACTAGCTTTCGGAGCACTGCTCCTTCATCAGAGCACTCGATGAAGGAGCAGCACTCCAAAAGCTAGTGTTTTCAAATAAACCTGTTCGACTATAACTCGGTGGTGTATGATTTTTGACCTTAAACAATCGATATGACGGCATTTACAGTACCAGGCATTATCAAGCTGATGTGCGACAGGATGGTGATACATTACCTCAGCGGAGAATTGTTTTGCATGTTCTGTAACCCCCTACTCTTGATAATCGGCAACTTTTGAGTCTACTTGGCTGAGAAACACCAAATAGGAAAAATTCAAATAAGATGTTCCAAGTGTCAGAAAAGAGGAGAATGCCATGCAATGGCCTGTCATGATGCAAAATGAAATGAGGAGGGCCAGCCAAACAACTAGGAGCCTGTGCATGCACTAAGTGTGAGTTCACATTTTCATCAGAAATTGGCCTTGGCTAACATGAGTGACATAGACATGCAGAGCAAAGCAATGAAAGTCCTGGAGACCCTAAAAGCCAATTCAAGTCCAAGAAGAAGAAATTATAAGTGAACAGAAGAAGAAACAAATCATCTTTGACAAATGAAATAGTAATTTGTGGTATGTTCACATATAAATAAAAAGATTCTAAGCACGTTTACAGCTAAAACACCGATAAGCACAGAATGTTACAGAATATCCAAGTGGCAGCCCAAACACCAATGCCTGTAGCTCCTGAAGAGGAAAACCTAGAGATTGGTCCAATTAATAAAGCCCAAATGGAGATTACCCAATGAACCAAAAGGGCACCTGCAACTTTAAACATCATGACATTGATAATAAAACTCACTCAGGCTGAAGAACTGTTAAATAAGAAAGGTGACGCGTGATGTAAGAGCTCTGGGATTAAGACTCATGGAAAGCATCGCAAACTTCCTAATCAGTGTGAATGAACCCCCTAAAATTACTCCAGGGCCAAGTAAAGGAAAGGCAGGAAAGTATAAAAGATATGGATGCGTGAAGAATATTCATAGAATTCATAGATCCCATTGGTGTGAAAAAAATCAATGGACAGATGAAAAATCATAGTTCAGGGAAACGTAATTACTGTTTAAGAATGATAAGCAGCAACAGGCCCAGATGAAATTGGAAGATATCCACTGTGGTGATGTTATATGTCTACCCAGACTCTTCTCCCTATGGTTAAAGTCAAGCACAAGTCTGCATTCACTTAAAAAGTGTCGGACAGTCCTGATTCTGAAACAGACAATATGGAATGCTTGAAAAATATTGATAACTGGAAGCACATTCAATTGGTCCCATTCTGTTTCATATGTTATGGCAAAATTACAGCAAAAAGCAAATTATAGCATAAACCCCAGGCAGAAGAAATTTTTTTTAACATTGAAGCCAGCTATAACAAAAACACCACACTCTTGGAGATCATTATAGATTTAGATGACTTACAGTGTGGAAACAGGCCCTTCGGCCTAACAAGTCCACACCGACCCTCCGAAGAACAACTCACCCAGACCCATTCCCCTACACCTAACACTACGGGCAATTTAGCATGGCCAATTCACCTAACCTGCACATTTTTTGGACTGTGGAAGGAAACCAGAGCACCAGGAGGAACCCCATGCAGACACAGGGAGAATGTGCAAACTCCACACAGACAGTCGCCTGAGGTGGGAATTGAACCCAGGTCTCTGGCACTGTGAGGCAGCAGTGCTAACCACTGTGCCACCCACATGGTTTTAGTTTTTATTGTCACGTGTACTCAAGTACAGGAGTCTAGTGAAAAGTGTACAATGTTGCCATTCCTGGTGACATATTAGATACAAAAATAGAAAAATAAAGAAATAAATTTAAAAATTCAATACTATAGTTCGTCTTAATATAAAGTAGAAAAATAAAGAAATAATATTAGAAGCTAAACATGACAGACCTTTCTTAAGCTATGGGTCTGCAGATGCTCCACACTGGGCTTTTCCCACAAGGGCTTGCTCATCCCTGTACTGTGTACACTTTCACCTGTGCTAGGATAAGTCTCACCTTGGCTCACCAGCCACAATACCGCCCACCACAGCTTTGCTCGACAGCTATTTCACCTCTGACCTCCGCTGGCCACCATCTGGGCTCACCAGGTTTCACTTGCAAGTGCTGTTTCACTGCTGACTACCACCTGGAATCGTCAGACTTCACCACATTCAAAATCTGTGGAAATAATAACTTGGATACAGTGAAAGAACTGCGCAATTTCAAGGTCCTAAAGGAGATTGAGACCTTTCCAGAGAAAGAAAAGCAAAAGCCATAACAGAAATAGATAAGTCTATGAGTCAACCTGGTCCAGAACAAATATTAAAAGGAGGCAGTACCACAGACCAACTACAAAGCACAGAGGGAATGGGAACTGCCTAAATGGTTGGAATTTAAATGTCAGGGATCTGGGATCAAATATCATAAAAATGATAAGGTCTTAAATTCTTATCATTCAACATCATATAGTATTAAAACATCGAGGCTGATCATTAGCTTGTTGTAATCTATACCCCACTAGGACCATCCTATCAAGAGATAGACCATACATATGTAAGGAGAGTTAAAGATTTGAGGCCCCACTGGAAACATGAGTCCACATATCTGGAAACTGTCCATTCATTAAAAATGCATGGATTAAATGACACAATAAAATCATGTCAAAACTACAACAGTTAGGACATTGTTTAGTGAACCGTGGCTGAAAGACAAAGACGACTCATTATCAAAGCCTGATTTGATATTTATGAAAGAACGTGTGACTGCAGTGGTGGACATTACAACTCAGGACAACAATAAAACATTTGGAATAAATTTCAGTTGAAAAAAATGAAAAGTTATGAACATCTAGGCCAGGAGATAAAGGAACTGACAGGAGTCTTCGAGCCTGTGCAACTCGGTTTCATCGGGAAGTGGTTTGAGTTGAATAACACCTTCATGCTGTTCCTGGGAGTACAGAGAAACAAATCCTTTCCTCAGGATGTATCAAGATTAACCATTTCTCTGATGATTGAACTTTTTTCAAATATTTACCAGCAGGTGAAAGAATAACTGAATCTATCCGGCTTTCTGCCATGGACGTCAAAACTAATCCTACGGTGCCAGGGTTCAGTGTTATGTTCAAGGACAGTTAATGTTGACACCAGTACTGTGAATTATAAAATTTGGTGGTAATAAAACACATGTTTAGTGTTTGGAAGTTTAATTCTTAACTTCATATTCAATGTTATAAAGTTTGGTGTTTAAATTTTAATGTTAATAATGAAGTAATTAATGATCCTGGATACATGCAACAAATGGAACCTCAGTTGATGTTAATGTTCTCAAACAACTAATCCCAACTGCTCTCAGTTCTTTGTCCTAACTATTGGTGAGTATCCCTGCTTGGTGAATTGGACTTTTTAGTCTTTCTTGATGTGACACATAGCCTCACAGCACCATAGACTCGGGTTTGATTTCACCCTCAGGTGACTGTGTGGAGTTAGTTCATTCTCAGCATGTTCTGCATGGGTTTCCTCTGGGTGCACCAGTTTCCTCCCACAGTCCAATGATGTGCAGGTTAGGTGGCTTGGCCATGCTAAATTGCCCATAGTGTCCATGGATGTGCAGGCTAGGTGAGTAGGCCATGGGAAATGCAGGGTTATAGTGATAGGATAGGGTGTGGGTCTGTGTGGGATGCAATTTGGAAGATCAGTGTGGCCTTGATGGGTTGAATGGCCAGCTTCCACACTGAAGAGATCCTATCCTATGAGCTCCATAATATGCTGATGGAAGTAGACATGTTTGTCAGGCTGACTGAGCTTGGAGGACACCACTTGAGTGAAGACAATTGCATAGCTTCATTCAGGCCATATCCTCAACAGAGGAACTCTAGGTCATATAGAAATGGGGAGAATGTGCAAACTCCACACAGATGGTAGAGAACATTTTACAAGGTCCACCCTCACTCGTCGTTTATCTGGATGACATGCTAATAACAGTGAGGGCTAGTAAAGAGCATTTGATGAATTTGGAAGAGTCCCTAGACATTTCTCCAAGGCGGGCATATACCTCGGAAGGGAAAATATGCATTCCAGTAACCCCTAAGTGACCTACTTTACTGTAGAATCAACAAGACCGGGTTGTACCTGTTGGAAGATAAAGTGAGGGTAATCAAAGGTGCCCCAGCTCCCATGTCTGTACTGGAGGTTAGGTCTTTCCTTGGATTGGTGAATTATTATGGAAAGTTCATAGATAACCTGGCCTCCATTCTGGCACACTAATATCTGCTCTTGAAAAAGGGTCAGCCTTGGAAATGGTCTCATAGCCAAGACATAGCCTTTAGGGAAGTGAGGAAGCAGTTATCATCGTCTATGGTGTTGGCACATTATGATCCCAAGTGAGATCTGGTGCTGACATTTGATGTCTCCCCATATGTAGTGTTGTCTCATGGAAGGCCTAATGGAGAGGATTGTCCATTAGCATATACATCCTGGACTTTGGCAGATTTAGAATGCAAATGTGCCCAGATAAAGAAGGAAGGTTTGGCGTTCATCTTTAGTTTGAAAAAGTTCCAATACCTTTATGAATGTAAATTTGTAATAGTAACTGACCACAAATACCCACTAGGGGTATTCAAAGAGGATAAGGCTGTGCCACCCATAGCTTCAGGTTGAATTCAGCAGTGGTTTCTTATCCTAAGTGCATACAATTACAGGTTGGAATACCATCCGGGAGGCCAATTATCAAATGCGGATGCCTTGAGTGCCTCCCTCTGGCAGATACATCACTGGGGTGCTACCACTCGAAGAGTCGTTTTTCATTTTAAACTTGCTGGACACGCTTCTGCTCACCACCGACAATATTAGACTCTGGGCACAAAACTAAAACAGCTGGTGATGATGGGGGAAACAAAAGGGGTATCATAACCAGAATTAAAACTTTTCCAGACCTGGTGAGACCAGATCATCGCAGAGGACAGCATTGTATTATGGGGATAAAGAGTCAATCTCCTGAAGGATGCCACCAGATACCAGCTGAACTCCACCAGGGTCATCCAGAAGTGTTCGAGATGAAGATGTTGGTGAGAAGTTATGTCTGATGGCCAGGATTGAATGTAGACATAGCCATATTGGTGGGGCAGTGCCCAGAGTGCCAACAAATACAAAACTTATGACTAGCAGCTCCACCACATTCATGGAAATGGCCAGGTAAATCCTAGATTCAGTTACACGTTGACAATGCTGGTTCTTTCATGGGCTCAATTTTCTTGGTCATCGTGGACGCTGACCCAAAGTGGTTGGAGCCTGAATTCAGTTATCAAACACCAAACGACAATAGAAAAGTTGCAAGCACTTTTTGCAATACACTGGCACCTGAAAATTGAAATTATAGACAACGAGCCATTATTTGCCAGCAGGAAAGTCAGGTATTTCCTAAAGTCGGGCAGTGTATAACTA
Source organism: Hemiscyllium ocellatum (assembly GCF_020745735.1). Taxonomy (NCBI): domain Eukaryota; kingdom Metazoa; phylum Chordata; class Chondrichthyes; order Orectolobiformes; family Hemiscylliidae; genus Hemiscyllium; species Hemiscyllium ocellatum. The sequence continues at coordinate 26,644,216 of NC_083437.1, forward strand.
TAGGTCCATACCATTCATCATTCAATGGGTCTGACCAAAAGAGTAGTCTAAACTTTGAAGATGAGCTTTCAGAAACAGCCTACAGCTTCACTTGCTAACCAAATAGGAACCGGGAGAGTTTGATATCAGACCACATCTCCCGCACTACAGGCTTTAGCTCCAATAGAGAAGACTCCACACCAGGTTAAATCTGATCTTCCCAAACCTGGGATGGTTGGTGAAACGGTATCACGAGCGCCAATGCCAGACATAAGTCTCTCCTAAGTGAGAGAAACCAGTTATTTCCAGGGACAAAATTTGTCACAGAAACTATAGAAATGGCCGGCATGGTTAAATGGCATGGTCAACACAAGGTCAGGCCCTATTACATACAAAGTTTGGATAGTTGAAGTGCTCCTGAATAAGCCTGTAGACAATATGAAATCTGTAAACTCGCAAACAGGGCTGGAGAAAACTATATATAGCCCCTCAGTACAGCTGGAAAGGCCAGCGGAACCTGTGAGTTCTCCCCCTCCATCTAGCATTGAAGAAACCTTAACATCTGAGATGGACACAGTGAATGTCACAGCCTTGATGTCTTTACTGCCTGAAGAAAGAATGAGTTCCTTCCAGATGTTCTGAGCACAAGAGGTGGCCTATGGTCCATTACATGCTGCCAGTATCCGAGGCTGAGGTGGAGGAACCAGACCTGGTGCGAAAATGCCTCAGCAGAGGCTACAAGAACAGGCATACATCCCTGGACTTAGTGGGGGATGGATGTAGTGATTGTAATGATGTCAGCCAGGTGGATCTCAAAATATGAGTTCCCTGATTGAGGCTATTAACCCGAGTGTCCTGGCTGACAGATATAAACAGGAGTATCAGAAGTTCTGTTCAATCTGAGATCTGGCTCTGAGGAAGCCAGACAAGGGTCAAGTACTTTGCACATGTGAACAAATGGTGACTTGGTGATGTGGAGTTAGTTCAGAGAGTGCTTGCATATCACAATGAGCAATGTCACCATTGACATTAGGCTCCATGAAATATACCTGCAAGGAAAGTGAAAGGGTCAGAAAATAAATTTAAACCTAGGCTACAGAGGTAAGAAAACCTCAGAATTTACTTAAGCTTAAAACAGCTAAATTTAAATAAATATAGTGGAAGAGGCTAGCTGACAAAATGTCGGAAAAATTAAAGGTTTCAAAGGACTGTGGCTCACTGATCAAGCCATAATTTCAACAGGAAGAATTATAATAGCTGCACCAGAAAAGGTTTTTTAAAAAAAGTCATGTGGAAGAAAATGCTTGATATTTCAGATCATGAAAGTTGGAAAAGTGTCCACTTTATCTGGGAAGAAGTGGGAAAGCTCCATTTTGGCTGCAGGATGTGAGAAAACTGTTGATTAGTGATAGCCACCATTTGGAAAACAGGAAAAATTGGATAGGGAACCAAACTCCAGTAAGCAGTACAGATATACCATATTATAAAGAAATAGAAAAAGAAAAGAGTCAAACGGCCAAGAGACCTACTCTTGTTCCTTGTTCATGTGTTCATAAAACATCCAGGAGACTATAGAAATGTTTGAAGATGTCCTAAATCTATTGATAATTAGTTCAATGTAAGAAAAAGTGAAATTCTTGAACGAGAAAGATTTGCCAGAAGAATTTAGCTTCCAGGAGAATTTGTAGACAATTTCATCAAGGGCTTCTACAGATTAAGGAAAACCTCTGAATTTGGCCTTTGAAAGAAAATTCAGAAAGATATATAGAGACTTCCTGAGAGGAGAAGATCAACAGTACCTCAAGCGGATAACAAGGTCTATTCACTTTTTAAGGTATGGACAACCTAAGGAGGCAAGAGGCATGCCTCCACAGAGAACAAGCCAATACCTGATGCAAAAATCAGTACCAGCACTGTTGAACAACAAGGGCACACAAACACGGACAATATCCAGCCGTCATGAAGGAACGCACATTTGCAGAAATGTAGGTCACTTCCAAAAGATGTGCAAAAGTAAGACAAAGTTTCTCAAAGTAAGTCCTAGTGGTCATACATGCAATGACATCTACAAAATAGAACACCCACTACATTTAGAAAAGCAATTGCATTTGAAAAGATACCTACATTGGAGATGATATTAGAGGCATTCCTAGGAGAGCTTACTAATGCAAACAAGCCAGAAGAGGTGGAATTTGTCAATGTCAATGCATAGCTTTTGATTTTGTTCTTTATTCAGAAGCAAGTATTACTGTCCTGTTTGAACATCAATTACCATGATTGAAACAGAAGTTATACCCTTCCAAGATATGACTACATGACATAGGTGGAATCACTATCAGAAGCATGAATGCTGCAAGTTACACTATGACATTATGCACATTAGAAAATTGAAAATGTGTCTCTTGCTCACAGCTGACCAACTTTATGTCTGAGTCTGCATGGATATAATGACCTCAACATAAACACAGGTGACCAAAGGGCCTGTTTTTATGCTGTATGCCTTTATGATTCAATATTTGCCTGCACTTGGAGTATTGTGAACAGATCTGCACTACACATTAAGAAGGACATATTGGCCTTGGAAAGAATAAAACATAGGTTTATAAAAATGATACCCGATCTTCAGGAATTATGTTATGAGGAGAAATTATACAAATTAGGCCTGTTTTCTCTAGAAATTTGAAGGTTATTGGATGATCTGATCAAAGGCTTCTAGAGAGGCAAAATATTTAAAAAGAACCTGAGGGGTAACCTTTTCATGCAGAGGGTGGTGTAAGTGTGGAATGAGCTGGCAGAGGAAGTGGTGGAGGCTGGTACAATTACAACATTTAAAAGGCATCTGGATGGGTATATGGAAAGGAAGGATTTAGAGAGATATCCGTGCTGTATAACTCTATGAATCTATTCAAAGTTTGTGAGAAGATTTGTAGCTCGGGTGCTCGTTGTTGTGGTTCTGTTCGCTGAGCTGGGAATTTGTGTTGCAGACGTTTCGTCCCCTGTCTAGGTGACATCCTCAGTGCTGTGAAGCACTTCTGTGATCTTTCCTCCGGCATTTATAATGGTTTGAATCTGTCGCTTCCAGTTGTCAGTTCCACCTGTCTGCTGCAATGGCTGGTCCAGATCGATGTGCTTATTGATTGAATCTGTGGATGAGTGCCATGTCTCTAGGAATTCCCTGGCTGTTCTCTGTTTGGCTTGTCCTATAATAGTAGTGTTGTCCTAGTCGAATTCATGTTGCATCAAGACACTATTCAGAAAGGCCACAACACACTGCAGCACACCAGAACTGCAACGGACAGCTGGAACTGACAACAACAAACCACTACAAATGCCGGAGGAAAGATCACAGAAGCACTTCACAGGATGCTCCCAAACACTGAGGATGTCACCTAGACAGCGGACGAAACGTCTGCACCACAAATTCCCAGCTCGTCGAACAGAACCACAACATCTATGAATCTATATGTTATTAGAAGATTTGGAGGGGATAGTAAACTTCCCAGAGAACATCTGGGCCAGAAGTTGTCTAACCATTGCTCCTGGAACAAATCTAGAGCAACCAGTAAAACCACCTGCATCTACCTATTGCCTTCCCAGCTACTTTTCCCCCAGTCCCACCCCCACCCTCCTATTAATCTCTCAGCCCCCTACCCCCACCACATTTCTGATGAAGAGCTTACACCCACAACATCATTACTCCTGCTCCTTGGATGCTGCCTGACCTGCTGTGCTTTTCCTGTGCCACATTTTTCGACTCTTCCCAGACTAATGGCAGAACTCAAACAACTGAAGCAGTCCAGTGACATCACTTACTTTGGAATAAGACAGCTGTCAACAGAAAGGAAATCACATACTTGACAGGACTGGTGGATGTGTTTAATCATCTGTTTTCTAAAACAGAGCAGATAATGCCAGTGGCAATGATTATGCTGAGTGAGCAGCAATCTTTCAGTCCCATAACTGAGAATCTGAAAAGGTTTACATCAGCAGGCAAACAGTAAATAAAATCACCAAATTTATGCAGCAATTAAAGTGTTAAAATTTAAAACAGAACAAAACAGTATGAGAATGTGAAATGTCACCAGGAGCATATTCTCAGATAACATGTCAAATAATGGGAGGTGTGAAATATCCTTACTACCCCAGTAACTGTGATGCTGTTTACTTCAAATTAAACCTCTTGAAAGAGGGATTAGTTATGATTCTCAAGATTTTCTAAAATATAAGACTTAACAATAAACAAAACAGTTAGGATTTGGTGGGATACAAGGAGAAAATTCTTAAAACTAGAATTTAATTTTTAAAATCACATGTCAGAACACAGCAACAATTTGTTTTTGACTGTGGAGAGTTGAGTTTCCTGAGCTGGAACTCCTCTTACAAGTTGAGACAAGAATGCTTCATCCTATTAAGAAAATGTACTGGACTATGAGTATAACCTTCTTCGCATATTTGTTTCAATATCTGATTACTTCATTAGGTAGTTTTAAAGACTGTGAAACTAAAGTTAAATTGTCATGTGAAGACAAAGTTTAATTACCATATACTCTATGATATAGTAATCCAGATTTCATTCTTACAACAAAAATTCATAAGCAAGTCATAAAAAAATTGCAGTTGTATGCTTAATTCCTGACAAAAAAACATGAACAGATAACAATATCCTACAATTTGGATTATATGGACTAATATTGATTAATTTAGGCAAGTTGTTTTTGCTATAATATACCTATACATATATTCTATCCAGAGCTAATTTTGCTGGTCTGGCACCTCCTGAACAACACTCCTTGTAATTGCCAGGTCTCCCAGCACACTGATTGTGGCATTGACTTCCAGTCCCTGAATTTGTGCCCATGCGTGGGCCTCAGAGTCCCACACAGCCAGTAGGAAAGTTAGGCGGAATGCCAATCCTAACGAGTAGCATTTCACTGTAGGACACCTTGTATAGGTGGTAATTAATATAATCATCTAAAGTTTCTTGTTGTTGAGGTTTTAGGTTAACAATAAATTTGCCTGAATAAGTCTAATTTGCCAGGAACATAAAGATAGGAGAACCATTGACAAAACAACTACAATGGGTGAGAGAGAGACAGAAAAGAAATGAGTTACACATGTCTAATAGGAGCACGACAAATATCCATAATCTCAGGACATATTCAAGAAGAACTTGTCTGATCTAAAGCATCCACGAGACTCAATGCTAAATCTGTTTCTCTCTCTCCACAGGTGCTGCCAGACTTGCTGAACTTCTCCAGCATTCTTTGAGTTTGTCCCATAATGAGAACATTTATTTTGGAGATATTTGGGAAGGAATATTGATTTCCATGTTTGAAGAAATCACTTCAAATAAGTGGAGTGGGAATTTTTACTGAAGAGGGTACAGCCTTAATTTAACATCTTATCTGAAAGCTGGTATGTCTAAAGTGCTTACTTCCTCATTCTGCATTCAAATGTGAGCCCACATTATATTTTCAAATCATGGGAAAAAAATGATCCCACTAGTGGAATACAATATAATGAGAGAGCACATATTTAAGATAATAGTCAAAAAGAAGCAATGGCGACACAAGGCAAAACATTTTCACAAAGTGAATTGTTAATATTTGGAATGTGCCGCCTAAGCTTATGATGGTAGCAGGTTCAATTGAGTCATTCTAAAGCAAAGTAGACTGTCACCTGCAAAGGATGACCGAGAGGGTTATGGGGAGACGCCAGGGAAATGGTACATTTTGAAAGCTGGTACAGAGACAACAGGCTGAATAGCCATCTTCTGTGCTGTAACAATTGCGATTCCAATGCTTGACATGATTCATTCATTTTCACTTTAAGTTAAAAGGGTTACATTTCAGTTCCACCCCAAAGATTTCAGCATCAATGAGGCCATGCTGCCCTATCAGAAGGTTTGTTTTTCAGATGAAACATGCAATGAAACCCCTCCACTGCCCTTTCAGATGGATGTCAAAGATTCCCAAGCACCATTTCAAAGGTGTACTGGGAAGTACTCCCTGATCTGATCATATCATCATTGTTGTTAATTATTGTTTGTTGGAACTTGCTGTGTGCAAACTGGCTGACTTGTTTTCTATATTACAAAAGTGACTTCAAAAGGTATTTAATAAACTGTAATGCACTTTGAGACATGTTGAGGTTGTGAAACATTCTATATTAATGCAAGTCTTTTATTATTGAGTCAGAAGTGAGATTGCTACCACTGTCAAAGCAATGCAGAGATGTTTGCTGATATCTCTCTCAACAGAATTGTTTCCCATCAATCATCCTGATTGAAGCAGGATAGTTAAGGTATATAAGGTCCATATGCCATGCTTAAGAAAATGAGAATTGACTCCCCTGCCCACCCCCACCCCACTTCCCAACCCTGGCATGTTGTGAGACATTAGCTGCTGTCAAACAGAAGTTTGATTGTCCTGATTAGTTGTGTAATCAGACTTACTAATGCTGCGTTCCAGACTTGGTGGTGCCGTCAGGTACTCACCTGACCGGAGGTTAGGAATTGTAATTTAGTATATGTTTAACAAAACTGCGGTAGCTGAGATAACTGAAAGGCAGGGAGGTGCTTTCACACATTAATCGATTTAATGCCAGCAAATTCCAGAGTAACATTTTTTACCATTTGTACCCGTTCTTTGTCTTCCCTGCAAAAGTGGCGTCTCTCACTTGGGTTCATGTTTTAACCTCTGTGAAGGCATCGCAGGGGTTCAGGTGCTATCCCCTACAGTTGCTGACTCTCATTGAGGTTCAGGTCCCTTCTTGGAGAGGGTAAATCACAATGAGGTTTGCAGTGAAAATGAAGTTTTCTGAAGTTGAGAGGTAACATAAAGGAGAAAGAATAATTGGACATGGAGTAGTAGTTTGCAAAGATAGAGTAGGTTGATTGTTTTGCAGTGAAGTTAATGTTAGTGGTTTGGATGCTGCCTAGATAAAGTTAGTCTTGGGACAGAAACAGAAGTTAAATCATTGCAGTTTAGTGGGAAGGGATTTAAGAGAATCTGCAAGTTAAGCTTGAGCAGAGCATGTGGAGACATAGGAGTAAAACCAGAGGAGGATATAGGATCAGCAGTAAGGTAAATCAAAAGCCTGGAGCAAAACTTATAGAATGTATCAGAATAGAATGGCAACTCCTTGCATGGACCACTGATGATCACTAGCCTGAAGTAACTTTTCATTCAGGTCATTTGCATTTTGTGCTTAGCTGAAAGGAAATTGAAATTGCTTAATAAACTATTAAATCATAGAGTTATACAGCACATAGTTAAACAGACCCTTCAGTCCAACTCATCCTCAACAACTAGATATCCTAAATTAATCTAGGCCCATTTGCCAACATTTGGCCCATATCCCTCTAAATCTTTCCTGTTTGTGTATCCATCCAGATCTCTTTTAAATGTTGTAATTGTACCAGCCTCCATTACCTCCTCTGGCAGCTCATTCCATACACGCACCACCCTCCGTGTGAAAAAGTTACCCCCTCAGGCCCCTTTTAATCTTTTCCCTCTCAACTTAAGCCTATGCCCTCTAGTTTTGAATTCCCTTACTCTGGAAAACGTGTGCCATTCAAAGTGTTAGTATACCAATCTAGACTGCAACTGAGGCAGCTTAGGATTTAAGCAGGTCGCAAGATAGTTAGGTGTATAATTTCCAGCTGAGCTTGGATTCCTGCCTGTGTACATACAGTTACCACAGAAAAAGAGAGATGCTTAATAGACTATTTTAAACAAACTGCAAATGTCAAATGCCTGATTGAGATATTTGTACAATAGCAATGCAAAATCAATAAGCTTTGTGTGTACAGTCAAAAAGAAGGTGAAGGAAGCATTACTTGGCTAATATGGAACTTAAGCCAAACTGCTATGGTGTGATATGCTACTGTCATATCTTTGGTGATTGGAACGCTCATAAAGAGCATGTATATCCCCTTTCATGTAGTCATTTCAGGGGGACAGTGCTGAAATTGAGATCCATTATTTTCCTGACTGTCATTTTTCCATCAGGACAAGTGAGGAGACATATGGAAAAACTTGGAATTTCCTGTGTTTTGAACCTGCTAATAAACTTTAGTCTATTTGAGGGAATCTGACAGCTAGCATCATCACAGGACTGCACAGATCAGAGGAAAATCCTCAATGCAAGGCCTCCCTTACTATTGCATTGAAGTCTCAGTCTCAATTATGTGCTCAAGCCTTTGCATGGGGACTTGAACTGGATGCAAGAATGTTCTCACTGTACAAGGCTGACATTGCTCATAAGCACCATATATCTCCCCAACGAGTGTGTGGAAACATAAGTAAGCCTAAATTTCTGATTAGCAACACAGCTTTAAGATTAGAAGGTTTGTTATAGGCAAAAAGGATCAGGTCATGTGTGAAACCAAAATGGTTCCTGAGCTATTCAAAATGGCACAAAGAAAAGATTAGATACAGTGTGGAAACAGGCCTTTCGGCCTAACAAGTCCACACCGACCCATTCCCCTACATTTACCCCTTCACCTAACACTACAGGTAATTTAGCATGGCCAATTCACTTAACCTACACAATCTTGGACTGTGAGAGGAAACCAGAGCACCCAGAGGAAACCCACACAGACACGGGGAGTATGTGCAAACTCCACACAGACAGTCGCCTGAGGTGGGAATTGAACCCAAGTCTCTGGCGCTGTGAGGCAGCAATGCTAACCATTGTATCACCATGCCGCCCACAAAAGATCTAGCTCAGCATTATCCATTGTTTTCTTGTCGTGACAGTCCTATCTCAAATCTCCCACATGCAACTCTTGAGTTATGATCAGAGGTGCAGCGGAAGTTTCCTGTGATCTGGCCTTCTTGAAGAACCCTCTCCATGTGGCCTGCAACCAAATTTAAACAGTCCACTTACAGCATATAATGATGAGGAGGAGGTGCCAGTGTTGGACTGGGGTGGACAAAGTTAAAAATCACACAAAACCTGGTTATAGTCCAACAGGTTTATTTGGATGTATTAGTTTTTGGAGCATTGCTCCTTCATCAGATAGCTAGCTTATTATCCATCAGGTACAAACATCTTGATGTTAATCGAATACTCAGAGACATAGTCTAGTCTCCACTAAGATGGATTGTCTTGAGTATGATATCACTTTTACACCATCTGCTTCAGACGGGGGAGTTCCCAACACTGACCCAAAGACAAACTCTTGGGCATATACTAAAAGACATATTCTGAAATTTGCTAGAGCTATCTTTGCAGGAGTATGTAATTAGTGATATATGTTTAGAATCTTTCTTCAGGAGGCTGAATGTGTTGCACATTAAATGAATTACATTTAATCTACAAGAGAAATAAACTTGATGCAGCATAGCCTTTTCTTGGTTAAAATTAAATCTTAAGCAATTGAGGTTGAACATTCATTGATCAGTTTTGTGCCTAGATGTGTTTTAATTGCATTTGTTGCAGGGACATGTATAAAATATTGGCTCAATAGCTTCCAAAACATGTTTGGATTAGAAAGAAAGGAAGTGTAAAAAAAGACTGATTACATTTGACACAATGCCTACCTTTGGGTGGTGGTGAAAAGAGAACATTGTGCAATAGATTGAACTAGATTGACAGTCTATGTCACCTGAGAAATTTCCAGGTAAATTCCAGCTAATTCACTCCTATACAAAACAATGAGGGGAAATTGGATTTCATTGGCTGATTGTTGTATGACTGAGAGATATGTTTAGGTTCACAAAACCCAAAGTAAGAATTTCAAGATGATATTGATTTTCCTGTGTATTTCCAATTCCTCATCATTATATGGCTCTTTCACCATCTGAGAATGCATCCTGGGTGAAATGCACACCTTGCACAACTGGCATTGGGCTCCTCAGCATAAAAGGGGGATGAAAATCACATTTCCTGTACCCTACCTTTTTTGTTGGCACATGTGCATTTAATTGATCAAAATTACACACATTTCCTTTTATGAGTTATTAAGAAATCCACCAAAATGGGAAGTTGTTGCAAGATAAGTGCAGCAACTTTCCTTGGGTTTGGATTTTATGGGGCACTTTTACCTCTTTCCCTATGGATAAAAATGTCAGTGTGGAGGAATGAATACATTACAGATAATTTTCCATTAATAGGTTAGAGGTGAGACTTCTCTTTTTCAGGGACAGGAAGGCCACCTCACAGAAGTTGCTGGCCAGTTGAATGACTCACAGCTCTGCTGTTCCTGCACTGGCCAGTACCAGCATGATACACAAACTGTTTGCAGTGGAGATTGTTGCTGGAGCCAGAAGCAAGGTAAACAGGTGGGAGTACCAGACTTAGCCAATGTAAGGTTGGCAAGCCCTGGTGAGGGTTTGAGGTCTGGGTGAAGAATAAAAGGGAAAGTGTGATCTTGAGGGAGGGAGGCAGGTCTCGGTGAGGAGAATAGAGGGTGCTTATGGACAGTGAGAGCCCAAAGAATTCAGACACAGAATTTGGAAAGAGCCAGTTGCCAAGAAATTGAGGGTCATGATTACCTTCTCGGCTATTGGAAGTGCATGCTTTAAGGTTCTCTTCACTAGAGGCCTTCCTGCAAAAGGTTGCACAGCTTTGCCACACTGTTAGGACAGGTATACCCATCTCAACCTTATCATAGCAAAGTACGTTTATTTTGTACTGTATAGTTTCTCAGGTGGTTAGATCGTCAGCACTATATGCCTCTTTTTTGCATCATAATGCCTTCATGCTTTGGACCACGCATTAGTGAGCAAGGAAATTCAGTTTCCCGTTGCTTCAAATGTATCTTGCAGATAGCACGGATCTGCTCCCACATGGAAGCCCAGCAGCTTTAGCTTGTGGGCTGATATCAGATTGGATAAAAGGACACTATGCATTCCTATGGTGGAGGGGGGGGGGCGTGCACCTAACAAGGGAGTCATGGAGGGAATGGTCTCTGCGGAACACATCCTCCACATCTGGCACCTTCCCTTGCCATTGCATGAGGAGTAAAACCTGCGCCGCACCTCTCCCCTCACCTCTGTCCAAGGCCCCAAAGATTCATTTCACATACAATGGAGATTTTCCTGTACATCCATGCACCTCATCTATTGCATCCAGTGCTCTCAATGTGGTGTACTCTACATCGGGGAGACAGGATGCAGTTCAGGGAACATTTTTGGGACACACACACCAAATTTCTCCATCACCCTGTGGCCAACCACTTCAACTCCCTCTTCCACTCTCCACAAGGGTGTGCAAATCCCGGGCCTTCTCCATCACCAAATCAAAGCCTCTGCTAACTGGAGGAAGAATGCCTCATCTTGCACTTTGGGACTCTACAACCACACAGCATCAACATTGACTTCATTAGATTCCAAATCTCCAATCCCCCAACCTCATCCTAAATCCAATCCTCCAACACAGCACCACCCTCTTGACCTGACCTGTCCTACCTGTGCATCTTCCTTCCCAACTTCGCTACACCCTTCCCAACAACCTATCATAATTATCCCCCCACCTGTATCCACCAATGCCTTCCCACCTACCTTGTCCCCAGCCCCAACTCCACCCTTCTATTTATCTTTCAGCCCCCTTCCCCCACCACATTTCTGTTGAAGGGCTTATGCCCGAAATGTCGACTCTCCTGTTGTTTGGATATTTCCTGACCCGCTGCGTTTTTCCAGTGCCACACATTTTGATTCTGACTCTCCAGCATCTGCAGTCCTCACTTTCTCCTCACTAGGGCCTGCCAGCCTCACGCTGGCTAAATCCCTCCCTCCCCACTACCGCCCATTTACCTTGCTTCTGGCTCCAACTACAATCTCCACACGGACTGCCTGCCCATCATTCCTGTAGTGATTAGTGCTGCTCCTGCTTGGCATTGCAGAGACCACAGAGCTGCCAGCCATTCAACTGGTCAGCAACTTCTCTGAGGCAGCCTTCTTCCCAAAGGATAGAAGTCTCACTTCCAAAGTATTAATGGAAAATTATCCAGAAGGTATTAATTCTTGCTCAGTGTTATTTTTAACCTCATGGAGGCAGGCAAATGAAAAATCCAGCCTGACGGAAAGTAACCAGTGTGTTTATGCTAGAGTGAGGCATTTCACTTAAATATGGACAGAGCATGGGCCCAGAGGATGACAGGACGTGTTTCAGTCTCAGAATATTCTCCAAGGTGCAGGGTGTAGTCAGCTACATATGTGTGGTGATAATAACACAGTTTATGTGAATGCTTAGAGATGCATGAACCAAAAGGCTATTACCTCCTTAATGTGCAATTCAACTGTGACTGCAGAGGGGTTTTATATGTCTGCACATGCTATTCTGTCATGATTTATTCTCAGGATGTCCAGTTGCAAAGAATGTTTGGACCTACCTGCCACTACACCTGGATATTCAGCAATGAATACCATCACCCTGAAAAAATGTTTTCTCGTAACATCCCATTTCGCACCCAGAGAGAAGGCACAATGAGAGCCACTTTCAAAGTGAAACACTCATTGAACAGGCCTTCTAAAGTAGAGGTTCAGGCACTTTGTGGGTTCAACAGGCTCCATACAGTATGCAACTAAGGTCCTGCACAGCATCCCATGTTCCAGTGGCCTTTTGTGATCTAATTATTGTGTGCCTGGTAAGAGGTTGGGCATATCACGTCCTAGGTCATCAATTATATAATGACACAAGGGGAATGGAGGAGATGTTCTTTCTTGAGGTGTCCTTGAGAGTGGGCCAGGAAGTGTTCAGTTTTATATATCTTTTAATGCTGGTCATGCTTCAAAATAGTTACATCAGGAAGGGAGATCTGTTGAGAGCCATCTCTTCTCCTATTGCTGATTCTACTTTTCTTTTGCAATCTCAGCCCTACAATCCTATCCAACCCACAATCATCTGTGGCCTGGGTCTCTTGGCTCCCCTGGTGACACTGCCAAGCAATCCATGGCTGTCAGCCTCTGATTGACATATTGTCCTTTGGGGAGAGTGGAATTTTCACACAGGGATCTTTAATCTCAAAGCAAGCCTGCACTGCTCAATTAAGTGCCTGCTTAGCATTTAATTTGGTGTAGGTCTTCCCAAAAGAAGGCAATGCAGAGCTCTCACTTTCCTGTATTGCACTATTTGAAGGTTGCAATAAACAAAAAAATTACCCACAGAGCAAGTGGGCAAGCTTCCCACTGCCTCCAATGAATACTGCCCAGTGAGTGGGGGCGTTGTATTTACAGAAGGAATATAAAAGAAATTTGAGGAGAACGAATCATCATGGATTACGTAAAATAGAGAAAAACAGATGAGTTTCAAAGGAAATCTTTAGTAGCTAGCTGGCTGCAGATGGCAGAACAATTCTTTCTCAGTGCCATTGACTACATTGGGTGGACATTGTTGACTGCAGGATGCTACACCAAAAGTATTTTACTGACTTCAGTAAAATGAATGCATTAGCATCAGCACGAGGCACATGTGTGACAACCTTCATCTTTAAAATAATAAAGCATCCCAAAGGACCTCATTGTACTGTAATCAGATAATAATTGTCATTGACTCAAAGACGTTAGGACAGGTGAATAAAACTTGATAAAAGAGGTAGATTTTTAAGAAACATGTTAAAAGTGAAGAGAGGGACAGAAATATTCAGAAAGGGAACTTCAGAACTTTGGGCTAAGTCAGCTGAAGGCACAGCTGCTGATGGAGGAGAAAAGGAAGTGATGATTGTGTAAGAGGCCACAGGGAGGAAATGGAGAGATCTTGTGAGGTTGGTGGGCTGTAGAAGCCTTGAAAAGAGACATGAAGCCATGAAGAGATTGACCAACTATGTATCAAAATGTTGGCATAGCAACTGTTGCCCTTGCATGTTAATGAAATTTGCAGCCCAGTCTGATAACTATTTCCCAAACACACAGAATAGTTTGAGAAGGAATAACAGTGACTAAAATTTACTATTTAGCAGCCTCAACCAAATCTATGCAAACAGCCATGATGTTAAACCATAATCATGTTCTAAAGGTAGGATCATGTGCCAAAATATTTCTCATTCATGGTCATTGTATTCAGTTTCTGATCCCACAAACATTCCTCAAAACTAACTCAGACTAGCAACAAACTTTAGAGTCATAGAGATGTACAGCATGGAAACAGACCCTTCGGTCCAACACGTCCATGCCAACCAGATATCCCAACCCAATTGAGTCCCACCTGCCACCTGCCGGACCATATGCCTCCAAACCCTTCCTATTCATATACCCATCCAAATGTCTGTTAAATGTTGCAATTGTACCAGCCTCCACCACATCCTCTGGCAGCTCATTCCGTACACGTACCACCCTCTGTGTGAAAAAGTGGCCCCTTTGGTCTCTTTTATATCTTGCCCCTCTTACCCCAAATCTATGCCCTCTAGTTCTGGACTCCTTGAACCCCCACGGAATAGACTTTGCCTATTTATCCTATCCATGCCCCTCACAATTTTGTAAACCTCTATAAGGTCATCCCTCAGCCTCTGACACTTCAGGGAAAACAGCCTCCGCCTGTTCAGCCTCTCCCTATTGCTCAAATCCTCCAACCCTGGCAACATCCTTGTAAATCTTTTCAGAACCCATTCAAGTTTCACAACATCTTTCCGATAGGAAGGAGACCAGAATTGCACGCAATATTCTAACAGTGGTCTTACCAATGTCCTGTATGGCCGCAACATGGCCTCCCAACTCCTGTACTCAATACTCTGACCAATAAAAGAAAGCATATCAAATGCCTTCTTCACTATCCTATCTACCTGCAACTCCATCTTCAAGGAATTATGAACCTACATTCCAAGGTCTCTTTGTACAGCAACACTTACCATTAAGTGTATAAGTCCTGCTAAGATTTGCTTTCTCAAAATGCAGCACCTCACATTTATCTGAATTAAACTCCATCTACCACTTTTCAGCCCATTGGTCCATCTGGTCAAGATCCTGTTGCAATCTGAGGTAACCCTTTTCAATGTCCACTACACCTCCAATTCTGGTGACATCACGCAAGCTTACTAACTATACCTCTTATGCTCGCAACCAAATCATATATGTAAATGACAAAAAGTAGAGGACCCAGCACCGATCCTTGTGGCACTCCACTGGTCACAGGCCTCCAGTCTGAAAAACAACCCTCCACCACCACCCTCTGTCTTCTACCTTTGAGCCAGTTCTGTATCCAAATGGCTAGTTTAGTTTAAAGGTTGTTTAGATTTTGAGAATTCCAGCTTTCACTGCTGCATACTATTAAGCTCTAGACATTATATGAATGTGTACAGACTACAAGATCTCAGTTTCCATATGTGACCTATGTAGAATTCACTGATTGCAGCTGGGCAGCAATGGGGGCTAGAATTAATGCTACACTTCTGTATAGGGAGTTGATAATTAACTTGTTCAACATTTAATCTTCTCTGCTGAGAAGACCAACAGAAATCTCAGAGGTAACAGGTGGCTCAACTGCCAACTGGAGAGCCTGTGTTTCCGTCACACAGCCTCTTTTTGAGAACACCCACTGCACCTCATGCCAATTAAGCACTTAGCAGGGCAATGATGGATCTTTACCAGGATCAAGGAAGTTAGAGGCTCACATCCCACCTACTGGGAACTGTTGAAATGTTAGAGGCTAGCAGCTCCTCTCTATTCAGCAGTGCCACTGGGGAGCCAGTACTATACTAATCCATGGTCTTGAGACAAGCATGGATCCAGGCGTAGACCAGTGATGGTAGAAAAGGTGTTAGGAGCAAGGACAAATTTTGGTTTTCAGCAGCCCACCATTTTCCCAATGCTGAAGCACACAATGAGACACTAAGCATTCTGAATGAAAGACAATCAAACATCAATCTTGTCCTCTCTCTGTCTGGGAGCCTCCGATTCATTGCTTGTCTGTGATAGTTGGCAGGATATCTCTCCATGGCTCTTCTCACCACACATCTAATTGTGATGCAGGATGAAAGGTGGTGACGTACCAAACTACCACCCAGCAACACAAGTTAATGCTGTCTGACTATTAAACTCTCTACTTTCTGCCCCATGTGTGCATAATTGAAGGAAACAGGCTGAGGTGTGGCGGTTTCTGCAGTCGAAGTCGATTGATGTTGTCAAGAATCAAACATGAAACATTGCAGAAGGAACTTTATTCTGCATCAAATCCATGCTGATGGCACAAAATAAAACAGAGTTTTACTCAGTATCTAAGCTGCACTGCACCTGTCCTTGGTGTCAGAAATAGGAGTAGTCTTGCTGTTTATTTTCCACAACCTATTGTGTGTAAAATTAAGTCAAAAAAGGATTCTAATCTTGCAGGAGACATACTTTGAAACAGATTTAAAGAGTTGAAATACATTATGATTTGGATAATAATTAATGCTGTTCAGAATTATACAGCCTAACTTGATTATTTCAATATATTCAAAGTAGGTCTCCCACATTCTACTTATGTAAATTTGATATCATTCAAAGTTCTGCTGCCCATATCTGAACTTGCTGTAAATTTGATTTCCCTCTCAACCTGTGCTCACTATCCTCCTTTGGCTACTGGTCAAATAATGCCTTGATTTTAAAAAAAATTGCCATGTTTTCATGTCCGTCCTTCATTTTGCCATCTCTGTTTCTTTAATCTTCACCAAACCGACAACCTTCTGCGATATCTATGCTCTTCTAATTGAATTTTTATGAAATCCAAATTATTTGTGGAGCAATTATAATCTCTGTACTTTCAGGTGCCTGGGATCTAAGGAAATTCCTGCTCACATTTCTTCACTTTCTACCCCACTTTCCTTCTAAAATTGTACCTCTTTGACCTAATTTAACCTAATAACTCTTTATGTTGCTCAATATTAATCTTAGTTTTATCACAGAATTATTATAATGCAGAAGGAGACCATTCATTCATCATGCTTGCACTGACTTTATCATCTAGTGCCAATCCCCTGCCTTTTCTCCATACACCTACACATTACTCTCCAAAAAAATCCAATATTGTCTTGAATGCTTTGACTGAACCAGTCTCCACCATATTTCCAGATAATGCATTCCATACCCAAATAGATTTTTCTCACATCACCCTTGCTTTGTTCGCACATCACTTTAAAACTATACCCTTGTTTCTTTTACAAGCAGAATCAACTTCTCCCTGTCTAATCTGTCCAGAATATCACACCTGGAACCATTCTTGTAAATTGCTTCTGCATTGTCTCTAATGCATTTATACCTTTGTTATAATGTGACGCCCTCAACTGCACGTTGACTGCTCCTGTAAAGTGTCTTTGGACATGTTATTCTTTTCAAGATGCAATATAAATGAATTGTTTTTGAGGTGGCTGAGGCTGGTAGCTGAAGAACCTGATTTGATAATTCACTGAATACCAGATAAAACAATGTTGTTACAGGGGTTAGAGAAATTCCTGTTCTAGAGTCAGGGTCTTAGAGATGTACAGCATTGAAACAGACCCTTCGGTCCAACCCGTCCATGCCGACCAGATATCCCAACCAACCTACTCTCACCTGCCAGCATCGGCCCATATCCCTCCAAACCCTTCCTATTCATATACCCATGCAAATGCCTCTTAAATGTTGTAATTGCACCAGCCTCTACCACATCCTCTGGCAGCTCATTCCATACACATACCACCCTCTGTGTGAAAAGGTTGCCCCTCTTTGCTGACCACTGCATCTCCAATTTGGTGTTATCTGCAAACTTACTAACTGTACCTCTTATGCCTGCATCCAAACCATTTATGTAAATGACAAAAAGTAGAGGGCCCACCATCGATCCTTGTGGCACTCCACTGCTCACAGGCCTCCAGTCTGAAAAACAACCCTCCACCACCACCCTTTGTCTTCTACCTTTGAGCCAGTTCTGTATCCAAATGGCTAGTTCTCCCTTTATTCCATGAGATCTAACCTTGCTAACCAGTCTCCCATGGGGAACCTTGTCGAACGCCTTACTAACATCCATGTGGATTACATCTACTGCATCCATTTTCAGAATCCTCCTCCTTCTTATCTCTTTCTTCGTTTGATGAATATACATAAGTTTCCTATTGCTTGTCCTCAAAGATAGTAAAACAGGCTATTGCTTTATCCTCATCCAGTTGGAGGTTTCCTCGCTGTGATATGCTGTGCAGCATATACATCAACTGTTTGTGTATATCTTTCCATGATATAGAGGAGAGCTGCATCAATGTGATTGTGGTGCCTGAATCTCATCATTAATATGCCAATGGCCTGCTTGATCATGCTCCTGGTGGCAATATAGTTGGTGCTATAGCTGCACTGTGCCTCTGATAATGAACTCCTAAAGGATGTCATCAGCCAAAGTCTTAATGAGTAGCTCTTGTTTCTAAAAGATAACCAGCTCTGCATTGGTAACTGAAATACATGAGGGAGTTGTGGCAGCTGCAGGCAATTTTATGCGTACACCAAGGGAATATCTTATTGTGGTCACATTGATTGAGTGAAAGTACTTCTTGTTGACAAAAGTATCTGGTTTCTAAATTGGGGCCCTCATCACAACATATACTGGCAAGTGGAATTGGTTTAATTTTGGATATCTGGTTGGCATAGATAAGTTGGACTGAAGGATCTGTTTCCATGCTGTCCAATTGTATGACCCTATGACTCTACGAGTAAAATTGATTATGTCCTTTGTGATATGAGGATGGATATGTTAGGGAGATGATAATGTATAGTTTGATGTATCAACAATATCAGCGGTCTTGTGCAAGAGACTGTGAAGAAATGATGGTGCAGTCTGTACTGGTGAGAGATGTACTTACATAGAACAGTATTATATACACTCACATTAATAAAAGTTTTCAGAAGCCTACCAGAATCAGTCAGCTGCCACTCTTAGGTAAAGGGAAACATTGCAGGCCACACACTATCAAGAAGAGACAGGGATAATTATTTCTCCATTGTGCAGAATAGAATCTTGAGCTACAACCCTGTCGGCAATACAAACCATTCTATTCCTCATGGAAGCCTGCAAGTTGGGTGAAGTCTTTGGCTGTCTGAGTTTGAAATGATCAAATCCAAGAAAAACTGATGTGCTCCTCCTTCCATGAGCAAATGGCATTAGTCATATCCTTTCTGCAGCTGTGTGCTGCCAACTGTGAAATACCAGCAAAGTCACCTGATGTGCTTTAGAAAGAGCCTGAGGTGTAGAAGTTTAATATGAGCATTACCTTCACATCCACTGGCAGGACATGGGAGTGGTTGATGGATTGTGGCTCCAGTTAGTGTAGCATGTGACATGTTTATGACAACCTTTTGAGTCATCCTAAGCCTCCTCCAGTTTAGTTTTGCATCAGATCATTTGCATCTATAGACCCTCCCCCTCGGGTTTGTCCTCCTCTTGCTTTGTGGTGCTGGCAGTGCAACCTCTTCCTCTTGACCTATAGTCCATCCTGTAGCTATTCTTGCTTAATGCCATTATGGCTTCTATGTGAAAGGGAACCATGCCTACATTCTATGCTCCGTAGCACAAAGCGTCCTTTAAAAGCAAGAATGTCTTCCTTGCACTTGTGTGCAATTATTAGTGGGACAAACGACAAATCCCACCCCTTAATTCATAACAATTGAAGTTTCTGACATATCCTGATCACAAAATATTAGTTTAAATTTAACGCCACAGAGGGACCTCAGTTCTCCAAAGTGGTGCTCTGTCTATCCAAAAATAACATTACTGAAACAAAGCTAAGACCTGGTCTGCACTACACACTTTGAACACCAGACAGTGGGGATACAAAAATCTGATTTAAATGGAGATAGCTGGCAACTTACATTAACAACTGTCTCTGGGAAGCACGGATATGTAAATCCCAGGAAGTCCACAATGAAATCCCCATGAAAATCAGCAATAACATATGAGGAGACAGCGATTTCTGATTCTCAAGGATTTTTGGCATTTTTGCCAGGCTGACTGTTACAGTTAAAATCTGGACCATTGTGCCAACTTGCTTTCCAGTATATCTTTGCATCATCTATACATTTAGTTTCAGTGCAATTGATCCATTCATCAAAGTTATGAACATAGATTGTAGGTAGTTAAGGAATTATTGGTTGCATTTGCCAACATGACAATGGCCCAATTATTCAGTTTTCAATGTGCTGGTTCCAATTTTTACATTCTATAAGAGCTTCCATAGGTATATTGTGATAAAATAGGCTGAAAGTTGTTCACCCGTCTCCAGGGAAGCCTTTGTCTGTAAAGGATATTAAAGACAAAGAGTCTGGTTATGGAATGAGT
Source organism: Hemiscyllium ocellatum (assembly GCF_020745735.1). Classification (NCBI taxonomy): domain Eukaryota; kingdom Metazoa; phylum Chordata; class Chondrichthyes; order Orectolobiformes; family Hemiscylliidae; genus Hemiscyllium; species Hemiscyllium ocellatum. The sequence goes on from NC_083437.1 coordinate 26,664,409, forward strand.
TTTGTCCATCTTAATGGAAAAAGTGAGGTCTGCAGATGCTGGAGATCAGAGCTGAAAATGTGTTGCTGGAAAAGCGCAGCAGGTCAGGCAGCATCTAAGGAACAGGAAATTCGACGTTTCGGGCATAAGCCCTTCATCAGGAATGAGGAATGAAGGGCTTATGCCCGAAACGTTGAATTTCCTGTTCCTTAGATGCTGTCTGACCTGCTGCGCTTTTCCAGCAACACATTTTCAGCTTTGTCCATCTTAACGTCAGACAGCTTCATTGGTTCAATAACAGAACCTTTCCAATAAAAGTTCATGTATGAATCCAGCCAATGAAATTAAAGACAATATTTGACATAAACACACCGCTGTGGTAGCTCTTACCAATTTTTAAAATGCAATCTCACAAAATCACAGATGTGTGCTGCACAGAATTAGGCCATTTAGCCCATATCGTGCCTGCACAGGATTACCTGCACATCCACCAATCTCATTTATTGTATCCGTTGCTCCCGTTGCAGTCTCCTCTACATTGGGGAGACTGGACGCCTCCTAGCACCTGCACCAATCAACCCTACTGCCCCATAGCCCAACATTTCAACTCCCCCTCCCATTCTGCCGAGGACATGAGGGTCCTGGGCCTCCTCCACCGCCACTCCCTCACCAGCCGATCCCTGGAGGAAGAACTCCTCATCTTCCACCTCGAAACACTTCAACCCCAGGGCATCAATGTGGACTTCACCAGTTTCCTCATTTCCCCTCCCCACACCTCACCCCAGTTCCAACCTTCCAGCTCAGCACTGTCCCCATGATCGGTCCTACCTGCCAATCTCCCTTCCCACCTATCCGCTCCACCCTCCCCTTTGACCTATCACCTCCTTTGCTACCTTCTCCCCAGCCCCACCCCCCATTTATCTCTCCACCCTGGAGGCTTCCTTCCTCTATTCCTGATGAAGGGCTTTTGCCCAAAATGTCGATTTTCCTGCTCCTTGGATGCTGACTGACCCGCTGAGCTTTTCCAGCACCACTCTGATCTAAACTCATTAAATGAGCATCAATGCCTAATTCCAATCTCCTGATTTTAACTGAGGAAAGTAATGGCTGAGTATTGAATCCAGATCAAATGTTTGGAAAGCAGCTACGCTCATCATTATACCACCATCTCCCTTTTATAAAACCATAATGACTCTGTTTGATGGTATTATGATTTTCTAAATATGCTGCAGCTACCTTCTACCAATATAGTGTAAACTGGATGTGTGTTTTTGCAAGGATTGTGTATTGTATATTGGATATGTAATGCATCTACATTGTATCTGTGATTCTCTACTCTGAGCGTTCCTGATCTCAGCGTGAGTGCAAGACATAGCTCAGTTTCTTTCTGTCAGATGAAAATCAGTGAGAATGCTTCCCATGAAAACTAGTTCCCACATCTCCCAGTAGGACAGAATGTCAGTCATGGCTCAGCTGGTATCATTCTTTACCTGTAATCCAGTGCTTTGCAACTATTTACAATGGGACTGCATTTTAACACTTGAAAAGTAACATGACCCTAGATATCAACAAATACTAAACAGCAATAAAACTACATAGTAACATTCAGAATATAATTAAAGATTGAGCATTAAAGATCAACATAGGAACAAATCATATAAATATTAAAATCTGTTTTGAAGTGTTTTCTAAAAATGTTATTTTATGCACTTATCAATCCATTATTTCAACTGAGCAGCTCCAGTTCATGTGCCTTGGCCTGGAAGCCTAGAATACTGATAATATTTACATTTTCATTCAGTATTACTGATATATAGAAACTGTCGAAGAAATTTTCCAGACTCAGACCTTCAGGATTGATAAACTTTATTGCATGATATCATGGAGAGCACATCTTTCCTAATCACTGTCCGTGCTACTCCAAAGTGCTCCTGATCTCCGCAGATTTATACCGTACAACAAATGCTGAGCTGACAGTTTCTCAGGACTGTACATAACAATCTATTGTTTTCAGTCCTTAAGTCAATACATATTCCAGATATTACATTCACCCATTGGTAATGTCTAGCTTGGTTGCAGTTTTGCTTAACGGTGGTTGCATACAAACAAGTCAGCAAAACAAAGAACTGCAGACAAGCAGGCTATCAAAACAGCTTCCACAAGATCAAAGGAGCAGGTCAGGATCCCCTGCAAAAAGGGAAATACAGCTGGAGTCTGGGGGGGGGGGGGCGGGATTATCCGGCGGTGGAGGCTCGGAATCAGAAGGGTAATCGTAAGGGTTTGATGTGTCAGAACCAGCAGGTTCTGGCTCCTGGGGTTCTGTGTCAGGGTAAGGGCTTTCAGTGAGGGGCACTTTGACCAACTGGGAAGTTAATGGGACTGAGGGCAATAACAGTGAGCCAAAGCGTGCAAAGCACTGCTAAAGGCAGATGACAAGAACTGAAATGATAACACAAATGAAGATAAGTACCATAAGGCCCTGTAGGAGGGCCTGTACTCAGGGACCAAACCATCCACCCATCCAACTCCACACATCCCAAGGGGAGCTAGTGTCACAGAGCTTGGAGGCAACCTTTCAGATGTGATCGGTGAAGTTGGTAAGGTTCTCATTGGAATCGGGTATATAGGTGCAACATTTGGAGTCAATGAGCGCACAAGTGCCTCCTTTCTTGACCAGTAGATAATCTAAAGCAATTTGTTTTGGAGGGCCACTGTGCAAATGGCAACTACCTCTAAGTTGGTTAAGGGCTGCAGCCATGTTGTTCACTATTTCTTGAAGGACTGAGGCAATTTTCTGACCTCCTTTGCCAGTCAAGTGGTCCCATAAGAGAGGAAGAGAATGGAGAAGAATCACTCAGTTTCAGTTATAGCTCTCTTGGTGTGAGGCCAAGGCCGTTGGAATGGGGAGGAGTGCGAGTGGTAATTAAAGAGGACCATATACACTACATACCCAGGAGGCTGGCAACCAGGGGTCGGCCTTTGTGGCCGCAAATGAAATAGGTGCCATTATAAGTACTTAAGTAATTGGTCTGAGTTCCAGTCCAAAGAGGTTTGAATGTGGTATTTTTATCAGTCTTGTTGGCAACTTCAAGGTTAAGGATATTCCCATTGGAAGTGGATCGACACGCAGATGGGGTAAGGAGTAGGAAAGGGAATATTTACTGGTTCCAGCATTCCATCCCTGATGTGTGGTTGCTTTTCAAGCAGATGGTTCCCATGGGTATTAATGAGGAACAGAGCCAGGGGGTGTATGCGAGAGGTTGTACTGAGGTTGGAACCAATCCTTATACTTTTCCATATTATAATCTGTGGACTCCCAAGTAAATTTATCTTTGGTAGAATAAATGGTCCCATCAGGGCCTTGCATAAAGAGTCGTGAGACTCCCAGTCAAACCTATCTCCCAACTAGGTGGACATATCAGAGGAGCTGTTTTGTTTCAATCACCATTCAGCTGTCTTGGATTCATTAAATGGAATGGATCTCAGGGGATTCCTCCCTTAAAGTGTATGGGGATATGGGCGCATACCCAAGCTAGAGCGGTTAACCATATCTGAATACGAAAATCATGTAAAAAAAAGTGTTGACATGCAACTCCCTTGTAACAAAGTTAATCTTTCCATCTTCTCTGTTCCTCTCATGTCCAGTCAGCATGAACAAAGCAATGAGGAGCACAGAGAAATGGCAATCAGTCTCTACATATTGCGGCTGGTGGGTGAGCTGGTGCCTCCGGCATTTTCTGCTTGTGTCCTTTCGGGGGTTACATTCTCTTGCAGCGAGTTCCATGCACCCAATCAGGTCTTCCCTTGATCTTGATAGCCGACCGGGTTACCAGGAGGATGAAGTATGGGCCTTTCCACCTTGGAGAAAGAGAATTATTTTCCAATGATTTTATCATGACATAGTCTCCAGGTTGGAACGGATGCTTTGGGCCATCACTAGGTGCAAGAATGGCCTCCTTTACCAGATCATGGTTACAGATAATCATCTTAGAGAGTGCTTTGACATAATCTAGAAGAGCTTCCTGTGTCAAGAGTAATGCTGTATCCACAGGAAATTTGGGAGGCCTTGCCCCTTTGGGCATTGGTGTCCCCATCAGAAGTCCTGTGCTTCTGTTGACCTGGGTTCTTATGGTATACAGGGTTAAGGGTAGGAGTGTCTGGCCAAGGCAGGCCCATGTCCTGTGTGATCTTTGTCAGAGTGGTTTTAAGTATACCATTCATCCGTTCCACCATACCTGAAGACGGGCTGATAGAGAATATGATATTTCCATGCGATGTCTAGAGCTTTACTAACATTTTCTGTGACTGCGGTGGTAATGTGAGTGCCTCTGTCATGGTCAAGGCTCCCTGGAATTCCAAACCTAGGGATCTCACCTTTCATGAGGCATTGGACCACTGTTTTAACATCATCTTTCCTTGAGGGGAAGGCTTCTACCCATTTAGAAAGTATGTCGACAATTACCAACATGTACTTGAAAACCTGTTTAGCTGGTATGTGAACAAAATCAACCTGTAAATGATTAAAGGGTCTGTCTGGGACTGGCAGATGATCATACTTGGCTAAAGGTTTAGCATTATTATTTTGTAGACATATTGATACTAGCGTTGTGCTGCTGCTGCAAAGCCCGGTGCATACCAAGCTTGTCATACTGCGTGTATCAACCCTCCTTTTCCTGCATGGCTGATCCCATTACTAGCCAGTGCAAGAACATTTAAGTAGCTTTAGGGCAAATGAACCTTCTGTCAGGGTGAACCACAAGCCCCAACGGGGATTCCTTAGCTCCTATGCGCGTCCAACTATCTTTTTCGGCTTGTGGAACATGTTGCTGTGCTGCCCATATTCTCTCTACTAGATCTAAAACCTTTGTTGCTTCCCCTGCCTTAGAAGCTTGTAGTACCCATACAGTGGGAGCTAATGCTGCTTGTATTGTGGTCACTATCACCAGAGTGCTCATCTCCCTCCAAATCTAACACCAGGCCAGGTTCATTACCCAGTACCAAATCCAATGCAGCCTCACCCCTTGTTGGCTTAGTTCCGGTGACGATTTAATGGAGGAAAAGGCCGAGCAGAGGTCAATGACAGCAAAACAAGTTGCAGCAGCAGGGAGGCTAGTCAGTGTGGAAGGCAGATTGAGGTAGAGGTCTGAAATAGTGGAAGAAGATGGGTCAGGGTTGGTAAGATAAGCAGCAGTGCAATGAAGTCTATCTGAACTAACCAGCAAAGGAAGTTGGTGATGGGGGACTGAGGGACATGCAACAAATGTAGAAGGAAAGAAATAAGACAAGCCCTTACAAGGTTGCCTGGAATGTCCATGTGTAAAAGGAAGGAATAGGAGAGGACAGAGGTGGAAGAGCAGTCATGGCGGTCTGTAAAAGAGGGTAATTGAAAACACGGAGCTCCAAGGTGAAGCCCTAAGGAAAACAGTGAATGGAGACATTCAGTTTACAGAGGGTCTAGCGACCGAGAAGGGCAACTGGACAGGATGGGGAGATTATAGCCGTGTCGGGGACCGACAACAATAGGCACGGGGGTACAAAGATGTTCAACCATGGGCACTCCACAGACACTCACAGTGGAAACTGTGTTGGAGCTGAGAGGAAGGGCCGCTGAAGGAGATGCAGATGTTTAGATGGCTCCAGAGGCCAACAAAACTGAGACAAAATGGTCCCCCATTTCAACATCCATCATATGGTTTTCCAACAGGGAATGGAAGAGTCGTATTGAGGTGGCCGCAAGACCTTCCTCATGCAGCACCCCTAGTCATCAGGGGTGTGGGGAAAAGGGTCATGAAGAGTATAGGCAGCCTGTTGAGGCTGTTGCTATGCAGGAGTTTGATGTTGCTGCTGCAACAATTGTTGAGGGGGACTGGACTGTCATTCCTTCGCCCAATTTTCCATATGCCCTGTACCTGTCTCTGTTTTTATTGCTTCGTTGCTGTCCCTGTCCCTGGCTTTGTCCCTGATTCCATGCCTGTGTTAATCATCTTTTTCCTTCTTATAATTGAAAAGACTCTGTCGGTCCATATTGGTAAGGGCAGTGAGGAGGGGATTCCATTTCACCTCCTGCCAGTTGAGGTTATGGGATTTGAAAGTCTGGGTGTGGCAGGGCTGCATGCAATTGACAAGAGTCTAGACCACTAAATGATCATTGTCTGAGAGAAGAATACCTGCAGATGAATCACAAACTTCCTTAAAGTGAGCAAGGAAATCAAGTATTGGCTCATTAGCCTTTTGCAAACAGCGCATAACTTCGCCAGAGTCCACCTGATGCCATGCTGTTGTCATAATTGTAAGGTTACCGCTAGCCTCAAGCCATCCTGCAGAAGCCCACAGTGTCGAGGGGATCACAAGGGAGGCTTTTATGGCTGCCCAGTGGGTCCCATAATCCAGATACATGAAAGTATGGACATCCGAGGGCAAGCAATTTGTAACCACTGCAGATTTGTACGAGCCAATTATAAATTGGTGTTAGGCATTTGAGTGGATTATGGGCGTCTTGGAGCATGATGTGGACTTCGGCGTGGGTCCAGGGCTTATCGAAAGGCATGTTGCCAAACTTTACTTGGAGACATTGATCTGTGCAAGACATCATCTTCAAGCAGAAGGCATACCCAGCAGTGGACGTGGAGGAGACAGTGGAGTCGGAATCCCCCTGGTGCAGTTCATCAGTGTTGCCCCTCAAGATCCCTGGTTGTTTGTGGGAGGGGAATTTCCCAGGGGGGTTATCAGGGGGTTGAGTCGGAGGAGCTGGAGGACAAGCTTTTGTTTCAGCAGCTGGAAAAGCAGGAGCATCGACCAAGGGGCTGATGGGAAGGCGAATCACTGATTTAAAAACTTACCTCATGAATAGGTGGAGCAGATGCTGAGTAGGAGCAGACAAAAGGTGGTTGGGTAAGTGAAGTTATACATTTGGGTGGTTGCATTACCTGATACACTATTTAGGTAGTGTGTCTCAGCCATCTTCCTCCTCTAACCAAAACAAAGGTTCTGTGCACCGGATTGGTAAGGTAACTAGTTTTCTTTTATTCTTTATATTTCTACAGTCGCTTTGCGACTTTCGAATAGTGGGAATGGGGGTTAAATGTTCCTCCTGCAGAATGTGGGAGGTAAGGGTCACCACTAGTATCCCTGCTGACTTCATCTGCGGGAAGTGCACCCAACTTAAGCTCCGTGCTAGGGAAAACTGCATTAGGGAACTAGAGCTAGAGCTGGATGAACTTTCGATGATTCGGGAGGTGGAGGGGGTTATTGAGAGTAGTTACAAAGAGGTACTCACATCTCAGGTGCAAGAAAAAGGCAGAAGGGCTACAGACAGGGAATGGAAACGGAACTGGCACGCAGTGCAGGGAACCCCTGTGGCCGTTCCCCTCAATTACAAGTATATCGCTTTGGATACTGTTGGTGGGGGGATGACTTACCAGGGATAAACAATGGTGTACACGTCTCTGGCACAGAGTTTGTCCCTGTTGCTCAGAAGGGAAGAGGTGAAGATGAGCAGAGCATTAGTCATTGGGTAGTCCATAGTTAGGGGGACAGATAGGAGGTTCTGCGGGTTGATGTGTTGCCTCTTAGGTACCAGGGTTCATGATGTCTTGGATCATGTTTTCAGGATCCTTGAGGGGAAGGGGGAGCAGCACCAAGTCATGGCTCACATAGATACTAACGAATAGGTAGGAAAATAGATGGGGATTTAAGACAGAAATTCATGGAGCTACGGTGGAAGCTTAGTGCCAGAACAAACAGTGGTGTTATTTCTAGTTTGTTGTCCGTGCCATGTGATAGAGTGGTGAGGAACAGGGAGAGAGAGGTTTTGAACATGTGGCTACAGGGATGGTGCAGGACGGAGGGTTTTGGATATCTGGATAATCATTGCTCATTCTGGAGTAGGTGGGATCTCAACAAACAGGATAGTCTACACCTGAACCAAAGGGGTACCAATATCCTGTGGGGGATGTTTGCTAATGCTCTTCAGGTTTAAACTAATTCAGCATCGAGATGGGAACCTAAATTTTAGTTCCAGCATCCAGGAGGTTGAAAGCAGTGAGGTCAGAAATGAGGTTTCAAGGTCACAGGAGTTCACCTGCAAACAGGAAGGTGGTTTGAAGTGTGTCTACTTCAAAGCCAGGAACATCTGGAATAAGGTGGCTGAGCTTGCAGCATGGGTTGGTACCTGGAACTTCGATGTTGTGGCCATTTCAGTGACATGGATAGAGCAGAGACAGGAATGGTTGTTCCGAGATTGAGATGTTTCAGTAAGAATAGAGAAGTTGGTAAAAGAGGGGGAGGTGTGGCATTGTTAGTTGAGAACACTAACAATGTTCTGGTGGCAGAAAGGATGTTTGAGTATCAGTCTACTGAGGTAGTATGGGCTGAGGTTAGAAACAGGAAAGGAGAGGTTACCCTGTTGCAACTTTTCTACAGACCTCCGAATAGTTCCAGTGATGCAGAGGAAAGGATAGCAAAGATGATTCTGGATAGGAGCGAGAGTAACAGAGTAGTAGTTATGGGGGACTTCAACTTTCCAAATATTGATTAGAAATACTATAGGTTGAGTACTTTAGGTGGGTCAGTGTTTGTCCAATGTGTGCAGGTTGGCTTCCTGACAGTGTGTACACAAGCCAGCAAGGGGTGAGGCCGCATTGGATTTGGTACTGGGTAAGTGCTAAATGGATATTTTTTGTCAGTATTCACACTGAAAAAAGACCATATTCTTGAGGAGAATACTGAGATACTGTCTACTACACTAGATGGGATTGAGGTTCACAAGGAGGAGGTTTTAGCAATTCTGGAAAGTGTGAAAATAGATAAGTCCACTGGGCCAGATAGGATTTATCCTAGAATTCTCTGGGATACCAGGGAGGAGATTGCAGAGTCTTTGGTTTTGATCTTTATGTCACCATTGTCTACAGGAATAGTGCCAGAAAATTGGAGGATAGTAAATGTTGTACCCTTGTTCAAGAAAGGGAGTAGAGACAACCCTGGTAACTATAGACCAGTGATCCTTACTTTGGTTGTAGGTAAAGTGTTGGAAAAGGTTTTAAGAGATAAGATTTATAATCATCTGGAGAGGAATAAGTTGATTAGGGATAGTTTTGCCTCACAAACCTTAATGGGTTCTTTGAGATGGTGACCAAACTGGTGGATGAGGGTAAAGCAGTTGATGTGGTGTATATGGATCGGTGAGGTGTTTGATAAGGTTCCCCATGGTAGGCTATTGGACAAAATATAGAGGCATGAGATTGAGGGTGATTTAGTGGTTTGGATCAGCAATTAGCTAGCTGAAAGAAGACAGAGGGTGGTGGTTGATGGGAAATGTTCATTCTGGAGTTCAGCTACTAGTGGTGTACCACAAGAATCTGTTTTGGGGCCAGTACTATTTGTCATTTTTATAAATGAGCTGAAAATGTGTTGCTGGAAAAGTGCAGCAGGTCAGACAGCATCCAAGGAGCAGGAGAATCGACGTTTCGGGCATGAGCCCTTCTTCAGGAAGAGCTCATGCCTGAAACGTTTCCTGAAGAAGGGCTCATGCCCGAAACGTCGATTCTCCTGCTTCTTGGATGCTGCCTGACCTGCTGCGCTTTTCCAGCAACACATTTTCAGCTCTGATCTCCAGCATCTGCAGTCCTCACTTTCTCCTATTTTTATAAATGATCCAGATGAGGGCATAGAAGGATGGGTCAGTAAATTTGTGGATGACACTAAGGTCGATGGAGTTGTGGATAGTGTTGAAGGGTGTTGCAGGTTACAGAGAGACATAGATAAGCTGCAGAGGTGGGCTGAGAGTGGCAAATGGACTTTAATGCAGAAAAGTGTGAGGTGATTCATTTTGGCAGGAGCAAAAGGAATACAGAGTACTGGGCTAATGGTAAGATTCTTGGTAGTGTAGATGAGCAGAGAGATCTCGCTGTCCATGTACACAGATCCCTCAAAGTTGCCATCGAGGTTGGTAGGGCTGTTAAGAAGGCATATGGCATGTTGGCTTTTCTTGGTAGAGGGATTGCATTTTGGAGCTACAAGGTCATGCTGAAGCTGTATAAAACTCTGGTGCGGCCGCACTGGGAGTACTGCGTACACTGGTCACTGCATTATAGGAAGGATGTGAAAGCTTTGGTAAGGGTTCAGAAGAGATTTACTCAGGTATTGCCTGGTATGAAGGGAAGGTCTTATGAGGAAAGGCCGAGGAACTTGAGGCTGTTTTCTTTAGAGAGAAGAATTTGAGTGGTGACTTAATTAATACATATAAGTTAATCAAAGGGTAGGTAGGGTGGACAATGAGAGCCTTTTCCTCAGGTGGTGATGGCTAGCACAAGAGGACATAGCTCTTAAGTTGAGGGATGATGGATATAGGACAGATGTCAGAGGTAATTTCTTTACTCAGAGTAGTAGGGGGATGGAACATACTGCCTACAAAAGTAGTAGACTCGCCAACTTTAAGGGTATTTGAATGATCATTGGATAAACATATGGATAATAATGGAATAGCGTGGGATAGATAGGCTTCTGATTGGTTCCACAGTTCGGTGCAATATTGAGGGCCGGGGGGCCTGTACTGTGCTGTAGTGTTCTATGTTCAATGTTCTATGAAAGTGACAATTTCATCCATAAGGTCAGGGTCTGGGTTGGGGACGGGGATCTTGTTACTGAGGACTATAAGGTGGTGAGGCAGAAGTGGGGGGCCAAGAAGAGGAAAAGTTATCAGGTGGTTGATGGCCTTTCGCAACCTTCTTTAAATTTATCAAAACACTGGAGCATGTAATAAGTTTCCCAAGAGGGGTCGCCGTATCCACTCTCAATGTCTGTCCTCCAATAGTCAATCTTTTCCAATTTAAAGGAGTCTCCATAAGGCCAGTTGCTGTGGGACCACCCATATAGGTCGGAAGTGAAAGAAATAATATCCACTGTCACCTGTCTCCTTCCAAACAATATTGGCCAGTGACCCTGGTGGCACAAGGGGGTCACCTACTTTTGCATTGAATGTATTTACTGTGGGGCTTCTGCATTTTCTTAAAGGGGAAAAATGGACATGGGCTGTCCTTCTTGGTGCGACATGGATTACCTGTCCTCAGGGCCGGTCCGTCTTTCTGATGTTTAGAGGTCATTGACCCCATCATCACTTCCTCAGTTCTGAAGCGCGGATCTGCAATCTGTGGAGAAATAAATAACAAACACACAGACAAAGTCTAGATTAGAGTGGTGCTGGAAAAGCACAACAGGTCAGGCAGCATCCGAAGAGTAAGAAAATCGACGTTTCAGGCAAAAGCCTTTCATCATGAAAACGTCGATGTTCTTGCTCCTCGGATGCTGCCTGGTCTGCCGTGCTTTTCCAGCACCACACTTTTGACTTTATTTATTTATGCACAGGACATACTGTGGCCAGCCTGTTCTGAGTCAGTGCTCAATTGAGGAGAATCTAGTGTGGTTACATTTTTTTTCTCAATTGAGGAGATTCTAATCTCCAATTTTTATTTTCTCTTTTCTGAGATTCTAATCTCCTGGTTAAATCGTTTTTGTTTTGACCAGGTCCCATCCCCAAGTCACCTTTTTATTTACTGTGGCCAGGCTGCTCGGAGTCAGTCCTCAACTGAACAGAATCTAATCTGGTTACGTATTTTTCTCAACTGAGGAGATTCTAATCTTTTTTTTCTTCTTTTCTGAGTTCCTAATCTCCTGGTTTATATATATGTTTGGCCAGGTCCCATCGCCAAGTCACTCTTTATAAACCTGCTCGGAGTCAGTCCTCAACTAAGAAGATTCTAATCTCCTGTTTTTTATTTTTCTTTTCTGAGATTCTAATCTCCTAGCTATATATTTCTTTTCTTTTTTTTGTTAGTATACATTAACTTTGTGGCCAGCAGCGTAGGAATCAGTCCTCAACTGAGAAGATTCTAATGTCCTTATCATATTCTTCATGTAAAAAAAACCTAATCTTCTGGTCTTTTTTTTAAGAAAAAAGGAAGGCAATGTCTTCAGTTGAGAGAACTTTTCCCCACAGTATACCGACTGTGGTCAGCCAGTTCAGAGTCAGTCCCCTCAACAAAGGAGATTCTAAATCTCCAGGTTCTATATTTTTTCTTTTTTCCTTTTCTGAAGAGATTCTAATCTCCCGACTTCTTAAAATAAAAATCCCCCACACTGCTGCCAAACAGCAGTAATGCTTATTTCTCCCCATTACCTATGTTGTGTGCATGTAACTGTAGGACACTGTGAAGTAACACCGAATGCAGAGAACTTTATTTGTATTCTACCAGCAGGAAGAAAAGTCACCCGAGTGGCCAGTAAGAAGCAGCGCCTTTCTCTTATCTCCTGGTTATATTTATTTTAAAGAAGTGATGCATTGGGCCTATGGAAACCTCCCTTGCTTCACTCCATTTCTCATATCTTTCCTGCCTCAGTTCTCCGCATGTCCAACTCCCACTCAGAATGCCTAAAGTGCAATCTAGTTTGGTTGAGTACAAAGCAGAAGAATCTGCCTAACTGAACTAACTGCACATAGTCTGGTGCCCCATGCCGAAGTCACCTTTTATTTGCCAATGCACAGTACACTCTCTGTGGCCAGTCAGCTCAGAGTCAGTCCTCAACTGAGAAAATTCTAATCTCCTGGTTTTTAAAAATTTTATTAAACAGTACAAAATACAGTTAACAATAAATAGAATGCAGCAGTTCACAAAAATACCACTATATATAGGGGAAAGGGCAGCATAGCCAAATCCCAAACCCCACCATTCAGAGAGATGAGGACATTCATCCCCATTCACTTCCATTCATCACAAAAGATAACAGTAACAAACAGACAAGACAGTGCAATCAAAGGAGGAACAGTGCATAGAACACAGACCCAATATAGCTATAAAAAAAGACACCTGAAACCTGTCTGTATCACATACTGATCAGACCATCCTTGACTAGCCTTCCTGCAGGACAGTCGTCAGCCTTCTGGTCTCCGGCCACCTTGCATACTGACTGAACCTCCCCATACCTGCTTTCTTCCAGGCTGGTCGTCGACCACCCAGCTCCCAGTCGCCCCACGTACTGACCGGACGACCCCGGGCCGCTTTCCTACGAGCTTGTTGTTGGCATTCCAGTCTCCGGCCGCCCTGCGTACTGACTGACCCTCCTAGCCCGCTTTTCTCTGGCACGGGCGTCAGCCACTGGCTCCCGGTCACCTCGCATACTAACCAAACCACCCCTGACATGCTTTCCTACAGTTGGGCTGTCGGCCGTCCAGCACTCAGCTGCCCTGCATACTGACTGACCCTTTCTCCTGGCCAGAGTTCCTATGTAACGGCCATCGGCTGTCTGGCTCCCAACCTCCCTGCGCACTGACCGGTCCTTCCCCGGTCAGCCTTCCTACGGGCTGCTGTCGGACTCCTGGCTCAGCTTCCCCACATACTGCCCGGCCGGCCCTATTCTGACTTTCCTGTGAGGACGCTATCAGTTGCCAGGCTCTGCCCATCCCACGTACAGACAGGCTCCTCCTGGACAACTTTTCTTCAGGCCAGTCATCAACCTTGCTGCCTCCAGCCAGCCTGCATACTGGCTGCCCCTTCTCTGACCAGCTTTCCTAAGGGCATGCTGTCAGCTGCCTAGCCCCCAACTATCCTGCGTAGTAACAGAAAACCCCCAGTCCGCTTTCCTCCTGGCCAGTCATTGACCCTCCAACTCCTGGTTGCCCCAAGTATTGTGTAGCCTGCTGATGTCCGCACTCAAACACAATTATTTACAAGACCCACATACATTAGCAGAATTCACAAAATCCCCACAATACAGTTACCCTCCCAAAGGCAGAGTCCATGCCCAAAGGCTGTTAATTTCCCCGCCCATATTCAGGTGTTCAGTCTCTTTAGAAGGCTGGCCCATCCACAGTGAACCAGGCCCGCTCTAAGGAACACAGTACATTGTGAAGCTGCAGTTAACTCACTGGGGTTTGGTGCACTCCCAAAGGCAGAGTCCACAGCACACATGCAGGTGTTCAATCTCCACAGAAGCCTGGTGCATCCAAAGGACCAGGCCCACTCACAGGAACACAGTACATTGTAATGGTGCAGTTAACTCACTGGGGTTTGGTCCCTTCCAGGATGCAGAGTCCACTCCAGGATGCAGCAATTGCTCACCTCCTAGCATATACACAGGTGTTCAGTCCTTTTAGAGTTCTAGTAACTATAAAGAGCCAAACAACGTAAAAAAAAGACCAGCTCATCTGGAAAGATGTACTTTCTCACAAGGGTTCAGTCCAAACACCAAAAAAGTGAAAGCACATTCCAAAGAAAAAAGGAGTGCAAGGGCTAAGCCCTGGCACAAAATCAGCACAGTCCTTTTTTCAAAGTAAAAGGGAAAAGAGCAATGTGCAGTCTGTAACCAGCTAGTGAAACAACAGTTCCCTAATGAGAACTGAGTTATTCCTGAAAAACAGGCAATTTGGAAATTAGTTTTCAATAATAAAGGAATACCATTCCCAGTAGAGGGCTCTCTATGCAGGAGTCCTCCCCCTTTCAGGGGTCTGGGGTGGAGGGTGCTGCATGCAGATGGTGGTGGTTTATGGACTCCCAGCCCAACTGCTTGCTTCTTCTGTGGTGCTGTGGAGTCCGTGGACCATGAATATATGGGGTGTAGACATTTTCACTTACTTTTTAACTTTTCTGGAGAACCTTCTCCTCTGCTTTTGGCTGCACTTCAGTCCCACGCTCATGATGTTTAGGCACTTTTTTGATCGCCCAGCATTGCCTTTTGATGAGAAGGGTATTGCTCGTCACTGGCCACTTGGGTATTTCCTTTCTTCTTGGTGGTGGAAAATGAATAAAGATTTACACACCTCACTGGACTGATCTGGAGAGAACAGAGCCATGTAATTGGAGTGAATTTGGGCCCTGACACCCTCCAGATCTGAGGCAAGGGCCCTGTCGTCAGCCAGCAGCACAAGGAGCTCCTAACGGCTGTCACACCTTTTTTCCATCGAGTAGAAAAAGGAGGAGCCACGGTCCAGGTCCTGGAGGAGCTGAATCCACGACCTCATGTACACGCTCTGGGACCCGATAAGCTGCAGGTCCCGGAATGCGGCCTTCTTCTCTTTATACACTCCCTACAGGGCCGTGTCCACATCGGGCTGACCGAGATGAGACACCAAGTCAAGCACCTCCTTCTCCAACCCCCCCGATCCTTGATTTCCACCTCTTCGTCGGTCCCGCACATACTCCTGACAGAAAACACGTGAGCCTTGCACACATCCCACCATAGCCTCAGGGAATGGAAGCTTCTCTGCTTCCTTCTCCAGCCGGCCCAGGACCGACGAAATGAGTCCTGGAACCTCTCGTCCTCCAGCAGTAGGTCATTAAAGTGCCAGTACTAGGACCTGGGCCAGGCACTGAACTGAAGGACTTCCGCCCACAGCGGGTGATAATCAGTGCACGACACCTGCCGCATGGAGGCTGCTGGAAAACAGGAGGCATGCACCCACGAAACGTACAGGTGGTCGATTCTGGACGCTCAGACTCCAGGCCTTACGAAGGTGAAGTCGATGGAGATTCCGCCAGATGTTCACCAGGTCGAGGGACTTAACCAAGTCCCCCAACCTCCTCCCCGACACCAAACCAGACCGGCCACCACCACGGTGCCTGTCCTTGAGGATGCAGTTAAAATCTCCCCCGAGGACAACACACTGGTTCTCATTGATGGAAGCAAGATGAGCGGACACTTCTCCGTAGACTTCTCTCGGTCTGACTACGGGAGTGAAGACATTCACAGAGTGAAGCACCACGCCCCCCAGCCGAACCATCAGGTGAAGCAAACGACTTGGCACAGGCTCCCTGACCCCCAAGATCTCCAGCTGAAAATGCGGGGCCAACCAGATAGCCACCCCGCCAGATCTGCAGATGAGGTGACTCAAGTAGACCCCCCCCTCGCCACTCCAGGAGTCAGGTGGCTTCATCTCCCGGGGTAGTATGGGTTTCTTGCAGGAAGCGCACCTCATACTTCCCATCTCGAAGGGCCAAGAAGGTCTGGAATCTGCGCTATGACTCCCTGCTGCCGTTGATGTTGAGGCTGGCTATAGTTATCTTCATGTCAGCAGTATTGTGCAACCACCACCAGTACAGTTAAAAACTCTATACATTTACTGGGAGGACATGTGAGAGGCTCAGAAATTCCCTCACCCTCAGCAGGAGTGCACTCAGGAAGTTCCTGATGCGCGTTTGCTTGTTGGTGTCCAACCCAGGTGCTTGGTGTGCGGCCAGAGCTGACCAGTATACCAGCTTAAAGGAGCTCGACTGGTCGAATGCTAGTTGGGCTCTATCCTGGCGACTTCGTGTTTCCTCAACAAATTCTCGAAGTTCTCCGAGGGGGGTGAGGGGGAGCTCGGTGGGGGCACAGCTGAGAGTCAAAGATGTTTCTGGCAGATGGACACCGCATCATCCCCAGTATCCACCACTGAATCCTCCTCCAGGAAGTCGCTCTCATAGTGAGAGTGTCCGGCACACTGATCTCACCCATCCAGCAACCCCACCCCAGGTCACCGATGGTAACCTCCTCAGTGCACCCCTTCCCGGAGTGCTCAGAGTTTGGGTCATTGAGTGGCAGAGGCTCGGGCCCCATTCCTCTCCCAACACCCGGCTCCTCAGGGAGAAAGTCCTCCCCCGGGGCCAAGGTGCCTGAAAAAACAGTCTAGGAGGGCAGAGTGAGGATAAGACCTTCCTCCTCTCCCCCACTCAATGACCCAGCAGTATCAAAAATGTAACAGCTCGCACCATGGCCCATGTTGGCTTGTAGTTCATCCCCCAGAGGTTGATGGAACAAGGGCAGCAGATGGACTTACTGTAGCCCCCAGGGGTTCAGGCAGATGAGGCCATGGTACAGGACAGGCAAGAGACACCATGGGCTCATCCCCTGAGGAGGGAGAGCACTGCTGGTGTGCCACCGGGAAGCCTCTCCACTCCAGGGGTGACACCGCTTTCCCAGGGAGGCAGAGGGTACTTTATGGGCCCCCCTCCCCCCTTTGGTGATCATGGGGCCTGAAGCTCCTCCCCCCCAACCTCTCCAGGAACACTATTGACTGGGGGAAAGCAGAGGGCACGGCAAGGGCTGGGAGAGTCAGTTATGTCACTATCTATCCTGGCCTTGGGATGTCAGGTGATGGGTGGGGCAGAACAGGTCTGAGCCGGGCTTTGGCTGGGTGGGGCAGGGCTCCGGATCCTCAGGGTCAGGTGTTGTGGTGTGGGCATCAGCCACACGTTTCCCAGGACTTGTCACTGTGGGGCAGGAGTTAATCACAAGGCTATGGGCATAGATTCCCTGGGATTGATGCCACAGGGTGGGGTTCAGGGACTACAGATATTCTGGTGCGGGGGTCAATGGGGTAAAGTACAGGCACAGGATCGAAGGGGTGCAGATCAGGATTTCCACACCAGGGCAACATTGGCATAACCACAGTAATTTTTGTACCGCTGTGGGGCAGGGTGAGAGTCCAATCCTGAGTGGGGGTGACATAGGGTTCTATCTGTGCAGCGAGTCTTTCTCCATGCCTTCTGTCCGGTGGGATGCTCACCACCCACCTTGCCAGAGGCTGAGGTACCAGTAGCCCCTGGCTTAACCCCTGCTGACAGGGCTTGTGGTGTTGCCCTCGAGGAGAAGGAGTGGGTGCGGCAGCGCCACCTGTGGCTGCTGGTGTGGGTTGGACAGCCTTTTGGGTGGGGCAGTTCTTTCTTACGTGTCCCACCTTGTTGCACAAGTGGTAGCGCATGCAGTCCGGAAGATGCGGTAGGCCGTGCCCTTGGAGGAGGGTAAATGAGCCCTCAGTGACCTCCTCCTGGGCCAGGCAGATAAACACCTGACATCAGAAGGAGTACATGTGTCTGAGGGTGGAGTCCTTCAGACCCAGCAAGAGCGGTTCGACACCTGACCAGATCTCCCCTAGTGTTTCGAGATGGGGGAGAAGGAGCTCACCGGAAATGAAGGGCAGTGCATTGAAAATCATGACCCTCTGGGCTGTGACCTCTAAAGGGTCAACAGGTAGGAATGTCCTGCCCATGAGCCCCAACTGCACAACCAGGTGGACTGCCTCAGTCTGAAGTAAGAAAATAGCCTTCCCATACATTCAGGCTGCAGCGACAATGGCTAATGAGCCAATCACGCTAGCCACGGCCCTATGGTGGCATAGTGACTCAGTAGTTAGCACTGCTGCCTCACAGCACCAGGGACCTGGGTTCAATTCCTGCCTCGGGTAACTGTCTGCGTGGGATTCCTCCGGGTGCTCTGGTTTCCTCCCACAATCCAAAGATGTGCAGGTTAGGTGAACTGGCCATGCTAAACTGCCCATCGTGTTAGTTGGGGTAAATATAGAGTAGAGCAATGGGTCTGGGTGGTTACTCTTTGGAGGGTCAGTGTGGACTTGTTGGGCCTGAGGGCCTGTTTCCATACCGTAGGGAATCTGATCTAATCTAATGTATGCCTTGATGGTCACGTTCGGGTGCAGGTACACCTTAACCTCCAGGTATTTATTCAGGTGCCTGAAGGGGGGGGGAAGGTGTCAAGGTTGTAGCTGGGGCTGGAGTAGCCGTGCCTAAGGCAGCAGCTCCCCCAGCATAGGTTCAGCTGGGACATGCGATCAAGGGGCTCGCCATGTTGTGCTGCTGGCTGGTATATTGCAGCAGTAGTGGATGCAGACCCCATGCAACAGTAACAGTCTTAAGTCCAGGGTGGGGCCTAGGCAGCAGCAGTGGAGACAGGCCCCAGGTGTGGTTGGGGTCCTTGTAGCACCAGCTGGCTCAGGCAACAGCAGCAGTGCTGAGGTGTAGGCAAGCCTCAGACTGCAGTCGTGTTCGGGGTAGCTGCTTGTACAGCGGAGCACAGCTCAAAAATAAGGGAAACAAAAAACAATAAATAAACCAAAAGAACAAATGCCTTCCCTAAACAAGAGGAAATAAAAAGGAAACTCTCCTCCTCCAAAACACAGGAACCAACTATAGCAGGAACACACTGATTATGGCACCAGCCAGGGCAGAGTCAGTCCCCTAAATTGAGGAGATTCTAAATCTGCTGGTTGTATATTTTTTAAAATATGTAGTAGTACTTATTTTTCCCCAGCATCCATGCAGTGTGTGTGCAGGTGTAGGACACAGTGAAGAACACCAGGTGTTTAAATCTTTATTTGTATTCCACCATCAGGAAGAAAACACCTAAGTGGGCAGTGACAAGCAGCACCCTTCTCAAAAGGGGGATCAAAAAAGATGAAGGGGAGGGCAGGGATTAAAAGAGTCAGAGGGAGAAATAAAACACTCCATTCCCTGTGGTGTCCACCTCTCTCTGAGTGTTTCAGACACGGAGAATGTGCAAACTCCATATAAATCAGACAGTCACCCGAGGCTGGAATTGAACCCAGGCCCCTGGCGCTATGAGGCAGCAGTGCTAATCACTAAGCCACTTGTGCCACCACATCCTTTTTTTTAATTTTATTGAACAATACAAAGTTTACAAAACAATTAATGTTAACAGCTGTGTACAAAGTAACAGCAATTTACAAGGGAGAGGAGCAGCAAAGCCAGACCCCAAATCCTACCATTCAACCAGTTTTCAGGGAAATGAGGACAAACCTCAAACCCCAGTTTCAGTCATCACATAAGAGTAACAATGACAAATACGTATGAGACAGTCCAATTACA
The DNA here is from genome assembly GCF_020745735.1 of Hemiscyllium ocellatum. Taxonomy (NCBI): domain Eukaryota; kingdom Metazoa; phylum Chordata; class Chondrichthyes; order Orectolobiformes; family Hemiscylliidae; genus Hemiscyllium; species Hemiscyllium ocellatum. The sequence continues at coordinate 26,684,034 of NC_083437.1, forward strand.
TTAAAAAAGTACATTTTAACAAGTACATAAAATACAGATCCCCAGAAACCCACCTATCTCTCCCACCTTCTAGCCATTCTAAGGCAGCCTGCCCTATGCCCTTTCTGGCTCTCAGTCCATCCCATTCCCCTTTTGGCTCTTGGTCTGCCCTGACACACCTTCTGGCTACCTCTAGAACAGCTGTAGGTCTTCCCCAATCCCCCAGGATGACAACGAGCAGGACGGCATACCCACCTAGCTTCCCTAACTGCCCTTCACACCTTCTGGCCACCTCCAGGATAGCCTGCCCCAATACTTGCCTGCAGTGACAGCACTAAGGACAGCCTACCCACCTTCTGGCTCAGTCTGCCTCTATATGCTAACTGGCTCTTGCCCACATGCCATTCAGCATGTGGACTGCCATGACGCACCTTCCGGCCACCGCTAGGACAGCCCATGCCTTTTCCTAGGATTATAGCGTGCAGGGTAGCCCACAAGCTTTCTGGATCTTGGCCTGCCCCAATGCACCTTCTGGCTCTCAGCTGCTCCGCCACACCTTCCGATCACCTCTAGGGCTGCCCGTCCCGATTACCCCTTCTTCAGACGACAGCGCTCAGAATGGCCTATCTACCTTCCGGCTCTCTGGGTGACCCAGCATGGGGATGGTCTACCCACCCTCCGCCTTTCAGAGCAGCCTACCCACCCACCAACTCTCGTGGTGACAGCTTTTAGGATGACCTCTGAGCCTCCCAGATCACAGAGAGGTCTGCCAGACCCGAGACACAAGGCAGTGCAGGTGATAACCCCATTGTCAGAAATAGAGTCCACTCCAAACTGCAGTCCATTGCTAAAAAAAAAGTCCACAACCGAGGGCAGAGTCCACTCCTGAAGGCAGCAAATGCACATACCACAGGTGTTCAGTCTCCATAGAGAACCAGATCCACTCACAGGAACACAGTATATTGTAAAGGTGCAGTTAACTCACAGGAGTTTGGTCTACTCCCAAACTCCAGGATGCAAGTGCTCACCTCCCAAACTCCAGGATGCAAGTGCTCACCTCCCAGCAACACACACACACACACACACACACACGTGTTCAATCTTTACAGAGGTCTTGTCCTAGGGCCAAACCTACCCACAGGAATAACTCATCTGGAAGGATGTATTTTCTCAAAAGTCCAAACACCAAAGAAGAGTAAAGACACACAAAAACAAAACAAAGAAATCTAGAGTGTAAGGGCTAAGCTCTTTCACAAAATCAACACTGTCCTTTTCTCAAAGGCCAAAACCAGCCAGTGAAACAACAATCCCCTAATGAGAACTGAGTTACACCTGAAACACATTGACTGTATGAAGCAAACAATTTAGAAATCAGTTCTCAATGAAAAGGAATACTAGTTAACAAGCTGGCTTAATAATTCAGCCAGTTCAGGAATCAGTTTCCTCCAAAATGCAGAAAGCAACAACAGCCAGTAACACACCAACTGTGGCCCAGTCAGCACAGAATCAGTCCCCTAAGTGCAAACTCCACATGGACAGTTGCTTGAGGGTGGAATGGAATCTGGGTCACTGGCACTATGAGGCAACAGTGCTAACCACTAAGCCACCATATCTCCGTTATATTTATATATATATTTTCTTTTCAAACGCACTTTTCTTTTCTAACAACTCCTATTTTTTTTTCTTACCCCCGCACTACTGCCTAACTGCGATACTGCTTATTTTTTCCCAAGCGTCCATGGTGTGTGTGTGTGTGCAGGTGTGAGATCCAGTGAAGAACAACAAGTGTACAAATCTTTATTCAATTTCCATCACCAGAAAGAAAAGAAACACCAGAGTGGCCAATGACAAGCAATGGCCTTCTCAGAGAGCAATGCTGCATGATCCAAAAACTAAAGGGAAGAGCAGGGATTATATCAAAATAGAGTTGGAAGGGGAAATAAAACACTCCGTTCCCTACAGGGCTCACCTCTCCAGATACAGGGTAAATGTGCAAACTCCACACAGTCACCCAAGGCTAGAATCAAACCCAGGCCCCTGCTGAAGTAGCAGTGCTAACCACTGAGCCACCATGCTACCCATCACCTAGCTATATTTTTTATATATTGATCAGTCTGGGCTTTCCTGGTTCGGGCCATTTCCCTGGGCCAATCAAGAAACTCAGTCAACAAGGTTCACCTGGTTCTAAACACGACAGAGTGTTTCTGAATAAACAGAGAATGTAACATGTGACAGATATCGGCCACAGAGATTTCAGTCATCCTTTCCATACTCACCAGTGAGAGAAAACTCACTGAGAAGGGTCTCTCTACCCTGTACACACCGACACACACACATTATAATCAGCCTCTCTTCCACCACAAGTAAACACACACACTGTAATCAGCTTGTTACGCATCCCTATACAAACAATGAATTCAGCCTCTCCCACCCCACAGAATAGAATCGTGCCCTAGCCAGAAGGGATGTAGAGGTGGGCTGGATGGGTGGGATAGTGGCTTGCTGGGGTCTGTATTGTATGCATTGTTTTTATGTAATTGGACTGTCTTTAATGTACAAATATCATTGTTATTGTTTTGTAATGATTGAAACTGAGGTTTGAGGTTTGTCCTCATTTCCCTGAAAACTGGTTGAATGGTAGGGTTTGGGGCCTATCTTTGCTATTCCTCTCCCTTGTAAAATTGCTGTTTCTCTGTGTACAGCTGTTAATGCTAATTATTTTGTCAACTGTGTATTGTTTAATAAAATAAATAAAAAAATCAATGCCCTCTTCTGAGATGAGTTTGGAGACTGGAGACATCTAATGAAGCAGTTAGGTATTTGGGGTCACTGCCTTCTTTCCACCTCTACCTCAGTTAAGTTCAGACCAGGAAGGCTCATGGACAGATTCTCCACCCCATCACCATTTGAGGCTCCTCATTTAAGGGCTCCATCTTTATGCCATGAGTATTCAATGACAGGTGGGACAATCACCATGTTGGAATTCTATAAAGATAACCCTGATATATTGCTCAAGCACCTCCATGGTGGTAAGATGGGGATCCTTGTTAAAAGGCACAGTATCTGATTGAGAGATCCAGCATCAGGTTATGGATGGAGGGGGGATAGCTACAGAAAGCCACACTATTACCCTGGTTACTGACTACCCACTCTTCTGGGATCCCATTCTGCCGTTAATCAGCTGTGGCCTGGGTCCTCGTGATCAAGCCCTCTCCTTAGAGGGTTTGCCAGCAGCTTCCACTGGCCCCATCAATGCTAATTACAGTGCAGAGCTGCCAGATTCTGACTGGTGGCAGCTTTTGGAACAGGCTTCCATCCACATGGTCCTTGATTACTGGCAAAGCTGACGATGGTCACTTCACTGCCTATTTTTTTTGGAAAGCCTGCTGCAATGTAAGGGTCTTGCTGATGCTCAAGCTAGCAGACAAAACCCCCATCCCTTCAATTAAATACAACACATTTATTGAAAGCAGCCCCTCAACACACAATATATTTACTCCTCCTTATGCTCACACATACACACTGTAACCATCCACTGTCCGTCTTATACATATTGGGCTAGGTTTTATGGCTGCAAATTGTGTGGACATTCTCTGTGCATGTAAAATAGATTGTGATAATATTGGGTCAGCACAAAATGTCAATGCTTATATCTAAAATTGTGAAAGGAGATTGGATGTGTAAGAAGTAAGGAGGGGTTAAGACAGGTAAACTGGTAGCTATGATTAACTTCCTGTGCAGGGAATAACTTTATCACACACAATCTCCTGGTCTAGACTCCCAACTCAGCATAAAGGCCTACTTTGTGTCATTAATTGGCTGCCTCCCACCAGGCAGTTGCCTGGGAGTCTGACACTGCATTTGCCACACAGTGGGTGGGGGTGGGAACAGATCACTCACTTTCCATTCTGCTTCTCTCACACTGCCAAAGACCACAAAATCCAACCAATGCTGCAATCAATAACTTTGCTTCTATCAAAGGATCAGAAGTTGAAATATTCACTGATGATTGCACAATGTTCAGCAACGTTCATGATTCCTCAAAAACTGAAGCAATCTCTGTCCATAAGCAGGTAAAAATAAGGACTGCAGATGCTGGAAATCAGAGTCTAGATTAGAGTGGTATTGGAAAAGCACAGCAGGTCAGGCAGCATCCGAGGTGCAGGAAAATTGACATTTTGGGCAAAAGCCCTTCATCAGGAAGAGAGGCAGGGTGGCTGCAGAGTGGAATGATAAATGAGAGGGGGTGGGGGTGGGGAGAAAGTAGCATAGAGTACAATAGGTGAATGGGGATGGGGATGGAGGTGATAGGTTAGAGAGGAGGTGGGGGAAGGTAGCAAAGAGTACAATGGGTGAATAGGGGTGGGAATGAAGGTGATAGGTCTGAGAGGAGGGTGGAGTGGATAGGTGGAAAGGAAGATAGGCAGGTAGGACAGGTCATGAGGGCGGTGCTGAGCTGGAAGGTTGGAGCTGGGGTGAGGTGGGGGAAGGGGAAATGAGGAAACTGGTGAAGTCCACACTGATGCCATGGGGTTGAAGTGTCCCGAGGCGGAAGATGAGGCGTTCTTCCTCCACGTGTCGGCTGGTGAGGGAGCGGCGGTGGAGGAGGTGCAGGATCTGCATGTCCTTAGCAGAGTGGGATGGGGAGTTGAAATGTTGGGTCCCAGGGTGGTGGGGTTGATTGGTGCGGGTGTCCTGGAGATGTCCCCTAAAGCACTCTGCCAGGAGGCGTCCAGTCTCCCCAATGTAGAGGAGACTGCATCGAGTCTCCATCCCCATTCACCTATTGTACTCTTTGCTACCTTCCCCCAACCTTCCTCTCTGACCTATCACCTCCATCCCCACCCCCATTCACCTATTGTACTCTATGCTACTTTCTCCCCACCCCACCCCCTCGCTCATTTATCTCTCCATTCTGCAGACACCCTGCCTCTATTCCTGATGAAGGTCTTTTGCCCAAAACTTCGATTTTCCTGCTCTTCGGATGCTGCCTGACCTGCTCTATCCATAAGCAGCAAGACCTGGTCACCATCCAAATTTGGGCTGATAAGCCACTATTTAAGAAAGGTGGTACGGAAAAACCAGGGAGCTATAGACCGGTGAGCCTGACATCAGTGGTGGGAGTTGTTGGACAGGATCCTGACGGGCAGGATGTACATGTATTTGGAAAGGCAAGGACTGATTAGGGATAGTCAACATGACTTTGTGCACGGGAAATTGTGTTATACGATCTTGATTGAGTTTTTTTAAAAAAGTAACAAAGAGGATTGATGAGGATAGAACTTCAGTATGAACTTCAGTAAGGCGTTCGACAAGGGTCCTCAAGGTAGACTGGTTAGCAAGGTTAGATCACATGGAATACAAGGAGAACTAATCATTTGGATACAGAAGTGGCTCAAAGAAAATAGAGGGTAGTGGTGGAGGGTTGTTTTTCAGACTGGAAGCCTGTAACCAGCGGTGTGCCACCAGGAATGGTGACGGGTTCACTGCTTTTCATCATTTATATAAATGATTTGGATTTGAACAGAGGATGTATGATTAGTAAGTTTGCAGGTGACACCAAAATTGTTGGTATAGTGGATAATGAAGAAGGTTACCTCAGAGTACAACAGGACCTTGATCAAGTGGGCCAATGGGCTGAAGATTGGCAGATGAAGTTTAATCTAGATAAATGTGAGATGTTGCGTTTGGAAAGGCAAAACAGGGCAGGACTTATACACTGAATGGTAAGGTCCTGGGGGACGTTGCTGAACACAGAGACCTTGGAGTGCAGGTTCATAGCTCCTTGAAAGTGGAGACCCAGCTACATGTGATAGTGAAGAAGGGCATTTGGTGTTTAGGGCAGCATGGTGACTCAGTGGTTAGTGCTACTGTCTCACAGCACCAGGGATCTGGGTTCAATTCCAGCCTCAGGCAACTGTCTGTGTGGTGTTTGCACATTCTCCCAATGTCTTTGTGGATTTCCTCTGTGTGCTCAGGTTTCCTCCAATAGTCCAAAGATGGGCATGTTAGGTGGATTGGCTATGCTAAATTGCCTGTAGTGATTAGGGATGTGCAGGTTAAGTGAATTAGCCATGAGAAGTGCAGGGTTATGGAAATAGGGTGGGGGAGGAGGTGAGTCTAGGTGGGATGCTCTTCGAACAGTTGGTGTGAACTTGTTGGGTTGAATAGCCTGTTTCTACACTGTAGGGATTCAATGATTATTGGTCAGTGCATTGAGTATAGGAGTTGGGAGGTTATGTAGCCCCTGTACAGGACATTGGTTTGGCCAATGTTTGAATACTGCATGCAGCTCTGGTCTCACTGCTATAGAAGGATGCTATGAAACTTGAAAGGGTTCTGAAAATATTTACAAGGATGTTGCCAGGGTTGGAGGGTTTGATCTGTAGGGAGAGGCTGAATAGGATGGGGTTATTTCCCTTGAGCATCAGAGGCTGAGGGGTGACCTTATAGAGTTTATAAAATCATGAGGGGCATGGACAGGGTTAATAGCCAAGGTCTTTCCCGAGGGTGGGGATGTCCAAAACTAGAGGGCATAGGTTTAAGGTAAGAGGAGAAAGATTTAAAAGAGATCTAAAGGGCAAATATTTCACACAGGGGTGGTGTGTATATGGAATGAGCTGCCAGAGAAAATTTAAAAGGCATCTGGATGGGTATCTGAATAGGAAGCGTCTAGAGGGATATGGGCAAAATGCTGACAAATGGGACTAGATTAATTTAGGATATCTGGCCGACAAGGACGAGTTGGACTAAAAGGTCTGAATCCATGCTATAACGCTCTATGAGTCTATGAATCTAAGTGGCAAGTAACATTCACACGACGTATAGGCAATGATCATCTTCAAACAGAGAATCCAGCCATTGTTCCTTGACACTCAATAACATTACCATTGTTGAATCACTGAGTACAGGTAACCTGGGGTTTTCTATTGGTCATAAACTTTATGCATCAGTTAGATAAATGCCATGGCTACTAGAGCAGGTCAGAGGCTAGGAATTGTGCAATGAGTAACTCACCTCCTGACTCCCCACAGCCTATTCACCATCCACGAGGCACAAGTCAGGATTGTGATGAAATACTCTGCATTTGCCTGAATGAATGTAGCTCAAAGAATACTTATTAAGCTTGCTTGATTGGCACCCCATCCACCACTTTCAACATTCACTCCCTTCACTACTGAACTGGCATCATTTCCAAAATATATGACAACACCCACCGCTATCAAATTTCCCTCCAAGCCACACACCTCCTTAATTGGAACTACATCACTGTTTCATTGCTGTCACTGGGTCAAAATTGTGAAAATCCCTTCCTAACAGCACTGTGGTGACCCTATACCCAAGGACTGCAGCAATTCAAGAAGATAGCTCACCACCACATTCTCCATGGAAACTTAAGAATGGACAACAAATGCTGGCCTAGCTTGTGACATCCATATCCATGACCAAATTTAAAAGAAATTGACCTCACCTCCACAAATATCACATTACACATACTGTAATCACGTCATCAGCACACATGGAGTAATCAACAATTCATTCCCACTATGCACACAGCGCAGCCAATGCTAGTAGCACTGCAGATAACATTTTTAAATGGTCTTAAGAAGAAGAAAAATATCCTGAGCTGAGAGATTGCAATGTCACACACCACCTGGGTCTTGGTGCCACAGTGAGAGGTAGTCCTGAGGAATTGAAGGTTGTGACCACAATTACTGTTACTGTGAGCCCAGTTGGAATCATGAACCACATTTTTGAAACCATCGCTCTAGTTAAAAGGTTGTCGCTTAAAATTCTGGATCAAAGACTTCTGCGCAAAAGCTCCATTGCAGTACAGAGGGAGTGCCATAATGTCCGAGATGCTGTTCTGTCACTAGGATAAAATGGCAAATCAAGGCCTTGACTGCTCTCACTGCCGGATACAAAAATTCCATGGCACTATTTCAAAGAAGAGCTGAGGAGTTATCTCTGGTGCCTCCAATACTTACCCCTCAACAAACATCACAAGCCAATATTCCTATCACTATTACCAATTGAAGGAACTTACCATACACAAATTGGCTGCTACATTTCCTACATTACAAAATGACTACACTTCAAAATCATCTCACAGGCTGTAAAATATTTTGGACCATATGTGGTCATGAAACAGGCTATATAAATGTTAGTTTGTGGAGAGGGCAATGGAAAAATTCACCTATTTGCCTCTCTGAACTATAGAACATAGAACAATACAACGCAGAACAGGCCCTTCGGCCCTCGATGTTGTGCCGAACTGTGAACTAATCTAAGCCCATCTCCCTACATTATCCCATCATCATCCATGTGTTTATCCAAGTATTGTTTAAATCTCCCTAATATAGCTGAGTTAACTACATTGGCAGGTAGGGCATTCCATGCCCTTATCAGTCTCTTGAGTAAAGAAGCTGCCTCTGACATCTGTCTTAAATCTATCACCCCTCAATTGTAGCTATGCCCCCTTGAACAAGCCAACGTTATCATCCTAGGAAAAACACTTACACTGTCTACCTATCTAATCCTCTGATCATCTTGTAAGTCTTTTATCAAATCCCCTCTTAGCCTTCTTCTTTCCAATGAGAATAAACACAAATCTCTCAGCCTTTCCTCATAAGACCTTCCCTCTAAATCAGGCAACATACTGGTAAATCTCCTCTGCCCCTTTTCCAAAGTTTCCACATCCTTTCTGTAAGGGGTGACCAGAACTGTACACAATATTCCAAGTGTGGCTGCACTAGTGTTTTGTATAGTTGCAGCATGATATTGCGGCTCTGGAACGCAATCCCTCTACCAACAAAACCTAACACACTGTATGCTTTCTTAACAGCATTATGAACCTGGGTGGCAACTTTCAGGGATTTATGTACATGATCTCCAAGATCCCCCTGCACATTCATACTACCAAGAATCTTTCCATTGACCCAGTATTCTGCTTTCCCAAAGTGAATCACTTCACATTTATCTGCATTGAACTCCATTTGCCGCCTCTCAGCCCCATTCTGCAGTTTATCCAAGTCCCCCTGCAACCTGCAACATTCTTCGACACTGTCCACTACTCCACTGACTTTAGTGTCATCTGCAAATTTACTAATCCATCCACCTATGCCTGCGCCTAAGTCATTTATAAAAGTGACAAACAGCAGTGGTCCCAAAACAGATCCTTTTGGCACAGCACTAGTAACTGGACTTCAGGCTGAATATTTTTCATCAACTATCAATCGTTGCCTTCTTAAAGAAAGCCAGTTTCTAATCCAAACTGCTAAATCACCCTCAATCCCATGCCTCTGCATTTTCTCCAACAGCCTACAACGTGGAAACTTATCAAAGGCTTTACTGAAATCCATGTATACCACAAAGGTGAGGTGATGTGTGATGTGGTAAAAGACCTGGGAGAGACAAACTAAAAATCATTTAACTAAATTAAAGAAATAATAAATTTACTTAAATTAAGGCATTGCTTTTAAAACATTGGTTGGATTGGGAGGTATTTTTAGATTGAGTCTGTGAGTGGATTCTGTGTGAATAGTTCAGCATAAACCACATCCCGCAAGATCCAATGAGAGTAAGGAAGCTCTAAAATAACTATCTTAGTTTCCCGTAGGAGCAGCTGCCCCACGATCTGTGCCCATATTGATGGGCCCAGGAGTGCAAACCTGCAGCTGTGTGACACAATGACTCAGGCTGTTCATCTATTCAGCATTGATTCTCCTTTAGAATTCTGACATAGAAGGTACTTCTATGAGTGGAACGTCACCATGATCCCAGATCTTTAATTATTCTATCTGATCAATCTACTCAGTTCATGCTGTATATTATATTCCAACAATAAAGGCAAATTCTAAACTGTTAGGCATCCTGGGACAATGAGAGGGATGTGCATAGTCAGTTGGCAATGCAAACTGCCAAGCATCAATGCCCTAAAGAACACACAGCTCACAGACCTTTTATGTAAGTGGAAGCGCATTCTGTTACCCAGCAACGCAAAGTGATCAAGGAGAATCTGTTTACCAACAGAATTCAGCCAGATAGTTTGAGTTGGATATGTGCTACTGGGAAGTGATAACAAAGGAATAATCTGTAAGACAGAGGAATGTAGTGGAGACAACAAGAATGAAGGGTAAGAAAGAAGTAAAGAAGGACTAAGGGGTTCAAAGAGGATGTTACATGAAGAGACAGAAAAGGTTAGAATGGGATTAATGGATTGTAAAATTTGGTGTGGTATTGGTTAGACAGTGATTTCATTCTTTAGAGTCAACACCTTGCCCCGTTCATTATAAGTCATCAAAGGAGCAATGAATTGACAAGCAGCTTGTGACCTGTTAGTGGACCAGTGGCAGCAACTATTCACTCTAACCAGCAAACCATACCACCATTCTAATCTGCTCCTTTCCCAATGCCCCTTATCTCACTTAACCAGACCTGAGATGGCAGACAGATCCTACTTATCCTCCCTGGATGCTGCAGTTGGTAAAATCTGTCCATGATGTGGTCCTGAGCTACACAGCTGAAGATGGAGAAATATTTTCTGACCTGTTAATGTAATGGCTGGAGAGACAAACTGATCTGCAACTAACCATCAATTCCAGTGAGAGTGACCACCTTCAGAAAACCTGAACCCCAGTGACAGTCAGCACCATCAGGGAGTAAATAAGGGATTAATATTATTGAAGGGTGGTTAAGAAGGCATTTAGAATATTTGTCTTCATTCCTTTGACCTTTGAGTACAGGAGTTGGGATGTCTTGTCAAGGTTGTCCAGGATGTTAGTGAGGCCTATCCTGGACGACAGTGTGCATTTCTGGTTGCCCTGCTAACAGGTAGGCTTTTATCAACTTGGAGAGGGTTTAGAGAAGATTTCCTGGAATGTTACTAGGAATGAAGCATTTCAGTTATAGAACATAGAACAATACAGCACAGAACAGGCCCTTTGGCCCACGATGTTGTGCCGAACATTTGTCCTTGCTTAAGCACCTATCCATGTACCTATCCAATTGCTGCTTAAAGGTCACCAATGATTTTGTCTCTGCCACAGGCAGCGCATTCCATACCCCCACCACTCTCTGGGTAAAGAACCTACCTTTGACATCCCCCATACCTTCCACCCTTCACCTTAAATTTATGTCCCCTTCAAACACTCTGTTGTACCGGGGAAAAAGTCTCTGACTGTCTACTCTATCTATTCCCCTGATCATCTTATAAATCTCTATCAAGTCACCCCTCATCCTTCACCATTCCAATGAGAAAAGGCCTCCCACTCTCAACCTATCCTTGTACAACCTATTCTCCATTCCAGGCAACTTCCTGGTAAATCTCCTCTGCACCCACTCCAAAGCTTCCACATCTTTCCTAAAGTGAGGCGACCAGAACTGCACACAGTACTCCAAATGTGGCCTTACCAAGGTCCTGTACAGCTACAACATCACCTCACTACTCATGAATTCAATCCCTCTGCTAATGAATGCTAATACACCATAGGCCTTCTTACAAGCTCTATCCACCTGAGTGGCAACTTTCAAAGAGCTATGAACATAGGCCCCAAGATCCCTCTGTTCCTCCACCTGACTAAGAACCCTACCGTTAACCCTGTATTCCGCATTCTTATTTGTCCTGCCAAAATGGACAACCTCACACTTGACAGGGTTGAACTCCATCTGCCACTCCTCAGCCCAGCTCTGCATCATATCTAAGTCTTTTTGCAGCCGACAACAGCCCTCCTCACTATCCACAACTCCACCTATCTTCGTATCCTCTGCAAATTTACTGACCCACCCTTTGACTCCCTCTTCCAAGTCATTAATAAAAATTACAAACAGCAGAGGACCCAGAACTGATCCAGGCGGAACTCCACTTGTAACTGGGCTCCAGGCTAAATATTTACCATCTACCACCACTCTCTGACTTCGACCGGTTAGCCAGTTCTCTATCCAACTGGCCAAATTTCCCACTATCCCATGACTTTCCGCATAAGCCTACCATGGGAAATCTTATCAACTGCCTTACTAAAATCCATGTACACTACAACTACTGCTCTAACCTCATCCAAGTGCTTGGTCACCTCCTCAAAGAATTCAATAAGACTTGTAAGGCAAGACCTACCCCTCACAAATCCGTGCTGGCTGTCCCTAATCAAGCAGTGTCTTTCCAGATACTCATAAATCCTATCCCAGCATATCCAGTATATAAAAATATATTGGATATGCTGGGACTTTTTTCACTGGAGCATAGGAGTTGAGAGGTGACCTTATAGAGTTTTCTAAAATAATGAGGGGTACAGATAAGCTGAAAGACAGGTGTCGTTTCCCGAGGGTGGGGGATTTCAGACTAAGCAGTATATCTTTAAGGCGAGAACTGAAACATTATAAAATGACATGGGGGCAATGTTTTTTTAACAGAAAAAGTGGTTCATGTATAGAATGAACTTCCAAAGGAAGTGGTGGGTGCAGGTACAATCACAACATTTAAAAGACATTTGGATAAGTACATGAATAAAAAATGTTTGGAGGGATGTGGGCCAAGTGCAGGCAGGTCGGACTAGTTTAATTTAGGGTTGGCATGGACTTGTTGGACTGAAAGGTCTGTTTCCGTGCTGTATAACTCTCTCTCTTATAAAAAGAATAATAAAACTTTCTGATGGAATGTAGTTATGCTAAAGACTTGTGCAATTTGGTTGGTTGTTCCATACCTGTTGGTTTTAACCATATCTCAGCTTGTACTAGAGAACAGGAAGAGACAGCGTATCTCTCTAGTTTGCATAGATCAGAGCATTGATTATAGGTATGTGCTAGGTAATCAGTAACTCCTTTTACTACTGAGAATATTTAGAGCAGATGTAATTATCAGTCCATAAATAAGCCTGCTGTGTTTACCTTCAGCCAAACTGAGGTGTTATAAAAGTATCTGGTGCTATCTCAGCCCTGAAATTTGATATCAGCAGAAGGTTCTTGCAGCTGACGTTCATTCTTATCACCAGCAATTTACATTCAGTCAGGAAGGATGTTTTCTTTCTTCAATTTTATTGGTCTCTTGTCCAGCCAAACACAAATTCCTGTTTGGTTTAGGATTCTACCACTGAAAATGTGCTCCTCCCTCACCTGAGGTACTTTGACCAGATATGGATTTCATTCACAATCTCCCCTTCAATGTTTCCTTGATTGATCAGCTTCCCGCGTAAGGCCAAGACAACGTGCTCTGCCATGATATTTGACAGTGGAAAGCCTCATATTCACCTACCAAACCTGTCCTTGCTGAATATCCATACCGACACTTCACAGCAGGAGTCACAGGATCATGATCAGGAGCTGAAAGCTTAGTTGATTGCTTCCTCCCTAGCCCTGGGTTGCTTACACCAATTCAACATGTTTACATTTTCTAATACACTTGTTAACGTATTAAAATATGTGTCAGGACCTGCTGGTCATGTCTTTTTCCGTTTATTTGTGTTAACTATATGATTTCCTCAATTTGGCAAGGTTTATTAAAATACTTGCAACAAAGCTTTTGTGTAAGTTTATATATATTTGCTTGCAATCTGTTCAGTTAGGCCTGATTTTCTGCAATAACTTGGCTGCTCTCAGTCTTCAGCCCCACACTGCATCCAATCTTGTAACTTCCTCAAACTACTGATTCTTGCTCAGGACCGGTCTCACTTACACACCTGGTACCTCAACTGAGTCACCAGAATGAATGCATAAACATATGTAGAGTCAGCAAGCTGCTCAGCTAAAGTAGCTGTCAAATAAGCTGTATCTTGCCTCATTTAACTTCCACATCAGACAGGTGTCAATGCATCAGAGCTGGGGTCCTGGCTAATTTCCCCTCACTCATCCAGTGGTGTTCAGAACAGATTTTGTTCACCCATTGTTGAACCTGCAGCACCTAATCAACACCCAAACAACTCAGATTGTTAACATTGCTTCTTGCCAAGGTCTTCCATTTTATATCTTAATCATTTGGAGATAATCTGTGACACCGACAAGGAAGAGTCTATGTCCAAAATCAATTTAAAGTGGGACAAGTTTGGAACATCCAACTAGCCTGCAGCTGATCCAGACTGTTCAGCCCCTGAAAAAGACATGACCAGCAGGTCCTGACACATATTTTAACACCTTGACATTTTGCATAATGGGAGTGAATCATAAAGCGTTTGATTCATTGAAATTCTATGCAATGGGAGTGAATAGGAAGAGATTTTGTCCATTGTACTTCTGGATTAAATATGAATGGGTTTGGCAATGCAATGGATATAAATGCAATAAGTTTTGATCATTGGGATTCTGCATAATTTGGAGTAAACAAGAAGGGCATAAATCCATTGGGATTCTGGTCAATGGGACCAAGCCAATCAAATGAATTTTGTGAACATTGGCTTTTATTTAAAATTTCCAATCTTTACAGTATGTTACTTCGGATTTTGAATAAGTGCTGTATTGATCGTAAAATTACTCTGGTAATAGATGGATCTTTGGGTTAACAAGTACTCCAAAACTAATTGTTGATTTGGATACTTGGAGACAGTAAGAACTGCAGATGCTGGAAGCCAGAGCCAATAGATATGGAGCTGGAGAAGCACAGCAGGTCAGACAGATCACAGTAGTAGGACAATTAACGTTTCGGGGTCTGATGAAGGGGCTCGGCCTGATACTTTGATTTTCCTACTCTTCTGATGCTGACTGACTGCTGTGCTTCTCCAGCTCTGCACCTATTGACACTGTTGATTTGGATAAATCCAAAATATGTCTAGAAACATCTTTCTCTGAAGGAAAGTGTGGAATATCTTCAAAAAGGCAGCAATATTGTTACCTTTTTGGTTTCAAGTGGAACAATAAGCAAGTTCACATTTTTAAAAAGCTGGTCTCTGGTCCCTCAGTGTGGAATCTTATAGGAGTCCAAGTAGCATGGCTATGACAAGAAGTATGACAAAATCAGATGACAAGTCTGATAAAGAGGTTTATAAAATCATGAGGGACATGGATAGGGTAAATAGAAATGTCTTTTCCTGGGTTGGGGGATTCCAGGACTGGAGGGCATAGGTTTAGGGTGAGAGGGGACAGATTTAAAAGGGACTTAAAGGGGCAACTTTTTCATGCAGACGTTGGTGCATGTATGGAATGAGCTGCCAGAGGAAGTGGTGGAGGCAGGTACAATTACAACATTTAAAGGCACCTGGATGGCTATATGAATAGGAAGTGTTTAGAGAAATACGAGCCAAGTGCTGGCAAATGGGACTAAATTAGTTTAGGATATATGGTTGTCATGGACAGGTTGGACTGAACAGTCTGTTTCAGTGCCATACATCTCGATGACTGTGACTCTAAATGCAGCTCATTGCTTGCTCCTATTGACACCTACATCAGAAACTGGGCACCAATACCTCAGGGCATGCTTTATGGCCACCAGCTACATTCATGGACATTGGATCTGACAAGTATCAGCTTCTAAGAACCCTCATGGCAGGTAGAGTAGACAGTCAGAAACTTTTTCCCCGGGTACAACAGAGTATTACAAGGGGACATAAATTTAAGGTGAAGGGTGGAAGGTATAGGGGGGATGTCAGGGTGGGTTCTTTACCCAGAGAGTGGTGGGGGCATGGAATGCGCTGCCTGTGGCAGTGGTAGAGTCAGAATCATTGACGACCTTTAAGCGGCAATTGGATAGGTACATGGATGGGTGCTTAATCTAGGATAGATGTTCGGCACAACATCATGGGCCGAAGGGCCTGTTCTGTGCTGTATTGTTCTATGTTCTATGTTCTATCCTGATTCACTTCAGGATGCTCCTGCAGTTCAGTGCTGCACTTGGGACTGCGTCATTGCACACCATCAGCCCTGGATGCTGACAGCATCTTACCTTGTCATACCTTTTTTGACCCTTGCCCCCTCCGCGAGAGACACTATTTTCAAATTACAGTTATGGCCTTGGTGTTTAGCACAGATACAAAGCCTGGATTTTGTCGTGGTTGTCAGCATGCCTAAGTTAAATCAATGGGGATAGGCTTTGCTTAGGAGTTCCCAACACCGTAAGTCAAGGTAAGCCTCCAATACCTGTCCAGAGCCTGCTCAAAGCAGTCAGAGTCAGGGTCCTCTCCACATGAAATTGAGGAGCTGATTGTCAGGCAGCCCACCAACTGCCTTGATTCTTTCTAACCTATTGTGAAGTGTTTTTATTGTAGAAGGAGAGAGAGAGAGGGGCAGGTATTAGGGGAGATGAAAGTGGATGGCTTAGCAACTACTGCTTATGCAGGTGGGGAGGTTTCCCTAGTGGAGAGGTCATGCAGGATTAATGGTGTTGGGGGCTTGAGTGGATGACAGCAAGTAAGGGAAGATGATGCATGTGATATTGAGGTTGGTAGAGCTTAAGCTTTGGTGGGAAGTGAGTATAGTAGCAGGAGTAGAATGAATATGAGGTAATGGAGAGAAGATGATGGCACTTACCTTGGCAGAGTAGAGGGGGACTTTGGCCCTCCTACAGTTCTGCACATTTCCCTGGATAGCTGAGACTGCTTTAACACAAGTGCCAAACGCAGACCAGGTTGGCATGGTCTGATGATCCGCTGCTAATACTGGAGTAAGAGGACCGTCCTGCTTGGACACCAACCCATCCAATACGATCTACAGGATCCTGTCCACTACCTGCTATGTTTGAAGCAAATGTTAGCAACTGTGTAGGGCAGTTCTGGACTATCAGTGTTGTCCAGAAGCATCAGGGGCTTTCAAAAATGGCATGGATGCAATGGATGACAGTTTTGCTGCGCCGCATTGTTTTGGCAATGGTGGATGGTACGAGGGCGCAGAATTGGATGCAAAAGTTACCATAAGGAACTGATAATTAATGAGATGAGTTTGGTAAAATATAGCAAGAAAACTAGCTAGATCCCGTGGTGACAAAACCTCCAAAAAACCTGACACAACTCAGAAAGACACAAGGCTCTTATTTGTCGACCTCACTTGCTGAACAGAGCTGTAGTTTCATATTGGTTTCAAACTCCATTATTTCTCTGATTTGATGATAAGTACATCACCCTATTCTGTGAAAACACTACCTAGTGCAGTAGTAAGCCACACAGAGCAAGAAGTATTTACAGACTCCATCACTGGCTTGTGCTGAATTAGCAGATCTCAGTTGGGGCAGTTGAGATGCTACAATTGACCTCAGGATCAAAGCTGGCAAAAGGAAAACCAAATGGAATATTTGCTATTGATTGTATGCAGCAATCCCTGCTGAAAAATTCATTTGCTGAATTCAGGGGATAGCATTCTGTTTGACTGAGATGCTTCACTCCAACTGCTGACATTCAAATATGGATGTTCCACATGGATGAAAATCCGATGGAAAAATTAGTGAGCCAAAATTCCCTTGCTAATTAGGCTTCACATCTGCCGATTAAAATTCCCAACTGCTGATTGAGGTTCTCACCCGCTACTGAGATTTCTGTTCATGATCGAGATTTGCTTTAATAATTAAAATTCACACTCAGCACTGGAGATTGTAATTCAGATTCCCACAGAGATCCTCACACATGATTGAGAGTCCCATCCACTTATTGAAATTCCCTTCTCAAAACATTCCTTTTCACCCTCCCTTGATAGTTATGTATTGAAAAAAATGGGATACTGGGTTCTTTCGTACATGATCAGAAACATTTGCAATAGTATATTTTCATTAATCCCCTGAAATTTAGTTCACAGTGACAGTCAATCTAGGAATGTCCTATGATGAGCTAGCTGATTTCTGCCAGGTGAAACAGTCTGGGCTTTATTTGGCCTCAGCCCCCTTAGGTTAGGGAGTGACAAAATCCTCCAGATCTCCCACTCTTAAGCATCACAAAGTGACGTTTGCTATACAGTGTACTGCAGATGTTGAGTGAGAATAACATTTTGCTATGTTGGGATGCTACCCACAGTCAAATAGCCTGGCAGCATTAAGTATCTAATTTCAAGCCTAAAGAAAGGCCACTTGTTTGGGTTACCAGAGACTGGTGAATTCTACACCAGAGTCACTTTCATGTGGAAAGGGATTTGAGGACGAAACCAAAGGGAAATAATGAAGAAAGGCGTAATATTTTTAACTGCCTTTTACAAAGTTCCTCATCCCTTTAAAAAAAGTTGAGAATTAATTGCATGTTGTAAAGCATAGCCACATTTACAGTGTCAGAGCTGGATTTGAGTGAGTTCTGGATAAATTAAGTGAATAGGGTGGGACTGTATCCACACTGCCCCCAGACTAAGTTGCTAAGCAACACAGAGATGGTGAGTCAGGCATAATAAACCCTGACATGCAGGAAATTAGGTCACGCATTGGAATGTGCCACTGGCACCCTGTATGGAGACGGTTTATTTTTAATCTCATCACAGTCTTTCACACTCATAAAACACTCACCAGCTTTACCTTTAAGCGTCTTTCATCATTCTATGCAAACGAGCCTACACTTCCGAATTTCCAGTAACTAGGCCTACTTTTGATGCCTGAGGACCATTTCATTAAATTCCCTAAGGGGTTAGGAAGAGTCAGACTTTTTACAAAATAATCTCTTGACTTTCAAATATATTTCAAGTATTGCCCCATGTAGATATTGATTCAATCACCTCTGCTGGTTTTAGTATTTTGGTTTTTGGAAAAGATAACTCATTTTGCTTCAATTTATTTCTTTTGGTTTAAAAGATTCATCATGTTCATTTTAGTTTTGAATTTTACACTTATTTCTACCTTTCTTTTTTCTGATGTGCATAGATACCCAAAGTATAGAGGTTTTGAAAATAATCTACTCAGAAAACAATCCAAGGAGAGTCGAAGTGAGTGTAAAGTCTTCCAGTACATATTCCAGAGGAGATAGAGAGATTAACAGAGGCAACACTAGAGACTTCGTATAATGGGTGTCAAATCAATAAATGCTGCAAAGTATAGTAGCTCAATGTGTATTAATGCAGGTTCATCCACAGCTATGCGGGAAGGTTACCTTCCCCACAGACAGGTCAGAATCAGGTGTCAGGGTTGCACAGGTTATCAATGAGCTTGGCTGTTCAGTCAACATTCAGAAAACAAATTTCTTGTCAGAGATCTGGAGACATATCCTAGAATCATTTAAGAAACAAATAGGTACCAAGGTCAGGAAATTGGGATATGTGCAATGAAATAGTCAAATAGTCTTTCTCACTTACACTTATGATGTTAAGATCCAATATGAATGGCTCAGATTATTCTTTGCTAAATACACAAATGAGAGTCAATATCTGCAAAAGAGGAGGGAACCTGAACCATAGCAAGAGTTTTCACAGGAAGGGAGATGGAATTCTATTGTGAATTGACATCTACAGAGGCAGAGGGGGAGCTGTACCTCCAGGAAGGGACAGCACCTTCAGGAGAGAAGGGGGAGCTGTACCCCAGGGGGAGTCAGCACCTTTCGGAGATGACCCTCAGAGAAAAAGATTTGAAAATTCTGCTTTATGATTATGTGTGCTTGACCTGAAGATAATTTGTTCAGTGGTAAGTCATTAAGTAATGGTGGTGATTAATAGTTAGATGTTTTAATTCTCACCTGGGCCCCCTCATGCCCTCTCCCAGTCCAAACCAGCAGTTTTGAGGAGTGATACATTCACAGACACAGTGTTGACTGAACTGTGGTTTCCGTTCCATCTGACTCAAATTCCAGAACTAAAATTAGATTCTCCATGGCCTGGAGCACATTTCCTAACTCGCAGGGCACACCACAGAATGAAGGCAAATCACTTAACCTTTTGCATGCCAAGTCCCAACTGTGTTATTGGTATCAAAAAATTTATTTAATCCCCACTGCACAGATCTTATCAGAAGCTGCAAATTAGGCATCCCATAATTCCATAATAATTTAAGTCACAGGTTCAGCTTACTTAGCAATTAATGAACTGGAGTTCTGTTAGTGTGACTGGCACTAAACCTTGTAAGTCACTAAGCCATTGACAGAGTTCAGGCCATCTAATTATAGTGAACCAGTATAACCCTTACACTTAAGCTACTGAAACACCATCTCTGCAAATTGCCACACTAAATTGCAAAATCTGACAGGGATCAGTATCCTGATGAAATCCTCTCAGACAGACAAATGATTTAGAAATACCTCAGAAAGAAGGCTCAAATGGGCTAAATGTGAAAGAAATGAAGATGCATTTGGAGTGGATATGTGTAAATAATGTTGGTGAGCTATAGGCAGATCACCACTTTAAACGATAATATAGGATTTTCTACACTGGAGAGTAGGAGGTTGAGAGGTGACCGTGTAGAGGTTCATAAAATAATGAGGGGTTAATGGTAGGTTCTTTTCCATAGGATGGGGAATTTAAGACGAGGAGATGTATTTTTAAGGTGACAGGAGAGAGATTATAAAAAATACATTGTTGCCAGGGTTGAAGGGTTTGAGCTATAGTGAGAGGTTGAACAGGCTGGGGCTGTTTTCCCTGGAGTGTCAGAGGCTGAGGGGTGACCTTATAGAGGTTTACAAGATCATGAGGGGCATGGCTAGGATAAATAGACAAAGTATTTTCCCCGGGGTGGGGGGAGTCTAGAACTAGAGGGCACAGGTTGTGGGGGGAAGATATAAAAGAGACCTTAGGGATAGCCTTTTCATGCAGAGAGTGGTACGTGAATGGAATGAGCTGCCAGAGGAAGTGGTCGAGGCTAGTACAATTGCAACATTTAAAAGGCATGTGGATGGGTATATGAATAGGAAGGGTTTGGAGGATATGGGTTGGGTGCTGGCAGGTGGGACTAGATTGGGTTGGGATATCTGGTCGGCATAGACAAGTTGGACCGAAGGGTCTGTTTCCATGCTGTACATCTCTGTGACTCTATGATCATAAGACTATAAAACATAGGAGCAGAAATAGGCCATTCAGCCCATTGAGTCTGCTCCACTGTTGAATCATGGCTGATAAGCAGCTACACTGGCACCACCCCCCACCTTTTCCTCCGTTACATCGATGACTGTATCGGCGCTACCTCGCGCTCCCACAAAGAGTTTGAACAGTTCATCCACTCTACTAACACCTACCATCCCGACCTCAAATCTACCTGAACTGTCTCAGACTCCTCCCTCCCCTTCCTAGACCTCTCCATTTCTATCTCGGGCGACCGACTCAACACGGACATTTACTATAAACTGGCCGACTCCCACAGCTACCTAGATTACACCTCCTCTCACCCTGCCCCGTGTAAAAACGCCATCTCATATTCCCAATTCCTTTGCCTCCACCGCATCTGCTCCCAGGAGACCAATTCCAATACTGAATAACCCAGATGGCCTCCTTCTTCAAAGACCGCAATTTCCCCTCAGACATGGTTGACGATGTTCTCCACCGCATCTCCTCCACTTCCCGCTCCTCCGCCCTTGAACCCCGCCCCTCCAATCGCCACTAGGACAGAACCCCACTGGTCCTCACCTACCACCCCCCCAACCTCCAGATACATCATATCATCCTTCGTCATTTCCGCCACCTCCAAACAGACCCTACCACCAAGGATATATTTCCCTCCCCAACTCTATCAGCATTCCGGAAAGACCACTCCCTCCGCGACTCCCTCGTCAGGTCTACACCCCCCACCAACCCAACCTCCACTCCCAGCACCTTCCCCTGCAACCGCAAGAAATGCAAAACTTGCACCCACACCTCCCCCCTCACTTCCCTCCAAGGCTCCAAGGGATCCTTCCATATCCACCACAAATTTACCTGCACCTCCACACACATCATTTACTCCATCCGCTGCACCCGATGTGGCCTCCTCTACATTGGGGAGACAGGCTGCCTACCAACCAACCCAACCGCTCCGTGGCTGGACACTTTAACTCCCCCTCCCACTCCGCCAAGGACATGTAGGTCCTTGTCCTCCTCCATTGCCAGACCTGGCAACACGACACCTGGAGGAAGAGCGCCTCATCTTCCGCCTAGGAACCCTCCAACCATAAGGGATGAATTCAAACTTCTCCAGCTTCCTCATTTCCCCTCCCCCCACCTTATCTCAGTCCCAACCCTCGGACTCAGCACTGCCTTCTTGAACTGCAATCTTCTTCCTGACCTCTCTGGCCCCACCCCTTCTCCGGCCTATCACCCTCACCTTAACCTCCTTCCACCTATTGCATTCCCAACGCCCCTCCCCTAAGTCCCTACCTTTTATCTTAGCCTGCTTGACACATGTTCCTCATTCCTGAAGAAGGGCTTATGCCCAAAACGTTGATTCTCCTGCTCCTTGGATGCTGCCTGACCTGCTGCGCTTTTCCAGCAACACATTTTTCAGCTCTGATCTCCAGCATCTGCAGTCCTCACTTTCTCCTTCCTGATAAGTTTCTCATCCCCATTCTTCTACCTTCTCCCTGTAACCTTTGATCCCTTGACAATCAAGAATTTATCTATCTCAGTCTTAAATACATTCAATGACCTGGCCTCCACTGTCTTCTGTGGCAGTGAATTCCAGATTCACTACTCTCAGGCTGAAGAAATCTCTCCTTATCTCCGTTCTAAAAGGTCTTCCCTTTAGTTTAAGGCTGTGCCCTTGAGTCCTAGTCTCTCCTACCAATGGAAACATCTTCCCAATGTCCACTCTGTACAGGCCATTCAGTATTCTGTTAGTTTCAATTAAATCCCCCCCTCATACTTGTAACCTCCATCAAGTATAGACCTAACAGTTCATCAACAATGATGGGGATAAAAGGAAGGTATATGAAATTAGGGGAATGGGGATAAAAGGAAGGTGTACGGAATTAAGTGTGTAATACTTATTATACTGAAGAGGGATGATACATTTGGGAAAGCAATAATAGTGAGCCAGATTTTCATGTCCCTGTCAAAATTGGATAAAAATTATATTCTCACTTAATTTCCATCTTGTGCGTGTACGAGTCAATACACAGCACTTCCAGTTTTGCCTGTTATATTGTAGGAATGAGCATTTTAGAACCCACCCCGACTCCTTCTAATTCCATGGAGTCATGCTTGTTTTGTTAGGGGATATTATTCTGTGGGACCTCAGAGCAATCATGAATCTTAAGGGAAGCCTGTTTTGGAGCCAGGAACAATTTGTCAGGCACAGTTTATAGATCTTGCTGACTTCAACTGTTATAATTAGATTTTGTGTAATATTAATACACCAAATGATTGTACTATTTTGTCTCAAAAGGCAATTGACTAATATGGTGTATGTTTTTCCATGCATTAGTGCATTTTATCCAGTGGATGAACTCCTCTTCTGCATTTGATTAAAAACCTGACTATAATATTTCATTTGGTCATTGTGTGTTCATTTTTCTGTTTATTTAAGATATAAGATCTAATGATCTACTTAGTATATTAGCTATGGTCAGAGAACTCATGAGTATTTAAAATATTCAATCAATTCAAAGCTACAAGCATCCATTCAAACTTCCCTTAATAAAATGTTTATTTTATAAGATGCTCATAAAATTTCAAATCCAAAAACATAATTCTCTTAGTAGAACATAACAATGTTACCTTCAAAGCCTTCACCACCCCTCACAGGGTAAACTTATTTGTGGCTTTTCAAGCTCAGCCTAGCATTCATGATCAAATTGTATTACATAATTGTGTGAACAAAGGCTCTATAACTGAATAATAATAATCTTGAAGTGGGTCTTGGTCCAACAAATGGCTATCTGGCTCAAAAGAACACTGTCTTCTTTAATTGCCAGGTTAGCAGTTGGTTTCACCTGTTTAACTTAATGAGCTAAATGAGTTGACAATTGTTGATCTAAGACTAGTTGAAATAAAACTTAATGGGGAAAACAATAATTGAACAAGGAAAAGCCTTCAAAAAGAGAATGACTTGATTATAGATTGGATACATTCCCCTTTTGGAAAGTCCAAACAACACTGCCCTTGTATACCTATCATTTTAATCTATTTCTGTCATGCCAAACTGATTTCTTCTTATATTAATTAATATTTTCTCCCCCTGTCCAAACTCTTCCTACCAATATGAGTGGCTCCTCCATGCCCTCTGTAATTTTACTAGTTTTCGGTTTCCTGGCTATGACCATCCACTATTTACCATAGGCACCACCTCTTTATTATACTTCCAACCCCCAAGAGGGTGGCCTGAGGGTTTCCTTAACTCAAGGCCCAACCACTCCACATTTATCATCATCCTCCTCCTCATGGTTGAACTTGTTCTCAAACTGAACTGCACAAGTTCAATTGCAAATTATTACCAAACATCGTCTCATATGCCCAAAAAGAACCTCCTCTGCCCTGCAAAGGTTGATGTTACTTGAACTTGAAATATATTCAGAATCATCAGTACTGTTGGATGACAGTTTGATGCTCAGTTGAAGCATCCTTTTTGCTCAACTCCACCATTCTTCAGGTTAGACTCTGAACCTAGGTTCCACATGAAGAGCAGGAACTACTACTTACCTTTTTTCTGCAAAATCTCTCAATCAACAACAACAACATAAGCAAACTAAGAGGTCATTCTTGCTATTTGTGGGGTGTTGCTTTGTGTAAAATAGTTACTATGTTTAACTGCAGTTGCTGCATTTGAAATTAGTTTATTGTATGCCAGAAGCTTTGAGATTTTTCTTAGAGGCATAGATGGGTTTGTGCCCAACTAAGCTCACCAGATGCTGGTGATCTTTCACAGCTTCAGGATTATCCAGTTCTCCTGTTTGTGCTTGTTTGAACATTTCTCCATTTGGCTCATATCCCATTCCTTCTTTACCAGCAGATTGTTTAGTGATAGGCTGTAAATATGTCAAAGCTTAATCTTCACTTAGCCTTGAAATAGTCTGCTGAAAGTTCTAGAAGATATTCTACACTTAAACAGTAAAATAGAGGACAGGAGTCAATTTGGAGAGTGCGTCAGGTGCAGTGACATCACAGTCGTAATCTCCATAAGCTTAGCATACATGAAAGAGATCTGCAGAGACCATCATTCCTAAATTGTCTTGTCAGTCCCCAACTCCCCTCACTGATATCCCTTTTGACAACATATGGTGCAGCAGACCATTTATGTTGAGTGGGATGGGAAGTTTTTAGATCAAACGTGATTAAAAATATAATTGCCTGGAAATTATTCCATTCAGCAGCAATTTTTCAAACTCAATATGGGAAGCAAGAATTAGACATTCACACCTAACCAGAAGTGCATTGCCTGTACATACTTATGTCGAGAGAACTCTATACCCATGTTGGTAATAGCTGCTGGATCTTTTCCAAATGTAAATTAGAAGTGTACTTCTTCGAGATCACTTTATCAAGACAAATTAACTATTCAGCAATCTGCACTGTTGCATGTGAAGAAAATAGTTTGAGGGACAGCCTGTTAACTCAAGCAAGAGGATGAGCAACTTAACATGAATGCAAAGCCAGAATAGCTCTCTTGACTCTATGTTAAATTCCCCACCTTGTCATCACTGCCACTCCTGCATTTGACATTTAATCTTCCTACTCTGATCCCCAGCTTCTCACTCATGAATACCGGATCCCAATTCAAGACCAGGCCCCATAACCTAGAGAAATGGGCACAGTCATTGAGAGTACCAGTGTGTGTGTAAGAGAGATGTGAGGTTTGAATGTACAGTTTGTATGTGTGACTATTGTACACTACAGAAGGAGATTGGCTCCCCCTAGCAGATTGAAATTGAACAAATTATTAGCTAGAATCAAGCTGAGTCTCAGTAAATACACTAACAATGAACTGAAGGAAATATTTAAATTTATACAGCATCTTTCAGAACCACAAAACATCCCAAAGCATTTTGAGAAAAATATGTACTCCTGAAGCATAGTCATTGTTACAATGTAGAAATTCTGTCAGCCAAGTTATACACAGCAAGCTTCCATGAACAGAGGTGTGACAATTAGTGTATAACCAGTTTTAGAGATATCATTTGAGGATAAGCATTGACAAGGTCTCTGATAAGAACTCTACTGCTCTCCTTTGAATCAGTGCCACGGAATCTTTTCAATCAGCCTGAGAGTGCAGATGGGCAGTCAGATCCAGTGTCTTCTCTGAAAGTATTGAAGAGATATACAGGAATTAACTGACTGGTCAGAGAAAAAATGTTGAAGCTGATTGTCATTCAGTGGTCAAGGATTTTGTAACCTCTGAATTTGAAGATATGTATTTTGAATCCAAGGACAGTCTAAATTACACTCCATTTCTTATCTTTCTGTGCACTTCTCTGAGCAAGATTTGTTTTTGAAAGGAGAGGTTGTGGAGCCCGGCATGAATCAAGGGTGTTATTTCCATACATGATGAAATATTATTCGTGGTTGTGAAATTCACTCCAAGTCATATATTAGGCTCATGGGAATGTGAAGACAAAACATGTGAACCGATAGGCACATTGTAGTTAAGCAGTTATTCAGAGCCTGAAACCTGCCTAGTTCCTGATGAAGGGCTCTGGCCCGAAACATCGAATTTCCTGTTCCTTGGATGCTGCCTGACTTGCTGTGCTTTAACCAGCAACACATTTTCAGACCTGCCTAGTTCAGTCTTACTCTGATACTTCCTACAGGTGGGAAAATCACAACATCCATCCTGCACTCTCAATCAGCCTGGAGTAGACTTCAGAAATGGTGAATTAGACCGAAGGGGAAGCAAGGGAAGTAGGACAGTTTTAATTATTGTCCATCACAGTTGGCATGAGGATGTGTTGACTAGTATGTGATTGAACGACAGCTCATTCAGTTCCTTGAAGGATGATAGTTTCCAGTTGGATTTGTACAATAATTCAACAGACTTCAGTGACAAAAAAACCAGATTTATTAAACTTAATATCATAATTTGCCCTGGTAGGATTTGTAGTTAGTGTCCTTGTCTATCCCATTATTGTTACCTAGTATTCTGAGCCAGAGGTTAATCATGTCAGCACATCAGGTTGAATAAAACAGATCTATAGCAAACTCCTAGAATCAGCTGATTTTAAGAACACGATGGTCTCCTAATGCAAGGTATTGTAAAGATCAGTTAGTGACTGACTTAGAAGAGCTCCTGCGAATGGTGATTATCTGGGGTGGATTGGAAGAGATACCTTCCTGATCCTAAAGTTACACTGTTGGTTCCTCACTTGAATTGTTAGTTACATTTGTACACAATAGAGGCTGACAATATTTTTTAAACGTTGCTCACTGGATCAGAACTTGAGTATTGTTGAAAACAGGATCATTTTGTTGAAGTTTTTCATCTTACGCTCATCAGAATAATTCACAAGAATACCAATTCAAGAGGGAAACCAACAGTTAGAGTGAAAGGAAAGGAAAGGTAGGTATAGGGAATGCTTGATGATTAAAGAAATTGAGGGTTTGATTAAGAAAAAGAAGGAAGCATATGTAAGGTATAGACAGGATAGATCGAGTGAGTCCTTAGAAGAGTATAAAGGCAGTAGGAGTATACTGAAGACGGAAATCAGGAGGACAAAAAGGGGACATGAGATAGCTTTGGCAAATAGAGTTAAAGAGAATCCAAAAGGCTTTGACAAATACATTAAGGACAAAAGGGTAACTAAGGAGCAAATAGGACCCCTCAAAGATCAACAAGGTGGCCTTTGTGTGGAGCTGCAGGGGATGGGGAAAGATACTAAATGAGTGTTTTGCATCAGCGTTTACTGTGGAGAAGGACATGGAAGATTTAGGATGTAGGAAAATAGATGGTGACATCTTGAAAAATGTCCATTTTACAGAGGAGGAAGTGCTGTAAGTCTTGATATGCATAAAGGTGGATAAATCCCCAGGACCTGATCAGGTGTACCCTAGAACTCTGTAGGAAGCTGGCAAAATGATTGCTGGGCCTCTTGCTGAAATATTTGTATCATCGACAGTCACAGGTGAGGTGCTGGAAGACTGGAAGTTCGCCAACATGGTGCCACTATTTAAGAAAGGTGATAAAGGACAAGCCAGGGAACTATAGACTGGTGAGCCTGACGTCGGTGGTGGGCAAGTTGTTGGAGGGGATCCTGAGGGACTGGAATTACATGTATTTGGAAAGGCAAGGACTGATTAGGAATAGTCAGCATGGCTTTATGCAAATTGATTGAGTTTTTTGAAAAACTAACAAAGAGGATTGATGAGGGCAGAGCAGTAGACGTGATCTATATGGACTTCAGTAAGGCTTTCAACAAGGTTCCCCATGGGAGACTGGTTATCAAGGTTGGAATACAGGGATAAATAGGCAATTGGATACAGAACTGGCTCAAAGGTAGAAGACAGAGGGTGGTGGTAGAGGATTGTTTTTCAGACTGGAGGCCTGTGACCAGTGGTGTGCCACAAGGATCGGTGCTGGGTCCACTACTTTTCATCAATTATATAAATGATTTAGATATAAATATAGGAGATATAGTTAGTAAGTTTGCAAATGACATCAAAATTGGAGGTGAAGTGGACAGCGAAGAAGGTTACCTCAGATCACAACGGGATCTTGATCAGATGGGCCAATGGACTGAGAAGTGGCAGACGGAGTTTAATTTAGATAAATGTGAGGTGCTGCATTTTGGGAAAACAAATCTTAGCAGGACTCATATACTTAATGGTAAGGTCCAGGGGAGTGCTGCTGAACAAAGAGATCTTGGAGTGCATGTTCATATCTTCTTGAAATTTGCGTCATAGGTAGATAGGATAGTGAAGAAGGCATTTGGTATGCTTTCCTTTATTGGTCAGACCATTGAGTACAGGAGTTGGGAGGTCATGTTGCGGCTGTACAGGACATTGGTTAGGCCACTTTTGGAATATTGTGTGCAATTCTGGTCTCCTTCCTACAGGAATGATGTTGTGAAACTTGAAAGGATTCAGAAAAGATTTACAAGGATGTTGCCAGGGTTGGAGGATTTGAGCTATAGGGAGAGGTTGAATAGACTAGGGCTGTTTTTCCTGGAGTGTCGGAGGCTGAGGGGTGACCTTATATAGGTTTATAAAGTCAAGAAGGGCATGGATAGGATAAATATACAAAGTCTTTTCCCTGGGGTGGCGGAGTCCAGAACTTGAAGACATAGGTTTAGGGTGAGAGGGGAAAGATATAAAAGGGGCCTAAGAGACAACGTTTTCACACAGTGTGTGTGTGTGGAATGAGCTGCCAGACGAAATGGTGGAGGCTAGTACAACATTTAAAAGGCATCTGGATGGGTATATGAATAGGAAGGATTTAGAGGGATATGGGTCAAGCACTGGCAAATGGGACTAGATTAGGTTGAGATATCTGGTTGGCATGGACGACTTGGACCGAAGGGTCGGTTTCTGTGCTATACATGTCTATGGCTCTATTGACACTACATGAGAAGGGAGTGCCGATTGATTGGCAAGTTGACTGTGATTGATTTAAACAAAGCCTGGCATTAATTGTAGCATTCACCGAGGTAATACCTCTCCCAATCAGTATTCTGTGTTGTGAATGATAGAGTCAATATTTTCACTACTTATAATTGTGACGATACTATGGCTTTAAGAAGTGTATTTTGTCCTTTTTTACGAAGAGAGATTGAGACAGAAGTGATGACTGGTCTGATCCAAGCCAATAAACAGTTTGTGACGCTTTGGGAATTTTTCAAAGTTGGAACAATAGAAGCAGCATGAATAGGTGGGGTCAAGCTCTCACTGAACCATGATTTTAGTTTAGCTTTCAGCGATTGCTGGGATTTTGAAGCTGGATGTGGAAGCTGTTATAGATAAAAGTTGGGGTTCTCTTCCTGCTGCTCAGATTGCATGTGAGACAATCAGTTTTACTGAACTTGCCTTTTTTTGCACAGGGTGTGTTTACGGGATGTTACTATATTAGAACACCCTTGCTGTTCCGTAGTTAAATAAGCTATTATTCTATTAAATTTTCTGAAAGAATTAAGTCATTCCAATTCTTCTTTCTTCTGTTTTTTTTTAACTAAAGGGTAAGAATAAGAAGTGTGTTTTGTTTCTAGCCTGGTAGTCTGACCAATTGAATTGTATTTGGAACACAACGCCTTACACGTGCCTCTAAAAATAAGAAAACATTGGGGTCTAGGACACCTTCTTAAAATATATTGAGGGGATTTGGTCTGCTCCATAACATATCCATGTCTGGTTGCTTCCATCTTTTTTCTGTATGCTTTTCATATGGCTATAGCCCACAAAAGACAAAACTGCAACTATTACAACAGGATCTGAACCAGATGGGCAGACGGGCTGAGAAGTGGCAGATGGAGTTTAATTTAGATAAATGCGAGGTGCTGCATTTTGGGAAAGCAAATCTTAGCAGGATTTATACACTTAATGGTAAGGTCCTAGGGAGTGTTGCTGAACAAAGAGACCTTGGAGTGCAGGTTCATAACTCCTTGAAAGTGCTAGGTTGATAGGATAGTGAAGAAGGTGTTTTGGAATGCTTTCCTTTATTAATCAGAGTATTGAGTACAGGAGTTGGGAGGTCATGTTGCGGCCGTACAGGACATTGGTTAGGCCACTGTTGGAATATTGCGTGCAATTCTGGTCTCCTTCCTATCGGAAAGATGTTGTCAAACTTGAATGGGTTCAGAAAAGATTTACAAGGATGTCGCCAGGGTTGGAGGATCTGAGTTACAGTGAGAGCTGAACAGGCTGGGGCTGTTTTCCCTGGAGCGTCGGAGGCTGAGGGGTGACCTTATAGAGGTTTACAAAATTATGAGGGGCATATGAGGTAAATAGGCAAAGTCTTTTCCCTAGGGTGGGGGAGTCCAGAACTAGAGGGTGTAGGTTTAGGGTGAGAGGGGAAAGATATAAAAGAGACCAAAGGGGCAACCTTTTCATGCAGAGGGTGATACGGGTATAGAATGAGCCTCCAGAGGATGTGGTGGAGGCTGGTACAATTGCAACATTTAAGAGGCATTTGGATGGGTATATGAATAGGAAGGGTTTGGAGAGATATGGACCGGGTGCTGGCAGGTGGGACTAGATTGGGTTGGGACATCTGGTCAGCATGGACGGGTTGGACTGAAGGGTCTGTTTCCATGCTGTTCATCTCTATGACTCTACATACGCTATGGATGGATTTATAAGGGAACATAGAAACTGATCTCTTATGATTTCCTCAATCCATTTTCTTGTTGCAACAGAAAAAACATTAACATTCTGTCTAAACAGAAATGCTACTTGGTTCCCCTTGATCCCAACTTCCTCTCATCTTAGAAGTAAGTGGGTAGGTTACCACTGTTTAGAATTTGATGCGTTTAACATCCTTCCGGAGCTTTTGGAGATTCAGAGTTTATTCATGGTAAACCCAGAGAATTTGGTCATCATCTCCAGTGTAATTACCTTGCACCTTCCTCTCACTAAATCACACAAATCCCAGTGAAAATTCCAGTGCAGGTCATATGAACCCACTTTAATCTATTCTACATTTAAAGCCAGAATCCCAAACTATGCTGATCTTATAAATTTAAAAAGAGTGCTTTAATCTTCGAAACATCACAATTATAAACGTGGCAGTGGGCCTACACCCTGACCTGCAATATTCCAAGTGCAGGGCAACCTTGATTATCCAAACGACATGACTGGAGAGTATTTTGTTCGGATAATCGAATGTTCAGAAACACAGTTTACCCAAGTATTGGGATCTTGAGATCTTGTTCGGATAACCCGAAATTCAAATAATTTGTGTTCGGATAACTAAGTTTGCCCTGTACCTTAACTCCAAAAGCAGTTATCTCCTTTTGGTAAGTCAAGTGGCCCTAGCTGAAGTGTTTATCGTTTTCATAATTTACAGGGATGGTTTATTAAAGAGATAGTGTCTCTTTATTAAGGACTTTTAAGTCAGGTCAAATGTGGGATCCGGGACTTCACTCAACCTTCCTGGATTTTGGCCCTTGTATTGTGTAACATCACTAACTCTGGTTGGATAGCTGCAGGTAGACATCAAGGATAAGCACAATTCTTCAGATTGAACCACCTGAAAAAAATTCTGTGATTGATTTAAGTCAGGGGTGATCTATACCTTGATCCTATATACCTGTCTTTAATCTATATTCCTTGATACTTAAGAAGATTAATCAATCTCAGCCTACTAATTGTCACTTGACCCAAAAACTGCAAAATTCTTTTTCCCTCTGAAATAAATATGGCTATGTTCTCAATTTTAAAAATCTGTTCACTTCTCCTGGGTTTCCTATGATTTTATACAATTAAATCATCCTCTCAACCTCCTGAAAACAATGGAACACATACTCTGTACAGTAAGTCTTTTCATCCCCTATCACCCCACCCCATTACCACCACAACAACAAACAGGAAGGAGTGAAAAAGTGGCCAAAATAGAAAATTGACTGCATTTTGATCACTATTCTTCACAGAAAGCAACTACTTGTAATGCATTTGACAAGGGATTGAGGGAAGGTTGCAAGACTGAGTAATGTTATGGTGTCTTTCCTCTCTAAGGAGAATATCTCACCAGTCTCTCAAACATGATTAACGTGATATCAAACCTCGCCTCTAAATGGGAATCCTAATTGTTAAATAAGTCCAAGAGAAAGTTTTTGACAAATGGACTGATAAATGTTGACTGGAAAGTTTCAAAACCAACAAGGACTTGACGAAGAAACAAGCCTACAGACAGAAGAGGAAATAGGACCCTCAGTCTTGCTGCACATATCTAATCATCACATCAATGACTCCGAATTTCATACGATCCCTAATATTATCAGTGGACTTATCACACATCCACATTCTGCAACTTTGACTTAATGTACAGACTACCTCATCCAGGCCAAGTCTGAGCAAATTCCTCCATTGCAAATCTCAACTATCCCAATCTTTCTTGAAAATGGTGACTCTGCAAGTTAATGGAGATTGAAAAAATTGCTAATCATAAATAGATATTTGTATTTGTTGGAACTGATAGCCTGAAAGCAAATATGACCATACCATCATGCTTGGAAACTGATCAGATCTACCCCAAAATTGGCATGTGGGAAGAAAGAGGCAGAAGAGGAAGTTTGTGGGCAGCACAGTGGCTCAGTGCAACCTCACAGCGCCAGGGACCTGGGTTCAATTCCAGCCTCGGGTGACAATCTGTGAGCAATTTGCACATTCTCCCTGTGTCTGCATGGATTTTCTCCAGGTGCTCTGGTTTCCTCCCACGATCAGATGAATTGGCCAGGCTCAATTGCCCATAGAGTTAGGTGCATTAGTGAGGGATAAATATAAGGTAGGAGAACGGGTCTGGCTGGGTTACTCTTCAGAAGGTCAGTGTGGATTCAGAAGGTCAGTGTGGATATATTGGGCCAAAGGGCCTGTTTCCACACTGTAGGGAATCTAATCTAATCTTAGTATATGTATATCTAACATATGTATATCTCTGTTTGTGAAACTATGTTACATGATGACAATCTCCATGGATTGCCTTCAAGTCTCTAGTAATTAAATGTTAAGCTTCTGAACACTCCTTCAAGCAAACAGGAAGAAGTTATAATGCTATTAAACTAAGTGAGGTCCCTTTTTCAAACACTTCTTTTGATAGGTGATGCAGCTGTAGGCTGGATATCATGTGCTATTAGTTCAAGATCAGTGGATTTGTAATGACAACTCTACGTCAAGTTCTTCAATGAAGAAAAGTATTCTGGGAAACCAATGTGATAATGCAACAGAGACAATGGGATTGAGAATTTACATGAAACATTTTGTCAGGAAAATGCATCTATAAATCAATCAGTTAAAGCATAATGAACAAAAATAGGGGTAGTGTTCAACAGGCCTTGCATACTCACAGAATATAAGAAAATTAATCAGAGCTGAAGCCTGGTTTTATATCAAATTAATTTACTCAAAATGGGGAAGGAACAGAATATATTCCAGCAAATGTCCTGGAATGAATAACAAATTCACAAGACATTGAGCCAAGCCTCATAATTGATGGATCCTACTAAATTTAGCTAATTGTTTCAAATAAATAAAACTAACAGATCCTAAGAGAGTGGTGGAAATTCATTTTACTGTCTTTAAACTCTATGTGTAACTGTGCTTGAAAAAAATGGATTGTATGTTATCTAGTCATACATTAATGCTAAGAAGACAAAAGATAATCAGAAACATTACTTCTGTTTCTCCCTTCATAAATGCTGCCAGATGTACTAAGTATTTTCATCAATTTCTGTTTTGATGATCAGTTATTGTCTTGTTCACTGTTGGTTTTTTACAGGGTACACACCTGTGGACTATGAGACATGATTGTCAACAGTTTCTTTGTCGCTTGATCTGCTGTCTGTCAATCCAACAAAATCTAAATCTGATGAACCAAAGCTGTGGAGAGTAGGGAACTTAGCACAGAGTTATATGTATTTATATATGAATTTTATATGATTTTTGACTGCTCACTGGAAGGTTTGAAGACCAGCACAATAGAAAAAGATTTGGAAAGACTTTTGGGTTTGCCAGTAGTCTTCCAATCATTGTGCCATTTTGTCAGCAGCAGGAAAGGTGGGCAGATAGCCACCTGCCTTGGACTAATTTAAAAATTTGAATGGTTAATTTAGAACCTGTTTTCATCTCCATTCGCATTCAAACCATCACGGGGGGGGGGGGGGCGGGGTTTACTACAATCCAATGAGTTCACTACCACATACACCTTGGCAGACTACCACTGAATTCCTGGGAGGCCCTCCTTTTCGGCCACTCTTTGGCTGAGATGTTCCAGCTGCAATGGCTGCTTTGTGGTAAGAATGTGCTTGTCTTCAGCCACCTAGCTTTATGGAGCCTCCCTGACTGACCCTGGCACCTTAGACCTCATTTATCTGGCTTTGAAGGTCATTGATTCTTTCTCTTAGAGGTGCAGCCTCAGTGGTGGCCACCACTGCTAAAGGTTCTGTTGAAGCTGCAGAATTGGCATCTACTTGATTGGCTGGCAGCTCTTGGAAACAGGTGGGCACCCTATTGGTCCCAGGACAACCACTTATCTTACTGACCTCCCCAGTTGCAGCCCCATCATAAGATCCAATCCAAAGACTTCATGAAAATCAATGGTTACATAAATGTTTGGAACTTCCTTTAGTTTTAGCTTGTGCCAATGTTTTATTCCAGAATCCCTCCACCATCGATGCACAGGGAACTTAGCCAAGTGAGTCTCATCTCAGTGCAAGGCCAAATGCTGGAAAGTGAGACCAGTGTAGATTTAAAGTAATTTTTGTCAGACTGAATGTGCCAATGGGCCTCTTCTATACTACACAATTCTATGCAATCAATTTACATTCAAAGAATAAGAAATTAACTGTTTAACCTGCTGGGTTTTGTCAGCCCAAAATTAGATACCAATGAGAGTGTGGTTATTTAGAATCTACAGCTGGCTTTTTATGTAGAAAGGACATGACGTCACCAATAAGCAAACATCTCTGATGCATTTGAACAGGTTAGTGCAGGTATTGTGTCAGCAACCAACTAAGTCCTGGAAACATATCTATTGGGTTTCACTTTCCTTATTGATTCTGTAGAACTGTAGCTGAGCTTGACGACAATATACTTGCGATGGTATCATGACCTGCAATACAGTCTGTTCCTCAAATGATACTGAGGGGAGGTTGTATAATTTACCAATCTCAGCCACACAGCAGGGATAGATCCTGACTTTGAAGATAATGGAAATTAAAATGAAGTGAGATGTAAATTTGGTTGATGCATTCCTCTCTACCTCTTTGTCTATGGCATTAATATAGATTACAAATAGCTGAGGCCTAGTCTTGATACCAGCAGCACTCCACTAAACACAGTCTGGAAACTTGAAAATGCTTCATTTATCACCACTCCCTGATCCGTATTCATTAGCTTATCTTCTGTCATGCTTAAAATTATCACCCCAACTCTATTAGTTCTTGTCTCTTTATCTCTCAATGTAACTGCTATGATATGCTGCTACAAAGAAGGATTTGTTCTGTCATGTTTCTTTTGAAAGCAATTGTTGTAAACCTGGAGCCAACTTGTCTGCTCTGAACCCAGCTAGCTTTGTTTTTTTAAACAAACGAAGCAGCATGAAAGGGTGGAGTCAAGCTCTCACAGAACCAGGATTGTAGTTTAACTTTCAGTAGTTGCTGGGATCTTGGAGCTAGATGTGGAAGCCGTTATTACTCTCTGTTACATCTCTTGCTGCTGCTGCTAGAATTGCATGTGAAACAATTTATTTTACTGAATTTGCCTTTGCCAAGGATGTGTGTATAGGATGTTATTATATTTGAATGATTGCGGTTTAATAATTAAATAGTCTATTATTCTGTTAAGTTTTCCAGTAGAATTAAGTTACTCTGACTCTTCTTTCTTTTTGTTTGTATCTTAACTATAAAGTTAGAATAAAATGTGTTTTACTTAGAGCCTGGTAGTTTGACCAATCGAATTGCATCTGGAACACAATGCATTACATTTGTCTTTAAAAATAAGAAAAGGTTGCGATCTAGGCCTAATATATTTTTATGGGGTTTGGTCTGGTCCATAACAATGACACCTTGTCAAATCATTTTCATTCATTTACATTCTGCAAAAACCTAATGGATTTGACAAATAATACTTTTTGTCCTAATTATACTATGTATATTGAAGTGCATTATTTAGTCTGTCTTAATAGATTCCAACAAGTTAATTGGTCTGTGCTTCCCTGTTTTGTCTGTGCCTCCTTTTTTATTTAAAGCTGTTACATTTCCATGCTTCCAATGTACTGAGTCCATTCCATAATCTCAGTAATTTTCAAAAATTATAGCCAATGGATCCACTTTCTCTGCAGTTAACTCTTTCAGAAACATAGGATGGAATTTCTGGTGAATTATTGGATTTTAGTCTCTTGAGTTTCTCTGTAAATTTTCTCTTCTGATATCATCTTAACTTCCTCACTCTTGTCAGCCCCTAACTTACCTACTATTTCTGGTATGTAATTTGCGTTCTCTACCGTGAAGGCAGACTCAACTTGCAACATTCCTAGACTCTGATCTGCTCTTGTAGTCACTGCATTTATTTGTTTCTGGTCAAAGGTAATGCCCAGTTAATAGTAATAATCACCCCTCAGTGCTGGTAATACCATTAAATGTCAAGGAGCGGTGGTTAGATTGTTTCAGATTGGTGATGGTCATTGCCTGGTATTTGTGTGGCATGAACATTACCTGCCATTTATCAGCCCAAATCTGGATTTGTCTAGGCATTGCTGCATTTGGACCTGGTACTTCTGTATATGAGGCATCATGATTGATGTTGAACATTATGCAGTCGTCAGTGAACATTCTCACTTCTGATCTTATAATGGAGGGAAGGTTATTGATGAAGCAGTTGAAGATGGTTGGGCCTAGGACTACTGCAGAGATGTTCTAGATCTGAGGTTACTGACTATCAAAAACTACAGCCACCTTCCCATGTACTGAGTATGGACCAGCTGAGAGCATTCCCCCAATTCTAATTGTCTCCAGTTTTCTAGGAATTTCTGCTGCCATGCCGGGTCAACAATGACCTTGATGTTAAGTATAGCCGCTCTCACCTCCTCTCTGGAATTCAGCTCTTTTGTCCATGTTCGAACCAAGACTGTAATGAAGTCAGGAACTGAGTGGACCTGATGGAACCCAAATTGGGTGTCTACAAGTAGATTATACCTGCTTGATAGCACTATTGATGACACCCTCCATCTCTTTACTGATGACAGTAGACAAATGGTGGCAGTAGTTGGCCAGGTTAGATTTGTCCTGCTTTTTTGTTTATAAGCCATACCTAGCAATTTTTCACATTGTTGAATAGACGCCAGTATTATTGCTGTATTGAAACAGCTTGGCCAGGGCCATGGCAAGTCTTCAGTACTAATGCTGGAATGCTGTCAGAGTCCATGCCTTTGCAGCAACCAATGCCTGCATTTGTTTCTTGCTATCACATGGAGTGATTGAAATTATCTAAAGACTGGTATCTTTAACGTTGGGGACTACTGGAGGAGGCCAAGATGGATAATCCACTCTGCACTTCTAGCTGTAGGTTCTTGCAAATGCTTCATCCTTATTCTTTGCACTGATGTGTTAAGCTCTTCCAATATTGAGCATTGTACAGCTTCCTCTTTCGTTAAGGCATTTAATTGTCCACCACCATTCATGACTGGATGTGACAGGACTGCAGAGCTTAGATCTAATTCATTGGTTGTGGGATCACTTAACTATGTCTACCTCTTGCTGCTTATGTTGTTTGGCATGCATGTAGTCTTATTTGGTAACTTCACCAGGTTGCCATCTCATTTTTAGGTATGCCTGGTGCTGCTCCTGATATGTTCTCTTGCACTCTTCATTGAGCTCCTGGCTTGATATTAATAGTAGAATGGAGGATGTGACAGGCCATGAGGTTGCAGATTGAATTGGAATATGATTCTGCTGCTGATGTCCAACAGTGCCTCATGGATACCCATTCTTGAGTTGTTAGCTATGTTCAAGGTCTGTCCCATTTAGCACAATGATAGCGCTACACAATACAATGTAAGGTATTATCAAGGTGAAGGCAGGACATCATCTCCAAAAGGACTGTGCTGCTGTAACAAGTAGATCACCTAAGGTGATCACTGTCTACAAGTCACAAGTCAGAAATGTGAAGGAATATGCCCTTCTTGCCTGGATGGGTGTAGCTCCAACAATACTCAAGAAACTGGACGTTATCCAGGACAAAGCAGACCACCTCGTTGATACCATTTTTACAGACCTTCAGTCCCTACACAATTGATGCTCAGTAGCAGCAGTGTGTATTACAAAATGCGCTGCAGAAATTCACCAAAGGTCTTTAGATAACACATCCCAAACCCATGACCACTAGATGATCAAGAGCAGCTGATACATGGGAACATTACCACTTACATATTCACCTCCAAACTACTCACTATCCTGACATGGAAATATATTGCTGTTCGTTTATCGTCACTGGGTCAAAATCCTAGAAATTCTCCTTAATAGCACTGTGGGTCCACCTACAGCATATGGATGGCAGTGGCTCAAAATGGTAGCTCAAGCTTCACCCTTCTCAAGGGCAACAAAAGATGGGCAACAAATGTTGGCCTAGCTAGTGATGCCTATATCCCTTGAATGAGTGGGATAAAAAGGAGAGAGGGTGGTGCCAGGAAGCATCCAGTAGGAGAAATAGCAACAGACAAGCTCCTCAGATGTCTCCTTGCATGACACTCCACAGGTGGCCAGGCCATCTAGACCTAACCTGACCTGAACTTCAAGCTGATAGGATCCACTTGCCTCTGACAAGTAGACTTTGAACTTGTCTGGGCCACGTGGACACAAATGCTACAGGGTCATCTGACCAAACCTCCTAGACCAACAGACTCCAGAGCAAGAAAGGATCTTTCTGCCCCAGCTATGAAACCTGGGACTGCACTGAGACATAGGGAAAGATAAAAGATAACGTTTTGAAGCCATGCTGATGGCATAGGTGACATTGTACTTCATATTAATGTTCACATTTCAATTAATGTTAACAGTTTTACATGACTTCTGATAGTTTGAGATTCTGTCTGGCCCTGAATATAACTGAGCTAGCATGATGCCTAACATCATGTCCATATAGGATGTACCATGGAGCAATATCTCTTTGGTGAGACCTTACTGTAGCATATGGAACCAATATGTACAAGCCATATATTGGGCAATGAAGTTTGCTGACATCATTGTTCCTCTTCACCAAACATCACTATTATTTTCCTGGCCTATGTCCAAAAGTATTGATCTTGAATGAAGTGCTCAGCAATATCTGGGCCAGGAACTATGCAGCACACAGGGAATCAATATATTTAGGTCATGAGGGTTTGGGAGCCCACCATTATGTAAGCTTTGCATTGAATGGTCTCTCAAAAGGACATCAGTGGATCATATAGTCACCTCCCTCACAGGTTGAAATACTTATGCCACCCATTCCATGTGTGTAGCTGGCCATTTCCTTTCACTTGCTTTTGCACGATTTCAATGTCAAGCATGATAGACAATGAAACACAAAGGGGAACATTCTTTGGGAAGTGGTTTCCAGCATCCAACTCTATGTATTAGCAAGCTGCAGATATCCAGATCCCCTTTCTGATTGCCCTTCCCCTGAAGCCCCTAGATTTCAATCCCCTCCAAGTCCCCTTGCAATCCTTCAATATGAGCCTGCACCCTGCTCACCTTTCTCCCTCAGCCCCTGGCATATGAGGTAACTGTGCCAGGTGTGGTCATGGACTACTCCCCCCAACTGTAGACAAATACCCTTCCCACATGATCCTATTCCTATATATGCTTTACTGTGTGCCCCATTTACAAATACTATTGCCTCCCTTTTACAAATTGTCATACACACATCCCCCCCATCCTGCAGCCACCAATCTTGACAAAGGGCTTCCAGAGTCTCCTTCATGCATCTGTGACCCCCACCCCTTGTCTCCCCAACCCCATTTACCCCTTTGTTTTTCTGCATGGGGCCAATGGACTGACCATGGCCCACTCCACTGAGTGAACTAATTGGACTGCACCAAACGAGTAGTGACCAAACCACTGACTGGTGCCATTACATCCCATGACTGTGTTATTCCTCCCATTGGGACTGGTTGGTATGGAGTCAGAGGACTAATGGTTACTTTGTCCCCAGTCTGCAGAGAGATGGCAGCACTGACCAACCACACACCTACTGCACACCTGAGCATGGATAATCCTCTGGTCTGATATCAAAGGCTGCCTTTGACTTACTGTGCTGAGACACCCTGACTGATAGATCCCTCTGTGAGCTTCATTAAGGTTGACTCATGTAAACCTTTGAGATATGGCTGTTGGTTGCTTCACATGAAGTGTATTTGTTGTGTACATTGCTGGCACATGATGTAGATGTGAGACAGATGTGGCAGATTGCCAAACAGCAAGATATTCATCCCCTTGATTGTGGATTGCTGACCAGCAAGGCAAAATGCTTGCAAGTACGATTGCACTCATCGGCAAAGCAAAGTAGGGGCTAAGTGAGGCAAATGCCATGAGAAAATTATCAGTTAATACCTATGGACAAGGAGAGCATGTGGCCTGATTGCCCAAAGATCATGCCCTGAGATGCTGTTTTATGGTGATCAACATGGAAATTCTTCACAGCCAGCAGCAAGTAGCTAAGTACCTGCTCTGAATTTCATGTCAAGAATTCTCAGTGTTGAATTTGCTGGCAGTGGTTTGAAGGGAAAACTGCACATTGAAGATAGAATTATGATTGGATTCAGAGGGAGAAGCTTAAATCAGATAAAATGGCATTATTGTTAAGTGAAGGTAAATACAAAGACACAAGGCAGGAGCAGGCCATAGCTGATTGAAAGGGAAGCCGAGCAGGAAGCCAGAGGAGGAGTAATGGCAGGAGGTTCTGGGGGTAATTCAGGTAGCACAGCAGAAACTCATCTCAAGGAAGAAGAATCATACTAAGGGGAAAATGAGGAAACCCTGGATATCAAGGAATGTTCCGGGACAGCATAAAAGCAAAACAAAAAGATTAAATGTGGCGAAGATTAGTAGGAAACCAAAGGATTGCAAAGCCTTTAAAAACCATCATAAAATAACTAAAAAGCAACTAAATAGAGAGTGCATGGGATTGAATATGAGAGTAAGCTCGTTACTAATATAAAAGAAGATTGCAAGAGGTTTTTTTTTGAATGTCTAAAAGGTAAGAGAGAGGCGAAAGTGGGCATTGGACCAGTGAAGAAAAGGCTGGAGAAGTAGTAATAGCGGAGGAATTGAATAGGTACTTTGCACCAGTTTCCATATTGGTGGTGATCTTTCAGAAACACTGGAGTCAGGGAGGTCCCAGGGGACTGGATATGGCTAATGCAACACCCCTATTTTAGAAGAGAAGGAGGCAGAAGACAAGAAATTAGAGGCTGGTTAGCCTGACCTTGGTCACTGGTAAAATTTTACCGAGGTGATTATTAAGAATGAGGTTATGGAATACTTGGAAGTGCATGAGAGGCTGAGTCAGCACAATTTCATCAAGGGAATGTCATCTGTTTGGATTTCCAGAATGTCTTTGACATGGTACAGCTCAGGAAATTGCTAAATAAGAGAAGAGCCCATTAGGTTAGGGCAAGGTACTGGCATGGATAGACAATTGGCTGACTGGCAGAAAGCAAAGGGTAGCGAGAAAGGGATCTTTTTCCGGATGGCAGCCAGTGACTAGCGAAGTTCCTCAGGGATCAGTATTGGGACCACAACTATTCATGCTGTACATTATGATCTGGATTAAGGAACTGAATGCATTGTTGCTAAGTTTGCAGATGACACAAAGATAGTTGGAGGGACAGGTAGTGTTTAGGAAGCAGGCAGACTGCAGAAGGAACTGGACAGGCTCAAAGAGTGGGCAAAGAAGTAGCACAAAATATACAATGCGAGAAAGTGTAAGGTTATACACTTTGAAAGGAAGAATAGAGACAACAGACTATTTACTAAATGGGAAAGGTTTCAAAAATCTGAAAAACAAAGAATTTAGAAGTCTTAGTTCAGGAGTCTTTTAAGATTA
This sequence comes from Hemiscyllium ocellatum, assembly GCF_020745735.1. Classification (NCBI taxonomy): domain Eukaryota; kingdom Metazoa; phylum Chordata; class Chondrichthyes; order Orectolobiformes; family Hemiscylliidae; genus Hemiscyllium; species Hemiscyllium ocellatum. The sequence continues at coordinate 26,726,436 of NC_083437.1, forward strand.
AGATGCAGGCTCAGTTGGCAATTAGGGAGGCAATACAAATATTAGCATTCATTTCATGAGAACTAGAATACAAGAGCAGAAATGTATTCCTGAGGCTGTGTAAGACTATGGTCAGATCTCAATGGGAATATTGTGAGCAATTTTGGGCCCCGTATCTAAGGAAGGATGTGCTGACATTGAAGGGGTCCAGAGGAGGTTTACAAAAATAATCCAAGGAAGAAGTATTTGTCATATGCAGAGCAGTTAAGGACTCTGGGTCTGTACTCGATGAAGTTTAAAAGGGTGAAGGGGATCTGATTAAAATGTACAGAATACTGAGAGGACTGGATTTGAATTTGTTTCTATTAGTAGCAGAGACTAGGGCCCAAGAACACAGTGTCAGGGTGAAGGAACAAACTGAGATAAGGAGGCATTTATCCAGCAAGAAGATAGTTAATCTTTGGAACTCATTGCCACAAAAGGCTGAAGAGGCCAAATCATTGAGTGTATTTAAGACTGAAATAGATGGGTTCTTGATTGGTAAAGGGATCAAGGGTTACGGGAAGAAGGCAGGAGAATAGGGCTTAGAAACATATCAGTCATGACTGGATGGCTTAATTCTGCTCTTAATTCTTCATGTCTTATAGTCTTAATGAAGCGAAACAGAGTCATAGAGTCATACAGCACGGAAAGAGTAAAGTTCATGCAACTCGTGTGAAACAGAAGGTAAGTTTTCTCCACTTTCTGAAATGCAAATGAAGTCCCTGTTACTTGGGGAAAAACCAAAATAGATAAATAAACAAAAAATGGCTCTCCCTTGACTCCAATATGCAATTAATAAGGTCATTCACAAGCAATGATCACCCTTAAAAGACAACACGCTACTGCTTAGCGTGAATCTCACCTTGAAACTCAGAACTTAGTTAAAAGACAGTGTTGTTCCCAAGTAATAGGGAATAACCCTTGCTGCACTCCTCACATGATTCTTCCATAATTTTCACTATAGCCCATGTCATTTAGGCTCCTGTAAGATTTTGGCCAAAAAGTTGAAATAAGAATGCAATTTCTTTGGAACTGAATATTTAAAAAATTATAGTGTTGGGAAAAGATTGAACCTTTATTGAGATCATTCTAATTGTCTTAGACATATGGCTTTGCTTTTTTTTTCTCTCCATCTGTATTTCACTGTGGCAACTAACTGCAAAGATTACAAATAATGTCCATCAAGCCAGGTTTCACTACTTGTCCTTTAACACCATCAGCTGGGAACACAACAATCCTGATATTAAGTACCATTTGTTGCAACATTGAAAGCCTCTTCTTTTTATCCAGTGCTATCCTTAACCTGATTTGTAAGCTATGGGTGGATTTTTCTCCATGAGTTTTGTTTTCAATGGATTGTTTTTTTTGTTGAATATTATTTAATTGTTACTTTCAATGTTTATTGTTGTTTATTTACTGCTAGACCTTTTCGAATTTTTTTTTATCCAATCAACCTTGGTCAGTTGTTCCCTCCTAGCTATATAACTGGGTTTGTTTAAATTTAAGAATTTTGTTTATTGTCATTTCAAACTTAATGCGGAATTCAACTCTGTTATGATCACCATTTCACAGAGAATCTTTTACTATGACAATAAGAATTAACTCTTCCTTATTATATCATACTGGATCTATAATGGCTTTATCCCTAGTTGATTCCATAACATCTTTTTCTAAAAACTGTACAAAAGCATTGCACAAACTCATCTTCCAGACCACCTTTGTCAATCTGATTTGAACCAACTCCACAGAGTTGGTATCCTGTCACCAAGTCACCCTTTCTTTATATGTGGAGAGTGCTTGATATTGATCCAGCTCTCAGAGTGAGCAGAACCACTGACACTCCTGTTTATATCTATCAGCCAGGTTCCCAGAATGAACTAGATTAACAGGCCCAATCAGGAAACTCATATTCTATAAGGTCCGCCCGGTTGCCCTTTTCACAATTACTATAGGCTGCTCCAATCTATACGAAGATTCTAATGCCCCACAATATTAAATTTCCTTGACAAGCTCTGAATTCCTTGTTGAAAATTGTGTTCAGTAGTATAACTACTATTAGAGGCCAATAAGTTACTCCCAACAATGTTACCTGAACATTGCTATTTCTAATTTCCAATCATACTGATTCTACTTGCTGATTTTCTGAGCAAAGATTCTCTTTCACCATCTTTGTATTGAGACCTACTCTTCATTCTTTTAAATTCTGCAAAAAATCTTTTCAAGATGTTGTATGCCCTGTCATATTTATTGAACTTTAAATGCTTATAAATGGACTGACGCCAGGTCCCTCAATCAGACACTATCTGCAGATTTAATTGGGTAGAATTGGGAAGCTACTCTCTTGCATGATTAAATACCTTCCCTCTCCATTAAACTGGTCTCAAGGAAGGGCATTCAATATCAATCTATGTGATTTCACTTTCTTAGTGCTTCAGTTTGTTCAATAAATGCAGCTCTTCAGTATTAAACTCATTCTCAACAAAATGTTCATTCAGTTTTAACAGTTGTTGCCCTCAATATCCTGGGTTGCTTCAAACCTCAGGCTTCTCATCCATGCATAAGGAAACACACATTATTTGCAGCAATGCCATTAGGAAAAAGCTCAGGGTTGATGCCAGGATCTCACCCAACCTGCCATCATTACTAGGTGCAGCAATGGCATCAATAGAGGAACTGATGCTAGATCCATGTTTGTCCTGTCCTTACTGCTGGATACCAGCTGGCATTGTTGAATAAAAGCTAAATTGATGGATATGCAAATTCAAAATAGATTAAAAGTAATTAGGAATCTTAATAGGAAGGCCGAGAGAGTAAAGACAGCACTGTCAGTGATAGTGAGCAGATAACCCAGCAAATTCTAGTTTTGTTCATTTCTGTTATGACACCGCTCATTATGAGCTATACTTGAGTCATTTAGATGGTCCATTCTGCCCTGATTTGCACATGAAGATAGTGATAAATACTCACATATTTGATGACATGTTGCCCTATCAATCATGCTGTTGCTGGACAGTTCTTCACACTCAGTATCTATCCAATGTAGACTCAAATCCATGATAGTCAGTCCTGCATTGACTAACTAGAGATCACTTGCTCAGAAAAGTTTACAAAGTCTCCTTAGAATCCTATTAGGCCTAATATGATACGTCTAGTGATAGGAGATTGGGACTAAGTTGATCCCATTCCCCATCTCAACTCCCCCTTGCCATGACAGACCTTGATGACCCAATATCTGAGGCAGGTATGTCCAGGACAGTTTGTGGGCGGCACAGTGGCACAGTGGTTAGCACTGCTGCCTCACAGCACCAGAGGCCTGGGTTCAATTCCCGCCTCAGGCGACTGACTGTGGGGAGTTTGCACATTCTCCCCGTGTCTGCGTGGGTTTCCTCCGGGTGCTCCGGTTTCCTCCCACTATCCAAAGATGTACGGGTCAGGCGAATTGGCCATGCTAAATTGCCCATAGTGTTAGGTTAGGGGTATGGGTGGGTTGTGTTTTGGTGGGTCGGTGTGGACTTGTTGGGCTGAAGGGCCTGTTTCCACACTGTAAGTAATCTAATAGACATCCCTGTCACCAACATCAAACACTCTATTTCCCTATTTCCCAGGACATCACTGATGATGAAGCAACTAACTTGATTATTGAAGAAACCAGACATAAATCGATTTATTACTTGAGCATTGCATCGGGATAATACTGCAGTAGGATCATGTGCAGTGACCTACAGTTTAGGAAAACAGCAAGTAGCTGTCCAATAGTCGATGTTAGTGTTCCACATATAGTCATAGAGTCATGGAGATGTACAGCACAGAAACAGACCACACGGTCCAACTCATCCATGCCAATCAGATATCCTAAATTAATCTAGTCCCATTTGCCAGCATTTGGCCCATAAGACTCTAAACCCCTCTTATTCATGTACTCACTGATTTGACTGATTAAAACCCTACTGCAATTTAGCTATTATTGAGGTTTTCCTAAAACCTTTAGCAGTCTAAATCTACATATTTTGGATTTAGGGTCATGCTGAGTAAGAGAAGGCATTCATTTTTGAGCAAGCAGAAACATTTCCTGTACGCAAATCCCAATAATTTATTTTGAAGACTGTTGACCACAGAGATAGGTTTCTACATGTGTCAGACAGCAGACTGAGATTAAATCAAATTATTGTTTTCAATGCTGTTGGGTTAAGGAGAAGTTAAAGAGGCAGAGCCTTGTCTCCTGAATATCACTCCTTGCTATGCATTGGAAATGTCTAGGTCTCAGACTGGGATTAAGTTAATGACACTGTGGTTGCTGACTTGGTCACATGGAGAGTGCATCGCTTGTTATGAGATGTTGAAATTCACAGAGAACTTGTGGAAATCATTCCCCAGTGAAAGTCATCCACCATCAGGAGAGGAGGAGGAGCTGAATCCCACTGAAAGGTAGCACCTTCAGAAGAAGAGGTGGAGCTATACCCCAGGGAGCTTGAGAAGACTGCAAAAAAGCAAGCTTAACAGAAAAGTCGGGGTGTGATTCTGTACTCAAGGAGTTAATGTTTCAACAATATTCAGTTCAAAACATTGCTAAGCTTGATGTAACAATTGCCCTTGCCATCACCAGGTTTATGAACCTGTTGCAGTCAACAGCAAAAAAACAAAAATACCAAATCTACTTACTTTCTGTGCATAACTTGTAGATTCTTTCAGTTCACAAATATTAATGTATTTAAACAGTGTGAGTTCTGTAACTAAGGTCTTACCTTATGTGGGGAAATATCAAAATAGTTTGTCCAAAGTTTGTGAGAAGATTTGTAGCTCGGGTGCTCGTTGTTGTGGTTCTGTTCGCTGAGCTGGGAATTTGTGTCGCAGACGTTTCGTCCCCTGTCTAGGTGACATCCTCAGTGCTTGGGAGCCTCCTGTGAAGTGCTTCTGTGATGTTTCCTCCGGCATAGTTTGTCCCCTTAAGGCATATTTTCCTGAAGATGAAGACTCTAAGTGGGATTCAGGTCCCCTCTGTCCTGAAAGGTGTTGCTGTCATTTGGGGGTAGTTCCTCAGGTATCAGCCACCCTCTAACCCAATGCAGAATTTAATGTAAATGACTGGGATCTCTCCTGTAAGTTAGCAAACCGGTGAAAGCCCCCTGTTTTTGAGAAGGCCTCCCATGTTTAGCACCAATCAAGCAATTAACTGGTCAGCAGCATGCCTTCCCAGGATCAAGGATCATGAATGTTGGGAGTAGAAATCCAGTCTCCAAGAGCTGCTGGTCAATCAGAGTTAAAGTGGTTGGGAGAGCCTGTTGGCTTAATCTTGCTTTGGAAGTTGGGAATGGACTTGAGCTATCATTCTTCCATTTCTCTTTCATTGAAAACATCATGTTGTTAATCTGGTAGCAGCCAAAGCACAAAGAAGGCAATCTAACTAAAGCAGTTAGGCATGTCAGGCGGATATTGTCAATATATAGACCTGTATCTAATTAATCAATACTTCTAAGTAGATCTCGTGAATCACAAAGGAGAATTGCCTTCACCTCATGCGATGGCCAATATTAGGTGTGCAACTCTTTTATTTTTCTCCATCATCCTCCTAAAAGCACTGACTCTTGTGAGGGCACAGAGTGGGTCACCATTAAATACCTGACTCAAGAAAGAACAATCCAATTAATACTACTGCCCCAGTTTTTCCACAACTCAGAATATTTTTCTTTTAATTTCCTTATCTAATTTTCTTTTTGAAAGTTGGAATTCAATCTGCTTCCACTATTCTTTGTCAGTTTAGTTCAGATAAAACAACTTGCTAGATCGAACAATTTCTCCTCTGGTTCTTTTCTCAATTACCTTGAGCCTGAGTCCTCTAGCTGTCAATCATTGTGCCAGTAGGAACAGTATGCCACAATTGACTAGATCATTATTTTCCAAAGCCTCTCCCTTATCATCTAGCTAGACTGGACTTTACTAGTTTTGTATCAATGTTATCCATCCTGTTACAGTCAAAGAATCACCTACAACTGATTTCCTTCCTAGCCCTGCTCTGAAACTTTCGATGTACCTAATAATCTATCCTTCTCGCTTCCTACCTCTCATTTGATATCCCGAAGAATCCATCCTTCTCCCTTCCAATCTACATGTTGCCCCTTGGTGGTTGATACAAAACCATAACATCAAGTTTCACACATTTAATGAAGCTCTACCTCACCACCAAACTCTCTCAGCTGCTCTATTATCTCTAAGTTGTCAAACTGCTTGCTCAATATCCAGTATTTCATGAGCAGAAATTTCTTCCAACTAAATATTAGGAGGACCAAAACCATTGTCTTTGGTCAACACAAATTCAGTTTTCGAGCTACTGATTATTTCCTTGGCAACTATCTGAGGCTGAGTTACCATTGCATCATATTTGACCCTAACATTTCATCAAGATCATCTAATTTCACCTGCATAATATTGCCTGACTCTGTTCCATCCTCAGCTCAACTAATACCAAAGGTCTCATCTAAACCTTGTTACCTGTTAAGTCAACTATTCCAGGACATTCTTGGCCAGTTTGCATCTTCTACCCTTCATTAACTTAAAACAATTCAAAACTCTACTGGCCATATCCTAGTTTGCACCAAGATGCATTGAATCCTAATTAGGCAATGCCTTGGTTTTAAAATGTTCATCTTTGCTTTCTAACTTTTTTTTACCTTTGTCTTTTCCAGGAACTGTAAAATTCTTCAGCCTTATAATCCTTGAAATATTCTTGTTCCTTAATTTCTAGTCTCTTGTATCCACAGAATCGTTTTCTGCAGTTTCAGTTACCTCCAGTTTAGAGCAGGCCAAACATATTAAAAAGAACCTTCCGGAACCAGGGACCAGAAGGCTGCCAGGAAGGTAAATTTCCCATTGAAATGAATGGGTTTACTCCTATCCATGGTTTCGGGTTTCGATAGGTCAGGGAACACTGTACATGCCTGATTTTAATTGCCCTTATTGTAGTGATTATATCAGCCAGGTGGATCTCGTAGAATATGAATTCTCTGACTGGGGCTGTTAATCTGGTCAGATCAGGAGCTCTGGCTGGCAGACATACACAGGAGCACCAGAGGTTCTCTTCACACTGACAGCTAGATCTGAGGAAGCTGGACCAGTACCAAGCTCTATGCACATATAAATAAAGGTGATTTTGTGATGTGATACCTGCCACTGTGTAGTTATTTCACTTATATTGGTAACTGTGCCTTCAGCTGTCTAGCTGAAAATGTGTTGCTGGAAAAGCGCAGCAGGTCAGGCACATCCAAGGAACAGGAGAATCAACGTTTCGAGCATAAGCCCTTCTTCCTGAAGAAGGGCTTATGCCCGAAACGTTGATTCTCCTGTTCCTTGGATGCTGCCTGACCTGCTGCGCTTTTCCAGCAACACATTTTCAGCTCTGATCTCCAGCATCTGCAGTCCTCACTTTCTCCTCTTCAGCTGTCTAGGCCCTGAATTCTGGAATTCTCTAACCAAACCTCTTGGTCATATCTCTTTGGTTATCTATCTTTGTCTCTTTATGTATATCAGTGTCATTTTTTTCATATAACACAACTGTGAAGTGCCTTTGGTATTTTACTACATTGATGGTGCTAGATAAATGCGGGTGGAAATGAGAAATATGGTGGAAAAATCTTTTTGTTGAATGTTGTTCTCATCTAATGCGATTCGATTACTTGTTGAACCCAAAATGTTAAAAGTAATAAACACACTGCACATCACTAAAGTAGAATATTGGACTTTAATCCACGTCACCCTAGCAAACAATAATCAGTTTATTTGCTCAACTATTTACAGTTCAAGGATCTGGAGCATAGATTTCACCCTCTGCAAATATATAATTTTCTGACTAATCCATCCAGATCATGAACATTTTGAACCAGAGTACCAAATCCCTCTGACACTATCGAGTGTTGTGAGTTCTTAATATTTTCACAAGATTCAAGTAAGTTCAAGGACTTCAGTTGCTGTGGTGCAATCACCATAGCTTACAAAAGTTAACCTAATGACCACGTAACAAATATTTGATCTGACTCTGTCCCTTGTGTTCCCAAACTAGACAGATCAGAGGGAGTCATATGTTTAAATACATTTAATTTTGCCCCTCAGCACTAAAAAAAATGCAATCCTAACTTAACCATTAGTGAGCAATATTTTTCAGCAGAAAGTCTAAGAGGATCAATTACATGGATTATTGCCACTACAAATGGAATGCATTGGCCATAAACAATTGTTTTCATAAAGTACCACATTACGTATTTCAGAAATGTGAATCTGTTACCCAATTATAATCCTGTACAGTTAATTTTGAGTCTAACCCATGCTGTGCTTGTTCTGGACGTGTTCATAGGACAATGTAGAAGTTGCTTTACTCTGTATATAATCCAGGGTTTCCTAAAATGGAAGTCTGGACTCAATTGGGATCATGAACTGAAATCTTGAGGTCACAAGTTCTGAGGCAGCAAAAGCCACCATGGAGCTCTGACTGAACTACAACAGCTTTACTCCCACTTTGACAGATAGATTGCTGCCATCCAATCCCTCACAGTTCTCACCAAATAGTCACAAAAATTTTAAAGCCTCGAATTAGGGTCACAATTGGAAAAGTTTGGGAAACACTGATGTAATCTGTGTACATCTGCCCAAGGGATCACTTGATGGTGCAGTATAGCGAGCTTTAACAAACACAGAAAATACTTAAGAAACGGTGGCACAGTGGTTAGCACTGCTACCTCATAGACCTGGGTTCAATTCCTGCCTTGAGCAACTGTCTGTGTGGAGTTTGCACATTCTCTCTGTGTCTGCGTGGGATTGCTCCGGTTTCCTCCCACAGTTCAAAGATGAGCAGGTTAGGCGAATGGGCATTGGTAAATTGCCCGTAGCGTTAGGTGTAGGAGATTGGGTCTGGGTGGGTTGCACTTCGGAGGGTCGGTGTGGACTTGTTGGGCCTAAGGGTCTGTTTCCACACTATAGCTAATCTAATCATTTGTGGAAAGAGCAATAAAGTTAATATTTTGAATCTGATCTGACTCTTATTCAGAACTGGTGGAAAAGCTTTATCCTATCGCTAATTAGTTAATCTGTATTTCCTAATCCTCTATATCATAAAGATTTGTATACTAACTCCATCACTGCTTTAGATTATAATGCCTTTTTACAATAATGATTTATTTACATAATAGTGCTAAATATTTGAGACTTTTCAGTGTGGGGAATAGCAGTAAAACGTTATTGGTATAAAAGATATATTATTTTCTGATTTTTGATCAAATATTGGTGAGTTTATGCCTACACACACTCCACTAACCTCTCCCTCACACTGGGACAGTTACAAGTTGGTCCAATCTACATTCCTCTCTCTAACCTCCCATATCTATCCATCGCAATCTACTTTATCTACTGGATATCTCTACACTCTATGCTATCCTGTTCTTTCTTAAATTTTAAAAGTCCCATTTGTCATACTTTTCCTCCACCCTGTGTACTCACAGTGTTGGTATCAAGGCACGTCACACTGCCTCCAACTCTATCTTATTCTATCCCAGAAGTTCAAACCTGGGAATTCCCCCACCGGAAGCCTAAACCAGCCACTATTTCCTGATTTCACAGAGTCTGTCACTCTCAATTGGTTTCTTCAATCTTCATCAAAACGTCTTGAAGATACAACAAATTTCACCATTAGTCCCACCTTTAGGGAATGCACTTTTATGACATTTACTAGCTTAAATCTAACTTATGCCCTTTGGTAAAGAGCTGCAGTCTTAAAGAAGATTAAAAGCTATAAACAATATCTCAGAACTGGATATCATGAACACTTTGTTTCAGTTTTTGTGGTTTGTTTTGTCTTTGCAACCTGTAAATCACATTAAGCCCAGAGACACCGTCCTGTTACCATGGTAATTAAGGCAACCATCTCACCCAACCTGTGCCACACTGATTGGAGCAGAGATTGCTAAATTCACTGGTAGTTTGTCAGTAATCTCACCTGGACAGGGTGGTACTGGAAGATTGTTGGCACAGTGACAGGCTGCTATTACTGATCTGAAGGATAAAGCATGACGCAAAAATTCCAATAACAGATACAATTCTGTAACCACACCCAAAAGGTGCAATTCATCCTCCAACAGAGAAACATTCTACCTTTGTCTCAGTGCAAGGAACAAAGAGGCCAAAAATAGCCACACTTAAATATATTTCTACTAAAAATAAATTTTTGAAGGTTTAACAAAAGATATGCAAACAGCCAATGCGAAAGGAACAGTAAACAACAAGTTCTGATGAGGGATGAATAATGACTAAGTGAGGAATAGTCTGTTACAGTTTTTAATAGATTTTTAATAATGTTCTGCTGATAGAAATTTGCTTCCTATTTCATTCCTCTCTGTTTCCAGCCAGGGTTTCATTTCTGAAGAGTCCTACTGATGGAGAATCAGCAATAACAACAGCTGCCTAAAACAACCACAGAGACAGGATTACAAACAGCTCCATGACTTGATGACAACTCCCTGGATGTCCTCCTTTAGGCTATGATCGAACAGTGGGAAGTGCCAGTCAAACTATGTCTGGAATGTGGAATCAGATCAGGTTGGTATCTGTGTATCCATCTGTAGAATTGGTTACCATGCTGCCTTGTTATGATTAAGAGTATCAAGGTCAGCCAGGTGAACCTCATAAAATATCAGTCCCCTGAGTGGGACTGTTAAACTGGTCCATTCAGGGAGCCCAGGCCATCAGATATAAGCAGGAGTGTCAAAGATTATGATCGCTCTGAGAACTGGTTCTGAGGAAGCTGGACCAGTCTCAAACACTATGTACGATTGAGTTTTTTGAAGAATTAACAAAGAGGATTGATGAGGGCAGAGCAGTAGATGTGATCTATATGGAGAAAGTGAGGACTGCAGATGCTGGAGATCAGAGCTGAAAATATGTTGCTGGAAAAGCGCAGCAGGTCAGGCAGCATCCAAGGAGCAGGAGAATCGACGTTTCGGGCATGAGCCCTTCTATATGGACTTCAGTAAGGTGTTTGACAAGACTCCCATGGGAGACTGGTAAGCAAGGTTAGATCTCACAGAATACAGGGAGAACTAGTCATTTGGATATAGAACTGGATCAAAGGTAGAAGACAGAAGGCTGAGGTGGAGTATTGTTTTTCAGACTTGAGGCCTGTGACCAGTAGGAGTGCACAAGGATCAGTGCTGGGTCCACTACTTTACATTACTTATATAAATTACTTGGATGTGAGCATAAAAGGTATCGTTAATAAGTTTGCAGATGAGACCAAAGTTGGAGGTGTAGTGGACAGCAAAGAAGGTTACCTCAGATTACAACAGGACCTTGATCAGATGGGCCAATGGGCTGAGAAGTGGCAAATGGAGTTTAATTTAGATAAATGCGAGGTGCTGCATTTTGGGAAAGCAAATCTTAGCAGGACTTATACACTTAATGGTAAGGTTCTAGGGAGACCTTGGAGTGCAGATTCATAGCTTCTTGAAAGTTGAGTTGCAGGCAGATAGGATAGTGAAGAAGGCATTTGGAATGCTTTCCTTTATTAGTCAGAGTACTGAGTACAGGAGTTGGGATGTCATATTGTGGCTGTACAGGACATTGGTTAGGCCACTGTTGGAATATTGCATGCAATTCTGGTCTCCTTCCTATCAGAAAGATGTTGTGAAACTTGAAAGGGCTTAAAAAAGATTTACAAGAATGTTGCCAGGGTTGGAGGATTTGAGCTATAGGGAGAGGTTGAATAGGCTAGGGCTGTTTTCCCTGGAGCACGGAGGCTGAGGGGTGACCTTATAGAGGTTTATAAAATCATGAGGAGCATGCATAGGATAAATAGACAAAATCCTTTCCCTGGGGTGGGAGAGTCCAGAACTAGAGGGCACAGGTTTAGTGTGAGAGGGGAAAGATATAAAAGAGACCTAAGGGGCAACATTTTCATGCAGAGGGTGCTGCGTGTATGGAATGAGCTGTGTGAGGATGTGGTGGAGGCTGGTACAATTGCAACATTTAAAAGGTATCTGGATGGGTATATGAATAGGTATATGGAGGCTTATGGGCCGGGTGCTGGCAGCTAGGACTAGATTGGGTTAGGATATCTGCTCAGCATGGACAAGTTGGACCAAAGAGTTTGTTTCCATGCTGTACATCTCTATGATTCTACGTGTAAACAAAAGGTGACTTAGTGAGGGGATACAGGACTCTGGAGTTATTTCAGTGGTGATGACAGAGAAGAATATGCTCCTGAAGAAATTCACTTGTGACAGTTGTCTTTCAGTTGGGGTAAGCACTTCTTGGGATCAAGCTGTTCTTTGGGAAGCTTGACTCACTTGATCCTGTTATAGAAGACTCGGCCCAGTATGTGGAAAGAATGTGTTGTTTTATTTCAGGCACATGACATTGGGACAGACGAAAACAACAAGAAATTCTCTAGAAATCTTCCAGACCCACAGCTTTTTTTCAGTTATTAGGAGCCTAAACATTTCCTGAGGCACCAGATACTAAAATCTTTCGAGAATTGATGGATTTAGTTAAGAAATAATTATGACCCCGAACCATCTCTAATTCTGAGACTTTATTGGTTTTACTCAACAGTTCAAAAACCAAGGAAATGTTGTTTTGTTTGACTAGGATAAGATGACTGGCAGAGGCATGTGACTTTGGTTTAACCTTAATGAGATGCTGAGAGACCATTTGGTAAGTGGGATTAATGATGTAACCATGCAAAACTGTCTACTAGCTACAGTCCTATTAGATTTCAAACAGGCACAATAACTGGCTTTGTCATTAGAAAATGTAGCAAGTGGAGCATATAAGTTACAGGGTATGCTGATGGAAGTGAACACCCTCACCAAGCCAACGGAGCTGGATGCAGAACGGAAAAAATGCCCAGATAGAGAAGGAAGACTTGGCAACCATCTTTGATGCGAGAAATTCCTTCAAAACCTTTACAAATGTAAATTTGTAATAATAACAGACCACAAACCCCTGTTGGGTCAATTCAAAGAGGACAAGGCTGTGCTGCCCATCACTTCAGGTCGAATTCTGCAGTCGTCTCTCATTCTAACTGTGCACAATAACAAATTGGAACACCATCCAAGAGACCAAGTAGCAAATGCTGATGCACTGAGTGTCCTCCCCCTGGCAGATGCACCACCAGTGGTGCCACCACTGGAAGACTTTATTCTGGTTTTAAACTTTCTGGACACCCCTGAGAATGTCAGACTGAACATAAAGAGATCCAATCCCAGCCAGACTAAAACAGCTGCTGGTGATGGGGAAACAAAAGGGCCATCACAAGCAGAATTGAAACCTGGACCCAGCGAGACAGTTAACAGTAGAGGATGACATTTTATTAAGGGGAGAAGGAGTGATTGTCCTGAGCAAAGTTTGTTGCCAGGTACTTGCTGAACTCCAGCAGGGTCATCCAAAGGTGTTCAAGATGTCTGGTAGCCAGGATTAGATGCAGACATAGCTGCATTGGAGGGGCAGTGCACAGTATCAACAAGGGCAAAGGTAATCGCCAGCAGCATCCCCACATTCGTGGGAATAGCCAGGTAAACCCTGGACTTGGTTACACATCAACTATGCTGGCCTTTAATGGATTCAATGTTCTTAGTCATTATGGATGTCCACTCAAAGTGGCTGGATGTACATAGAGTTCAAGTTGTCAAACATGGGGACAAGAATAGAAAAGCTGTCAGCATCTTTTGCAATACATGGACTCCTGGATGTGTTGGTCACAGACTATGAGGGGGCCATTATTTAACATCAAGAATTTGAGTATTTCCTAAAATTGAATGCATTCAGAATATCAGGACATCTCCATCCCATCCATCCTTCAATAGTCTGGCAGAAAGAGCAATCTAAACTTTGCAGGCAAGCTTAACAAAACAGTCTATAACTTTACTTGATACCAAACTGTCCTGATACCATTTCACTATAGGACCACCCCTCATGCCACTACAGGTTGTGAAACACTATCAGGAATGCCAGTGCTGGACATAAAACTCCTCTAAGTGAGAGAGATAGTTTACTAGAGGGGATGAAGTTTGGTGCCAAAACCAAGGCCCTGCATGGGTAAAAAGGCATAGCCAACGTGAGGTCCCAAGATGTACAAACTGCAGGTAGGTGAGGCTATCCTGAACAAGCACAAGGATCACATGAAAGATGCAAATTCGCAAATGGGGCAAGAGTAAAACATACTTGCGCCCCCCCCCCCCACCAGAACAGCCAGAGGTTATCCCTCTGTCTAGCAGTGAAGAAATCTAGAATCTGAAATGGACACTGCAGATGTTGTCAGCCTCAATGCCATTACTGCCTGAAGAAGATACTTTCTTTCGAGACGCTCCAGGCACAAAACATGGACTGCAGTCTGGTACATACCACCCTTTCCAAGGCTATGTCGGAGGAACGGGATCCGGCACGAAAAAGCCCCCAGAGAGTCTACAATAAAAAGAATACACTTACGTCCCTGGACTTAGAGAGGAAGGGATGTAGTGAATGTAGGAGAAAGCGAGGACTGCAGATGCTGGAGACCAGAGTTGAAAAGTGTGGTGCTGGAAAAGCGCGGCAGGCCAGGCAGCATCCGAGGAGCAGAAGAATCGATCCTCCTGCTCCTCGGATATAGCGAATGTAACTAGGTCAGCCAGGTGGACCTCATGGAGTATGAGTTTCCTGACTGGGGCTGTAAACCTGATCCAATTAGGAAGCCCTGACTGACAGATATAAACAGGAGTGACAGAAGTTCTGATCACTCTGAGAGCTGGCTCTGAGGAAGTCGGACCAGTGATGAGCACTATGCACGTGTAAATAAAGGGTGACTTGGTGATAGGATACTGGCCTGTGTGGAGTTATTTCAACCTTCTCCATTCTGTCAGGAAAGACAAGGACATTCTGTAAGGGTGAGTGAGGATTCTAACTCTGTTGGAGGATATGCATGCATGGGTGGTGTTAGCAGGAAATAGAATAAAGAACTCAGGGTGGCCAGAATGCTCACTCGAGGAGACACAGCAAACTGCCTGATTATCAGTATCTAGGCAGTGAAAATGAGAAAGGTTGAATGGTATAAGAAAGACAACACCACATGGAGGATTTGTGGGGATTATCATTGTCCCCATTACCTTTGTAGTCGAAGAAGTACCATAATACCCATGAAAGGAAAAAATAGGTGGGTGAGTGCTGAACTTGGGAGTGGTAACTAAAAAGAAGAACATCTTCCAGCTACTCAATCAACAGGGAATGAAATTTGATACAGTCACCAGAGTTAGTTCTGGAGAGACATGGATTACATCCAAGGAACCCTCTCTTGGTGCAGTGGGGGAAGGGGAGAGTGTGTGACAAAGATTGGCTGTTTGACAACATATGGTTTATCTGAGATGTAGCAATCTTTGTTTGGGCTTCATCTGCATTGTTGAATCACAGTCATCTTTGTGCTTTCTTCAACAATCAGTTACCAACTGAGAACTGAGAACTGAGGGAAGGAGGGGACTTCAGAGGTTGCATTATATAATCATTCTTGCTGTACAATTTCCACCACTTAAGATGCTTCCACCTCAATGGTGTGGATGCGCAAACTGAAACACTGGCACCAGCTAATTTGAACAACACAAAAACATCACTCCAAGTGTTAGAGACTGTGCCTCAGTGTGGGGAGACCAGGCAAATACTGAACTCTAGACTAATAGTGGACAACCAGTGGGAGGCCAATGAAGATCTGGTTGAGATTCCAGAGAGTATATGCAGCCTAGTAAGGACAGTGGAGGGGTCCATTCAGGCCATAAACACTGTGATCTCCCCCTCATCTGCACATATAACTTCGTCCATTGAGAGGTTGATATCTGTTTTCTCTCACTACCTTATTGTGTCTCTTCGGTGTAAGGGTAGAGGAACTTAAGGAGGAAATTCCAACGGTCAGGTCAAAGTGACCAACAGATATAACAACGATAATGGGATGATGGAAGGGAATGCAAAGTGGCCAGGACTAATTAAGGAGGGTTGGTTGTGGGACTAATGGAGGTTACAGCAAATGGGAAGGATTTTAAAGACAAGGATGTAGTTTTAATTGTAAGGTATTTGAAGTGAAATAAGGTATATCTATTAGAATAGGTGCAATCAGAATATGAGGTGCAGATAGTAGAATGGAACACAGTTACTAGGTTTCTTTTTTAATTTATTCACAGCATTTGGCCAGGTGAAAATATTCCCATTATACTGTAAGGTATGAATGATGACGATGAACAAGCAGTAGCTGTGTTATCTTTCCAAATCAGGATGTTATGGTTTGAAGGGAACCTACAGGAGGTCGTGTTCTCATGTAGATGCTGTCCTTGTCTTTCCTGACAGCAGAAATTTCAGGTTTTGAAGATAATGTTGCACGATTTTACAAGTTGCAGCAGTGCATTTGAGGATGATGTGAACTTCTACCATTTATGCCACCAGTGAAGGAAATGAATATTTAAGGATAGATCTGGTGTCAATCAAGAAAGCAGCTTTGGCCTGGATGTTGACAAACTTATTGAGCATTGTTGGAACTGCACCAGTCCGGGCAAGGAAAAAACATTGTTTTCTCTAAACTGAACAGTCGCACAAACATCAAGCAATTGCATGCTGCAACAAATATACCAGGACAACCATGGCAAAGAGAAAAATACTTCTCTTATGGAGATAGTTATTGCTGAGCATTTATCAACCCAAGACAGGATGTTGTTCAGGTCTTACTACATGCCCACACAGTCTACTTCATTTTCTGAGGAAATGCATCATAATATCCTTTTATTGTCACATGTACTCCATTGTAGGAGGACAGTGAAAAGTTTTTACAAATGTCTGTCTTCTTATGGAGACCTTAGATACAAGTAACAAGGTACAATTCTTGGATACAGCAGAGGAATAAAAGTAGTTGCATTATTTACAGAGTTGAAAAATAAGTTAAAAATAGGGCAACATTGAAGGGTTGACGTTATAGTAAGGTAGGAAATTCCAAAAAGACATTACAATGTAGTAGCTCAGTGCAGGGCCTCCATACGTGGTCTGACCACCTACAACAGACCCCAGTCCAACAGCTGTCAAAAATAGAAATTGCTGGAAAAGGTCAGCAGGTCTGGCAGCAGCTGCAGAGAGAAATCAGAGTTAATGTTTCAGATCAAGTGACCCTTCCTCAGAACTGTTCAACACTGGTCAATGATAAGGACCCTGGAGTCTGATCTTTTGATGAAGGGAGTCATTGCTTAAGCAGTTGAAGTTGGTTGGGCCTAGGACACTACCCTGAGAAACTCCTGCAGAGACATCCTGGGGTTTTGGGGAGAATAACACGATTGATCCCCACCAAACACAACAATGTCCCTTTCTGCTGCATATGACTCCAGCAGTGGAGAAATGTTCATGCCCTTGCTCCCCGATTCCCATTGATTTAAATTTTACTCACCACTCTGTTGCCAAATTTAATCAAATGCTACCTCAATATCAAGGGTAGTCGTTCCCACTTCACCTCTGGAATTCAACTTTATTTATTATCTTTTGAATTAAGCCTAAAAATAGATTGGATCTAGATGGACCTGACAGAACTCAAACTGAGTATCATTTAGCAGTGAGTAAGTGCTGCTTGATAACACTATCAATGATATCTTCTTTATTTCCAGAAAGCTGCGAATACCATAATAGTACTGGAACTGCTTGGGTGAGGTGCAGCTAATTCTGGAATACAACTCTGCAGATTTGCTGTTGGAATGATGTTGCTGTGTCCAATGCACTTACTCATTTCTTGACTAATTGAATTGGCTGAAAACTAACTCCTTGAAGTTGGGGACCTGAGAATTGTTCACCATAATTTATGACGCATATGGCAGGTGATATTCATTTGTCATCCACTGACATTCTGCTTTTCAGGCAATGTTAAAAGTGTGCCTATGAAATGGGGTATCATAAAGTACAAGCAGTTTCAGGCTCATCTGTGACCATACCAAAAATAGTCAATGTACACTGGTTGATTACACAAGTAATGTCCTGAGTGAGCTAATCGAGGACACACAGCAGTAACAAAAGTGATCAGTAGCAAAGAGCAGGGCTGTCAGGAAAGAAAAAACACTGCAATTAGATGCAGAAGAACACAGAATCTATGATATCCATTGACAAAGTCTCACGAGTTTAACAAGACTAGGCTTGCTTGCAAAGAATTTGCACATCCTGTGAGTCGTTCATAGTACACACAAAGAAATTCTAGAAGTTTCCCTCTCCCCTGCTGAGTGCCAGTTTGGCATATCAGTTCCCCGAGTCCTTACTGTTTGTTCCCTCCCTCAGTACTATTCTCCATGTCTCATCTCTGATTGACTGACCTCCGCAGTCACCCAACACCATTTCCTGGTACAGAGTGACCATTCTTCTCCTGCAGCACACACCATCCCAGATTAACTGCCCTTCCTCTCTGCACTATTTCCTGGTTCAGATTCATTACACCTTCCTTCAGTAGTAATGACCCACCCAGGCTGACTGATTCCTTCCATCAGTGCCAGTTCCAGCTCAAATTAATTGTCCCCCTCCCTCAGCACCAATCCCCATCCAAAACTGACTGCCCCCTCCCTCACTGCTCACTTACTTCTCTGTTTCATTTAGATGAGTTCTTTCTCAATCAAGTGTTTTCAAGACATGCTCCAGTATTTATGACGTGAGCTGGATATTAGGCGCTGTCACTGGATATCTGACTCACTCACTATGTGGGAGGACAAGTCATGCAGGAAACAATGTTCAACAGAGCCAAAATTATGGGTTTGAGCACAGGAGTCGGTTTGAGAAACTGTTCAGAAGTATTCAGGTTCGGTTTCATCTTGAATAAACAACTGATTTTTATTAACCACTTGAGAACTGCAGCATTTGGATTTGCAGGGAAACCCTTCAGACTGAAATCAAGCACAGGGCTCTTTATCCTTAATGGGAAGTACCGACATTAGTGTAAGAATTCTCCTGTGGAATTGCTGACCTAAAATACTGGTGACTAAAACTTCATAAATGCAAACTGTGTCCAGTTGTATAAAGTACAGTGAGTTTGAGTTGAATCATTTATGTTGAGTCAGCTGTGGATCAATGGGTTCTTTTCCTGCCTCAATCATTTTAAGTCAGAACAATGTTGTTTTAAGTTCCACTCCAGAGACTTGATAAAAAAATTTAATGTCTCATGTAGTACTGAGTAGGTGCCATACTGGTGGAAGTGAAATCTCTGAGTAGTGGAAATGCCTCCATTTGCTCTCTGAGGTGAATGCTACCCCATTTTCTCAATTGAAGGAAGCATTGGGAAAATCATCCTGAATGTAACTAAACTTGTCAAGTGGTTAATTCCTGTGCACAAAATGCCAGCTGAGCTTTCTTGCACTCTACCAGTGACTACAATTCATTGATATGAAATACTTTGGATGGTCCTCAGGATGAGATAAGACGCTGTATCTAAATGTTGGTTCTTTGCTTAATCACCCTCTGTGTACACTGAGTGCAGTTTGTACCTTGCCTGAAGTTCACACTGTGAGACAAATCTGAATACTTCATTGGGTAAATGGGTTACACATTTGGTACCTAAGCAGGTTTCAATTGTGGACTACACTGAGCAATGGAGTCTCCACTAGATGGCATAAGGGCAACTGCAAGTGGTCTCTGTGCCTCTGTTGGAGGCGGAAAACTGACAGGGGGTTTCTACTCCTGATCAGTAAGGATTGGAAAGGGGGTATGCTTATACATGCAAGTGTTTGTGTCATGAGGACAGGATTACTCTCAATGTAATACATTATGCATTTGAATGTCTGCATTGTCTGTATCCAATAAAAGGAATTTGTATTTATAAAGCATTTTTCACAATATTCTGATATCCTTTATGGTTTTAAAGTGTAGTCTCTACAGTCATGCAAGAAAGGCAGCAGTATTTTTGCACAGCAAGATTCCACAAAAATTGCACTAAAATTTGGGTTTGTGCTAGCGAGGTTATATTGCATCATTGAGTTGTGCCATGGGATCTTTATCAAGATGGCAGATGAATCTTCAGCTGAATATTTCATCAGAAAAGGTGCACCTCCTTAGTTCTACACTAAACTTAGATAATGAGTTCAAATCGTAAGACCCTGGATTTGATTATTACGCTCCCATAAGCAGATGGGATAATGGTCAGAAAATGTGTGATTTAGGGCCTGATACTGGGGAGTAGCATTAGAATTACTGCAACACTGTACATTCACATTTATCTTAGGAACTCTGATCTGAGTGCCTGTAATCACACGCACTAATCTGGTTAATCATACGCACTAATCTGGTTAGACCTGTAGCATAAAAGAGCTGCCTTGACATCTGTAGTGAAATCAATTGAATGGGATATTTACTATCTTGAATCTAGTTGTTGTTGTGGTTCTGTTCGCTGAGCTGGAAGTTTTTGTTGCAAACGTTTCGTCCCCTGGCTAGGCGACATCATCAGTGCTTTGGAGCCTCCTGTGAAGCGCTTCTTTGATGTTTCTTCTGGTATTTACCGGAAGAAACATCAAAGAAGCGCTTCGCAGGAGGCTCCACAGCACTGATGATGTCGCCTAGCCAGGGGACGAAACGTTTGCAACAAAAACTTCCAGCTCGGCGAACAGAACCACAACAACGAGCACCCGAGTTACAAATCTTCGCACAAACCTTGAAGTTGTGTTGCCATCTTCCAAAGTCCACCCCTTGCTTCCTTTCTCTCTTTCTCTCCCTTCCACTCCTACTCCTCCTCAAAGTTCACCCCTCCATTTGCCTCCTCTCCCATTGCCTTTCCCTGCTACCCTTCCTCTACCCTTTACCTCTCATCTCCCCGCACACTCATCAGATTGTAATTCCAGAAACTCCATTTGCTATACGGGTAACTCAGATCAATTGGCAACTCCAAGAAACAGCACCCTGTGATAGAAATGGCACTTCCCCAAAGGTTAGAAAGAGTTAACTCAGGTCAACATGCACACACTTTTCAAGTCCTTGCTGATGTTGTCAGGAAGCAGGAGAGGTGCCAGCAAAAGCACAACCTTATCTCAGAATGGAGCAATAATTACTCTCCCTCAGGGCGGACTTTGAAATTTATGACTGACGAGCATAGTTAAAGAACTGCACAATATCTTGATGACAGCTGGGAGGATCTGGTGCTGACACGTGCCAGGGTTACATTCCATTGCCTTCGTTCAGCCTGTAAAGCAGAGAACTTTATGTTCCGTGGCAAAGAAATGGATTCCATGTAGTTCAGGGGCGCGGCATCAAATCAGGAAACATGACAGCTAAAAACAAAAAGCTTGAATGTACTGGAATTATTGAACAGGCTTGTCAGCTTCAGCAACAGTAATAATTCAGGTAGACAGAAATTGGTGAGTTGCTCACATTTAAAATAATCTTGGCTGATAATATATGAACAAAAAAAACTCCATAAATCAGAACCCAAGTGATAACTGAAAGTGCAGGTGCAAAACCTTGTAGTTTTGAGTACTCACTACTGAGCAAAGATCTTGTGAAGAAGTTGAGACTAGAACCATGTCAATCATAAGCTCATATAGTGCAACATGAGAGCCTCCTGAATCCTGAGTACCTGATGTGATGTCAGGGTCAGAATTTGTTGCCCATCCTAAACTGTTTGAACTGAGTATTTTTTTTACTTCTTCATGGGATGTGGGCAATATTGGCTGTACCAGCATTTATTGCCCATCCCTAATTGCCCTTGGTAGACAGTGGTAGAGAGCTGCTTTCCTGAAGTGCTGCAGTCCATCTGCTGTGGTAAACACATAATACTATTAAAGCAGGGAGTTCCAGAATTTTGACCCAGCAAAACTGAAGGGACAGCAACATATTTCCAAGCCTTCTAAGACCAATTCAGAGGTCATTTAAGAGACAATCACGTTACTATGTTTCTGGAGTCACATCTTGGTCACCCCAAGGGAGAATGGAAGAAATCATTTCTAGAACTGTATCAGTGAACCATGTGAATTTTTACAATGATCAATAAGACTTTTGTAGTCGCCATTACTGAGACTAGTTTTCAATTCCAAATTAATTCTAGAATTATAAACTGAATTTAAAATCCAACAGCCATTATATTGCCACAGCATTAGCCTAGACCCAGAATTACCAGTCTAGTGAGATTTCATTTGTCCATCTACTGTCAACAAACTCCTCAAAAAGCAACTGTTGGGCCATGCGTAAACAATGACTTTCACAATAAATGAGGATGAAAATTTGTTCTAACCATATGGAATACAGTTCTAGATTATACCCTGATGATACACTTCCAGAGGACTCCTATAAATAATAATACCATACTTTACAAGGACACTGTAAATAAAAGCACACTAGCAAAATTAAAGTAAATGGGATTTATGAGGAAAACTGGTCACTGATTGGGAGTCATTCTCATAGCATTAGGGAAGGTGATTATGGTCAATCAGCTCAGCACCAGGACATCATCCCAGATACTTCTCAGCACGTCTCAAGCCTAAATATCTTCAGCTGCTTCATCAATGACATATTCTCCATCATAAGGTCAAAAGTAAGGATATTCACTAATAACTGCACAACCTTCAAAACCAATTGCTACTCCATAGGTAATGAAGCAGACTTATGCTAGCAATAGATAGACAATGTTCAGACTTGAGCTGATAAGTGGCATTGTAGACAAGTGCCATCCCCATGAGAGATAATCTCATATTCTCCCATATGATGGCTTTAGCATCACTAAATCACCATCACCAACATCTTAGGTGTTAACATTGATCCAGAAACTGATCCAGACTAACCATATAAATACTGTGGCCTCCAGACAGGTCAGAGACTGGGAATTCTGCTGCAGATAACTCACTGCTTGTCTCTCCAATGCCAGTCCACTATCTATAAGGCACAAGTTAGGAGTCTGATAGAATACTTCCTATTTGCCTCGATAGGTGAACCTCCAACATCACTCAAGGAGTTCAATGCCACGTCAGCAAAAGCAGCACATTCGACTGGCACACTATTCATTATCTTAAACATGGAATCCCTCCAATGCTGTATAATGGCAGCAGAGTATAACATGTGCAAATTACACTGTAGCAACTCACCAAGATTCCTCTCATAACTTCTTGTAAACCTGTGACTTCTACCACCTAGAAGGACAAGGACAGCAGATGCATGAGAGCACCTCAAGCTGCAAGCTCTTCTCCAACACACACCATCCTCATTTAGAACTATTTTATCATTTCTTCACTGTCATTGAGTCAAAATTCTGGAATTCCCTTCTTACCTTATAATATAGTTAAAGCTACACAGAATAATTTCAGTTCAAAAAACATGGCTGCCATCAACTTCTCAACAGCAATTAGGGATGAGCAACAAACGTTACGCAGCAATGCTCACATTCCATGAAAGGATCATTTTAAAAATATTTCTTGAGTACCCTAGTAAATGGGACATTTTTCAAGGTTCCCTGCAAATAATCATACAGTCCTTCATCTGCATAAAGTAACAGAATGTAGGTGATATGGTGATACTGTTCCAAGGCTGTCTCCTCCTAAAACTGAGAAGGCGATAGAAGTTTGGATTTGTTCCAAGACTATCAATCTACATTGGGATTTACAAACATTGATAGCTACACCTCTGCTCATCTTGTCCCCATATAGTCTGTACATGACACTGCTTCACTGTCGGTGAAATGATTTATTGTATAGGTCAATGTTGCATTTTTTTTCAGTTCAGCTCTGCTTTGCAATACATTTGCTTGAACTTTTGTGTTTTTCCATAACTTCTCCCCACGTTCACTGAAGGAGTAAGTGATTCTGGCCTATTTGCGAGTTTGCTATAAGGCCAATCTTATACAGCATGGTCTAGATTAGAGTGGTGCTGGAAAAGCACAGCAGGTCAGGCAACATCCGAGGAGCAAGAAAATCGACGGTTCAGGCAAAAGCCCTTCATCAGGACCTGTAGGAACCCTGGTCTATATAATGACAAATGAATGCCACTTGTAATCAACAGCACTAGAGAACCTCATGGCCAATTTCTTAGTCAGACATCAAGAAAAGGGACCTCATTTGACTGCTCCATTTTAAACTTGAATTTGAGTGCTGATGAAGTCCATTAAGACACTGATAGGATTTTTTTTACATGCAAGTGTGGATTCAAAGGTAGAACCATATCAGAACGATGGATCAGATAGGAGGCTAGGTGTCATTTCATGCAGGACTTGTGTAAAGAGTGTGTAAAGGATTATTCTGAAGATCAATTTAGGTTTGTCTTTCATGCTAGCAGAATGGCACCCTTGCATGTACTCAAAGCTGCATATATTAATACAGAGGGCCCTTTTTTTGAAAGCAAGAAGAACATGCACACACACTGCTTGTTTCGACAACAAAACAGGTGACAGTCATTCTTTGATTATTTTCTAAAGGACAATATCTTGATCAATTAATTTTAACTTTCCTTCTTTAAAATTTAAATGAAGTTTGGCAGTTAATTTTCAGTCATAGTTAAAATCTGCATTCTCCATGGCAATGCCTCTACCAATCACAGCCCACTTACCAAACAACACTCCCCTCTCATACAGTATAAACACTGGTTTTATTTTCCTTTAGTATTTCTTGCATATTTTTCTGATGAATTTCAACAAAATATTGTCTTTTTCAGTAATAGGTTGACATATGCATTAATTTTCTTTTACTGGTGATCATATACTTTACATAAAAACATTATTGTTCAATTGATTCTGCAAATTTTATATTCCCCACTTTAGGCCTCACTGACTTCCATATGAAATCATAGAATTATCCCAAATTTGGAGGTGCTTCAGAATAAGTGACAGCTACTGGTTGTTAATTTACAGAAAATCACTTTCTCCTTACATTCAACATAAAACACATAATTTCTGCGGCACATTTCAACCTGAGCTAAAATTCAGATTCAGTTATAGATTTCCCACAGGGTTGACTCAATGTTTACTGCAGCTGGACTGACTCACTGTCACTAAGGAGGAGATGTAGTCACAATGCTCCTCCTAGTGCTTAAATTCATGTATTACAGATTTTTTTCATTCAGCTCACAATGGAGCATATTTGAATACAGTATATTGTAAAACGGAAGGGGCGAGATCACAATATGCAATTAACTCTCGCCTGTTCATAGTAAAGTCAGGATTAGAGTGGTGCTGGAAAAGCACAGCAGGTCAGGCAGCATCCGAGGAGCAGGAAAATCGAAGCCCTTCATCAGGAATGACGCAAGGAGCTTCCAGGTTGGAGAGATAAATGGGAGGGGAGTGGGGCTGGGGAGAAGGTAGCTAAGAGTGCAATAGGTGGATGGAGGTGGGGATGAAGGTGATAGGTTGGAGAGGAGAGTGGAGTGGATAGATGGGAAGGAAGATTGGCAGGTAGGACAGGTCATGTGGATGGTGCTGAGTTGGCAGGTTGGAACTGGGGTAAGGTTGGGGGAGGGGAAATGAGGAAACTGGTGAAATACATATTGGTGCGCTGGGGTTGAAGTGTGCCAAGCCAGAAGATGAGGCGTTCTTCCTCCAGGCATCGGGTGTTGAGGGAGTTGTGGTGGAGGAGGCCCAGGACTTGCATGTCCTCGGCAGAGTGGGAGGGGGAGTTGAAATGTTCGGCCACAGGGCGGTGGGTTTGATTGGTGCGAGTGTTCCGGAGATGTTCCCTAAAGTGCTCTGCAAGAAGGCGTCCGGTCTCCCCAATGTAAAGGACACTGCACCGGGAGCAAAGGATACAATAAATGATATTTGTAGATGTGCAGGTGAAACTTTGATGGATGTGGAGGCTCCTTTGGGGTCTTGGATGGAGATGAGGGGGGAGGTGTGTGCGCAGATTTTGCAGTTCCTGCAGTGGCAGGGGAAGATGTCAGAAGGGGAGAGTGGGTTGTCGGGGGGGCATGGACCTGACTAGGTAGCCACAGAGGGAATGGTCTTCGCAAAAAGCGGATGGGGTGGGGAGGGAAATATATCCCTGGTGGTGGGGTCCACTTGTAGATGGTGGAAATGTTGGCGGATGATACAGTTTATGCAGAGGTTGGTGAGGTGGAAGGTGAGGACCAGGGGGTTCTGTCCTTGTTGAGGTTGGAATGGTGGGGTTTGAGGCTAGAGGTGCGGGACGTGGATGAGATGCGTTGGAGGGCATCTTCAACCATGTGAGAAAGAAAATTATGGTCTTTAAAGAAGGAGGCCATCTGGTGTGTTCTCTGGTGGAGCTGGTCCTCCTGGGAGAAAATACGCCGGAGGAATTGGGAATACGGGATTTTTGCAGGAGGTAAGGTCGGAAGAGGTGTAATCCAGGAAGCTGTGGGAGTTGGTGGGTTTGTACAAAATGTCAGTGCTAAGTCTGTTGTCATTGATGGAGATGGAGAGATCCAGGAAGGGGGGTGTGGAGGAGGGGTCAAAGATGATTCAGGTGAATTTAAGGTCAGGGTGGGATGTGTTGGTGAGGTTGATGAACTGCTCAACCTCCTCGTGGGAGCACGAGGTGGCACCAGATGCAGTCATCAATGTAGCGGAGGAAAAGGTGGGGAGTGGTGCCGGTGTAACTGCGGAAGATGGTTTGTTCTATGTAGCCAACAAAGAGACAAACATAGCTGGGGCCCATGCGGGTGCCCATGGCTACATTGCACCTCAGCCTCTGACGCTTCAGGGAAAACAGCCCCAGCCTGTTCAGCCTCTCCCTATAGCTCAAATCCTCCAATCTTGGCAACATCCTTGTAAATCTTTTCTGAACCCTTTCAAGTTTCACAACATCTTTCTGATAGGAAGGAGACTGCAATATTCCAACAGAGGCCTAACCAATGTCCTGTACAGCCGCAACAGGATGTTCCAACTCCTGTACTCAATGCTCTGACTAATAAAAGAACCATACCAAACGCCTTTTTCACTATCCTATCTACCTGCGACTCCACTTTCAAGGAGCTATGGACCTCCACTCTAAGGTCTCTTTGTTCAGCAACACTCCCAAGACCTTACCATTAAGTGTATAAGTCCTGCTAAGATTTGTTTCCCCAAAATGCAGCACCTCGCAGTTATCTGAATTAAACTCCATCTGCCACTCCTCAGCCCATTGGCCCATCTGATCAAGATCCCATTGTAATCTGAGGTAACCTCCTTCGCTGTCCACTACACCTCCAATTTTGGTGTCATCTGCAAACTTACTAACTGTACCTCTTATGCTCACATGCAAATCATTTATGTAAATAACAAAAAGTAGTGGACCCAGCACCAATCCTTGTGACACTCCATTGGTCACAGCCCTCCACTACCGCCCTCTGTCTTCAACCTTTGAACCAGTTCTGTATCCAAATGGCTAGTTCTCCGTGTATTCCATGAGATCTAACCTTGCTCACCAGTCTCCCATGGGGAACCTTGTTGAATGCCTCACTGAAGTCCACATAGATCACATCTACTGCTCTGCCCTCATCAATCCTCTTTGTTCCTTCTTCAAAAAACTCAGACAAGTTTGTGAGACATGATTTTCCTGCACAAAGCCATGTTGAATATCTTTAATCAGTCCTTGCCTTTCCAAATACATGTACATTCTATCCCTCAGGATTCCCTCCAACAACTTGTCCACCACCAATATCAGGCTCATTGATCTATAGTTCCCTGGCTTGTCCTTATCACCTTTCTTAAACAGTGGCACTACATTAGCCAACCTCCAGTCTTCTGGCACCTCACCTGTGACGATCGATGATACAAATATTTCAGTAAGAGGTCCAGCAATCACTTGCCTAGCTTCCAACAGAGTTCTAGGGTAAACATGATAAGGACCTGGGGATTTATCCACTTTTATGTATTTCAAGACATCCAGCACTTCCTCCTCTGTAGTATGGACATTTTTCAAGATTACACCATCTATTTGCCTACATCCTATATCTTCCATGTCCTTTTCCACAGTAAATAATGATGCATTATTCCTGCGGCTCCATACAAAGGCCGCCTTGCTGATTCTCCTCCCTAGTTACCCTTTTGTCCTTAAGGTATTTGTAAAAATCCTTTGGATTCTCCTTAACACTGTTTGCCAAAGCTATCTCATGTCTCCTTTTTGCCCTCCTGATCTTCCTCTTAAGCATACTTCTCCTGACTTTGTTTCTCAATTTCCTTCTGACTATTAGGGGGTCTATAATACAATCCCAATAAGGTGATCGTCCCTTCCTTATTTCTCAGTTCCACCCAAATAACTTCCCTGGATGTATTTCCAGGAATATCCTCTCTCAGTACAGCTATAGTGCTATCCCTTAACAAAGACGCCATTCCCAATCCTCTCTTGCCTCCCTTTGTATCCTGGAACATTAAGTTGCCAATCCTGTCCATCCCTGAGTCATGGTTCTGTAATTGTTATGATATCCCAGTTCTATATTCCTAATCCTGCCCTGAGTTCATTTGCCTTCCCTGTTAGGCCCCTTTAATTGAAATAAAAGCAGTTTAATTTATCAGTCCTACCTTACTCTCTGCTTTGTCCCTGCCTGCCCTGACTGTTTGATTCGCTTCTGTTCTCAAATATACCAGTCTCAGATTGATCTCTTTTCTCACTATCTCCCTGGGTCCCATCCCCCACCCCCAACCTTACTAGTTTAAATCCTCCTGAGCAGCTCTAGCAAATTTCCCTGCCAGTATATTAGCCCCCTTCCAATTTAGGTGCAATCCATCCTTCTTGTACAGGTCACTTCTACCCCAAAAGAGATTCCAATGATTCAAAAATGTGAATCCTTCTCCCATACCCCAGTTCCTCAGTCATGCATTTATCTGCTCTGTCATCCTATTCCTGCCCTCACTAGCTCTTGCACAGGGAGTAATCCAGATATTACTATTCTCAAGGACTTCCTTTTTAAATTCCTGCCTAACTCTCTTGTAATCTCCCTTCAGAAGCTCAACTGTTTCCCTTCCTATGTTGTCGGTTCCAGTGTGTACAATGACCCCCTGCTCCTCTCCCCCTTGAGAACATTCTGCACCCTCTCTGGACATCCTTGATCCTGGCACCAGGGAAGCAACACACCATTTCTGATTTTTCGCTGCTGACCACATAAACGTCTGACAGTACCTCGGACTAGAGAGTCCCCTAACACAATTGACTTCTTGGAACCCGACATACCCCTCATTGCGTTAGAGCCTGTCTCGATACTAGAAGCTTGGCTGTTCGTGCTATGTTCCCCTGAAAATCCAGCACCCCCTACATTTTCCAAAACAACATGCTTGTTTGAAATGGGGATAGCCACAGAAGACTCCTGCACTAACTGCCTACCTCTCTTACCTTTCCTGAAGTTAATACATCTATGTGATTGTATCTGCGATTTTTCCCCCTTCCTATAACTGCCATCCATTACATCCCCTTGTTGTAAATTCCTCATCGTCTCTAACTGTTTCTCCAATCAATCCATTCGATCTGATAGGATTCACAACCAACAGCATTTATTGCTGATGTAATCCTCTAAACTCTCCCCTAAAATCCCACATCTGACACTAAGAGCATATCACTTTACTAAAGCCATTTTTGCTCCTTCATAATCTACAGACCCAGAAAATAGCACCACCCTATTCCTCTATAAAACACTGCTCCAGATTAAATTAATAGTTATGGCTTATATTTTAAGTTTAATCAAGAGATATAGCTCAATAAAACATATGATCAAGAAAGAGCCCACTCTTCCCATTACTGCAGACTTACTGTAAGGCCAGGCTTAAATATTCACTTCTGTTTCTGTGCTGTGACTTCTCCCAAACAGGTTCCTCCAAGATTAGTTGTGAATTTCACTGTTTGTTAATTTTCCCAGATGCACTCCAATGTCCAGCAATACATGAATTCAAACAGCAAAGGCATTAACTGTGCAGGTTCACTGCTGTGTCAGTTTCTCTCTCTCCTGCAATGACCTCACGATGTGCTTCCTTTGTCTGTTCTTCTCCCTGTTAAAACTGCTGTTGTTTTGACTCTTTTCCTTCAAAGTTCCAAAACAAATCAACAGCATATTAAACAGTAATTGCTGCGCCTGGAATTCGAGGAAATCACTTCCAACACCTAAAATACCTCAAAAAAGGAGCAGCTGTTATAGCCAGAAATTTTTCCCATCCTCCATCTTGGATTACCGAGAATCCTCTTGTTAGCAGAAAGCCCAAAATCAATCAGGTTTGCACCAGTTAAGGTCAGGCCATAACAAAGGTGAGATGAAGTCTGTCTTCATTGAAAATGGTTATAGAAGATTGAACAATAGAAGGCGTGGAAATGGAGCAACAAGGTATGAAACGCAATAAGTCTCCTCATGAGCGTACGTAGCCAATGTCAAAGCATAACTCGAGTTTCTGTAGTAATGCAGGAAATCGCACCTCAGCAGCGGCAAAAAATGGTCGAACTTATGGGCCCATCGGACTTTGCTTTGGTCAGAGAGAAATGATTGCTATTCCTCAGACCTGGGTATTCTGCTGCAAGGAGGCAAATTCGCCATCTCTCTGAAGTCAAGCAGGTGGTGGGTGGGTGCCTCCTTGTAGTAGAAATAATGTACAGAAACTTCTCTGAGACTAATTAATGTGTATGCCCTGGTGATAAAGAGTGAGTGTCTGATCATCCTGCAGCAGCATCCACTGAATCCATAAGGAAAGGTATCACCACCCTCATCTATAAATGGAAGGGGGAGAATAAGGAAATCAAAAATTGGCAACCAATTTCAGTGCTGAATGCAGACTACAAAATCATGAACTGGGTTTGGTCTGCTCTGGGATCAGTGATTCACCCTGAACAAACCTGTGCTGTACTAAGCAGGTCAATTTCTGACAGTCTCAAATTCCTCAGGGATACGACCACCTATATGCAGGACAGAGGAGTGGACGCCTGCCTCATCAGCCTGGACCAGGAGAAGGCCTTTGACAGGATATCGCACACCTACATGAGGGACATGATGTCCAAAAAGGGCTTTGGGAGGGATTCACAATTGGATCCAATTGCTCTACACTGATATAGTTAGCGCAATCTCAATCAATGGGTGGGAACCAGAAAGCTTTCCAATCAGATCTGGAAAAATATATTTTCTTAATCAACCAATCAGAGATGTTATTATACAAACCTAAAGCAGGTGAGACTTGAATGTGGGTCTCCTGGCTCAGGGGTAAGGACAAGAGCACTAAGGGTCAATCAGAACAGCCTGAGAATTGAATGAGAGCAGGTGATGTTCGTTGGATATTGTATTGGTAACCCTGTCTATAGTGGCTCTTGGGGTGCATTGGAAGTGTCCCTACCTATAAACCAGGAGGTTTGGATTCTTGTGGGTGTTTGGTGTTTGTAGGTCAGCATAGACACACCCTCCTTGTGGGTCCTTATTGTACTAAAATATGTTGAGATTTCTCACAACCTTATTTGTTTTTGGAGGTCCTCTCCACAGATCCCAGCTTTTTTATTTAGTTTTTCTAATCAGCCTGTTCAGAGATGTTATTATACAGCTCTGCACCAGGTGGGATTTGAACCCAGGTCAACTAGGAGAAAGTGAGGACTGCAGATGCTGGAGACCAGAGTTGAAAAGTGTGGTGCTGGAAAAGCGCAGCAGGCCAGGCAGCATCCGAGGAGCAGGAAATTTGACGTTTTGGGCATAAGCCCTGAAGAAGCAGGGCATAAGCCCAGCACCACACTTTTCAACTTTGAACCCAGGTCCACAGGTAAGGATATTTTCTAATCAACATGTTCAGATGTGTTATGACATATGTCTGGATCAGATGGAACTTTGTTATCAAATAAGGTTGGTTAGGAGATATTAGAATATATAATCAAAAGTTTAGGCAAAGAGCTTTTTTGTAAGAAAACATTTTAAAAGGGGAAATGTAAGAGTTCATCCAGAGAGTATGGGAAATTTCAGATCTTAGAACCCTTGCCAGCTAAAGGCACAGCCACCAATTTAGGACCAATTTAGAGAAGTGAATATTTAAGAGACCAAATTGGAAGATTCATAGGAATCTCAGAGTGTTGTTGTGCTGAAGGAGATTACAGAGATAGGGCAAGGCAAGGACATGGTAGGACTTGAAAACAAGGAAGATAAGAAACTTTAAGATTGAGACATTACTTAATAAGGAGCCAAAGTAACTGAACAAACACAGATTGATAGGTACCTGGGAGCTGTTATGAGTTAGATTATAGGGAGTAGAATTTTGGATGATTTTAAATTTACAGCATGTAGATGTTTGGAGGCCACCTATGCAACCACTGGAGCAGTCAGCTCTAGAGGTAAGAGAGAAATGGGTTTGAGGAAATGAGTTGATGTAGAAACAGAATCGGATGTTGTTAGAAAGATGGATGAAGAAGATTTTATTCATGGTACTCATATGTGGTCAGATGTCATCTCAGTCAATTGTCAAGAGGCTAATTCAGCCTCAAGCTCTCACAAAGAGAGGAATGGAGTTTGTGATGGGGCCAATGTCTTCAGTTCTCATAATATTTAGAGTCATAAAATTATACAGTGCAGAAACTGGCCTTTCAGCCCACTGTGTCTATGCTGACCTACAATCACCAAACACCAATCTACACTAAATCTGTTTACCTGCCTTTGGTCCATAGCCTATTATGGAGGAGAAAGTGAGGACTGCAGATGCTGGAGATCAGAGCTGAAAATGTGTTGCTGGAAAAGCACAGCAGGTCAGGCAGCATCCAAGGAACAGGAGATTCGACGTTTCGGGCATAAGTCCTCCTTCAGGATTCCTGAAGAAGGGCTTATGCCTGAAACGTCGAATCTCCTGTTCCTTGGATGCTGCCTGACCTGCTGTGCTTTACCAGCAACACATTTTCAGCCATAGCCTATTATGCCCTAGCATTTGAAGTGCTCATCCAGATGCTTCTTAAATGTGTAAGAGTGCCTGCCTCACCAGCCTGTCAGCAGCACACTTCATATTTCTACCATCATCTTGGTGAAAAAGGATATGTCTTTGCACAACAGTAACAATGGTAGTTCAGATGCAGGAAGTTAAACCATTGCAGTGGATACTGTGGCTATGTCCAGGTAGAGAGGAAAGGAGCCGAGTGAATGCAGTCTCACCCAGCTAGATGGAAGTGGAGAGACATTGATGGAGAGTGATGTGGTCAACCATGTCATAAGGTGCAGGCTGGTCAAGAGGGCAGAAGGGCTAATTTACCTTTGTCACAGTCTCACGTGATATTGATTATGACTTTGATATAAGCTGATCTAGTGCTGTGTTTGAGATGCATGTCTGTTTGTAATGTTTCAATCTTGGAGTTCTAGGAAATTTGGGAGGCAACAGCGCATACTCAAAGTCATAAGGGGAAAAGGGAAGTTGGTGATGAGGCAGTAGATTTCAAGGCTAGAGGGTTGTAAGTTTTGTTTTGAGAGGAGGGGAAGATTAAGGTAGTTTTGAAGTGGTGGGGTGGGGCACCAGTGCCAGGGGAGAGAGAATAATCTCAAATATCAGCGAATGTGGGAGCAGGGATGGAAGCTGGATGGTCATCCATTTAGCTGGAATAGTTTGGTCACGTGGACAAACTACACTTGGAAAGGGCATGACAGGACACAACAAAGCTGCTTAAGGAACATGCCAGGGTATGGGGGAATCTATAGACACACCCCATCCACCTGGACACCCCGTGCAGGCCTCCTACCCGCCCTCGACCTCTTTATAGCCAACTGCCGCCGTGACATCAACCGACTCAACCTGTCCACCCCTCTCACCCACTCCAACCTCTCACCCTCAGAACGTGCAGCCCTCCACTCCCTCCGCTCCAATCCCAACCTCACCATCAAACCCGCAGACAAGGGAGGCGCGGTGGTAGTTTGGCGCACTGACCTGTACACCGCTGAAGCCAAACGCCAGCTCGCGGACGCCTCCTCTTATCGCCCCCTTGACCACGACCCCACCTCCCACCACCAAACCATCATCTCCCAGACCATCCAGGACCTCATCACCTCAGGGGATCTCCCATCCACCGCCTCCAACCTCATAGTCCCACAACCCCGCACCGCCCGTTTCTACCTCCTGCCCAAAATCCACAAACCTGCCTGCCCCGGCCGACCCATTGTCTCAGCCTGCTCCTGCCCCACCGAACTCATCTCCCAATACCTCGACACGGTCCTGTCCCCTTTAGTCCAAGAACTCCCCACCTACGTTCGGGACACCACCCACGCCCTCCACCTCCTCCAGGATTTTCGCTTCCCCGGTCCCCAACGCCTTATTTTCACTATGGACATCCAGTCCCTGTACACCTCCATCCCCCATCACGAAGGACTCAAAGCCCTCCGCTTCTTCCTTTCCCGCCGCACTAACCAGTACCCTTCCACTGACACCCTCCTTCGACTGACTGAACTGGTCCTCACCCTGAATAACTTCTCTTTTCAATCCTCCCACTTCCTCCAAACTAAAGGAGTTGCCATGGGCACCCGCATGGGCCCCAGCTATGCCTGCCTCTTCGTAGGATATGTGGAACAGTCCATCTTCCGCAACTACACTGGCACCACCCCCCACCTTTTCCTCCGCTACATCGATGACTGTATCAGCGCTGCCTCGTGCTCCCACGAGGAGGTTGAACAGTTCATCAACTTTACTAACACCTTCCATCCCGACCTGAAATTCACCTGGACTGTCTCAGACTCCTCCCTCCCCTTCCTAGACCTTTCCATTTCTATCTCGGGCGACCGACTCAACACAGACATCTATTATAAACCGACTGACTCCCACAGCTACCTGGACTACACCTCCTCCCACCCTGCCCCCTGTAAAAACGCCATCCCATATTCCCAATTCCTTCGTCTCCGCCGCATCTGCTCCCAGGAGGACCAATTCCAACACCGCACAACCCAGATGGCCTCCTTCTTCAAGGACCGCAGATTCCCCCCAGACGTGATCGACGATGCCCTCCACCGCATCTCCTCCACTTCCCGCTCCTCCGCCCTTGAGCCCCGCTCCTCCAACCGCCACCAAGACAGAACCCCACTGGTTCTCACCTACCACCCCACCAACCTGCGCATACAACGTATTATCCGCCGCCATTTCCGCCACCTCCAAACGGACCCCACCACCAAGGATATATTTCCCTCCCCTCCCCTATCAGCGTTCCGCAAGGACCACTCCCTTCGTGACTCCCTTGTCAGATCCACACCCCCCACCAACCCAACCTCCACCCCCGGCACCTTCCCCTGCAACCGCAGGAAATGTAAAACTTGCGCCCACACCTCCACACTCACTTCCCTCCAAGGCCCCAAGGGATCCTTCCATATCCGCCACAAGTTCACCTGTACCTCCACACACATCATCTATTGCATCCGCTGCACCCGATGTGGCCTCCTCTATATTGGTGAGACAGGCCGCTTACTTGCGGAACGCTTCAGAGAACACCTCTGGGCCGCCCGAACCAACCAACCCAATCACCCCGTGGCTCAACACTTTAACTCCCCCTCCCACTCCACCGAGGACATGCAGGTCCTTGGACTCCTCCACCGGCAGAACACAACTACACGACGGCTGGAGGAGGAGCGCCTCATCTTCCGCCTGGGAACCCTCCAACCACAAGGTATGAATTCAGATTTCTCCAGCTTCCTCATTTCCCCTCCCCCCACCTTGTCTCAGTCGGTTCCCTCAACTCAGCACCGCCCTCCTAACCTGCAATCCTCTTCCTGACCTCTCCGCCCCCACCCCACTCCGGCCTATCACCCTCACCTTGACCTCCTTCCACCTATCCCACCTCCATCGCCCCTCCCCCTAGTCCCTCCTCCCTACCTTTTATCTCAGCCGGCTTGGCTCTCTCTCTCTTATTCCTGATGAAGGGCTTATGCTCGAAACGTCGAATTCTCTATTCCTGAGATGCTGCCTAACCTGCTGTGCTTTGACCAGCAACACATTTGCAGCTGTGATCTCCAGCATCTGCAGACCTCATTTTTTACTCGAAGATGCAGGAAGGAAGGCCTAGTTTATGTAATCTCTTTCAATATTTGGAGCCCAGATAACATTCTGGTGAATATCCTTTCCAATCTTTGCAAGGCTAAAGGTACAATGTCCTGAAATATAACCGGAATTCTTGAAGTGGTCACATCAGAGCTTTGTACAGCTATCATAAAACTTCCTCTCCGTGTTTGTGAATGATATGCAGTGGACATCAACTGCTTTATCCCCAAAATACTTTTTTCAGCTAAATCTTACCATTTTTTAGTTAAATGTTATTTTTGTTGAGTTTTGTAGAAAATTTGAAACCCAGCAAGTTTACTTGCCCAATCATCCCAAATTTGCATCATTAACTATCAACCCCACTTCATGGTACCCCTCTCATCTGATGCTAGCCCGATTCCACCACTCTGTTGCCATTGTTTGGGAGTCCCAGGATAGACCAGCATCCCTTGCAGCGGCTCCACTTGGAAGCCAGCTGTGGACCTGGTCAAGCGCTGACAATCCGAAATTGCTCTTTGCTATCAACGTAGTACTATAGCAGTCATAACAGCACTTCTCACAGCTTGACAGTAACACAGCTCAAACTGCTTTACACATAAAACAGTACATTCCCACCCCAACTATTGTTTAAGCATCAGGCCACACACCCTACTAGATCATAGCATCTCACAATCCTTTCTACAACCCTGGCCCCAGTGCTCACTGGAGCCTGGCATCTCATCATTGTTCACTGTGGGGCATCAAAGACAATGCAGCCTTCAAATGATTTATAATTGTGACTTAACTTAGAGGAACCAAATGCATTTAGAAATCATACATTTACCCACTCACCGGATACTAAAGAATTGCATGCACTCTCAGAAAGGTCCACTGCTTTTTGTCATCCATATAAATAATTTGGATGTGAATATAGGATATATGG
The DNA here is from genome assembly GCF_020745735.1 of Hemiscyllium ocellatum. NCBI lineage: Eukaryota > Metazoa > Chordata > Chondrichthyes > Orectolobiformes > Hemiscylliidae > Hemiscyllium > Hemiscyllium ocellatum. The sequence continues at coordinate 26,763,212 of NC_083437.1, forward strand.
TTAGTAAGTTTGCACATGACAGCAAAATTGATGGTGAAGTGGACAGCGAAGAAAGTTACCTCAGAGTACAGGACCTTGATCAGATGGGCCAATGGGCTGAAAAGTGGCAGATGAGGTTTAATTTAGATAAATGTGAGATGCTGCATTTAGGTAGGGCCAATCAGGGCAGGACACATACGCTTAATAGTAAGGTCCTGGGGAGTATTGCCAAACAAAGAGACCTTGGGGTGCACGTTCATAGTTCCTTGAAAGTGGAGTTGCAGGTAGACAGGGTAGTGAAAAAGGTGTTTGTTATGCTCGCCTTCATTGGTCAGTGCATTGAGTACAGGAGTTGGGAGACTGTACGGGACATTTGTTAGACCACCTCTGGAATACTGCATTCAATTCTGGTTTCCCTGCTATAGGAAAGATGTTGTGAAACTTGAAAGGGTTCAGAAAAGATTTACAAGGATGTTACCAAGCTTGGAGGTTTTGAGCTACGGAAGGCTGAATAGGCTGGGTCTTCTTTTCCTGGAGCATGGAGTCAGAAGGACAAACTTACATAAATTTATAAAATCATGAGGTTGGGTAAATAATCGAGGTCTTTTCCACACGGTTGGGGAATCTAAAACAAGAGGGCATAAGTTTAAGATGAGAGGGCAAGATTTAAAAGGGACCTAATGTGTCATGTTTTCTTGCAGAGGGTGGTGCTTGTATGGAATGAGCTGCCAGTAGTGAGGGTGGAGGCTGGTACAATTACATTTAAAAGTCATTTGGATGGATATATGAATAGGAAGGGTTTAGAGGGATATAGGCCAAATCCTGGCAAATGGGACTAGATTAATTCAGAATGTCTGGTCAGCATGGATGAGTTGGACCGAAGGGTCTGTTTCCATGCGGTATAGCTCTTACAATTCATAAGTTCTCATTTAACCCAGCTTCCATCTACCAAAACCCAGTGCCAATTAAGTCCTGCTACATGTGTTTTGTCATGCACAAGGGTATGTCCCTCCTGCTTAATATCTTTATCCTCCTCCTTGAAATACTGCACTCACTTTCCAATTTCTTCAGCATTCATCATGTCCCCTTATTGCCTGCTGCAAATCTGCACAGCATATCATGCAGGAATTAAGCAGCACACTCTGTCCAGTGTATACTGAAAGGCTCCACTAGCCCTGTCTGAACAGCAGAACCTTTTCTCTAAAGGCCTATCTGTCATGGACAAGGTTGCATTGTATCTTCACTGCACCTTGGTGAGGGGGCTGAGTAATGAGGTCATCAGCCAAACTGACAGAGGATTGCTCCTGTCCCCCAGTAACTAACTTTATATTACATTTGGATCTTCAAACATAACAGGAAGATAAGATTTCCCAAGGCTGTAAGAGTTGTGGCAGCTTCCAAGATACTGGACAAAAACCTGTATGAAATGGTATTGGTGATCACAGATCATTTGGACATTGATGGAATAAAGTCCCTTTCTATAGACAAACTTTGCAGTGTTGCAATATGGCCTTCTTACCAAGTGTGTGCAGTCAATACTGTCTTGACACGGTGGAAACCCAGCTACGTTACTGATCATACTGCCCAGGTTGCAGCACTGACCTCACCTTGGAGACATGAGATGGTGTGATCTGGCACAGATATCATCGGACATGGCTTTGATGCATTTGTGGCTGGACAATTGAGAGATCCTGCACGGCAGCCCAGTATACCCAATGGAAGGAGCCGGTTGCATAAATGTTCAATGTACTAGTCACCTTACAGCCACTGCGTCAAGATGGTAACCCACTCCTTCAGCTCACAGGTCCTACTGCAGTAGCTGGCATTGTTCAATAACAGGTTGTAGGACATGTTCAGTCTCCAGCAGTGCATATATGCATTCTCTTCAGTCTTCAACACATCTTGAGGGTTCTTCAGCTGCAATTTCTTTATGTGGGGAGGCTACTTAGCTTCCACTTAAGGTGTTACTGCTGCATGCTTTGCTTGCGGTGACCTTCCTCTTCCCTCTTCCTGTGCCATGTTACACTGGGGCCGACTGGACAATATCACCAGTTGGGATGGGTCCATCACTCATTTCGGCAATGAACCTGTTGAGAACATAAGAAACAGAAGAAGCTCTTACCAATAGAAACAGTCAGCAGTTGCATCCCTCACAAATGACAACATGACATTCTTCTTCATAGAGTCAGAAATGTTGCATTCCAACAAAGAGGGCCATGGAATGATTCATTTCACCATTTTGACATTAGATCTTTATTTCAACAAGTATTCCAGCGGTCATGCTGAGAAGGAGTAGTAGCAGAGTGCATGTGCACTTATACCCTTCTTGCCCAACTCCACATCATTATACATAAGAAAGTATTGCATTATGCTTACAGCTCAATGTCCCTTCACCTTGCTTAGCAATGCGTGATGTGGGCCACAGATGCCTATGATTATTTCTGCTTCACAGAGATGTGAAGTCATCATGTACATTGCGCTTGGTCTGGTCATCTGTCCCACTGTTCCCAGAAATCTCCATGTCCCTCTCAACGTAACATTCCCTCGACAGCTCAGTCCCATCAAACACCCACATGTGTTCACCCATCACATCTTACACTCCAGCTATCTTTTCACCCCTGACCATATCTTGGTGAAGACTATCATTGTGCTGCACAGCCCCTTTTGAGGTGATGTATTGAGATAGTGAGATTTTCCCATTACCTGACATGTATGACAGATTTTACAGAATTGCACACAACATCCTTATGAAGTCTTAGTTACGTGAAAAGCCTGTTTATCAATGCTTGAGTTTTCCATATTCCTACATATTCTTCCATACCTTAACAGTACTACTATTTGACGAATAACAATCCATTCCTCATCTAAAGGTCCGTGGAAAATCACTTGCTCATCAGAACTCTATTTTTAATATAACACGGGTGCTGGCAGGTGGGACTAGATTGAGTTGGGATATCTACTCAGCATGGAGAGGTTGGACTGAAGGGTCTGTTCCCATGCTGTATATCTCAATGACTGTATGACTCCAAAACTCTTTCAGTCTCAGTTTATGTTAATTTGCTTGACTCTGGGTTAGGCTTTTTTAGCTACAATTAAAGAAGACTTACCAAACACTTCTTTTGAATTATCTGAATTCTTCAATGAAGTTATGCCTATTGTAACATCTTTTGTGGTATTACTTTGAGCTCTGGAGATGGACTTTGTTTGGTCATTGGCACTGGTCACTGCAGTATATGGAAAAATATCTGCAACTTGTTCTTGCAGCTGTTCCATATCTTTAACCTCACTCAGAGTTTCTGTGATTATAGACGAATTATAGACAATTATAACTTTCACTCTGGCCAAATCATTAACTAAGAGTAAGTCAATGTCATCACGGTTAAATTTCTGAACAACTCCTACTAATTCCAGACATTAAAGATTACATTGATAGGGAATGCTAAGTTAAAGGACAGATGAGGATTTTAAAATTAAAATTGTTCTTGAGCACAGAATTGTTAGGATGGATGATCTAACCGACCATGACACCACAGTACAAGAAGCTATTCATGAGGGGAGACTAAGAAGAAATGTGGCAGTAGTTTGGAGATAATTTACTGAGGGGGAATTGACACTGGTCTTTGTGACAAACAGCACAAGTCCAGATGGCTGAGCTGCCTGTATGGTGTCAGGGTTTGGGATATGTCCTTCGAGCTGAAGAGAAGTTTGCAATGGGGAGCTGAGGATCCAGTTGTCATGGTCTATAGGTAGCAATGACATGGGCAGCTCAAAGAAAATGTCCTGCATGGTCAGTATGAGGAACTAGGTGCCAAATTAAGCAGAACCTCAAAGGTCATAATCTCCGCATTGCTACCTAAGATACATACAAATTGGCCTAGGACAAATCATAATAGAGAGATGGATGTGTGGCTCAAAGACTGCTAAGGGGAAGCAGGTTTGAGCTGACAGGGCATTGGTGCCAGTACTAGGGGAAAGTGGGATCTGTACCAGTGGAATGGGCTCCACCTGAACTGTGCTGAGGCCAGTGTTCTTGCCAAATACATAGCTGTGGGAGTAGATGGGATTTTAAACTAAATAGTGGAGACAAGGAATTGAATATGGAATGAATTGAAAAGTCAAAGAGCAGAATGAAGGCCAATTTAAAAAGATTTTAATACAGGAAATGATAAACAGACTGTGACTGGAAGCAATAAAAAGTACAAGTCAGGGTAACAATCAACAGTTATGGCTAGAATTTATTTTAAGAGTAAAAGGATAAGAATAAAAGTTCTGCATCAGAATGCATGTAGTGTTCAAAACAAAATAAATAAATTGAGAGTGTGAATACAAATGAATAAGTACAGTCTAAGTAGCCATCACAGAGACACGGATACCAGATGTCATGAATTGGGACCTGAATCTTGACTGGTAGAGGAATGTTAGGATTAATAGGATACAAGGAAAGTTTGGAGGATAGCTCTGAAAGTTAGTAATGAATTAGCACAATAGAGAGAGATCATTTCAATTCAGGAAACTGCATTTTTCCAGCTTCTGAATTACTTAGCATCGGTAAGGCAGTTGTAAAATATGGCAAGTTTGGAAAATGAGATTCTTGACATTGAGGAAAGAAATCCAAAAAATGTCCAAGTTTGATGGTGAAATGAGATTCTCACCAGTGAGCAGCAAGAGCCTATTTGTATGTGTTTCATGCCATTAGCACCTACATTTGCCTCAATTATATGTGCTGGAGAAAAACTAGGTAGCAACAATTCCCGACATGAAAGTCAGAGTGACTACCTGGTGGCTCCAGCTTGCGATTTGCTCCTCTTGGCCTCCAAAATCTCGGGATATGTTAATGGGCAGTGATTGCCTGTCCCCCTCCACTTATTCACAAGGTTGGCATTGTGAAGGGGGCAGCTCAACATATAAGATGGAAGGCAATAGTGCATTGGAAGACATGGGTTACTGCAGGAAGGTGGATCATCAACTGTCACTCTCACAACCATCCTGGCTTCGATGAGTGGACATGCAGCACAATGTTTGACATACCTAAACTGTAGGGCTGGGGCTTAGGGGTAACGCTGAGAGATGAAGACTTACAGGAAAGAGTTTGGTGAGAATATGTGGAAGTTTTAGAGGTACATTTCAGATTTGCAGACTGATAATTTAGCAACAGTGCAAGAGTTAGAGAAACAAAGCGAGGGAAGCACAGTTGCACATTGGTTAACCCTGCGCCAAGGACCTGGGTTCGATTCCAGCCTTGGATGACTGTCTGTATAGCATTTGCATGTTCACCCCGTGTCCGTATGGGTTCTGCTGGATAGTCCGGTTTCTTTCCTCAATCCAAACACGTGCTGGTTAGATGAATTGGTCATGCTGAATTGCCCCCGAGTATCCAGGGATGTGCAGATTAGGTGGATCAGTCATGATAAATGCAGAGTTACAGAGGTAGGATGAGCTGGATGCTCTTCAAAGGATAAGTGCAGACTTGATAGGCCAAATCGCTTCTTTCTGCACTGTAGGGATTCTAAGATTCTCGTGTTGTCAGCACATATATGAAAATTTATGTCTTTATTAAATGATGTCATGAAGGAGCAACATTTAAATGAGAACTAGAATGGCTAAGATCAGATCCTGAATACTCCAGACATAACGCTGTGAGGGCAGAAAGAGAAACCATTACAAGTGATTCATTGGCTACAACTAGATAAGAATAAAACCAAGTAGGAGCTGCCCCATTCATTTCAATGAGAAATGTTGAAGGAGGTTGATTGTGCCAAAGACCACAGAAGGATGATAAAGGAAAGTTCATGACTTGGAGGTGCTGGTGTTGGACTGGGGTGGACAAAGTTAAAAATGACACAACACCAGGTCATAGTCCAACAGGTTTATTCGGAAGCACTAGCTTTCGGACCACCGCTCTTTAAGAGGTCACTGTGACCGTGAGTTGTTATGATAGCTGATAAGGACAGAAACCTAGATGGAAAAGTCCAAACACAAGTTCCTGGAAAGATGGGAATGAATTTGGCAGGCCCCAACATATTCTATGACTTTTAAAATGAGATGCAAGTTGGAGATGGGATGGTAGTTTATAAGGAAGTTGGGATTAGGAGACCTTTTTTCAAAGAGAGGTGATGGTGACAGATTTAAAGAAAGAGACTAATAAAAATATCACCTGACATCGGCATCAGGAGAAGTTGGGTGGTGAATACTTCAGTGGAAATAGGATCATGAGAACAGGAAGTGTGTCTCATGGCCTAGATAAACTCAGAGAGGACATGAACAGAGGGAACATATAGAACATTACAGCGCAGTACAGGCCCTTCGGCCCTCGATGTTGCGCCACCCTGTTGTACAAATCTGAAGCCCATCCCACCTACACTATTCCATGTACGTCCATTTGCCTGTCCAATGTTGACTTAAATGCACTTAAACTTGGCGAATCTACTACCGATGCAGGCAAAGCATTCCATACCCTTACTGCTCTCTGAGGAAAGAAACTACCTCACATCTGTCTTATACCTATCTCCCCTCACTTTAAAGTTGTGTCCCCTCGTGTTTGCTGTCCCCATACTTGGAAAAAGGCTCTCCCTGTCCACCCTATCTAACCCTCTGATTATCTTGTATGTCTCTATTAAGTCACCTCTCAACCTTCTTCTCTCTAATGAGAACAGCCTAAAGGCCCTCAGCCTTTCCTCGTAAGACATTCCTTCCATACCAGGCAACATCCTAGTAAATCTCCTCTGCACCCTTTCCAAAGCTTCCACATCCTTCTCATAATGCAGTGACCAGAATTAGGAGGCAAACTAGAGAAAGATGTACATTTTGAGCTATAGGAATGTTGTAGAGGGGAATTCATTCTAGGAAGTTTGACCAGGTAAGCCAGTGGAAGAGAGAGTGATTGAAGTATCTCGAGTTTATTGACAAAGAAGTAAAATCTCCTTGCACTTATTTTAACCGCCTTAAGGCGACTCCATCTACCGTATTTATTTATTAAATTAATAACCAGTCTCTATGAGAATAATTTTACGCAGATAGAGGGCTTTAAATGCAAAACAGATAAAATAAGTATTTTAAGAGGAGTCAAGTTGGGTGGTGAATAAGGTGAAGGATGAAAGGAACAGAAGGGAGTGGTTTAACAAGACAGCTGTAGAAACAAGAATCAAGTAATTATCCTTACTTTCCAATACAATCCTGAACTAAAGAGTTTTGACAGAAAAGAGGAAGATCTAACTGTGTTTTTCATGGTGCAGCAAGGTCTGGAATGGACATGGAAATCATTGTTTGCCAAATTCTTTCATCTGTATGTCCCTTGACATTATGAAGCAGATATGAGGACCATACTGGTGGAAGAGTTACATGAGAGTGAGCAATAGTTTTATTAGGACTAGGGTATCCATCAGAAATGGAAATGAGCTTATGATTGAGCAAAAGTATACCTGCAGAAATTAGTGGCAAACAGATGAACAATGGTTAATGGGTAGGATTTCGAAAATGTAGTTGTGGGTGAAATGGAGAACGTTTTTTCCGCACAGATACAGAAGAAAGTAAGCTCAGGTTGGGGAAGAAGGATGTGGATGGTGAATGATACACAGAAACAAGTTGAGATGGTCTTATCTGTAATTTATATGATGGGACTAGCAAGACCACACCAGATGGCAAAATCAAGGGGTGATTAAGAATAGAGGATGGAGAGTTTACAAGGAGGGAGAAATGGAGTCAGGAACAGGAGATGGCAACATAGTGGGAATATTTGTTGACTGGTCCCCAGGCTAATGTGACACGGGTTTGAATCCCACCACAGCAGATGGTGAAATTCTCCTAATGGCAAACCATTGTCCTTAAAAACCTATCTGGTTCATTCTTGCCCTTTAGTTCCCGAAAGGGAAATCTCTTATCCTTACCTGGCCTGGCCTAGCCTACATCTGACTCCAGATCTACAGCAATGTGGTCACTTTTAACTGTCCCATAAAATCACACAGAGAACCATTCAGTTCAAGGGCAACTAGAGATGGGCAACAAATGCTGGCCATGCCAGTGATGTCTACATCTATTAAGAATAATAAAAGGACACCTTGATATCTGCAGAAACACAATGTCAATTTATACAGAGATGATGTATATAACACAGATAATATACACATGCTTAAAAACTCAAAGAACACGGAGGGTGACGTAAAGGAAAGGATTATTCATCTCTTTGCTGCACAGATTTTCCCTGTTTTAATTCTGCGGGCCCTGAATGTTGAGATTTGTTCTCTGCCCTGCGATTGGTGAATTGGCATCTTATTATCCAGACACAGACTTTGTAAGAAGCAAGGTTTGTGTCTGAGCCTTGCCTTCCCATTGGCTAGTAGGATTGCACCTGCCTCTTGTGCTGGTACTAGTCCAGTGTTAGGATCTGGGCTGCCTTCAGCAGTGCACGCTGCAGTGTGATGGCATAATGCGGGCGGAGAGAGAGAAAGAGAGAGAGAGAGAAATTGAGAAACAATGAGTGACTGAAAAAAGGAAACATGCAGGAGGAGGAGGAGCAGGCCAGAACTCTCCACCCCAGGAACAGGATGTAAGAAGCAGCCTAGCCAGAGGTAATTACACCAATCTCAGACTTAGCTTTTGTGTGCAGGCTGTTGAGAAACATGAGCAGCCTAATCTGGTGAGGAGGTTGGGCGATGGGGTTCCAGTTACGATGCAGTTTGTCTCTCCGTCTCACATGCTTAGACTGCTGTAGGGTGAGGGAGCCTGACTGGCGGAGGGGCTATTGTTAACTCTGGGCATTTTACAGCCTCCTTTTATTCAAAGCAAGCAAGTGAAAATACTGAAACAATGAGAGAGTGTGGGTAAATGGAGTGATCAGACATAACAAGAGCAATCTGCGGGTGACTGCAGTAAATGCAAAATATTTAAATCAAGGTGTGAAATGCTGTTATTTAAGGATGTATGATAATAACTTTCAGGGAGATTGTTTTACACACCAGGAAGAGTTATTGATTCTATTAATTGTTAATTCACAGCAGCATTTTTTTAAAACCATGTCTTAAATTGACAGAATTTTGCAGATTGCTTGTTCGCAGCAGTGTGGCAATGAGAAAGGCGCTACAGAGCTGCTCCATCACAGGCCTGCTATTCCTTCTCCTCTACCTCTTGTATCACTTACACAGGGATCTAAGCAGCAATATATCAGCTCTCCCAGGCAGTCAATTGTGGAAACTGTTAATAACGTCGCCTTGCCTAAAACATCATTCTGTAGAAATCCTGGTTCGTTTTTTCATGATGTATCAGCTTCAGGACTTAAAGCAATCTGATTATACAAGTTATATACATGAGGTTGCAAAATACAGCTAGTTAGAGTTATGAAGCTACTATGTGGCAAATGGGTCATAGTTAGCACATCTCTGTCACAAAAAATCCCTTCTATATTTGTGTGTGAGTGCATGGTAAGTGTGAGACTAAGTGGATTAAGGAATGTGAATGTGTTTGTGAATATAAGTGCATAAACAATTGTGCACAAGTGTGGGAGTGAGTACGACTATATAAAAGAGTGATTGAAGGAATTCAAATGTGACTGTAAGCAAGAGAATGTAGTTTGAAGAAAAACAAAGAACTGTGGATACTGGGAATCTGAAACAAAACATAAATTGCTGGAGAAACTCAGTAGGTCTGGCAGCATCTATTGAAAGAACAATCAAGTTAACACTTCAATTCCAGCGACCCTTCATCACAAAGTTCTGATGAAGGTCACTGGACTCGAACATTAACTTTATTATTCTCTCCACAGATGCTGCCAGGAAATGGAAGTATGACAGTGAGAGTCTGGAGAGAGTGCAAGTGCCCTTAATCCATTCTCTATATCTCTGACCTGGAAGAAGATTAGTAGATAGCTCTCTTTTCTCATTTATTAACCCTGACCAGCTCTCTGCACTCTCCTCCCCTCAACGTCCTTCCCTCACACACCCCTTCCCCCACACAGTCATTTTTGTAGTCATTTTCACTTCTTAATAACTGAAGTCTATTTTCAGTTTCCTGGTCTCCATTGGAATTTGAGTTTAGTTTTTTACACCCAAACAAACTCTGTGTCATAGAAACTGTATCACAGTTTCCCATCTTTTATTGACAGATCCATCTGGGATCACAGTAAGGTTCCCAGATTGGGTGTTCTGACCTCCACAATGTTTTACATGTTGAGACCTCAATCTGAAAGTGTGTGCTGAGCACACTGACCTCAGTTCAACTGGTTTAGGAGTATGGGACAGGGGTATCCCATCTTTTGTCCCACACTCACTATAGATTGGCCTCAGTTGAACCCTTAATATAGTCTGACAGTTAGGTAGAGAAATGCAGAAGGTCTGCACCTGAAAGGGTAACGCTGCACAGATCCTGATTCACTTGCTGAGTGTTTCCTGCAGCAATGGTATTTCCATTTGTTAATGGAAAAGATCAGCCTTCATTTTATTTCTGGAGATAGTGTAGGACAAATCTCTCTGCTCAGTAACATTCCTATTCACCCAATAATTGAGTAAATCTTTCTTTATTCTGCTTCCATATCTGAAGGTTTCCTCTCAAATGGGAGCACCTTGCTGCTGTTACTGTGCCAACTGAACATCCTGAAGCTGGTTTCAGAATGGAGGAATCCTGCCTTGGGTCAGGAGAGCTCAGGATCTCCCTCAGGACATCAGACTCAATAGCACCTCCAGGAGCAAAATTAATCTGAGCAAAATTGAAAAGGATTATTGGAAGCAAAGCCCCTTACCTGACTGCAGGGCCTCTGTTAACCTCTGCCAACAACTGAGTCACTCACACCAAAAGCCTTTGTCCTAATTCTCTGCTGGGCCAACACAGGATGGGTATGACTTTAACCTTTAACGGCTCAACACATAGGGAAAGAGAAATGTCTATTGGATGATCTAGAATTAAATAGAATTGATTGCTCAGGAACATGCCATTCAGTCTAATTGATCCATGTCAGTTTGTATGCTCCATGCTAACTTCCTCCTCACCTACTTCTTTCAATCAATTGGTATTTCTTTTGATTCTCCTCTCCCTCACGTGTTTATTTGAATTTCTCTTACATTAATCCATCTCAACCATGTGAAGATGAATTCCACAATCTACCAATTCTCTGGCTTAAGATGTTTCTCTGGAATTTCCCGTTGGACTGTCTGACATTCATAACTCCTAATTTTGTCTTTGGGGGAGTCTCAAACTGAGAAAACATTTGTCATTTTGAAGGCATTTTTTGGGCCACTCGCAAGGTATGTGTATTTGTGGGGTGGGGGTGGGGTGGGGGCTGTTCCTCTCCAATTCCTCCAATCAGGAGGACTGTTGCAGGAATTAGGGAGCTGCCAGGTAATTTTTAAACAGTTGCTTGTGAATGAGTTATCAAAAACATAACCCAACAGTTTTCTTTCTTTCCTCTGCAGAAAGAAGTTAATCGGAGGAAAGATTCCAGGGCGATATGATGACCTCCCCAAACACAACCACCCCCAGCGATGCCCTTTTTCCGAACCCAACTTCTCAGGCAAACTGGTGCCCTCCAGCCTGCACCTTCCCCCATTCAACTGCCCAACACATAAGTCATCGTGCTAACAATTACAAACGGCATCCAAAGAGAAGGAAGTTCATCCGGCCATCCCCACCTCCTCCTCCCAATACTCCCATTCCCATTGAGCTAATTGACTTCAGTGACATCCCACCACGACACTCCTTCTGGGAATTACTTTTCAATGGGTGTATTCTGTTTGGGATTGAGTTCAGCTATGCAATGGAGACAGCTTATGTCACTCCTATCCTCCTACAGATGGGTTTACCAGACGAACTGTACAGCATGGTTTGGTTCATCAGTCCCATATTAGGTATGATGTTTTTCCTCAGTGTATATTCATGGGTGCTATGTATAGTTAAATGGTGAGGCCTAGTCCTGCTTTTGGATCTGCAATGGATGGAAGGATATGTGACTTTGACTAGACAAATGCTTCTGTGTACTGAGGAGCCAACCTGTACCATGAAAAGGGCTCACTGGCACCAAGGAGTAACAAGTCCCCAAGACCAGAGTTTTTATATCTAAGAGGCTTAAAGGATGTTCTGAGAACTTTGCAAACACAAATCATCCAAGCTTTGATTGATTGCGTAACCATTCCTTTAGATTGTAAGAGTACACATGTAACTCTATGATTTAAGAAATGAAAAGGGCACCCTGTCAAATGCAGGAGAAAGTGAGGATTGCAGATGCTGGAGATCAGAGCTGAAAATGTGTTGCTGGAAAAGCGCAGCAGGTCAGGCAACATCCAAGGAGCAGGAGAATCGACGTTTCGGGCATGAGCCCTTCTTCAGGAATGAGGAGGGTGTGCCCAGCAGGCTAAGATAAAAGGTAGGGAGGAGGGACTTGGGGGAGGGGTGTTGGAAATGCGATAGGTAGAAGGAGGTTAAGGTGAGGGTAATAGGCCGGAGTGGGAGTGGGGTTGGAGAGGTCAGGAAGAAGATTGCAGGTTAGAAAGGTGGTGCTGAGTTCGAGGGTTGGACTGAGGCAAGTTGGGGGGAGGGGAAATGAGGAAACTGGAGAAATCTGAGTTCATCCCTCGTGGTTGGAGGGTTCCTAGGTGGAAAATGAGGCGCTCTTCCTCCAGCCGTTGTGTGCCATGGTCTGGCGATGGAGGAGTCCAAGGACCTGGATATCCTTGGTCGAGTGGGAGGGGGAGTAGAAGTGTTGAGCCACGGCGTGGTTGGGTTGGTTGGTCCGGGTGTCCCAGAGGTGTTCTCTGAAACGTTCCGCAAGTAGGCAGCCTGTCTCCCCAATATAGAGAAGGCCACACTCCTTCTGGGAATTGCTTTTCAACGGGTGTATTCTGTTTGGGATTGAGTTCAGCTATGCAATCGCAACAGCTTATGTCACTCCTATCCTCCTACAAATGGGTTTACCAGACGAACTGTACAGTATGGTCCACTTCCCCTGCAACCACAAGAAATGCAAAACTTACACCCACACCTCCCCCCTTACTTCCCTCCAAGGCCCCAAGGGATCCTTCCATATCCACCACAAATTCACCTGTACCTCCACACACATCATTTACTGCATCTGCTACCTCACATCCCACCACCAAACCATAATCTCCCAGACCATCCATAACCGCATCACCTCATCCACCGCCTCCAACCTCTTAGTCCCACAACCCTGCACCGCCTGTTTCTACCTCCTGCCCAAAATCCACAAACCTGACTGCCCCAGCTGACCCATTGTCTCAGCTTGCTCCTGCCCCACCGAACTCTTCTCTGCATACCTCGACACAGTCCTGTCCCCCTTAGTCCAAGAACTCCCAACCTACGTTCGGGACACCACCCACGCCCTCCACCTCCTCCATGATTTACGCTTCCCCGGTTCCCAATGCCTTATCTTCACCATGGACATCCAGTCCCAGTACACCTCCATCCCCCATCACGAAGGACTCAAAGCCCTCCGCTTCTTCCTTTCCCGCCGTACCAACCAGTACCCTTCTGCTGACACCCTCCTTCGACTGACTGAACTGGTCCTCACCCTGAACAACTTCTCTTTCCAATCGTCCCACTTCCTCCAAACCAAAGGAGTAGTCATGGGCACCTGCATGGGCCCCAGCTATGCCTGCCTCTTCGCAGGATATGTGGAACAGTCCATCTTCTGCAGCTACACTGGCACCACCCCTTACCTTTTCCTCCGCTACATCGATGACTGTATCGGCGCTGCCTCGTGCTCCCACGAGGAGGTTGAACAGTTCATCCACTTTACCAACACCTTCCAACCTGCCCTCAAATTTACCTGGACCGTCTCAGACTCCTCCCTCCCCTTTCTAGACCTCTCCATTTCTATCTCGGGCGACCGAATCAACACGGACATTTACTATAAGCTGACCGACTCCCACAGCTACCTAGACTACACCTCCTCCCACCTGCCCCCTGTAAAAATGCCATCCCATATTTCCAATTCCTTCAACAGAAGGACCAGTTCCAATACCGTACAACCCAGATGGCCTCCTTCCTCAAAGACCGCAATTTCCCCCCAGACGTTATCGACGATGCTCTCCACTGCATCTCCTCCACTTCCCGCTCCTCCACCCTCGAACCCCGCCCCTCCAATCGCCACCAGGACAGAACCCCACTGGTCCTCACCTACCACTCCACCAACCTCCATAAACATCGTATCATCCGTCATCATTTCCGCCACCTCCAAACGGACGCCACCACCAGGGATATATTTCCCTCCCCTCCCCTATCAGCGTTCTGAAAAGACCACTTCCTCCGCGACTCCCTCGTCAGGTCCACACCCCCACCAACCCAACCTCCACTCCCGGTACCTTCCCCTGCAACCGCAAGAAATGTAAAACTTGCGCCCACACCTCCCCCCTTACTTCCCTCCAAGGCCCCAAGGGATCCTTCCATATCCGCCACAAATTCACCTGCACCTCCACTTACATCATTTACTGCATCCACAGCACCCGATGTGGCCTCCTCTATACTGGGGAGACAAGGATATGCAGGTCCTTGGACTCCTTCATCACCAGACCATAGCAACACGACGGCTGGAGGAAGAGCACCTCATCTTCCACCTAGGAACCCTCCAACCACAAAGGATGAACTCAGATTTCTCCAGTTTCCTCATTTCCCCTCCCCCCACCTTGTCTCAGTCCCAACCCTCGAACTCAGCACCACCTTCCTAACCTGCAATCTTCTTCCTGATCTCTCTGCCCCCACCCCCACTCTGGCCTATCACCCTCACCTTAACGTCCTTCCACCGATTGCATTTCCAACACCCCTCCCCCAAGTCCCTCCTCCCTACCTTTTATCTTAGCCTGCTGGACACACTTTCCTCATTTCTGAGAAGGGCTCATGCCCGAAACGTCGATTCTCCTGCTACTTGGATGCTGCCTGACCTGCTGCGCTTTTCCAGCAACACATTTTCAACCCTGTGAAATATAAACCAGTCAACAATTTGTTAAGGGTATATAATTAAGGAAAGATTCGTGAAGACAAACATAGGTCCCTTACAGTCAGAAACAGAGGCATTTGTATTGAAGAACAAAGAAATGGCTTACCACTCAAATGCATATTTTGATTCTGGGTTTACAAAGCAGGATGTAAATAACAAACCAGAAATGTTGGACAACCCAGGGTTTAGTGAGAGGGAGGAACTGAAGGAAATCATTATTGAAAACGAAATGGTATAAAGGAAATAGGTGGGATTGAACGCTAATAAATCCCCAGAGCCTGATAATCTACATCCCAAAGTAATTAAGAAAGTGGTCCTGAAAATACTGGATACATTGGTGGTCGTGTTGCAAGATTCTATAGACTTTGGAACAGTTCCTACCAATTGGAGGGGAGCTAATGTAACCCTGTCACTCAAAAAGGAAGGAAGCGAGAAAGCGGGAATTTGTAGATGAGTCAACCTGACATCGCAAATGGGAAAATGCTTGCGTCCATTATTAAAGACTTAATAGAATACTTGGAAAATATTGGCAGGATTGGACAGAGTCAGCATGGATTTACAAAAGGGAAATCATGTTTGAACAATCCACTGGTATTCTTTGAGGATGCAGCTAGTAGAGTTAATAAGGGGGCGACTATGGATATGATTTATTTGGATTTTCAGAAGATTTTCAACAAAATCCCACTTAAGAGATTAGTGTTTAAAATTGAAGTTCGTGGGATTGTGGGTAGCATACTGACATGGATTGAAAGCTGGATTGCAAACAGGAAACAAGGAGTAGGAACAAATGGGTCTTTTTGAATGGCAGGCAATGAGGAGTGGAATACTGCAGGGGTCAGTGTTAAGACCCTGGCTATTCACATTATAGCTTAGTGATTTAAATGAGGGAACTAAATGTAACTTCTCCAAAATTTTCAAATGAATCAAAGCTGGATAGAAGGGTGAGATGTGAGGAGGATGCAGAGATGCTTCATTGGGATTTGGACAGGCTGAGTGGGCCAAAGGCATGTCAGATATAGTATTATGTAAATAAATGTGGAGTTATCCACTTTGGTAGCAAAAACAGGACAGCAGATTATTATGTGAATGGCTATACATTGAGAGAGGGGAATGTGCAACAAGACCATGGTGTCCTCGTGACCCGGTCACTAAAAGTGAGCATGTTGGTACATCAGGCAGTAAAGAAGGCAATTGGTATGTTGGCTTTCAAAAGGGGCTTTTTCTGTGTTGGAGACCTCTATGACTCGAAGAACTTTAAAACTAATGTTCAGCAATTAGCTTATCGCGTTCCTCTTCCTATCATGTTATCAGCATAACTTTTTATTCCTTTCTCCCCCAAGTACTAACATAATTTCCATCTAAATGATGACATATGTGACACTTGTGGAGATACAGACATTCCAGTATCCTCAGTAACAGTGGAAGCATTCATTTATAATTGGAGGGGCATGAGAAGAGGACTAGGAAAATGAAGGGAAACAGGAGTGAAAGGCAGATAAAGTAGAAAGAATTGTAAATTTGGGGGCGACGTCATGAAGGGGTGCAGCATTTCAATGCGAACAGTTTGTGGGAGACAATTCACTGCTACATAATTGCAAGGTAATTGCAAGGCATTGTGTGGATGTGTATTGCCAGAGTGTTTGAGTAGAGGAGTTATTATATGTCTTGGGGGTATTTGAGGGGAAGAACAGAGTTACACACTGTGGGTGCATTTTTTGGGTGGGGATGGTGTTACACTGTGTGCAGAATTTATAGGAATGAATGGTGTTACATACTGTGGGGGTATTTGTCAAGAGAGGATGGTGTTGCATATTGTGGGAGTATTGGTCAGGACAGGGTGGTGTCACATACTGTGCGAGTATTTGTGGGAGGTGTCAGTCTCATTCTGTGTTGTTTGTGGTTGCAGGGTTCCTGGTTCAACCTGTATTGGGTGCCTGGAGTGACAGCTGCTGTTCTCCCTTTGGCCGACGCAGACCCTTCATCCTGGTTCTGGCAATTGGTGAGTTACAGAGACTCAGAACCTCAGGTGTGCTTCAGTTCCAAGGAAAACTCCTTGGTTTTGGGTGGGGTTTCTGAACCAAATGGGAATTTTGCAGGAAATTAAGAGACTTAGGTTCATTGCAATGAAGGGTTCAAGATCTGGAAATGTTAGCTAAACAGGATGAGGGTGGTTGCTGAGAACTCTCATTCAAAGCATAATTGAGAAGAGTAGGAATTACCAGGGAAGATACTGTAACAGAGAATAAATGACTTTGTATTTCTAAATTGAGAAAGTATTGAAGTAAATGGGGAGAAGGAGTGTTGTAGTGTTGAAGGATAGAGAGTTATGTGTTAAAAGAGAAGATCTGTTTCTGTTTTGTCTGTTTCTGTTGTTCCCATTTCAGTTTTATTCTGAGCATGCTTATCCATACCCTGGCTTGATTCTGTATTTGGGTTTATTTTGTCCCATGTTTAATCTGAGTTTAACCCGGTTTCCACATTAGATTCTGTTTGAACCTGTTGTTAGTTTAGATTCTGTTGCTGGGATTACCTGGGTTTGATCCTGGTCCTGGTTTGATCCTGTCATCATGTCGACCCTTCACACACTTGATCCTGTTTTGGACTTAATCCAGTTCTGAATTTGTTTCTGGTCTGGATTTGATCCTAAGTCTATGTTGTTCTGTCCCAGGTGCACTGATTGGTCTCTCACTACTACTCAACGGCAAGGACATTGGTCTTACTGTTGCTGACACTGTCACTAATCACAAGTGGGGCATCATTCTGACTATCTGTGGTGTGGTATTAATGGATTTCAGTGCTGACTCAGCAGACAACCCAAGCCATGCCTACATGATGGATGTCTGCTGCCCAGAGGATCAGGACCGAGGCCTGAATATCCATGCACTCCTGGCAGGTCAGTCTCAATTTAGCATCACCTCTTTCATTGCTTCACAAGTCGTTAGACAGATTCTGAGGTCAAGTCAGAACCTAGGGTCCAGTCAGAGACTTTCCCAGTATGACATTTCCATTTCCTGCATCAGCTCTTTAAAATGGCACTCAATTTGTCCTCTTCCAACCCCTGACTTCATCTAGCCTCTCAGCCTCCAAATGCACAGAGCATTACATCAAGGCGTACTAGCAAAAATTAAAGCAGTGCAAATCAGGGAGAAAATATTTCCCCAGTTGGAGTCATTGCTAGCTCAATGGATGATGGTTGTGGTTGCCAGAGACCAAACATCTCAATCTTAGGACATGGCTGCAGGAATACTTCAGAGTAATGACTTGGTCAAAAGCCAACTTCCATTGCTTCATTGATGACCTCTCTCCAACACAAGGCCAGAACTGGAGACTATGCCGGTAATTTCACAATGTACAGTGCCATTTGCGACTCCTTAGGTACTAAAGCAGTGTGTCTGCATGCATCCTGACTTGGCTAACATTCAGGAATGGGCTGGTAAGTGGCAAGTACCATATGTGCCAGACATGGACCACCTCCAATATGTGAGAAGCTAGCCACCTCCCTGTGACGTTCAATGGCAATGTCTTTGTTAAATGCCTCATCATTATGCTGAAGATTACCTTTGACAAGAAACTTAAGCAGACTAGTTATATAAATACAGTGGCTACAGGAGCAGGTCAGAGTCTGGGAACTCTGCAGCAAGTAATTCACTTCCTCACTCCCCAAAGCCTGCCCACCTTCTCCAAGACACAAGTTAGGAGTGTGATGGAACATTCTTCACTTGCCTAGCTGAGTACAGCTCCAAAAAATTCATGAAGCTCATCACCACAAAGTAGCCCACTTGGTCAACAATGCTCCAACCACCTTAAGCATTCACTCCCGCCACCAGTGGTACACACTGCCAACTGCCAATAGTGCATACCCTTTATGAGGTGCACTTTAGAAACTTGCTACCGTTCCTTGAATCACACCTTCCAAACCCCAAACCTCTACCTCCTAGAAGGCCCATGACCAGCAGATGCATGTGAACATCACCAATTGCAAGTTCCCCCTCAAGACATGCATCATCCTGAATTGGAACTATATCACTGTTCCTTCACTGGAACTGGGTCAAAACATTAGAATCTCCTCTTTAACAGCACTGTAGGCATTCCTATACTGGATGGAATGTAGATATTCACCGCTGCCTTCTCAAGGGCATTTAGGAATGAGAAATAAATGCTGGCCTAGTGAATAATGCCTATATTCTCAAAATAATTTTTAAAAATCCTCTATCCTCTATTTATCCTAATGCCAACACTTGCCCTGCCTTCCACTTTATCTTTGTTGCACAGTGCGATGTTGTGTCACATAACCATTGAGACTTGCAATGATATTTTTTCCAATGTTTTGCTGCATTATGTCTTTCTTTTAAATTGCTCTAGGTCTGGGAGGCGGATTCGGTTACATCATTGGTGGGATCAAGTGGGACCAAACAAATTTTGGAAAGGTGCTAGGAGGTCAGCTTCGGGTTGTCTACATTTTCACTGCGGTAACATTGACCATCACCACTATCCTGACACTAACCAGTATCCCAGAAAAGCGGCTGAACCCACAGGGAAAAAAGAAGAAAGTGATGAAGAGTCCCAGCCTCGCTCTACCCCCCTCTCCACCAATGGCTCTGGAAGAAGGTGGAGGCCAGAGTGCCAGTCAGAATGCCACTCGGATGTACACCAGCATGACCAGTCCTATTTCCCCACTGAGCCCCCTGACTCCCAAGTATGGGAGCTTTCTGAGCCGTGACAGCTCCCTGACAGGGATTAATGAATTTGCCTCATCCTATGGGACCTCTTATATTGACACTGTCCTCATTGACTGCTACACAGGGGCCAATGACCAATACATCAGTTTTCCCAGACACACATTGAGCGCAAGTCTTCCCCGGATACCTGATGAGGTGGAAAATGAGGAAATAGGACCGTCGGTGATGACTGAGAATCCAGGGAGTCTACAGGATGCCTCACTTGTTGCCATGAGAAATCCAGGATCAGGAATTCTCAAAAGACCCGAAACATTGAGTATTCCAAACAGCTACCTTGGAAACAGTGGTGACAACAGTCGAAGGAGGACAGTGACCTTCAGTCAGCAGGTACAGATACTTCAGAAGGTCAAACAACACTGTGAGGGGAGAAACTCTTCAGTGAAGAGGGCAAACTACATTGTGGAAGGTGGGGTATGGAGGCGAAATAGCCCGGTGAGGGCAAATTGAATGTGGCAAACTCTCTGTGAAGGGCCATAGTTATTTGGAAACTATGTCACAGGATTAGATAATCCAAAGAACATTAGTTCAATCTTAGCAGCGGAGTTTGAGAATTTGCTTTTGGTTTAAAAATCATGGAAGAAAGAAACAGGTCTCAGTAAAAGTGAGTATGCAGCTATCAGATTGTCATCAGATTCCAACTGAATCACAAATCTCCTGTAAGAAGGAAATCTGCTGTCCTTGCTTGGTCTGAGCCTGAAGTGGTTACTGAGTCGTAACAAACATTGAGTGCCTTAGTTTAGCTCAGATATTTCCTTGGTCTTCAGCCACAGGATTCCATTTGAACTGCTCTAGTCAAGAGATTTCAGACCATTTTTGTAGAAACAAAACAATCTGAATGTGGTGGGGCATCTGAGCTGGAACTGGTTCCAGCCAGATAATTTATCAGGAATTCTGAGGGAAGATATAGGATCTTCCCTCACAATGGGAGACAGCTAAGATGCTGGCTCCCTCTGGAAAACTTGCCAGGGTCAAGCAGCATATAATCACATATCAGAAAGCACAACTGGTCCACCCCAGAAAAATTTAGCATTTAATAGTTCTGGAAAGTTCTGTGCCATTTGGAAAGCATGTGGCTCCTCCAGAATTTGTCAGCTCCCGTGGGCCAGCTTCTGGCAGTGTCAGAAACATCCGCTCTCGGGGAAGGAGGGGGATGGGATTTCAATTGCTGGTTCTGAGTGGCAGTAATTACCCAATTCCCTTGACTGTGTTCTGATGCTGTTTCAAGCCCTGAGCTCAGACTCCTTCAGGTTTTTAGTCATCTAGCCCAGCCTTGTCTTCAGTTTATCACCTTCCTACCTTGTAACCTTGAGTCTGATTTGTAAACGTATTCCCTCCTGACCATCTACATAATTAGATCTTACAAATCCACTGCAATTTTTCAACAAAACACTGAAGCAGCTATAAATAGGAGAGTTTAAATGTTTATGATCAGTCCATCCAGTTTTACTTACTGAGTGCCAGTAAAATACTGAGAACAGTTTCAACCACAAAAATGAAGATAGCTCTTTCCAGCAGCTTATTGCACTCCCTCCCTGTCACTGGTTTTGCATTCTTTAAAACAGATGATATATACCTTATATTTATATAATACTAAAATAGATGATCTGGTCATCATCACATTGTTGTTGATGAAAACTTGCTGTGCACAAATGTCTGCTGTGTTTTTTTTTACATTATAACAATGACTACACTTCTAAAGCACTTTAATGTGCTTGTTAAAGACACTTTTGCTTTAATTGGTTCATTTAAAATAATCAAACAAATTAAAATGTGACAGTCTCCTTAAAGGTGCATTGTGACAACAAGCAAATCTTCAAAAGGAAGGTTATAAATTTAAGCTAAAAGTTCCCAGATCTGATAGTGCACTCAACAGAGTCAGGCAGGCAGTCAGATCTAATGACTTCCTGCATCAAGGCCTGGACCTATTAATGGGCACCATGGCCAGCTCCAGGCCTAGACCCATGAGGAGATATTCTGATGCGCCAACCACCTCTGCAGCAGATGGCTAAAGATCTGAAGTGAGCAGTTCAAGCACAGCCAAAATATGAGAAGCATCCTCTTCAAATAATAAAATAAATGCTGTAAATTTGCACAACCCATACAGACATTGAATACAGGCTCCTCAAGACTGTAAAAATACAGGCGACCTGAGAGTCGTACTATCTTAGCCTCCTATTGCAGAGGACTGTTGTGCTTCATCACTAATGGTAAAGAGGTGGATGCCACAAAGACAGCTCAGGCTAAGGGTCCCTGACATCTCTGGATGCCACAGTGGAATGCCAGACATGTCTGGTAGATTGACAGGGGGAAAGATTTTATTAAATTGAAAAAGGTTCAGAAACAATTTACCAGGATCTTGACAGGACTGGAGGGTTTGAGTTATTAAAAATAGGCTGGATAGGCTGGGATCTTTTTCACTGGAGCACAGGATGTTAAGGGGTGACCTTATTGAGGTTTATAAATTCACCAGGGTACCCCTGTGGCCGTTTCCCTCAATAACAAATATACAGTTTTGGTTACTGTTGGGTGCGTCAACTTACCGGGGTAAGCCATGGGGTACAGGTCTCTGGCACAGAGTCTGGCCGTGATGCTCAGAAGGAAAAGGGGGAAATGAGCAGAGCATTAGTCATTTTGGACTCCATAGTTAGGGAGACAGATAGGAGGTTCTGTGGGAACGAGAGAGACTCACGGTTGGTGTGTTGCCTCCCAGGTGCCAGGGTTCATAATGTCTCGATCACATTTTTAGGATTCTTGAAGGGGAGGGGGAGCAGCCCAAGTTGTGGTTCATATACTATAGGTAATACTAGAGATGGGGATTTAAGGCAGAGATTCACGGAGCTAGGGTGGAAGCTTAGTGCCAGAACAAACAGAGGTGTTATATCTGGTTTGTTGCCTGTGCCACGTGCTAGAGAGAAAAGAATAGAGAGAGAGAGGAGTTGAACGTGTGGCTACAGGGATGGTGCAGGACGGAAGGTTTCAGATAGCTCGATAATTGGGGCTCATTCTGGGGTAGGTGGAACGTCTACAAACAGGATGGTCTACACCTGAACCAGAAGGGTACCAATATCCTGGGGGTGGGGGGGAATTTGCTAATGTTCTTCGGGAGGGTTTAAACTAATTCAGCAGGGGGATGGGAACCTAAATTGTGGTTCCAGTGTCCAGGGGGTTGTGAGTAGTGAGGTCAGAAATGCGGTTTCAAGGTCGCAAGAGTTCACCAGCAAGCAGGAAGGTGGTTTGAAGTGTATCTGTTTCAACGTCAGGAACACCTGGAATAAGGTGGGTGAGCTTGCAGCATGGGTTGGTACCTAGGCTTCGATGTTGTGGCCATTTCAGAGACATGGATAGAGCAGGGACAGGCATGGTTGTTACAGGTTTAGGGATTTAGATGTTTCAGTAAGAACAGAGAAGTTGGTAAAAGAGGGGGAGGTGTGGCATTGTTAGTCAAGGACAGTATTATGGTGACAGAAAGGATGTTTGAGGACTTGTCTACTGAGGTAGAATGGGCTGAGGTTAGAAACAGGAAAGATGAGGTAACCCTGTTGGGAGATTTCTATAGGCCTCTGAATAGTTCCAGAAATGTAGAGGAAAGGATAGCAAAGAGTAACAGGGTAGTTGTTATGGGAGACTTTAACTTTCCAAATATTAACTGGAAATACTATAGTTTGAGTACTTTAGGTGGATCAGTATTTGCCCAATGTCTGCAGGATGGTTTCCTGATACAGTATGTAGACAAGCCAACAGGGGTTGAGGCCAAATTGGATTGGGTACTGGGTAATTAATCTGGTCAGGTGTTAGATTTGGAAGAAGGTGAGCACTTTGGTGATAGTGACCACAGTTTGGTTATGTTTACTTTAGCAATAGAAAGTATATGATACAGGGCAAAAGTTATTGCTGGGGGAAAGGCAATTATGATGCAATTTGGCAAGATTTAGGATGCATAGGATGGGGAAGGAAACTGCAGGGGATGGGCACAATTGAAATGTGGAGCTTACTCAAGGAACAGCTACTTCATGTCCTTGATAAGTATGTACCTGTCAGGCAGGGAGGAAGTGGTCGAGGGAAGGAACCTTAGTTTACTAAAGAAGTTGAATCTCTTATCAAGCGGGAGAAGAAGGCTTATGTTAGGATGAGACGTGAAGGCTCAGTTAGAGTACTTGTGAGTTACAAATTAGCCAGGAAAAACCTAAAGAAAGAGCTAAGAAGAGCCAGGAGAGGACATGAGAAATCATTGGCAGATAAGATCAAGGAAAATCCTAAAGCTTTCTATAGGTATATCAGCAATAAAAGAATGACTAGAGAAAGATTAGGGCCAATCATGGATAGTAGTGGGATGTTGTGTGTGGAGTCCTGGTCTCCTTCCTGTCGGAAAGATATTGTGAAACTTGTAAGGGTTCAGAAAAGATTTACAAGGATGTTGCAAGGGTTGGAGGATTTGAGCTACAGGGAGAGGCTGAATAGGTTGGGGCTGTTTTTCCTGGAGCGTCGGAGGCTGAGGGGTGACCTTACAGAGGTTTACAAAATTATGAGGGGCATGGATAGGGTAAATAGGCGAAGTCTTTTCCCTGGGGTCGGGGAGTCCAGAACTAGAGGGCATAGGTTTAGGGTGAGAGGGGAAAGATATAAAAGAGACCTGAGGGGTATGGAATGAGCTGCCAGAGGAAGTGGTGGAGGCTGGTACAATTGCAACATTTAAGAAGCATTTGGATGGGTATATGAATAGGAAGAGTTTGGAGGGATATGGGCCAGGTGCTGGTAGGTGGGACTAGATTGGGTTGTAATATCTGGTCGGCATGGACGGGTTGGACTGAAGGTTCTGTTTCCATGTTGTACATCTCTCTGACTCTATGACTATATAAATAGGCGAAGTGCTAAATGAATGTTTTTCATCAGTATTCACACTGGAAAAAGATAGTGTTGTTGAGGAGAATACTGAGATACAGGCTAGATGGAATTGAGGTTCGCAAAGAGGAGGCGTTAGCAATTATGGAAAATGTGAAAATCGATAAGTCCCCTGGGCCGGATTGGATTTATCCTTGGATTCTCTGAGAAGCCAAGGAGATTGCAAAGCCTTTCACTTTGATCTTTATGTTATCATTGTTTACAGGAATAATATTCCAAGATTGGAGGATAGCAAATGTCGTCCCCTTGTTCAAGAAGGGGAGTAGAGATAACCCTGGTAATTATAGACCAGTGAGCCTTACTTCATTTATGGGTAAAGTATTGGAAAATGTTATAAGAGATAGGATTTATAATCACGCAGAGAGGAATCATTTGATTAGGGATAATCAACATGGTTTTGTGAAGGGTAGGTTGTGCCTCACAAGCCTTATTGAGTTCTTTGAGATGATGATCAAACAAGTGGATGAGGGTAAAGTGGTTGATGTGGTGTAAATGGATTTCAGTGAGGCGTTTGATAAGATTCCCCATGGCAGGCTATTGCACAAAATACAGAGGCATGGGATTGAGGGTGATTTAGCAGTTTGGATCAGAAACTGGCTGGCTGTAAGAAGACAGAGGGTGGCCGTTGCTGGGATATGTTTATCCTGAAGCTTAGTTACGCATGGTGTATCGCAAGGATCTGTTTTGGGACATTTGCTGTTTGTCATTTTTATAAATAACCTAGATGAGGTTGTAGAAGGATGTTACAGTAAATTTGCAGATGACACTAAGGTTGGTGGAGTTGTGGATAGTGCTGAAGAGTGTTGCAGGTTAGAGGGACATAAATAAGCTGCAGAGCTGGGGTGAGAGGTGGCAAATGGAGTTTAATGCAGAAAAGTATGAAGTGATTCACTTTGGAAGGAGCAACAGGAATACGGAATACTGGGAGAATGGTAAGATTCTTGGTAGTGTAGATGAGCAGAGAGATCTTGGTGTCCATGTACACAGATCCCTGCAAGTTGCCACTCAGGTTGATAGGGTTGTTAAGAAGGCATATGTCATGTTACCTTTTACTGGTAGAGGGATTGAGTTTTGGAACCACAAGGTCATGCTGTAGTTTCTCTACTCAGAGCAGCAGAGGCATGGATCGCACTGCCTGCAACAGCAGTAGACTTACCAACTTTAAGGGTATTTAAATGGTCATTGGATAAACATAAGGATGAAAATGGAATAGTGTAGAATAGATAAGCTTCAGATTGGTTCAACATCGAGGGCCAAAGGACCTGTACTGCTCTGTAATGTTCTATGTTCTATGAGGAGCATAGATAAGGTGAATCGCAATGGTCTTTTCCATTGGATGGGGAAGTTCAAATCTCAGGGGCATATTTTTGAAGTGAGAGGAGAAAGTTTTAAAAAGGACATGAGGGGCAATCTTTTTAAACAGAGGGTGGTTTGTGTGTGGAATGAACTACCAGAGGAAGTGGTGGATGCAGGTACATTTAAAAGACATTTGAATAAATACATTTATAGGAAAGGTTTGGAGAGATGTAGGCCAAACGCAGGCAAGTGGGGCTGGTTTAGTTTGGGAAGATGGTTGGTGTGGACTAGTTGGACCGAAGGGTCTATTTCCGTGCTGTATGACTCTATAATGTAGCACATTTAGGAACACCTCCATTGAAGAAATTTTTGCTACACACCAAAATTACCAGGCTGGAGTTCCCAAGAAAGGTTTTAGAACTTTTGTGGGCGGCACGGTGGCACAGTGGTTAGCACTGCTGCCTCACAGCGCCTGAGACCCGGGTTCAATTCCCGACTCAGGCGACTGACTGTGGAGTTTGCACGTTCTCCCCGTGTCTGCGTGGGTTTCCTCCGGGTGCTCCGGTTTCCTCCCACTGTCCAAAGATGTGCGGATCAGGTGAATTGGCCATGCTAAATTGCCCGTAGTGTTAGGTAAGGGGTAAATGTAGGGGTATGGGTGGGTTGCGCTTCGGCGGGTCGGTGTGGACTTGTTGGGCCGAAGGGCCTGTTTCCACACTGTAAGTCTAATCTAAGTCTAATCTAATCAAAAACTCAGGACCCAATGTGAATTTACATCTGAACCAGGGCCAGTTCAGATGAGAGTCCACCACCCTTTTGAACTGCTTTAACAGTACAGATGCAGCTGGGGCCATGTACCATGTTTTTCACATTCTGCGTGGCTTAGTCATGAGCTGGAAATCCACAGATACGCAAGACTTAATTTCTTTTTATTAGATTAGATTACTTACAGTGTGGAAACAGGCCTTTCGGCCCAACAAGTCCACACCGACCTGCCGAAGCGCAACCCACTCATTACCCTACATCTAACACTACGGGCAATTTAGCATGGCCAATTCACCTAACCTACACATTTTTGGACAGTGGGAGGAAACCAAACCACCTGGAGGAAACCCACGCAGACATGGGGAGAATGTGCAAACTCCACACAGTCAGTCGCCTGAGGCGGGAATTGAACCTGGGTCTCTGGCGCTGTGAGGCAGCAGTGCTAACCACTGTGCCACCAACTTCTCATACACACTCTCTGGTCATATCAGCAGTTCCTGCCCTCTCTTGCTCTGATTCTGATAAAAGACAGACAGCTTCACAAAGCATTATGATGACCCGGAGGGTCTACCAAAGGAGCTGCATGTTCTTAAGGCTGTGCAAAAAGCAGAAGAAATACATTAGCAGAGCATACCATCCAGCAGGTGGCTTGTGTAACTGTCACACAGTGGGGTCTGAAGATGGAAAGTGGCCATCTGGCTGAAAGCATTTGCAGTTTTTATTACCTTTTTTTAACCAGGTTTTGGAGGGTAACATTAGCCCCAGTCAGGCTTTCTGAGCCATCTCACATTCTAGTGACTTATGCTGGGAGTATCTGTGTTTGAACATCAGGTTGGAACTTTTTTAAAATTTCATTTACAGAATTGGGGTGTTGCTAGCTAGACCAACATTTATTGCATATCCTTAACTGCAGTTAAGAGTCAACCACATTATTGTGTCTGGAATCACATGTAGGCCGGACCAAGTAAGGGTGGCAGTTTCCTTCCCTAAAGAATATTAGTGAACAAGATGGGTTTTTCCTGATAATGAATTAATGGCTGTCATTCCAGATGTTTACTGAATTCAGAATCCACCATCTGCCAAGGCAGGATTCAAACCTGGGTTCCCAGGACGTTACCTGGATCTTTGGATTAATAGTCCAGCAATAACATCATTAGGCTACTGCCTCCCCTACATGGCTGTAATAGGCCATAAAGGACAGATTGACACTGACTGTTTCAGCAGCTGAATGAAGTAATGGAGAATTATATCATCAAAAAATGTCCACAAACTGGGCTGGAGATCCTTAAATATGCAACAGCTTTAAGTGCTTTTCAGATCACTGAGGCACAATAATCCTTACATATGATTCATGCATTAACTAAGTGCTCAGCTTCTTATTGTTCTACTATCTATTGCTGGCGCTATGCCAAGACTGGAGTCTGCGGCAGTTTGATCACCAACCCGACAATGTGAAAAGTACCCAGATCACCAATGTCCAGCCTTTTATCATTAGAGGTACATGAGTCTGTCACTTTGCAAAGCTGATAGGGTTCAGAAACGTTTGAGACCACATCAAATATGGTGTCAGTATTGTGTATAGCTAGAGCAAGGTTGGTTTAAAATTCATGATGAATCACTGCAAAATTATTAGTCTTAATCCCAAGAACCACAGAAACAGAAAAACGCCATGTTGCTAACTGGGAGAAGAAGCACGGATGGTACAGTATAGGTGTAAATTGTTGTGATTCTAACCAGTGCTGTATCTGCCATGGCAGTGTTTGATTTTACACCAGCTTCAAACATTTCTTAGCAGGGAAAATTGTTCTCTGTAAATAGGGGCTCAAATTCTACAGGACTGGAATTAAAATTATGACCAAGAGGGAAGATGTTTTTGTGCAAAAGTTGATTAAGAAGTTTTGAAATAGATTCACAGTGGAGGACTGTGTAAATAGGCTCAGGAGACATTTACTATAGATGTGTGTCTAGAGGAAGAAACAATTTCAGGATTCTGAGTAGGCAGGTATTTGGGGCTATACAGTCACACAGCACAGAAACAGACCTTTCAGTCCATCCAGTCCATGCTGAACATAATCCAAAACTAAACTAATCCCACCTGCCTGCACCTGGCCCATATCCCTCCAAACCCTTCCTATTCACGTATCTATCCAAATGTCCTTTAAATGTTGAAATTGTACCCGCATCCACCACTTTCTCAGGAAGTTCATTCCACATGTGAATCATCCTCTGTGTAAAACATTTGCCTCTTATTTCTTTTTTAAAATCTCTCTCTTCTCACCTGAAAAATGTCCCCCGTAGTCTCAAAGTCCTCCATTCTAGGAAAAAGACAACTACCATTAACTATCTATATCTCTCAGTATTTTATAAACTTCTATCAGGCCGCCTATGAACCTCCTGTGCTCCAGTGAAAGAAGTCCTAGCCTATCCAGCCTTTATCTCTCAAACTGGCAACATCCTGGTAAATCTCTTCTGAACCTTCTCCAGCTTAATAATATCCTATGACAATCTCATGACAGTGAGTATTGGGACATTCAGAAGAATGAAGAACGCTGTTAAAAGCAACCTGATTGGGCATTTATGACACACCTTTGTGCATCACATCCTGAGGTGAAACTTGAACCTGGACCTTCTGGCCCAATTTCACAACCACTGAAGATCCTAAATCAGATTACAATAATGAAGTATTTTTGAAACACAGTTACTTGTAAGGATTTCAAACATGATAAATAGGTCAATGACGTAACCATCAAAATTGTAGCAAAGTGGAAGGATTTATTCAGTATAAAATATGACCCAACAAACTAAGCAATAATTAACACAGTTTGACAGATTATATTTCCTCTTTTAGCTCAGGACAAAAAAGTATGCAAAATCTCAGATTGGATTTGTGATTTCATCAGATTTGTGAGAGCTCTGATCTTGGGTAGTGAAAATCATAGAATCCCTACAACGTCCGTGTTGTACATCTCTATGATTCTATGACTCTAATGCAGATAGAGGCCATTTGCCCCATTGATTCTGCACCAACCAACCAAAAAGCATTCCACCCTATCTCCACAACCCACATTTGTATAGTTAACCCACCTAGTCTGCACATTAAGGGGCAATTTAGCATGGCCAATCCACCTAACCGGCACATCTTTGGATGGTGCGAGGAAACCCACACAGACACAGGTAAAACATGCAAACTCCACACAGATATTCAGCAAAGCTGGAACCGAACCCAGGTCCCTGGCACTGTGAGACAGCAATGCTAACTACTGAGTCATGGTGTCACCCTCCACTTTCAATCCTACTTTTCTCCACCTGCATTCAACGTGGTTTTGACATTATTTCTTAGAAAAATACATTTTTAATGAACCCATTATAATACATCTCCAGGGTAATTGGGACATGAACCCAGATCCTCAGGCCTAGAAGAGGGAGCACTATCCCTGTGACACAAGACGCTGGAAAAATCAGACAGCAATGTGACTCAAACTCACATCAATCCAGAGACTGGCACCTAAAGCCAGCACTTTAAACCACTTTGACACATTACCACATCGGAACATAATTTTATATAGATATCTTGATAGAAACCTGTTTATATATGCTATGACATATCTCTAAAGCAGGTCCTGAGTTAAGGACACTACCATTCTGCCATAAGAGCCTTTTTCATCTTTTTTCATACCCGAAGGAGTTCATTAGTCCCATCCATTAAAAATCATTTGAACCAGTTATCAGGGTACATAATCAATCTTTATTTGGTCCCTACCATCTGGTATTAGCTTCTAATCAATAATATTCATACAGTCATAGAGTTACTGAGTCATACAGCATGAAAACAGACCCTTTGGTCCAACTAATCTATGCCAACCATGTATCCAAACTAAACTTGTCCCACTTCCAGGCATTTGGTCCATATATTTCCAAACCTTTCCTATCCATGTACTTATCCAAATATCTTTTAAATGTTGTAACTGTACCTGCATCCTCCACTTTCTCTGGCAGTTCATTATATAAATGAATCACCCTTATGTGTAAAAAGGCTGCCCTCATGTCTTTTTTAAATCTTTCTCCTCTCACCTGAAAAATATTCCTCCTAGTTTTGAATTCCCACATCTTATCCCTTATCTGTGCCCCTCAAGATTTTATAACCCTCAATAAGGTCATCCTTCAACCTCCTACGTCCCAGTGAAAAAAATCCCAGCTTTTCCAGTCTATCTTTATACTTCAAACCCTCCATTCCTGGCACTATCCTGGTAAATCTTTTCTGAACTCTCTCTAGTTTAATAATATCCTTTCTATAACAGGTAGACCAGAACTGCACACAATACTCCAGAAGAAGCCTGTCCAATGTCCTTTACAATCTCAATACGGCATACCTATCCCTATACTCAAACGTCTGAGCAATGAAGGCAAGTCTTTTTAATGTCTTCTTAATCACCCTGTGACGCAAATTTCAAAGAACTATGTACCTGAACCCCTAGGTCTCTCTGTTCTACAACTGTGCACAGGGCCCTGTCATTAATTGTATAAGTCCTGCTCTTGCTTGTTTTACCAAAATATAATACCTCGCATTTACTCAAATTAAACTCCATCTGCCACTCCTCAACCCATTGACCCAATTGATCAAGATCTCTTTATAATCTTAGATAACCTTTTTCACTGTCCACACGCCACCAATTTTGATGTCATCTGCAAATTTACTAATCATGCCTCCTATATTCTCATCCAAAACGATTTATAAATGAAAAACAAAAGTGGACTCAGCATCAATCCCTGTGGAACATGGCTGGCCACAGGCCTCCAGTACAAAAAACAACCCTCCACCACCACCCTCTGTCTCCTACCGTAAAGCCACTACTATGTCCAACTGGCAACCTCACCCTGAATCCCATTACCAATTAGTCTACCATGCTGAATTCACACACAGTATTTCTTTTGTACTGATATTTACTCTTTCAATACATTTGCATACAGTTACAAATATGCAAACTAAGATTGTAATGGTTAGAGTCACATGGCTCAGTGGTGGTTTCCCTTCATTTGGATTCAAATCCACCTGTTGGCTTTGTATCATGCATGGCTGAACACATTGATTTTTTAAAAAATGCTTACAAATGTTCATTTAGAGTCAAATCTATGTCTAATTAAGGTTATATAGGCATGTATTTAAGCTGCAGAATTTGGTTTAATTCCTCTGCAAAGTATGATTTTCTCACACACTATTGTACTGCCAGAAACAACACACAGCAAGCTCCCACAAACGTCAATTTGATATTGGCCAGGTAATCTGTTTTTATGATATTAAATGAGAGATAAATGAGAGAGAAAGACACTACTCTTCTAATAATGTCAAGGAATCTTTTACATACACTTGAGGCAGTCAGGTTTAACGCCTTGTCTGAAATACAATATCTCTGACAATGCAATGCTCTCCCAGAGTTGCACTGGAATATCAGCCTAGATTGTTGTGCTTCAGTTCTGGAGTGGAATTTGAACTCACAACTCTTGTCTCAGGTAAGACTTCTAAAAGCTGAGTCAATGATGGGTCCTTCAGTGGGAGTCATCATATTCAGGAGACATTGGGAGTAAATTAAGAAGGCACAGAGATGCAAAATGAACTGACAGCTGTGAAGTGATATCGATGTGCTCAGATTGTAACTTAATATTGTTGCAGGTTGCGAATATTTTGCTGAATGGAGTGAAATATGAAACTGATTTGAATGGATCAGGGGAATTATCGGAAAGGCCTCTCTCCATATCTTTCTTGTTCTCATCAATCTGTCACATGCCGAAACCATTGCGGAATTTGTGTGTCAATCACTTCTTAGGTACAGTGCTTCATTTTCTATTCAGTAGCCATTGAATGTCAGGCTGGTAAATATCGAACCAGGAAGATGGATATGGGCATGAAATGGGACATAGGACAGGTATCAGGTGCATCCCACTGAGACAGCAATGATGTGACCTCTCCAGCAGCACTGAGTTAACTCTGCCCAATATCACAAATGACGATGACCATGGTGCATTATCCCTTCACACTATTCTCAACCTGTCTGTAATCTTGGATATGGATGGACCACATCATCCTTCTCCAATGCCTCACCTCCATTGTCCTGTTTACTGAGACAGCATTCATCTTATTTCAAATTTGTCTTTCTGATCATTGCAGAGCACCTCTAGCAATGTTTGCCTCCTTCCCCTGCACTGTTAACATGAAGTCACAGTCTCTGTAAAGGCCAGTATGCAGAAAAGAATGTATCTTTCTTTCAAAATAGAAACTGAAAGAAATGTAGATGCTGGAAATCAGAAACAAAAACAGAAATTGCTCAAAAAGTTCAGTAGGTCTGGCAGCATCTGTGGAGAGAAATCAGAGTTAACATTTCGGATCCTTCCTCAGAATCCTGCAATTTCTGTTTTTACATCTTTCTTTCATTTGTCTGAGGTTAACTGTAATTCTAAAGCATCGCCACCAGGTGTCACCTGGCCCTAGACAATCTTTCCGAAGTTATGATGTGGAAGTGCCAGTGTTGGATTGGGGTGGAAAAAGTCAAAAAGCACACCATACCAGGTTATAGTCCAACAAGTTTATTTGAAACCACAAGCTTTCAGAGCTCCGTTCCTTCTTAAGGTAGCACTATCTACCTGAAGATGAAGCAGGGCTCCAAAAGCTCGGGATTTCAAATAAACCTGTTGAACTGTAACCCGGTGTGGTGTTATTTTTGATGTAATCTTACCAAAGACACTGCTCTAAATCCCAAGTCACCAGCACCAACAACCCGTACTGCTGCTCCCTAGTTCCCATTCCCGAGTCCTACTCTGTGAATATGCTGTGCTGTGTGATTGCACAACAGGAGCGTAATACTGGGACGTGAATCTCTTTTCTGTGAAGGGGTCTGTAGTGATTGGAATGAGGGCCAAGTGGATCTCATTGACTATGAACTTGGGGTTTTTAACCTAGACAATCAGACAGCCCTGGTTGACAGATAGAAAAGGAGTCTCAGGTCCAGGCAGTGGGCCTTGGAGGGGGTCATTATGGCCGATTGCCTGCCCCTCTTTTGTGGTTATGTCTGTGCCCAGGTGTCCCTGGAGGAGCACACGATGTCTACCAACACCCTCAAGGTTTTCAGGGAGAGGTGGGCACTACAGGATGTGAAGTGTTTTATCTCCCCCTCCAACTCTATTTTGATTTAGTCCCTCCCCCCCCCCCTTTCACTTTATGATCACACAGCATTGCCCTTTAATGAGAAGGGCACTACTTGTTACTGGCTGCTCGGGTGTTTCCTTTCTTCCTGGTGTGGAACATGAATAAAATTTAATGCAAATGTTGTTCAAAAAAAATTTTAAAAAGTAAAGAGAAGTCTCCAATTTTCCTCATGCCAAGGACTGGCTCTAAGCTGACTGAGCCCATGTACTGTGCACATATAAATAAAGGTGACTTGGTGACAGGATACTGGCCTCCATGCAGCTATTTCAGGGACACTGTTGTTTGAGATAATATTCCCAAATTCATTACCATTGACCACTGATTGCAAACATAAAAATACTACGAGACAACTCTGAATTTATAGAATAAGTTGCTGCCTCATATTTAAATGGTTAATGAATCAAATTTCAATACTGCAAGATTTTGAGGTGGAATCAGATTTCACTTTCAAAAAGAATGTGGAGTAGGAGTAGGGGAGCAAAGCTAATTAAATAGTCCTTTCAAGTTGGTCCAAAGGACTGAATGGATTTCTATAATATTGACTGGTCTCCTTGTCCTATTCATGCTTGTGTCTGTTACTGCCATGTACTCTGTCCGTACAGGCTGGCTCTCCTTTGAAGGCATGCTGCTGTTTTACACTGACTTCATGGGGGAGGTGGTGTATGGAGGTGACCCCAAGGCCGCTCATGACTCAGAAGCATTTCAGAAATATAACGCAGGAGTGAGTGTGGGCTGCTGGGGTATGTGCATCTACGCATTCAGTGCTGCTTTTTACTCAGGTAGGGAACTCGATCTCCTGGCATGTGTATGCATCTCATTTGCGCGAGATTCCTCTTGCCACACTTCATACTTCCTGCTGTTTTGATATTGATACCATGAGTCCTAAGTGTATTAAATATTTTTCCAGACCTTGCAATATTTGAATACAGGTAAAATGTCCATATACAAAATCTCTATTGCATAACATAAGACAAATTAAGTTGCTAGACCACAATTTAATGACAGATCTTCTGTAGCAAAATGCAATGACTAGACATGTTACACCATGATCAGAAGGTCCTTTTCAAAATAGTACAGTCTATGTTCATGCTCCTGACTGCCATTTCCAGATTTCCACGGGAAAAGAACCAATATGGATTGTGAATTGGAACAGCATACAGTGAAAGAGCAGTTATACCAGCCATTAAAAAGTGTGCATGTGAGCCTTACCTGAAGGTCAAGGTCAAGATTATGATTCAATGGGTGAGAACAACAATCACGGATCGATTCACCTGTCACAAATGGGAAACTTACAGTGATCAAATCTGGGGCACTGAATTTAATAATCACATTTAGTCATGTGATTTAGTTACACAGTAAGGAATCAGTACTCTGAGATTCATAGTATAGAAAACTGTTTGAAAGCAAAATTATGCAACAAGCTTACATAACAGAAAGAGGTTATGCTGAGAGGATTAGTTGAAGTAAAATGGAGCATGAACCATAAAACAGATGGGCCAAA
This sequence comes from Hemiscyllium ocellatum, assembly GCF_020745735.1. Classification (NCBI taxonomy): domain Eukaryota; kingdom Metazoa; phylum Chordata; class Chondrichthyes; order Orectolobiformes; family Hemiscylliidae; genus Hemiscyllium; species Hemiscyllium ocellatum. Next base: position 26,798,518 of record NC_083437.1, read on the forward strand.
TGGTCAGTTTTGGAGCTGTGAATTCTATGTAATAATCATATAAGGAATTTGCAAGGATGTGTATCTGGGCTCATTTTGCATTTTTTTGGTAAAACATCAAAATCTATGAGCACCGACGCTGTGGGATGGGTGACCATGTTCATTGGGCAGGGAGGCAATGTTGACACTGTGCTGGGTGACCAGCTTGGCTCAGTGAGAAGTTGATCTTTACTGTAAGGGTGGACTTGTTTCTTCTCTGAGGTTTCTGTATAAAAGCAAAATAAAAGAAAATCTGGGCTCAGAAGGTGGAAGCTGAAATCTGGAAAGCTAGGTATTTTCTAAGATAAAGGTCTCTATGCAGCATGTATAAACTTGTTTTTCCTCTTTTACCTGCATGTGGAACTGCAGTGAATTGCCCAATTTTAAGATTATGCTTTAGATTTTCAACAGTTTTCTAATTTAGTTTTGTTCCTGTTGATGTATGCAAGTTTCAGGGGCACCGCTGAAGCTAGGGGAATTCTTAATTGGATAGTCACACCCTAGATCTCTGCCATCGTAGAGAGATTGTGAAACACACTTAACTGCAGAACTCATCACAACAAAAAACAGGATCTGAATATCTGGAAAATTGAGCCACAATCTTTTTTATAATGTTTTTCTTCAGAATGTGGAACAAAACCTGAATGCCTTTCTTCAAAAAAAAATTCAAACTTTTTTTTGAATAAAGTATTGTCTATTCATATCATATTTTCAGTCAGTCATTAGGAAGCTACCTTTATAGTAAAAAGTGAGGTCTGCAGATGCTGGAGATCAGAGCTGAAAATGTGTTGCTGGTTAAAGCACAGCAGGTCAGGCAGCATCCAAGGAACAGGAAGTTCGACGTTTCGGGCCAGAGCCCTTCATCAGGAATGAGGAGAGGGTGCCAGGCAGGCTAAGCCTGCATGAAGGGCTCTGGCCCGAAACGTCGAATTTCCTGTTCCTTGGATGTTGCCTGACCTGCTGTGCTTTAACCAGCAAAACATTTTCAGCAAGCTACCTTTATACCCCAGTTAACCACTGAGGATTCACTACATCTACCCTCAATTACCAAATGAAAATCATTAATAGCCCCAGTTCCACAAAGTATCCTCTACATATATTTCCATGAACTTAAAGAACAGCTGCCAACACTAAAAATTTGACATCAAAGTTAGTTACTGAGTGTTCCAGTTAAATTTGGTGAAATTGGTACCCAGTGTGGATAACGTTTACAATTACCAGCCAGTCGACCACTCAAACATACCACCATTGAACAGCCATAGCTTAAACTATTGCTACCCCACTCACTGACCCTTCCCCTACACAGCCAACCACAATCTAACCCCCAATACCTGCCACCCAACACCCACCACCCATCCCGCACCACCAAACACCTGCTACCTACATTCCAGTACTTGCCAGCCAATACCTACCACACATTACCCACCACCACACACTAATACCCACCACCCAACACCCATATCCCAACACCCACCACCAACAGCCACCACCTGCCATCCAACACCCATATGCCAACATCCAACACACGCACCACAACACCCGCATCCCAACATCCAACACCCACATCCCGACACCTACTACTCCACCCAATACCCAATATACTGCCAAATTACATTACCCAATATCTCATGACCAAAACCCCACAATCTATGATGGTATCATCTTAGAAATTATAATTTATATGAGAAGTAACTGTGGTTCTCTCCATTCAAATGCGTACTGACGAATATTTTCAGCATTTTCTGTTTTTATTTAAGATTTCCAACTCTTGCAGTGTTTTGTTAATGCATGATCATCTGACACAGTGCACCCTGCATCTAACAACCGATAAACCACCATCCAAGTATGACATCTCTGTGCATCAAACCATGGCCACTAGTAACTAAGTAGCTGGTGTTCTATCACTTGTGTTTTTTATTTTCTACAGCACTCCTGGAGAAGCTGGAGGAATACTTCAGTATCCGAACTCTCTACTTCTTTGGCTATTTATCCTTTGGAATTGGCACTGGCATTGCCACCCTGTCCAGGAACAGCTATGTTCTTTTATCGCTCTGTGTCACATATGGAGTGCTGTTTTCTTCACTTTGCACTCTACCCTACTCGCTGCTGTGTGAATACTACCAGAGTAAAAAGGTATTACCACACAAAAAGTGTATACTCAAATAATACACTAATCATTCAACTGGTATTTTGAGTACTTTTAGTTTGAGGGACGTTCTGGAAAAAAGGGAAACTGGAGTCAATTCAGGGTCAACTTTCTTGAATAGTTTCAGACTGGGATTTGAGAGTTATAAGATAATGAAGAAGCAGCCGGTTCTCTCCTTTCTTGCCCTCGTTATTGATGGGACAGTGTAGATATAGCTTTACTCCAAATCTGGCCCATCCACATATGTCTTCGATAAGTTTGATGGGAGAATGGAAAGGGATTTCTTTGGTATCCAAGTCCTGTTGGACCAGTCCTTGATGTCACAATTTGAGTTAGGACTTTGACATTGATGTCAATTGCTGATTGGGAACAGTTAACCTTGATTTTGCTTTAACTATTAATGATCAGAATGCATGTGCCAATAGGGAGTCTATCAACAAGGAACTAGCTGCAGCCTGCCTGGAGTTAAGGGAGACAGAGTGCCTCATTCCAATCTTCTTCATCAACTGTTTTGCCACCTTCATGGAGGTGAACTCTCCACGCCACCTTCCACACAGGACTTTCAATAGCTGCAACTGTGGCCAGATAAGCCTGAGGAGGAACTTTGAGTCTCCCTGAAGCATTGGTCCCCATCTCCAGTTAGCTATCAAAGGGTCACCTCCAGGCAGCTGCTGTGCTCCCAACATCACAGGAACCCAGAGGCTGACTAGAAAATTAAAATTGGGCTCTCACCCATTGCCTTAATTGATCTATAATTGGTGTTACATCTTCTTTGCCTGTGGATAGTATCAACCCTGACCTAATCTTCCCCCAATGGCCAACAGCAGGAAATTACAGACCTGCTCACTGCCCTTCAGCTCATGAGAAACCTCCCCAGCATCTTCCAACATGAAGTGTTTAAGTCACCTTCAGGATGGTGTACACAACTGGAGTATTTAAAAATTATCAAGGCCTCGTGTTTGGTGAGTTGTACCATCAATCTACTGTAATGACACTAACATGTATACATTTCTTTCTCGAACATACAGTATAACAGCTAATATTATTATTATCTAGTTTGTAGGACCGAATGCAAATGGGACCAAGCGTGGGATGGGTGTGGACATTTCACTCCTGAGCTGCCAGTACTTCCTTGCACAGATCATCGTTTCCATAGTGATGGGCCCACTAACATCAGTCGTGGGCAGTGCCAATGGGGTGATGTACTTTGCCAGCCTGACCTCCTTCATCGGGTGCTTGTACTCTTCTCTGTTTGTGATTTATGACATCCCTCCCGATGATAATGGTGAGGAGCAGACTCCCCTCCTCATGAATGTCTGACTCAACAAATTCCACTTTGAATCTGTTCAAGGAACTAACTCCTAGAATAAGCCACTGGACATTTGCACTTTCCCCGAGATCCCTCAACATCGAGTCATCATTATTCAAACAGGAACAGAAACAATGAAGATTAATTCCTCTTTTTTTTAATTGGTGCTGGTACCTCTCAAATATAAATATATAAAGAAATATATATAAATAACAAAAATTTTGATTAGTTAATTAGAGCGAGTAAAATGCATGGTTTGCAAGTGATCCGGTTCTACTCCATTCAGACAGGTGAAGCCTCAGCCACATATTGGTCATCTAGGAAAGCCTTGCTTGCAACACGCAACCAACCATGAATTGAATGGCAATATGTGTCTGTTTCAATTCCAGTCCTTAAAGACTTTTCTCCTGCTGATCACTATGGAAGTTACTGTGGTTTTGGTAGAGTTCAAAAGTGGTTCAAAAGTTCCCAACAAGAAGAATACAGTGAGTCACTGGTGGGGCAAGGTACCACACATATCATTAATGTCCCTCAGAAAATTCCAGCTCACAGTTTTCTCCAATGCTTATGCATGGTGGGAATGTTTTTAGTTGAGTAAGAACTCAGTGTATCTCCCTTTCTCAATCATGAGAAACACCCAGTGAAACTGAACTCTAATTTCGTAATAACAATCGTGGAAAAATCAAAGTCTATCCAGTAACTCACCCCAAGCACATGGAATAGGAGGATCCCACATTGCATCTCTCGTCTTCCCTCAGTCTTAACCAAACTCAATTGGGTGGCAACAGCATTTGTAAATAGCTTCAGTGTCCTGAGTCAGGGAAATCAGCCTTGCGTACCACTTAATGAGCTATCCAGTAAATTTCTGTTTTATTCCTTCATGGAATGTGGGCTTTGCTGACTAGGCTGGCATTTATTGCTCATCCCTAATTATTCTTGATAAGGAAGTGGTGACTGTCTTCTTGCACTGCTGCAGTCATTGGGTGTAAGAAGTCCCAGACCTGTTGGGAGTGAGTTCCAGGATTTTCATCCAGCGACAGTGAAAGAACAGCAATATACTTCCAAGTCAGGTTGGTGTGTGGCTCGGTGGGAGATTACAAATGGTAGTGTTCTCTTGCGTTTGCTGCCTTTGTCCTTCTGGTTGGTAAAAATTACAAGTTGGAAGCTGCTGTCAGAAGACTAGTCAATGTGCATATATGACATTGGTTGAAGACAGAGACAATGCTGTTTTCTTTGACCAAGGAGTTTGTCAAAATCTAAGCTGTCTCACACATTGCTCCCCAAACACTTAGTACCATAAGTAGTGACTATTTGAGTGATGCATGGGAGAGAACCCATAGTATGAATCTAGAAGGGTAAGAGATGCTCATCATGAATTATCTCCACACTTATTAAAAAGTTTTGATGTTTAAACTTGATGCCTGAACTTTATAAGGATGCATTACTGCAAGTACGTTCATAGCACATCATAAATATTATTGTATGTATGTACAGGCAAAGATTTCTTGTGTACGTACCAGGAAATTATAACATGGTTAGATAAAGATTGAAGCTTCCAATCCATTGCCCCATCAGTTACTCACAGGGTTGATTCAGATTGGTTATTTTAAGTATTTCTTTTGATTTAGCATTGTTATATTCAGTCCCTCTCAGAGTTCACAGAATGTACTTCCCCTTTGCTGCTGCAGTGAGTAGATACTAGGCTGCACAGTTTGCAAAGCACAGGGACCATCTCTCCACCCTCAGGCACTCTGCCTGTATTCCTGATGAAGGGCTTTTGCCCGAAACATCTATTTTACTACTTCTCGGATGCTGCCTGAACTGCTGTGCTTTTCCAGCACCACTAATCCAGAGTTTGCAAAGCATACCAATATGTATTGCCTCCCTGTAGAGTTTCTTTGAGCAGCAAGGCAAGTGAGAACATAACATACACCTTCTCTAAAGCTTGATGGGTAAACATGCCATATGAAACCATGATGGGGAACCTCACTGAATTATTTCAATTGAGTTGTGTGGGTGCATCAAAATCACTGGACTTTAGGAATAACTACACGGTCCTGTGCAGAGCAAAAATACCTCCATTTACCAAATCAACTCTCACGTTTTGAATGAGAGAGAAAGGTCTGTCATTAAATGTATGAACATTGCTCTACCGGTTAAATAGGAACCAAATGCACTTGTAAAATGTGTTTGACTTGAATATGAATTATACACTAAGTACCTTAGTTTTAAAAAAGGAATTAAAATGCCTTATGCAAGCTGTTGCTCTTTTATCTACTTTTGTTGAACCCTATGAACCGGCCAGACCTCAGGTTCAATTCCTAGTTTGTGTTGAGTAGTCTGACTTCAACTTGACTGCATTGCTATTATTTTTCTCAGTGATTTTGAGTTAATGTCATAATTAGTCAGCATTCCAGGTTGACTAGCCCACTAAGCTGATTTTCACTGGTTTCTTATACTGACCCAATGGAAATATTCTGCTTCACACCACAGTCTGAATCATTGTCACTTCATCCTGGGATCATACTAAGGAGCTTTGCTCTCTATAAAAGATTTGTGTTTACAGATTATTGAAGACACTTGAACACACTTTTAAATGTCTCCAGTTGTCGTACACTAGAGGGCGCAAGAGACACTTTTCTCTCACCATCAACCTCACACTGACAGAAATTGCTGGAGAAACTCAGCAGCATATGTAGAGAGGAAGCAGAGTTAACATTTTGGGTAGAATCACAGAATCCCTACAGTGTGGAAACAGGCCCTTCGGCCCAACAAGTCCACACTGACCCTCCGATGAGTAACCTACCCTATTAAAAGGTAGGACAGACAGAGTTGTCATATCTGGATTGTTGCCGGTGCCACGTGACAGTGAGGCAATGAATAGGGAGAGAGTGCAGTTGAACACGTGGCTGCAAGGATGGTGTAGGAGGGAGGGCTTCAGGTATTTGGACAATTGGACTGCATTCTGGGGAAGGTGGGACCTGTACAAACAAGACGGGTTGCACCTGAACCAGAAGGGCACCAATATCCTGGGGGGTAGGTTTGCTAGCACTCTTCGGGGGTGTTTAAACTAATTTGGCAGGGGGATGGGATCCGGACTTGTAGTCCAGCAAGTAAGCTAGCTGTTTGTCAGGATGTCCAAGAATGTAGAGAGGCTGTGGAGAAGGTAGCACTGACAGGGAATACTTGCGGACACAGAGATGGGCTCAAGTGCGTATACTTCAACGCAAGGAGTATCAGAAATAAGGTGGGTGAACTTAAGGCGTGGATTGGTACCTGGGACTACGATGTTGTGGCCATCATGGAAACGTGGATAGATGAGGGACAGGAATGGTTGTTGGAGGTTCCTGGTTACAGATGTTTCAATAAGATTAGGGGGGATGGTAAAAAAGGAGGGGGGGTGGCATTGCTAATTAGAAATGGTATAACGGCTGCAGAAAGGAAGTTTGAGGGGGATCTGCCTTTGGAGGTAGTATGGGCTGAAGTCAGAAATAGGAAAGGTGCAGTCACCTTGTTGGGTGTTTACTATAGGCCCCCCAATAGCAGCAGAGATGTGGAGAAACAGATTGGGAAACAGATTTTGGAAAGGTGCAGAAGCCACAGGGTCGTAGTCATGGGCGACTTCAACTTCCCAAATATTGATTGGAAGCTCTTTAGATCAAGTAGATTGGATGGGGCGGTGTTTGTGCAGTGTGTCCAGGAAGCTTTTCTAACTCAGTATGTAGATTGTCCAACCAGAGGGGAGGCCATATTGGATTTGGTACTCGGTAATGAACCGGAACAAGTGATGGGCTTGTTAGTGGGTGAACATTTTGGTGATGGTGACCACAATTCTGTGACTTTCACCTTGGTCATGGAGAGAGATAGGTGCGCACAACAGGGTAGATTTTACAATTGGGGGAAGGGAAATTACGATGCTGTAAGACAGGATTTGAGCATAAGTTGGGAGCATAGGCTGTCAGGGAAGGATGTGGTGGAAATGTGGAAGTTTTTCAAGGAGCAGATACAACGTGTCCTTGATATGTATGTACCTATCAGGCAGGAAAGAAATGGTCGTGTGAGGGAGCCTTGGTTGACGAGGGAGGTTGAATGTCTAGTAAAGAGGAAGAAGGAGGCTTACATAAGGTTGAGGAAACAGGGTTCAGACAGAGCAGTGGAGGGATACAGGATAGCCAGAAGGGACCTGAAGAAAGGGATTAGGAGAGCTAAGAGAGGGCATGAAAAATCCTTGGCGGATAGGATCAAGGATAACCCCAAGGCATTTTATGCGTATGTGAGAAACATGAGAATGACAAGAACAAGGGTAGGTCCGATCAAGGACAGTAGTGGGAGATTGTGTATTGAGTCGGAAGAGATAGGAGAGGTCTTGAATGAGTACTTTTCTTCAGTATTTACGAACGAGAGGGACCGTATTGTTGAAGAGGAGAGTGTGAAACGGACTGGTAAGCTAGAAGAGATACTTGTTAGGAAGGAAGATGTGTTGGACATTTTGAACAACTTGAGGATAGACAAGTCCCCCGGGCCTGACGGGATATATCCTAGGATTATGTGGGAAGCAAGAGAGGAAATTGCAGTACCATTGGCAATGATCTTTTCGTCTTCACTGTCAACGGGGGTGGTACCAGGGGACTGGAGAGTAGTGAATGTTGTGCCCCTGTTCAAAAAAGGGAATAGGGATAACCCCGGGAATTACAGGCCAGTTAGTCTTACTTCTGTGGTAGGCAAAGTAATGGAAAGGGTACTGAGGGATAGGATTTATGAGTATCTGGAAAGACACTGCTTGATTAAGGACAGCCAGCACGGATTTGTGAAGGGTAGGTCTTGCCTTACAAGTCTTATTGAATTCTTTGAGGAGGTGACCAAGCATGTGGATGAGGGTAGGGCAGTGGATGTAGTGTACATGGATTTTAGTAAGGCATTTGATAAGGTTCCCCATGGTAGGCTTATGCGGAAAGTCAGGAGGCATGGGATAGAGGGAAATTTGGCCAATTGGATAGAAAACTGGCTAACTGGTCGAAGTCAGAGAGTGGTGGTAGATGGTAAATATTCAGCCTGGAGCCCAGTTACAAGTGGAGTTCCGCAGGGATCAGTTCTGGGTCCTCTGCTGTTTGTAATTTTTATTAATGACTTGGATGAGGGAGTCGAAGGGTGGGTCAGTAAATTTGCAGATGATACGAAGATTGGTGGAGTTGTGGACAGTGAGGAGGGCTGTTGTCGGCTGCAAAGGGACTTAGATATGATGCAGAGCTGGGCTGAGGAGTGGCAGATGGAGTTCAACCCTGCCAAGTGTGAGGTTGTCCATTTTGGAAGAACAAATAAGAATGCGGAATACAGGGTTAACGGTAGGGTTCTTAGTCAGGTGGAGGAACAGAGGGATCTTGGGGTCTATGTACATAGATCTTTGAAAGTTGCCACTCAGGTGGATAGAGCTTGTAAGAAGGCCTATGGTGTATTAGCGTTCATTAGCAGAGGGATTGAATTCAAGAGTCGTGAAGTGATGTTGCAGCTGTACAGGACTTTGGTTAGGCCACATTTGGAGTACTGTGTGCAGTTCTGGTCGCCTCACTTTAGGAAAGATGTGGAAGCTTTGGAGAGGGTGCAGAGAAGATTTACCAGGATGTTGCCTGGAATGGAGAATAGGTCGTACGAGGATAGGTTGAGAGTTCTCGGCCTTTTCTCGTTGGAACGGCGAAGGATGAGGGGTGACTTGATAGAGGTTTATAAGATGATCAGAGGAATAGATAGAGTAGACAGTCAGAAACTTTTTCCCCGGGTACAACAGAGTGTTACAAGGGGACATAAATTTAAGGTGAAGGGTGGAAGGTATAGGGGAGATGTCAGGGGTGGGTTCTTTACCCAGAGAGTGGTGGGGACATGGAATGCGCTGCCCGTGGGTGTGGTAGAGTCAGAATCATTGGCGACCTTTAAGCGGCAATTGGATAGGTACATGGATGGGTGCTTAATCTAGGATAGATGTTCGGCACAACATCGTGGGCCGAAGGGCCTGTTCTGTGCTGTATTGTTCTATGTTCTATTAGTCTACATTTACCCCTGACTAATGCACCTTACCTACACATCCCTTAACACCATGGGTAATTTAGCGTGGCCAATTCACCTAACCTGCACATCTTTGGATATGGGAGGAAACTGTAGCACCCGGAGGAAACCCACGCAGACACAGGGAGAATGTGCAAACTCCACAGTGACCTTCTTCAGAACTTTGGGTCACTGGACCCTAAAAAATTAACTCTGCTTTCTCTACACAGATGCTCTCAGACCTGCTGAGTTTTGCCAGCAATTTCTGTTTGTGTTTCTGATTTAGAGCAAATGCTGATTTTTTTTTTGTTTCAAGAACTTCACATTGAGTTCATCTCAACCCTAACTTCAATCCCAGGTGGGAACCTGAGTTTAAAATCTGATTGAAGATTTGTAGCTCGGGTATCCGTTGTTGTGGTTCTGCTCGCCGAGCTGGAAGTTTTTGCTGCAAACGTTTCGTTCCCTGGCTAGGGAACATCATCAGTGCTGTTGGAGCCTCGTGTGAAGCGCTGCTTTGATGTTTCTTCCGGTATTTATATTGGTTTGTTATAACCAATATAAATACCGGAAGAAACATCAAAGCAGCGCTTCACACGAGGCTCCAACAGCACTGATGATGTTCCCTAGCCAGGGAACGAAACGTTTGCAGCAAAAACTTCCAGCTCGGCGAGCAGAACCACAACAACGGGAACCTGAGTCTTGGTTGTATTTACAAGTTGCATCTTATAAGAATAAACTGGGAATAATCAGACAACTCCCCAAAAGAGGGCAAGTTTGTGCTGCTTACTGTCAATTTTATTGGTCCTTACAGCAACCTTACTTAATTTCAATTACATATTTCTCCAAATCCCATAATACTCTTACTTTCAAAGGATGATACATAGGCATCTCTTTTTTTTGAATACTAGTGTAAAGGTAGTACAAGAACTGCCGTGTTACAGGCCATGCAATGCCTGGAAAACCTGGTGATGATCCCTTTCCTTTGGGAATGTCCTTGGGCTTTGTTTTATGCCTACCCATGGGAACAAGGGCAGGACACAGCTTCTGACCAGCTTCCTTACTTTGCTCACTGATAAATCCAGACTATGGTAAGATTATGGTAAAATATTGCCTGTTAATCATCAGCTTCCATCATCTGATTTTAATGTCTGAGACCTTCATGACCTAAAGTGATTTTTAAAGATGACAAATATTGAGAAAGAGGCTGCTGTGACCATAGATTGAGACATGACTTGAAGACTCATATGGAATACACTAAACCAATCCACGGAAATTACCATTTTATCTAAAGACTGATAAATAATTCAGCATCAAGAATTACATATCTACATTGGGAGATGAAAGGCTTCCTGTAAAGTATTCAGATGGGAAGGACAATTGAGCTGGACCAGAGAATACACAAACAATTCATGTTTCAGTAGCTTGGCAGAGCAGAGAAAAGAATATGGATTCACAACAACATAATTTGGAAGGCGTGGTTTCGTTTTTCCCTCCCTGTTTCTCTCAACCTCCAAAGTCAGTGCCCAGTGATAAAGCAACTTGGGAAAACAACTGAGAACTCTAGAATTCTACATACATCACTACAGCTGATGAATCAAAGCAACAGCTAAACAGTTACAAACTCAGATTTCACTCTCACGATTCCAGGATTCTGAGAATATTAAACTGCATCTGCTTTCAACTTCCTATTAGTTTTAGCCACCTCCTCCTCTCTTATTTTAAAAAGTTATTACCTACGTTTGTGTGTACATTTGATGTCATGATTTTATTATGCTATGATAGAATTCCTCTTTCTTTCACTCAAGAAAACTGTGGAATTGACTGGCTTTTGACTGTACTCCTGTACCTTGTACTGAGTACACGTGACTATAAAACCAAAATCTATATCTACCTATGTTCTAATTGAAGTGTGATAGCTGCATGCTAAATAAAAGCAAGAGGATTTTAAAAACAGGGGAGCTAAATCTCCTTCCTCACTTGGTAACAGAAACTGGTCAAGAACAAAGTTAAACCAAACTAGAGAGCCAAAGTATCAGAATTGTGCCAGAAATTAGAGACTTCAGTTTTGAAGAATTAGGTGTTGTTCTTCTCAGGGAAGAAAATGGTTCAAAGGAGACTTAGTGGAAATATTCAAAATTATGAGAGATTCAGGATTAGATGTGGTCTTGAACCCAGTGAGAGTCAGCACCTTCAGGACTGGAGGGGAGCTGAACTCCAGGGAGAATCAGCTCCTTCAGGAGAGATGGGGAAAAGAGAAAACATGACGCCATTGATTTGAAGTTTCCTCCTACATGTTGGGCTTTTCGATATATATTTAGGTTAGCCATCATTTTCTAAAATGTTCCAGCCAATCAGAGTTTAATGGCTTGGAATCAAGTGTTAGTATTATAACACTCATGCCCGAAACATCGATTGTCCTGCTCCTTGGATGCTGCCTGACCTGCTGCGCTTTTCGATCAACACATTTTCAGCTTAGTATTATAAATGGCTTACAAGAATCAATCAAACAAATGTCCAAACAACTCAAGTAGAGATGTCATTACCAGAGCAGGAAGTACTTGAACCTAGGTTTCCTGGGTCAGAGGCAGGGATAGTACCACTGTGACATAAGAGCCCTGATGGAACAGCCAGAGTTCCAGTATTTATTGATAGCAGGACTTGAAATTCATTTTTTGATTAGGTAATTTGGTTGTGGATTTCTAAAATTAAAACAACGAACTGGGTTGTTTGGTTAAAACATCTGCCAACCGAACAGGAGATCCTGAGTTTATATCCCTGCAGTACCTTTGCGCTGTTTAATGGGCCATTTGTTAATTTGGTTGTGAGTTAATTTTAGACAAATGATTTAGGTACTTAGAGCCATCAGTAGGTTCATGCAGTGGGATGAGGAGCACAGTTGTAGTTCCCCCCTGCCTGCCTGTACATCGTAGTTGCACCTGAATGCCCTTGGAGAGGGAACATGCAGTGTCCACTAGCAGCCTTTCAGCATTTAAGGATAGGTGAACGACACAAGAGCTTGGGTATATGATCTCTCCCATCAATGCCATTTTGATTTGTGCCCTTCCCTTGTTCCCCCCTTTTTGAATTAATGGTAAGGTCCTGGGAGTGTTGCTGAACAAAGAGACCTTGGAGTGCAGGTTCATAGCTCCCTGAAAATGGAGTCGCAAGTAGATAGGATAGTGAAGAAGGTGTTTGGTATGCTTTCTTTTATTGGTCAGAGTATTGGTTAGGCCACTGTTGGAATATTGCGTGCAATTCTGGTCTCCTTCCTATCGGAAAGATGTTGTCAAACTTGAAAGGATTCAGAAAAGATTTACAAGGATGTTGCAAGGGTTGGGGGATTTGAGCTATAGGGAGAGGCTGAACAGGCTGGGGCTGTTTTCTGGAGCATCGGAGGCTGAGGGGTGACCTTATAGAGATTTCCAAAATTGTGAGGGGCATGGATAGGGTAAATAGGCAAAGTCTTTTCCCTGGGGTCAGGGAGTATAGAACTAGAGGGCATAGGTTTAGGGTGAGAGGGGAAAGATATAAAAGATACCTAAGGGGCAACATTTTCACACAAAGAGTGGTATGTATGGAAAAAGGAAGTGGTGGAGGCTGGTACAATTGCAACATTTAAGATGAGTATACGAATAGGAAGGGTTTGGAGGGATATGGGCCGGGTGCTGGCAGATGGGACTAGATTGGGTTGGGATATCTAGTTGGCATGGACTGGTTGGACTGAAGGGTCTGTTTCCATGCTGTACATCTCTATGACTCTATGACACTGGGTTAATTTGGTGGTGGGACTCTTTAGTCATTCTTACTTTGTGCGGTTTTGGCATCTGGACTGAAATTGAGTCCAGAGGGAATGGTGGAAACTAGTGTTTGTGCTAAAATATAGATTTATTCACAAATCTATGAAAATCTTTTGCTGCTTAATTCAACTTATACTTCTTGGTCTGTTAACTATCAAATTCAGGCTGATGACATTGCTGTCAGACTTGCACCATCACTAAGATAGCCTATTCTATCTTCAAAATGTGATCAAACTTTAACATCTGTCTCAGCCTATCGATTGCTGAGACCCTCATCCATGTCTTTGTTATGTTTCAACTCAGCTATTCCCATATACTCTGCTGGTCACCAGCATTTTACACTCCATAAACCTGAAGTCATTCAAATTATTGCTGCTTGTGTTTGAACTCATACAAAGATCTCTTCACCTATCGCTCTTGTACTTGCTGACTTCCACTGAGTCCCAATTTAGCAATACCTAATTTGGACATTCTCATAGTTGTTTTCAAATCCCTTCATAGTCTTCCCTGTAATTTCCTCCAGTCCTACAAATCTTTAAGATATTGGCACTCCTCCCACCCTGCCATCCTAATTTTATTGGCCCACCATTGGTGACCACATCTTCAGTTACCTAGCCCCAAGCTCTGGAAATCTCATGTTGCAACCTTCAGCCTCTATTATATTTTCCTTCTTTAGATTTAGATTTTATTGTCATTTGTCCTTAAGTACAAAAGTACAGGAGTAGATTGAAAAGTTTTCAATGTCCTCACACAAGGTACCATCCTACATACAAGTACCAAGATGGATGATGGGAAAAAAATTATGGCCTTAAGAGCTGCTCCTTTTTTGAAATATTTAGGGTGTTGGAGGTGAATTCTCAAATCTGGAAGCAGGAATTACTGTTTTATATACTGTGGCATTGTTTTGGAACTTCGGGGGATAAAAAAATCATAACAAGAGCTCTTCAAAAAGGAGGGAAACAGACAAAGGCAGTGACCACATCGTGAGAGAAAGTAACCGATGTTGCTGATACAGCAGTGAATCTGCACAGTTACTACCTTTGCTGTTTGAATTCAAGTATCTCTGGACATCAGAGTGCATGTAGGACAAATTAAGAAACAGCGAAATTCACTGCTGACCTTGGATGAACCTGTGTGGGAGAGAGAGCTCACAGCGCAGGAACATATAAATGCATAGCTTTTAAGTATAGCCTTGCTGTAAATCTAGAATAGTGACTTGAGTCGATTCTTTCTTGATTAAATGTTTTATTGAGATCTGTCTCTTGATTAAATTTTAAAAATATAAGACGTAAGTATTAAGTTAGCCTGGAGCAGTTTTTTTTTAGAGCAATCAAATAGTGCTATTTTCTGGGTCTGTAGATTGTGAAGGAGCAAAGATGGCCTTTAGTAGAGCGATGTGCTCTTCCTGTTGGATGTGGGAGTTTGGGGAGAGTTTCCACATTAAGAATGATTATGTCTGCAGGAACTATCTTTGGTTGTGAAACTTATCAGTTTGCTTGAATGGGTTGGAGTGGCAGTTAGAGGTAATAAGGATTTACAGGAGCTAGGGGGTGTGACGGATGAGTTAGAGGAAGGGAAAAAGCCACAGATATTCTGTGACTCTATGATCCAGTCAGGTGGATGGGTTAATTCCAGGAACATAAGAGGGGTAGGCAGGTAATGCAGGAGTCTTCTGTGGCTATCCCCATCTCAAACAAGTATGGTATTTTGGAAAATTTGGGGGTGATGGACTCTCAGGGGAATGTAGCACGAGCAGCCTAGTTTCTGGTACCAAGACTGGCTCTAATGCAATGAGGGGTATGCCGGATTCCAAGTGATTGATTGTGATAGAGGATTCTCTAGTCGGAGGCACAGACAGTTTCTGCAGCCAGCAGCAAAGTCAGTATGGTGAGTTGCCTCCCTGGTGCCAGGATCAAGGATATCTAGGAGAGGATGCAGAATGTTCTCAAAGGGGAGAGGGACCAGCAGGAATTCATTGTACATAGTGGAACTAATGACATAGGAAGGGAAAAGGATGAGATTCTAAAGGGAGAATATAGAAAGTTATGCAGGAGTTTAAGAATAAAGTCATAGAGTCATAGAGATGTACAGCATGGAAACAGACCCTTTGGTCCAACTCATCCATGGCGACCAGATATCCCAACCCAATCTAGTCCCACCTGCCAGTACCAGGCCCATATCCCTCCAAACTCTTCCTATTTATATACCCATCCAGATGCCTTTTAAATGTTGCAATTGTACTAGCCTCCACTACTTCCTCTGGCAGCTCATTCCACACATACACCACCCTCTGCATGAAAAGATTGCTCCTTACGTCTCTTTTATATCTTTTTACTCTCACCCTAAACCTATGCCTTCTAGTTCTGGAATCCCCCCCTCCCCAATGAAAGACCTTGTCTATTTACCCTATCCATGTCCCTCATGATTTGGAGATGCCAGTATTGGACTGTGGCACCTGGTGAAGGAGTAGCGCTCCAAAAGCTAGTGCTTCCAAATAAACCTATTAGATTATATTCTCTACAGAGTGGAAACATCCCCTTCGGCCCAACAAGTCCACGCCGACCCTCGAAAGAGCAATCCAACCATTCCCCTACATCTACCTATGATTAATCCATTTAACACTACGGGCAATTTAGCATGGCCAATTCACCTGACCTGCACATCTTTGTAACTGTGGGAGGAAACCGGAGCACCTGGAGGAAATCCACGCAGACACGAGGAGAACATGCAAACTCCACACAGACAGTTGCCCAAGCCGGGAATCAAACCTGGGTCCCTGGCGCTGTGAGGTAGCAGTGCAAACCACTGAACCACCGTGTCGCCCCTGTTGGGAGATTTTTAACTGTTGGAAAATCTCACGTGGTCTTGTGAGATTTTTAACTTTGCATGCCCCTCATGATTTTATAAACCTCTATAAGGTCACCCCTCAGACTTTGACACTCCACTGGAAAACAGCCCTAGCCTTTTAAACCTCTCCCTGTAGCTCAAATCCTCTAACCTTGGCAGCATCCTTGTAAATCTTCTCTGAACCCTTGCAAGTTTCACAATATCTTTCTGATAGAAAGGAGACCAGAACTGCATGCAATATTCCAACAGTGGCCTAATCAATATCCTGTAGGGCTGCAACATGACCTCCCAATTCCTGTACTCAATACTCTGACCAACAGAGGAAAGCATACCAAATACCTTCTTCACTATCCTATCTACATGCAACACTTCTTTCAAGGGGCTAAGAACCTGCAGTCTAAGGTCTCTTTGTTGAGCAACACACCCTAGGACCTTACCATTAAATGTATAAGTCCTGCTAAGATTTGCTTTCCCAAAATGCAGCACCTCACATTTATCTAAATTAAACTCCATCTGCCACTCCTCAGCCCATTGGCCCATCTGATTAAGATCCCGTTGTAATCTGAGATAACCTTCTTCGCTGTCCACTACACCTCCAATTTTGGTGTCATCTGCAAACTTTCTAAATATACCTGTTATGCTCGCATCCAAATCATTCATATAAGTGACAAAAAATACTGGACCCAGCAATGATCCTTGTGGCACTCCACTGGTTATAGGCCTCCAGTCTGAAAAACAACCCTCCACCACTACTTTCTGTCTTCTACCTTTGAGCCAGTTCTGTATCCAAATGGCTAGCTTTCCCTATATTCCATGTGATCTAACCTTGCTAACCAGTCTCCCATGGGGAAACTTGTTGAATGCCTTACTGAAGTCCATGTAGATCACGTCTACTGCTCTGCCCTCATCAATCCTCTTTGTTACTCCTTCAAAAATCCTCGAGGGTAGTAATATCTTGATTACTCACGGTGCTACGAGCAAGTGAGGATAGGAATAGGAGGATAGAGCAGATGAATGCATGGTTGAGGAGCTGATGCAGGGAGAAGGGTTCACAATTTTGGATCATTGGAATCTCTTCTGGGGTAGAAGTGACCTGTACAAGAGGGACAGATTGTACTCGAATTGGAAGAGAATTAATATAATTGCAGGGAGATTTGCTGGAGCTGCTTGGGAAGATTTAAACTAGTAAGGTGGGTGGGTTGGACCCAGGGAAATAGTGATGGAAGAGATCAATCTGAGACTGGTGCAATTGGGAAAAGGAACGAGTCAAACAGTCAGGGCAGGCAGGAACAAAGCAGAGAACAAGGTAGGACTGATAAATGAAATTGAATTTGTTTCAATTCAAGAGGCCTAACAGGGAAGGAAATTAAACTCAGGGCATGGTTAGGAACATGGGACTGGGATATCATAGCGGTTACAGAGATGTGGCTCAGGGATGAACAGGACGGGTAGCTTAATGTTCCCAGATACAAATGCTATAGGAAGGATAGAAAGGGGGGCAAGAGAGGAGGGGGATAGCATAACGGCTGCACATAGGGAGGATATTCCTGGTAATACATCCAGGGAAGTTATTTGAATGGAACTGAGAAATAGGAAAGAGATGATCACCTTATTGGGATTGTATTACAGACCCCCCCCCCCCCCCCCCCCCCCCCCCACCCCCAATATCAGCGGAAAATTGAGAAACAGATTTGTAAGGAAATCTCAGTTGTCTGTAAGAATAATAGGGTGGCTATCGTATGAAACATAGACTGAGACTGCCATAGTGTTAATGGTTTAGATGGAGAGGAATTTGTTAAGTACATACAAGAAAATTTTCTGATTCAGTATGTGGATGTATCTACTAGAGACCTACTCTTGGGAAATAAGGCAGGGCAGGTGGCTGAAGTATCACTGGAGGAGCACGTTGAGGCCAGCTACCATAATTCTATTAGTTTTAAATTAGTGATGGAAAAGGATAGATCAAATCTAAAAGTTAAAGTTCTAAATTGAAGAAAGGCTAATTTTGACGGTTTTAGGCAAGAACTTTCAGAAGTTGAATGAGGGCAGACATTTGCAAGTAATGGGATATCTGGAAAATGGGAAGCCTTCAAAAATAAGATCATGAGAGTCCAGAGACAGTGTATGCCTGTTAGCGTGAAAGGAAAGGCTGTTAGGTGTAAGAAATGCTGGATGACTAGAGAAATTGAGGTTTTGATTAAGAAAAAGGAAGCATTTGTCAGGATTAGACAGCGGAAGTTGAGTCAATCTTTAGAAGATTATAAAGGCAGTAGGAGTGTACTTAAGAGGGAAATCAGCAAAGCAAAAAGAAGACACGAGAGAACTTTGGCAAATGGGGTTAAGGAGAATCCAAAGGGATTTTATAAATATATTAAGGACAAAAGAGTAACTAGGTCCCTCAAAGAACAGCGAGGCAACCTACATGTGGAACCATAGATGAAGGAGATACCAAACGAGTATTTTGCATCAGGGTTTACTGTGGAGAAGGACATGGAAGATACAGAATATGGGGAAACAGATGGTGACATCTTGAAAAATGTCCATATTACAGAAGAGGAGGTGCTGGATGTCTTAAAACGCATAAAAGTGGATAAATCCCCAGGACGTGATCTACTGTAACCTAGAACTTTGTGGGAATTTAAGGAAGTGATTGCTGGGTCCCTTGCTGAGATATTTGCATCATCGGTAGTCATAGGTGAGGTGCCAGAAGACTGGAGGTTGGCTAATGTGATGCCACTATTTAAGAAAGATGGTAAGGAAAAGCCAGGGAACTATAGAACCAGTGAGCCTGACATCAGTGGTGGCAGGTTATTGAAGGGAATCCTGAGGGACAGAATTTACATGCATTTGAAAGGCAAAGATTGATTAGGGACAGTCAACATGGCTTTGTACATGAGAAACATGTCTCACTAACGATTGAGTTTTTTGAACAAGTAACAAAAAGGATTGATGAAGGCAAAGCGCTGGATGTGATATATGTGGACTTCAGTAAGGCATTCGACAAGGTTCCCCATGGGAGACTGGTTAGCAAGGTTAGATCGCACGGAATACAGGGAGAACTAGCCATTTGGATACAAAACTGACTTGGAGATAGAAGACAGAGGGTGGTGGTGAAAGATTGTTTTTCAAACTGGAGGCATGTGACCAGTACAGTGCCACAAGGCTTGGAGCTTGGTCCATTACTTTTTGTCATTTATGTAAATGATTTAGATGTGAACATAGGTGGTATGGTTAGTAAGTTTGCAGATGACACCAAAAATTGGAAGGCTAATGGATAATGAAGGCTACCTCAGAGTACAACCTCAGAGTTGATCAGATAGGCCAATGGGCTGAGGAGTGGCAGATGGAGTTTAATTTAGATAAATGTGAGGTGCTGCATTTTAGAAAGGCAAATCAGAGCAGGACTTATACACTTAATGGTCCAGGGAGTGTTGCTGAACAAGGAAACCTTGATGTGCAGGTTCATAGTTTCTTGAAAGTGGAGGATAGCGAAGAAGGCATTTGATATGCTTTCCTTTATTGGATGGAGTATTGAGTATAGGAGATTGGATGTCATGCTGTGGCTGTACAGGACATTAGTAAGGCTACTTTTGGAATATTGTGTGCAATTCTGGTCTCCTTCCTAGTGGCAGGATGCTGTAAAGTTGAAAGGGTGCAGAAAAGACTTACAAGGATGTTGCCAGGGTTGGAGGATTTGAGCTACAGGGAGAGGCTGAATAGGCTGGGACTGGGAGTGTTGGAGGCTGAGGGATGACCTTGTAGAGGTTTATAAAATCATGAGGCACATGGATGGGGTAAATAGACAAGGTCTTTTCCCTGAGTTGGGGGAGTCCAGTACTAGAGATTTAGGGTAAGAGGAGAAAAGTTTAAAAGGGACCTAAGGGGCAACTTTTTTCACGCAGAGGGTAGTGTGTATAGGGAATGAGCTGTCAGAAGAAGTGGTGGACGGTGATATAATTACAAAATTTAAAAGGCGTCTGGATGGGTATATGAATAGGAAGGATTTCAAGGGATATGGGCCAATTGCTGGCAAATGGGACTAGATCAGGTTAGGATATTTGGTCGGCATGGACCAAAGGATCTGTTCTGTGCTTTTCATCTTTATGACTGTATGACCTAGGTACAAAAACTTAAGAACAAGGTAGAAATAAATAGGCTCAACATTACAGTCACCCTTAGTATAGCGTTTAAAAAAAAGAAACAAGGTTAAGTTAAACAGTATAGTCTTTTTTAGTATTAAGTCCAAAAATAAAGCTGAAAGTTCAAATACTGCAGTGGTTCTTAAGTGTTTAGCAATGCTGGGACTGTACTTCCTACATTGGCTCAAACTCCTCCACATTGGCATGCTTTCCTCACACTGGCTTGATCTACCCTGCTGTCAATTTTGAGAACCTCATTCGCAGTGTTGGGCTCACTCCTGGACTCTCAGACCACCAAAGTCCCAATTCAAGCGTCATCCGTGCCAGGCCTTGGCCTCACCTTCGGTCCACAGGCCGGGTGTTGGGAAGTCACCAAGAGTCCCGGGTCAGGCCCTCAGCTGCTACCTTGCACTGGACATCTAGCCGACTGCCAAATTCAACAAGCCCAATACTGCTGCCATCACCACCTCTCTCCAGATGGTTAGTTAATAAAAAAAAGTAAAAACAAAACTAAGACTATAAGAGAAAAGGAGAAAAAAGAAAAGAAAAGCAGATAGAGAGGACAAACCATACACTGATGCCAAAATCTACTTTGTTTACCAAGCTTTTAGTGGTCTAACCTAATTTTTGTTACGTGGCTCATTGTCATATATCAAATTATAAAACTTCGAGAAGCAATCAGACAATGCCAGGTTACAGTCCAACAGATTTATTTGGAAGCACTAGCTTTTGGAGTGCGGCTCCTTCATCAGGTACCTGATGAAGAAGCAGTGCTCCAAAAGCTAATACTTACAAATAAACCTGCTGGACTATAACCTGGTGTTATGTGATTAACTTTGTACACCCCAGTCCAACACTGGCACCTCCAAATAATAAAATATAAAGTTGATTTACTAACACAGGTTGTTAAGATGGAAGAACCTTTCTTAATGAAGAATCAGTGTCGCTAATTGGCAATCTCCTGTGTGATCACCATAGCCTGAGATAATTTGACACAGTTGTAAATTTAGCACATAATAGAAAAACACACTTTCATTTTGCCAAACACGAGAGCCACCTGGAGAGCAGGATAATAGTGCTCAGGCTGCTTCTGCTGGCAGGGTCGGGTGACTCAATCACTGTAATTCTCTCCCCTCCTTACTTTCCCTGGGGTTCAGCTCCCCATCCTCTCCTGGATGTCCTGACTCTCACTGGTCTCCTCCATGCTGAAGGGTTGCAGTGAGTTGTGCTAACCTTACATAAGGGGTTCTTACTCCTTTCCCAACATGAACATACACAAAAATGTTCAATCTGTTGCTGATTTCTAAAGTTATTCAATATAAACATTAATGTAATTCAGCAGGAAACCTGCTGAAGCAATGGGATCTGTTCAATATATTCAAGGTCAGATTTTATAAGTGAACAGAACTTTTAACCAAATTTGGATATCTTAAAAATATTTTTTCAGGATAATAAAGTCTAATTAAAGAAAACAAAGCACCAGTCTATTTATTGCCCCACCAGATACTTTAAAATTCATTCCCAGGATGTAGGCGTTGCTGGCATTTACTATCCTTCCATTGTTTGATACAAATATAATTGGCTTGTTAGGCCAATTCAAACTGTTGTCGAGAGAAAATCACTTTGGTATGGAACTGCAGTCACTCATTGACTCAGACCAAATGAGGATAACAGCAAAATAGCAAAAGAAACTCCATAAAACTGTTCAAGACATTCATATTCCATACACAGCTCCACCCATCAATAACCACACACCCATGTTCCTCCAACTTGTATTTCAAACATATACATGTGTTCTGTACATGGTATTCTGTACTCCTGATGGTGTATCAGGGCTGGTCAAGCAGTGGAAACCATACATGTGCTTTCTACTTACTCTAGCGCATTTCATATCTCAAAATACTTTGCAGCCAATTGAGTATTTTTGACCTAGTCGTGAAGGATTAACTTTGGTCAAGACACTAGGTGAAACCCTTGCTCTTCTTTCTACAGGATAATGTGTCTACCTGACAGGAAAGATAGGGGCCTCAGTTTGACATCAACAAACATCACTTCTTAATATGCAGATTACTTGCTATGGACTGGAGATTTCAGTCCATAACCTTCTGACACCGGAACAAATGCATCAGCATCGATACAGCTAAGATTGATCCCTTCTCTGCTTTGACCCATCAATAAATTCTTCATTGAGCCTGTTACCAAAACCAGTAGGAATTCAATCCAAAAATCTTAATGTTGGTTTTAAAGGAAACAAAGCTATTTTATATTGTTTAGTGATGTGAAACAAATATTCTGTACAGAATCCTGTCCTCAGGAGCATGAGTTACACTTTGTGCTTCTGATCTGTTTTAACATTAGCCATTTGGACATAAAACTGAAGAATTGCTTCAGCTTACAGTTAACAATAAACTAGGAACTGGGGTTGCAATGAAGTCTGAGAAAGTAGACTTTAATAAAATAGTGAGAAATTAAATCCAAATATAAATCAGCTAATGCAGAAAATAGGAACAGTAGAGCTGCCACAATTCAGCAAGGAATTATGTAAATAGAATGTTGAATTAAGTGAGCAGAGGACTAGGCACCAATCTTGGGAAAACCTAAGAACGGCAGATACTGTAAAGCAAACAAAAGCAAATTGCTGTAAAAACTCAGGTCTGGCAGCATCCGTGGAGGGAAATCAGAGTTAGTGCTGCAGGTCGGGTGACCCTTTCTCAGAACTGATGGTTGCTACAAAAATATTGGTTTATGTGCAGAAGGAGGGGGGGGGGGGGTGGCGAGTGAGAGGAGAGAAGAGATGGAACAAGGAGTAAATGATTGATGGGGATAGAGCCAAAAATGAAATGAACAATTGGGTAGACAAGTTCTTTCTTCTACGTAAAAACCCCAACATTTTCCAAGGTACCATCAGTTCGGATAAAATCACGAGACAAAACATTAACTCAGATTCCTCTCCACAGAGGCTACCAGACTGGCTGCACTTTCCCAGCAATTTGTTTTTGGCCTTAGTCTTCGGGGTCATCTTCATCAAAAAGACATGGGAAATTTGATCAGCCAGACTAGGGAAATAACAAAAGGCCAGTTACAATAATTAAAGGGTTAATTAATCTGATCATTTTTAAAAGCCTGTTTACTAATCTGGCATATGCAATTATATGTTCTACATGATGCAATATTAAATTGTTCTATTTACACTTAACTAGAATCATGCAATGTATTAAACCATTTGACCCTTGTGCATTTTACCAGACCCCAGTTAACTAAATTGTATTCATTTTCCTTGAAAAATGACCAAATTCTGCTTTAAGTGTGGTACATGTTCTTGCAGGATTGATGAGAATATTTGCTCAAATGACCACATTGTGGAATTTTATCTCCCAGTCACATTTTCCTTCATTTTAATTCTGGGTTAACTTCCCAGAGATTTCTCTATAGATCCCACATACCAAATAAATCATATCAGCCAAGTAACAATTTTGATGCAGCACAATGGTTCTGTTGATGTCATCATCATTGAAATTGTTAGAGATGCTATGCCAGCCCTCACTAACTTTCCACATATCAAGCCCCACACACCCACCACTCTTGTACTCCACTTCTACATCTCAAAGTCAGATTTGAAGGGGTTACCTGAAGCAGTTGTGCATGAGCCCTTACATTTCCTTACACCTCAATTTCTAGACCCTGATCTCACTTTCATTACCTACCAACAGAAAGTGTCTATAGCTCAAGTTGTATACCTAATGGAATAAAGCTTAAATTTATTTGATACAATCAATTGCATAACACTGGAGTCCACAAACTTAAAAACTGCAGACTCAAGACAGTGATTAGGTTTTGCTGCTGATATATGACAAGTCAATTGTGATGTTACAAAATGCTGTGAATCCTCCAGTCTAGTAGCTGATCAACTTAGCAATTCAAGTTGCTAAATTTGTATGTGTTGCTTTCAATTTTGCCCAATGGCATGTATAGTTTACTTTAGCTGCAAGCACTGGCCTCAGCAGCAACAGCCCAGAGAACAGAATGAAACACATGATACTAAAGTGGCAGATAAGCAAAGACTTTTGGTAAAGCAAATTTCACCACATTGATCCAGAGTTTAGGCAAGATGTTCAGAGCATGCCAGAAGCTCTCCAAATAGAATTAGCATTCATCATTAACACTTTTTTAAAAAACCATGCAGTGACTTGTGTATTTATAGCATAGGCCATTCAGCCCAACAGATCTTGCTCATGTTTGTGCTCCACCCAAAACCAAACCATCAATTCATTGATTTCAGTGTACTTATCTCAAACTCTACTGGATTGTTTTGACTTGTACTTATGGCCCCCAGGCAAAGATCTATTGAATGCAGTGACTATTGCACAAGACAAATTAAACAAAATTGAAGACCGGGCAAGTCATAAAAGCAGTGATTAAGTTTACACCATAGACTCAAGTCTGTAGACAAAACTTAGCAAAGTAAGCACTTGCACAATTAATTATTGAGTGGGGACCAAATAGCACAAAGCAGTGGCATAGAGAATTTAAAAAATACAAAATAATCAGCCATGTTTTTAAAAAACCCAAAAGATTTATTTATAGTACTTAACCAGAATATACAAAGTAGTGGTCAAGCATGAACTAATGAGGTATACAAATTTAACCTTGTTCAATATGGAAAGAATGATGCTACTTAATCAAATTACTTTTTAAAACCACATACAGGGTTTTAAGCATAGGTTACAATGAGTTCAAAAAGAAATTTACAAATTGAACCTGTCAATTTTTTGCTGGAAGTTTTGTTTTTGCACCACAAACAATATCAAACAGCGACAAATTGTGGAGCTTGAAGAAAGCTAAATTTTTTTGTTACATTTTTGTATTTTTGTACAGAATAGAAGACCAGGTTTATTTGCCCCCACCCCCCTGCCCTGTTAACAAGACCTATATCTTTGGTCTTCATTGCATAAGAAGCTCTACCCTAAACACAATTTACAAAAAGAAAAAAAGGGCAGTTATTTATTTTCTTGAAATAAGAACATGGTCAGTCAAATGTAAAGCATGTGCTTCTAAAATGTACAAATCCAAGTTGTAAACCCATTTCAAAACAGACCTGAAAAACATTTATTACAGCATTCAAACCCATTACAAATGTGGTTGTACAAAGACCATTAATAAATAACTTCATAAAAAACAAATATTCCCGAGAGCAATGTCTTGGACAGGTGTTACAGGAACCAGTTGTACAGTACAGTATAAAATCCACACACTGCAAATGTACATTTTTTAAAAAGCACAACCTTTACAAAGTGAACCTGACCACACCATCAAGATATAAAAATTCAAACAAAGGAATGTTTAAGCTTCTGCCTTGGGTTCTGTCGACTCTCCATTTTCTGACTTTTGCCTCTTCTTTTCAACTTCACCCTGTAAGAGAAAAAGTAGTTCAGTCAAACTATTGAGGGTTGTGACAAAAGACTCCTCTGGAACAATGATACTGCAGCATGTATTTCTCTGGTGAATGTGCCTCAACTTCCAAGACTTTAAAAACCTGCAAATTCACTTCATTCCCTCCAACTTGATTTTTAAAATTCAAAAACTTGGACCTTGAACCTGTTACCATACTTTGCAGAACCAATGACATGTCTCAAATGCCAGTAGACAAGGCATTAAGTCTGCAGGAGGAAGATTTTTTTTCCATCTGATAACACTGCCTACAGAGACCAAACTTCCCACAATTCAGTGTACAACTGTTGGAGCATGCAAATGACTACACTGCTTTACTTTTAAAGTAAATGATCAACACATACCTGCTCCTCAGCTGGACGCTTCACTGCATGTCCATCTGTATCTTCCTCCTCCTCAGCACCCTCTTCCTCTTCACCATCCTCTTCTTCACCTTCACCCTCAGCTGAAGATAAAACTGGCTATTTACCAAAATCTTCTATACAAAAACTCAAATCACAATGTGATCTTCCAGTGCATGATAGGATGGGATTTCAAGCAGAAATTAATCACTATCCAAAATATTTCCCATGTTAACTGCAAGAGTAAATTCACCTGACTTGGGAGTCAAGATAGCTCACTTGAAGTCTCATTTAAAAACATTTACATCTTTGCAACAGTAATTGCAAAACATTTACACTGAAATATTCTCATGTCTCACTGCAGTATTACAAGTCTTTTAAATGTTCCTCCTACTTACCATCTTCCTCTTCCTCCTCTTCCTCATCTACTTCCTCTGCATTCTCATCTGTGTGCTCATTTCCATTCTCTTCCTCCTGAAAATGCAAGCAAATCATTATGGGAAGAAAAAAAAACAAAGCTTGTGTATTTCAGCTGAATGCTCTTGGTCAGCCAGTCCACAGGTATCACAACTGGAAATTTCAATCCTTGAAGAACCAAAACTCTCATGAAAAGATAATTGAATCCCCTGCTTACACCAATCCAACTCCCCTCCACTGCACCCTCCCTCTCCCACAACCCCAAATAGTATATTCATTCAGGCTTCATACAGCTTCAGGTTTAGTCACACTTCAGTGTTTATGGTTAAGGATACTGTACAACATATTTCATGTTTGCATGACTGCATCAGGACAAAGACCATTTACAACACGTGGGCGTAAGCGTCAGTAATACATTCATTACACTGAATCTTCTCAGTTGACTGTACTTAGTACAAGCAGCAACTAAATTAGAACAAAAAGTCACAAAAACCCCCCGATTTGTGTGGATGTCGAAACTTGCGAAAACCGGAGATGTAGGAGGCATAACATTCAAACAGTAAAAGTGCCCGAGGGGGGGGGGGGGGGGGGGCGCTGCGGTTTAGGAACAAGAAAATTCGAATTGATGAACACTTGAGTAGTTGGATTGCCTGACTGAACTGGTGCACGTTTGAAAGATTTTGATTAGCCGTCCGACAAACAAAATTACCAGCTAAATGAAACTGTGTGCCCAGCGCCACAGTCGCTAATACGTACTGTTCCATTTGCAGGCGCGTCTCCGCTGCCGTTCTCTTTCTTCTCAGTCTCCTCCAGAGCTTTCTCTTTCAGGTCCTGCAAAAAGCCCCAATAAAAACCGCAGGTCACAAAAAGGTGCTTCTGGTATATCGCCCCGATTGCGAGGGTTTCAAGTGACCAGCCAACACTAAGCTAATAATTATTATTAGGTTTCCTATTCGTGGCAGAAACGAGCGATCACACGGAGTCCGCGCTCCGTCAGCGGGATGTCGTCCGTCGGACGCCGGGACCCAAGAGCCCAGCCCCGGGGGCCACAGGAGGCGCGAGGTAACCGCCGCTAACCCCTCACCGCAGTACACAAAACCCATAAACATATGCCGAATGTTTTTATTTAAACTCATGATTTCACGCTGGATGATTTTTTAAAAAAATATTTTTGCAGAAAAATAAAGACGCTGTTGGCTCAAATCGACGTTTTAAAGAGGTGCCCCCTTTTATTAAACCGGGATCTGCTGCTGCACTCGGGGCTCAGCGACATTAGAGCCTTGCTGCTGCACTGAGCACCAGACAGCGGTTGCACTGGTGCAGCTGCACGGGTCGCACTTGCCCCTCCCGCGCGCACTTAACGTTACCCCCTCGAGCCCCAGAGGGACGTGCGCGTGCGCACACCCCTCCCCCCACCCACCCCGCGGGGAGAGGACACAGCTAAGCCCCGCCTCCTGCCTGCCGCGCGCCCACCACCCCCGTCCAGCTCATCCCTTCCCCCCCCACCCATGCACGCGCACCTCTCCCGCCGTTTTCTCGCTGGCGGAAAAGTCCGACCGATGTAAAGAGCGGGAAGCGGGAGCGCGCGAGCGCGACCCCGGAGCCGGCGGCGGTTGTTTGGTTTCATTTAAAAAAAACTGACGGCAAAACAAGACTGAGGAGAGCAGCAACGCCCGGTGTGTATCTCGCTAGTCTCCCACAACACCAACCGACAGTCAGCCCGGTCACCGAGCGCTTCATCCAGCGACTCTTGAGGCGAGCACCTGGGGGGGGGGGCTCGGAGACGGATCGGATCAGATCGCGCCGGGGTCCTTCCGCTTCTCTTTCTCTCTTTCCCCCCCCCCTCCCCCATTTTGTGGAGAGCAGTTCGGCGACTGAGTCGGTGAGGGTGGAATGGAAGAAAGTCACCAGATCTCGTAGTCCGGGAGCGGGGGGGGGGGGCAATACGAGTCTCCGAGGGACACTCCGTGCCGAAGATGACGGGCAGATCGGCATATTCTGACACCCCCCCCCCCCCCCCCGGGACTCGAGTGATCCGATACTCCGGAGGGAGCAGAAGAGTCCCCTCAGGATCGGATGAATAAGGTCACCAAGTAATCGGAGACCGTCCCCGGGACCAGATGTGGGGGAATCGGGTTTTTGCCCCCACACACACGGGATCGGAGGATGTGGGGTACCGGACTGGGGATTAAACAGGGGAATAGGATCCCGGAATAAACCACGGGCACCGGAGGGTGAATGGGATCCTACAGTGGTCCAAGGCATCGCCCCGGGGGGGGGGGGGGGGGGAACGGACGCTGAAATGGGGTCCCGTTCGGGAGAGAGTCCCGGGCGGTCGAGCCGAGTGATGCTGTGAGCGGGAACATCATGAAACCAGCAACACCGTGATCGCCGTAATAGCCACACAGCGGGTTTTACAACCGCGCATCGCCGACTGAGCGACCAGAGCATTAGAGCCCCGAGTCCAAAACAAATCCTGGAGCTTTGCACCCAAAACTCCGGAGAACGAGTAATAACCGAATAAAATCCCATCGAACATTAGAGTGACTCCGACAACATCCAAATCTCAACAGCTCCGATCCCGGGGCCACGCTTCACAGTCACAATCTTCCAAAAATAAGTTTACAACTCTTAAAAAGAATAAATAAAACTTAAAAACCTGAACAGATGGGTGAAGGGGGGGAAGCGATATAAATTCCACATCTCCCCTTTACCAACCTCCACCCCCCCCAAAAAAAACATCGTTAAAACTATACTCCATTCTGGGTACCAGATTATTTCACAATTAGATACCATGAGTTGTGCGCACGCTTCACACAAAGAGAAATTAGAGATAACAAAGGAAACACGAGGAAGGTTAAACATAAAAAACGAAATTTATTTTTAAGTTACACTTTCTGGTTAAAATAAATTTCTCACCTTGGGATTTACCTCTTTGGGGGCGTCCACTACGGTATCAGCCATTCTGAGTAAATTTAGAGTATATACAAAGAGTTATAGGTTTTTAAAAATAGAGCAAAGGTAGGTAAAGGCTAATTTATCACTTAGGACTATAGATAATTCTCGCTGTATAGCTCCCTTTGAATCTCACACGCTGTGAGAAGGAATGAGACGCCGTTCGCCGCGCTCAGCCTCTTAATACCTCCGCTCCCCGGATATGTGGTCCCGCCTTCCCCAGCTTGAATTGGTCAGTTGTGCCGTCCATCATTTTCCGATTGGAGCGATACAAATATATCGCGTGCTGATTGGTCGCCCTGCTGATTATACAAAACGCACCGATTGGCTTTATGCTAATTTTTATTTCCCTGTGTTCTCTTCCAGTTAGCCCGCCTCCACCGACTGTCAATCAATCGAATCAGGTAATTCCTATTGGACTGTAATTCTATAATCTCTGGCTGCTTATCAATGACAACCCCCAAGATGTCACTCAGCATCAGGCGCACTTGCTGTTGGAAAATGTCGCTCAGCCTGTCCATCGATTGGCGTTGGATATAGCAGCCCCGCCTACAACCCTAATAATGCTTCGACCTGTCGCCCATCTTGACAAGAAGCTGCTTTTCACTGGCGCTTCATCCGTCAGTTATTAACGCCCTTCATTATAATTGGCTCTAACGTACAATCTCACCTTTCATTCGCATTGCCAATCCCTCAGAATGTCCCAGTTTGCTAATTAACGTGATTGGTGCCTTCTAAAAGGTCACAATTGTCACTGTCGAGAAGACTATTTTGGAGCTTCGTGTTTTATAATTTGAATTGACATTAGAATGAATTTTTTTCTTTCCACTAAGATTTATGTCGTGATGTATTTATACCGTTATGGCAAACTGAGTCAATGGTTTTTGGATGTTTGCAATTGAATAGCCAAATAATGACCTATCTAACCAAAACAATCTGTAAATATCATGTCTATTATCTGGCATTTGTATCTCAAAATAATCTTTTGCAATTAACTTTTGTCAAGAACACCAAACCACTTTTACAAAGTAAATCATTGACATTTACAAATAATTTTCATTCGAAATGGTGACGCAAAATGCTTAAAAATACATCTAGTTCCGGAATTTAAATCCAGTCCGAACCAGGCGTCCTAAGTCACCTGAAGCGTCGCTTTTGAAATAAATTTACACTGGCTATTACTGTTCGTGTTTTTCCGGGTCTTACAATTAGTCACAATTTATTGTCAGAAATTGTTGCGGTCTGCTAACTTGTTTCCGGCTTGGAACACGTTTCAGCGCAACGGACATGGTCGTTTTTTTGCCACATGTAGTCAGGTGCAATTCTCTCACCTTTCTCACTGGCGGACCGTTTCCATTTAGGAACAAGCGATTTCGTCTCACTAGGCAAGAGCACGAAGCTATAACACAATGGAAATAAAACGTAAGCGTGCAGCGTATTTGTTCTTACCCAGTCTTAATTTGAGTTACAGTATAGTGGATTTTAACAGATCCATGGCGATTTTTTTCCTCAAAATAAAGTTGACACACCATGTAGTTTGTAACCGCGTGAACCTTTGAGTGATACGACCATATTGGTCAGGACTATGCCAACTTTTTTATGAAATACACTCCAGGGAATAATTTGGTATTTTAACAGCGTCAATTTCAATTTATTGCACATTTTTTCATCTTCGAAATGCTTTCAAAGGAAGCACTCACATTAAGTTTATTGTCTTCACATATTTCCGGTAGATTCACGATATATTTTAAAGTTTATGGGTTTCTGTCGATAACTAGTTAATTGACAGGAAATCCTTGTTACCTGTTGTATCAACATGTTTTACCTGGAAATGGCTGTCTGAGCACCGACTTGGAATATTTTTTTCCCGCCTTTGGCAGCGTGCCACCTATTTACTCCTGTGGAGAAGTTCCTTTTGTTTGATTGTGAACATAGTTTCTAACAGTCACGCATATCGAAACTGTTGCAACACTGTCTTAAGTAGATTAGTAGAACCCGTTTCTTACTACTTTAGGAGTAAGTAGGAATCTGCTAAATTCCAAAATGCAGTTTATGGTTTAATAAAAAGCTCTTTATAGCAAAATGATTATTAATTTATTTACCTTCACGAGCCAAAAAAAAATGCTCGGTGAGTCTGTTAGATCGTGCCATTCAATGCACACATTTTTTCATTTGGTCACGCCGCTTAAATTGATACAGTTTAACACAGAATTTGATTCCTGTCCTTTGATGAAAATCAACACCCCTCTCCCATTCTACTCTAATTCATTCTTCTTTGAGATTTCGAAATTGTTGAATTCTTCCTTTCTATAATTTACTGGTTTGAACCAAAACAAACTTAGCGTCATCAACCACCACCTCCGATTAACATGGTGTTCTTCTTTAGCATGATGATGCTCAGCACTAAAGCCTTGACCTTTCAACTTAGCCTTTGATCAGAAAACACTAAAAGCATATCTGAACAAAGCCATTTGAGTTTTTTTAAAAGTATAAATCAAAAATCCTTTCTATCCAATTTTGTTTGATGGAATTAATCTATTGACGGACTGCCTAGCTGTTATAAAGCCATACAGATTGGGAAGATCTGAGTTGCGTTCACTGGACTGTACATCAACTGACAATTAAGGCAATAATAGACAAAATGTAGATTCGTCTTAGATTATTCAAAGATGAAACAGAATGGGCATAGTAAGGATTTTAGGCGAAAGTGAGTACTGCAGATGCTGGAAATTAGAGTCCAGAGTGTGGTGCCGGAAAAGCACAGCAGGTCAGGTAGGATCAGGCTTACTAGTGATCTCAATCTCCCAGCTGCCCCCAATTGGACAGTTACTTTCATTTTTTTGTGTTGGCACGTGAAGAATAATTATTTTGGTAAGACATTGGAGTTCCTTTTGGAGAGAAGATAAATCAGCGAGGAATTGTTGTACTGAAAAATCCTATAAATCTTGCCTGGAAAAATAATACTGTACTCTTATTATGTTCCTTCTTACACAATGAACACTTGATTAGATTAGACTTACAGTGTGGAAACAGGCCCTTCGGCCCAACAAGTCCACACCGACCCGCCGAAGCGCAACCCACCCATACCCCTACATTTACCCCTTACCTAACACTACGGGCAATTTAGCTTGGCCAATTCACCTGACCCGCACATCTTTGGGACTGTGGGAGGAAACCGGAGCAACCGGAGGAAACCCACGCAGACACAGGGAGAACGTGCAAACTCCACACAGTCAGTCGCCTGAGTCGGGAATTGAACCCGGGTCTACAGGCGCTGTGAGGCAGCAGTGCTAACCACTGTGCCACCATGCCGCCCACTTCTCCGGTGAATAGTCCACATAACTTAACAGTAATGATTAGGAGTTCTTTTCCTACTGATAGTAGAACAGGATTCTACATTTGGTAAATTTTCATAAATGTCTATCTCATTTGAACAGCCTCAATTATCATTTGCTGCATGTTATTGTGGTATATCTCTCCATTTTTGAAGCAGCCCTTGCCTTAATCCAACTCATGGAGAATTCTGCAACATTCAAACCAAGGGTGAAACCATCATCCTTATGCATTACATGTGCAATACTGTTAACTGGCCCTTATTGAACAGAATCTGGACAGTATCAGTCCAGTTCCAATAAGTCATGAACAGCACACAAACTGTCCTTTACTTGGCTCTAATTAGAAATCTTACTCTGAGAGGCTATAGAATGAATGTTGTGAGAAATGAGAAAAAGTCAGAAGGATGCTTATTCTTTGTTAGCATGAAGGCATATTATTGGGGTAAGTTTTTTAATTCTGTGTTTAATTATGTCATATTTACTGAAGAAAAGAACAAAAGAATAAGTTTGAAGGGATTCTTTTATGCCAGTGATTGTTGCAAAATAAGAAACCTGACTGGAAACAACAGTGGAAGTAGGATCCACTTTGAAAAAGTAAGTGAATAAATATTTTTGCAAAAGAGCAAATTGAAAGTGTTTGGGGAAAGGAATAGGATCTAGGCCTAAATAACTCTTTCAAAGACCAGACACAGGTGTGATGACCTGAATAGTCTCCTTCTGGACAGTAATTTCTATAATTTGAGAGTGCTTGATTTTAAAATTAAGCACTTGAAATAGGAAGTATTTCACCCCTCCATTCAGTTCACACTAATGTGCCTTATCTTTATGAGTATTGGAATGTGAGTTTCCTCCACAGATCAGAAGGTTACAGGTTAGATCACTGGTCTGGTGTCTGATCTCAGCTAGGAAACAAGTTAGAACTCTAGTTAACTTCAGTATCCTGATTAGGGAGCAGAAACATTACCCTTTCTTGAATGCTTTGTAATACTCCTTACTGAACTATGTGTAGTGTTTGTAATGAGGTAAGCCAGGTGAACCTCAGAATATGAGTTCCTTGATTCTGGCCCAATCAGAGAGCCCTAGCTGACAGATAACAACAGGCATGTCTGAGAGCTGCCTCTGAAGGAGCTGGATCAATTGTTAAGGACTCTCCATTTTGTATTAAGGGGGGGGGGGGGGGGGGGGGGGGGGGGGAGAGAGGTGGGGGACTGACTTCTGTTAAAAAAAAGAACAAGCATGTAAGACATCCTGTTCACTCTGTTAGTTTGCTCTTGGGGAGCTGGATCAGTATCAAGGACTTACCATGTGTAAATAAAGGGTGACTTGGTGATAGGACACTGACCCTGTGGAGTTATTTCACTATGCATAACTGTATTTGAGGATAGGTTAGGAGAGATTATTTTAGAATTGGGTTTAAATGTGATATCTTCTGAAATTAAATAACTTGTCAACAAAATGGCAATTAACAACACAGTGAGGTTGTATTTTAGTACTTTCTGGAAAAATGAAAGCAAGTAAAATGTCTGAAAGTAAATAAAACCAAAAATTTCAAAGTATGAATGCTGTTACTGTCAAACCCCAAGTTAGTAAGGAGTTGTTTGCAGCTGTGGTAAAATGATTCATTTTCAGGTGGAGACTGATTGAGCCAAGTTACATAGTGGTCAAATGCAAAAAGTTAATGCACTAAATGGGAATAAGTACGTATTTCATTGTACTGTATGGAAATTGAACTAAAGCTGATCTGGAGAAAATGTTTATTCTGACACATACTGTTCAAAACCTGCATGGTGTTGTTCAACTTGCAGGATATGTGGACTTTGGCTGATTGCAGACTTAGTTGTGTCTCAGTTAATATTTGGAAGACTGTCCATTGTTTCTCTTTCCCATGCTCACTATTACATTGCTTCTTTAAATCTGTAAACCTTTAAGTCTGCGTTGTCTTTACTAGATGATAAACAGACAATCGTAGATATGGAACTTAGTTCCCTGTTTTGTATTACATGCTTAGTGTTTGCAGTCTGAGGATTGTACAAATATAGTCCAGTCAAGCTTCTCCAGAAGGCAAACCAATGAGAACATGGAAACCACACACAGAAACCCTGAACAGGAGGATTAAAAAACAGTTCAAGTTCAGGCCATACACTTCAGTTCTCTATTTCTTGCATTGATTGTTTTTTTTACAAAGGGTTCAAAATGATTTTATTGCCTAATTTTGCATCCTGACTTAATCATTATTCCCTGTAATTAATAGTGTTTAGATCTTCTAAATATGCAGAAACATTATGTAATTTTCTCTTGTTAATGTTGCTCCCCTGCTTAAGGCTTGGCCTTTGACCTGGAAGCAATACAATAGGGGGCATTTGTAATGTCTGTGAAAGCTCTTTAGAATCTGTGATTGCTTTTCAGAAAGTTTCAGAAGGACCTTTGAGAATTTGTATCAGTTGTAAAGAGATCAATTTTTTTTAGGTGCTAGGAAGTACTGGTGCATTTGACCTGAATATCCCATAAGAAGAAATTTAAGAATGAGATCATATGGCTGGCAGGCACAAGAAAGCGTTAGAGAGACAAACGAATGCTACAATCAAATCAGTGGGAGGGTGAAGATGATTAACACAGCTGTGAACAAAAAGAATGTAATCATGCTCAGAAAGAAGAACACAGAATTCATGAGGGCAAAGCTTGACAAAAAGATTGATTTTCTATCTAGCTGTATAAAGAAAAATAGAATTCTGGAAGAATTCTTGAAAGAGTTCAGAAAAGATTTACAAGCATGTTGCCAGGGTTGTAGGATTTGAGCAACAGGGAGAGGCTGAATAGGCAGGGGCTGTTTTCCCTGGGGTGTTGGAGGCTAAGGGATGAGCTTATAGAGGTTTATAAAATCATGAGGGGATGGATAAGATAAATAGACAAGTATTTTTCCTGGAGTGGGGGAGTGCAGAACTAGACGGCATAGGTTTAGGATAAGAGGGGAATGATAAAAAAGAGACCTTAGAGGCAACACTTTCACGCAAACAGTGATGCGTGTATGGAATGAACTACCAGAGGAAGTGGTGGAGACTGATACAAGTACAGCATTTAAAAGGCATCTGGATGGGTATGTGAATGGGAAGGGTTTAGAGGGATATGGTCCAAGTGCTGGCAAATGAGAATATATTAGGTTAGGATATCTGGTTGGCATGGACAAGTTAGACTGAAGGGTCTGTTTCCATACTGTACCTTCATGCTGTACATTTCTATGACTCTTGAGGATGTGATGTAACGGCAAGCTAAAAGAGGTTGAATCCTAAAACGTGGTGAAAAAAACTTAAGCATGTGGAAAAAAAAAGAGAGTTTGTGTCAGAGGTCGGTCAGTTGAAAGGAACTCTGGATAGCTATGTCATCAGGACTATTGTGACCTGAGACAGTGAGAGTTCATAGAAGTGTGTCTTAAAATGATAATTGTGCTTGTGAAACTCAGAGGTGAAAGTTATTGTTCAATAGGGTCCTGAGCTACCCTGTGTGAATATTGAATAACAAATTGTGGAATTTTATAGCTATTTAGTGCCAAATGTCTGCAAACTGTGATGCAGATGCTTATGGTTGTATAAGGTATATCTTTAAATCGACTACTTAAAGTGAATTTTATATTTTTGATTGAAATAGCACTTGTTGGTTAATTCACTGTTAGTTGTGGCTTCTGATGCCTGGAAAAATTATAAAAAGTTAGATCCTGCTTGAAATTTCTTCATTTGGGTATCATTCAATAAGTTTCAGTTATTTTATGGAGATTGTAACAAATGTAAGATAAAGCATAAAAGGCATGCATTTGCAGAAGACAGGTGCATAATTCATTTGAGAATCTGGATAAATGTAACAAGTTCAAAGAGTAGGTAAGTGAAAAAATGAAAAAGAGTAGCAGAGACAGTATGAGGGGAGGCAAAGCAGCCAATATAAAAGGGATTTAGAAAGTCTTCTTTAAGCATATAAATAGCAACATAGTGACAAAAAAGAGTGGGACGGATTAGCTTCCAAAAAGGGAAGTTAGGGAGGGTATGGTTGAGACACTAAATAAGCACTTAATATCCCTGCCCTTGATAAAGACAGATACAGCCCCACTCATATTGAAAGATGAGACTATTGAAACATTGGATGGACAAAAATCTAATAAATAGAAGGGCTTGTATAGGTTGTCTGGATTTAAGGTTGACAAGAAACTAGGGCTGGATGAAATGTATAAGGGAGAGAATGGTGGAAATTTTAGAGTCACTGGCTATAATCTCTAAATCCTCCTTTGTGGTGCCAGGGGACTGACAAATTAACGAATGGCAAATGTTGCACTTTTCTTCAAAATGGATGCAAGAATAAAGTCAATTTAACATTGCTGGTAGGAAGGGATTTGTCAATGATAATTTGGGACAAAATTAATAGTCAATTGAACAAAAGTGGATTTATTAGGGGCAAATCATATCTAACTTACTCACTTGAGGTCTTTTTGATGAAGTTACAGAGAGGTTTGACATGAACTTCCAGAAGGCATTTGATAATGTGCCACATAACAAGCTTGTCATAAAGTCATAATTATACAGCACCAAAGCCCATGGAATAAAAGGAGCGGTGGTAGCATGGGTACAAAGTTGGTCGACTGTCAGGAAGCAGAGTAATGGTGAATGAATATTTCCTGGACTGGAACAAGATATATAGTGTCATTCAGAAGGGATTCGTGTATGATTCGCTGTTTTTCTTGATCTGTATTAATGAGGGCACAGTACCAAAATTTGTGAATGAATCAAAAAATTGACAATATTGTGAACTGTGAGGAGGATATTGATAAATTTCAGGAGGACTTAGATGAGTCACTGGTGGATCAGTGGGAGACTGATTTTGGTGCAGAGAAATGTGAAGTGATTCGTTTTGATGGGAAGAACGTGGAGAGACAATATAAAATGAAAGGTGTAATTCTAGAAAGGGTGCAAGAGCAGAGGGACCTTGGTGTATCATTGCTCATTAAAGATAGCTGTACAGGTTTAAAACCCAGTTAATAAACCATAAGACATCTTGGACTTTATAGATATGAGCATTGAGTACAAAACGAAGTTATGCGGAACGTGTATAAAATGCTGGTTCAGCCTTAGTTGGTGAGAGAAGAAAGATTTAAAAGGGACCTGAGGGGCAATTTTTCATGCAGATAGTAGTTCATATGTGGAATGGCCAGAGGAAGTTGTATATACAGTACAGTTACAACATTAAAAGACATTTGGACAGGTACATGAATTGGAAGGGTTTAGAAGGATATGGGCCAAATATAGGCAAATGGGAATAATTTGGGAAATTTGGTCAGCATTGACAAGTTGAACTGAAGGGCCTGTTTGCGTGCTGTATGACTCTATGAAGTATTGTTTCCAATTCCGGGACCACAGAACGATGTGAAGGTGTTTATTGTAAGGGCCACAGAGTATAATAGTAGGGAAGTTTACGACAACCTTTCAGGCTATTGCTGAGACTACATTTGAACTACTGCAGGCAGTTTTGTTTCCTTATTTAAAGAAACTTACACTTGCATTGGAAGCAGCTCAGCCATGGTTAACTAGCTTGATTCCTGGGTGGAAGGCATTGTCTTCTAAGGAATGATTAAGCAAATTAGGCATTACTCATTGGAGTTTGAAGAATGAAAGGTGATCTTATTGAAACATACACCTGAATTTTCCATTTGGAATTAAAATATATGGAAAGTATCTCAGGTGGCACCATATTTACCATGGAAAGTTTTCTTGTGAAAATCATCCCCTCTTCAGCTCATTTCAAGTGCAAGTCGGTTCTATAGCGAATTTAAATGGGGAATTGCTGCCATCAACACTTTCCACCATCGAATGTTCTGGCACCAAATTTAAAGGTCACCTGGGCAGTCTCTTTCTCTCTCGATGCAATCTAGGATCATCACAGGAGAAGTAATCATTGTTGCCACCCATCCTTAAAGATGTCTGTCAACTTTGTGATTGCCAACTTTGATTTACCATATTGCAGCATTTACTTCAGGCCAACCAGACAAAAAGGAAAGTCCCCTTCCCCATCTGACAGGAGGAAATGCACTGTCATCAGACCCAGACAGCCTTTGCTTCGGGGGCCTCTAACAAACATCAGTGAAGCAGGATCTAGTTCAGAAAGGCAATGAAACATCTTATGCATTCTACAAAATTGTGTCACATTCTTCTCTCTGCAACCTAATACACATAGGGCTATCACTGTAAAACTGCCACTATACAGCCATGGCACATAGTCAAGCCTACTTCACCATAACATGAATGATATGCAATCACATGCACCTTATGTTGACAATCTTCTATTACTTCTCTGGCAATGAGCTTTCCTCAATGACTCAATTACTGGAGATGGCTTATTACCTGGCTGGATTTTGCATGCTTATCAATTGTTCATTGTAATCACACAGCCTATTTCTTTCCCTCATTGCAGGACAAGGCAGCACACAAATATGAGGAGAGGACCAAAACTGGAGAAGACACTCATGATGTCCATGCCTTCACTACATACAAGGAAGATGCATTCCAACTAGCAGGTAAGGACCAAGACTGGTCCTCACCAACAGAAACATCAGCATGAGAGAATCCAGTGGCCAACATTGCCGTGTACTCTTTTCAAACATGCTGCCACTCTCGGTCTTTCCTTGAAAGAAGGGTATGTGCTTCTTTACCAACTAATTCTTTTTCTTCTCTTCCACAGAGACAGAGGTCAACAGATTGTCAAATAGTAAAGGTCCAAGAGCTGTCTAGAACAAGAGTAAAGCCTGTGACACTTTAAACAACTCCCGCTGCAAGGCTTTCACTTGCATATTCTATCATCAAAGTGACTATCATCTTAATGGGTTCCCTAGTTAGAATAAATTTGGGGACGCACTCTGATGAACCATTCCCATCATCTCTGACAATCAGAGGACTATCAAAGCACAGGCTGAGTCCAATGCAGAAGCCTCAAACCTAACATGTTCAATCTGCAGAGACAGACAGGGAAACTTTAGGCAGGAATGCAGAGGTCTTCGCTAAACAAGAACTAAAGGTGAAACAGTCCACTCATCTTCTGTCTGCTGTGATAGCTCTGGGATATGATCGCTCATCTTCCACAGAAGGGTGGGATCACATTGTAGACTGGTATCTATCAAAATGCTCAGAGACAGCTAAATTTGCTGTCAGACTTACACTATATTGCTCTAGCCATGGGTGCTTAGCATCAATGGCAAGGCTGCCTGGGAACAAGGCACCTCAACCTCACTCTATGTGCCCTCTTCTTCTCAAGGCAATGAGTCATGCCATCAAACACACACAGGGAACAGGAGTGACAGACAAGCATCCTGGGAATTTTATCTCAGAGCATTCCAAAGATACTCTGCCCCCCATCTCTCCTATTGTCCTATTGCCTGCAACAGATCAGGCCAAGGAAGGTATACCTACATCTGTACAGGAGACTGTCATCTGCCTGGGGCTCACCTGCCAAAGTCTTCACAATTACCAGGCTGTATCAGTCAGTAGGTACTCGAGCTGCGGATATCAGGCCCAGATATAGACAAAGTGGTAGTCTAAGGAAGAATAAATCTTTTTGAGCACACGTCAGGCCACATGTACTAATTTAATGTAAAAATAATGCATGCAAATGCATATGTACCTTCATTGTTCCATTATTTCATGTAATTTCATTTCTCCACTGAGTTGGCAGGTTTTCTGAAATGAAAGCATTGCAACGGGGTTACTCATAAGTTTGCAGATTGCTCACAATGCCCTCTGATGGCAACATGGGCCTAACCAATCAAATTAATAAATAGTTGAGCATTAGCAAACAGGGCACCAGTGACCTCTTGGATAAATTTTAGTGAATAATTATGAGATTTCATTGAGATTCCCCAGTAGCTCCCTAAAATGATCAACTGATATAGGAATTCACAAATGCTCTCACTTTCAAGTCAACTGGGATGGGATACCCTTCTTGTCTGGCATGTTCCATGTATTTGTCCAGTAGCTGACAGATGTAAGAGACAACTTCCCAGGATTTCTTAAAATGCTTCAAAAGGCTTCAATGCTCACAGTCTGTCATTTGCAGATGGCTATATTGAATCTTGTAGACTCTATTTCAGAACAATGCTCTCTGTCTCCATTAGACTTCTTCAGCAGGCTGTTGTGCCTCTGCAGGCTTGTCCACATCTGGTGCCAGTTTTTGCTGCTGTTTCTCTTGCTCTTGTTGGTGGTTTATCAGTCAACACATGCAATTTGTTCTGAGTAGACCTGTTCAGGGTTGACCTGTGCCATCTTGGTGTTGTTTTCAAGAGATTTGAGGAAACTATAAATATCATTTCGTTAGTCATGCTTCTCTCCAACCCTATATCTATAAGAGTCCGTTACTCTGCAGTGTTTCTCATATGCCTCTTCTCTAACCATCATGTAATCCATGGGATGCTGCATTATGTTTGTCTTTAAGGACAGATTTTTGTGAACATCATGACATTCACTTTTAGGTAGTGTGCATTATACAGGAAACTGAATGCATGACAGTACACCTTTAATGAGGTTGAAGCAATACCTATCAAATGTGTCCTTGGTGTGATGACATTGCCAGCATAAACCCCATCCCTCCAACCCCAAGTTTTGCCAATTTTCTGCTTGTCTAGCTGTGGTATCAGCCTGGATTCCAGAATACATGTTGCTGGTGGTGGTTGCCTTGTGTCAACAGGGTAGCTTTATATTGCATTTGTCTCCCTGACTATATTGTACATAGTGTACTTGAGAGATCATAAGGGGGCAATCTGTTTTAAATGTACTGTGCATCCTTAACTTCAAAAGATCTTGTGGTCATGCAATTATGAGTATGGTTGATATGCTCATCTTATAGCAATTGAGGGCAGCTGTATCTGACTATCCATTGGACTCCCTGATTGAAAGGGGTCCCTTAGTTGGTCTAAACATGCAATTCTAAAAATTTCTCCCATTTTGGCTGCAGTCAATTCTACTTTGTTAGTGACGTGCAGTAAGTTTGATACCTTTTCAGGAAGATGAAATTTAGCTTGCTCATTGGGCAGTTCAAGTATCAAACACTAAACCCTCCCCTGCCCCCCAGCACCCACCCACCCACCCACTCATCCATCTGTCATATCATCTCCTTCCCATTCTGTACCATCCTACCTGGTTCACCATCCCTGTTGCCAATATAACTCTCCATCCTCTCTTTAGTGTGCTGGCAATCATTGTCAGCACTGAAGTTTCCAACCTTTCTCCATAGTCCCTGGACATAGAGGTCTCACTGGCTCTCTCTTGATAGAAGTCATTTATACCCTGAGTAAAAAATGAGGTCTGCAGATGCTGGAGATCACAGCTGAAAATGTGTTGCTGGTCAAAGTACAGCAGGCC
Source organism: Hemiscyllium ocellatum (assembly GCF_020745735.1). NCBI lineage: Eukaryota > Metazoa > Chordata > Chondrichthyes > Orectolobiformes > Hemiscylliidae > Hemiscyllium > Hemiscyllium ocellatum. Next base: position 26,840,689 of record NC_083437.1, read on the forward strand.
AGGCAGCATCTCAGGAATAGGGAATTCGACGTCCTGATGAAGGGCTTATGCTCGAAACCTCAAATTCCCTATTCCTGAGATGCTGCCTGGCCTGCTGTGCTTTGACCAGCAACACATTTTCAACCATTTATACCCTGGCATTCCTTAATTCACCCATGACCTTACAAATCCCTAGCAATATCATATAACTGCCCTCCAACCTTTTGACTGCTTTCCCTCACTGCAGCATCCTAGCAGACCTGGTTCCAGACAACAGCTGGCTTCATTGTGAACATGCAGCCACACTGGAGTCTAGCCCCACACTAACATAAGCACAACTAACATAATCACAACTTCCTCACTGTAATCCAGAGTGACTGCATCATCCCCTTCCCCCCCCCACCCCCACTGCGTTTATAGCTCCATGCCATTTAGACAATGCCACTCCCTATTTACTGCTAATGTCACTCCATGCTGTTTAGTAATGAGCAGCCCTTTGCGATGTACATGAAAACCCAATCTTCAGCCATGAGATGTTAGATTAGATTTGCTACAGTGTGGAAACTGGCCCTTCGGCCCAACTAGTCCACACTGACCCTCAGAAGAGCAACCCACCCAGACCCACTCCCCTACATTTACCCTTGACATAGCAGTACGGGCAATTTAGCATGGCCAATTCACCGAACCTGCACATCTTTCGACTGTGGGAGGAAACCGGAGCACCCAGAGGAAACTCATGCAGACACGGGGAGAATGTGCAACCTCTACGCAGACAGTTGCCCGAAGCAGGAATTGAACCTGGATCCCTGGCGCTGTGAGGCAACAGTGCTAACCACTGAGCCACCGTGCCGCCCTTACCATTTGCCATGTGTGCAAAAGCTTGCCCTTGAGCCCCACTTGCTATATATCATTTGGGCTTGGAATTGGACCAGGGAGACAGTGTACTTGGGTCCACAAGAAGGTTTCAACTTTACTTGGAGAAGTGACAGTTCAAATGAATTTCAGTATCATATAAAGCCATATTACTTTAAGGATAAAGCAACAAATATTACCCTGATGTGGGTGAGGAAGTGCTGCTCACCAAATACATGCCTGCGTTTTTGCCGGTGGGTCTTTGAAGTCTCTCAATTAAATAGAAGTTAATGGGGACAACAAAATTAATTCCAGGAAATTATGACAAATGCATGCAAATGGATTTCTCACTACCTGTAGACAAAATTCTTGACCCACCACTGAAGGGAAGAAGTTAAACCACTGAAGTAAATTTTGGCCTCTCATACATTATATTCACCTGCCTACCATTTTGTTTACCATGACAAGGACTGGAAAATCCTGCTATGGGAATTTGACAAGGTAAGACAATGGGTATTTCCTCTCATGATTGAAATCTAGAACAGGGAACACAATAGAATAAAAGGGGTCTCCCACTTAAGATAGAGGTGAAGAGGAATTTCATTTATCACAGGCTTGTTAGTTTTCAAATTCATTTCTACAGAGGGCAGTATAGGCTGGTATTTTATTATTTTGAAGGCTGAGTTACACAGATTTTGATTGATAAGGACTTCAAAAGGTTTAAGCAAACAGGTAGTGAAGTGGAGTTAATGCCAGAATCAGAGTTGCTTTAGAGCACAGAAGGTTGAGAGGGGACAAGATTGAAGTGTATAAGTTTATAACGGGGCATGGGCAGGGGAATAGGAAGCAGTTGTTCCCCTTAGTTGAAGGGTCAGTAACAAGAGAGCATTATTTTAAGGTGAAATGCAGGAGGCTTAGAGGGGATTGGAAGAAAAATATTTTCACTAAAAAGGTGGCAGGATTCTGGAATGCGCTGCATAGTGGGGTAGTTGAGGTGGGAAACCTCACAATCTTTAAAAAATATAATTGGATAAGCACTTGAAATGTCATGATATTTAAGGCTATTGCCCAAGTGCTGGAAAGGAGGATTTGTGTGGATCTAGAATAATATTTTAATAATGGACTCTTCTGTACCATATTGTTCAGATCAGCTGTCATCTTATTGAATGGCAGAAAAGACTTGATGGGCTCAATGGCCTACTCCTACTCCTTTGATCTTTTTAGAGAGGGTGCAGAAAAGATTTGTGAAAATGGTTCCATGGATGACCTACGTCAGTTCCTTGGACAGATTAGAGAAACTGGTACTGTTCTCCTCGAAGAATGGATAAGGAAAATAGTTGTTAGGCTTTCAAAGTAATCTGGATAGAATAGATAGAGAGAAACCATTTAAATTGGTGGATGGGGTGAGAATTCGAAGATAACAAATTAAAGTAATTGTTTCTTTTGCCGATAAAGTTATGTACATGGTTAGGATCTGTAATGCACTGGTTGCATGGGGTTGAGTTGTGGCAGCATCAATTAAAGCCTTTAAAATAGAAATAGATAATTATCTGAAGAAAAATTGTTGCAGGTGTAAGGGGAAAACATGGATTTGTGGGACAAAGTAGTTGGCTCTTCCAGAGAGCTAACATGGACATAACAGGATCTCTGCTGTAACCATTAATTATAAATGAAACTTAAATCCTCTCCAAATAATGTAAGCAATAAAAGTATCTGAAAGAAAGAAAGACTTGCATTTATGGTGCACTTTTCATGACCACTGGATGTTTCAAATTGCTTCACAGCCAATGAAGAATGTTTGGAGTGTAATCACTATTATACAGGAAATCTGGCAGCCAATTTGTTACATAGCAAACTTCCATGAACAGCAAGGTGTTAATAAAATAGAAGATGCTAGAAGTAGTCAGCAGGCCTGAAGAATTAACTCGGTTTCTCTATCAATAGATGCTGCCAAATCTGCTGAGTATTTCCAGAAATTTCTGTTTTTGTTTCAGATTTCCAGCATCCATTGTACTTTGCTTTTGTTTTAAGTCATGCAATGATGGCCAGATAATCTGTTCATTTGAAATGTTGATTGAGAGGTAAATATTATCCAGGACATCAAGGAGCACATCCCTGCCATTGTTCAAGATATGTGCCATGGGACCTTTTACAGTAACTTGAGTAGATGGGACTCAGTTTAATTTCTCACCCGAGTGGCTGCTTTTCTGACACGTTAAAAACAATGACTGCAGATGCTGGAAACCAGATTCTGGATCAGTGGTGCTGGAAGAGCACAACAGTTCAGGCAGCATCCAACGAGCACCGAAATCGACGTTTCGGGCAAAAGCCCTTCTCCCGAAACATCGATTTCGCTGCTCGTTGGATGCTGCCTGAACTGCTGTGCTTTTCTGACAATTCAGCCTTTATTCTGCACTCAAATACTAGAGTGGAACTTGAATCTGGAAGTTTGTAACTGAAATCACACTGTTACAGATGAATCCATAGCTGATACACCCTCTCTCCAACATTCAATACAATCACAGCAACTTCAATTGTACTTTTCTGTGCATCCTTATATTGCTTGTTGTCATTTCGGATATAATACAACCAGTGAGATATTAACTACTCAGTCTTGCATTTTATTTCACAACCTAGTACTATCTATTCGCCCCTTATGTCCACCCAGCAGATATTTTTAATCCACCTGTTCAGACATGTTATGGCACACCTCTGGAAGAGGCGGGATGTGAACCAGGATATACTAGCTCAGAGTTAGGGGCAGCACAAAAGGCCAAATATCTACCCAGTGAAGATACTTTCAATGAACCTATTCAGAGGTGTTTTTGCACACCTCTGAAAAAGATGGGACTTGACAGCACTACCACAACACCACAAAGCCCTATCTGTCTACCCATTTTTTTTTGTGTATATCTACTCAGTCAATGAATTAATCAATCCTAATCAGCTGCTTAACTACTTGCTTTATTAACAGATTTCTCTATTCTCTTCAAATAAAAATCTTTGAAAACATATAGAAAATTCTTGAACAAAACTAATGAAAAGTAAGTATGATTTTTTTCACATTCTATAATGTTACCTTGGAGTACAAGCAGTAACAGAGAACAAAGAAAATTTACAGCCCAGGAGCAAGACCTTCGGCCCTCCAAGCTTGACCCGATCCAAATCTACTATCTAAACCTGTCACCCATTTCCTAAGCATCTGTATCCTTCTGATCCCTATCTACTCATGCATCTGTCCAGCCGCATCTTAAATGAATCTACCGTGCCTGCCTCTACCACCTCTTCTGGCAATGCGTTCCAGACGCCCACCACCCTCTGTGTGAAGTATGTGCCGCGTGTATCCCCCTTAAACTTTCCAACTCTCACTTTGAAAGCATGACCCCTCGTTATTGAATCCTACACCCTGGGAAAAAGCTCGTCTCTATCCACCCTGTCTGTACCCTTCATGATTTTGTAAACCTCAATCTGGTCCCCCCCTCAATCTCCTTTTTTCAAATGAAAACAAACCTAAGCTACTCAACCTCTCTTCATAGCTAGCACCTTCCATACCAGGTAAACCTTCTCTGCACTCTCTCCAAAGCATCCACATCCTTTTAGTAATGTGGCGACCAGAACTGTACACAGTATTCTAAATGCGGTCAAACCAATGTCTTCTACAATTTTAACATGACTTGCCAGGTCTTATACTCAATACCCCGTCCAATGAAGGCAAGCATATCATATACCTTGACCACTCTAAACACTGTGCAGCTATCTTCTCAATACAATGGACCTGCGCTCCCAGGTCTCTCTGCCCATCAACTCTTCCATTCATTGTATAACTCACTCTAGAATTAGTCTTACCTCATATTTGTCTGGATTGAAATCCATCTGCCATTTTTCAGCCCAACTCTCCAGTCTATCTATATCCTCCTATATTCTTTGACAGTCCCTTATGTTTTCTGCTACTCCATCAATGTTCGTGTCATCTGCAAACTTGCTGATCATACCAACAGTGCCCTCTTCCAGATCACTTATGTATATCACAAACAACAGTGGCCCCAACAGTGACCCCTGTGGAACACCACTGGTCACCTATCTCCATTTCGAGAAAGTCCCTTCAACTACTACTGTCTGTCTCCTGTTGCTCAACCAGTACTTTATCCACCTAGCTAGCATACCTGCACCCCATGTGACTTCATTAGTCTACCATGGGGAACCTTATCAAACACCTTACTAAAGTCCATGTCTATGATATCAACAGCCTTCTTTAATCTATCAACTTGGTCACTTCCTCAAAGAACTCTATTAAGTTGGTGGGGCACAATCTCCCCCACACAAAACCATGTTGCCTATCATTGATAAGCCCATTCTTTTCTAAATATAAATAGATCCTATCTCTCAGTACCCTCTCCAGTAACAAAATAAATATTTTTAATATTTCATAATATATTCAATCTCCCAAATTCTCCTTTCTTCCTTTGAACAACAAAAAAGTTACAATATTTAATCACAACATAATCCAAACAAGAATTATGTTTTTAAAAAACATCCTCATACAGTGGACATCCTTTGAGGATCTCCAATAATTTATTGAAGTACATTCCTTTTGAGAAAGTCTAACAACTAGTGACTTTTGTCAATCCACTTTGGTTTGGAAATCTCTTTACTTTTTAACATTCTCTTTATGCTGACAATGTCAATCCTTAAAGTTGTTTCTCTGATACCTTTTGTTGGAGCTGCATTGTCCTCAAGAACAGATATACACATAACATTCCATAAACAAACATTTCTTGGATTTTCCTTTTGTTACCTTTGTATCTTTAGCTTCTACTAGCACCAATTTGTCAATCAAAAATGTTCACTTTTTTTATTTTCTTGGCTTCCCAGGTCAGATTATCTTCATGTGAATAAATAAAGTAATGATAAACCATGTCATAGTTGGAATAGCTATAAAGAAAATTGATATGCAAAGCATATTACTAAAAGTTTCATATCTTTTGGTCACCCAATACTGTGTGCATTCTGCTGAATTGAATTTCTTTAATATTTTAATTGCATTCAGGACTTCCTCAACAATTGCAAGTATCATCATAGTACCAGTTCCAACATGTCATAACTGTCATTGATTCTGGTTTGGCTGCACAACTAGTTTATCTGTCCAGACAAATTTCTTAATTGGTTTGTTTCTTCCTTGGATGCAAACCTTTGTTTCTGAGGGGGCTTGGTCAGATCTGTCAGAATGTGATTAACATTTTTCAAACAAAACTGTTGATCCAATGTCACTGCTGATTTTTTTTTTCCTCTGCTTGGTGTCTAATCCTTTATATCTAAAGGCTCCCAAAGCCTAACTTCAAATCTTAAATTCACTTATTTCATTTATCACACATTGCTCAAATTCTGTAAAACTTCCCCACAGAAAATTATGAATGCGTATCATGAAAATGCCTGCTAGTCTCTCCCTATGATACCAGTTGAACATTGCTAGATTTGCTTGAAGCTGAATGTGACCTACTTTTAGCAAGACAGACCTGAGATGGACCTAACACAATGCAATGTTCAAGCCATAAACACATTTGTTTGATTTCCATAGCTTCCCTTCTATATCATCTGTTTTAGATGGTTTCAAAATGCTTCACTTTCAAACGTTTTCACCATGCAAACATGCAGCTTTTATATGAATTGACTTACATTCCCAGGGGCCAACAATGAACACCCTTCTCCCTGCATGCAGAACATTCCAGTTCTTAAAGAAAGTGGAACTGATTTAGTCTCCAAGCCAGGAAGTGATCATTGATTGCCAAAGGATTTTTTGGAAACCACTTGATAAGACCTGGTGCCCCCCAACTAGTTTCAATGAGTTATTTTGATGGACTGACCATGCCAGAGATGATGTTCATTTATAACTGGCTGGTTTGTTAATATGTTATGAACCAACTAATCTATTACTATGTGATTTCTTTCACACGATCCATTACAAAAGAAACTTTTGCTTCTGCATTCATTGCCATAATATTACAGTGGGTAAAGCAGTGGCGATTGGAATTCAACTTGGAAATGTGTGAGATAATGCACTTAGGGAAGACTAACACGGCAACGGATTACACTATGAATGATAGGAATCTGGGAAATACTGAAGATACAAGGACCTTGTGTAGCAGGGGCTGCTAGTTTAGGTGATTAAGACAATATGTGGGATACTTACCTTTATTAACCAAGGCATACAATACAAGAACAGGGAGGTTATGCTGGAACTGGATGAGATGCTAGGCTACTCCATCCAGTTCTTATCACCACATTATAGGAAGTATATGATTGCTCTGGTGAGGGAATTTAGGAGATTTAGGCTAGAGGGTCAGAGCTATGTGGAAAGATTGGATAGCTGGGTTTGTTTTCCTTGGAGTAGTGAAGTTGAAGAGTGTATTGATGGAGATGTACAAAATTATGAGGAACTTAGAAAGGAAGGCACTTTTTCCATTAGTAGAGGGGTCAATAACGGGGGGCAGTGCATGGATTTAGGTTAAGAGGTAGAAGTTAAGAGAAGAATATTTTTAACCTGGAGGGCAATGGGAGTCTGGAAGTCATTGTCTCAAAGTTTGGGTTGAATCAGATGCTCTTGTAACATTTTAGCAGTATTTAGGTATTCACTTACATTACCATAGTTTCCAAGGCTATAGGCCAAGAGCAAAAAAATGTGATTAGTGCAATTACATCTTCGTTGACCAGCATGGACAACCTTCTGTGCTGTAAACATTTAAGAATCTGTTCATACTTGCATACATATTCTTAAATTCATCATTGTCAAATTCCCTTCCATCATCAGTTAGGAATTTAGTTGGTGTCCCCAGTCTGGTCCTTATCCATTTTCCATTACTTGTCCTCTATTACTCTTTTCTCTTTACTGTATGTTATTGTAGACTGATTAAATCCAGTTGTCATGTCTATAAAGCACAAGATGAATTTTATTCCCCTTATCACATACTTTCAAATCCATTGCTAGAATTTTGTTGAAGTGTCTTGCTAATGGACATTCACTATGGGCTGTGATGGTGTCCTCCTACATATTTATGTTTACAAATATATTTCTCTCACTGATTTCTTCTTTAATCATGTTCCTTCAATCCTGCATCCTTTAGTGGGATTATTAACCTGTAAGATGATGGTTGGGCAGACTGCAGAAGTAGTTTGAGATAATTCATATTTTTCTGCCTTTTAAAATCCACCTCCTGATGCTTAATATTTTGATTAGGGAAGTCCTCCTGCTCCTTGGATGCTGCCTGACCTGCTGCGCTTTTCCAGCAATGCATTTTCAGCTCTGATCTCCAGCATCTGCAGTCCTCACTTTCTCCTAGGGAAGTTAGGCCTTGTTAAGGAATACAATAAGTTTCAAATTATATATACACTGTAAAACCACTGACCTCCCAAAAACAACTGCCTTGTTATATTCTATGTCCAGTTTCATGACATCTTTTTGAATACATGGCCTTCTCAACAATAAGGGCACTTCACCTGACACTATTTATGTGCTGATAAAGCAATTTACCTCAGCTATCACCACTCCTTAGTTATTTCAATACTTTGTCATTCCCAAACCTGAAACAGGTAAAACTCAAATTTCTTACTATTTAAAGAGGCTGAGCAACCTTTAACCAATCCATGCCCATACTGTAGACATGCATCCACTGTCCAACACAGCTTGATTGAATATGTCTGCAACTAAAACATCCATTCCTACCAATAGGCTCCTTTTAACTTGTAAAATTCCCTTTATGTAATCAGTGTCACTATCGTCTCCTTCTGAACCTTATGTGGTGCACAATTTCAAAAACTTTGTCGTTCCGTACAATTCATTGCATAGTGTTTTTTCAAGTTGCGTCGACAACCCAAGTCTTCCTGGGATTAATTCTTCTGTTATAGTTCTCTAATTCTGTTATCTGCTATATAGTAGGCAGAGGTATCTCGATCTTCTCTCCTATTAGTTATGATTCTTCATTTGTACTGATGCTATTGACCTATATCTGGGTGGTCTTGCATCGTTGCTATCATTGAATCCCCAACTCTTGTTTTACTGCTGAATGCTCCATTTGAGCCGTGAAGGCCAGTGAGAATGAATGTTTTTCAAGGACTTTTTTAAGGCTTCTGGTTCTAAAATTGTGATTCTTCCAGGAAATCTAACTCCAGTTCATATTAGGAGTATACCCATGTTCAATAGCTTGGAACAGTCCAATGGTTAAAAATTATTGTATCCATCCAAGTCTGGCCATGTGTCACAAGAATTTAATCTTGAATAAATGATATTGTAGATGAAGTTAGAAATGTAGTGTGGTATGATTAAAATGCATATAACTTTCTACATATATCACTGCGTTTGTTAACCTATAAAACTATCACATGGATATGTTACAGTCCTACGGGCTCAATCTGATTGCTGCTTAAGATTTGACTCACATTTCCACCTACATTTCTTTCTATATTGGCAATATCTCACAGTTTTAGAATTCTCAGCCCTATGACTTTCCAAGGTACTACACCCCTCTAAATCTAGCATGTTGAGGATCTCTCATTTCATTCATTTTATTAATTTTAGCACTGGCAGCTTCTCAGTTCTAAATTCTGAATTTCCCTGCCTAAGTTTCTTTGCCCTCTTTCCTTGTTTAATGTGCTCGTTAAAATCTACCACTATGATTCAGTCTTTGGTCATCTGCCCTAATATCTCTTTATGCACCTAGGTTAAATTTTGTTTGATAATGTTCCTGTAAAATACATTAGGACAGCTTCATTATGCACTATGTAATGACAAGTTGTGTATTTAATTTGATCCCATTTAACACCAGCTATTTTCTTGTTATACTGAAACCTCATTAAACTCAAAGTGTCAGTTTCTTTCTTTTATAGCACTAATGGATGTCCTTTCCCATTTGTCAATGAGTACAACTCCCTGAAACTTAACTTACAAATCCAAATTCAGCCTGTACAAATCCTTTTCAATGAGCTTACATTGTTTCTAGTCACCCATCTGATGTCATCTTTAAATATAAATCTTATTCAATATTCTATTCACTAAATCATGTATAAAAATTGTAACAACAATGCTAATCTATTGGATCTCTAGTGGCAACCAGTTTCCACACTGGTAAATGTTCTGACTTCCAACTTAAGGAGAACCTGAAAATTAAACTCTATATTTTTTATTCTAAAAATCTAATTTTTTATGATGTGGTGCATATTAATCTATTGACACCATTTTGTAAGGCTCTTAAATGAAAAATTAAATATTAAATGATTGAATTGACCACTTCTATCAATTCAGTTATTATAATGTATATTAAAATATGTACTTTTAATACACATATTGTGAACTGTGACCCGGTAATCTAAATGTTTTGATACCTTATGTCTTTATAATTGTTATTCTTTGCCTCATTACCATTTCATAGCCAAGGAGCACATCTAAACTGAGGCAAAGCATATTGTATGCTGACTATCCCTAATCAGTTCTTGCCTTTCCAAATACATATGGATCCTGTCTGTCAGAATCCCCTCCAACAACATACCCACCACTGATGTTAAGCTCACCAATTTGTAGTTCCCAGGCTTTTCCTTTCAGTTTCTCAAAGAATGGCACAACATAAGCCACCCTCCAATCTTCCGACACTTCACCCATGGATGTTGATGATACAAATATCTCTGCTAGGGACCCACACAATTTCTTCCCTAGCTCCACACAATGTCCTGAAATACACTTGATCAGGGGTTTATCTATCTTTATGCATTTTAAGACTCCAGCAACTCCTCTTCTGCAATGAGGACTCTTTTCCAGACATCATTATTTACTGCTGAGTTCCCTAGCTTCCATGTCTTTCTCCACAGTAAGTCTGAGAAATATTCATTTAAGATCTCACCCATCTTCTGTGGCTCCACACATAGATGACCTCACTTGAGCTTTATGGGGCCTTATTCTCTATTAACCAGGATTAGATTAGATTAGATTTACAGTGTGGAAACAGGCCCTTCGGCCCAACAAGTCCACACCGACCCGCCGAAGCACAACCCACCCATACCCCTACATTTACCCCTTACCTAACACTACGGGCAATTTAGCATGGCCAATTCACCTGACCCGCACATCTTTGGACTGTGGGAGGAAACCGGAGTACCCGGAGGAAACCCACGCTGACACGGGGAGAACGTGCAAACTCCACACAGACAGTCGCCTGAGTCGGGAATTGAACCCGACTCTACTTAGTTACTTTTTTACCGTTAATATACATGTAGAATCATTTTGGATTCTCCTTTACCTTACCTGCCAAAGCTATCTCATGTCACCTTTTTGTCCTCCTGATATCCCTTAAATATACATCTGAACTCGCTATATTCCTCAAGGGATTCTCTTGATCTCAGCTGCCTACACCTGACATATGCCTCCTTCCTTTGTCATCCAGTGTTCCCTACTCCTGTTAGTCTTACCTTTCACTCTAGCAGGAACATGCTTGCCCTGAACTCATGTTATTTCACTTTCAAAAGCCTCCCACTTGCCAGACATCCCTTTACCTGTGAACAACCTCCCCCAGTCAAATTCTGAAAGTTCTTGTCTAATACCATCAAAATTGGCCTTGCCCCAATTTAGAACTTTAACTCATAGATCAGACCTATTATTTTCCATAACTTTTTTAAGACTAATAGAATTGTGGTCACTAGTCCCAAAGTGCTCCCCTCAGTGATTTGCCTGCCTTATTTCCCAAGAAGAGTTGGAGTTGTTCCCCCTTTCTGTATTAGGACCATCAATATTTTCATTGAAAAATGTTTTCAGAATACACTTAACAAATTCCACCCCGTCCAAGCCCTTAACACAACTGCAGTGCCAGTCTATGTTTAGAAAGTTAAAATGCCCTACTACTGCCCTAATATTCTTATAGCTGTGAGCTCCCTAAATATTCGCTCCTCAACTTCCTGCGGACTACTGGGTACAATCCTGATGAAGGGCTTTTGCCCGAAACGTTGATTCTCCTGCTCCTCAAATGCTGCCTGATCTGCTGTGCTTTTCCAGCACCACACTCTCAACTCTAATCTCCGCATCTGCAGTCCTCACTTTCGCCAACAGTACAATCCTATCAAAGTGATCACCCCCTTACTGTTTCTCAGTTCCACGCATATAGCCTCATCGGACAACCCCTCAGGAATATCATGTCCAAGTGTTGCTGTGCTGGTTTCCCGAATCAAAAATTCCATTCCCCCTCGTCTCTTACCTCCCCTTCTGTACTTTCTATGGCATCTGTACCCTGGAAATTGAGCTGCCAGTCCTGTCCGTGTCCTGAGTTTATCTGCCTTACCTGTCGAGCCTCTTGCACTGAAATAAATGCAGTTTAATTGATAAGTCTTCCTTTATTCCCTGCAGTGATCTTGCTTGCCTTGTGCATCTAACTTGCTCTCTTTAACTTCTGTACCAGCCTCAACATTCTTCTTTTGTCTCAGTATCGTTTACGCTGTCCCCTTTCCCACCAGCTGCCAAACTAGTTTAAGCCGTCCCAAGCAGCTCTAGCAAATCTACCTGGCAGAATATTGGTCCCCCTTTAGTTCAGGTACAGTTCATCCCTCTTGTACAGGTCACCTCTGCCTCAGAAGAGATTCTAGTGATCCAAAAATCTCAATCCCTCCCTCCTGAACCAGACCCTCAGCCATGCATTCACTGCCCTGTCCTCCTCTTCCTATTCTCACTAGTATGTAGTACCAGAACAATTCAGAGATTACTACACTTGAGGTCCTGCTTTTTAATCTCCTGCCTAACTCCTACATTCATTCTGCAAGACCTCATCCCTTTTTGTACCTATGTTGCTAGTATCAACGTGTACAATGACCTTCAGCTGCCCATGCTTTCCTTTGAGAATTTTCTGCAACCACTCTGAGACGTCCTTGAGCTGGTACTAGGGAGGCAACATATCATCCACGGAAATATCTGTCAATGCCTCTGTCTGCAGAGTCCTTTATCACAATGGCTTGCTTAGATTTTGCCATACCCATGTACAGCAGAGCCAGTTGTGGTTCCACAGATCTGGCTGATGCTGCTATTTTTCCCTGAGAGGTTAATTCTCACAACAGTATTCAAAATGGTGTACTAATTTCAGAGGGGGATAACCAAAGGAGACTTATGCACTACCTGCCTAGCTCTCCTGGCAGTCACCATCTACCTAACTGAACCTGCGATGTGACCACCTCCCTGAAATGATCACACTCTGCATCTTGTATGCTCCTCAGTATGTCCAAATGCCACTTCAACTGACCCATGTGGTCTCCACCCATGTAGAGCTGCAGCCAGACACTCTTCCTTATGAATTAAAAGTTAAAAAATTTGAACATTTTGACAAAACGTACCTCCTTACTGAGTCATTCCTTAGACATTGGGCACATGGAATTATCAATCACACTCAGAAATCCATATTGAGCATCTGCATACATCTTGCCAGTCTACTACCTTTGCCTGTTATGGATTTTGGGTGCAAATTTTCTATTGTCAATTTATAATAATGTGGTTGCCAGTCAATGATCTACTGAGTAAAAATTATCTAGTATAATTGTACAGACTGCAAAAGGACTAACTTTCTTGAATAATCTGCTTTGGCGATTATTCATTGAGCCAAAGTCCCATAGTTTTCAATTACAGGTTAGGGCATGAGACAGGCCCTGAATTTGCTTCCGTTGGAACACAGATCCAACCCTCTGTTATTGATGTTAATTTGACCTAAAAGCTTGTCATCTAGCTAACTGGCCCAATTGTTCATCTATATAATCCAAAGGGCCTGAGTTTAGTTTTGATCCGTGTTGTATAACAGTAGTTTGGGAGTACGTGCAGATGTTCAAAAACAGAATTGGGTTTGGTCATTATAATCTCTAAATGCTGTAATTATTGTCCAGGCTGTGCATGAAAGATGGTCTTTTGGACAGTCTCATGAAGCAAGCTGACCCGTTGCAGCCATACACTAACAAGAGTCAAGAGTGTGATGCTGGAAAAGCACAGCAAGTCAGGCAGCATCCAAAGAACAGGAGAATTGACATTTCAGGTATAAGCCCTTCATCAGGAATTCTTGATGAATCCTGATGATGGGCTTATGCCTGAAACGTCGATTTTTCTGCTCCTTGGATGCTGCCTGACCTGCTGTGCTTTTCCAGTATCACACTCTTGACTCTGATCTCCAGCATCTGCAGTCCTCACTTTCTCCTATACACTAACAAGAGTCAGTCCTTCAGGAAAGGCTAAATTAAACATTATGGGGAAAGAAACTTATGGTTTACTTTTAATATTTAATTAAATTGTTGAAAGGAATTCCATTTTGAGTTATTATCCTCCTGACAAAATATGCTAAAAATAATTTCTATTTTTGTTAAAGTAGGTTCACCTAATTACCTTGACTGGTGTGAGACAGATGTCGGGTATTAGCTTGAATAATTGTATTACTTTTTACATCGGAAACCCAAGACAATTAAATTCTCTAACCAATTTAGGTTTAAATTGAATCTTGTTCCTCTTGTATCTCTTAATACTTCAGTTGCTGTAAACTCTCTGGAAGAGCTTTGTTGGCCTATATAGCATAGATTTCAAAAGTTGCTACATTTAAACAGCACCTTTTTAAACAAAACACTTACTCAATTAAAAGACATGTGTACAGAATTTTTAGCAGAACTGTATGAATAACCAAAGCTAGGATGGATGCAGATCATTTTTTGAAATACAGATGATACAAGCTCAAGCAATATTATGGAAATCCCATATTCTTGTAACAATTTGAAACACATCACATGTCAATAGGTGAAATAACTGCACAGAGACTTGTATCCTATCAACAAGTCACCCTTTATTTACTTGTGTATAGTACACTGGCTGTAGCCTGGACTGTGAAGATCCTCATCTCCTGGTTATATTAGTCAGACAGGGCTTTCCTGATTGGACGGGTAACTAGGGAGAAAATAAGGCCCCTCAAAGATCAGCAAGGCGGCCTTTGTGTGGAGCTGCAGAAAGTGGGAGAGATACTAAATGAGTATTTTGCATCAGTATTTACTGTGGAAAAGGATATGGAAGCCTGTAGGCAAATAGATGGAGACATCTTGCAAAATGTCCATATTACAGAGAAGGAAGTGCTGGATGTCTTGAAACAGGTAAAGGTGGATAAATCCCGGGACCTGATCAGGTGTACCTTAGAACTCTGCGGGAAGCTAGGGAAGTAATTGCTGGGCCTCTTGCTGAGATATTTGTATCATCGATAGTCACAGGTGAGGTGCCGGAAGTTGGCCAACATGGTGCCACTGTTTAAGAAGGGTGGTAAGGACAAGCCAGGGTACTATAGACCAGTGAGCCTGACGTCGGTGTTGGGCAAGTTGTTGGAGGGAATCCTGAGGGACAAGATTTACATGTATTTGGAAAGGCAAGGACTGATTAGGGATAGTCCACATGGCTTTATTCATGGGAAATAATGTCTCACAAACTTGATTGAGTTTTTTGAGGAAGAAACAAAGAGGATTAATGAGGGCAGAGAGGTAGATGTGATCTATATGGACTTCAGTAAGGCGTTCAATAAGGTTCCCCATGGGAGACTGATTAACAAGGTTAGATGTCACGGAATACAGGGAGAACTAGCCATTTGGAAACAGAACTGGCTCAAAGGTAGAAGACAGAGGGTGGTGGTGGAGGGTTGTTTTTCAGACTGGAGGCCTGTGACCAGTGGAGTGCCACAAGGATCGGTGCTGGGTCCAGTACTTTTCGTCACTTATATGAATGATTTGGATGTGAGCATAAGAGGTATAGTTAGAAAGTTTGCAGATGACACCAAAATTGGAGGTGGACAGCGAAGAAGGTTACCTCAGATGACAATGGGATCTTGACCAGATGGGCAAATGGGCTGAGGAGTGGCAGATGGAGTTTAATTTAGATAAATGTGAGGTGCTGCATTTTGGGAAAACAAATCTTAGCAGGACTTATTCACTTAATGGTAAGGTCCTAGAAAGTGTTGCTGAACAAAGCGACCTTCATAACTCCTTGAAAGTGGAGTCACAGGTAGATAGGTTAGTGAAGAAAGCGTTTGGTATGCTTTGTTTCATTGGTCAGAGTATTGAGTACAGGAGTTGGGAGGTCATGTTGCGGCTGTACAGGACATTGGTTAGGTCACGGTTGGAATATTGCGTGCAATTCTGGTCTCCTTCCTATCTGAAAGATGTTGTCAAACTTGAAAGGGTTCAGAAAAGATTTACAAGGATGTTGCCAGGGTTGGAGAATTTAAGCTATTGGGAGAGGTTGAACAGGCTGGGGCTGCTTTCCCTGGAGCGTCGGAGGCTGAGGGGTGACCTTATAGAGGTTTACAAAATTATGAGGGGCATGGATAGGGTAAATAGGCAAAGTTTTTTTTCCTGGGGTCGTAAAGTCCAGAACTAGAGGACATAGGTTTAGGGTGAGAGGGGAAAGATATAAAAGAGACCTACGGGACAACTTTTTCACATAGAGGGTGGTACGTGTATAGAGCTGCCAGAGGAAGTGGTGGATGCTTGTACAATTACAACATTTAAGATGGGTATTTGGATGGGTATATGAATAGGAAGGGTTGGGAGGGATATGGGCCGGGTGCTGGCAGGTGGGACTAAATTGGGTTGGGATATCTGGTTGGCATGGACAGGTTGGACTGAAGGGTCTGTTTCCATGCTGTACATCTCTATGACTCTATGACCAGGTTAACAACCCAAATCAATGACCTCATAGTCAACAAGGCCTAACTGGTTTCAATCACTACAATAGGTATAGATCATTTTGAGTAAAATTTCAGTTTAGTGGCTGACTTTGTTCCAACTATTTGGTTACCAATAAAAATGTTGATTTTACATTTACTACTAGGTAGAACATTGACTTTGTTTTCAGATAGAATAAGTAAAAATCTGCTCGCTATATAAGAATGCTAATTTAGTTGATTTTGACATTCCCTATCCAGTTCCAAGTTGGCTCCTCAACTCCATCAGGGTGTAAGTGTAGATGTTTGGAATGGAATGACATTTTTATTCAAATTGAATTAGCTTTGTCACATTGAAACGTTTCGAAGTCACCACTTACAACACCATCTTAGGTATCAAAATACAAATTCTGGAGCACAAATTCTATGGAATTTCTTTTTTGAAAGGAATAAAAAGTTCACCATTGGAGACCTTCAAAAGTACAAAGTCATAGTAATAAATTAGAAAAATAAAGTAATAAAAAGTTCAGAATAACAGTCCTTCCATGATAACATAATAAGGAAAAAAAAGAATTTTTTAAAAATGAGAAGACAAAGTCCACCTATGTACGTGCAAGCAAGGTGTTTTTTTAAACCAAGTGTAGTGCCATGATCCACCAGTACACTGCAATAAAAATAGTGGGATGCAAGTTTAATTAATTATTTTTCTCTTCTACGTCATTAAAGTAATGTTTGCAGGTTGGAAGGGAAGTATTAGACCAGAGGAACAAGGGCAGTAGTGCTATGAATTTAAAAGGAAAAGTTGCAAATGCTGGAGGTTACAAATAAAGACAGAAATGGTAGAAATAGACTGCAGGTTAGTCAGTATATGTAGACATAAAATGTGGCATTTGAGTCCACATCTTCACTGGAACAGTATTTGTAATGTAATGTTAACTTGTTAGAATTTCTACCAACAGAATCAATGCATGGCAGTCGCTGTGATCTAAATGAAATGTGTTTTTACTGATTTTTTTAATGACTTGGATGGAATTATGGGACATGCAAGAATTCCAGTTATAAAAGAAACAAAAGCTTTAATTTCTCTAGCAACTTTCACTCTTCTTGTACATCCATCTTATCCTAACAGTATATCCTTCTACGTCTTTCTCCTTCATGTTTTCATCCACCTACTCCTTAAAGTGTCTATGCTGTTCACTACCACAGGGAGTTATGGTTGTCACGTTCCTCCATATTTTCCTCACTTGCTGGGAAAGAAGCCCTGAATTTACTATTTGATTTGTAAGTGTCTTACATTCAGTTTTGTCTTCAAAATCAAATCACAGTTTCTAAATTTGCAGATGATGTCACATTAGGGGGAGAGGTTAGTGAACTGCAACCAATTATAGGATGACATTAATAAACTTTGGAATGGTCAAATAATTGTCAAATGAAGTTGTACACAGTTAAAGGTGAGGTCGTACATTTTAGTAGGAAGAATAAGTAAGTCATTAGTAACATGATGAAAGGTATCAACAACATTACTACCAAATAGCACCTGCTCGGCTAGAATCTGCTCACTGATGCCCAGTTTAGGTTTCCGCCAGGCTCACTCAGCTCCTGACTTTTTTACAGCCTTGGTGCAAGTATGGACATGAGCTAAATTCCAGAGATTAGGTGAATGTTTCTGCCCTTGACATCAAGACTGCATTTGACAGAGTGAGGCATTAGCAGCCCTACCTAAACTGGAGTCAATGGGAATCAGGAGAAAACCCCTTTGCTGTTTGGAATCATACTTGGTACAAAGGAAGGTGGTTGTGATTATCAGAGGTCAGTCAGCTCAGCTCCAGGATATCTCTGCAGGAGTTCCTCATAGTACTATCTTTGGCCCAGCCATTTTCAGCTACTTCATCATCAACCTTCCCTCCATCATAAGGTCAGAAATGGGGATCATTGCAGCACCATTTGCAACTCCTCAGATACTGAAGCATTTATTATCCAGGCTCAGGCTGAAAAGTGGCAGTTAATATTTGGGCCACACAAATGCTAGAAAATGATCATCTCCAATAAAAGACAATCAAACCATTACCCTTTGACATTCATCATTAGTGAATCAACCCCTGTCAAAATCCTAAGATTATCATTGACCATAAACTGAACTGAACTAGCCATATAAATACAGTGGTTACAAGAACAAGTCAAAGGCTAGGAATCCTGCAGCTAGTAACTCACCTCCTGTCTTCCCAAAGCCTGTCTCCCAACTACAAGGCACAAGTCGGGAATGTGATGAATACTCCCCATTTGTCTGGGTGACTGCAACTGCAATGACCCTGAGAAAACTTGACACTACCCAAGACAAAGTAGCTGAGTTGATTGGCACCACATCCACTACCTCCACCAGTAGCAGCAGTGTGTACCATTTTTAAATGCTCTGCAGAAATTCACCAAAGCTGCTTAGACAGTACCTTCCAAACCCATGACTACTCCAGGACAAGGGCTTCCGGAACATGTGAAAAACCATCTGCAAGTTCCCCTCCAAGCCACTCACCATCCTAACTTGGAAATATATTGCCATTCATTCAGTGTTGTTGGAGTCAAAATCCTGGAATTCCCTCCCTAAATGCATTGTATGTCTACCAACAGCAAGCGGACTGTGATGGTTCAAGAAGACTCCGCTCACCACCATTTTCTCAAGGGCAATAAATGCTGGCCAACCAGTGATGCCCACATCCTATCAGTGATTAAAAACAAAAGTTCAAGTCCAAACTAGATGGATAGCTACTCTTTCAACCCAAAAATCAGTTGGTACCTCACAAATCAGAAATCTGGCTGCTCCACAGTGATATTGGTGGTAACCTTAATTGGCAGGAAGTAATATCTTAGAAAGCTGCTGGCCTTTCAGACTGGCAGTGTCAGAAGAAAGCAGTGACCACTGCCATGACTATAAGTTGCCCCAAAACCAAAGAAATAATGTCTCCTTGACTTGAGGTAAGTCCTAGGAGATGGAACGTGCCTAGCTGGGAAATCAACAAGCTAAATGAGTGGATAGAGGTTTAGTTTCAAGAGACAATGGGGGAGGAGTAACAGGGGGTTACAATTTAGGGGTAATAGCAAAAGAGAACCCCCAAAGAAGGTATGCCTCTCTTCCTGCCCAACATCAGCCAATACCGTCAAAGCAGTGGAGCTATCTGGCCATACTTCTGCCTTTTCCTCCAGACTGAAAATGCAACAGAGATAAATTGAGACCCTTAAATGGCAGTCAATTGCCCACTATGGGCCTCAAATACTTAAGTGAGCTATCTGACACCTTACCCTCCCCCATAATATGTACAGGGCAGGGGTAGGTGGGAAGGTGGAAGGCTGGGCACTCCCTATAGTTTATCAACTCCTTCTTTAGATAAATCAATGGCTTATTTGAGCGGTGGATAGGTGAATGATGTGAGTCAATGCGGATGTTGTTGAAAAGATTTACAAAGCTAAGACCAGAAATATTTGGGCATCCATTGTGGGGTAAGGTGAACAGCTTTAACAGTTGTCTAACATCTTGAGATTCTTTCAACTTTTTTTGGGTAACTATAAGGCCGCAGGATGGATAAGGTGATGGCACGTGGTAGAGGAAAACATGTAGGTGGATCAAAAAGGAATCAGTGATCATAGGTAAAGTAGTGTCAGAGAGATTTATAGCATTGTCTAAAGCAAAGACCATAAGCCCAATGGCTGTGTTGCCTATCCGGTGTCAGGGTTCAGGACATCTGCTCAAGAGGGAAGATGAATTTGCACTAGATTGCAGGCTACCTAACAGCAACCATGTTGTTGTGTGTAGCAAAAAATGAAGAAATAATAGGAGCTGGTCGGAAAACCATGATGATAATCATGAGATTTGAAAGTGCATCTTGACTGGAAATTTCAGATGAACAAAGGTAGCATGAATGAGGAGTTCATGGGAATGTTCTCAGGATAATTTCTTCGAACAGAATTTTTGGAGTTGACCGGAGAACAGATTATACTAACCTTGGCATTGAGTCACAAACATGATTAATTAATGATCTCAGAAAATGTGCTGTAGGTAGCAGCGACCATAACATTTTTGAATTTTAAGTTCAGTTTGAGGGAGAATGAAATGGGCTCAAGATGATTTTTATTTAAATCTTAGTAGCAGCAATTAGAAGGGCATGAAAGCAGAGCTGGCTAAATTGAATTGGCAAATTAGCTTAAATGATAAGTCAATAGAGATGCTGTGGCAGACATCTAAGGGGGATATTTCAGAATTTGCAGAATGGTAAGTCATTCGAGTGCGTAAGAAAAATTCCAAGGGATTGACACATCATCTGTGCCTAACCAGAAAGACTAACTATTGTATCAAACTTAAATAAAATGTACATTATTGTGCAAAGATACATTAGGAAATTGGGTAGAATATAAAAAATGGCTAAAATAATAATCAGTGACAAATAGAATATGAGAAAAAGTTGGCACATATATAAAAACAGATATTGAGAGTTTCTGTATAATGCTTAACTTATTGGGATGGAAAGAAGATTGGCTAGCTAGTATGAATCAGAGAGTAGGCATAGGGGTGAAAGATTCAGGAGTAGGCAGGAATGTAGATTTAAATTACAATCAGAGCAGCCATGATCTTATTAAATGGCAGAGTAAGGTCAAGGGGCCAAATGGCCTACCCTTGCTCCTTGTTCATATATAAACAAGTTGAGCCTCTGTTCTTTCAATAAAAGAAGCTTGCTGGTCGAACCTAATAAAAACATTTTGATAAGGTGGATAAAGAAAAAAAATTTCCTCTTGCAGAGAAGATCATAACAAGAGCTCATCAATACAAGGTAGTCACCAAGAAATCCAACAGGGGATTCAGAAGAAGTTTCTTTATCCAGAGTGATGAGAATGTGGAACTCACTAGCACGGATTCGTTGAATCAAATAGTAAAGATGATTTGATGGCATAGTATATTGACATATTGAGAGAAAGGAAAGAGGATTACAAGTTTAACTGAGGAAAGAGGAGAAGGAACTTGTAGAGCCTAAATGTCAACTTGGACCGGGTGGACTGAATAGCTAGCTTCTGTACTGTATATTCTGTGTAAATTGGATCAATTCCATTGTAAATAAATATAAATAGGATATCAGTTATTCCAGCAATTAAAAGATGATTGTCTAATTACTTCTTTATTTGGAAGAAATAGTTGAATTGAAGAGATAGTGAGGAAAGAGATCAGTCTGAGACTGGTACAGTTGGGAAAAGGAGCAAGTCAAACAGTCAGGAACAAAAAAGAGAAGCAGGTAGGTCTGATCAATTAAACTGCAATTATCTCCATGCAAGAGACCCGACATGTAAGGCAGATGAACTCAGGGCATTGTGGAAACATGAGATTGGGATATCATAGCTACTACAGAAATGTGGCTTAGGAAAGGACACTACTGGCAGCTTGATGCTCCAGGGTATAGATGCTGCAGTAAGGATAGAAAGGGGCAAGAGAGGAAGTGGAGTAGCAATTTTGATTAGGGATAATATTATGGCTGTACTTAGGGAGGATATTCCTGGGAGTATGTTGAAGGAAGTTATTTGGGTAGAACTGAAAAATAAGAAAGGAATGATCATCTTATTAGGATTGTACCATAGATCCCCCAATGCTCAGTGGAAAATTGAGAAACAAATTTGTAAGAGATCTCAGTTATCTCTAAGAATAAAAGGATGGTTAGGGTAGGAGATTTTAACTTTCCAAACATAGACTGGGATTGCCACAGTATCAAGGGCTTGGATGGAGAGGAATTTGTTGAGTCTGTACAAGAAAATGTTTTGAATTAGTACATGGATGTTCTTACTAGAAAAGGTGCAACACCTGATCTTCTGTTGGAAAATAGGGCAGGGCAGGTGACTGAGGTGTCATTGGAGGAGCCAGTGACGATAATTCTATTAGTTTTAAAACAGTGATGGAACAGAATAGATCGGAACTAAAAGTTAAAGTTCTACATTAGAGGAAGGCCAATTTTGACAGTATTAGTAAGAACTTCTAAAAATTGATTGGGAGCAGATCTTTGCAGGTAAAGGGATGGCTGTAAAATGGGAAGCCTTCAAAAATGAGATAATGAGAGTCCAGTCCTGTTAGGGTGAAGGGCAAGCCTGGTAGGTTGGGGAATGCTGGATGACTAGAGAAATTGAAGTTTTGGTAAGAAGGAAGCATGTGTCAGGTACAGACAACAGAGATTGAATGAATCCGTAGAAGAGTATAAAGGCAGTAGGAGTATACTTAAAAGGGAAATCAGGAGGGCAAAAGGCAACATGAGACAGTTCTGGCAAATACGGTTACGGAGAATCCAAAGGGATTCTACAAATATATTAAGGACATAAGAGTAACAAGGGAGAGAATAATGTTCAGCAAGGTCACCTATGTGTGAAACTGCAGGAGATGGGTGTGATACTAAATGAGCATTTTGCATCAGTGTTTACTGTGGAGAAGTATACGGAAGACCGAGAACATCGGGGAAAACGGCGACATCTTGAAAAATGTCCATACAGAGGAGGTAGTGCTGGACATCTTAAAACACAGAAAGGAGGATAAATCCCTGGGACCTGATCTGGTGTACCCTAGAACTTTGTGGGAAGCTAGGGAAGTGATTGCTGGGCCCCTTGCTGAGATGTTTGTATCATCAATAGCCACATGTGAGCTGCCAGAAGACTAACGAGGTGATATTATTTAAGAAAGGTGGTAGGGAAAAGCCAGGGAGATATAGACCAGTGAGCTTGACATCAGTGGTGGGCAAATTGTTGGAGGGGATCCTAAGGGACAGGATGTACACGTATTTGGAAAGACAAGGACTGATTAGGGATAGTCAGCATGGCTTTGTGTGGGTAATCTTTTCTCATGAACTTGATCGAGTTTTTTTGAAGTAGTAACAAAGGATTAATGAGGGCAGAGCAGTGGATGCAGTCTATATGGACTTCAATAAGGTGTTTGACAAGGTTCCTCATGGCAGATTAGTTAGCAAGATTAAGTCACAATGAATATAGGAAGAACTAACCATTTGGATACAGAATTGACTCAAAGGTAGAAGACAGAGGGTGATGGCGGAGGGTTGCTTTTCAGACTGAAGATTGGTGACTAGCAGTGTGTCACAAGGATCTATTGCTTTTTGTCATTTATATAAATGATTTGTATGTGAATATAGGTGAAGTATACAGTGAAGAAGGTTACCTCAGAGTACAACTGGACTTGGATCAGATGGGTCAATGGGCTGAGGAGTGGCAGATGGAGATTAATTTAGATAAATGTGAGATGCGTTATTTTGAAAAGACAAATCAGGGCAGGACTTTTAAAAGGTTATAGAGGTTTATAAAATAATAAGGGGCATGGATAGGATGATAGCATGGATAGAAAAAAGTATTTTCCCCCAGTTGCTAAGTCCAAAACTTGAGGGCATAGGTTTAAGATGGGAGGGAAAAGATTTAAAAGGGACTTAAGAGGCGACTTTTTCACGCAGAGGGTGAAGCGTGTATGGAATGAGCTGCCAAAAGATGTGGAGGAGGCTGGTACAATTACAACATTTAACAGGTATCTGGATGGGTATGTGAATAGGAAGGGTTGAGAGGGATATGGGCAAAATATCGACAAAAGGGACTAGATTTAAGATATCTTTTTGGACCAAAGAGTCTATTTCCGTGCTGTACAGCTCTATGACTCTTAGTTTATTAAATTGGACTTTTTAGTTCTGCCCTTTCCCATTGGCACAGTGGGTAGTGTAACTCCAGCTTCCTGTTTGTATTGCAGCTGAAATGTTAGTACTAGTTTAATATAGAATATATGCAGCATTTTGCAGCTGGCCTATGGTTTTGGCAAAACCAATCCTTTATTTGATTTGAGATAGAATAAACAGAGGAGGGCAGGAGTGTCGCATTGTGTACAGTATTTGAACTGTTTAATTTGCAGTTTGAACATTCAGCTTTTTGTGCAGCATTCAGTGCACTGAGAGAAATATCAAACATTTCTAAATAAAATTGAATCTGTGTACTAATTGTCAAATGTAGATTTGTTACAAACCATTGCTTTGCTTTTTAAAATCAAAATTCCTCTTCTCTGTCATGATAGGTTACAATTCAATGGACAGTGTCAGCCATTCACATCACTTTAGCCTGGAATGTGAATGTTGGAAGATTAATCAGTCATAGCTGAAAATGTGTTGCTGGAAAAGCGCAGCAGGTCAGGCAGCATCCAAGGAGCAGGAGAATCGACGTTTCGGGCATGATCCCTTCCTGAAGAAGGACTCAAGCCCGAAACGTCGATTCTCCTGCGCCTTGGATGCTGCCTGACCTGCTGTGCTTTTCCAGCAACACATTTTCAGCTCTGATCTCCAGCATCTGCAGTCCTCACTTTCTCCTCGAAGATTAATTAGTCATAGCCAACCATGATCCTAACATTTGCATGTGCACTTTCCTGCAAAGGGTCTCTAGTCACAATCTAATTTTAATGAGAGCCAGCCCTCAAAAATTGACTGGTCTGCATTTGGAAGTACTGAACAGGAGGTCTGACGGATGTGTTTTCTAGGCGAGCCTTCCAAGGTTCACTTGATGAAAAAATCTACAGGCAAGGTGCTAGAATTTACAGATTAGCAAAAACTAAGAGATTTACAGCCTCAAGTTGACCGAAAGCTTGGGTACTGAAAATGCAGCTAGAAAGACATCTTTGATGTAATTTTTGATGTATTGAGCAAGAACTTGATATTGACTTACATTAGGACAAAAAGATCACGTAAATTTTGATGTTTCTTACAACTACTAACCCTCTATCTCTCAAGGAAAGCTTTACTAGTACCTTTGAATGGAGTCTACAGCAATTGTATACCATACAAGATATTGTATCACAAAGGAGGACTGAAATAGAGAGCAAGACAGCTTTGAAAAAAAAGGTAACCATAATGTATTAACACCAGAATGTATAAGCAATGCAGATCCAATGATGACCTAAATGTGGATATGTGATTTCAAAATATTTTCTATACTAAACAGGCAATAGGGAAGCCATACCATGATATAGGCAAGTGCATCCAATGATCAGTTGACTGCATGGCTATCTATGGCTATGAAGGTCATAAAAACAGCCAACTTCTCTGGCATAGCTTATTCCATGCAAGCTGTGTAATTTCAGTCAGAGTGTTGTTTGGGCATACATTCATCAGTTTGTTCTACTTTATATGGGTGAAAGATTTTATCGGCTTTCATGATCCATACAAAAGGATGGACAACTAATATGCAGCTAACATAAATATTCTGTGGATGTCAATCAAGAATTCAGAGCAAAACTCTGGTCTCCAGTCACTCTCACTATCTGAAATAGGTGACGTATATGCCATTACTAAGCAAAAACTTGCTCCATTCATCAGGTAATTGGGAATATTGCTAGTTCAGCAACAGAGCAGTCACAGTGAAACAGGGACATCAGGTTTTGTGAATTTTTTAAATGTCTGGAGGAATAAGTAACATCCATGTAATTTTGAAAACTTCTCATGTTGACTTCCAACTTTAATTTTTACCTTTCTTGCACTTTCAGATCACATGTGACAATATGTCAAAGATTCCACATGATAACACAAGACATGGTGGAAATTTCCATACTGCATCCATCCTTTAGAATTCAGCTCTTCCTATGCATTTCAAAGAAGAAAATCATGTCCCTGACTCCTGAGAAGCCTTATCTCCTGCTCAATTTGGACTTCACGAAGTAGGATGACCATACATCCCACTTTAAAAAGTCCTATTGGAGGTAACACTGATGTCCCAGCTTGTTCTTTTAAAGTAGCAAGTTGTCCCATATTTTCTGCATCCTTATGTCAAATTGTGTGTTGGAACAACCAAGGTCACCAAATGGTTTCATCAAGGGTAGGTCATGTCTCACAAACCTCACTGAGCTTTTTGAGAAGGTGACTATGTGGATGAAGGTAGGGCAGTTGACTTCAGTAAGGCCTTTGATAAGGTTCCACATGGTAGGCTGTTGGAGAAAATGCAGAAACATGGGATTGATGGTGATTTAGCAGGTTGGATTAGAAACTGGCTTTCTGTGAGAAGGCAGCAAGTGGTGGTTGATGGAAAATATTCAGCCTGGAGTCCGGTTACTAGTGGTGTGCCACAAGGATCTGTTTTGGGACCACTGCTGTTTGTCATTTTTATAAATGACTTAGACCCAAGCATAGGTGAATGGGTTAGTAAGTTTGCAGATGACACTAAAGTCAGTGGAGTAGTGGACAGTGTGGAAGAATGTTACAGGTTGCAGGGGGACTTGGATAAACTGCAGAATTGGGCTGAGAGGTGGCAAGTGGAGTTCAATGCAGATAAATATGAGGTGATTCACTTTGGGAAGAATTACAGGAAGGCAGAATACTAGGTCAATGGAAAGATTCTTGGTAGTGTGGATATGCAGAAGGATCTTGGAGTCCATGGCCATAGATCCCTGAAAGTTGCTACTCAAGTTGATAATGCTGTTAAGAAAGCATACGGTGTGTTGGGTTTTGTTGGTAGAGGGATTGAGTTCCGGAGCCTCAATATCATGCTACAACTGTACAAAATGCTGGTGCGGCCGCACTTGGAATATTGTGTACAGTTCTGGTCGCCATATTTTGGGAAAGATGTGGAAGCATTGGAAAAAATTCAGAGGAGATTTACCAGGATGTTGCCTGGTCTGGAGGGAAGGTCTTATAAGGAACGCTGACAGACTTGGATCTGTTCTCATTGAAAAGAAGAAGGCTAAGAAGGGTATTGATAGAGACATACAAGACGATCAGAGGGTAGACAGTGAAAGTCTTTTTCCTCGGATGATGATGCCAGCTTGTACAAGGGGGCATAGCTACAATTTGAGGGGTGATAGATATAACACAGATGTCAGAGGCAGGTTCTTTACTCAGAATAACGGGAAGGCAGAATACTGGAATGCCCTACCTGCCAATGTAGTTAACCGAGCCACATTAGGGAGATTTAAACAATTCTTGATAAATATATGGATGATGATGGGATAGTGTAAGGAGATGGGCTTAGATTAGTTCACAGGTCAGCGCAACATCGAGGGCTGAAGAGCCTGTTCTGCACTATATTGTTCTATGTTCTATGTTCTTGAAACAAATCTAAAGGTACATGTGGGGTAATGTTATATTATTTTTATTTTATTCCAAAATGAAGACAAATTCTATGAAAAAGATACACCAACTTTGGCTAACTCAAGGAATTAAGGATGGTATCAATGTGAATGAAAAGGTATGCAATGCTGTGAAAACTGGGAAAAGTTCACAAAATAGGAAAAGTTGATGAATCATCTCCTGTTGTTTATCTCCCAGTCTTGCTCTGATAAAACAAAGAAATGCAGATTCTGGAGATCTGAAACAAGTATAAAGTGCTGGAGAAACTGTCAGTCTGGCAACATCTTTGATACATTTTGAGGTTAGCAGATCCTGATGAAGGGTCACTGGACTCAAAACATTAATTGCTTCTCTCGCCACATCTCTCCACAGATGCTGCCACATAAATTCAGTTTCTGCAGCACACACTATTCTTGTTTCAGATCCTTATCTTTATGTTCAATACCCAGTATAATGAAAGATATAATTGCAGTAGCCTTTTTAATCACTTGCTGTATCTTTTGTGACTTATGCATTAGAATGCCTAGATCCATCTGCAGTTGTTCACCATTTAAATAATACTCTGCTTTTTTATTCTTCTTGCCAAAATGAACAACTTCACATTTTCCCACTTTACACTTCATCTGCCAGATTTTTGCCCATTCACTTAACAAAGATGCAGACCGATTCTGGATAGGTTATGTTATCTTCACAACAGTTTTCTAACTATCTTTGTGTTACCTGAAGGCCTGGCAGCTAAAGTTGCAATCTCCTCATCTAAGTTATTGATATAAATTGTAAAAAGGAGGGCCCAGCACAAACCTGAGGGACTTCATTCATCATATCCTGCAAATCCAAATGTGTCCATTTATGCATAATCTGTTTTCTGACAACTAGCCAATCTTCTATCCAGTTTGTTATATTAATGCCTATACCATGAGTTCCTACTTGCACATTTTTTTTTAAAATGAGGAATCTTGTTAAATCT
The DNA here is from genome assembly GCF_020745735.1 of Hemiscyllium ocellatum. Taxonomy (NCBI): domain Eukaryota; kingdom Metazoa; phylum Chordata; class Chondrichthyes; order Orectolobiformes; family Hemiscylliidae; genus Hemiscyllium; species Hemiscyllium ocellatum. The sequence continues at coordinate 26,869,281 of NC_083437.1, forward strand.
CTTCAGGAAATCCAAATACATTACAATGAGCTTCTCTTTATCCATAGCACATTATTCTTTCACAAATTACAATAAACTGGTTAAACATGATTTTCCTTTCATAAAACAATGCTGGTTCATCCTGATTACCTTAGATTTTTCCAAGCGTCCAATTATAATCTCCTAAAATGATCAATTCCAACACCCTTCCTAAGGACAGGCATTAAGCCAACAGACCTCTTGTGAGAAAGTGTATAAGGTATAAGCAGGTAGGGAAAGAGCTAGTTTTGGGTTTTGTGAAACAAGCAGTTCAGCTGAGCACGACTAAGATCAGATAAGAACTTGCACTCAACAATGGGGTACTGGAGGCAAGGGTAATAGGTTAACAAGGTGGAAATGCATTCATTATATAGAGCCATTTAACAATATTGGAAGCATTCATTATGTAAGGTCAGTTTAACAAGGTAAAAAGTATTCATTATGGGAAGCCAGTTAAGGTTAAGAACATTCATTGTGTAACAGCAGATGGCTTAATCTTTGCTATTGACACTCGCTGATTGTAATGGTCACCCAAACAATATGTATATTGCCTTATCTGGATGCTCCTTCCTGTAAAATGATGGTATAATTCATTAAGAAATTGCTGTTTGAGAGAGAGGACAGGGAATCCATGCTCCTGTGTACATGGGTGATTGTTCTCTCTCCCTCCAGGGCCTGCAATAAAGATGGAGGTAAAACTATACTGTGTCTCTGAGCATTTTGCTTTGGTCAACTGAGGGAGGGGAAATGGGATGGCACTGGTTTCCTGTTTTCACCTCCCTCCCTTGAATCTATTTGAGTCTAATGGAACCTTACTAGAATCTAATGAATTTTGGAAAAATAACGCCAATGCATCTACTACCTCACTACCTACCTGTTTTAAGACCCTTTGATAAAGTACATTAGGATTGTAAGCTTATCAACTGATAGAGCTATCAGTTTGTTCAGTAGCACTTCTCGTGATTATAATTCTACCAAACACTTCTGTCCCTGTTGATCTAATTTACAGTTAACATTGATTTTTTTTGTGTCCACTATGAAAACAGAAACAAGTTTTTTTTTGTTACATCCACCGTTGCCTTATCAAACTATTAACTCTGCTTTATGGCCCACTGGAGGCCCAACATCCACCACTTTGTTTGTTGTAGATGCCTCTGAATATGCTTGCTTTTAAACATTTTCATTTATTCACTCACAGGATGTGTGCATCACTGGTAAGGCCAGCATTTATTGCCCATCCCTAACTGCCCAGAGGCAGTTAATAGTCAATCACATTATAGCAACTCCTAATACTCTCATGTATTGTCCTGATTAACCTTTTCGTTATTCCCTGCTGTCCTTCTATGCTGCCCAGCTGCTCACACTTGTGCAGTCGTGCGTCTCCTTAGCTTCCTGCCTTTCCCTGACCTTCAATTTTTGATGTCCTGCTTCAAACTCCATTTGATTTCAAACATTTAACTAAATTTGATCCCTCACCTCCCTGCTCAGCACACTTATTAGCAAAAAGCTCAAGTTTATGTATTTCTTTCCCCATGCAGCATATTCCAATGCTTCGAACCAATTTTTTTAAACTCATTCAACCTGTCAGTGAAGTTTGCCTCTTGCTAATTATGCCCCCTTACTTAAAACTTAGACTCTCAAGTTTTATATTCACGATTTTTTCACAAAACCCAGCAATCCCATTAGTTTAAAAATGGCTTCATCCACCACAGATGTTTTTAATTTCTTGCGAGTTTGAACCACCAACTTTTCTGTATCATTCAAATTTTCTTCAAAGTATCTTTTTGCTACCTCACATTTTGTTCTTGAATTCCTCTTCACACTTTATTGTTGAATCCACCATCTTGTTAATATACTCTTACAGCTTTTTTTTAGGGGGTAATTAATTGTTCCGATCCGGAAGGCAGCATTGGTTCTTGCGTTTTATCTCTTGCAGTTGATGTTGCAATGATCCCCTTCCTCCTTGTGCTCTGTCCTGCTTTTCCTACAGGAATATTTGACGAAATAATTGCAGAAAAAAACTTGAGGTTGTGCCACAATAAAAGATCTAATGATAGATTTCCTGTACTTTAACAGATTACTTTCTAAATATTTTCAAGAAATTTAAATAGAGTTTCCCTCAACTACACTTCCGAGGACACGAAATTATTTCTGACATCTTGATCAGCGATTATTTCAATGCCACACCAGATAATGGTATAACTCAAACCAGACAAACTCTTTAGGGTTATTATTAAAGGCAGAAAAATGTTTTCCTCGAATCTCAAAAGGGTAATATGCACGGTGGAGCTGCTACCACTAGTTGTCTCCATTGAGCATATTTGCTTAAGTGCCTGTTAATTTTAATGGTAGTGAATAGTATTTCTTCCGATCTTTTGAATGAAAGAATTAGACAAAAGCAGCTTTCCTCTTTCGCTTCCTCTTTAGTTTTTTTTGATGAATATAATTCCACAGTTGTGCATACGTCGGCATATAACCCAACTAACCATGTTTTATGCCCCAAACCTTCCTTTTTCCTACTCGGTACTTACGAATAGCGTAGAACTAGGTATGAACTTTTGACCATTGCCCTAGTCTTTGCTCAGTTTCACGCCAGTGGCTTCTAGGAAACTTTTGGCGTTGCTTTACCTGAAGAAATAGGGGGAAACTAAAAGGACCACAGGAGTCTAAACCTTTCAAGAGGTAAGCCATCGATCAAACTTAAGTGTCAGGGAAACCTTCAACTGAGTTCTATCCTCCGTTTGTAACTTCTAGGGTATGCACGTCGACATCCAAACAAGGCACTAATTTTCATAACGCACTCTCTAAACAGCAACTAGACGGCAGCAAACCGAGTTCCACCGCTCTCAAGCCGGAGGCGGCTATCGAACCAAGCACCTTGGTTTTCGGCAGATTTGGGACAATGTAACTAGATAGACAATCCAAGACTGTGTTCACAAAGTAGTTTAATCGCAGAGCCTATAAAATCTGAACCCGATACCAATCATTTCAAACTCCATCGGAGGTGGTAATCAGCAGCAGCAAACTTATTTTCTTTCGAATTGGTAAGATTCCGAGGCGGATTATAGCAGCCATACACCTCACTAAAAAGGCCCTCAAGACAGTAGTAGGCCTGGGTTCGAGTCACACCTGGTATAGAGGTGTGTTCTAACATATCTGAACAGGATGATTAGAAAAAATACCAAGAAGACAGAATCTGATTTCTCGTTGGATAAATCTGGTGAACCAACCAGGGAGCTTTCCTATTTAGATCCCACTTTAAAAACTATTTAGTAGCTGGAAACGGCCAAATTTGAGCACAGGTGCTATATCTATCTCAACTGGCAGCTGAAAATCCCAAGATTCTAATTACTAACCACTGATTTGTTATTTTCCTCTGATTCTAAGAAGGACATTAGACATTTTTCCTTGACCCATGCTGAAAAAGGATGAGGATGGCTAGACTGGTAACAACAGCTTGTGACTTTTTGTGTAATTAAAACTGTTCAGTGTCTGTGTTAATACATGACATCTGGCTAAAAGGTGAATTTGCAGAGGTCTGCCGTCACTCATTGACTCATCCTACTAAGTGTCGTGGCTATTAATCACCTGAGTGTTTTGATTGTTGCAACTGCACAAATTCAAGGATAATTATTTCACCAAACTCCTGATTTGAGTCTTATAAATATTGTTTAGTTTTTGAGGGGTAAGAAGAAGAGATACTCGTCACAAAGTACCCGGTCACTGTTCTGTTTTAGATCATAGAATTGCTACAGTGCAGATAGAGACTATTTGGCTCATCTAATCTACACCAACCTTTCAAAGGTCATCCCAAACAGACTGTGGCTAATCCACCTAGCCTGTACATCCCTGGACACTGAGCACAGTTAGTCCACCGAAACTCCACATCTTTGGACTATGGAGGAAACAGGAGCATTTTGCCAGGAACCCATGTAGACACAGGGCGAATGTGCAAACTTCACACAGTCACCCAACGGTGGAATCAAATACAGATCTCTGGCATTATGAGGCAGCAGTGCTAACGACTGAGCTTTTTGGAGCTATTATGTTGATTTGGCTGGACACATCAGGCTTCTGGTCAAGGTGACCCTCAAGACATTGGTAATAAGGTCCTTGGGATGATGATGATGTCACAGAAGTCAGGTTTCCTCATACTTGAGATACCTTTCACAGAAATTTGTACAATATCAATGAGAAAACCATTTTGCTCTCTCTTCTGCACAAATGGCTAGGATTTACAAATCCACTCAGATTCCCCCTCATGGACTGTAAAGGTCCTACATACACACCTTAGCCCACATTATGTTCCAAACACCAAGAAAATAGTGTTTTTTTTCCTATTAGATTTATTTTTCAACTAAATGTCGTCTTCACTGACCTATTCTGGTTAGTGTATAGTTCTGCAGGGCACTGGATCTGCTAATACCCTTCGAAGTGATCCTCACATATTTATAACCAGGTGTAAGTCAGGTTATAAACTGGATCACCGCCAAATATTGGTCTCTACTATCATTTGCTTTTTGATTTTATAAAGGAAGTTGAGCTATTTTAAGTTGACCATATTGATATGGATTTTTTTGTTACCTTTTGAATTATTGAACTGCATCTGATGAAGTTGAATATGAATGTTGAATTGATGTAAAAATGTAAGCTAGTAATAAACATGATTAGAGATTTAGTCATCCCTTTAATAATGCTGTAGTCAATATCCATAAATTTATGTTTCATGTTTACAAAAAAAACCAAACTCCTTGTTTCATTTTTAGCTAATGTTATCAAATAACCATAGGTATGTGTTTAAATTGGGTGGCAACATCCCATTTCAGCATTCTAGCAGTACTAACTTTGTTACTTTGATTATTTTCTGCTGCAAATGTGTTGCTGGTCAAAGCACAGCAGGTTAGGCAGCATCTCAGGAATAGAGAATTCGACGTTTCGAGCATAAGCCCTTCATCAGGAATAAGGATTACTTTGATTATTTTGACAAGTTTCATCTAACTCTTGATAGAATCATTTGCTTCTTCCTAGAACAGTTGTTGCTGTCACTTGTGTTTAGGATTGATTTTTAATGCTAATTCCAAAAATTTAAGTTTTCCTGCTGTTGTGCAAAAGTTAAAGGTGCTAGGTCCACTGCATTTTGTCACTTATATAAACAATTCGGATGCGAATATAGGAGGTATAGTTCGTAAATTTTTAGGTGACACCAAAATAATAGTTGGTGTAGTGGAGAGTGAAGAAGGTTTTCTCAGACCACAACAGGATCTTGATTAGATGGGCCCATGGGCATAGGAGTGGCAGATGGATTTAATTTAAATGTGAGGTCTTGCACTTTGGTCAGGCAAATCTGGGCATGATTTATACCGTCAATGGTAGGGCATGGGGAGTGTTGCTGAATAGAGATCTCGGGGTGTAGGTGCATAGTTCCTCAATTTGAGTCACAGGTAGACAGGGCCATGAAGAAGGCATTTGGTACTCTTGCTTTTGTTGGTCAGTGCGCTGCATATAGGAGTTGGATGTCATGTTGCTACTGTACAGGACGTTGAGGCCACTTTTAGTATCTTTAGTATCTGTCTCATTCTTGGATGCACTCTTCTCCATCGAGGATGGGCACTTCAGTACTTCACTTGACCGCAAACCCATGGATAACCTCACTATGCTGCACTTTTCTAACTTTCACCCTAAACATATTAAAACAGCCTCCCCTTACGGACACCTGACACATACACAAGATCTGTTGAGATGAGGAGGAATGCGACGGACACCTGAATGTGCTCAAGGATGCCCTCGTAAGAGCAGGGTACAATGCTCAACTTATCGATCACTGTGCCACAGTGGGAAACTGTATTGACGTTCTCAGGAAACAGAAGTGAGATGCAACCGATAAGGTACCCTTTGTTATCCGCTACTTCCTGGAAGAAGAGAAACTACACCATGTTCTCTGCAGCCTACAACACATTATCGATGAGGGTGAATACCTCTCCAAGACCATATCTACACCTCTACATCTTGCCTTAAAACAACTGCTAAACCTTAAGCAGACTGCCCAGCCTCAGGAAACATGGACCACAGCAACATACAACCCTGTCAAGGAAATCACTGCAAGATGTTAGTGTCGACATGGATACTACCATTACAACTGGGGATACCACCCACGATGTATGTGACAGATACTCATGTGACTCAGCCAACATTATCTATCTCATATGCTGCAGGTAGGGATGCCCTGAGACATGGTATATTGGCGAGACCAAACTGCTGCTACAACGGATGAATGGACAGTGCACAACAATCACCAGACAGGGGTGATTTCGTGCCCCCTCCAAATCGGGAAACACTTCAGCGGTCAGAGACATTCAACCTCAGATCTTTGGGTGACCATCCACTTCGGGATATACAACAATGCAGAGTGGCTGAGCAGAGGCTAATAGCCAAGTTCGGAACCCATCAGGATGGCCTCAACCAGGACCTGGGGTTCGTGTCACAATACAGCTACCTGATGAAGGAGGAGTGCTCCAAAAGCTAGTGCTTCCCAATAACCTGTTGGACTATAACCTGGTGTTGTGATTTTTAGAATACTGTTCAGTTCTGGTCTCCCTGCTATAGAAAAGCTATTGTTAAACTGGAGAGGTTGCAGAAAAGGTTTGAGTATGTTGCCAGGATTGGAGGGTTTGAGTTTTGGGGAGAGGCTGAATAGGTTAGGGCTATTTTCCCTGGAGCATTGGAGGCTGAGGGGTAACTTTATAGAGGCTTACAAAATAATGAGGATAAGGATGGGGTGAATAACCAAGATCTCTTTCCCAGGTAGTGGAGGTCAAAACTAGAGGGCATAGGTTTAAGGTGAGAGGAGAAACATTTATTAATAACATGAGGGGTGATTTTTTTTCAGTGTGACGCTGGTATGGAACAAGTTGCCAAAGGAGGTGGTGGTGGGTACAATTGCAACATTTAGACCATAAGACCATAAATAAAGTAGGCTGCATGAAATTAGTGTTGGTGGGTTAGGAAAGGCACTGGGAAGCCAGATGTAGGAAACAGGATAAGCCAGTCAATTTAGTTGGAGTGGTAACAAAAAGCACAATGGAGGCTAGAAAGCTGCACCAGAATGTACAAACTGGTTGGAGGTGCCAGATCTTAAACCATACATCTCTGAAGATAAAGTTTACTCGCGTAGTCCAGGAGGAGCAGGCAAAGTGGTTACAATATTAAGAGATATAAAAATCCTCTCAATCTGTGATGCTGAAAGATGAGGAGATATGGACTTCTGGATGACTATTGCCAGAAAAGGTACTAGTAACGGGAATTCATTTTGAGACAAACGCTGAATTGTGAGTAGTGAGGTTAGAGTGTCCAGTGAGGATTGGAGAAGTTGTGGTAGGAGTTGTGGTGGACAAACTTTCAGCTCTGGGAATTCAATTTTGTCCTTGCTGATGATGTTGTGGATTCACTGGTAGGAGTGCTGCCTACTGTGGTTGTAAAGTCAATAGAAACTCCAGCAACTGAATTATTGCTGGACAAATCCTGGGACTTTTCCTGACTGTGTGGTCACAAAATCACTAGCTGAAATCGGATAAGTCAAATAGTACAGATAAAGTTGAAGTGAAAGTAGTAGAGACCCTGTTGGGTGATGGTTGAGACAAACCAGGAACCGATAGATGACAAAGCAGACATCTTTAGCTCAGATAAATGAATTGAATTACAGCAGAAAGATGAAATTTTAAATCAATTGTATCAAAAGGCATACACCGAAAAAGAATCTGAACATATCCCTGCATGTTATTATCTTTAAAAAAATGATGTTTTAATGAGGAAATGGAGACCATCTGCTCATTGGAGTCTGAGCTGGTAGGAAAAGCCCTAAATGAGTTTTTTTGTTTCACTTTTCACTAAGGAAAGGGACCATGTTGTGAATGAGAACTTTGAGGAGCTGGGATACAGGCTTGATCAGATAAAGGTTGAAGCTGATGATGTGCTGGAAATTTGGAAAATGTTAAGATTGATAAGTCCCCAGGGCCAGACCAAATTTATCCTAGGCCGCTCCTGGAAGCGAGACAGGAGGTTGCGAAGCTGTTGGTGAAGATCTTTGCTGCATCACTCTGCACGGAAGTCATATTGGAGGATTGGACGGAGGCGAATGTTGTTCCTCTTTTCAAGAAGGGTAATAGGGAAATCCCTGGCAATTACAGACCAGTCAGCCTTATGTCTGCGGTTAGCAAAGTTTTTTTTTAAAGAATTCTGAGGGATAAGATTTATGACAATTTGGCAAAGCATAGTGTGATTAAAGGCAGTCAGCATGGCTTTGAGAGGGGCAGGTCATGCCTCACTAATCTTATTGAGTTCTTTGAGGAGGTGTCAAGATGGGTCGATTGAAGGATGTGGTGTACGTGGACTTCAGCAAGGCATTTGATAAGGTTCCCTATGGTAGGCTCATTCATAAAGTCAGGAAGTATGGGATACAGGGAGCTTTGGCTATCTGGATTCAGAATTGGTTGGCTGACAGAGGCAGGGAGTGGTTGTACATGAAAAGTATTCTGCCTGGAGGTCAGTGAGTGGGGTACTGCAGCGCTCTGTTCTTGGCGTCTGCTCTTTGTAGTTTTTATAAATGACTTGGATGAGGAGGTTGAGAGGTGGGTTAGTAAATTTGCAGATGACACTAAGGTTTAAGGTGCTGTCGATTGGTATCAAGGGCTATTGCAGGCTTCAGTGCGACATAGACAGGATGCAGAGCTGGAATGAGAAATGACAGATGGAGTTCAACCTGGATAAATGCGCAGTGATGCATTTTGGAAGGTCGAACGTGAATGCTGAATATAGGATTAAAGACAAGATTCTTAGCAGTGTGGAGGAACAGAGGGATCTTGATGTTCAAGTACATAGCTCCCTCAAAGTTGCCACCGAAGTGGATAGGGTTGTTAAGAAAGCATATGGTGTTTTGGCTTTCATTAACAGGGGAATTGAGTTTAAGAGCCGCGAGATTTGTTAGAGCTCTCCAAGTCCCTGGTGAGACCACGCTTGGAATATTGTGTCCAGTTCTGGTTACCCTAGTGTAGGAAAGATACAGGAGGCTTTGGAGAGGGTACAAAGAAGGTTTACCAGGATGCTGCCTGGACTGGAGGGCTTGCCTTATGAAGAGAGGTTGACTAAGCTCGGACTTTCTCTCTGGAGAGAAGGAGGAAGAGAGGAGACCTGATCGAGGTATACAAGGTAATGAGAGGCCTGAATAGAGTCAATAGCCAGAGACTTTCCCCAGAGCAGGATCGACTGGTACGAGGGGTAATAGTTTTAAGATATTAGGTTCTTTACGCAGAGAGTTGTGAATTCATGAGATGCATTGCCAGTGGTGGTGGTGGAAGCAGATTCATTAGGAACATTTAAGCAACTGCTGGATATGCTGGATAGCAGTGAGACGATGGGTACGTAGGTTAAGTTTGTTTTGTTTTATTTTATTTTACATTAGGATTAACCCTCGGCACAACATCGTGGGCCAAAAGGCCTGTTCTGTGCTGCACTCTTCTATGTTCTATCACATTCAGGCTGATGAGAAATGGGCAGAAGTTTATCAAGTTGTTTTGCCAGTTGGTTATAGAAAGGTGTTGAGTAGCGCATGAGCTACCAATTAGATGGTCATTTAGGAGTAAGGAAAACTCGGACTTTTGCAGAGATTGTTTGGAATTCACGTTATTTAATTGTCATCTCCATATGTATGTGACAACTATTCAATAAAGGATTAATTTTGTCCTTCTCAGTCATGGAAACCCCATGTAAATGTGTTTCATCCAGGTTGGAGGTTTTGAGCTATAGGGAGAAGCTGGAGCTGTTTTCCCTGAACCTTATAGAGGTTCATAAAATCATGAGGGGCATGGATAAGTGGCAGAGGCTGGTACAATTACAACATGTAAAAGACATTTGGATGGGTATATGAATAGGAAGGGTTTAAAGAGATATGAGCCAAGTGCTGGCAAATGGGACTAGATTTGGTTCGGATATCTGATCGCCATGTTTCTGTGCTGTACCTCTCTATGACTTTCCTAACACATAGGAGTGCAAGTAAGGCCATTCAGCCAATCGAGTCCACTCCGTTATTCAATCATGGCTAATGGGCATTTCATCACCACTTACCTGCACTCTCTCCGTAGCCCTTAATTCTTTGCGAGATCAAGAATTTATCAATTTCTGCCTTGAAGATATTTAACGTCCTGGCCTCCAATGCACTCCATGGCAATGAATTCCACAGGCCCACCACACTCCGGCTGAAGAAATGTCTCCTCATTTCTTTTTAAATTGACCCCCTCTAACTCTAAGGCTGTGCCCAGGGGTCCTAGTATCCCTGCCTAACGGAAATAACTTCCCAGCTTCCACCCTTTCTAAGCCATGCATTATCCTGTACGTTTCTATCAGATCTCCCCTCAACCTTCTAAACTCTAATGAATGCAATCCCAGGATCCTCAGCCGTTCATTGTATGTTAGGCCTACCATTCCAGAGATCATCCATGTGAATCTCTGGAGATTTGTAAGGCATCTGGATGGGTGCATAAATAGGAAGAGTTTAGAGGGATCTGGGCCAAATGCTGGGAAATGGGACTACATTAGTTTAGGACATATGGTTGGCAAGGATGAGTTGGTCTAAAGGGTCTGTTTCTGTACTATATAACTCTGACTCTAATGTCACCACAAGGAACCTTCAGATCAGTCTGAAGTTGCTTTATCCACTGTAATACTGTGGTCTTGATTTTTATCTTTTTGTTAAGGATGAAGTTTTTTTGTGAATTCATAGTGCAATTAACAGAGCTATTCATTGCCTTTCAATTTGACTTGCTGGGTGCAAATGGATTCCCATGCTACATGCAAGGGATGTTACTCATGCCCCCTTACACATTAACAGCAAAGAGATGGAACGAGTGGAGAGTGTCAAGCTCCTGGGAGTAGTCATTAACAACAAGCTTTCTTGGACACTTCATGTGGACGCATTGATTACAAAGGCCCAACAATGTCTCCTCTTCCTGAGAAAATTTGGCATGACGGCGAATACCCTTGCTAATGTTTATATGTACGCCAACGAGAGCATTCTGTCTGGATGTATCACTGCTGAAAACGTGTTGCTGGAAAAGCGCAGCAGGTCAGGCAGCATCCAAGGAGCAGGAGAATCGATGTTTTGTACATGAGCCCTTCTTCAGGAATGAGGAAAGTGTGCTAAGCAGGCTAAGAGAAAAGGTAGGGAGGGGGGACTTGGGGGAGGGGCGTTGGAAATGCGATAGGTGGAAGGAGGTTAAGGCGAGGGTGATAGGCCAGAGTGCGGATGCGGGCGGAGAGGTCAGGAAGAAGATTGCAGGTTAGGAAGGTGGTGCTGAGTTTGAGGGTTGGGACTGAGACAAGGTGGGGGGAGGGGAAATGAGGAAACTGGAGAAATCCCTTGTGGTTGGAGGGTTCCTAGGTGGAAGATGAGGTGCTCTGCCTCCAGCCGTTGTGTTGCTATGGTCTGGCGATGGAGGAGTCCAAGGACCTGCATATCCTTGGTGAAGTGGGAGGGGGAGTTGAAGTGTTGAGCCACGGGGTGGTTGGGTTGGTTGGTCCAGGTGTCCCAGAGGTGTTAATAGATAATAGACAATCGGTGCAGGAGTGGGCCATTCAGCCCTTCGAGCCTGCACCGCCATTCAATATGATCATGGCTGATCATTCCTAATTAGTATCCTCTTCCTGCCTTATCTCCATTACCCTTGATTCCACTATCTTTGAGAGCTCTATCCAACCCTCTCTTAAATGAATCCAGAGACTGGGCCTCCACTGCCCTCTGCCATGCATCTGCCCACTCACCTAACTTGTCCAGGTCACCCTGTAATCTCCTAACATCCTCATCACATTTCACCCTGCCACCCAGCTTTGTATCATCAGCAAATTTGCTAATGTTATTGCTATACCATCTTCTATATCATTAACATATATTGTAAAAAGCTGCATTCCCAGCACGGATTCCTGCGGTACCCCACTGGTCACTGCCTACCATTCCAAAATGGAGCCGTTTATCACTACCCTTTGTTTCCTATCAGCCAACCAATTTTCAATCCAATCTAGTATTTTGCCCCCAATACCATGCGCCCTAATTTTATTCACTAACCTCCTGTGTGGGACTTTATCAAAAGCTTTCTGAAAGTCCAGGTACACTACATCTACTGGATCTCCCTCGTCCATCTTCTGAGTTACATCCTCAAAAAATTCAAGAAGATTAGTCAAGCATGATTTCCCCTTCATAAATCCATGCTGACTCTGTCCTATCCTGTTACTACTATCCAGATGTGCCGTAATTTCATCCTTCATAATAGACTCCAGCATCTTTCCCACCACTGAGGTCAGACTAACTGGTCTATAATTTCTTGCTTTCTCTATCCCACCTTTCTTAAAAAGCATTAGCCACCCTCCAATCCTCAGGAACCAACCATGAATCTATCGAACTCTGGAAAATAATCACCAATGCATCCACGATTTCCCGAACTGCCACCTACAGTACCCTGGGATGTAGACCATCAGGCCTCGGAGACTTATCAACCTTCAGACCTAACAGTCTCTCCAACACCAAATCCTGGCAAATATAGATTCCCTTAAGTTCGGGTTCTTCAGCCACTGTTACCTCAGGGAGATTGCTTGTGTCTTCCCCAGTGAACACAGATCTGAAGTACCCATTTAATTCTTCTGCCATTTCTTTGTTTCCCGTAATATATTTCCCTGTTTCTGTCTTCAAGGGCCCAATTTTAGTCCTAACCATTTTTTTGCCTTGCACATACTTAAAAAAGCTTTTACTATCCTCCTTTATATTATTGGCCAGTTTACCTTCATACCTCATTTTTCCTCTGCGTATTTCCTTCTTAGTAATCCTCTGTTGCTCTTTAAAAGCTTCCCAGTCCTCAGTTTTCCCACTTATCTTTGCTATGTTATACTTTTTCTCTTATAACTTTATATGTTTCTTAACTTCCCTCATTAGCCACGACCACCCATGCCTCCTCCTGAGATCTTTCTTCCTTTTAGGAATGAACTGATCCTGCAATTTCTGCATTATACACAGAAATATCTGCCATTGTTCCTCCACGGTCATCCCTGCTAAGGTATTGCACCATTGAACTTTGGCCAGCTCCTCCCTCATAGCTCCATAGTTCCCTTTATTCAACAGAAGAACTGACACTTCCGACTGTACCCTCTCCCTCTCAAATTGCAGATTGAAGCTTAATGTATTATGGTCACTACTTCCCAATGGCTCCTTCACTTCGAGATCTCTGACCAATTCTGGTTCGTTACACAATACCAGATCCAGAATTGCCTTCTCCCTGGTCGGCTCCAGCACCAGCTGCTCTAAGAATCCATCTCTGAGGCACTCCACAAAGTCTCTTTCTTGAGGTCCAATACCTTCCTGATTCCCCCAGTCTACCTGCATGTTAAAATCCCCCATAACAACTGTAGTAACATCTTTGCGACAGGCCAATTTCAGCTCCTGATTCATCTTACATCCGACATCCAGACCACTGTTTGGGGGCCTGTAGATGACTCCCAAGAGGGTTTTTTTTCCCTTAGTATTTCGCAGCTCTATCCACACTGACCCTACATCCCCTGACTCTAGGTCCCCTGCGCAAGGGACTGAATATCCTCCCTTACCAACAAGGCCACCCCACCCCCTCTGCCCATCAGTCTGTCCTTATGATAGCACATGTAGCCTTGAATATTCATTTCCCAGGCCCTGTCCACTTGAAGCCACGTCTCAGTTATCCCCACAATATCGTATCTGCCAATTTCCAAAAGAGTCTCAAGCTCATCCATCTTATGTCTAATGCTTCGTGCATTCATATATGGTATTTTTAATTTGTTCCTGCTCTCACCCTTCCCATCAACCACTATTTCACTCAACCCTACAGCATGATCCCTTTCCGAGTTTTCTGCCTCATTGATACAGTTGTCTTTCTTGACTTCTCTTGTTCTAACTTTCCCTTCAATTTCCTTTATAAACATCCAGTTTGTCCCCTCCCCCCACTACTTAGTTTAAATGAAGCGGTGTTGCAATAGAAAACCTGCCTGCCAGAATGCTGGTCCCTGACCTATTAAGGTGCAAACCGTCTCTCTTGTTCCTCCTCTTCTTCCTGACATCATTTGTGCCAACATGTACCACCACCTCTGGCTCTTCACCCTCGTCCTTGAGGATTTCCCGCACTCTGTCCGCGATGTCTTTCACCCTGGCACCTGGAAGGCAACGCACCATCCTTAAATCCGTCTGCTGCCACAAAATCCCCGGTCAGTTCCTCTCACGATGGAGTCCCCTATTACCATGGCTCTGTGCGATGTCCGACTCTTCCGCTCTGCCTCTGCTCCAATTTTTGATTGACAGACCTGGCCGCCTTGCGAACTGGCAGTGCCATCAGTCTCTACTGTTTCCAAAAGCTTCAACTTGTTCCTGACAGGTACTTCTCCCGGGGTCTCTTGCGCCTGTCTCCTCTCTGCCTTCCTCATCGTCTGCTCTCTTCTGCTCTCTTCTGGCATGATTGGTGTAATAACCTCGCTGAAGGTCTTGTCCAGAAAGATCTCGTTCTCTCGGATGAGCCTAAGATCCTCGAGTTCTTTCGTCAGCGCTGCAATATGCTCGGTCAATAGCTGAATGTGCCCTCACTTTCCACACATATACGAGCCAGACACACCGGAGTCGTTGACCTCCCACATCAAGCACGTAGCACACGTAGTGTTCTCTGAAATGTTCCGCAAGTAGGCGGTCTGTCTCCCCAATATAGAGGAGGACCAGTGGGGTTCTGTCCTGGTGGTGACTAGAGGGGCGGGGTTCAAGGGCGGAGGAGCAGGAAGTGGAGGGGATGCAGTGAAGAGCATCGTTGATCACGTCTGGGGGGAAATTGCGGTCTTTGAAGAAGGAGGCCATCTGGGTTGTTCGGTATTGGAACTGGTCCTCCTGGGAGCAGATGCCTTCTCTTGGCCTTGAGCCCCGCCCCTCCAATTGCCACTAGGACGGAACCCCACTGGTCCTCACCTACCACCCCACCAACCTTCATATTTATTGTATCATCCGTCATTTCCGCCACCTCCAAACGGATCCCACCACTAGGGATATATTTCCCTCCCCTCCCCTATCAGCGTTCTGAAAAGACCACTCCCTCCGTGACTCCCTCGTCAGGTCCACTCCCCCCACCGGCCCAACCTCCATTCCCGGCACCTTCCCCTGCAACCGCAAGAAATGCAAAACTTGCGCCCACATCTTCCCCCCTTACTTCCCTCCAAGGCCCCAAGGGATCCTTCCATATCCGCCACAAATTCACCTGCACCTCCACACACATTATTTACTGCATCCGCTGCATCCGATGTGCCCTCCTCTATATTGAGGAGATAGGCCATCTATTTGATGAACGTTTCAGAGAACACCTCTGGGACACCTGGACCAACTAACCCAACCACCCCGTGGCTCAACACTTCAACTCCCCCTCCCACTCCATCAAGGACATGGAGGTCCTTGGACTCCTGCATCGCCAGACCATAGCAACACAACGGCTGGTGAAGAGCACCTCATCTTCCGCCTAGGAACCCTCCAACCACAGGGGATGAACTCAGATTTCTCTAGTTTCCTCATTTCCCCTCTCCCCCCCCCCCCCCCCCCCCCCCCCCCCACCTTGTCTCAGTCCCAACCCTCGAACTCAGCACCACCTTCCTAACCTGCAATCTTCTTCCTGACCTCTCCGCCCGCACCCCCACTCCGGCCTATCACCCTCGCCTTAACCTCCTTCCACCTATCGCATTTCCAACGCCCCTCCCCCAAGTCCCTCCTCCCTATATTTTATCTTAGCCTGCTTGGCACACTTTCCTCATTCCTGAAGAAGGGCTCATGTCCAAAACGTCGATTCTCCTGCTCCTTGGATGCTGCCTGACCTGCTGCGCTTTTCCAGCAACACATTTTCAGCTCTGATCTCCAGTATCTGCAGTCCTCACCTTCTCTTGGATGTATCACTACCTGGTATGGCATCTGTAACATTGAAGATTGGAGACGGTTACAGAGAGTGGTGAATTCGGCCGGGACAATAACAAAGGACAACCTCCCATTTATAGAATCCATTCACCAGGCCTGCAGTCAAGGAAAGACCGCCAGCATTCTCAAAGATCCATCACATCTTGGCAATGTTTTACTACAATCTCTATCATCAGGGAGAAGGTGCAGAAGCCTGAACACATGCACCAGCTGGTTTCAAAACTGTTTCTGTCCTACTGTTGTTAGAATACTGAATGGAGTTTTGATAAGGGACAGCATTACAGCTGTACTGAGGGAGGATATTCCCGGAAATACATCCAGGGAAGTTATTTAGGTGGAGCTGAGAAATAAAAAAGGGATGGTCACTTTATTGGGATTGTATTATAGACCCCCTAATAATCAGAGGGAAATTGAGAAACAAATTTGTAAGGAGAGCTCTTATCTGTAAGAATAATAAGTTGTTATGGTAGGGAATTTTAACTTTCCAAATATAGACTGGGACTTCCATAGTGTTAAAGGTTTAGATGGAGAGGAATTTAAGTGTATATTAGAAAATTTTCTGATTCTAGTAGGTACATCCACATACTGAGAAGGTGCAAAACTTGACCTTCTCTTGGGAAGTAAGGCAAGGCAGGTGACTGAGGTGTCAGTGGGGGAGCACTTTGGGGCCAGCGACCATAATTCTATTTGTTTTAAAATAGTGATGGAGAAGGATAGACCAGATCTAACAGTTGAAGTTCTAAATTGGAGAAAGGCCAAATTTGATGGTATTAGGCAAGAACTTTCAAAAGCTAATTGGGGGCAAATGCTCACAGGTAAAGGGATGACTGGAAAATGGGAAGCCTTCGGAAGTGAGATAACGAGAATCCAGAGAAAATATATTCCTGTTAGGGTGAAAGGAAGGGCTGGCAGGTGTAGGGAATGCTGGATGACTAAAGAAATCGAGTTTGGTTAAGAAAAAAGAAACATATGTCAGGTATAGTGAATCCTTAGAGTATAAAGGCAGTAGGAGTTTACTTAAGAGGAATCAGTAGGGCAAAAAGGGGACGTGAGACAGTTTTGCCAAATAGAGTTAAGAAGAATTCAAAGGGCTTTTACAAATTCATAAGGACAAAAGGGCAACTAGGGAGACATTAGGGCCCCTCAAAGATCAACAAGGCGGCCTTTGTGTGAAGCCGCAGAAGATGGGGAGATACTAAGCAAATGTTTTTCATCAGTATTTGCTGTGGAAAAGGACATGAAAGATATAGAATGTAGGGAAATAGATGTTAACATCTTGAAAAATGTCCATACTACAGAGGAGGAAGTGCTGCATGTCTTGAAACGCATAAAAGTGGATAAATCCCCAGGACCTGATCAGGTGTACCCTAGAACTCAATGGGAAGCTAGGGAAGTGTTTGCTGTGCCTCTTACTGAGATATTTGTATCATTGATTGTCACAGGTGAGGTGCTGGAAGACTGGAGGATGGCTAACGTGGTCCACTATTTATGGTGGTAAGGACAAGCCAGGGAACAATAGACCAGTGAGCCTGACGTCTGTGGTGGGCAAGTTGTTGGAGGGAATCCTGAGACACAGGGTGTGCATGTATTTGGAAAGACAAGGACTGTTTAGGGATAGTCAACATGGCTTTATGTATGGGAAATCATGTCTCACAAACTTGATTGAGTTTTTGAAGATGTAACAAAGTGGATTGAGGGCATAGCGATAGATGTGATCTATATGGACTTCAGTAAGGCTTTCGACAAGGTTCCCCATGGGAGACTGATTAGCAAGGTTATATCTCATGGAATACAGGGAGAACTAGCCATTTGGATACAGAACTGTCTCGAAGGTAGAAGACAGAGGGTGGTAGTGGAGGGTTGTTTTTCAGACTGGAGACCTGTGACCAGTGGAGTGCCACAAGGATCGGTACTGGGCCCTCTACTTTTTGTCATTTACATAAATGATTTGGATGCGAGCATAAGAGGTACAGTTGGTAAGTTTGCGGATGACAGCAAAATTGGAGGTGTAGTGGACAGCGAAGAGGGTTACCTCCGATTACAACAGGATCTTGGCCAGATGGGCCAATGGGCTGAGAAGTGATAAATGGTGTTTAATTCAGATAAATGCGAGGTGCTGCATTTTGGGAAGGCAAATCTTAGCATGACTTATACACTTAATGGTAAGGTCCTAGGGAGTGTTGCTGAACAAAGGGACCTTGGAGCGTAGGTTCATAGCTCCTTGAAAATGGAGTCACAGGTAGATAGGATAGTGAAGAAGGCATTTGGCATGCTTTCTGTTATTGCTCAGAGTATTGAGTACAGGAGTTGGGAGGTCATGTTGCGGCTGTACAGGACATTGGTTAGGCCACTGTTGGAATATTGTGTGCAATTCTTGTCTCCTTCCTATCGGAAATATGTTGTCAAACTTGAAAAGGTTCAGAAAAGATTTACAAAGATGTTGCCAGGGTTGGAGGATCTGAGCTACAGGGAGAGGCTGAACAGGCTGGGGCTGTTTTCCCTGGAGCGCGGAGGCTGAGGGGTGACCTTATAGAGGTTTACAAAATTATGAGGGGCATGGATAGGATAAATAGGCAAAGTCTTTTCCCTGGGGTGGGGGAGTCCAGAACTAGAGGGCATAGATTTAGGGTGAGAGAGGCAAGATATAAAAGAGACCTAAGGGGCAACTTTTTCATGCAGAGGGTGGTACATGTATGGAATGAGTTGCCAGAGGATGTGATGGAGGCTGGTACAAGTGCAACTTTTAAGAGGCATTTGGATGGGTATATGAATAGGAAGGGTTTGGAGGGATATGGGCCGGGTGCTGGCAGGTGGGACTAGATTGGGTTAGGATGTCTGGTCGACATGGATGGTTTGGACCGAAGGGTCTGTTTCCATGCTGTACATCTCTATGACTCTATAACAAGCCATTTGGATACAGAACTGGCTCAAAGGTAGAAGACAGAGGGTGGTGGTGGAAGGTTGTTTTTCAGACTGGAGGCCTGTGACCAGTGGAGTGCCATAAGGATTGGTGCTGGGTCCATTACTTTTCTTCATTTTATATGAATGATTTGGATGTGAGCAGAAGAGGTACAGTTAGTAAGTTTGCAGATGACACCAAAATTGGAAGTGTAGTCGACAGCGAAGAGGGTTACCTCAGAATACAATGGGATCTTGATCAGATAGGCCAATGAGCTGAGAAGTGGCAGATGGAGTTGCATGTGAGGTGCTGCCTTTTGGGAAAGTAAATCCTAGCAGGACTTATACATTTAATGGTAAGGTCCTAGGGAATGTTATTGAACAGAATCTTGGAGTGCAGGTTCATAGCTCCATGAAAATGGAGTCGCCGGTGGATAGGATAGTGAAGAAGGTGTTTTGGTATGCTTTCCTTTTTATTACTCAAAGTATTGAATACAGGAGTTAGGAGGTCATGTTGCGGCTGTACAGGACATTGGTTAGACACTTTTAGAATATGCGTGCAATTCTGGTCTCCTTTCTATTGGAAAGATGTTGTGAAACTTGAAAAGGTTCAGAAAAGATTTACAAGGATGTTGCCAGGGTTGAAGGATTTGAGCTATAGGGAGAAGTTGAATAGGCTAGGGCTGTTTTCCCTGGAGTGTTGGAGGCTGATGGTCATGGATAGGATAAGTAGACAAAGCCTTTTCTCGGGGTGGGGGGAGTCCAGTACTAGAGGGCATAGGCTTTGGGTGAGAGGGGAAAGATATAAAAGAGACCTAAGGGGCAACTTTTTCACGCAGTGGCACACGTATGGAATGTGCTGCCTGAGGAAGGCTAGTACAATTGCGACATTTAAAGGGCAATTGGATGGGTATATAAATAGGAAGGATTTGGAGGGATACGGGCTGGGTGCTAGCAGGTGGGACTAGATTGGGTTGGGATATATGGTTGGCACGGACGGGTTGGACCAAAAGGTCTGCTTCTGTGCTGTACAACTCTATGACTCAAACTCTTCGCATTTGCCTGTACGTGTTTTTGTTTTTGCCGTTGTTTACCTATTATTTACTTATCTTTGCTATTTAACTATGATCTGTCTGTATTCCTCACAAGACAAAGCATTTCATTGTGCCTCAGTACACAGACAATAAATTCAATTCAATTCATTTTAGCATGTCACTGGAGAAGATCACCACAGGAGAGATGCTGTGGGATTCACACTAGCTGCACAGTCTTGAGTTCTTTTCATTGACATTAAAGGAGGGGTAATGTTTTTGTTGCTATCTTGGGTGGCATGATGGCTCAGTGGTTAGCACTGCTGCCTCACAGCGCCTGGGACCTGAGTTCGACTCCAGGCTCTGGCGACTGTGTGGAGTTTGTACATTCTCCCAGTGTCTGCGTGGGTTTCCTCCGGATGCTCTGGTTTCCTCGCACAGTCCGAAGATGTGCAGGCCAGGTGAATTGGCCATGCTAAATTGCCCATAGTGTTAAGTGCATTAGTCAGAGGGAAATGGGTCTGGGTGGGTTACTGTTTGGAGGGTCGGTGTGGGCTTGTTGGGCCGAAGGGCCTGTTTCCACATTGTAGGTAATCTAATCTAATCATCACCAAGTTGATCTGCAGTTCAGAAGAATTTTTACATGCCTGCACTTAACATACAGGTTTGGGCTTGACAGAACTGTATTAAACACAATGAATAGTTATTAACCTTTCTAAGTTGTTGGATTATATTGGTTGAAACACATTCAACTAAACATATGACTTAATGATCTTTGAATTCCAAATCAGGTTAGCATTCTTGATTGTATCAATGTGGACAAGTCATAAGTGAATGCAAGATGGTTCACCACAGGGAATTCAGAAAATTAGAGGGAATAGCAGTCCAGGAAATTGGTGAAGGCTTGGGGACAAACCACCTGCCCACAATCTTGACTGAAGTGTTTGGAGTAAGTGAGGACTGTAGATGCTAGAGACCAGAGTTGAAAAATGTGGTGCTGGAAAAACACAGCAGACCAGGCAGCATCCGAGGAGCAGGAGAATCGACATTTCAGGCATAAGCCCTACTTCATTCCTGAAACGTCGGACTCATTTCGGCTCATGCCTGAAACGTCGATTCTCCTGCTCTTTGGATGCTGCCTGACCTGCTGCGCTTTTCCAGCAACACATTTTCAGCTTCTTCAGGAATGAGGCTGGTGTGCCAAGCGGGCTGAGATAAAAGGTAGGAGGGGGGGTGGGAATTTGGGGGAGGGGCGCTGGGAATACAATAGTGGAAAGAGGTGAGGGTGATAGGCCGGAGAGGGGGTGGGGAAGGAGAGGTCGAGAAGAAGATTGCAGGTACAGAGGGTGGTGCTGAATCTGGGGGATGGGACTGAGATAAGGTTGGTGGGAGGGGAAATGAGGAAGCTGGAGAAATCTACATTCATCCCATGTGGTTGGAGGGTTCCTAGTCTGGCGAGGGAGGAGACCAAGGACCTGCATGTCCTTGGCAGAGTGGGAGGGGGAGTCAAAGTGTTCAGCCATAGAGCGGTTGGGTTGGTTGGTGTGGGTGTCCCAGAGGTGTTCCCTGAAACGTTCCGCAAGTAGGCGGCCTGTCTCCCCAATGTAGAGGAGACCACATGGGGTGCAGCGGATACAGCAAATGATGTGTGTGGAGGTGCAGGTGATTTTGCAACGCCTGGAGGAAGAGTGCCTCATCTTCCGCCTAGGAACACTCCAACCACACGGGATGAATGTAGATTTCTTCAGCATCCTCATTTCCCCTCCTTCCACCTTATCTCAGTCCCAACCCCCGGATTTAGCACCGCCCTCTTGACCTGCAATCTTCTTCCCGACCTCTCCGTCCCCACTCCTCTCCGGCATATCACCCTCACCCTCCCCACCTTCCACCTATCGTATTCCCAGCGCCCCTCCCCCAAATTCCCTCCCCTTTTATCTCAGCCCACTTGGCACACCAGTCTCATTCCTGAAGAAGGGCTTATGCCTGAAACGCCGATTTTCCTGCTCCTCGGATGTTTCCTGGCCTGCTGGTTTTTCCAGCACCACATTTTTCAACTGAAGTGTTTGGAGGGGGTAGCATTTACAGAGAGGCCTGACACTATAGAATTTCATTATTTGTAAAATCTTCTTTATTGAACTCCTATTGTCTATTTATTCTGTTTGTATTGCAGCAGCTATGCCGCGCTGTGTGGAAGTGATTATCATTGGGGCTGGGAACCGGGGGCAGACTTATGCATTGTTTTCAAAAGATTTTCCAGAGCGAATGAAGGTAGGTCACAGAATTTTTTAGAAAATCTGTCTGTTGTAGTTTCTTTTTTCCATGCTGTAGTTGCCTCCCTTATTTGTATAGATAGAGAATAAAAAGTTTAGTAATTATTCCACAAATGTCCGTTATGGAAGTAAGCTGCCATCCTTACCTGGTCTAACTTACATGTGACTCCAGACCCACAGCAATGTGGTCAACTCTTAACTGCCCTCTGAGCAATTAGGGATGAGCAGGCAGTAAATGCTGGCTCAGCTAGCAATGCCTTCATCCTATGAATGAATAAAAAAATCTTTACCAGGCCTAGCAAACTGGGATAACTGTGCTCTGAAAAAGAGCTTTATTAGACTTGAAACATTCATTGTTTTTCTCTGCACAAATGCTGCCAGACCTGATGAGTTTCACCAGCAATTTTTGTTTGTATTAGCAAAATGAGACTTGTTCTACATAGGCAATGACTTAAATCACTGGAATAAAGCTCTCAGCTTATTTCTCAGGATCTAACCATCAGTGCACCCAACTGTAAGGTTGAGACCTGATCCAGAGTGGACCCCGGCCTCATTTCACTAATTTGGATATGACTCTTTGGTTGCCCTTCAGAGACAGGTTGCCTATTGCCAGATTTCAGAACACCCACCCAATGGCAGTATTCCATATGTTAGTCAGCTAACTAAATCCTATTGATGGAGGTATGATGTGAGGATAATTGGAAGGGCCATTCTTCAGTATTTATCCATTAATCTGAAATGTTTTTATATTATGTCTCCAGAGCCTTTTCACTGGATAAAACAGTACCAGTTTCTTCAGCCTCACTTCATTCAAATATGTACGTTAAGTGGATTGGTTCTGCAGTGTCCAGGGCTATGCCGGTTGAACTGGTTAGCCATGGTATAAACAACATGTGGGATTATGGGAATGAGGTGTATTGCTTGTCAGAGGGTTAGTTCAGACTCGATGGGCCAAATTACCTTTTTCTGCACTGTAAGGATTTTGTTTCTAAGTTGAAATCCCATAATTAGCCTATTTTTGGTTATACTGTTTACATCTCGGTGAATTATGTACATATTGCCTCCTCTATTGCAAACTGACTATTTGGGAGACTATAGTGCACACCCAGCAGTGTGACTGCCCCCTTTTTTATTCGTAAACTCTGCCCTCAAAGCCTCATTTGAAGACTGTGCCAAGATATCAGCCCACCTTATTGCAGTAACTGACTTGATAATTAGTAGTGTGATATCACTTCCTCTTTTACATTCTCCCTGTCCTGTTATAAAGTCATGGAGTCATACAGCACAGAAACAGACCTTTCAGTCCAATCAATGCACACCAATTGTAATCCCAAACTAAACTAGTCTCACCTCTCTGCTCCTGGTCCATATCCCGTAAACTTTTCTTATTCACATACCTATCCAAATGTCTTTTAAACACTGTAATTGTACTCACATCCACCATTTCATCAGGGAGTTAATTCCACATGTGAGCCACCCTCTGTGTAAAAAGAATTGACCCTCATGTCTTTTTTCAAATTTCTCTCCTCTCTCCTTAAAAATATGTCCCCTAATCTTGAAATCCCCCATCCTAGGGAAAAACAACTACTATTAACTCTATCTATAATTCTCATTATAAACTTCTGTCAAGTTGCCTGTGAACCTCCAATACTCCAGTGAAAAAAGACTCAGTCTATCCAGCCTTCCTTTATAACTCAAATCTTTCATACCTGGCAACAATCTCTTCTGAACCCTCTCCAGCTTAATAATATCCTTCCTACAACTGAGTGATCAGAACTGCTCACTATTCCAGAAGAGGCCCCAATGTCATGTACAACCTCAACATGACTTCCCCAACTGTCATCATGTATCCTGGAATGATGAGTCACTAGTCCTGTCCCTCCCTCAGTCATATTTATTTGATAGCAACTATGTCACAATTCCACACGTCTTTCCACCCCCGAACTCGTCTGTTTTATCTATAATACTCCTAACATTAAAATAGACACCTCACCTTAATCCCTTGAAAGTTACAATAGTTGAACTCCTTCTGCCTTTGTTCCTTTTCTAAAGCATGCTGTGTTTCTGTTGTACTAATGTGTCACCTCCCACTGCTGAATTAGTTTTTAAATTCCTCCCTATAGCCGTAGCAAACACACCCGCCAGAATGTTGGTCCCATCTGGTTCAGGTTCAGACAGATCTGCTTGTACAGGACCCATTTTTCCCAGAAACTGTCCCAGTGATCCAGAAATCTCAAACCCTCCCACCTGCAGTAATTCTTGAACTACATATTTATATGCCCTATTTTCCTATTTCTATACTTGCTGGAACATGGCACCAGAAATAATCCAGAGATTACAACCTTTGAGGTCCTGTTTGTTAGTCTACAGCCTCACTCCCAAAATTCTTTGGTGTAGGACCTCATTGCTCATTCTACCTATATTGTTAATACCAATATTTACCATGACCTAAGTTTTACACCTTCCTCTTGAGAATGCTCTGCAACAGCTCAGTGATGTCCTTGACCCTAGTATCAAGGAGGCATCACATCAACCCAGAGTCACAACTGCAGCTGCAGAAGCACCTGTTTGTTCCGGGCTGAAAATGTGTTGCTGGAAAAGCGCAGCAGGTCAGGCAGCATCCAAGGAACAGAAAATTCAATGTTTCGGGCAAAAGCCCTTCATCAGGAATGAGGAAAGTGTCAAGGGCTTATGCCCGAAACGTCAAATTTCCTGTTCCTTGGATGCTGCCTGATCTCTAAGCTTTTCCAGCAACACATTTTCAGCTCTGATCTCCAGCATCTGCAGACCTCACTTTTTCCACCTGTTTGTTCCCCAAACTAACAAATCCCCTGCTGTCTACTTCCTCTCCTCCAGTGCAGTCCAGTTGCTGGGGGTGCCAGAAGTTTGGGTCTGTCTGCACTCCCTTGAGGAACCAGCACCCTCATCTTCCAAAATGGAAAACTGTTGTTTGTTTGTGTTTTTTTAATTCACTCACGGGATATCAATGTTTCTAGGTGGGTAGCATTTATCGCCTGACCATTTGTGAGCGGGAGCCCAGGGGATTTCTGCACTACCTGCCTGATTCTGTTTGACTGCCTGGTGATCCCCCTTGATCTCCCATTTGGCCATCTTGCTAAACATGTTATCCGCATAAATCTCAGCCGCACAGTTGCTGCTTGACCTCCAAAAAACAGAGCTGAAGTTTCTGCATTTGGAGCACTTTTTGCACATATGGTCACCAAGGACACTGGTAGGGTCCATAACTTCTCACATATGACCAGTCACACATTTCACACAGCTGAACTCACCTACCATGACCTAACCTTGAACTGACTTTGTCTTAGTGCTTAATTTTCTAATTATTTAATATTAGACTTATTCCTGTTACCATAACTTTAGTGTCCTTTTCTTACTCTGACTTTTACTTAACCCTGGTGCTTCTCAGTCAATCCCTTGGTAATGTACCAGCCTTGGTCTTGTCTTGTCCCCACTGATCTGCAAAAGTTGTCACGAAAACAAGGCAGCAGAAGAAAAGAAAAGCCTTCCTCTCCCCTTCACTAAACTGCAACACATACCAAACTCCCATGCTCAACTCAATGCGAATTGCACCCTGACATTTGACACTCCAGGATCCAAATAGCCATAGATGGATTGCCATAGAGTTGGATTTGTCAGTTTGCAACTGGTTTGTTGGTAGCCAAATTCATTGAAACATAAAAATAGGAGCTGGAGTAGGTGATTCAGCCCTTCAGCTATCAGTATGATCTTGGGTAATCATCCTGTTTTCCTCATACCCTTTGATTCCTTTTGCTTCAAGAACTATATCTATCTCCTTCTTGAACACATGCAATATTTTGGCCTCAACTGCTTTCTGTGGCAACAAATTCCACAGGCTCCTCACTGAGTGAAGAAATTCCTCCTCATCTTACTTGTAAATGGTCTATCCTATATCCTTAGCCTGTGACCTCCTGGTTCTGAACTCCCCCGTCATTGGAAACATCCTTCCTGCCTTTTAAAATGTCTAGTTTTTAAAAACATTTTACAGGTTTCTGGGGATTTTAAGACTAGGAGGCACTTTTTTAAGGTGAGAGGAGAGAGATTTTAAAAAAGACATGAGGCAAATTTTGTTCAGAGGTATGGGATGATGAACTTGCTGAGAAAGTGGTGGATGCGGGTGGAATTCCAATGTTTCAAAGACATTTAGAAGATACATGAATAGGAAAGGTTTGGAGAGATAGGGACCAGGAGCTGGCAGGTGGGATTAATTTTGTTTGGGATTATGTTTGGAATGGATTGCTTGGACTAAAAGGTCTGTTTCCGTGCTGTATAACTCTGACTCTCTAGGACTTTCTAATGATTGCTGAGATTTATAGACAGGTGAAACGGCATCTCTAGGCTATCATTTCAGATTCTTGATAGCTGCTAGATAAAGGATTTTTGTCCATCTGATTCAAATTGAAGCCAAGGTCACAGAAAAACATCAATTGTTCTCACCAGCAAATGATGAAACCAACATTTTCATTGATAAACTGGGTTGTAAGATAAGAAAATTTTGGATCATAGGAATACTGGGCAAAAATCAACCACTGAACTGAAGCTTTACTCAAAAAAAAAGTGTCAGTTTGTGTATGGTGTTGATACCAATGTACATATCCTGTGACATTTTTTGAAATAGAAAATGGTGCTAGTTTAAGCAATGGTCAATTTACGTATTTCCACACCTGAAATGTTAACTGTATTTTCTCTCTGCAGATGTTGCCAGACCTGCTGAGTTTCTTCAGCACTGTTTTGTTTGAGACTTCATGCATCCATAGATATTTGTGTTTATATTAATCAATTTACATCTGTCCTGGCTTGGTTATTCAGAAACCTCTGTTAAATTTGCTAACACTTTCATTTTGAACTTTTAAAAAATCATAAGTTGCGTCTAGTTGATATTTGTGTACATATAGCTACTTTTAAATTCTAGGATCTACATTCTCAGAGATTGACAAAACATAACAATGATAGGAAAAATTCTGTTTCCTGAATTACTGTGACTACACTTCAAAAAGTACTTCAATGGCAACAAAGTGCTTTCAGTAATATGAAAAGCACTATCCAAATACAAGCCTAAATATTTAGTTGGTACTGTCTTAAGATGCTTCTTGTAATTAATTAACTGCATAGGTCCATCAAAACCAATAAAGAATTCTTATAACCCAATTTACAATCCATTTACAATTTTATATGGGCTAGGACAAAGTAGCAGGATGAATGAGGTAAGATGCATGGCATAGTTTAAATGTTCATATGCAGGCCTTCACTTGACCAAAGGAGTCACAATTTTCCCCAGAGTCAATTGTTGAAAAGTTCCTGCATCACAGAGAGCAATTAAACTCAGGAAGTTTTGGGTTATTTACACTTCATTAGTTACATTCAGGAATCCTGAATAATTCAAATTTCACTCCAGTTACACTTGGCTTGTTTGTATAGACAACAGAACATCCAGGGCTTTAGCAGAACCGGAAGTTGCATAATTCAACTCAACCCACAACCAATGCACTATCAATATTCTAAAGAACAACATAAACAATAAATTGAGAAATTTAGGTGATTTTAAACATGTTGATAACAAGTAGGAGTAAGAGTAGACCATTCCACACTTTTGAACCTACATTGCTGTGCAGCATAATCACAACTAATCCTATAACTCAACATAAACACCTGCATCTCCCCAACACCCTTCCCCCATATGACTTGACACCTTTAGTTTTCTGTAATTGCTATCATTTAATTATGGTTTTGCAAAAATGCAGGTCTTGAAATTATGCTATTGAGGTACCATAAGATTTTGTCAGTTAATGCTATCATTAAGTTTGTCGATGAAGACAAAGAATTTTTAAAAAGCATTTAAAGTGTTAAGCATTAATATACTATCATCTTACTCTGTAATTTCAATATAGAAATTGAAATTTGTCAATTTGTTTGACTAAATAGAAAAAGATTGAACAATTAAATATCAGTTTTAACTGCAGATTAGCTACTTGTAAAAAATGTCTTCTAATTTGCCTATTTTTAACAGAAGTTTTTCAGTAGAATCATAGAGATGTGTTACATGAAACAGACCCTTTGATTCAACTCGCCCATGCCAAACACACATCCTAAATTAATCTAGTCCCATTTGCAAGCATTGGCCCATATCCCTCTGAATCCTTCCTATTCATATACCCATCCAGGTGCCTTTTTAAATTTGTAATTGTACCAGCCTCCTCCACTTCCTCTGGCTGCATATTCCATACATGTACTGCCCTCTGCATGAAAGAGTTGCCCCTTTTATTGGCTTTAAATCTTCCCCTTCTCACCTTAAACCCATGCCCTCTAGTTTTGGACTACTCCACCTCGGGGAAAAGACCTTGTCTATTTTCCCTATCATCCCTCTCTCAATTTTATAAACCCCTCAGTCTGCAATTCTCTGGGAAAAATAGCCCCAATCTATTTAGCCTTTCCCTGAAACTCATAGTCATACAGCACGCAAACAGACCTTTCAGTCCAACTCATCCATGCTGACCATATTTTCCAAACTAAACTAGTCCCATTTACCTGCACTTGGCCCATATTCCTCTCAGGTAAAAACAATGACTGCAGATGCTGGAAACCAGATTCTGGATTAGTTGTGCTGGAAGAGCACAGAGTTCAGGCAGCATCCAAGGTGCAGCGAAATCGACGTTTCGGGTAAAAGACCTTCATCAGGAATAAAGGCTGTGAGCCTCACTGCCTTTATTCCTGATGAAGGGCTTTTGCCCAAAATGTCGATTTCGCTGCACCTTGGATGCTGCCTGAACTGCTGTGCTCTTCCAGCACCACTAATCCATATTCCTCTGAACCTTTTCTATTCATATACCTATCCAAATATCTTGTTACATGTTGCAACTGTTACCTGCATCTACTATTTCCTTTGACAGTTCCTTCTACATATGAACCACCCGCAATGGTCCTGCCCACACCTGGAATCATGTGATCATCCTCAACTCTGCTGCCTGTGTCTCACACCAAGTCCCCTTCATTCATCACTCTGGTCTTCACTGACAGTCCTTACATTTGCCTTTTCACTGACAGACGTTGACTCCTGGACAAGCACTGCCTCAAATTTAAATTTAACATCCTTTTTATAAACTCTCTCTGTCGCGTACAGTCACACAATCGTTTGAGGGACCTGGACTCTGATCATTCTGGCTACTTTAGCCTCCCAGATTTTAATTATTCCAACAGTGGTGGCCATGCCTGTGTGTATAGAGCTCTGAAATGCCTTTCCCAAAGGCCTCCACTTTGCTCTGATCAGATTAAAGATACTTGTTTAAAAACTACCTTTTCATTTAAAAAACCTCTCCTAATGTCACCTTCTCTAACTCAGTGTCAAATGTTTCTTCATGAAACTTCTCAATCATTTTAGGATATTTTCTCAATTTTTGAGATGTATAAAATTATAGGGGTGCACGGTAAACTGGAAGAAAATTATCCCCTTGATAAAGAGATCAATGACTAGGGGCATAGGTTTAAGGCAAGGGGTAGGAGATTTAGAGTAGATGCCAGGAATGTTTCTTTTATATCAACAAGTAGGTGGTGGGAATCTGGACCTCACTACCTGTAAGGATGGTACAGGCAGAACCTCATAATATTTACGTAGTATTAAGACTGGGCTAATGGTAGGCTACTTGGTAGTGTGGATGAGCAGAGGGATCTTGGTGTCTATGTACACAGATCTCTGAAAGTTGCCACCCAGGTAAATAGTGCTGTGAGGAAGGCATATGGTGTACTGGGCTTTATTGGCAGAGGAATTGAGTTCCGGAGTCCTGAGGTCATGTTGCAGTTGTATAAGACTCTGGTGAGGCCTCATTTGGAGTATTGTGTGCAGTTTTGGTCGCCATACTATAGGAAGGATGTGGAAGCTTTAGAACGAGTGCAGAGGAGGTTTACCAGGATGTTGCCTGGAATGGTAGGAAGATCGTATGAGGAAAGGCTGAGGCACTTGGGGCTGTTCTCATTGGAGAAGAGAAGGTTTAGGGGAGATCTGATAGAAGTGTATAAGATGATTAGGGGTTTAGATAGGGTAGATACTAAGAACCTTTTACCGCTAATGGAGTCAGGTGTTACTAGGGGACATAGCTTTAAATTAAGGGGTGGTAGGTATAGGACAGATGTTAGGGGTAGATTCTTCACACAGCGGGTTGTGAGTTCATGGAATGCCCTGCCCGTATCAGTGGTGAACTCTCCTTCTTTATGTTCATTTAAGCGGGCATTGGATAGGCATTTGGAAGTTATTGGGCTAGTATAGGTTAGGTAGGACTCGGTCGGCGCAACATCGAGGGCCGAAGGGCCTGTACTGCGCTGTATCCTTCTATGTTCTATGTTCTATGTGCACTTGTGATGCCAAAGCATACAAGGCTAGGAGCAAGTGCTGGACATGGAAATAGAGTAGGTAAGTGTATGCTTTACAGTCAGTTCACCGGAACACTCATTTAGTCTGTGTCAGATTGGGAAGCCTTTAAAAATTCAGTAGCAGACAACAAAAAAAAAAGTAATGTGTGGGGATGAGCTAGCTAGCAATATGAAAGAAGATGGCAAGACTTTTTAAAAAAAATATAAAAGTTGAGAGAGGCAATAGACATAGGACCACTGCAAAATGAGGCTGGAGAAACAGAAATGGTTAATAAAGAATTAACGGAGGAACTCGAGTATTTTGCAATCTTCAAATGGAAGACACCAATAGCATTTCAGAACTTCAAGACAGAAGGTAGAGTTGACTGTAGTGGCCATCACTAAGGAGGTGGTGCTGGGAAAGCTGCAAGGTCTGAAGGTGTGTAAATCACCCAGATCAGATGGGCTACATCCCAGAGTTCTAAAGGAGATAACTGAGGAAATTGTGGAGGTGTTCGTGGTGAACATTTAGGAATCACTAGAGTCAGGGAGGGTCCCAGAGGATTGGTGAATAGCTAATGTAACGCCATTTTTATTTAGAGAGAGGCAGAAGATGGGAAACTATAAGCCAGTTAGCCTGACCTCGCTTGTTAGTAAAATTTTAGAGTCCATTATTAAGCATGAGATTGTGGACGTCTTGGAGGTGCACGGTAAAATAGGGCTGAGTCAGCTTGGTTTTGTCAAGGGTGGTCATTTTTGACAAATGTATTAGAATTCCTTGAGGAGGTAATGAGCAATTTAGACAAAAGAAAGCCAGTGGACATGACCTATTTGGATTTCCAAAAAGCCTTTGACAAGGAGCTACACAGGATGCTGCCAAATAGGGTAAGAGCCCATGGTGTTAGGAGTACATATGGGCAGGCACAGAAGATTGGCTGACTGGAGAATATACAGAGTCAGGATACAGGGTTATTTTCAGTATGGCAGCCAGTAACTAGTGAAGTTCTGCAGAAGTCCATATTGAGACCACAACAATTTATTTTGGAGAATGGGCAAAGGAGTGGCAGAGGAATACACTGTTGAACAGTGTGAGGTTAGGTATGTTGGTAGGAAGATTAGGGGCATAGACTATTTTCTAAATGGTGAAGGTTTTTAGAAATCTGAAGCACAAGGAAATCAGGAGTCCTAGTTCAGGATTCTCTTCAGGTTAATGTGCAGTTTCAGGTGGTTACTACAAAGGCAATTGCAAGTTAGCATTCATTTCAAGAAGGCTAGATTACAAGTGCAAGTATGTCTGACTGAGGATGTACAAATCTTGGAGATAGTAAGGACTGCAGGTGCTGGGAGTCAGTTGATAAAATGTGGAGCTGGAATACTTTCATCAGGGTCCAGACCCAAAAGGTTGACTTTCCTGCTCCTCCGATATTGTCTGATCTGCTGTGTTTTTCCAGCTGTATAAGACTTGGTCAGACTGCATTTGGGATACTGAGATCTGTTTTGGGCCCATATCTCAAGAAGAATGTGCTGACCATGAAGGGATTCCAGAGGGGTTTTACAAGAATGATCGTGATTTTGGAGAAGATTTGTAGCTTGGGTTGTGGATCATGTTGTAAGCTTGATCACTAAGCCAGCAGATCCATTCCCAGATGCTTCATCACCATGCTAGGCAACATCACCAGCAAGCCCCCGACGAAGCACTGGTGCCCTACCTGCCTGTCACCCGCCTACCCCTGTCTGCCGTTAAGGGCGACACCACCTCCGGCCCCCCTCTTCGAGAGGCTGGCAAACAGTGTCCAAATTGACATGCTCACCTGTATTAGTCGTACAAAAACAACGTTGACACTTTTACATTCGTCAGAATAGGCTAAGTGCAGAATAATCCACTTGCGATTTTTAAGATTTGTGGCTCAGATTGAGGTTCAGGTTGCTTAGCTGGAAGGTTTGTTTCCAGACATTGCATCACCATACTAGGTAACATGATCAGTGAGCTTCTAATGAAGTGCTGGCGTTCTGTCCTGCTTTCTATTTAACAGGCTAAGACTCATAAATAGAAAACAGGACAGAACACCAGTGCTTCACTGGAGGCTAACTGATGTTACCGAGCATGGTGACAAAACGTCTGAAAACAAACCTTCCAGCTCAGTGAACAAATTTACAACCTGTATAATCCATACCTTGATTTTACAATTTTGCATACTACTGCCATTATTAATACATTATATGAAACAAAAGATGTTTTCATGATTTTTCGGAGCAGAAAATATATCAACTGTGCTAATGCAGGGACTGGGTAACATAGATTGGAACCCTGCCTCTGCAAGAATTCACTTTTGGATTGGAACAGTTAGTTATGGAGCAAAAGAGCTAGATGCGAAAATGTCAACATATAAACGGAGAAAGTGGAAATTAGAAGGAGAAAGCATAAGTGTCTTCTCGCCAAAGCAAGTCATGGCTTAATTTTACCCATAAACCTAGACTAGACCCTAGCATGCCCTATGTGGGAACATTGAGCAGAGAAGGCACGGTGGGGGTGACAGGCGTGGTGAGGTTAAAATAATTCAAATGGTGAACTTGGGGATGGAGAGGCAGTGTAAAACTGGCACCTCTCCACGTGACCAAATACATTGTTATTACCCAGTTGTATTCTGAGAATTGTGTATTGGCTTATTCTGAGTTTCCACAGTTTGGTGATCCCAAAGCATCTATCCTTGGCATCTTTTGTATCTCACATACTTGCATCCCTTCAGTGCCATCTGATAACCCTGTCTCCCTCTCTCACCACCTTTCAACTCCTCCACTGTTTCTAAATTGTCAGATTACTTGTTCAGTTTCCAGCACTGGGTAAGCAGAATTTTCCGCCACTAAATGCTGGGAAGACGAAAGCATTGCCATTAGTTCCTGCTACGAATTCAATTCTCTAGCCGCCATTTCCAACCCTCCTCTTAGCAACAAATCGCAACTGAATTAGACTGTTCACGATCTGTGTCATCCATGTAAAATGAACAGCTGACCACAAATTCACTTCATCACGATGACCCCAACCTCCACAACGTTACTTGATTTGTCTCTGCATCAGACAATCAGCTTGCTGAAACCCTGTCTGTGCCTTGGTTACCTCTAGACAAGACTATTCCAATGCAATCCTGACACTTTCTACCCTTTGTAAACTTAAGGTTGTCCAAAAATCTACTGCTTTGTCTCCTGACAAGCACCAAATCCTATTGCCCAATCACCCCATACATGCTTTCTATGCTCACTCCTGGATAAGCAACACCACAATTGTAAAATTCTTATAGTCTCCTTCAAATTCCACAATAGCTGTGTCCCTTCCCATCTCTGTAATCTTCTTCTGTCCCATGACCCTCTAATTATGGTCCTATTAGAATGCAGAATTTTAAATCACTGCACAATTGGTTGCCATATCTTTTTAGCTATCAAATTCCATAATTCCCTCCTTAACTTCACCCCATAACCTTCTCTGCTTCTATTTCTTTGACACTTCTCAAAACCTACTTTTTCTACCAAATTTTTGGCTGCACTAAATTTTATTTTGTAATGTTCCTGAAACAGAACTGGTCTTTATATTACATTAATGTGCATGACACTCAGATTGTATTTCTCTTATTTTAGTATATTTAATAAAAGAAGTTGTTGATATTGCTGGTGAATAGAAGACCGTTTTAAGTTTGTCCAAATTTAATTTTCATTGACGTCAATAGGAATGCAAAAAGGTCTGCTGATCCATTATCACTTAGTGTGGCCTACTATCACAGATTACAAAAAAATGACCATACATATCTCAATATATTTCACAACTGGTTTAAAAAAGTGAACAACCCAAAAGCAGCTGCTATAATCATATGACTGGACAATAGTCTTCCAGATTGATATGCTGCTGTGGCTCAGTTGGTTAAAGTGCCTGCCAGGTAAACAGGAGATCCAGGGTTCAAAAGTGTACCTTAAGTTGACAGTGGAGAAGGTGAGGACTGCAGATGCTGGAGATCAGAGCTGAAAATGATTCTCCTGCTCTTTGGATGCTGCCTGACCTGCTGCGCTTTTCCAGCAACACATTTTCAGCTTAAGTTGACAGTGCCTCATTTAATCTTTCACAAAAAAAATGCACATGTTGTGGATCCAACCTGGTGATGTAAAAGGAGACAACTGGATATGCTTCCTGTGCTTGACCTAAGCCTGTTATTATTCCATGCTCCCACTCTAGTTGCCCAAGCTTTCCCCCCAACAGGAAAGTTATTTCTTGGGGCGGCACGGTGGCTCAGTGGTTAGCATCACAGCGCCAGGGAACCAGGTTCAATCGCAGCCTTCGGCGACTGTCTGTGTGGAGTTTGCACATTTTGTATATGTCTGTGTGGGTTTCCTCCTGAGTGCTTTGGTTTCCTACCACAGTTCAACTGTATATAGGTTAGATTGTGTCCAGGGATGTGTAACTTGAGTGGATTAGCCATGAGGAGTGCAGGGTTACAATCTG
The DNA here is from genome assembly GCF_020745735.1 of Hemiscyllium ocellatum. NCBI lineage: Eukaryota > Metazoa > Chordata > Chondrichthyes > Orectolobiformes > Hemiscylliidae > Hemiscyllium > Hemiscyllium ocellatum. The sequence goes on from NC_083437.1 coordinate 26,904,357, forward strand.
GTTAGGATGCTCTTCCAACAGTCAATGTTGGACCAAATGGCTTGTTTCCACGCTGGGGATTCTATGGTGAAGAAACATCTGTAAAATCAACATCCAGGTACTTCCTGTTGGGTCTGGGACAGTTTTCTCTCTAATTTCCCTCTATGCCACCTCCAAGATCTATGCACAGCAAGAACTTCTGGAATCAGTAGTCAATGCTGTGATCAGCGTATAATCATTGTGCATCGAACCTAGGAACACGCTGCTGGACAGTTTATAGGGAAAGTTCATCTGGAATGCCAAGGTTGTGTTATAACCTGCCACAGTGATAGCTGTCTCAAAGAAAAGATCTTCACACAAGAGAATTACAAGTTGCACACATCCTACTAGAATGCAAGTTAATGATTTTCTACTTAACCCCAGGAATGGGCTATCTGTAATGCAAGCCTTTATCTTCATGGTAATTGCTTCTCTTTTGTTAAAAAATCACAACACCAGGTTATAGTCTAATAAGTTTATTTGGAAGCACTAGCTTTTTGTGCTGTGCTCCTTCATCAGGTGGTTGTGGAGTATAAAATTGTAAGACAGAATTTAAAGCAAAAGTTCAGTGTATTGTAACTTGAGTGTGACATGAACCCATCTGTATGTGAAGATACGAGTGAGAGTGGTCATGTCTTTTTGTGGCTAGTTGATGTTCATGTATCCTGTGGCTAGTTTTGTCTGTTTGTCCAATGTAGCGTTTATTACAGTTCTTGCAAGGTATTTTGTAAATGACAATAGTTTTAGTTGTTGTCTGTATAGGGTCCTTCAAGTTCATATTAGCTGCCGTTTTAGTGTTGAAGGATTTGTGGACGACCATGATGCCAAGAGGTCTGAGTAGTCTGGCAGTCATTTCTGAGATGTCTTTGATGTAGGGGAGAGTGGCTAGGGTTTCTGGATGTATTTTGTCTGCTTGTTTGGGTTTGTTGCTGAGAAATCGGATTGTGTTCGTTGGGTACCCATTCTTTTTGAATACACTGGATAGGTGATTTTCTTCTGCTCTTCGTAGTTCCTCTGTGCTGCAGTATGTGGTGGCTCATTGAAATAATGTTCTAATGCATCTTTGTTTGTGGATGGTGGGCTGATTGCTTCTGTATTTCAATATTTGATTTGTATGTGTGGTTTTCCTGTAGACACTGGTTTGAAGTTCCCCATTGGCTGTTCGCTCTACTACGACATCTAGGAATGGCAGTTTGTTGTTGTTTTCCTCCACTTTAGTGAATTTTATGTCAGTAAGGATATTAGTGATGGACATATAAAATTCCTACAACAAATTCTATCTGGTGTGCCTCTGGGAAGGGAGTCATTTGTTTAGTAAGTTTTGTTTACTGTAACTCTAACACTAGTTTAATTCCTAGTCTTTACTGTGTTTCTTGAGCTCAGGTGGAAAAGCAGTTGGTGCAACATTCACCTGCACTAAGGATGGCAATACAGCAAGGCTTCTATACTCTGATCACTATTTATTCACTCTGCTGGGAGGTGTGTATATAGAGATATACAGTCAAACATCATTGAAACAGATCCTTCAGTCCAACTCATTTACGCTGTTTAGCCATTCCAATCGGACCTAGTTCCATTTGCCAGCATTCTGCTCATATCCCTCAAAACCCTTCCTTTTCATATACCCATCCAAATGCCTCCACCACTTCTTCTGGCAGTTCGTTCCAGACACACCCTCCTCTGTGTGAAAATGTTACCCTTAAGCCCTTTTTAAATCTTCTCCTCTCAGTTTAAATCTATGTTCTCTCATTTGGACTACCCCATCCTAGGACAAAGACCCTGGCTATTCACCCTATTCATGCCCCTTATAGAGATTATTTTTTAAATCATAAGTTCAACCCTCAGTCTCCAACCCTCCAGGGAAAAGTCTATTAAGCCTCTTCCTATCGCTCAAACCCTTCAGTCCCAAGACCATTCTTGCAAATCTTTTTTGCATCTTCTTGAGTTTTAGCAACATCCTTCCTATAAAAGACCGACCAGAATTGTATGCTGTATTCCAAAATTGGCCTTACCAATGTTGTACAGCCACAAGAATGACATCGCAACTCAGATATTCCGTGTTCTGACCAATGAAGGCAAAGTGTGTCAAACAACTGATTAGACTTAGAGACTTCTTATTCACAACCCTATTTGCCTGTGAATCCACTCTCTAGGAACTATGCACCTGCACCCCTAGGTCTGTTGGTTCAGCAACACTCCTACCCCAACCATTTACTGTATAGGTCCTAATCAACGAGGTAAAAACAATGACTGGAGATGTTGGAAACCAGATCTGGATCAGTGGTACTGGAAGAGCACAGCAGTTCAGGCAGCATCCAAAGTGCAGTGAAATCGACGTTTCGGGCAAAAGCCCTTCATCAGGAATAAAGCCCTTCGCGAAACGTTGATTTCGCTGCACTTTGGATGCTGCCTGAACTGCTGTGCTCTTCCAGCACCCCTGATCCAGAAACTGGAGAGGTCCTGCCTGGTTTGTCTTCCCAAAAAGCAACACCTCACATTTATCTAAGTTAAACTCCATCTGTCACAAGGTCCTGTTGTACTCTGAAATAATCATCTTCACTGTCCAGCATACCACCAATTTTACTAACCATACTTCCTATATTCACATCTAAATAATTCGTATAAATGACAAAAGGTAGTGGCCTCCGTACCATAGCACACCATTGGTCACAGGTCTCCAGTCCAAAAAACATCCCTCCACCAGCACCCTCTATTTCCTACCTTCAAGGCAATTTTATATCCAATTTGCTAACTCTCCCAATCCCATGTCGTCTAACCTGATTAAACAGTCTGCCATGCAGAGCCTTGGTGAACGCTTTGCTGAAATCCTGTTATGGACTAGGCTAGATCACTCAAAATATTCTTAACCAGGCAGCCTGGCCCATAACTTTACAATTTGTTTCGGTAAGTGTACAGTGAAAATTACCTGGAGTAAGTTAGCTACGTTGACTACCAGGTTTTAAAACAGACAAAAAATTATTCACAAAATTACACAATGAAACACGAAGAACAGAACTCAGTCTATCCAAACTAGATTTAATGCTGTTCTGAATATAACAACAGTCCCAATAAGCAACCACACTCAAAATACAGTAAAAATGGAACAAATGTTTACAGGTTGAAATTAGAAGAGCAGAAGGAGAAAGAGTTTAGCAACCTGTTTCCATACAGGTCACTGTTGAACTCTTCAGTAGTTCTGGACTGAACTGCTCAACTGGAGAGCTGACCACTCCCTTTGCATTATACAGGTCACTTCTAAAACATGACCACTTTGGCCTGAAGTCTCATCTGTTTACATAGAAACAAAAGGCCTCTCAAAATCCTTTTTCAACTCTGTACCAAACTAGTCATCTCTGAGCCAGGAGGGTTTTATGAAAAACATAAAACCTTGAGAAAAGGAACAGCTTTGAGGAAAAAGGGATCAGCTTTGTGACAGTCCATACAGACAACGTCTACTGCTCTACCTTCATCAATCCTTTTTGTCAACTCTTCAAAACACTCAATCAAATAAATGAGACATACCATCCCTAATCATTCCTTGCCTTTCCAAATGTGTGTAAATCCTGTCCCTCAGAATCCTCTTCAACAACTTACCCACCATTGATGTCAGGCATACCAGTCTATAGTTCCCTGGCTTTTCCTTACAGTCTTTCCTAAATATTGGCACCACATTAACCAACCTCACCTGTGGCTATTGATGATACAAATATCTCAGCAAAGGGCCCAGCCATCTCATCCCTAGCTTTCCACAAGGTTCGGGGAAACACCTAGGATAGCTGTGGCAATAGGGTTAAGGAGAATCCAAAGGGATTCTACAAATAAACTAAATAGTTACATCCTGGAGAGTATTGCTGAGCAAAAAGACCTTGGAGTGCAGGTTCATAGTTCCTTGTAGAGCTACAGGTATATTGTATAGTGAAGAAAGCATTTGGTCTGCTTGCCTTTATTGGTCAGTGCATCGAGTTTAGGAGTTGTGAGGTCATGTTGCAGCTGCGCAGGACATTGGTTCAGCCACTAATGGAGTATTGTGTTCAATTTTGGTCTCCCTCCTATAGGAAGGATGTTGTGAAACTTGAAGGGTTCAGAAAAGATTTATGAGGATGTTACCAGGGTTGGAAGTTCTGAGCTAAAGGGAGAGGCTGAATAGGCTGGTGCTATTTTCCCTGAAGCATTGGAGGCTGAGGGGTGACCTTTGTAGAGGCTTATAAAATCATGAGGGGCATGGATAGGGTAAATCGGCAAGGTCTTTTCCCTCGGATTCAGGAGTCCAAACTAGAGGGCGTAGATTTAAGGTGAGAGAGGAAAGATATAAAACGGACCTTAAGAGGCAACTTTTTCATAGAGGGCGGTACATGTATGGAATGAGCTGCCAGAGGATGTTATGGAGGCGGGTACAATTACAACATTTAAAAGGCATCTGAATAGGTATATGAATAGGAGAGATTGAGAGGGATATGGGTCAAATGCTGGCAAATGGCACACTATTTATATATAATATCTGGTTGGCATGGTTGAGACCAAAGGGTCTGTTTCCGTGCTGTTCATCTCAATGACTCTAAATGCATTAAGGGCAAAAGAGTAATTCGGGTGAGAATAGGACCTTTTTAAAGATCAGCAAGGCCGCCTATGTGTGGAACTGCAGGAGATGGGGGAGATACTAAACTGATATTTTGCATTAGTGGAGAAGGATATGGATGATTAGAAGGTGGGGAAATGAATAGTGACATCTTGAAAAATGTCCATATTACAGAGGAGGTGGTGCTAAATCCCTGGCACCTGATCAGGTGTAACCTCGAACACTGTGGGAAACTAGGGAAGTGGTTGCTGGGCCCTTGCTGACGTATTTGTATCATCGACAGTCTCCGGTGAGGTGCCATTAGACTGGAGGTTGGCTAATGTGGTGCCACTATTTAAGGAAGGTGGTAAGAAAAAGCCAGCGAATTATAGACCGGTGAGGCTGACATTGGTAGTGGGCCAGTTGTTGGAGGGAATCCTGCGGGACAGGATTTACATGTATTTGGACTGATTAGGGATAGTCAGCATGGCTGTGTGTGTGGGAAGTCATGTCTCACTAACTTAATTGAGTTTCTTGAAGGTTAGATCACATGAAATGCAGGGGTATCTAGCCATTTGGATACAAAACTACTTGGTTTGAAGGTAGAAGACAGAAGATGGTGGTGGAGGATTGTTTGTCAGAATGGAGGTCTGTGACCAGCGGTCAAGGATTGGTGCTGTGTCCAGTGCTTTTTGTCAATTGTATAACCGATTTTGACGTGAAAATAGGTGGAATGGTTAGTAAGTTTGCCAATGACGCCAAAATTGGTGTTGTGGACAGTGAAAAAGGTTATCTCAGAATACAACGGGACCTTGATCAGATGGGCTGGTGGGTTTTAATTTAGATAAATGTGAAGTGTACATTTTGGTAAGGCAAACTAAGGTAGGACTTCTACACTTAACGGTAGGGTTCTGGGGAGTATGTTTGGGTGTATGTTCATAATTTCTTGAAAGTCGTCACATGTAGCCAGGGTAATGAAGGAGGCATTCGGTACACGTGCCTTTATTGATCATTGCATGAAGTATAGGAGTTGTGAGGTCATGTTTTGTGTGTAAAGAACATTGGTTAGGTAACTTTTGGAATACTGCATTCAGTTCTGAAATCTCTGTTATGGGAATGATGTTGTGAAACTTGAAAGGGTGCAGAAAAGATTTACAAGGATTTTGTCAGGGTTTGAGGGCTTGAGATATAGGGAGAGGCTGAATAGACTGGGCTATTTTCTCTGGAGCATCAGAGGCTGAGGGGTGACCTTATAGAGGTTTATAAAATGATGAAGAGCATTGATAGGGTGAATAGCTAAGGTCGTTTCACCAGGATTATGCTCAAAATCATAAAAGAAACAATGAAACAAATTGCAATCATTTTTCTATTCTTTCTAACAGAAATATAAATTTTTGTTAATAATTTATTGTGCTGTACATATAGTAAATTTGAACTTTAAACACATAACTGAAGTGGTTAGCACAGTGTCACTAATTGTTAAAGTTCATTTTGTTTTCAACTGCTGCAGTTACATTTTTACTGTTATTTTTGTTTCTCAGTTAAGAATATTTTAATGCTTGTCTCTGATTAGTCTTACATCATTTACGATAAGTGCTATTGGAGGAAATTGTGACCAATGAGTACATATTTTTAAATTGTGAAACCAAGGGGAACGAGTAAAGTCTATTGTGCAAGACTGCACCAAATGTAAGGGCTGATAATATCGTTCTCAGCAGCGAGATAATGGTAATGCTGGTCTTTGAATGTTATGTACAGTGGAGCAATGAATTAGTCTTGTAGTCTAATTAAAATTCAACTGCTTTGCATAATATTTGTGTTCCTAGACACAGCCTATAAAATAAGGGGGGTATTATTTGCTAATAATAGTTATAAGAGAATACTGATAATGGGGATTATAGATTGCTACAAGATGAAGGAGGTGAACGGCACACTTGCAGTTTTGGAAGTCCTGTTGTTTTCGATTATAGACAGAAGGATAGCTTGATTTTCCGTGGAGACACATTTTCTTTTAAGCTGAAAATCTGGCAGTCTGCTCCTAGACTTTTCAGCCTACTCTTTGATTTGATGAAATTAAAACATAGAATAGGAGAATTAAAATTACAATGAATGAAAATGTATTTATTTGTTTGTGTTCCAATTTTTTCACCTCTGTCCTGAAACAATGCCTTCTTGATGATGTATACTTTTCAAATGTGCCAGCTATCTTCTGGCAAGTCTTTTTTGTTCATTCTTGTTGGGTGAGATTGGAAGTGAGTTTACAGGCTATTCAGAACAGAAGGAACACAGATAACATGTTGACCTGATCTTGTTTTCTCTCATATCCACAAATACAGACTTTTGAACTGTGGCCGATTTTTTTACCCCCTTTCATAATTCAATTATACTGAAGCTAATTTTGTTGTAGTCTTAGCTGTAGATCAGAGCAGATAACTTAGAGGGAATAGGACATGAGACCTTCTTTGACTTATGTAAATCTCACTAGCAGGACTGAAAAATATTTCCAGTTGAACTAAAACAGGATTTGCAATAAGAGGCCTGTGTCGTAACTATTTAAACAGGATAGTCATGGAGAAAATCAGTCTGCCTGCTGCCATTATTGGTTCATTACTCTATATTTGAATTGTCACAGTGTGATAATGGGAATTGATTGTAGCACCTATAAACTTCAAATCACGTTGCTATTTTGGTAGCCTGACAAAGTTTTGTAGTTTTACATTGAAACATTACACAGAATCTGAATTAAAAGCCTCAATTCACCATCTAAGTGAATAAATCTCTGGAGGATGCAGTTAACAGTAAATCACTGTACTCGGAGGAAACAGCTCATGATGTCACATCCTTTACCAGAAAATGACCAAATAACTTGGGAATGGTCCAGGGTGGTATGGTATGTTTCTGCTTTATTAAAACAGTAATGTCACAGTTTGTTGTCTTCAGCAGCCATCTTATCTGCTTTTGGGACTTCAAGATATTTATGAAAGATAAAGCTATATTACTGCAAAAGTGTCTCATCAGGAAAAAATGAAAAGTAAATATTTGGTCAAGATCATTATTCAGACACAAAATAAACATGATCTAAACTTGTATTTTTGTCAAGCATTTCGTTTAAACAATCTAAAATGGTTTCTTTGAAACTAATTCTGCTTTCTACCCTGAAGCAGATCTTGCATTCTTGTATATAACATAATTGTGGTTTTGTGATTTTTCAATAGAATTGAAAACAAAATGATTGTAGCTGCCCTCACTAGTGTAGGGATTACTGAGGTATATAAAGCAGAAGATCTGAGGTTCACCCTACTCTCTGTTCTGAGTTAACAATCTTGGCTGAGGAAGCAATTGGAACATGTCAATTGCTTCAATTGGTGGGAAAGGTGGGACGAATAAGATACTGGTTCAGCATAATCTTGATCAGTTTCCACTAGTGTCTGTGGAATGTTGCTAGTTGGATGAGTAAAAGATTTGATTGACTGTGATGCCTGTACAGTCAAATGACCCATCAGACAATACCTATGAAAAATGACCACCTGAATGAGGTACTAAAGGGATGCTGGCACTTATTCAACAGTACATTAGACTGAAAAGTAACTAAAAATTATTTGTTTCCACCCAAATCAAGCAGCTATATGTATTCCATCAAGGTCAGAAAGGTAGGTATATGGGGACAGCTGTTTCTTCTGCCTGCCACTGCCCTTTTGACTTTACATTGTGTCAAGGAAGTTCCTGGGTGCAGGAGAAATCACAGTCAAAACATCAGTATAATGTGCATTACCCCACAATTGCAAAGAGCAAGCCTAAGTGTTGGATTTATAAGAAAATTCAGTAAGGGATCATTATCAACCAAAGTGAAAGTCTGACATAGGGTAGATGTGGGAGGAATGGAAATGCTGATCCAGGACAAAAGGGATGTGTTAATGGAACAAGTAAAGAAATAAAAGATATATCCTCAGGAGCTGCAAGTGATAACAGCAGAATTTTTACTAGCACTTACTGACCAATAGACTGTGAGCAATAGGTTATTCCAAATGTTGATCTCAAAAGGCTGTAAATAAAGTGCTCAATTTGAAGGGTTAGGATTCCTTAAGTCTCTCTCTCTCGAGCTTCATTAGAACAGTGAAAGAGGTCAACGATAAAGATGTGAATTCAAGTTGCTGAGTTCAGTGATAGTGTTCAATCCTGAATCAGCTGTGAAGCATTCAATGAAAGGTTAGCCCTTTCAAGGGGCTGGTACTGACCCTAAAGGAAATGCCTTCTTAATTGTTGATGGTGGTCTCTTGTTCAAATTGCCATGATGTTTTGGCTGGGACTTCTCCAGTACCTAGAAATTATCTTAACACAACGTAAAGTCAAGAGGGCAGGGGTGGGCGGAAGCAGCGGCTGCACTATACCCTCATCTTTCCACTTCGTTGGAATATACCAAGACTGCTTGATTCTATCCTGTCAAAATCTGTGATCGATAGGAGCAACTTGCCAGCATTAAACCATATTTAAAATGATGGACATGTAGAAAATATGCTGCATTTTTTTAAGGGGTAGCTTCATCTAGTACACTTTAGCTGAGGGTGGAAACATCCATTACATGAAAGGCCTGTTTTGATACAAGTATTGAATAGGAGCTGATTATGAGGTGTCATTGTGGATTGTTTTGATGTTGGGACCTGCTGCCAAATTGCTGAAGGCACTGGTTGAATGGTGGTGCATTCTGGCCCACAGGTGATGTTGCCATTTTCCACTCTGATCACCTGGTGTCTGGAAGGGAACATAAATCTGTGCTTAAAGCCTTTACATCATGCTTGCAGTCCAACTTGAAGCAGAGCTTTTGGTGTCCTAAAGGTCTTCTGGCTTCTGCTATCTTGTCATACAGAAAACACTTGTGTATGTGACTGCCTTCTATCCTCTGAATATGCCCAAGCCAGCAAAGATTTTTTTACTTGATCAATGCTCACATAGTTATATTTGAGATGAGTGCCCCATTTGTGATTTTGTCCTTCCATGAAATACCCAGAATGCACAACAATCAACATATATGCAAGTTGTTGAGTATCCTTTCGTCAAGGCCGTAAGTCATCAATATTTCATAAATATGCAACAAGGTGCTAGGAAAAATATCTTGGTTTAAGGGTCTTAAGAGTCAGCTTCATGTTGTTCCATATACATTTCTTGAATCAGCCAGAGGTGGTCATTTAGTTTTTCTATGCTTTTATTGAGTTTTGCCTGTTAGGTTGTCTGTTATTATGGCTCCATGATATAGAATTTGCCAACCACTTGGACCATAAAGCATTGGAGCAAACATAGATCATTCAGCCCATCAAGTTTCACAGGGGTGTTATTTCAGATGATCAAGGATAGAGATGTGACACCCTATCCAATAATCATGGTTTTTTTTGCTGCTTTTTAAAAGTGAGAACAAGTTGCAGGCATTGCAGAGATAATCTGCGAATCTTTTGTAGCTAAATTTCTGTGAGAGCAACAATGTAGAGAAAATCTCTTATCAACATTCTCTTCACTTTTCAGTCTGAATGCATGGCAAAAGAATATTGTCTGACCTATTGTGCAGGTAAACTCCATCCATGTCAGCAGGAAAGGTCAAGGTCAGAAGCATGGAGAAGAAAAAACTAAACAAAATGGGGCTGGGCTGCATCCCTGTTTCATTCCATTCTTCAATCTAAAACTGCCAGAAGTTGTGCCATAAAACAGATGCACCATTTCTGATGCATTTGGAGAATGAAGTACAGTGCATAATGTCATGAAAGGAGTAGATGAGACTGAGGAGCTTTGGACAGTCAATTTTTCACATTGTACAGTGGCGTATCCTGCTGACAGTGTCACATGTTTTATTGAGATGTATGAAAGTGAAATTAAAAGATAAGTTTGATTCTTTTAAAGACTTGCATTTTTACAGTGGAGTTCATGACCACAATATGTCCCAAATTGCTTTATCAGCAAGAAAATACTTTTGAAGTATGATTATCATTGTAAGAAAATGCAGTAGTCAATACGCTCACAGCAAGATCCCCAAACAGTAATGTGATTGATGAGCATGGCTGAATTCTTTTGTACTTAGAAGTTTAAAATGTATCAATTTTGTTTACTTCTTCATGTTTCCTTTTACCAGCTTTATCATCTGATACCATGAGTGATACTCACTGTCTGTTTATATTGGGTCAACCACATTTCTTTGCACATTGTCCAGTGTAGGCTGTGACAAAATAAGCTGTTAGAATAATAGATAATTGGTAAGCCTCTGGACTTTGTAGCCAAAATAATGGCCTGTGATTACACTGAGCTTCAATTCAATGTCTCTGCTTTGTCAGTTATTCTGTGTTTCATATAACTTTTTGAATGGTCTCTTCCAGCTGTCCAGAAATTTCCAAGAATTGTTCCTTTTGCTGTTCAGAGTTCCATAGATACTGGTATCCTTTTAGTATCTGAAACAAGTGAGACAAAACTGATATTTTCTCACTTGATCTGTACTTGCATTCCAGTCAAGTAGTAATCAGCAGTCAGAATTCATTTTAATTTGTCTCCATTAGTCAAGAGCAAAAGACCAATGGAGCACGCCTCTTTCACCCAGTTGAGGTCAGGTATTTTCTTTCTTGAAAACAGGTTTTAATAAAAGGAGGCTGAGAGGTATTCAGAATCATGAGGGTCTGGACAGAATAGACAGGGAGAAAATAAAAGGGCATGGATTTAAAGTACTGTAATTGGTAAAAGAAGCAAAAGTGATACGCAAAACGATGTTTTCATGCAGTGAATGTCTTTCATAGGTATTTTATTGCAAAAAAGAAAATGTAAGATTTTTTTACGAAATTACAGAAGTAGTACAAACAAATATAAGCTGCAAATGTGTTGCTGGTCAAAGCACAGCAGGCTAGGCAGCATCTCAGGAATAGAGAATTCGACGTTTCGAGCATAGGCCCTTCATCAGGAATAAGAGAGAGAGAGCCAAGCAGGCTGAGATAAAAGGTAGGGAGGAGGGACTAGGGGGAGGGGCGATGGAGGTGGGATAGGTGGAAGGAGGTCAAGGTGAGGGTGATAGGCCGGAGTGGGGTGGGGGCGGAGAGGTCAGGAAGAGGATTGCAGGTTAGGAGGGCGGTGCTGAGTTGAGGGAACCGACTGAGACAAGGTGGGGGGAGGGGAAATGAGGAAGCTGGAGAAATCTGAATTCATACCTTGTGGTTGGAGGGTTCCCAGGCGGAAGATGAGGCGCTCCTCCTCCAGCCGTCGTGTAGTTGTGTTCTGCCGGTGGAGGAGTCCAAGGACCTGCATGTCCTCGGTGGAGTGGGAGGGGGAGTTAAAGTGTTGAGCCACGGGGTGATTGGGTTGGTTGGTTCGGGCGGCCCGGAGGTGTTCTCTGAAGTGTTCCGCAAGTAAGCGGCCTGTCTCACCAATATAGAGGAGGCCACATCGGGTGCAGCGGATGCAATAGACAAACCATCATCTCCCAGACCATCCAGGACCTCATCACCTCAGGGGATCTCCCATCCACCGCCTCCAACCTCATAGTCCCACAACCCCGCACCGCCCGTTTCTACCTCCTGCCCAAAATCCACAAACCTGCCTGCCCCGGCCGACCCATTGTCTCAGCCTGCTCCTGCCCCACCGAACTCATCTCCCAATACCTCGACACGGTCCTGTCCCCTTTAGTCCTAGAACTCCCCACCTACGTTCGGGACACCACCCACGCCCTCCACCTCCTCCAGGATTTTCGCTTCCCGGTCCCCAACGCCTTATTTTCACTATGGACATCCAGTCCCTGTACACCTCCATCCCCCATCACGAAGGACTCAAAGCCCTCCGCTTCTTCCTTTCCCGCCGCACTAACCAGTACCCTTCCACTGACACCCTCCTTCGACTGACTGAACTGGTCCTCACCCTGAATAACTTCTCTTTTCAATCCTCCCACTTCCTCCAAACTAAAGGAGTTGCCATGGGCACCCGCATGGGCCCCAGCTATGCCTGCCTCTTCGTAGGATATGTGGAACAGTCCATCTTCCGCAACTACACTGGCACCACCCCCCACCTTTTCCTCCGCTACATCGATGACTGTATCGGCGCTGCCTCGTGCTCCCACGAGGAGGTTGAACAGTTCATCAACTTTACTAACACCTTCCATCCCGACCTGAAATTCACCTGGACTGTCTCAGACTCCTCCCTCCCCTTCCTAGACCTTTCCATTTCTATCTCGGGCGACCGACTCAACACAGACATCTATTATAAACCGACTGACTCCCACAGCTACCTGGACTACACCTCCTCCCACCCTGCCCCCTGTAAAAACCGCATCCCATATTCCCAATTCCTTCGTCTCCGCCGCATCTGCTCCCAGGAGGACCAATTCCAACACCGCACAGCCCAGATGGCCTCCTTCTTCAAGGACCGCAGATTCCCCCCAGACGTGATCGACGATGCCCTCCACCGCATCTCCTCCACTTCCCGCTCCTCCGCCCTTGAGCCCCGCTCCTCCAACCGCCACCAAGACAGAACCCCACTGGTTCTCACCTACCACCCCACCAACCTGCGCATACAACGTATCATCCGCCGCCATTTCCGCCACCTCCAAACGGACCCCACCACCAAGGATATATTTCCCTCCCCTCCCCTATCAGCATTCCGCAAGGACCACTCCCTTCGTGACTCCCTTGTCAGATCCACACCTCCCACCAACCCAACCTCCACCCCCGGCACCTTCCCCTGCAACCGCAGGAAATGTAAAACTTGCGCCCACACCTCCACACTCACTTCCCTCCAAGGCCCCAAGGGATCCTTCCATATCCGCCACAAGTTCACCTGTACCTCCACACACATCATCTATTGCATCCGCTGCACCCGATGTGGCCTCCTCTATATTGGTGAGACAGGCCGCTTACTTGCGGAACGCTTCAGAGAACACCTCCGGGCCGCCCGAACCAACCAACCCAATCACCCCGTGGCTCAACACTTTAACTCCCCCTCCCACTCCACCGAGGACATGCAGGTCCTTGGACTCCTCCACCGGCAGAACACAACTACACGACGGCTGGAGGAGGAGCGCCTCATCTTCCGCCTGGGAACCCTCCAACCACAAGGTATGAATTCAGATTTCTCCAGCTTCCTCATTTCCCCTCCCCCCACCTTGTCTCAGTCGGTTCCCTCAACTCAGCACCGCCCTCCTAACCTGCAATCCTCTTCCTGACCTCTCCGCCCCCACCCCACTCCGGCCTATCACCCTCACCTTGACCTCCTTCCACCTATCCCACCTCCATCGCCCCTCCCCCTAGTCCCTCCTCCCTACCTTTTATCTCAGCCTGCTTGGCTCTTTCTCTCTTATTCCTGATGAAGGGCCTATGCTCGAAACGTCGAATTCTCTATTCCTGAGATGCTGCCTAGCCTGCTGTGCTTTGACCAGCAACACATTTGCAGCTGTGATCTCCAGCATCTGCAGATCTCATTTTTTACTCAAACAAATATAAGCACCAATATAAAATTAAATAAATAAAAAATACATAACAAAACAAAAAAGGAAAAAAAACTCAACTAACTACTAATCTATTCTACAAACAACCAAAACATAAAATAGGATATCGTACATTACTAACAGTAAACAACAAAGTAATTGAACAACTAGATACATGCTGAAAATAGATTTACATCAAGTCATAATAAAACCCATATTTATACAGGATTCCTCCCCACAAGAGGCCCCTGGGCCAGCCAGAACCATTACCACAGCTAAACAAAAGCCCTGGACAGTATGGCCGAGATATCTGTTTCAGTATAGTTCAAAAAGGGCTGCTATATTTTATAAAATAATTCTGTTTTTTAGTGCACCATATTTGTGAGGAAGTCAAGGGGGATATATTCCATGACTAACCTGTGCCAATTCGAAAGTCCTGGGGGACCTTCAGCTACCCAATTCACTAAAATATTTTTCCTTGCACAAAAGGAGAGGATGGTAAATAATTTCCTCCTGTGCACATCCAGAGAGGGGAAATCTGAAGAGCCCAAAAGCAGGGTTACTGATTCCAGTCTAATCTCCGTACCCAAGACCTCTGTCAAGACATTCACTACTCCATCCCAATACCTGCGGATGTTATGACATATCCATAGACAATGGGTGAGAGTACCAGCTTCTATTTTACATTTAGGACACATTGGGGATGCTCCTGCCTTGAATTTTGCAAGTCATTCAGTTGCTGTATGAGCCCTGTGAAGTACGTTTAATTGAATAGCCTGATCTATATTACAAATAGAGATCTTTCTGTCATTTTCTCAGATGTTCTCCCACATTTCTAAAGAGATTTCCAATACTAATTCTTGGTTCCAGATTTTATATAATTGTTTTATGTCCTTAGATATCTTATTGTATAGTGAGTGAAAAAGAGTACTGACCGAGGGCAGCCCCGTCGGCAATAGCACTCTCCTTTCCCTATCCACTTTGTAGGGATTGACTATCAGTGTGGCCTTCTTTTGTATAAAGTCCCTTATTTGGAAATACCGAAAAAGGTCCCTGTTGGACTGTCCAAACTTATGGTGCAACTGCTTAAAGGACATCATAACCTCCCCATCGAACAAGTTTCCCAAACAGGAGATACCTCTGGACTTCCAAGTTTTAAATGTAGCATCTGTCATCCCTGGTTGGAATCCTGTTGCTCCCACTATAGGGGGATATAAGGGGAGGTTTTTGCAGGTTACCCTCATCTTGTCGCATTGTCCTCCAGGCTTTAATTGTATTTAATACAATAGGGTTTTTACAATAGTCCATAATAACTCTCATCTTGTCCATAAATAAAAGATTGATGGGACATTTTGCTTGGGAGGTCTCAATATCTAACCAGCTTGATTGTGCATCACAAGAGACCCAGTTAGCTCAATTGGTACCTCTTAAAATCTGGAAGGTCGAGTCCTCCCCTTGCTTGTGGGAGCTGTAGCTTTTCTAATCTGATAAAGGGCCATCTATGATTCCAAATAAAGGAGCCAAGCCAGCTGTAGAGCTTGCACAACATCTGTCTTGGCATCATCAAGGGGAGCATTCTCATCGGATACTCTGCCTAACCAGGATATTGGGAGATCTCCCCAGCGTTGAAGGTCCTGCCTCATTTTCTCTAGTAAGTGTATATTGGCTTTATACAACTGACCAAATACTGGAGTAATAAAGATACCTAAATATAGAATATCCTCTAGTGACCACCAAAAGGGAAAGCGAGATCCGTCCGGTAAATCGGATATACTGGCAAGACCTCCCAATGGCATGGCCTCCGATTTCATAAAATTGATTTTGTAACCTGAGAACATACCAAATAGATTAACCACTTGAATTAAGTGAGGCACGGATGTCAAAGGATCACTTAAGAAAAGGAGGACATCATTCGCATAGAGAGTAATTTTGTGCTTGCCCGATCCAACCCTCTGAGCTGTTATGTTAGGGTCAGTTCATATAGCTTTGGCTAGTGGTTCAATCACTAGCGTGAATAATAGTGGTGAAAGAGGATATCCTGATGACAGCCCCCTACTGACACTAAAGCTATCCGAGCCTCATCATTGTTAATCACCGCTGCTTTGGGATCATTATATTATACTGAAACCCATTTAGTAAATACCTCTCCGACACAATCTTTCTAACGTAGAGAAAAGATATGGCCATTCTACCTGATCAAACGCCTTCTCTGTGTCCAAGGAGCCAGCTAAACCCAGTATTGTTCCCTATTGACAGGCTTGTGTCATATTTTAACACCCTTCTAATGTTATTAGTTGACCTGCGGCCCTTTATAAACCCCATCTGGTCCTCTTTTATGATGTATGGTAAGACCCTCTTTAGTCTTAATGCTAACGTTATTGAAAGAATTTTGAAATCCATATTTAAAAAGGGTATGGGTCTATATGAAGAGCAATCTTCTGGGACCTTTCCCTTCTTGAGAATGCGAGAAATATTTGCTTCTCTCAGCGAAGGCGGGAGGCAGCCCCGACTGTGTGAGTAATTATACATATTTGAGTGGCCCGGCCAGTTCCCCTATAAATTCTTTATAGAACTCAACCTGGAATCCATCAGCCACTCTGAAGCTGCCTAACCATGTCCTGTACTTCCTGGATTGTCAATAGGGCATTCAAGATCAACACCTGCTTTGAGGTTAGGCCCAGAAGATCCAAATTTTTAAAAAAAAGATTTCATCTTCCCAGTTCTATCCTCACAGTCCACAGTCCTCCAGGAGGAGTCCAAGGACCTGCAGAAGGAAGAGCGCCTCATCTTCCACCTAGGAACCCTCCAACCACAAGGGATGAACTCAGATTTCTCCAGTTTCCTCATTTCCCCTCCCCTCACCTTGTCTCAGTCCGAACCCTCGAACTAAGCAGCACCTTCCTAACCTGCAATCTTCTTCCTGACCTCCCCGCCCCCACCTCACTCCGACCTATCACCGTCCCCTTATCACCCTCATCTTAACCTCCTTCCACCTGTCGCATTTCCAACGCCCCTCCCCCAAGTCCCTCCTCCTTACCTTTTATCTTAGCCTGCTTGGCACACTTTCCTCATTCCTGAAGAAGGGCTCATGCCCGAAACGTTGATTCTCCTGCTCTTTGGATGCTGCCTGACCTGCTGCGCTTTTCCAGCAACACATTTTCAGCTCTACGCTAGATATCTGCCAGGCCTGTCGCCATATTCAAATAGTCTCTGCTTTGCGAATAATAGTTCCCTCTTTACTGTTTGGGTAAGTGCAGCATTCAAGGTTATCCTAAGGACAGTGATCCTTTGTAGTTTAGTAATGGAGGGCCTGTCAACGTACGTTGTCTCAGCTGCCTTCAGGCGAGCCTTGAGCGGGCACTGTTGCTCTCCTGTTTGTCTTTCCCAGGTCGCAGAATATGAGATGACCAATCCTCGCGCATATGCCTCAATAATCTCCACATCATCAAAGGGTTACTAGCCATACCTGAATTAATTTCCTGGAAGGTTTTGAATTCCTGCAAAAAATACTTTATGAATTTGCTACCCTTCAATGAGAAAGGATCCAAACACCAATGTCAGGGGCCTATCCCATCATCCCTAGTCTTGGCTTCCATATATACGACAGCATGATCAGAAATAGCTATATTACCTATTTTACAGGACAGTATTGAATTCAGAAGGGTCGAGGGGGTGAAGAACAAAGCAATTCTGGGTATGGCACTTGTGTGGGTTACAATAGAAAGTGAAGTCTCTACCCTGGCGATGGAGACACCTCCATACATGTACTAGTCCTAGCTCCTTATTCAGATCAGCCAGTTGTCTAGATCTCAGAGATATAACCGT
Source organism: Hemiscyllium ocellatum (assembly GCF_020745735.1). Classification (NCBI taxonomy): domain Eukaryota; kingdom Metazoa; phylum Chordata; class Chondrichthyes; order Orectolobiformes; family Hemiscylliidae; genus Hemiscyllium; species Hemiscyllium ocellatum. The sequence continues at coordinate 26,922,191 of NC_083437.1, forward strand.
AGTGCTTCTAGGTATCCTATCCGTCTCTGGGTCCTTAATAGAGTTAAAATCTCCCCCTATAATTGGCGGACCCTGAAAGCCATCAACTTAGAGAATGTGTCCGTTACAAATTTAAAAGGTTGTGCTGGGGGGCAATAAAGATTCAAAATTCCATATTCCTCTTCATGTATTTGTGCTTTGATCCATATATACCATCCAGACTCATCTTTTATTTGCCATAACATTTGGAAAGGAAGATTCTTCTGAATTAGAATGGCCACTCCCCTGCGTTTTGATCTGAAAGATGAAAAGAAAGCCTGACAAAATCCACCCTGTTGTAACTTTAAATGTTCTTTATCAATGTGTCTCCTGTAAGAGAGCTACATCAACCCTTTCTTTTTTGAGACTTGATAATATCTTTTTCCTTTTGATTGGCAAATTACTCCCCTTGACATTCCAGGTGCACCACCTAAGCGAATGGCTAGCCATGATCATCCAGGCAAGCCCAAGACCCCCCAGGAGGAAGAACCCCACCCAAAAGACATTGAATAAAGACCTTAGAAAATTCGCAAACACAAAAATTCTTTGAAACATTTAAATCAACACAATTAAAAACTACTCCTAAATAGAAAAAAACAAAACAAAACATATTTGAAAGGAGAATTTCCCCCTTGCTCCCAGGGAGCATAACTAGTTATCAATAACCCCACCATAACCTCTCCTAGCTAGTGTTCTGCCCTCGGCCCAGGCATTATAAAATGAAGTAAATAAATTTGAGTATTGTATAAAGCCAGAGTTAAAAATGAGTGTCCCACCTCCCATCCCCCACACCAACACCTGGGTGCATTTAGTAATAAACAATACAGAATAGAAATATATAAAGTTACAAAATTACAATCCCTGTAAGTATTAGGCAACTAAGAAAGATGAAAAAAGAAGAAAACCTTGCTCTTAAAAAAAAGAAGCTCACCTCCCTCCACAAATCAAATAAGCTGCACGAACTTTTAAAAAGGAGATCAAAGAGAGAATAAAGAACAAGCTCTCCTCCCCCCCACCCCCCCACTCCCAGGAAAGGATGAGTGAAAGAGAGATGAAGAAAGAAAGGGTAAACAAAGGGCGGGCAAAAGTAAAGTAGTTATCTATACAGTTCAAGTCTTGCAGTCTATTTGAGAGAGTCCAAGAATTCTTTCACTTTCTCCGGTGATCCAAAGTTATAAACGGATCCCCCATGGCTGAAGCGCAGCTTTGCCGGATAACGCATAGAGTATTGAATATTTAAGTCTTTCAGATGCTTCTTCACCTCATTGAATGCCCTCCTTGTGGACCACGGCTGGCGAAAAGTCCTGAAATAACATTACCCTGGAACCCTTGTGCATCATGTCCTGGGGAGCCTTCCCCAGGACTCTGGAAGCCTCTAGCAGCTTTTGTTTTTCCTGATAGCATTGAAGTTGGATTAAGATCAGACGGGGACGCTGGTCCGATCTGGGCCTGCGTACAGCAACCCAATGGGCCCACTCCACCCGTAACCAGCCCAGCCCCAACTCCAACTTCAATATTCGTGAGAGCCATTGCTCTAAGAAATCTACAAGCTGGCCTTCCTCTTCCCTCTCGAGAAGGCCCAGCAACCGAATATTTTTCCAACGGTCCCGATTATCGAGTATGTTGATGCACTCCTCCAGGGTCCAGACCTGACCAACGGCTGACTCTGCATCAGTCTCCACGGCCACAGCCCTGTTGCTCCGCCCCTCCGACATACAGCATGACTGAGATCAACTCCCACCTGCATCAGGTCTCCTCGATAAAGGTGTCGATCTTCTCCTGGAGCTTGGCAATCAGGGAGATTAGGCTCACCTCCGCAGGTAAGTCCCCCGAAGCAGCTGCTGCAGGAGGAGGTGCGGGAGGGATCCCCATCTGTTGTGAGCTGCAGGTGTTGGGCTAAGTACACTGGGCAAAAGCTATCCTAAGTAATTTAAAAGGTGAGGTAAAGGCTGGGTGCCCCACTTTGCCCAAGTCTTAGGCTGAGCACTGCAGACTCAGACTTACTGGGTCACCGCCATTTTGTGAATGTTTAAGATCTGTCTGACCTGCCTGAGAGTATAGTGGAGGCAATTTAATTAAAGTATTCAAAAGGGAATTAGGCTGTTCTCTGAAAGGGAAGAATGTGCAAGGTTTCAGAAGAGCTCGGAAAGATGGCACTATGAGGATTGCTCATTCAGAGAGCTGATTCAAGAATTATAAACCTTCAGCACTGCAAAAATCTGTGATTGTGAATCTGGACACCTTTGCTATCTAGACTCCCATCTTGTAACCTGCGCAAAGTTGCGGTCTTCTAAAGTTTTGCTGTCTACATCCTGACTCCAGCAAATCCCAATCATGCATCACCCCCAGTTCTCACTGAACTATGTTTTCTCCAGGTTTGAGAATGCCTGAGTATTAATTTCTCATTGTTGTTTTTAAATTCTCTTTGGTTCTATTCATCATTATAACTGTAATCACAATGCTACAATATCTCTGTGGTTCTTCAATTTATGGCACATGCATGATTTTCATTGCTCCATCATAGATGTACCTACATTAAGTTACATAAGCCCCAAGATTTGAATTCCCTCTACTACACTGTTTTAAAGACGACCTCTTTGACCAAGTTTTTGGTTTGCTATCCTAACTCTTCCATAGTTTTCAAGAGGACAGCTACTCAGTGAATTGAGACTAAAAAGAAATCAATGCACCTTAAGCTCATACTGTATGAAAGGAATAGATGCATTGGCTTTGAGTAATGTATTACAAGATTTGAAGTGTCGCATAAATTTATATGGAATATATAACAGAGAAACATGCCATTCATCCCTAACCCCCAGTCCATGCTGGCATTTGAGTTCTGCTTAAACCTTCTCCCATCCTTTTCTCTTTTAATTCTACTGTGATGATGCTGCTCCTTTAACAAAACTATGTTGTCCTTGGTTTTTCCTCAGGAGGTTGTAAAGACACCAGGTTCAGAAAGGTCTGATTTTGATGGGTTTTAAGGCCAATTTGATTATAGCTAACAGATGCTGCCTCAGGCAAAAGGCTTTTAATTAAAAAAAACTTGTACAATGAAAGGGGAGTGGTCAGTTCTTCCAATTCAGTTTTTCTCCGGTTTGATTTGGATTTTGGCAGTCGGTCTATTCACGAAAGCATTCAGGCAGTTGCTGAGGCTGCTGATCCAAGAAACAACTACATGGAAGAGGGTGTTCCATGCTGCAGCTCTCTCTCTTCTGTAAGAACCTGTGTTTGATTCTACCGTTTGTGCCAAGGGGTGTTATGGGGATTGTTGCAAGTATTTGGAACAGCATAATTTAAGTTGGTATAATCTATTGGGTTTTCAGATAGATTAAGCTATTCGGTATTCTGTTCTGTTTCGTTTGTGTTTCATTTAGTAATCTTGTAAATAAATTCTGTTTTGATTAAAATTAAATGGTTTGACCTGCTGTATCCCTCCTGGAATATCCGTGTTACACCTGCTTAAAACAACTAGCAAAGTTAGGGTCTGGGCTACTTTCTTGGACTGTTTTGAGGGGATCTGGCCTTGTTCATAACACAATCAACAAAAACCTCTCTGCCCTTCTTTCACATATGCAAATCAATTTCCTCTTAAATACATTAAACTAGTTAGCTCCAGTATTCTGTGGTAGCGAGTCCCCTTTTCACATTATTTACAGAGATTTCATAGTGAACTCTTTTACCCCATTGATTTGTTTGTGACTGTTTCATATTGATGTTATCTGGTTTTGCTCCCCCCATAAATGGAACAGTTTCTTTATGTGTATTCTATCAAAATCTTTCATATTTATGTATCTTTACTTGGTCATCATTCAGTCTTTTCAAATAAAAAATGTAGCATATTTATCCTTTCCTAATGGTTACTATTTTACAGAACCTTTTTTTCCATTCATCTGTTGTGTCTCTATTCTTTTTAAATAAAATGGCAATCAGAAGAACTGTGAGGAATACTTCTTGGATCTAACCAAAGTTTAGTGAAAGTTTAGCACAACTTCTCCAGTTTTGATTCTATCCCTCCAGAAATAAACTCTAAGCTTAGTTTGTTTTTGTTATGCCTTTATTGACCTGCATTGCAATGTTTTGATTTATGTAGTCGTGCTTACTGCCAATGCTGGCCCTGGCAAAATTCCAGACTTGCCTCTTAAGTCTGAGCTCATTGCTGAATGCTTTCTTTGGTTACTGTTGCAGTACCAGCAGTAGCCCCTCCTCCCTGTGTAGTTGCTGGGACATTTGTCAATGCTGGAAATCTGAAATAAAAACAAAATAATGGAGACATATTCAGAAATCTAGGCAGCATGTGTGGAGTGGAACAGATGTAACATGCAGATTGGTAACCTTCCATCAGGATAGGCTATTTGTCACAGAGTCATCGTCATAGAGTTCTACTAAAAAGAAAAAGACTCTTTGGCCCATCGAGTCTGCACTGATCAAAATCAAGCACCTATCTGTTTTAATTCCATTTTCCAGCATTTGGCTCACAGCCTTCTATGTCCTGGCATTGCAAGTACACACCTAAATACTTCTTGAATGTTATGTTTTTTGTATTCTCCCTTGACCTGCTTTGTCCTGTTGTCCATGTATTTAATGTGTATTGCTCATTTTGTCGTGAATTTTTCCTTATATTCATCCATGGTATTTCATTAGTGTATATCTGTCTTAGCTTTTAGAATTTATTTTCCTGGTTTCTGTTGAACACTTTAATTATTTCCCATTGACGTTTTACATTACTACCCATTTAATTTTCTGAGTTCTACTCTCATTCAAAGCAAATCAGCTTAACTCCAGTCTATTATCTTGGCATTTATCATGCAAATGATAAATTATTAATTAATAATCCTAAACTATGACTGATAAATAGGTGCTCCCTGCTTCTCCATTTCTAAGTTTAGTAATGACTTCCCCCGAACTGGCTTAAAAAGGAAATGCAACTTATCTCTATATTCATCTCTCCTGGACAATGAAATTCAAAAAAGTTGAAATCTCCCATATTATTGCTTGTTTTTTTTAAACTTATTTCCATAGTTTGTTTTCAATTCATTTCCCTAATTTGTTTTCATATTCTTCCTCCACTTCCTTTCTGCTAATAGGTGATCTGTAGGCTCTGTGTGATCCTTCTTCACATTTTATCACTATCCACATAGATTCTATTTCTGTTTGACTTATGGCTGTGTCATTGTTTTCTATTGAACTAATGTTATGTCTAACTTTTGTTGATCCATCACTGCTCTGATATTATCTGAATTTATTTATTGTTGCCTGTGTTCTAGGTTGTGGGAGTAGCAGATTGTCGTTTAATTGCCAGACAGAATTTGCAGATGAAGTACTCAATTCAAGATTGTAACATCTTCAGCGGTGAGAACCTTTGGTTGGCTGCTTGCATTACTGTGTAGATGTCATTGTCTAATCAAAGTGATTTGGCTAACTGTATTAAACTCTATTGCATAGACTGCAAAACTGAGTTCATTCCAATTTAAAAACAATTTAAAGTTGAAACTTTATCAAAGTAAATATACTGCTAATGGTGCAGCCCTCTTGTGGCACAGTGGTAGTGTCCCACCTGTGCCAGAGGTGTATAATAACATCTCTAAACAGGTTGATTAGAAAAATATGTTATTAAAAATATTTTTAAAAATTATTCGCTAATAGGAGGGCCCTCTTCTGGCACAGTGCTAGTGTCCCTACCACTGGACCGAGAGGCCCCAGTTCAAGTCCCACCTGCTCCAGAGGTGTGTAATAACATCTCTGAACAGGTTGACAAGAAAAACAGGTTAAATTTAAAAAGTTAAACTGCTTGACAAGTGTAAAACATGATGTAGTGTTTATCTGAAGTGAAAATATTTGGTCAAAACCTCGGCTGTAAGGATCAGATGTGGTATCAACTGATTCCTCTGTCTTTCTGCTACGTTACCGACAACTACAATAAGATCAGTATAGAAAAACTGCACTGGCAAGAAGATTGGGTCACCTAGAAAAGAAAGGAAAGGACTTAAATTTGGCCTCTCTACCTTCCTTCCACTCTCCTCTCAGTAATTTTTCAGCCCCAGGATCAGCTATAGTAATTTTTAGGAAATGGTTTTGAAATTTTCAAGAACTTTTGCCCAGTTTAACACTTGCATCCACTTTCAGCAGAAATATTGTCCCAGAGAGAAATCCTGATTTCTCTGTCAATTGGTGTGGATCAGCTTCATATGATTATAGATGTGAAGAAGGCTGTAAGTAAGTGGCTGACCAAAAACACTAAGATTTTGTGTGCACTTGGGCCCAGTTTATGCTCGGTTAGACCTCAACTTAAATAATAGGAGAAAAAACTGCAGTTGAACTCTCGGCCATGGATTGGGAAGAGAGAATTGTCAAATTCCTGCTCCTGACCATCATCCAGTTGTACTTATTAGAAATGCATTTGTGGCTGAATACACAATCAGGACTCAATCATGATATAAATGCAGTTAAATAGCTCGTCAAAATCCTTCAGTCTTGCATATGAGGAATGACCACTTGAATGAAGTTACTGGAAGATATATTATGTCTGTGTAACTTAATCTGAGATTGAAACAGTGCTTTCCAAAAGGAAAAATGGAAGCAAACAAATTTGGTAAATGTAAGGAATGAAAACACAAAACATGTTATTAAAAGACATTATTTCACAGCTTGTGTGCATTGCTGGCTAGGTCAGTATTTGTTGCCATCCCTAATTGCCCTTTAGAAGGTGGTGGTGAGCTGCCATCTTGAACTGCTGCAGTCGTTGGGGTGTAGGGACACCACAGTACTTGTGAACGGGTGTTCTGGGATTTTGGTCCAGCAACCGTAAAGGAATGATGATGTATTTCCATATCAGGATGGTGTGTAGCTTGAAGAGGACCTAGCAGGTCGTGGTGTTCCAATGCATCTGCTATCTTTATCCTTCTAAATGATAACGGTCACTGCTGTTAGAGGAACCTTGATGGGAATCTTGTTGATCCCATGCTGCTACTTCATGCATCAGTGGTGAAGGGAGTGAATATTGAAGGTGGTAGAAAGTGTTGCAATCAACGGAGCTGCTTTATTCTGGATGGTGTCAAGTTTCTTAAGTATTACTGGAGCTTGTCCAGGCCAATGGAGATTATTCTATCACAATCCAGATTTGTGCTTTGTAAATGATGGACAGGCATTTGAGGGACTGGTGGTAAGTTACTCACCACAGAATTCCTACCTGCTAACCTGCTTTTGTGCCACAGTATTCATGTTGCAAATGACTATTCCTAGTCAATGGTAACAGCCAGAATGTTGTTGGAGGAAGATTCAGCGATGGTAGTGCCATTGAATGTCAAGGGGCAGAAGTTAAATTCTCTCTTGATGGAAATTGCAATTGACTGGCACTCATGTGGCACAAATGTTACTTGCCACTTGTACAACCTGGATATTGTTCAGTTCTTGCTGCATATGGTCGCAGACTACTTAGGTATCAGAGAAGTCATGAATGATACTAAACATTGCACAATAATTAGCGAACATCCCCACTTCCGACCATATGATGGAATGACTTCATTAAAAAAGCAACTAAAGATGATTGTGCCTGGGACATTACTCTGAGGAACTCCTGTAATGATGATGTGGGCTGAGAAGATTGACCTCCAACAACCAGAACCATTTTTCTTTTTGTGCTAGGTATGACTCCAAGCAGTGGGGAGTTTTCTCTCCAATTCCCATTGACTTCAGTTTTGCTAGAGTTCCTTGATGCCATACCTAGTCAAATGATGCTCTATGTCAAGGGCAATCACTCGCACTTCTGGAGTTCAATTCTTCTAGGTTATAATGAAGTCAGGAGGTGAGAGATCTGGAAAATCCAAACTGTGCCAGTTATAAGGTTATTCTTTTGCAGGTGCCACTTAATAGTACTGTCACAACACTTTCCATCATTTTCCTGATGATCAAGAGTGGCCAGTTTGGATTTGTCCTACCTTTTGTGCGTAGGACTTAGGCAATTTGCCTTACTGTTAATGAGGTGCAGTGTTTGTAGTCATACTGGAATAGCTTAGCTAGGGGCACAGTTAGATCTGAAGCAAAAATCTTAGTACTGTTGCTGAAATGTTGTCAGGGCCCATAGTCTTTGCAATATTCAGTGACTCGGCCTTTTCTCGATATTACTTGGAATGGATCAAATTCATTGAAGACTAATTTTGTGGAACTTTGGAGGAGGTCAAGATAGATTATCTACTTTTGGCTTACAGTAGATAAAATGCTTCTTCAGCTGTGTCTTTTGCTTTGATGTGCTGGCCTCTTTCTCATCATTGAGGATGCAGATATTTGTTGATGGAGCTGCCACCTTCTGTTAATAGTTTAATTGCCCAGCACCATTCACAACTGGATGTGGCAGGATTACAGAAGTTCGATCTGATCTGTTTGGTGTGGATTCAACTAGTTTATTGCATGCTGTTCCTGCTGTTTGGCATGCAAGTAGTCCTATGTTGTAGCTTCACCAGGTTGACCCCTCATTTTTAGGGATGCTTGATGCTGCTCCTGATATCCCCTACTGTATTCTTCATTAAGGAGGATTGATATTCCAGCTTGCTGGTAATGGTAGAATGAAGTATTTGGGAATTAGAGCTACTCTTATCAGTCAAGTGGTGAGTATTCCATGAGATTTCTGACTTAGTTAAAAATCACACAACACCAGGTTATTGTCCAACAGGTGGTTGCTTGATGAATGAGCAGCACTCCAAAAGCTAGTGCTTCCAAATAAATCTGTTGGACTATAACCTGGTGTTGTGTGATTTTTAACTTTGTCCACCTCAGTCCAATACCAGCACCTCCAAGTCATTTCTGACTTGCACCTTGTAGATGGTGGAGCAGACCTTTGGGAGTCAGGGAATAAGTTATTCACTGCAGAATCCCTATTCGCTGAACTGCTGATGTAGATATAGTGTTTATATGGCTGGTCTAATTCAGTTTCTAGTGCTTGGTACCATGATGTTGGAAGTGAAATTCAGTGATAGACTTGCCATTAAACGTCAAGGGGCTATTGTCAGACTTCTCCAGTTGGACCTAATTATTGTCTGACACTATCTGTCAGAAATGTTGCTTTCCAGCTATAAATATAAACTTGAAAATTATCCAAATCTTGCTATACATAAACTGTTTCAGTATCTGAGGAGTTGTGAATGGTACTGAACATGATGCAATTGCCAGCAATATCCCCACTTCTAACCTAATAGAGGGAAGGTAATTGATGAAGCAGCTAAGGATGGTTGGGTCTTGGAAACTGCCCTGTGGGGCCCCTGTATGTCCTGAGACTGAGATGATATTGACCTCCAACTATCATAAACATTTCCTTTTAAGTTAGATATGACATCAACCAGTGGAGAGTTGTAGATTGAAATACTGTGAGTGAAGTCAGATAAAGTTGATTTACTATTTGTTAAAGCCATAGAGAATTAATCAGATCTGTTTTTCATCAAATTTCATTCATTGGTCCTTTTTTTTTGGTTATGGAAGATTGGAGAGAAGCTGCAAAACGGGAGAAATTTGCAGATGCCGTGATCATAGCAACTCCAGACAGGCATCATAAGGTACATAGGCCATTTCTATGTTTAATGCAAATTAATGTTTACAACAGATTAAACAAGTAAAATGTCAGGAGGAGTGAAATGCAGGATAAGCTTAAAATGTTATGGTGGCTCCAGGAAAACTAATGTTAAACGCACAAATACTCCAATATTCATCAGAAATTTGGGGATGATTGAAATTGGCTATATTGAACCAGCAAGAAATTACATGAAAATATTGCCATCAGTTGTATTTAGATGAATAATTCTAAGAATTTGATTGCAGCATTTAAAATGCATGTATTATATATGTATAAGAATAATGGATAGTTATTGTTAATGTATTGTTATTTATGCATTGTTAAAGAATAATGAATTGTTCAAGAATAATGAATTGTTATTTATGCATTTGAGATCAAGCAGAATTGTTCAATGCACACAAATCCATATAGATTACCCCAAGGTACAATTTTGTGTCTGTTCTGAGTTTGCCAATCTGAGGCAATGTTTTATTGGGGTGGTAATATTTAGCCTAGGCTGTTTTGGGTGAGGAAAATGGGAAATCACCAGAGAATCAATCCTCTGTATGTTATTCAGTGACATCAACAGGGAAGTATGCATGCGTACATGTTGGCTGATAATCAAATAGTTTGTTGACATTATCTCAGTTTGTTAATAACAGCGAGCAGAATTTGATCTTTGCATTAAGAATTTTCATAGTATCAGCATTTTAAATAAAAAGTAGATCTGTGATGGGATGTACTCTCCTTAGCATTGTGTAGCTAGTAGCATCAGCTGTAAGTGAAATTTTCTTGCTTAATTCTATTGATGACTCAGGTACACAGTGTAACCTAGGAATGGGCCAATGTTTCCAATACCAAGAGTCACCAAAGCAATAGGATGGTATTTTTTAACTTTCATGCATAATATGTACATGCCTGGGTGAAATATTGTGTGCAAGTGTTGAACGTTTACTGTCGCTACTTGTGATATATTCAGGACGTTGTGTCGGATATCAAAGAATCGGTGGAACAGCTTGATTTTTGTGTACATTATTCTCATGGGCTTAGCCATCAGCACCAGGAGGTGTTTTCAGCCACAGTGGGACATTACCTAATGTCTGCACTTGTACAGCTTTGGCAAGAGTCACGAAATAGTACTCAGGTGGAGAGAATGACTCCCTGGTAGATATTCTCCTTTCCAACCCTTAAAAAATCTGATGCCATATGTGTCATTGTTATTGTAATTGTGTTGGCTATCAGCTCACTTCATTCAAACTAGAAATCATACAAAACCTGTATAGCTGTTGTTAATGCATTGTTTTAACCAACTGAGCCATTGTGAAGAATAAATGTACATGCATTAACATTAACGTGATTGGAATGTCTGTGTTTGTGGTCAGGAATATGTTGAACTCTTTATTGATGACAAGATGATCGGATTATGTTTTTATTCTCCTGGATTGTCCTTATTATTTCAACCATTTAATGGCAAATACAAATATATTTAATACCTAATATACTTCATTTATAAGATACACAAGCTGTATTATTATTTATAAAGTGGAACCAGTTAATACTGTAAGCAGTTTTTTCAAATTGCTGATATATTGTGTTTAAACCTACAGGATCCAACAGTGGCATTTGCAAAGAAGGGCTACCACATCCTACTGGAGAAACCCATGGCAGTAGGTCATTATTATAAATGTTGACAAGAGATTGTAACATGGCAAAGTATAATTGCATTAGATGTAGAAGATACATTTAACCGTTTTAGAGTAAAAATTCAAGTATAAATTTGAATTTATATAAATAGGGAATTTAAAAGTGATTGTTTGTTTGTATCCCATATTGGTGCTGTTCCAAATATTAGTGGGATGTAATTGCCCTCCTGTAGTTTTCATGTAGTGAATTCCTAATTGCAGCCAAATAGAAAGCAAGCACATCCACATAAAGGGAACGTGAACATCTAAGAAAAAGAATCAGCTGAAGCCAGGCTCTGCACTTCTCCACAGATAGCTGAAATGTAGTTTTGCAGAAAAATAAAGCAAATTTTACAGTTTAGTTCACAATTGAAATGTAATGTATATTCTAACAAGATCCAAAATAGAGTTAAAATTAAATAAAAACTAGTCAATCTGAATTAATTGATTTGTATATTTTGGAAAATGAATGCGACAATGAAAAATCTAATTTTCAAAATGGTTTGATTTGAAGAAGCAGAATATTGGAAGCTCTGGCCTGATCTCAAGCATTGGTTATTAGTTTAACTGATATAGTTAACTGTTCACTATAGTGAGAACAGTCATTAATCCACAAGTGAGTCTATCAACAACACAATATTATCTACAAAAAGACGTCAGTACAGTTCTTGCCGAAATGCTCAAACTGTGTAATCCAATCCACTCCCATGCAATCTCATTCAACACAACTTCATCAATAGATATGGAAGGGGATAGGTGACTTTGCACAACTACTGCCAGAAATCTCATGAAGATTGCTGAAAATAACAGTTTTTTAAATTAATCTTATGACAGTCCAGAATTATTTATTAAACTACACACAGTGGTTAGCACTGCTGCCTCACAGCACCTGAGACCCGGGTTCAATTCCCGACTCAGGCGACAGACTGTGTGGAGTTTGCACGTTCTCCCCGTGTCTGCGTGGGTTTCCTCCGGGTGCTCCGGTTTCCTCCCACAGTCCAAAGATGTGCGGGTCAAGTGAATTGGCCATGCTAAATTGCCCGTAGTGTTAGGTAAGGGGTAAATGTAGGGGTATGGGTGGGTTGCGCTTCGGCGGGTCAGTGTGGACTTGTTGGGCCGAAGGGCCTGTTTCCACACTGTAAGTCTAAGTCTAATCTAATCTGCTCCACGCAAGAACAAAATGTAACCTGTTGTTTTACAGATTATTCCCTGAGTCTCCAAAACACATGCTGCAGCAGTCAGAAGCACCTTAAGAGGTAGCAACATCAATGAAATTCCTCAGTAGTTTTGGGGAAATTGTTTTTTTAGATTAACACAGTCTTTCCCCATCTCCCAAATAACCTCCTGACCTCACCACACTACTTCAAGATGCTACTTTTATAGCATGTTGTAATTTCTCTGAAGAGGCAAGAATCACTTTAAAGATCTTTTTCTTCCCCTCCAGTTAGCTTACATGGATTCTGCCTAGTGGTTAGGCAGTTAGTAGGTTCTGGATTGACTTAGGTTAGTAGGTTCTTTATGACTTAGGCAGGAAATCCATTAGCTGCAACATTTGCAATCAGGTCAACCCTATGAGCAGTCAAAGAGACCTAGACACAGGCTTTATGGTCAGTAGTATCCTTGCAGCTTAATGCGTTGACCCATTACTTGTCTCACAGTGACCATCAATTACATACTTTTTCACTATTGAAGGCCTGAGGAGTCAGGTTATTGAAAAGCACAAAAAGGAAAGTGAAAGCTCCCTTAAAAGAAATGGTTGAAACGCATCATAGACTACACTCATATCTGAGTACAGCCTGAGTCCATCTAATGTTTTATATACACTATCCAGTTTTTGCAGTTCAGGTGTTTGTTCATTCTATGTCCTCCAATATGCTATAATGTTTGTTCTGTACAATGTTTTGTCAGGTTTCATTTCTAACACGAGAGAATCTAACCATTACCTTTTGACATTCAGTGTAGACAGGCAAGAGGCTGGGAGAGCACAGCAAGCCAGGCAGCATCAGGAGGTGGAGAAGTTAACGTTTTGGGTGTAACCCTTCTTCAGGACTGGGGGTGGGTGTAGGGGGAGCTGCAGATAAAAGGGGTGGCGGGGGCAGGGTGTTGAAGTGGGGATAGGTGAGGACAGCTAAAGGAAACACCCTGGTTGGTCAATGAGAGGAATTAATCCAGTTGGTGGCAGGGAGGAGTGGAAGGGAGGGAGAGGGGCTGGGAAGGAAGTCAGGGATGGGAAGGGAGGTTATTTGAAATTGGAGAACTCAGTGTTGAGTCCTCCGGGCTATAGGCTGCCCAGGCAGAAGATGAAATGTTGTTCCTCCAATTTGCGGTGAGGTTTGTTGTGGCAGCGGAGAAGGCCAAGGATGGTCATGTCGGAAAGGGAGTGGGAAGGGGAATTGAAATGGTGGTGAGTGGGAGGTCTGGTTGACCCCTGCGGGCCCAACTGTGATGCTTGGAGAACTGCTTCCTACGTTAAACTTCGGTCTCCCAGTGTTGAGAAGACCTCATCGGGAGCACTTGATGCAGTAAACTAGGTTGGAATAGAGGCAGATGAACCTCTGTCTCACTTGGAACGACTGTTTGATGCTTTGGACGGAGATGCGAGGGGTGATGTCCCAGCAGGTTTTGCCTCTTTTCTGGTTGCAGCTGAAAGTACCTGGGGTTTCGGGGGGGGTAATGATCCTTACAGAAGGCAGAGAACTCCAACTAAACCCCACCACCAAGAACGTCTTCCCCGCCCCACTCCTCTCGGCTTTCCACAAGGACCGATTCCTTTTACTGTCCTTGGTTTGTGCCACTCTCCCCACCGTTCCCCCAGACCAGCCCGGACCTTTATCTACAAAGCTCGAGTCAGGAGTGCATTGAAATACTCTCTATTTGCCTATATGAGAGCAGCTCCAAAAACACAAAGAAGACTGACACTGTCCAGGACAAAGCAGCCTGCTTGATTAGCACCACATCCACAAAAAACAATTCACTCTCTTTATCATCGAGGCTCAATCGTAACAGTGTGTACTATCCATAATTTGCACTGCAAAAATTCACCAAAATTCTTTAGCGCCTTCCAAACCCATTGTCCCTTCCATCTAAAAGGACAAGGGCTTCATTTACTGTACATTGGAACACTGCCACTGCAAAGTCCCCTCCAAACCACTACCATCCTCACTTGGAAATATATTGCTCTTCTACCAGTGTTTCTGGATCAAATTCCTGGAACTTCACATTATTGTAGGTTTACCTATAGCACATGGACTGCAGCAGTTCAAACAGGCAGCACGCCGCCACCTCCTCTAGGGCATCTAGGGTTGGGCAATAAATGCTGGCCAGTGATGTCCACATCCCATGAATGAGTTTTTAAAAATGAAATTTCATAATATCATTGTTCTGTCAATTAATTTGACAGTTCAAACTAAAATATTTGCTTTTGGTGAATAAGGTGAAATTAAGTTGTTGCGCTCTATTTTGTTTTTATACAGAGAGAAATTTTGACTGGTTAAAGCAGAACAACCTGCTATTGAGTTACTGAGGTTTCAATGCCTGATTTAATTTGAAATGCTAACCATGCCCACATGGACTGACAGATCTAAAGCCAAGCGAACATACCTTTTTAAGAAGGGAAACAGATGGGTAGGAGTCACTTAGCCCATCCTCTCATATTCCCTTGTGGCTAGCTCAGGGATAGAATAGAAAAACAACTGGGTGCAGGCAGTCTATATACCATCTGGAGAGGAAGGGCATGCCAAATAAGAGGAAGTAAGTCTCATTTTTCATATTATTCTATCACAGGTTTGGGTGTCTCTGGCTAGACCTGCAGTTGCTGCCTATACCTAATCTTTAGCAAGGAATGCTGAGTCATTGTTTCAGCTCTGCCTCCTTTTGAGGTTTTCAGCATCACAAATATTACTTTTTAGCCAGTTTAATTCATGCCACTTGACATCAAATTGTTAAATACACCAGATATATCAAATATAGATCCTGAGCAATACTGCTGTAGTACTGATAACTTGGGTCTTACACCAGCCCTGCTCCTAGCCAATTTGTTCCACTATAACACTGGCATCAGTCATACAATGTAGAAAATTATCCAGGTATCTACTCACCACAAAAAGCAGACAATGCAAAATGGCCAATTATTAATCAATCAGTCTACTCTCAGTCATGAACGATGTGATGGATGTTTTCCTTGACAGTGCTATCAACTGATACTTACTGAACAAGAACTTGCTCATTGATTCTCTGTTTGAGCTGTCAGTTGGTTCTAGATCTAATTTCAGTTTGGTATTAACGGGGACAGTAGGCCTGAATTCTGGAGTTGAGATGACAGGAACTGCCCTTAACAAGTGACCGTGTAGCATCAAGCAACAAAAAATAAGTGGAAATTGGAAATGAAAATCTATGGTGCTTGAAGCCACATGCAGATTGTTGAAGGCCAACCCTGTCAGTCCCAGGGCAACATTGCAGGGGATTTAAATTTTATTTCTAAGCAACTTCATCTACAGGCATATAACAAGCCGAGTTTGCACCTAGAATTGTGCATCAATATGCAAATAGTTTAGTTACAAAAATTGTTCCTTAATAGCACTTATGATATTTGTGAAACCTATGAAAATTTACCATGCTATCTTTCCCATTAAACCTTAAGTTAGTTCTTAAATGATCCAGGTGGCCTAACCACAGTCATCTTTTCTGTTGTTCTGGCTATTAATCAGGATAAAAATGACTTCTTTAAAGCTGTCCGAGATGTCTTTTTAGACCTCTGAACCTATGCCCTCTTGTCCTGCTGTTATGTTGTATTGATAAATATTGTTTCAGGTTTGCATTTTCTACCAAGTTAAGTATGTTATGCTTTTTATATGTCTCTTACAGCATTTATAGTGTTGTTTGTTTTTTTTTCCTGCATGATTATTTCTAGTTCTCAGTAAGTACATTGCACTTAAATTATGACTGCTGTCAGGTTTGATCCAGAAATTGTAGAAAATGCCTTAATAATCATCAAATATTCCCTAGTAACCTTGCTGCCTAATGACCACAAAATGTGAAGCAACCATGCTTACATTGACATATATGATTACAGTTATGGAATCAATTGTTCCTTACTATTTTTAAATAGTAGTGTTTACAACATTGTGTTTAGCACATCATCACAGCAATCTGCACTAAATTCACATCACCTGTAATTTGTCAGCTTTCCCACCCATACCTCCAACTTTCCTGACTATTTTGGGGGCATTATCTCTTGTTGAAGTCTAGTTTTCCAAATGATTCAACTGTTCCTTTTTTTTTGCTTTTAATCAGGTGACTGTGGATGATTGCAAGGAGATTCTTCTGGTATGCAAGGAGAATAATGTGATACTTGCAGTTTGCCATGTACTGAGATACTCCCCACCAATTCTAAAAGTACATGTAAGTTTACCTGAAAGCTGAGATCAAATATAACTTCTAGCATAACTTTGAGCATTAAAATATTGAGGACTAGATCTAATAGCAGTTGTCAGACAGCCAAAAGTCTTAATGACCTGCACTTCCCAATGGCCAGACAATTATTATTCCATCGTAAGTGGGAGATGCAGCAATATCTGTATGATAGCAGAGCCCAAAAGAGTTATACTTATTGAAGATTCCACTGAGCAATGCCTTAAGCTCAAATCTGTCTGAAATAATTCATTTAAATTGGGAGACTTTGGAGAGTTCTACGAAATTAAGTAAAAATTACTCAGGAAAAGTTAGACTGTTAAATATATAGGCTAACCCCTGAGCAACTATTCAACTGACCCCATGTCCCTCACCTCCTCCAGGCCACTTACAACTCTCAAATCATGGCCTAACTACTCATCTCTCCCCCACGATCAGCAAATGTCAGATTCTAATGATAAGCTTTTGGGATGTACTTAGA
This sequence comes from Hemiscyllium ocellatum, assembly GCF_020745735.1. Classification (NCBI taxonomy): domain Eukaryota; kingdom Metazoa; phylum Chordata; class Chondrichthyes; order Orectolobiformes; family Hemiscylliidae; genus Hemiscyllium; species Hemiscyllium ocellatum. The sequence continues at coordinate 26,939,322 of NC_083437.1, forward strand.
CAAGCAGCAACAGATACATTCCCATATGAGACACTGAATTGTTGCATGTTGATGTAATGGAAGTGTTATTCTGTTGACAAATCTTACTGATTAACAAGTTGATAGCCACATAGGTGCAAGATGTTCCCTGAAATACTCCGTGAGTTGGCGTCCTGTCTCTTGAAAGTACAAGTGATCACATCGAGAGCAACGGACACAATAGATGAGATGGGTGGATGTGCAGGAAAACCTCACATATAGCAGAGATTTTCCTGCTTATCCACCCATCTCAACTACTGTGTCCATTGCTCTTGATGTGGTCTCCTGTACACTGGGGAGACAGGATGCCAACTCACAGAGCATTTGAGGGAACATCTCTGGGACACACATATTAAACAACCCCACTGCCCTGTGGTTGACCACTTCAAATCCTCTTCCCACTCCCCAAGACATGAAAGACCTGGGCCTCCTCCACTGCCAAATCAAAGCCACCCACCAACTGGAGGAAGAATGTCTCATCTTCTGCCTTGGGACTCTTCAACCACACGGCATCAACATTGATTTCATGAGTTTCCAAGTCTCCCCTCTCCACACCTCATCCCAGATCCAACTCTCCAACTCAGCATCGCCCTCTTAACCTGCCCTAGCTAACCATCTTCCGTTCCACCGCTCTGCACCACCCTCTCCACCAACCATCACAATTTACTCCCATCTGCATCCACCTATCGCTTTACCAGCCACCTCACACCCAGCCCCACCCCTTAACCCCTATTTATCACGCTACTCCCTTCCCTCTCCATTGTCTCAGAATTTGTGTTTGTGCATATCCAGCTGAGAAAGCATGATTTTTGCTCAAGGATTCCCAACGAGTGTCTGGAACTCTAAGACAGGATATTCGAATAAATACTATCATATTTATGGTCAGTCAAATGGCCATAGTGGTGATATCCCACATCCCAGTACAAATTTTGTCTTTTGCTGGAGGCATTTTTTTCCAATAAATACTGGATCCAGCAGATACTTAGTTTGAGTGGGTTCCACTGCGGAGTTGGCAGATTTTTAATTGTTGCAACTAGCATCAATGGTTGGAAGGCATCTGCATCTCTATTCTCCCCCACTCTGCAATAAGGGCTTCACCAGCTCTCCCCCCTCTGTACATCACAGGCCTACAACAATTACATCACCCACCCCCAATATCTGGAAGTTTCCACCAGCATCTAACCCAATCACTAACATCTGTCTTGGCAAGATGTTCTTTAATTTTTCCAGCCAGAGTTTGCCCTGGCCAGAGAGGAGGGTTTTAGAATTAAAATGCCTAGATTTTATAAAGGTGTATATTGGGGTTTAATTTTGCTAGAATTAAGAAAGAGAAACTATTTTGTTGGGGTTAAAGTCATCTGTTTGGTGACACACACTGTGGACACAGGCCATTTGACCCAACAAGTTCAGACCGACCCTCCGAAGAGTAATCCACTTAGACCCATTTCCCTACATTTACTTCTGACTAATGCACCTAATACTATGGGCAATTTAGCATGCATATCTTTGGATTGTGGGAAGAAACTGGCGCACCCAGAGGAATCCTACTCAGACACAGGGAGAATGTGTAAACTCCAACACAGGCACCCAAGACGGAAATCAAACCTGGGTCCCTGGCACTGTGAAGCAGTGGTGCTAACCACTGACCCATTGTGCCGCACTTGTAATATCTGAAATGTAGCTATAGAGCAAACTTAATCTTTTATTCTTCAAAAGTTTCCAAAACAAATTTTAAAATTATACAATGAATTTCTGAACTTCATGATTGGAAGTTGTAGATATAAAATATATTCTTGTCATGAAATGATGCTATTGCAACATAATCTTTTCTTGTGGTACCTTTTAAATGTCATTGTTTATTTGCCCCTTTTCTCTGTGTAATATACGCAGTCAGTTTTGCACCATGTGTGATCACATTATTTGATCCATGTCACTCTTCTGTGTCATTTATTGTTCACTCTGACTGTTTGCCTCATGTGATATTATTCAAACAATGCAGTAATAGTCCGCTATTCATTGCACAAACTGTCCTTTGTAAATTGTTTTGACTAAAGCATGCTTCCTTTCATTAGATTTGCATTAATGCATACATCAAGCATTTATGCTAATAGTAAGTAATTTCAAGCAATATAATTTATAGTTTCAAGAGGAGGGAAAAAAGGATTTGAGCGGCTTTGATTAAAAGTATTTCACAGAACTTTTCAGAGTGGGGATTCCTACAAGGTAATTCTTACCTGTTAGATAAGAAACTATTACTAAATTGTTTGTCTTTCACATTGAGGTTATTTCTGGCTAGTCCAACAGTTTATGCCATTCCTAATTGTTCTTGAGAGAATGGTGATGATTTGATGCCTTGAACCACTGCACTCCATATGGTAAAATATACTACGGTATTGTTAGGATTTTGGAAAATATTTCCTTTGGTGGAACATTATGTAATTGTGCAAAGTACTTGAATGTATGGACTATGAGCAGGAATTTTCTGCTAGAATACATCAGCTGACAATGGGGATGGAGTAGTTACTATCTGAGGTTTGCAGCTGAATGCCATTAATTGACTAGTGGGAGGGCTGGAAATGAATTGACCGGCAATGGGGGAGAAATGGAGGTGGTGCCTGAAGAAATACAAGTTTGTTTCAAAGACACACAGCAGTCTACTAGAGAAAATTGAAGAATTAGGGATCGAGAAAGAAAGATAGAACATATGACTCCCAGGGCACGGCAGCCTCTCACATTTCCCCAGTGTAAAACTGAAGGTCCTTCTGGAGATAGTGAGTATGAGGATGGCAGTTCTCTTTCTGGATCATGGAGAAAGGCTAGTTGCAATCATGGCTGCAGATTATTGAGACAGCCTGCAACTTGAGCAAAGTTTGGAGGAACAAGTTCACATGCTGAAAAAGTTTTTGATAATCTGATTTGCTCTGGCGAGGTGAGTACAATACTAAGTTGTAATTACAAGCTTTTGGGCTGTACTTAGACAAGCACAACAGATACATTCCCATATAAGACATGGACAAGTTGAATGTTGATGCAGTGGAAGTGTTATTTTGTTGAATCTCACTGATTAGCAAGTTGATAGCCACATATATGCAATCAGTGATGCTCTTTATTGGGGGTGTCCAGCAAAGATTGCAACACACTGCTTTATGTGTCTGTGAAGTCCCATCTGTCATAAACTGTATACTATGTCCAGATTCTCAAACAAGTTATCAAGTGACCTGCAAGATGCTGTGGTGTGCAGCTACCTGCAAGATTCTAATTTGTATGCAAATTTATTCCTTCACCTCCCTCTACTACTAGTTATCTGCAAGCTACATCTGTTTATTATCTTTTAACTCCATTCACATGATTATGTTTGTATCTTGTTGATAGTTGTGTTCTTTTTTTCTTTTGCTACCTTTATCATGAGTATGCAGAGTTACTCTGTAATGCTTAATTCCTTGTCCTCATATTTCAGAAACATATTTCTGTAAACCAACTATGTATAGGTCCTTCTGCCACATCATTGCTTTCTACTCCCCTGTTTTATTATGAACACTGTGCTTTGCCTTATAGATATTTTAACTAATTTGAATAGATTTTCTGCTCACTCTGTTTAATAATCATTTTGATCTTTAACTAACCCATTCTATAACTACTTATTCTCTATAACTCTACTTATTCCCTTGCATCAATCCTCTCTTGCTTTATTCATTTCTGTGTTTTACTGCCATGTTATTATCAGGCTGTTGATATTTTTTGTAGATCCCTTCCCTCTTCTTCCTACTCTAAAGCCTTAACCACCTCCCTATTTATCCTGTCAGGTGGACTTCATCCCAATGAGTATGTCGTCTTCCTTTTACAAAATTGTGATGCCAGTGTCCCATTAAAATAAATCTTCTGTCCCACATAGCTCCTTTCACAACATGTCAATTGTCCTGATCTGTCTGCCCATGCTAATTTACACGTGATTCAGGCAATAAATAATTCAAAGCTTATTATTGTTAAGATATTGCTCTTTAATGTTGAGTCATATTTCTGAAACTCTTTCAGCAGGACCCCCTCCCAATTCCTAATGTCATTTGTTCCAACATGTATCACTGTAACTGGACTTAATCTCTTCCTTTCCAATTGTCTTTCCAGCCATCATGAGATTACCTTTTCCTTAGCACTGGGCAGGCAACACCATCTCCAGAATTCTTGTTCATTGCTACAAAGAATGCTATTTATTCCCCTAATTGAGTTCCTGACAACTATCACATCTCTAGCCTGTTGATCATGCACCTCTCCCACTGGACAGCCTTTTGGACCAGCGTACCCTGGTCTGCATACTGGCTGTTATCTATGCAGGCTTTCTTCCTTTCCCCACAGGCAATGAGTATTTTGTACCTATTGGACAGGATCAATACTTGTGGGACTTCTTCCTCAATCTTTCCTAAAACCTCATCTGACTCCCATCAGACAACACAGTGGCTCAGTGGTTAGCACGGCTGCCTTACAGCACCACGGACCTGGATTTGAATCCAGCCTTGGGTGACTGTCTGTGTGGAGTTTGCACATTCTCCCTGTGTCTGCTTGGGTTTTCTCCGGGTGCTCCGGTTTCCTCACACAATCCAAAGACACAAACTTGATTGAGGTTTTTGAAGAAGTAACAAAGAGGATTGATGAGGGCAGAGCAGTAGATGTGATCTATATGGACTTCAGTAAGGCTTTCGACAAGGTTCCTAGTTCTGGAAGACTAGTTTGCAAGTTAGATCTCATGGAATACAGGGAGAACAAGTCATTTTAATACAGAACTGGCTCAAAGGTAAAGACAGGGGGTGGTGGAGGGTTGTTTTTCAGACTGAAGGCCTGTGACCAGTGGAGTGCCACAAGGATCGCTGCTGGATGCACTACTTTTCATCATTTATAGGAATGGTTTGGATGTGAGCATAAGAGGTACAATTACTAAGTTTGCAGATGACACCAAAATTGGAGGTAAAGCGTACAGCGAAGATGACAACAGGATTTGATCAAATGAGCCAATGGGCTGAGAAGTGGCTGATGGAGTTTAATTTAAATAAATGTGAGGTGCTGCATTTTGGGAAAGCAAATCTTAGCAGGACTTATACACATAATGGTAAGGACCTAAGAGGTGTTGCTGAACAGAGACCTTGGAGTGCAGGTTCATAGTGGAGTCACAGGTAGATAGGATAGTGAAGAAGGCATTTGGTATGCTTTCCTTTATTACTCACAGTATTGAGTATAGGGGTTGGGAGGTCATGTTTTGGCTGTATAGGACATTGGTTAGGCCATTGTCGGAATGTTGTCTTAGTTTTGGTCTCCTTCCTGTTGGAAAGATGTTGTGAAACTTGACAGGGTTTCGAAAAGATTTATAAGGATGCTGCCAGGGTTGGAGGATTTGAACTATAGGGAGGGGTGGAGTAGGCTAGGGCTGTTTTCCCTGGAGCGTCAGAGGCTGGCGGGGGTGGGGGTGGGCATGGGTGGGTGGGTGGGTGGTGACCTTACAGACATTTATAAGTTTATAAAATCATGAGGGGCTTGGATAGGATAAATGGACAAAGTCTTTTCCCTGGGGTGTGGAAGTCCAGAACTTGAGGGCATAGGTTTATGGTGAGAGGGGAAAGATATAAAAGAAACCTAAGGGGCATCTTTTTCACGCAGAGAGTGGTACATGTATGGACTGAGCAGCCAGAGGAGGTAGTGGAGGCTCGTACAATTGCAACATTTAAAAGCCATCTGGATGGGTATATGAATAGGAACGGTTTGGAGGGATAAGGGCCGGGTGCTGGCAGACGGGACTAGATTGGGTTGGGATTTCTGGTCGGCATGGACAAGTGGACTGAAGGGTCTGTTTCCATGCTGTACGTCTTGATTCCACGACTCTGTGCAAGTTAGGTGAATTGGCCACGCTAAATTACCTATAGTGTTCAGGGGTGTGTAGGTTAGGTGCATTAGTCAGGGGGAAATGTAGAATAATAGGTGAATGGGTCTGGGTGGGTTGCTCTTCAGAGGGTTGGTGTGGACTTGCTGGGCCGAAGGGCCTGTTTCCACATTGTAGGAATTCTAGTTCTAATTCAGACACGCCCTCTCTTTGCCTAGCCTGTGTGACTATATTCCAATTAAAATTGTCCTCTTTATTCACACAAGCTTGATGATTCTGAGTCTTGAGAGATTCAAAATAGAGACATGTGCTTGCTTATGACAATGTCACTGACTTCCATATATTACAATACAGATATATTATAGTGTGGATGTCAAATCATACTTATCATACTGTGTATGAGTGGCATATTTTCTTCAAGAGATGGTTCATAGCAATAGAAACAGGAGTAGACCATTTAGCCTATGGCTAAATTAGATTAGCCCATTTAGATCATGGCTGATCTATCCAGCTCCTCCTTCCTGCGTTATATACATAACCCTTAATCCCCCTACCATGCAAAACCCATTCCAACTGTATCTTGAATATATTTAATGAAGCTGCCTCTACTGCTTTCTGGGGTGGAGAATTCCATACATTCACTGTTCTTTGGGAAAAGCAGTTCCTCCTCATCTCTATCCTAAACCTACTCCCCTAATCTTGAGGCAATGTCCCCTAGTTCTAGTCTCACCCACCAGTTGAAGCAACTTGTCTGACTCTATCTTATCTGTTGTTGTGGTTCTGCTCGCCGAGCTGTAAGTTTTTGCTGCAAACGTTTCGTTCCCTGGCTAGGGAACATCATCAGTGCAGTGGGAGCCTCGTGTGAAGCGCTGCTTTGATGTTTCTTCCGGTATTTATATTGGTTTGTTCTTGCCGCTTCCGGGTGTCAGTTTCAGCTGCAGTGATTGGTATCTGGGGTCCAGGTCGATGTGTCTGTTGATGGATGTTCTTGCCGTTTCCGGGTGTCAGTTTCAGCTGTAGTGGTTTGTATATGGTGTCCAGGTCAATGTGTCTATTGATGGAGTTTGGGGATGAATGCCATGCTTCTAGGAATTCTCTGGCTGTTCTCTGTCTGGCTTGTCCTATGATAGTGGTGTTTTCCCAGTCAAATTCATGTTGCTGGTTGTCTGAGTGTATGGCTACTAGAGATCGCTGGTCGTGTCGTTTTGTGGCTAGCTGATGTTCGTGGATGCGGATTGTTAGCTGTCTTCCTGTTTGTCCTATATAGTGTTTTGTGCAGTCCTTGCATGGTATTTTGTAAACTACGTTAGTTTGGCTCATGCTGGGTATTGGGTCCTTTGTTCTAGTGAGTTGTTGTCTGAGCGTGGATGTTGGCTTGTGTGCTGTTAAAAAACACTCCATACAATCAACACAGGAATTCTTGGACGTCATCAGGAAGACACACATAGACAAAGAAGAAACCATGGTATCATTCGACGTGACGGCACTGTTCACTTCAATTGACAAAACCCTAGCCAGAGAAACAATAGCCAACCTACTGGACATACATAACAGAACACAGGAGGCCGAACCTATCAACAAGGACGGCATACTTAAACTACTGGACCTGTGCCTCACCACACACTTTACATTCAACAATCAGATATACGAACAAATCAACGGAACACCCATGGGATCACCAGTCTCGGGACTCATAGCAGAGGCAGTTATGCAAAGATTAGAACATACAGCCATATCACAAATCCAACCCAAACTCTGGATCAGATATGTTGATGACACCTTTGTAATCATCAAAAACACAGATATAGAAAAAACACACAGAATCATCAATGCCACACTCACAGGAATCCGATTCACACGAGAAGAAGAAAAGGATAGCCAACTCCCATTCCTAGACGTGTTAGTAGAGAGAACACCCAACGGAGAATTCACCACAAGGATACACAGGAAACCAACACACACAGACCAAGTCTTAAACTATGAAAGTAACCACCCCAACACACACAAACGAAGCTGCATCAGGACACTATTCAAAAGGGCCACAACACACTGCAGTACACCAGAACTGCGAAAAGAGGAAGAGGAACATCTATACAAGGTATTCGCCAAAAACGGATACCCACGCAACTTTATCACCAGATGCCTAAGAGATAGACCACGGAACGAGGACATGCCACAACCAAAAGGACTAGCCACTCTACCATACGTCAGGAGTGTCTCAGAACTGACAGCCAGACTACTGCGACCCTTAGGACTCATAACAGCACACAAGCCAACATCCACGCTCAGACAACAACTCACTAGAACAAAGGACCCAATACCCAGCATGAGCCAAACTAACGTAGTTTACAAAATACCATGCAAGGACTGCACAAAACACTATATAGGACAAACAGGAAGACAGCTAACAATCCGCATCCACGAACATCAGCTAGCCACAAAACGATACGACCAGCTATCTCTAGTAGCCATACACTCAGACAACCAGCAACATGAATTTGACTGGGAAAACACCACTATCATAGGACAAGCCAGACAGAGAACAGCCAGAGAATTCCTAGAAGCATGGCATTCATCCCCAAACTCCATCAATAGACACATTGACCTGGACACCATATACAAACCACTACAGCTGAAACTGACACCCGGAAACGGCAAGAACATCCATCAACAGACACATCGACCTGGACCCCAGATACAAATCACTGCAGCTGAAACTGACACCCGGAAGCGGCAAGAACAAACCAATATAAATACCGGAAGAAACATCAAAGCAGCGCTTCACACGAGGCTCCCACCGCACTGATGATGTTCCCTAGCCAGGGAACGAAACGTTTGCAGCAAAAACTTACAGCTCGGCGAGCAGAACCACAACAACGGATACCCGAGCTACAAATCTTCAATCAGATTCTATCTTATCTATCCATTTCATAATTTGATATATTTCTGTAAGGTCCCCTCTCATTCTTCTAAATCCTAGTGAGTCCAGTCCCAGGTGGCTCAACTCACTAGGATTTAGTTGAGTGAATCTCCTCATAGGGTAATGCCTTCATCTCCAGAACCAATCTGGTGAACCTCCTCAGCACCACCTCCTAAACCAGTATATCCTTCCTCAAGTAAGGAGATCAGAACTCCGCACAATAGTTCAAACGCGGCCTCACCAACACCTTGTTCAATTGCAGCAGAACCTCCTTGCTCTTAAATTCAATCCCTCCAGCCATGAAAACCAATATTCCATTTGCCTTCTAGATTACCTGTTGCACTTGCAAATCAACTTCTAACAATTCATGTACAAGCATTCCTACATTCCTCAGCACAACAGCATGCTGCAGTCTTTCACCATTTAAATAATACTGACCTACTATTTTTACTTCCAAAGTGGATAACCTTACATTGACCAACACTGTACTCCACCTGCCAGACTCTTGCCCATTCACTTAACCTATCAAATTTCTCTGCAGAACCTCCACATCCTCCGCATAGTTTGCTTTTCCACTCAATTTAGTGTCATCAGCAAACTTGAATATGTTGCACTCTGTCTCCTCTTCCAAATCATTTTTATATGTCATGAACAGTTGCAGGCCCAACACCAAGCCCTGATTCATCCAAACAGGAAATATTCCTCTCCAAGATCATGGACTGGCAGATGTGGTTGTTTTTAAATCAAAGTTTTAATGTGATCTTCAGAGGCATCTTGATAGTGAGGCACCCTGTCTTTTTGTGCTATTGGCAGCTCCTACCTTGGAAGGTACACTTCTCAATGTGACATTGCTGGAGGACATTCTATTAGCCCTCCAGTAATCCTGAATTCTGGCCAGTTTATCAAGTCTCGCATTAGGTGACTATCAACAACATGGTGCAGGATCAGATCCTATTCATTGTCCAAAGGTCAGTGTCCCAACCTCAAATATAAAATCTTACCCATACTCTCTAAATACTAGACTAGCATCCACTTATTTTAGGAAATGGAGAATTAGTATGACATTAATGATTATGTAATAAAGTATTTTTATGGCAAATATCCAAAGGAAAGACTGCAGAATATAAATCAATAAAAAAAGTGGAAGGTGCTGGAGAAACTTAATAATTCTGGCAGCATCTGTGGAGAAGGAAACAGAGTTAATGTTAAATATAATATGACTTTTTTTGGGAACCGTCTCTCTCCATGGATGCTGAGTTACTCCACTACTTCCTATCTTAATTTCAAATTCCAGTACCTGTATTCCCAAAATTTTGCATTTGTTTTCATGAAAGAAATGGGTTTCTCGTGAGCCAATGTGAACAGAAGAGACGAGCTATGACTCAAACCATCAGTTACCACTTCATTGATAATGACTCCAACCCCTATTTACTTGAGCAAGATGAATCAGACCTAAATGCAACCTCTCTCCGCTTGGAAACTAATCTTGTAAAATTTGCTTTCAGTTATCCTGATGGAACTCCTCACAATCATTCAGCAACTGCTATTTCTCATATTCCCCTCAATAAAACTTGTCTGTTTTTACATGAAAGGCACTTTTTTTTACAAATATTCAAAACATATGAACAATTCAAACAGGGGAAGACCATCTGGTTCATTCCTGTTGTCCCATATAATTATGATTCCTTGCTTTAGGATGGGGGAATTATAAATGTTAAAATATGAGAAAGAAATAATTTATGTATCAGCGATCTAATCTAGAAATTCAGGGATCTGATAAAACGTGTACCAAATTTGAACTCTGCTTCATGATCTCAGATGTGCTGAGAGGAATTAAGTAGTACTAGAAGGAAAACAAAAAGAGGAATTATTTCCGCATCCAAGCCATGTCATGCCTCGTTCAGCCTCGTTCAGTCACAAGTGCTTCTTTGGTAATTGACCTTCAACATATTATCAAATGCTTCTGACAGTGGCCATGGAAACTGTGCTGTCTTGCACCACTCGGAAAGCCCTCTGGAAGGAGGTCATATGGAGGTGATAGATAGGGCTAGGTCATACTGAATGGGGAGAGAAATATGTCTGCTGAATTGTTGTTCTCTTTACTACATTAGAAGATGCTTTTCTCTGGGTAGTTCACAGAATGAATCACAATCACAGCTGGATACAAATGAAAGTGGTTCATTTCAGTAACTGCAATTATTATTAGAGCTGTAACACTTTAAAGAGGAAACATAGAATACTAACTGGCATTCACTTCAAGCATTGCTGATGATTGGTGCATTACTTTCAATTATAGAAGAAAATAGAATACACAACTTAAAAAATAAGAAGTGTGGATCCAAGATGGCGGCGATCTAGGAAGATCGCATTGCAGAGCTCCGCACCACAGCACAAGTGGAGTGAAACTTCAATCTGCCCAACCTGGACCATCACGATATCCTGCGACTCCAGAAACTTTGAAAAGTTAACTTACCTGCTGTCCAGAGGTGCTGAAAAAAGGAGCAGGAGAATCTGAGTCCGGGCCCGCAGCTCAGCCTGCAGGATCCTTGGACTCAATTACCTTCCAGGCTCTGATGACCGAGCTCACGAAATCTCACAAGATGTTGGGTAAACAAATAGAAGAGAAGCTGGTTCCAATCTCTAGTATGCTGCAGAAGCATAAGCAGCAGCTGGGAGTCCTGGAAAAGAGGATGAATGAGGTTCAGCAGAGTCACAGTTGTGAAAGCTGAAGCCAGTTCATCCAAGGATAGGATCCAAGCCCTGGAGACACAGTTCCGTAATTTGCGTGACCAAGCGGACGATCATGAGAACAGAGGCAGGAGAAAAAGTATTCGGTCCATTGGTCTGCCTGAGGGTAAGGAAAGTGAGCTGCCTATGGAATTTATTGAGGACTGGCTGCCAAAATTCCTTAACTGGAGGCTGACATGAGAGGCTTGAAGATCCAGAGGGTTCACTGAGTCACAGCACGGAGATTGGGTCTGGGTCATCGTCCTTGTCCTCTCCTGGTGCGGTTCCACCATTATAGAGATAAGGACAGAATCATAGAAGCTTCCAGAATCCAGAGGGAAGATCCAAGGCCCTAATTTATGAGGGCTCTTAGATCATGTTCTTCCAGGACTTCTCAGCGGTGGTGATCCAAAAAAGATAATCTTATGGCGGTGTCAAGAGAAGACTGAGGGAGCTTGGGATTCGGTATTCCCTGAGGTATCCGGCGGTGCTTCAATCACCTTCGATAGATCCATACATCTTTTTGACACATTGGAGAAGGCAAGAAACCTTGTGGACACATTAACCTAATCTGAACAAGTTAGTATGTATAAATAGCAGTGTTGTTTAGGTATGTCTTTGTCGTATTGTAAAAGAAACAAAGGAAGTCGGGTTGGAGTTTTCATTTTTTTTCTCTATTGATAATAATTTGGTTTAAACTATGCTTGGTGGCGGTTGAGATGTGTATTTTCATTTTCTAAGTTAAGATATACCAAAGAATGGGTGGGGTATTCACCCCTTTCTTTCTTTAAAAATTTTTTAAAATTCATATTGCTATTCTGTGGTGTGCTTATTTTCTTTTCTGCTTGTGTTCGTGGTGCAGCTCTAGCTAGGAGAAGGGAAAATGGGTGGGATGGTTAGATGCCTACTTATGGGTAGTTGCCCCTTCCAGGCAGGGGTGAGATCCCCTATTTAGTGCTGTTGGCGCTTTATATGTTGGTTTGTTTTTTTGGTTTTTGTTCTTTTTCATTTTTAACAGTTTTATAGGTTTGTTAAATGTAGTGTTTTGGTGTATGTAGTTTTTATGTTCGATGTGACACTAAGGCTTAGCGATTTGTGATTCGGGTTTCTCCTCTCTGGAATTTAAATGTTACTGCAGAAGGTTATGGCTAATGATGTGATTAAATGGTGTACCTAGAATATCAAGGGAAGTCACTCACCAATTAAAAGGAAGAAGGTATTCTTGAGTCTTAGAAAGGAGAAGATGGATATTGTTTTGTTACAGGAGACATACTTGGATGATAGGGAGCATTTGAAATTACAGCAGAATGGCTTTGATCAAGTTTATTTTTCATCATTTAATACAAGTAGAGGAGTGGCGAAATTGGTTGGGAAGAATCTCTCATTTAAGTTACTAGAGTGTGTAAAAGTCACCTAGGCAAAAGTGAGGACTGCAGATTAAAGTGGTGCTGGAAAAGCACAGCAGGTCAGGCAGCATCCGAGGAGCAGGAAAATCGATGTTTCGAGCAAAAGTCCTTCATCAGGAATGGTGGCAGTGTGGAGAGATAAGGTCACACGGGAGGTTTGTAATTCTTAAAGCTTTAATAAGTAGGGAAGAACATGGTGTTTTAAGTGTTTATTGCCCTCCAGCTCATCTCCTCAAATTTTTTGGTAGATGCTTTTTCTGAACTGATCAGTCTCGAGTCGCGGCACATCATTACAGGGGGAGGTTTTAACTGTCTCGTGGATCCCACAGTAGACAGGTTGCCCAAAGGTCCCTTGATACCCTCTGTACAAACTAAACAATTAGTGGATCTTTGCGTGGAGTTAGAGTTGATGGATGTCTAAGGCATCTCCACCCTACAAGCAGGGATTTTACATTTTTCTCCAATCCGCACAGATGTCGCACCAGGATTCTTTTTTTTTCTGACCCCTGTGGCAACCCTGGACTTGGTGGCATCTCATACGATTAGTAATATTACCATCTCTGATCATGCTCCACTGTACCTGTTGGTAAAGATTAAGGATGTTACAGTGGGTTCAAGGCATTAGTGAATGAATCCCCTTATCCTCAAGGATAATAAGCTTATGCAGCATTTCTGTAGGGAATTTCGGGCATTCCTAGACATTAACTCAGGCTCGGTTAGTAGTCCATCCATATTTTGAAAAACTGTCAAGGCCTATGCCAGGGGTTAGTTATTTCCTATTTCACCAGTAGGAAGGATGGGCAGCAACGTCTCCTCAAACCACAGTTGAAAGTGGCTGAGAAGGCTCACTTTGACAGACCCTCATTGGTCAAACTACAGAGGATTACAGCGCTGCCTTCTACATAAAATTCCGTGCTCACGCAGAATGCAAAGAAGGTGCTAGCTTTTGCAAAGCACAGGTTATATGAGCATGGTGACAGGCCAGGGAAATACTGAGCATATCTTGCTAGGAACATGAGTGCCCCACAATCCATTATGGCAATTAGGGAAGGGTCTGGGAACCTGCCATGTGACTCTAAAAAGATTAATGTGGCATTTCAGAGATGTTACTCTAAGTTATACCAGTCCGAGAATTGTGAGGAGGGGTGGGCCAAAATGGAATCTTTTTTTTAAGGATCTGAAGCTCCCAGGCATGACCCCCGAACAAGAGTCCTTTCTCAATGCCCCCTTATCAGAGCAAGAAGGCAGCTGCAGAGTGGAAAGGTGTCCGATCCTGACAGACCTCCTAGCAAATTCTATTAGGAATTTATAAACATGTTGTCAGGCCTGATGCTCAATATATTTAATGATTCATACAGTCATGATTGTCTCCTGCCATCTCTGAGAGAGGCCAATATTTCACTTATTCTTAAAAAAGGGAAAGTCCCAGAGGACTGTGATTCGTACAGGCCCATTTCATTCTTAAATGTGGATTTTAAAATCCTCTCTAAGAGTCGCGCGTTAGGGCTGGAGACTGTGTTACCTTCTATTATGAAAGAGGATCAGACGGCATCATAAAGAACCGCAGATCCTCCAATAATGTTAGGAGGCTGCTTAATGTAATTCAAGCATGTCGACAGCAGTCAATACAGGGATTGGTGATTTCGCTAAATACAGGGAAGACATTTGACTGAGTTGAGTGGCTGTACCTTTTCTATACTGTGGAGCAGTTTGGAAGGTTCTCTACAGTGGCCCTTTCGCAGCAGTCATCACCAATGGAGTACGATCAAGCAATTTTGACATTTTTAAGGGCAGGCAGTATAGCTGTCCCCTTTCACCACTGCTTTTTACGTTGGTGACTGAACCATTGGTAGAGACCATTCGTGGGGATCATAACACATCAGCTCCAGAAGTGGGGTCAAAATTGCATAAGATTTCGTTGTATGCAGACGATGTCCTAATTTGTTTGTCAAACCCAGCAGTTTCAGTGCCTCGCCTGATACAATGCATCTGTGCGTTTGGCGCCTTTTCAGGGTACAAGATAAATTTTGCGAAATCAGAGGCTATGCCTATGAGTGGTCTTACGAAGGAGCTAGGTCTTGAGGCCGAATATTGATTCCCATTTAAGTGGTCATAGGGGAGTTTGTGTATTTGGGCATATTCATTACTCCAGTTCTGGATTGGTTCTTCAAAGCCAATTTTGTTCAATTATCTGACAAACTCAAACGAGATCTTCAAAAATGGGAGGCGCTTCTGGTCTCGTGGTTGGGTCGGATAGTGCTTATTAAGATGAATATTCTCCCCGGTTGCTATACACTATATGGATGCCCCCACCCCCCCCCCCCATTTTCAATAAGCAAACGTTCAGGAGACTGAACAACCGATTCAACTCTTTTATTTGGCATTGTAAGCGGTCCCTCATTAACTTAGCTAAACTGCAACTGCCTCACAGATTGGGGGAGTGGACTTTCCAGACATTAAAAATTACCAACAAAGCTCGCTTTTATTCTGTGTGAGTGATTGGCTTGTGGGAATCCTCATTCAATGAGGTTAGATATTGAAGCCTCCCAGGCCAGGTGCCCTCTTAACAGTTCAGCTGTTTTTGGACAAAATGAGGACAGTTAGGGAATATTGCCATAACCCAATAGTTATTAATACTGTTAAAACATGGAGGGCAGTTCAGCAGAGGGAAGGCAATATTGGTAAAACATCTTCTTTTACACCTTTAGAGGGTATGTCGGGTTTTCAACCGGGGATGATAGATTTAGGATTTAAACACTGGGCAGCTGGCGTGTGTCTTGCATGGGTGATTTATTTGGGGGAGGTGTAATGATGTCCTTCGATCAGTTAGCACAGAAGTACGAGCTATCTAACGGGGACCTCTTTTGCTTTTTTCAAGTTTGGGATTTTATTTTAAAAAAAAGACTACACTTTTGACTGATCCCTACAAATCTGACATTGGGGGGGGGGTGAGTGGTGGTGATCAGTGCTAAGACTACACTGTCTGTCAGTACTTGATATCATCAATTGCGGGGTGCCCCCTCGGATGAGTTAAATCAACTCTGCAGGGTGTGGGAGTGAGAGCTAGGTGTTGAAGTCTCCTCAGAGGCATGGGAAGATATTTGGGAAAATGCAAGAACAAAGAAAATTTAAAGCCCAGGAACAGGCCCTTTGGCCCTCCAAGCCTGAGCCGATCCAAATCCATTGTCTAAACCTGTCGCTCAATTCCTAAACATCTGTATCCCTCTGCTCCCCACCTACTCATGCATCTGTCCAGACGCATTCTAAATGAATCTACCGTGCCTGCCTCTACTATCTCTGCTGGTGACACGTTCCAAGCACCTACTACCATCTGTGTAAAGTACTTGCAGCGTGTATCCCCCTTAAACTTTTCACCTCTCATCTTGAAAACATGAACTCTCATTATTGAATTCTTCACCCTGGGAAAAAAAGCTTATCTCTATCTACCCTATCTATACCGTTCATGATTTTGTAGACCTCAATCAGGTCGCCCCTCAATCTCCTTTTTTCTAATGAAAACGATCTTAACTTACTCAACCTCTCTTCATAGCTAGCACCTCCCATACCAGGCAACATCCTCGTAAACCTCCTCTGCACCCTCTCCAAAGCGTCCACATCCTTTTGGTAATGTGGCGACCAGCACTGTACACCGTATTCTAAATGTGGCCAAACCAATGTCTTGTACAATTTTAACATGACCTGCCAGCTCTTATACTAAATACCCCGTCCGATGAAGGCAAGCAAACTACATGCCTTCTTGACTACTTTATCCACCTGTGCAGCAACCTTTAGGTACAATGGACCTGAACTCCCAGATCTTTCTGCTCATCAATTTTTCCCAAGGCTCAGTATACAGTATATTTCACTCTAGAATTAGACTTCCCAAAATACATCACCTCACATTTGCCTGATTGAACTCCATCTGCCATTTCTCCACTCAACTCTCAAGTCTATCTATATTCTTCTGTATTCTTTGACAGGCTTTCTGCTACTTCAACAATCTTCATGTCATCTGCAAACTTGCTGATCATACCAACAGTGCTCTCTTCCAGATCATTTATGTATATCACAAACAACAGTGGTCCCAGCACTGATCCCTGTGGAACACCACTGGTCACCTTTCTCCACTTTGAGAAACTCTCCTCAACTACTACTCTCTGTCTCCTGTTGCTCAACCTGTTCTTTATCCACCTAGCTAGGGACACCCTGCACACCATGTGACTGCATTTTCTCCATTAATTTACCACGGGGAACCTTATCAAACACCTTACTAAAGTCAATGTATATAACATCTACAGTTCCCTCCTTCATCTATCAACTTGTTCACTTCCTCAAATAACTCCATTCAGTCGGTAAGGCATGATCTCCCCTGCACAAATTCATGTTGCCTATCACTGATAAGGGATGAGTAGATTTTATCCCTCAGTACCTTCTCCAGCAACTTTGCCACACTGATGTCAGGCTCACTGATCTGTAGTTACCCAGAATATCCTTACTACCCTTTTTGTACAGGGAGACAACATGAGCAACCCTCCAGTCCTTCGGCACCTCACCTGTGTTTAAGCATGCTACAAAGATATCTATCAGGGCCCCAGCTATTTCCTCTCTCGCCACTCACAGCAACCTGGAATAGATCCCATCCTGTCCTGGGGATTTGTCCACCTTAATAACCTCTATCTTCCCTACTTAGGTCAAGGTGATCCTGAGTAATCAAACATCTATCTCTAATCTCCACATTCATCATGTCTCTCTCTTCAGTGAACACTGAAGCAAAGTAATCATTCAAAAT
Source organism: Hemiscyllium ocellatum (assembly GCF_020745735.1). Classification (NCBI taxonomy): domain Eukaryota; kingdom Metazoa; phylum Chordata; class Chondrichthyes; order Orectolobiformes; family Hemiscylliidae; genus Hemiscyllium; species Hemiscyllium ocellatum. Next base: position 26,957,045 of record NC_083437.1, read on the forward strand.
ATCTCACCCATTTTCTCAGGTTCGACACATAGTCTTTCTTCCTTATCCTTTAGTGGACCAATCCTTTCTCTAGTTACTTAAGAATAAAAGGCTTTGGGATTCTCCTTAATTCTGCTTGCTAAAGCTATTTCCTGACGCCTTTTAGCCTGCTTGATTCCTTATTTAAGTCTGGTCCTACTTTCCCAATATTCCTCCAGGGCCCATTCTGTTCTTAGCTGCCTGGACCTTATGTACGCTTTCCTTTTCCTCTTGGCTAGTCATACGATTTCTCCTGTCATCCACAGTTCACAAATCTTCCCTTTTCTATCCTTTGCTTTCAACAGGACATGCCTATCCTTCACTATCTTTAAAAGCCTTCCACATATCAAATGTGGACTTCCCTTCAAATAGCTGTGTCCAGTCCACATTTCCCAGCTCCTGCCTAATTTTGATATAATTGGCATTGGCCCAGTTTAGTACTCTTAGGACTTTGTCTACAAGTCTACTTCCCTCACCTTTGTCTATGAGTATTCTAAAACTTACAGAATTGTTTTTACTGTTCCCAAAGAAATCCCCCACCGCAACTTCTACCACCTGGTCTGGCTCATTCCCCAATACCAGCTCCAATATGGCCCCTTTCCTTGTTGGACTATTGACATACTACTCGAGAAAACTCCCTGGATGCTTCTTACAAATTCTGCCCCATCCAGACCTATGACACTGTGTATCCCAGTCAATGTTGGGAAAATTAAAATCTCCCATCACCACCACCCTGTTGCCTCTACATCTTTCCATAATCTATTTACCTATTTTTTCTTCTACCTCACGCTCACTGTTGGGAGGCCTGTAATACAGCCCCAAGAATGTAACTGCACCCTTCTTATTTCTCAGCTCCACCCATAGTGCCTCACTACTCAAGCCCTCCATAGTGTCCTCCTTTAGCACAGCCGTGATATCATCCCTGACCAGCAATGCAACTCCTCCCTCCTTTTTGCTTCCCGCCCTGTCCTGTTTGAAGCGTTTTATATCCTGGAACATTTAGTTGCCAATCACGCCCTTCCTTCAACCAAGTCTCTGTGATTGCAATAACGTCACACTCCCAAGGCACAAATCCAAGCCCTAAGTTCATCATTATACTCCTTGCATTAAAGTATATGCACTTCAGGCCACCTGTTCTTTTGCGTTTTATCTGCTCTCTGCCTACTCTTTCGCTTATTAATGCTAACTTCGTGATTCTTACAGTCTCCAGTTTCTACCTCGCTGTCTATTTGTCTTCTCTTCTAATTTCCAGCCCCCTGCCACATTAGTTTAAGACCACCCCAACAAGATAGCAAAAACTCCCCCAAGAATATTAGTTTCAGTCTGGTTCAGGTGTAGACTGTCCAATTTGTAATAGTCCCACCTTCCCCAGAACCGGCCCAACAAATGTGAACCCCTCCCTTCTACACCACTCCACAAGCCATGTGTTCATCCTCCCTATTCTTTCATTTCTACGCCGGCTAGCATGTGGTACTGGTAGTAATCCTGAGATCACTAACTTTGAGGACCTCCTTTTTAACTTCTCTCCTAGATCCCGGAGTTCTGCTTTAGGGACCTCATTTCGTTCTTTACTTATATTGTTGGCGCCTGTATGCACCAAGACAACTGGCTATTCACCCTCCCCTTTTAGAATGCTCTGCAGTGAAACGGTGCCATCCCTGACCCAAGCACCTGGGGGTTGGGGGTGTGTGTGTGGTGGGTGGTTTTGGGGGGGGGGGGGGGTGCGAGGGCGGCGAAATACGATCCAGGAGTCCCATTTCCGGCCACAGAACTGCCTACCTACTCCCCTTTATAATAGAATCCCCTATGACTATGGCCCTACGAGTCTTTTTCCTGCCCTTCTGATTAGCAGTGCCCGCCACAAATGCCATGATCTTGGCAACTGCTGCCCTCCCGTGGTGAACCATTTCCCCAACAGTATCCAAGAAAGATATCAATTTGCAATAGGACCCATGCTTTAAAGTTGAAGATTCTCCACAGGGTACACTTGCCTCTGGATCGTTTGTCAAAATTTAAACTAGGGGTATCTTCAACATGGTGGCTCAGTGGTTAACACTGCTGCCTTACAATGCCAGGGACCCAGGTTCAATTCCCGCCTCAGGCAACTGTCTGTGCGGAGTTTGCACAATCTCCATGTCTGCATGGGTTTCCTCCAGGTACTCTGGTTTTCTCCCAGAGTCCAAAGATGTGCAGGTTAGGTGAATTGGCCAGGCTAAATCGCCCGTAGTGTTAGGTGCATTAGTCAGAGGTAAATGTAGGGGAATGGGTCTGGGTAGGTTGCTGTTCGGAGGGTCTGTATGAACTTGTTAGGCTGAAGGGCCTGTTTCCACACTGTTAGTAATCTAACCTAATGTCTCAAAATGCAAGGTCTGTACGTGCACTCTTACCCATTGTCTCTGGGCTTTTGGTAGGCTTCAAGCATATTGAAATGCTGTGGCGGGTGCAATAGAGAGTTTGGGTGTAAAGTTGAGGAAGGACCCTAATTCTGTTCTTCTGGGCCTGCCCATTGTATTCCCTGCAGAGCGCATCAGAAAAAACTTTTCAATATCCTAACTTTCCGCGCAAGAAAGAATATTTTGCAATGTTGGGTATCTGAAAATGCCCCAGGCCTCTGTCGGGTTGGCGAAAGATTGTTATGAGGCATATTCCCTTGGATTTTCTCACACGTATGGTACACCACAAAACTGAGAATTTGTATAAGACATTGCAGCCCTTTTTGGAATACCTGGACACAGATTGATCTGGCACACTAACAAGGGCTTTTATGTAGCCGTAACAATTGTATTTTACAAGTCCAATATCCAGAAGGAGGAACTGTGATCATATGAGTGTCTTGTTTGGCTGAGTTGAGTTATTACTATTTATTAGTTTGTTGTTGGTTATTATTTATTTAGTTAAATAGCTGGTTTGGTTTGTTTTATTCTATATTTTCCTATATATGTTTATAGTTTTGTACACGAGGGTGGGTTGGGTTTTTTAAAACGTGTGTTTTTTTTTTGTTCTGTTTTGAATTGTATAGTTTTGTATTTGTTGTAATATTAAAAAATCTATTTTTTCAATAAAAATATATTTCAAAAAAATAAAAAGCAAGAACCAGCCAAATTCAGTTAGTCCATCATAGGGGTTGGACTCATTATCAATGAAGTGGTAACTGATGGTTTGAGTCATAGCTCGTCTCTTCTGTTCACATTGGCTCACGAGAAACCCATTTCTTTCATGAAAACAAATGCAAAATTTTGGGAATACAGGTACTGGAATTTGAAATTAAAATAGGAAGTAGTGGAGTAACTCAGCATCCATGGAGAGAGACTGTTCCCAAAAAAAGTCATATTATTTTTAACATTAACTCTGTTTCCTTCTCCACAGATGCTGCCAGAACTACTGTTTCTCCAGCACCTTCCACTTTTTTTATTGATTTATATTCTGCAGTCTTTCCTTTGGATATTTTCCATAAAAATACTTTATTACATGAACATTAATGTCATACTAATTTTCCATTTCCTAAAATAAGTGGATGCTAGTGTAGTATTTAGAGAGTGTGGGTAAGATTTTATATTTGAGGTTGGGACACTGACCTTTGGACAATGAATAGGGTCTGATCCTGCACCATGTTGTAGACAGTCACCTAATGTGAGACTGGATCAACTGGCCAGAAGGTATGTTTTCCAGCCAATTCAGGATTACTAGAGGACTAATAGAATGACCTCCAGCAACGTCACATTGGGAAGTGTACCTTCCAAGGTAGGAGCTGCCAATAGCTGCACAAAAATACAGGGTGCCTCACTATCAAGATGCCTCTGAAGATTACATTAAAAAATTGATTTAAAAACAACCACATCTGCCAGTCCATGATCTTGGAGAGGAATATTTCCTCTTTGGATGAATCACCTCATCCCCTTGTATTCTGCCTGCAGGCTGCCCCTCTCAAGGCCATAATTCTACTGAACTTCTGGAATGGCCTGCAGGAATAGCAAGATAAACTGTTGCTCCAGCTGTGTTACAGCACTGGATATGTTAGGAGTGGAAATATACAAGGAGTGGACCTAAGTTAGCTGATATCCACTTCAGTAGGATTTTACCACTTGAAGCAAATGGAAAAGATACTAACAGCCATTGACTATGGATGCAGAAGATTTACTCCATGATCCTGGTGCCACCATTACGTGATCAATACAGCAATTCATAAAGTACCTTCTATATTAAAAGTGCTGTGCAAGTTCTTGTTATTGATTCTTCACAGTCCCTATATGGAACTGTATGATGCCCTGTTGTACACAGCAGATTCCTAAATTGCATAAGAACATACAAAGTAGAAGCAGAAATACATCATGAGGCTGGTCTGTCATTCCTTAAGATCATAGCTGATCTTTTTGTGCTTCATCCATCTTTTTGACTATGTTTTAACTACCTATCCTGATAATCTTTGAATCCCCTGCCTGACAAGAATCTATCCATCTGTCTTAAAAATACTTAATGACTCTACCTCTACTGTCTTCTGAGGCAGAGAATTTCAAAGCCACATAACCCTAAGATTAAAAAAAATTCTCATCTCTGTCCTGAAATCATGACCCCAAATTTTAAAATACTGCCTCCTCATTTTGGATTGACCCACAGGAGGAAGCATCCTATTCATGAGCACATTGTCAAGATCATTCCAGATCTTATTCAGTTCAATCCAATCACCCCTCCATTGTTCTGAACTCCAGTGGGAATAAGCCCAGCCTGCCCAACTTATCCTTATAAGGCAACTCGCTCAATCTAGTAAATCTCTCTGAAACACTTCTAACATATTTACATCTTTCCTGCATAAGGAGTCCAAAACTGCATGCAGTATTTGAGATATGGTCTCAATAACACCTACCATAACATCCTTACTTTTATGCTCAACTCCTCTTATATTAAAGGATAACAGGTGTAGTGCCCAGTGAAGAAGGTTACTTCGTGTACAATAGGACCATGATCAGATGGGCCAAAGAGTAGCAGATGGAGTTCAATTTAGATAATGTGAGGTGCTGCATTTTAGAAAGGCACATCAGGGCAGGGCTTATACACTTAATGATAAGATCCTGGGGAGTGTTGCTGAACAAAGAGATCTTGGAGTACAGGTTTATAGTTCTTTGAAAATGGAGTCGCAGATAGACAGGACACTGAAGAAGGCATTTGGTATGCTTGCCTCTCTTGGTCAGTGCATTGAGTTGGAAGGTCATGTTGTGACTGTACAGGACATTAATTAGGCCTCTTTTGGAATACTGCATTCAATTCTGATCTCCCTCATATAGGAAGGATGTTGTGAAACATGAAAGGGTTCAGAAAAGATTTACAAGGATGTTGCCAGAGTTGGAGGTTTTGAACTATAGGGAGAGGATGAATAGACTGGAGATGTTTTCCCTGGAGCGTCGGAGATTTATAACATAATTAGGGGCATGAATTTATAACATAATTAGGGCCAATGTTTTCTCCCCAGGGAAGGGAAGTCCAAATCTAGAGGGCATAGGTTTAAGGTGAAAGGGGAAAGATGTAAAAGGTATCTAAGGGGCAACTTTTTCATGTAGTGTGTGGTGTCTATATGGAATGAGCTGTGAGAGGATATGGTGGAGGCTGATACAATTATACCGTTTAAAAGGCATCTGAATAGTGGGTATATGAATAGGAACAGTTTAGAGGGATATGAGCCAAAGGCTGGCAAATGGGAAACTATTAATTTAGGATATCTGGTCGGCTTGGATGAGTTGGACCAAAATCTCCATTTCCTTGCAATACAGCTCTATGACACCATTCCATTAGCCTTCTTGATTATGTGCTGTACCTTTATGTAAACTTTTTGTGACACATACATCAGACCTCTAAATCTCTCTGCACCTTGGGAATCTGCAGTCATTTCCAATTTCAGTGATACACTACTTTATACTCTTCCTGCCTAAGTGAACAACTTTACATTTTCTCACATTACAGTTCATTGTCAGATTTATGTCCATTCTCTCAATCTATCTGCGACTTCTTCATGTTGCCTGCATATTTAGGCTGCCTTCACTCACCTGATCTACGTCATTGATGTAAATGATAAAACATTGAGGCCTCAGCATACTCAGGAACTCCACTCATCACATCCTGACAGTAAGACAAAGGCCAATTCATGCATCCTGTCTGTTTTCTGCCAGCCAGCCAATCTTCTATCCATGCAAATATGTTACTCCCTACAGCATGAGCTCTTATTTTCACAGAAACCTTAGTTGTGGCACCTTATCCAGTGCCATCTGGAAATTGAAGTATGGCACATCTACAAGCTCCCCTTTATCCAAGTGCATGTTACTTCTTCAAAGTACTCCAATAAACTGGGTAAACATGATTTCTCTTTGACTAAATCAAATTTACTCTTCCTAATTATCTTGTTTTCTAAGTGTGCAGCTATAACCCCTTTAATGACTAATTCTAGCACCTCCCCTACAACAGATGTCCAGGCTATAGTTGCCTGATTTCTGCTTCCTTCTCATCTTAAATAGAAGGGTTTTATTTGCTATTTTCCAGTCCGATGGAACATTTACAAAATCTAGTGCATTTGAGAAAATTAACATGAGTGCATTTACTACCTGATTTGCAACCTCTTTTGAAACCCTGGGATGAAGCCAATCTGGACTTAGAATTTTCTGGCCCTGTATTTCCAGCAGTTTTCTTAGCAAAATTGCAAACAAAATGGAAGTAGTACTAAGTTTCTCTCTCTCCCTTCCACTTCCTGATTTAGATATACTAATGAAAATTTTAAAAATATCTTGTCAAATCCCAGTTAGATTAAATGTTTTAAATGTTTTCAGAAGGTGAAGGAAACACTTTATCATTCTACTGCTTTTCATACCCATCATTTACAGATCAGCAGAGAATCAATGTTGGCTGCACATGGCCTTGATTTGTGTTTGTATTGTACACAGCTGCTTTGACAGTAACAGAGTGTGGTGAGCACTTTGCTTTCTGCAGCAAGATTAGACCAAGCCATTTGCTCAAAGACGTTTTGATCGTTTATAAAGTGTGTAGTAATGCAGAACAGCTGCAGTTTGAGGGTAAAGTCAAAATGGCATTTGTCACTCAATTTGCTGCTGGATATTTCATATAGGTTTATGGTACCAAGTACTACTGCGCACTTTATATAGATTTGCCTCGATTTTGCAAATAGATAATTTGGGATTTGGTCAATGTAAACCTCTTTTCTATATAACAAAAGGGGATACTGTTTCTTCAAGCCAAATCTTTTAATTTTAAAATTGCAGTGAACATAATTGCATCCAGCTGTTTTATTACTTTCCCAGAACACTGAATATAGCAGCAAATACAGGAAGTGTTTGTTTGACTGAACTGATGGATAGTTTAAAGACTGAAAATCCAAATTAGGCAATGTACACTGGGAAGGAATGAGTGATATATGATAGTTGCAGCAATGAACAAACTTTTCATTTACTATTATGGAAAAGAAAGATCAGTGTTTTATTTTACAGACTGTAACTACTCTAATTTCTCATACTCTGAAGTGTTGTCAATTACCCTATTGCTAGTGAGAAAGGTGTCACATATGAGAGTCTATTTTCATGGATGTAGGATCAAAGAAGAACTGTATTGATACAGCACCTTTACAGCCAATGAATATCCATGAGGTGTAGCTACTCTTGTGATAAGAAAACAGTATGCTTTCCTTTATTGGTCAGAGTATTGAATACAGGAGTTGGGAGGTCATGTTACAGCTGTACAGAACATTGGCTAGGCCACTGTTGGGATATTGCATGCAATTCTGGTCTCCTTCCTATTGAAGGATATTGCAAAACTTGAAAAGGTTCAGAAAAGATTTACAAGGATGTCACCAGGGTTGGAGGATTTGAGCTATAGGGAGAGGTTGAATAGGCTAGGACTGTTTTCTCTGGAGCTTCGGAGGCTAAGGGGTGACCTTATAGAGATTTATAAAATCATGAGGGGCATGTATAGGATAAATAGACAAAGTCTTTTCCCTGGGGTGGGGAAGTCTAGAACTAGAAGGCATAGGTTTAGGGTGAGAGGGGAAATATATAAAAGAGACCTAAGGGACAACTTTTTTATGCAGAGCATGGTACATGTATGGAATGAGCTGCCAGAGGAAGTAGTGGAGGCTAGTACAATTGTAACATTTAAAAGACATCTGGATGGGTATATGAATAGGAAGGGTTTGGAGGGACATAGGCCAGGTGCTGACAGTTGGAACTAGATTGGGTTGGGATATCTGGTCAACATGGATGAGTTGGACCGAAGGGTCTGTTTCCATGCTGTACATCTCTATGACTCTGTGACTCTAATTTGTGCACAGCAAGTTCTCAAGGTTTCAGATAATTAGTTTTACTGGTGTTTTTACAAAGATAGCTATTAGCTCAGAGACTGCCTTTGCCATGGGTTCATTGCCTTGTCTGTTGGATGTATCACAAGGCCTAAATGTACTGACCCATCCCAAAGAATACACCATTGACATTGCAGCATGTCTCAGTACTGTGTAAACCTGGGTATTGGAACAGCATTTGAACCCATGACCTACAGCTCCAAAGGCAAAGGCTTTCCACTTAGCAAAAGCTGATACTGCTTTGTGTATCCACCAGAAGATGTGCTAAGTTGATGGAAGATGGGACTCCCTTTCAACTAAACCTCACTGCTTAAACATGGATAAATGTTAAATGATCCCTGAATGAAATCAAATGTACTTGTTAAAATCTATTGCATTATAAACACCAAGGTTGGCTCTTGACCAAAGAAGGATCAGTAGATTAATATGGTATCTGGTATATTAGAGTTGAGAAAGTTGATCAAGCTCTGTCTAAGTTGAGCTACCTAATTTTATTTAGAATACGCTTTGTTGCCTTATATTAACATAGCAAATAGTCAATACTTATCCCCACACTGACAGCTAGAGACAGGCTAGGGAGGTATGATATAATTATAGGATGCTAACAGGAACATGTGAAACCAATGCCTTCATGAAGAGAAAGAGGCAAAGAAAGGAAATAAATTTGGGAAGCACCTTTTAACAATGTACTTAATATTTCTGCTGAAGATGACACAAAATGGAAAACAAAATTTTTTCAGAAACTGTTCTGTAATACAGAATGTAGTGATTGGAACCCTGCTTTCTTCCCCGCTTTCATTTCTAGAAATAGAATTTCTATTTAGAGATTAAAAAACCTTTTAATTACATTAGTGTAAGATAGATTGTTTTCCTTTAACTATTGTCTGCCTCTCAACATTAATGCATTGAGTATGACCACCCAGAAGTAGAGGCACGCAGACTATTCTGGGTGTGTTACATTTTTTGTTGCTGCAATATGCTTTTATCTACATCTGTTTTTTAAATTAACTGTATGTAGATATTATAAAATATAAATTTGTAAATTTTGTTCCCCAACATAATTACTACTTTGTTCTCTCTGCCTTACCTGCTCCTTTGCCTCTCCAATCTCACATTCCTCCATCACACACTTCTCTTTCCGATTCCCTCTTCATCCTCTCTCCTAATCTGCCTCTCCTCTTCCATAATATCATCTTCCTCCCACTTATCTACCTCCTTTCTGCCTACATTTCTCCCTTCTGCTTTCTAAGGGAATTCAGGGGTGCTCCAATCAGCTGACAGCTGTTAAGGGAGTGCTTAGCAGCTCCAAAAGGGGAGCTCAAAAGTTTATTCTGGAGCCAAAGCAAAGTGTAAGATTCTTAGATCTCTGCGAGAGGTTATTGATTTTCTCTGTGATTGGTGAATTTAGCCATATGAAAATTTATTGAATACTTAAGAGAATATATTAGATGGGATTCCTAAGCTAGTCTTTAAGCTTCTGGAGGGATGCTTCTTTGACATAGGAATACCTGGGTAGAACATTTGTTTTTGACTTGCTCCACCAGTCAAGGAATTTAGATTTAGATGGTTAGGTCTTTAGGCAATATTTGATGTTTTAACTTGTATCTCAACATTTTGTAATATGTGTAAGTTTTGCATAAATGTTTGTGAGCCACATGGAAAATTTTAAATGCTGTTTGCTTTTGATATATTTACGTTTCTCATGTAAATTGTGAATCAATTTGAAAAAAGGTTTAATTAATCATAGATCATGGACATTAATTGTAAGCATTGCTAATTCAATTTAAGTAATAACAAAGTGCACACCAGATAAAGGTAGGGTTCAAAGTGATGGATATAGTTCTGGAGGCATTATGGTATTGGGAGTGAGCAGAAGCAAAGGTGCCATGGTTTTGGAGGGGATCCGGAGGACCACAAGGATCATCCTTCAAATGGTGTTGGTTCATGTAGCCAGTTAGGTCAACTTACCATTGTTTTCCCACCAAATTTGTGTCATCTGCAAACTTGTCGATACATTCACTTTCCTCATCCAAAGTCATGAACATATATTATAAACAATTGTGGTCCCAGCACAAACCCCAGTGGCTTTCCACTAGTTACAGTTGCCATTCCTGAAAAAATACTCCCCCTTATCCTCATCCATGCTAATGTAGTACCTCCAATGTCATGGATTATTATCTCATTAAGTAGCCTAATTTGTAGTACCTTAAAAAGAAAACTAAATATATTATATCTACTGCTTACCCTTTATCCACCATACTTGTTACCGCCTCAGAAAATTCTAGTAAACTTGCCAGACATGATTTCCCCTTCAACAAGCCTTGCTGACTGTGCTTGATTGTATTATGTATTCCTAAACATTCTGCTATTACATCCTTTATAATAGCCTATTATAAATCTAACTGAATCTGTTTTTTGTCTCCCTCCCTTTTTAAATAAAGGTGTTACATTGGCCATTTTCTAATCTGCTGAGACTTTTCCAGAACCTAAGGATCCCTGGGCAATTACTATCAGTGCATTCACTATCTCTGTAGCTATATGCTCTAATATCCTAGGAAGTAAACCATCAGGTCTGGGAATTGTTGTCTTTAGCTCCATTAGTTATTCTTGCACTTTTTCCTTCAGTGATGTTTATTGCTTTTATTTCCTCTCCTATTACCCTTTGAATATTTAGTGATTTTTGAATACTGTTAGTTTTTTCTATTTGGGAAGACATGCAAATCATTTATTAAACTTATCTGTCTTTTCCTGGCTCCCCATTATTATTTCCCCAACTTCACTCTCTAAAAAACTTACGTTCACTTTGACCTCTTGCTTCCTTTTTATATATTTAAAGAAGCTCTTGCTGTCCATCTTAATACTACTTGCAGGTTTTTTTTCAAATTTTATTTTCTTTCTCTTTGTATTTTTATGGTCATCCTTTGTTAGTTTTTAAAACTTTTCCAATCCTATGGTTTGCGACTCATCTTTGCCACAATATTTGATGCAATCGTTAACTTCCCTTGCTAACAATGATTGACTTAGCCCCTTTCTACAATTCTCCTTCCTCACTGGAATATATTTTTACTATGAGCCATGAATTATTTTTGGCTCCCCCTACACTCACCCCCAGTCCTGAAGGAGGGTTACATCTGAAATATCGACTTCTCCACTTCCTGATGCTGCCTGGCTTGCTGTGTTCTTCCAGCCTCCTGCCTATCTACTTTGGATTCCAGCACCTGTAATTTTCTTGTCTCTAACCAAGTTTGTTCCTCAACTGTCTTTTTTTTAAATAGGTAAAAAGAAAATTTTTAAGATTTTTTTTACAAAATTACAAAAGTAATACAAACAAGTATAAACATCAATATAAAATTAAATAAATAAGAAAAAATAACAACCAAAAAAAGAGAAAAAAACCCCAAATAACTACTAATCTATCCTACAAACAACCAAAACATAAAATAGAATATCATACATTACTAGCAATAAACAACAAAATAATTAACAACTAGATACATGCTCAAAATAGATTTACATCAAGTCATAATAAAACCCATATTTATACGGGATTCCTCCTCCCAGGGGTCCCCGAACCAGCCAGAACCATTACCACAGCTAGACAAAAGCCCTGGACAGTATGGCCGAAATATCTGTGTTGGTATAGTTCAAAAACGTCTGTCATGCTTTATAGATTAATTCTATTTTTTTGGTGCACCATATTTGTGAGGAAGTCAATGAGGATGTATTCCATGACTAACCTGTGCCAGTTCGAAAGTCCTGGAGGCCCAATTCACTAAAATATTTTTCCTTACACAAAAGGGAAGAATGGTCAACAATTTCCTCCCGTACACACCCAGGGAGGGAAAATCTGAAGAGCCCAAAAGCAGGGTTACTGGATCCAATCTAGTGTCTGTACCCAAGACCTCTGTCAAGACATTCACTACTCTATCCCAATACCTGTGGATGTTATGGCATGTTCATAGACAGTGCGTGAGAATGCCAACTTCTATTTTACATTTAGGACACATTGGGGATGCTCCTGCCTTGAATTTTGCAAGTCATTCAGGTGCCATGTGAGCCCGTGGAGTACCTTTAATTGAATAGCCTGAGTTCTATTACAAATCGAGATCTTTCCAGTATTTTCCCAGATGTCCTCCCACATTTCTAATGAGACTTCCAACCCTAATTCTTGATTCCAGATTTTAAATAATCGTCCCATGTCTTTGGATACTTTATTATATAATGAGGGGGGCCCCATTGCCATAGCACTCTCCCTTCCCTATCCGATTTGTAGGGATTAATTATCAGTGTGGTCTTCTTTTGTATATAGTCTCGTATTTGGAAATACCGAAAAAGGTCCCAGTTAGGCAGTCCAAACTTCTTGTGCAACTGCTCAAAGAACATCATAACCTCCCCATCGAACAGATCCCCCAATAGGAGATACCTCTGGATTTCCAAGTTTTAAATGTAGCATCTATCATCCCTGGCTGAAATCCCGGTGCTCCCACTATAGGGGTATAAGGGAAGGTTTTTTGCCGGTTACCCTCATTTTATCGCATTATCCTCCAGGCTTTAATTGTATTTAATACAATAGGGTTTTTACAATAGTCCATAATAGCTCTCATCTTGTCCATAAATAAAAGATTGATAGGATAATTAGGAGCTCAATTGATACCTCCTAAAATCTGGGAAGTCCAGTCCACCCCTTGCTTGTGGAAGCTGCAGTTTTTCTAATTTCATAAGGGGCCGTCTATGATTCCAAATAAAATCGCCGAGCCAGCTGTAAAGCTTACGCAATGCCTGTCTCGGCAGCATCAAGAGGAGCATTCTCATAGGATATAGGAGACGAGATAGGATATTCATCTTAACCAGAGCTACTCTGCCTAACCAGGATAGTGGAAGATCTCCCCAGTGTTGAAGGTCCTGCCTCATTTTCTCTCATAAGTGCACAAAATTAGCTTTATACAGCTGACCAAATACTGGGGTGATAAAAATACCTAAGTACAGAAAATCTTCTAGTGATCACCAAAAGGGAAAGCAGATTCCGTTCGGTAAATTGGATACACTGGCAAGACCTCCCAATGGCATGGCCTCAAATTTCATAAAACTTATTTTATAGCCTGGGAACATACCAAATAAATTGATCACTTGAATTAGGCAGGGCCCAGATATCAAAGGATCACTTAAGAAGAGGAGGACATCATCCGCATATAGAGTGGTTTTATGTTTGCCTGATCCAATCCTCTGAGCCGTTATGTTAGGGTCAGTTCGTAAGCTTCCGCCAGTGGTTCAATCACTAGCATGAATAATAATGGTGAAAGAGCACATCCCTGATGATAACCCCTGCCAACACTAAAGCTATCCAAATTTAAACCATTGGTGATCACCGCTGCTTTGGGATCATTATATATTACTGAAACCCATTTAGTAAATACCTCTCCGACACAATCTTTCTAACGTAGAGAAAAGATATGGCCATTCTACCAGATCAAACGCCTTCTCTGTGTCCAAGGAGCCAGCTAAACCCAGTATTGTTCCCTATTGACAGGCTTGTATCATATTTTAACACCCTTCTAATATTATTAGTTGACCTGCGGCCCTTTATAAACCCCCTCTGGTCCTCTTTTATGATGTATGATAAGACCCTCTCCAATCTTAATACTAACATTTTAGAAAGAATTTTGAAATCCACATTTAACAACAATATGGGTCTATATGATGGGCAATAAGAGAGATATTTGCTTCCCTCAATGAAGGCGGGAGGCAGCCCTGACTATGTGAATAATTATACATATTTATGAGTGGCCCGGCCAGTTCCCCTATAAATTCTTTATAGAACTCAATCTGGAATCTGTCTGGTCCAGGCGTTTTGCCACTCTGAAGCTGCCTAACAACATCGAGTACTTCCTGGGTTGTCAGGGGGACATTCAAGATCGACACCTGTTCCGAGCTTAAGCCCAGAAGGGCCAAATTTTTAAAGGAGAATTCCATCTTCTCAGTTCTATCCTCATAGTCCTGCGATTTATACGAAATAGAACTTTCTAAAGGCTGTGTTGATCTTTTTATGATCACAAGTCAGGGTACCAGCACTTTCTTTAGTGGACTTAATGGCTTGTGGAGCCTTTTTCTTTCTAGCAAGGTATGCTAGGTGTCTGCCAGGCTTGTCGCCATATTTAAATAGTCTCTGCTTTGCGAATAATATTTCCCACTTTGCTCTTTGGGTAAGTGCGGTATTCAAGGTTGTCCTAAGGACTGTGATCCTTTGTAACTTAGTAATGGAGGGCCCGTCAATGTACGCTGTCTCAGCTGCCTTCAAGCAAGCCGTGAGCAGGTGCTGTTGCTCTCCCTTTTGTCTTTTCCAGGTCGCAGAATATGAGATGACCAAGCCTCGCGCATATGCCTCATTGACAGGTTACTGGCCGTACCAGAATTAATTTCACAGAAGGTTTTGAATTCCTGCGAAAAATACTTTATAAATTTGCTATCCTTCAATAAGATGGGATCCATACACCAATGTTGGGGGCCTATCCCATCATCGCTAATCTTGACTTCCATATATATTGTGGCATGATCAGAAATAGCTATATTACCTATTTTACAAGGCAGTATTGAATTCAGAAGGATTGAGGGGGAAAAGTCATATCAATTCTGGTATGGCACTTGTGTGGGTTAGAATAGAAACTAAAGTCTCTACCCTGAGGGTGAAGGCACCTCCATTCATCCTACTAGCCCTAGCTCCTTATTCAGATCCGCCAGTTGTCTCGATCACAAAGATATATCCACAGTGCTTCTAGGTATCTTATCTGTCTCTAGGTCCATAATACAGTTAAAATCTCTTCCTATAGTTGTATGGCGGACTCCAAACGCCATCAACTTTGAGAATGCTTCCGTTACAAATTTAAAGGGGTGCACCATTGTGGGGAAGGGAGAAATAAAGATTCAAAATTCCATATTCCTCTCCATGTAATTAGGGCTTTGATCAATATATACCGTCTAGACTCATCTTTTATCTGGCTTAACATTTGGAAAGGAAGATTCTTCTGAATAAGAATGGCAACTCCCCTACTTTTTGATCTGAAAGACGAGAAAAAAGTCTGATCAAATCCACCCTTTTGTAACTTTAAATGTTCTTTGTCAAGTAGATGTGTCTCCTGTAAAAGAGCTACATCAATCCCTTTTTTTGAGACTTGATAATATCTTTTTCCTTTTGATTGGTGAATTACTCCACTTGACATTCCAGGTGCACCACCAAAGTGAATGGCTAGCTATGATCGTCCAGGCAAGCCCGAGACCCCCAGGAGGAAGAACCCCACTGAAAAAACCTTGAATAAAGACTGTAGGAAATTCACAAATACAAAAATTCTTTAAAACATCTAAACAACACAAACGCTATTCCTAAGTGAAAAAAAGTGCAAAACATAATTTGAAAGGAGAATTTCCCCCTTGCTCCCAGGGGGCATAAGTACCTATCGATAACCCCACCACAATCTCTCCTAGCTAGGGACCTGCCCTTGGCCCAGGCATGATAGAATGGAGTTGACAAATTCAAGTATTTTATAAAATCAGACTTAAAAGTGAGTAACCCCCAACACACACACACACACACACACACACACACACACACACACATATATCTGGGTGCGTATAGCAAACACAATACAAAATAAAAATATATAACATTACAAAATTACAATCCCAGCAAGTATTAGACGATTAAGTAAAATGAGGAAAGAGGAAAACCCTGCTCTTAAGAAAAGGGCAAATCAAAACAAACCCACTTGCGAACAAATCGAGTAAGCCGCACGAACCATAAAAAGGAAACTAAAGGAAGAGTAAAGAACAACCCCCCCCCCCCACCCCATGCCCAGGGAAAGATGAGTGGAAGAAGAATGAAAAAAATTTTAGAAATGGGGTAAACAGAGGTGGGGGGGGGGCGCAAAATAAAGTTATTATCCATACGGTTGGAGTCCGGCAGTCATTTTAAGAGAGTCCAAGAATTGTTTTGCTTTTTCTGGCGACCGAAAGTTGTAAACGGATCCTCCATGGCTGAAGTGCAGTGTTGCTGGATAACACATGGAGTATTGAATATTTAGATCTCTCTGATGCTTCTTCACCTCAGCGAATGTCCTCTTCTTGCGGATCACAGCTGGAGCAAAGTCCTGAAACAACATTATACTGGAACCCTTGTGCATCATGGCTTGGGGATCATTCCCCAGGACTCTGGAGGCTTCCAGGAGCATTTGTTTTTCTTTGTAGCATTGGAGCCAGATTAGAACTGGGCGGGGGCGCTGGTCCGACCTGGGCCTGCGTATAGCAACCCGGCGGGCCCACTCCATCCGCACCCGGCCCGGTCCCGACTCCAACTTCAATAATTGTGGGAGCCATTGCCCCAGAAAGTCCATGAGCTAGCCTTCCTCTTCCCGTTCAGGAAGGCCCAGCAACTGAATATTTTTCCAACGGCCCCAATTATCGAAATCATCGATGCACTCCTCCAGGGTCCAGATTCACTGCTTGAGAGCCCGGACCTGACCCATGGATGACTTGGCAGCCATCTCTGAGGCTGCGGCCTGTTGCTCCGCCCCTCTGACGCGATGCTCAAGTTTTTCAATTTCTTGGTCATGCTTCTGCAGCATGACCGAGATTGAATCCCATCTGGACCGGGACTGCTCAATAAAAGCATCGATTTTCTCTTGAAATTTGGTGATCCTGGGGAACAGGGTTGCCTCAGCAGGTGGCCATGGACATCTCTGCTGCTCCCATCTCTGGTGGGAGTTGGGGAGAGGGGTCTCTGCCTGAGCTGTGGGAGTTTTTGCTCTTAGTCATTTTAAAAATAACATCAAACTATTCAAGTTTGATGTAAAATGACTGACTAAGCTGGGCAAAAACTATCTTAAATGATTAGAGCACTCCAGACTCAGACTTGCTGGGTTGTCGCCATCTTGAATTCCCCCCACCTGCCCAACTGTCTTAACTGATAAACCCCTTTTCCAGTCCAGTTCAGCTAGATTTGCTCTCATTCCTTTATAATTGCTTCTTGCCTAACATTGGGAGAATGTGAGAACTGCAGATGCTGGAGACCAGAGTTGAAAAGTGTGGTGCTGAAAAAGTGCAGCAGGCCAGGAAGGCCTGAAGAAGAGTTTATGCCCGAAACATCAATTCTCCTGCTCCTCGGATGCTGCCTGGCCTGCTGCGCTTTTCCAGCACCACACTCTTCAACTCTTGCCTAATATTCTCTTGTAATGTTCAAGGCACCTGCTATTCACCTAACACTAATGCCTGCCATTTAGGACTAACCTAAAGTTCAGATAGACCACTTCAAACTTGCACATCTTCCAGCACAGTTAGCCTTTCATCACAATGTGCTGTCTGCTGTTCCCTCAGTTGTTACAGGAACATCATTCAAACACAGTGTAACACAATCACTGTCATTTTGCCCTGTCCCCATTGCAGAACAAGTGGCATATAACAGAATGGAATAGAATCAATGGATGACATGGCTTCCTACATCAGCTGAACGTTATAGAGGAAACGGTTGCCTATATCAGGGGCCACTGAGACAAACCCTTCGGTTTTTGGTCTTGCTGAGAACATTGAGTAGCACAGTATGTTGCTACCTTATGTCCCTTCTCAACTACTAAAACCCCTCATTCTGCTATTTGGCATGATGTGCAAAGTGTAGATAGTGTGACCATGAATCATTTGCATCCAACCCCATTGCCTTCTCTCTCACTGGCAGAAGTCACATGACACTAGGTTATAAACCAACAGGTTTATTTGAAATCACAAGCTTTTGGAGCACTGCTCCTTTGTTTGGAGCGTTGCTCCTTTGTCTGGTGGAATTTTAATCTTGTTCACTAGACATGGTGCATACAGATGTAATAGCAGGTGCAAGCTAGGGAGTGGCGCTTCACTGGTTTTGTGGGCATAAGTTTATTTTCCATAAAAGATCATAAGGAATTGGAGCAGGAGTTGGCCATTCAGCCCAATGAGCTTGCTCTGTCATTCAATAAGGTTTGATGTGATTGTGCTCTTCCTGCCACTGTCTTGTCTATAATGCTTGATTCCTTTGTCAATCAAACATTTGCCTAACTCAGGCTTTAGCATATTCAAAATCTAGTCTTGATTGCTAGATGAGAAAGAAAATTCTAAAGTCTTGCACCTTCTGAGGGAAGAAATTCCTCCTCATCTCTGATGTCTGATGTAAAAGTCAAAAGTGAAGCCTTAACAAGTATATATTAGGACCAGTGTTGGAGAGAAGGGAGATAAAGTAAAACAATTTTGACAAGTGAAGCAAAACTTCTCCTTGGAGTAGAATGTGTTAAACCACTATTAAAAGCTTCTGTAACAGCTGCTGTGGTCTTACCACAAGCTAACACTTTAAGGAACAGCATGCCATTGTTACTTCGAGTAGTTTTTTTCATTCTACATTGTGCATTTTTTATTTGTATGGTTTATTTTTTCCAAAAACTTGTCAATCTTGTAATATTTC
The DNA here is from genome assembly GCF_020745735.1 of Hemiscyllium ocellatum. Classification (NCBI taxonomy): domain Eukaryota; kingdom Metazoa; phylum Chordata; class Chondrichthyes; order Orectolobiformes; family Hemiscylliidae; genus Hemiscyllium; species Hemiscyllium ocellatum. The sequence goes on from NC_083437.1 coordinate 26,975,878, forward strand.
ATTTGTCAAGTTTTATTGTGCAATCAGAAAAAAATCTCTAGCTGGCAGATCTATCTACAGTAAATATTACAACTTAACCATTTCAGTGCTTTGTAAATACTCATTTGTTTGGATGAATATCTTTTGAAGTAAAATGTATTGTATATTTTTGTAATTGGGGTCTTGAATTATACTGTTACTTCATAGAATGTGATTATATTTCATATAACAGTTAAATGAAATTGCATAAAAGTACAATATTGGAGATGCTAGAAATTTGGAATATAATGCTGGAAATATTCAAAAGGTCTGGCACCATCTGTGGAGAGAGAGAAACAAAAGTTAGCATTTCAAGTTGAATAGAACTATTATTCTGGAGAATCTGCTCCTTCAGGTAACTAGTGGGGTAGGCTCATAAGAGACAGAATTTATAGCAAAAGATCATAGTGTAATGCAACTGATATGATATATTAAACAAACCTAGATTGCTGTTAAGTCTTTGAAGTATTAGAATAGGTTGCAGGTATCAATTCATTAATATATAAATCCCAAAACTTCCAAGTCACATTCCCGAGATAGCTTGAGGTTTTATAAATAAAAAGGTGACATCTCAGCTCAGACAATGCATTAAAGGTATGAGGTTAAAGTCTTTCTGTATTCCAATCTTAGTCAGACTGGTTCTATTTCCAATGTAGGAACTTATAAAATGTCACATTGATTGACTGCCTGCAGATTGTGTGCATTTTGAACAAAATAGAATGTATCTGCAAATACAATTCTGCAAATGCAAATTTACCCCATAGATTTATGTGTGCGTGTGTGTATGTGTGTGTATGTGAGCAAGAGAGAGAGTGTGTTAGTGTATGCTTGGTAGAGTGTATGCATGAGTGTGATGGAGTGTGGGCCTGTGAGAGTGTGTCTGTATAGTGTAATGTAGTTTAGTCACCTGTAGTGTGACATGAACCCAAGGTCCCGGTTAAGTCCACCGTCATAGGTACCGAACTTGGCTATCAGCCTCTGCTCGGTCCCTCTGCGTTGTTGCCTCACCTGAGGTCCCCAAAAGAGGACGGTCACCCAAAGATCCAAGGCCGAATGTCCCTGACTGCTGAAGTATTCCCAATTGGGAGGGAACATCCCTGTCTGGCAATTGTTGCGTGATGACCATTCATCAGTTGTCATAGCATCTGCTTGGTCTTGCCAGTGTACCCTGGGATAGCCTTGCCCACAGCGTATAAGATAGATAATGTTGGCTGAGTCACCAGAGTACCTGCCACCTCTGAGAGAAGGGGAAAGCTACAGGACACTCCTGCACTACCTGCCTCCCTCTCCTACCTTTTCTGGAGCTCACCCGTCTTCCTGACAGTATCTTCAGTTTATCTCCCTCGCTGCAACTGCCATCCATCACACCCCCAACTCCTGTAAATTCCTCCTTGCCTCTAACTGCCACTACAACCGATCCATGTGATCCGATAGGATTCACAACCAAACACACTTCCTGTAGACATAATCATCAGTAACATGGGAACTCTCCCTAATCTCCCACCTCCAACAGAAAAAGCACATCAGTCTACTATAGGTCATCTTTGCACCTTCACAAACTACAGACCAGAAAATAGCACTATCTTACTGCGCTATAAAACACTGCTCCAGACTAGCTTAACACTTACGTTTTTATATTTTTTAAATTTAATCAATAACAACACATAATTTAAAAAACTCACTTTACTCACTATGTAGATTTACAAAAGAAAACCAGTAAGGTTACACTTTAAACAACCGCTGAGCTGCTCCCCTGCTGTGAACTTGCACACACTGGTTTCTTCAAGGTCAGCTGTGAATTTCACTGGTTGATGTCCAGAGATACTTGAAAACAGACAGCAAAGGCAACTGTGCAGATTACTGCTCTATCGGGCAGCAGTATTGGTTTCTTTCTCCTTTTGAATCATTGTCCATTGTCTGTCGTCTACCTTTTTAAAGTGCCGTTGTTTTGATTTTTTTTGCTCAAAGTTTCAAAACAATGCAATAGCTTATAAAAATTAATTACTGCTCCTGGAATTCGAGGAATTCAGCTCCAACACTTATAATACCTTAAAGAAGGATTGGCTTTTACAGCCCCAACTTTTTCTCGTCCTCCAGCTTGGATTACCCAGAATTTGTTTTCTTTCCCAATAAATTACTTATGTAGTTTAATCTTGTTGTAATGTAGGAAATAGAACAGCCAATTTTTGACACAGCAAGATCCCATAAATAGTAAAGTGAAAGATGACTGGATCACATGTTTTATGGTTGAGGGATAATATTGGTCTTGAAAATAGGAATAACTTTTGTTGGAGTGGATACAAAATTCAACTACTCTCATTGCAACATGGGTGGCAACGGAATTCTTCCAGCTATTTGTAACTCTACTTATGTATGCAGAATCAGGATCCATTCACATTCATACTTGACTTGGTCTGCTCAGTATGTACTATATGCAAGAATTAAAACTGTGCTTCTCCTTTCCATCAGCTTATCTGTCAACACTGCCCTTCAACTCTCAATTCTTTCAGCTAACCTTCTTCTGGAGTTGAATTGTTTGGATTTAATGATGGTGAATCAATACCTATATTCATCTCCCAGTCTCAACCTCTCAGCAGTAACTTTCAGAGTTTGGATTATTTGCAGAGAATGGCACCAGCTAGTTTCACATGTTTGAAAATTATGAGTGCATAGCCATGGTTTTCAATCTGCTGGGCAAAAAGAAATTTAAAAATGCAATTTTATTTTTGAGAAAAAGTGGAGGTGGGTGCAAAAGTGAGAGCAACTTCTGCTCAGAATGCTGGCTGGGTTTTCTTGTGTGTTCACGTTCTTCTCCACTCATATAATATTCATATACAGGTAAATTACCAAATTTCAAGGGCAAGAAGTTCTGATACCCTCTGGGACTTTCTGGGCCCCAACTTCTGGGCTTTTTGTTGAAAAAGCACTTGAATAGCACCTCACTCTGCACTCCCAGTCTTTGACCATCACCCCGCTCACCTCTAAAGATGTCAGAGACCAGACAAAATACAGAATGACCCTTTAATTATGCCTCCCTAGAGGTTTTTCTGAAGACTGTCCAGGAGAGAAAAAAAATGATTTTCCCATCGGATGGCAACAGCAGACCATCCTGACAGATGAATGTAGCCTGGACAGAGGTGGCTACAGAGATCAGAGCCTTTGTTCCAGTGCTGCAAGAAGACAAATGATCTGCTGTGCTACTTCAGGATATGGGCCACCGTATACTTAATTCTTCAAGTTCTTATGAGTATGAATTGGTATTGGTCAGTTCAGAGAACACTCATGCAGGAGCTTAGGATCATGCAGTTCCATCAGATGCCAAATGTAAAATTAACGTCTGCTGCTTTTGCAGCTACCATAATAAGTCTATTGGTGTCACAGTGGTACTTTCTCTCACCCAACTGCCAAGATTCATATTTAAAACACAAAAAAACTGCAACACCAAACAGTTCATGTACCATTAAGTCATTGACCTTTCATTACAACTAGAAGAATTTATACATCAGACAGTTTCTTGGTAAAAGTTTGTGTGGGACAATGACACAACTGCAAAAAGACGGCCTTTTAAGTTGAGCCCTCTTTTGAGTTTGACCAGGTTGGGTTTGCTGGTATTAGCCACTGCGGCTGTCATGTTTGGATGGCATACTGGCCCAGCCAGGCTTCATGCCAATATTATAAGTGTTTAACAAAGACAAAACAGACTGTGTATGAGACTGCTTATGAGATGATCAACATGGAGAGCTTCACCTCTAACATTGTAAGCATTTATGCAAAGAAGGAAAAAAGTGAGAACTCCAGATGCTGGAGATCAGAGTAGTGCTGGAAAAGCACAGCCAGTCAGGCAGCATCCAAGGAGCAGGAGAATCGACGTTTTGAACATAAGCTCGAAATGTTGATTTTCCTGCTCCTCAGATGCTGCCTGACTGTCTGTGCTTTTCCAGTACCACACTCTTCGGTTTATGCAAAGAAGCTTGGTTTTGAAGGAGCCACGTAAGCAAAGAAATTTGTACTCACCAAAGCTTGGAGGAAGACATCTACCCACCAGATACACTCTTCATATACAGAGTAGGGTTTGTGAACAAATTTCCCATTTTTGGCAAACAAGATTACACCGATCAATAAAATTCCAGTGGGCTGGGGTATCAGTGGTTATTTATGACATACTAATAAATGCAGAACAAGTTCTTAACCATGAAGATCTGGAAAGCCAATCAGCTTGAAGGTTCTGAGAACTTAATAACAAAATTTTAACCTGTTATTGGGAAACTGAATTTATGCCTCCTGCCAAGTCAAATTCCTCATCCAACCTTATCAAAATTCTAGGCGGGCGTGGAAGGTTCCACCCATGGACAACACACTTGTGATACCTGCTGGGTACAGTACAATCTGGTGAGGGTGAATCACAAATTCCAGCAAACCTGACATGATTGGCAAAGACCTTGGATAGAAATCTGTAGTCCGTATTCATCAGTGAAATGGGTTGTCACTCTTTAATTACTTCCCTCTTCCCCCTTTTGCTTATGGAAGTTGATAATGCCTTGCCCTGTAACTTTGGACATGTTGCGGATTGGAAGCACACTCTCGTACACCTCCAGTCGATCCTGGCCACAGAGATGAACGCAACTCAACCAATAAACCATAACCTCCAGGAGTTTTATTTTTCTAGAAGAACTCAAGGGCTTTAGTCAGCTCATCCACAATTAGTGATTTGACCAGACTTTCCCATATGCTGCCATCTAAGATCTCCATGATGGAAGACAGAATTAGATTGTGAAGCTGTGTTGTATGTGGACTTCAGCATAAAAGGATCTGTTGACCCTCAAAATGCCAGACTGCAGTTACTTTACGAAGTCAACTTCGTCCTTCAGGTTGTTGATCACAATGCTGTCTCTGTTACCATCTGGAAGAAGAAATGTGAACATGTCTCATCCTCCTCCATGGAGTGGATTTCTCCTAGAAGATGATCCTATAGGCCTCTGAGGATAAGAGCAAGGCATGTTAGCTTGGCATTTTTTTTGGAGATCATACTTTAAATAGACCCCCATGAACTTCAGTCAGAGCTGATTCTGCATGCTTTTCTGTATCATTTTCCTCCTGTTCCTCTTTTGTCCTGTGGAATCCCTTTTAGGATGAAGATCTTGGTGTTTATTTTGATTGCTTCTCATTGGAATCCTAGAGACTTAAAGAGAAGATTAACAGTTCTGCAAACTTTGAAATCCCTTTTGAGTTATTTAATGTTTCCTGGGGTCAGCAAACCCATTTTTGCTTTCTGCACCCCTTGGTACTTCTGTGGTCTGCCTGCAGGTTATAATCACCTAGTAGGAAGCAGTGATCAAAGAAGAACACCAGCTAATATCAGTACATCTAACTGTGAACATATGGGACACAAACAGGAAATCTACCCCAGAACAGTCAGACCCATCTGGTGTCGACCAGGTATATCCATGCTGCTCTCCATTTGAAGGGTTGCTGAACACATCATGCAACTTGTCATATTTTACCATTTCCATCTTAAGTTTGAGTCTGCCCTGACAGATCATACAGCCACATCAATTATGCAGTTAAAGTCACTGCCTAGATTGACTAGCCTGTATGCTGCAAACAGTGATGGGAATTGCTGAAGGATGTCCATTTATTGTTTTGAGCTGGACCAGATGTGTTAATACCCAGAGCAAAGCATTTTTGTACATGTGCCATGAGGAGGTGATCATCCATTTAATGGCAGAGATGATGGTATTCTTCCCTACAACAGAATACCCTGGCCAGAGAAATGGCCAATCAGACCATCTTCGTAACTACTATCTACAGAAGCTGAGATGTAATATTGCACAGTCTTGCAAAAACAGTAATCCAAAGTTGAAACATATCACTTGATGGCATTTTAATGAACGTACACAGATTTTAAAAAAAGACGGTTACATACTATTGCCATTTTCTCTTCTTCAGTTTCATTGCTTGGGTCTGCTCCTACATCCCCATAATGGATTATAAATTGTTCCACTAGTAATAGGTATGGAAACCACCTTGGTCTATCACATTAGAATTGTCCAGCCTGGATAGAATTGGTGAGTTCATGCATGAGGCAGAGTTTGTACTGTTCCCAATTGGAGAATTCCTCCATCTGTTCCCCTGTAAGGGCATTGCTGCCCCTGGCTCCCTGGAGCTGGTCTGCACTTGTCCTTTAGCTGTGTGATTGGTGTGCACTGGTCTCTACTATCTGGAATGTTCTGGGGCTCACATGTCTTCTCCTTTAGCTCCCTCAAATTTTGCTGTGACTTCTGAAGGTTCCACCTTACCATCCTTCTCGTGCATGTCAGAAGGGAATGATCTTTTGCCATTGGTTTAGGCCATGGTTTGGACCCATCATGGCCTTGCTTTTTCTTGGACTTATTCATCCACTCTGCTGTTTGTTCAGCTGCTGGTTCCTTCTCTATAGATTCAGTCTGCTGAGGAGTGGAAGGCTAGGGGTATAGTGTGGAATTTGGAGGTCTATTGTCTCATTATTTATTATCCTCTGTCCCTTCCCTGAATCCTTCTTTGATGCATTCTGCTTGATGGAGGGCTTGGTGAGTGTAGAGTTGTAGGACTTTGTTCACTTTCTTCTTCTTCACCTGAATGGTATTACGTACCCACTCTGGGGCATCATTGCTTATAGCCAACACCTTCCTGATCACAATCTGTCCCGTGATAGGTTACAAATCAATTAATGATGTCTAGAGACTTTTTCTTACCCTTCCTGATCAACTCAGCAAAGTGCCAGCAGCTTGTGTGTGCAGAATATCTTTGGAATCTGAACACCATTTGGGACAATTCATGATCCTTTTTAAAATGAGTTTAATTGCTACTTGATCAAAGTATTTTAAAGCTAGCAGACTGCAATTTTTTTTGTTTCTTCACAGACTTGTGAGTGTGTACTAGTTTTCTTTTATAGGGATAGTTAAGTTGCTTGCATTTTTGTTTGCTTAAACTTGTTTTCTGTACTAGTTATTTGTTGAGGGGATGATGGTGTAGTGATGTTGTCTCTGGAGTAGCAATCCAGAGGCCCAGGCCAATGCTTTGGGAGCCACGGATACAAATCCCACAATGGCAGATGGTGAAATTTGAATTCAGTAAAATCTGGAATTAAAAAGAAAGTTTGAGTAATGGCAACTACTATTGATTGCTATAAAAATTCATCTAGTTCACTAACGTCCTTCATGGGCAGCACGGTGGCTCAGTGGTTAGCACAGCTGCCTCACAGCGCCAGGAACCCGGATTCAATTCCTATCTCGGGCAACTGTTTGTGTGGAGTTTGCACATTCTCCATGTATCCAGTTTCCCCCCACAGTCCAAAGATGTGCACGTTAGGTGAATTGGCCATGCTAAATTGCCCATAGTGTTAGGTGCATTAGTCAGGAGTAAACATAGGGTAGGGGAATGGGTCTGGGTGGGTTACTCTTCAGAGGGTCAGTGTGGACTTATTGGGCTGAAGGGCCTATTTCCACACTGTAGGGAATCTAATCTAATCTACAAAGGAAGTCCCTAAAAATTTAGATTAAAGATTTCCCTGAATGAGATCTACTGGCCTACATTTAACTGTAGACCCTCAGCAATGTGGTTGGCTTTTATCTGGCCATTTGGATGTGCGATAAATACTAGTCTAGCCAGCACCACCCACATCCTGTGAATAGATTTTTAAAACGCTAAAGAAACCTGGTAGACTTGTTCTTAATACTGAGTCTGATCCAGTCGGGGCCCGAATAACTGGTGATTCACCAATCTGGTTTGAGTTCAAATTGTTGTGACCTGTGGAGGAGTGAGAACAGAAAAGGAAACAGTGCACTGTTCCAACCTCTGTGATAACAATGTGTCAACAAGTATGTTTACAAAATTATTTTACCCAGCTTTCCTTGGCTGCTGTCAACCATGCATCCTCTCCAGCTGAGAGTGTGTTAACAATGTTTCTCTATGGCTAGAGTTCTGCTCCTGCATCCTGTTTAGCTGGCTACATTAACTGCTGCAACCCAAACACTGACAATTCTGGCAAACTGTAACAAAAATAATATTCCACTGAATACAGGAAGTGAAACTAGAATCAATTAGCAGGATTCAAATTGACTTGATCAGGCTATCTTTAACCTTTTTTTCTAATCAACCTATTCGGAGGTGTAATTACACACTTCTAGAGCAGTTTGTGCTTGAAATTACATATCTTGGTTCAGAGGTAAGAATACTACCATTGTGCCACAACAGCCCACAGGCTATCTTTAACCCTCTCTGTTAAATTGACAGCAAACCCAAACAATTTAAACAAATGCCTAGACTAATTGTATCACTCCTAATCCTGCTCCAACTAAGAGCAGCTAACTGAATGATGACTAGGGATCAAATTTAGGAATTATTAGTTTAAGTAGCTTACTAGTATGATGAGCAATTTATTCATAAAATCAACTGGTAGCCAAAGGAGGATTGAAGAAACTTAGTTCTGTGCACATTGGTATAACAGGCCTGCAGTCATGCTTGATATGACACCAATTGAAGAATTGGAGTTGGTATGCAAAACAAATGTATTCTGGACTATATTCATTTAAATGAAGCAGGATATACCAAGGATATGGTCTTAACCCCTGGCAAAATAAGTTATTTATCCTTTTATTCAGAAATAAAATGGTCAGCATCCAATGTGATTGGATTATCAAGTCACTTGTGTTTCTCTTTATCATTTTCACTCTTCCTTTGATTCTGTCTCCATGCATTGTTACTCTTGTAAGTTAGGCATGAGCCAAAATAATAAATATCACAAATGCACAGAAAATGAAGTGCGTTTTCAGCATGCCTCATCACTGACTGATTTGTCAGACAATTTTAGCAACATTGAGGAAATACAATGTATCTTGATGCTTGTTGCTGTACAGATTCCCCCATTTAGTAAATGCAATTCTTGGCAGCATTACCTGAAATTCTACAATGATTTACAGTATGATGCTAATACTGGCAAAAGTGCTGCAAGTTTCTGACAAATTTTCTCTCCCTTTTTCACCAGAAGGTGTTGACTTCTTGCTGGATTGTAGTTCCAAATACAATACAGGACCTTTTCAGTTTTTTGCTAGGATTGTTTCAAAGTGGCTCAAAGCAAAATTACTTCCCATCGCTGGATAATTATAAATTTGTAACATCTAATTTTGAATCAGTTACAAAATTCCATAAATATTTTACACATTTTACATTTTATTTAATTCATTATTCTAATGTCTGATTTGGAGATGCTGGTGTTGGACTGGGGTGTACAAAGTTAATCTGGTGTTATGTGATTTTTAACTTTGTTCAACAGGTTTAATTGGAAGCACACTAGCTTTCGGAGAGCCACTCCTTCTTCAGGTGGTTGTGGAGGACATAATTGCAAGACACAGACTTTATAGCAAAAGTTTACAGTGGTGTAACTGAAATTATACATTGAAAAATACCTTGATTGTTTGTTGAGTCTTTCATCTGTTCAAATACCATGATAGTTTCACTTCTTTCATGTGTAAATCTAAAACTTTTTGCATTCTCAGGTTAACTGTAACAACTGGTGTTAGCTAGACAATATGTTGAAGGTGTTAGCCCCCGTGTTCTCTATCTGTGCCATAATGTTTAGACTGATCATAATCTAAGAAGTGAGATAACAGAATCTTACATGAATTCATAATACTGTAAACTTTTGCTACAAATTCTGTGTTTTGCAATTGTGTCCTCCACAACCACCTAATAAAGGAGTGGCGCTCCGAAAGCAATGTACTTCCAATTAAACCTGTTGGACTATAGTCTGGTGTTGTATGATCTTTAACTTTCTAATGTCTGGATTATTTGGATGTAAGAAAAGCAAAAATCAGATAGTAATTTAGAGGGTGGTTTGAAAACCTGGGATAGAGATTTCCCTCTGAGTTGGTGAGAATGATGCCAAGTGAGATAAATTAATCAGGCAAGAATCCAAAAACCAGATTTTTGACATCAAGGAAAACTCGCCCAATTAAGTCCTCCTGTAGACTTAGGTGGCATGTACAGATCTTGCCATTGGATGATGCGATGTTTGTTTATTTCCACTCAATTACATCCCATTATTAGCCAAATTTCCATACCAGCATTACACTTTCAATTTTCATCTGCACAACTGAGAAACTTAATAGTGTAAAAACTCAACTGATAAATCCAAGCAGGTACCTGATGACTTGTCTCATCTGAATGCATTGTACCTCAATGTATGGCTTGATGGCCATCTAGCTTGTCTTCACGTGGTGCTACTTCTTCTAATTGGTCATTGGACATTTTCATTCTGGATCCTTCATCCACACAACCTGACATTGGCAAAGCACCAGCATCATAACATCATGCTTGCTCAAAGCTTACTTCAGCCACTATTTTAGACTCTCATCATGTACTTTGGACCTGAGGGTGAGCCAGTCATCTTCTGTTTTATCTTGCAGTTTAGGATATAGGGTTTTGACCATTATTTTAGTCACAGGAAGCCTTTATGTCTCAGTCTGCTTTTATTGCACAGGTCTTTAGCACTGATTTAGAGGCAGCTATAATCTGTGGTAAAGCTTGCTTTTTAGCACAGAAGGAGAGACAAACAGCTTGTGGCAGTGGGGAACTCAAGAGTAAATAGTTAGAGAGGAGGTGGACATTTTGCAGTACAGCAAGTTGCCATGTCAATGTCAGGGCTGCAGTATCTGGTAGCAGCTTATTCGGCAAACAATTGCATGTGCTTGAAGAAAATGGCAATGTGTGAAAGTCAATGAGGATGAGCATTTAACGGATGAGAGGGACACTAGTCAATAACGGGCTACTGCTCAGTCAGTCAAGGGGCTGGTCCAATTACAGTTCAGGGTTTTAGACAAAGAGAGTCAGGTGCATTGTTCTACATGAGTGCAGGATCCATGCTCTTCCACTCTGGGATTGAACTACAGTCAGTCTTTGACATCATGCCAGCAGTCTTGAGATTACAGACAGGTCGGTTGGAATGCTGTTAAAAGAACAGCCTAAGTTTGGGCGATGGTGAGTCAAGAGGGTTTGGTTGCAAATAGACAAGGAGGTTTATCAAATGGATGTCCATGGTGTCCTCAGGAAAGCGGGCAGGTCAATTCTAGTGATTGTTTTGGTCTCTGGTGGAATAGTGACAATAATAGGGGACAATTGCTGACAGTATAGTTAATTGTAAGGGATTGGCAGCTCTCAGAGATGGTTTGTGCAGATCTTAGAGCCTACTCTATATGTAGAGGGTGTAGGAACAGTAAGGGAATAGGAACCTCCAGATTTATGGGCTCTGGGAGTAAAACAAGCACATCAACAGCAATACAAAAGGAGCTCAAATAAAAAACCGGGGTGGGTGGCTGAAGGGTTATGAGTGCCATTATGAAAGGAAGAATGGCAGTAGATTCATAAGTCATAGGCAGAGCTTGCAAGTCACTTGTGTGAACACAAAGCTGGAACTTTGTCATATCAGAGTGAAAATCAAATGCACAATGAATTTACAAAATGGCTGCATCCTCTTGGTAAATGGGAGCAGCAAGTTACTCTTTCATCTACAATATTTGCAACAATCGTTTTGAGGTCCTGTAAGGGGCAATTACAGTAATCATGCCTTCACTGATGAAGCAATGCCATCCAGGTGCCTACAAATCTTACTTCACCTAAAGGTTAATTAATGTCATAGAATGCAAATAGCAAATTATGGACTTCTTTAGTGTTACATTGTGCCATTAAATGCCTCCTTGTAGTTTAAGCACAAGAAGTCTATTACAATGAGGAACTTGAAAGCAGAACCTGATGTTCCTGTTTTGCCAGAAAATCAATAGCATGTATAGAGGGACAATGTAGATATCATATCTTTATATGGGCTGTGATGTGGAAAGGAGGTTTCGTGGGGAAGTGTCTCATGCTGGCTTACTGGGAGAAGCCTACTCCCAATGGAGCGAAGACAAATTAACAATCCACTGTGTATGGGGCAAGGCCACAAATCTCCGAGTTCCTTATCAAGACATGATGGGCGCGGCTTCCTCAGGAATCTGCATGCCACACTCCGTGATGCATAACATAAATTCAAGAAATAAAATGTTGGTATAAGCAAACTAACCACAAACTGCTAAATTATTTTAAAAACCCAACAAGTTCATTAAAAGTTCTTTAGGGAAGCGAATCTACCATTCTTTCCTGATCTGACTGTGTTTGTGACTGCGGTCCCACATCAACAAATGCTAAATTACCAAATGAACAACTCGGTTGTATCAGAAAACTCAAAAATGGTTGGTGTTTGCATCTCCAGAACTAACATGTAGAAAGCTGCGGTGTGATATCCTGGCAGAGGTGCTAGTTTTGTTTTCTGTTTCTGTTCCTGCCAGAGTGTAGGATTCTATGGTCAGCTGTTCATTTTGCTTTTGCCAGCACGCAATTGCACTTCTAGAGGCCCACCCATGAGTTTGCATGAAAAAGGAGGCAAATTGTTTTGTCTTGTTTTTTTATGTTCCACATTAGTCCCCCCTCCCTATTTTTCATTTAAAAATATCAACAAATCCATTTGTTCCTTTCTCTGTCACATGTTTATCTAGTTTCTTATTAATCTATGACATCTACCCAGTCCATAAAAGTGTAGTAAATTCCACATTCGAATCACTCTCTGTGTAAAGGAGTTAAGAAATTTACTTCATTTTTTGATTTTGGGATTAAGTTGTCAGTTTACCATCACTGCTGATATTTCTTATTTAATGAATTTCTAAGTCATAGCTGTAGCTCTAGAATATGAGGGCACAGTTTATAAGGGAACTAAATGAATTTATTCAAAGTCTTGTGAATCTTTGGAATTCTTGATCCAGAGGTTTGTAGATATGCCATCATTTAATATATTTAAGGTTGCAATAGATTTTTGATCTCTCAGGGAATCAATGGATAAGAATCAATTATATAAATGATGAAAAGCAGTGGACTCAGCACTGATTGTTGTGGCATACCACTGGTCACAGGGCTCCAGTTTGAAAAGCAACCACCACCATACCCTCTGTCTTCTACCTTCAAGCCAGATCTGTATCCCAGATGACAACAAAATTGGAGATGTAGTGGACAGCAAGGAAGATTACATCAGATTACAATAGAATCTTGATCAGATGGGCCAATGGGCTATGGAATGGCAGATGGAGTTTAATTTAGATAAATGCGAGCTGCTGCATTTTGGCAAATCTTAGCAGGACTTAGACACTTAATGGAAAGGTCCTGGGGTGTGTTGCTGAAAAAAGATTCCTTGGTGTGCAGGTTCATAGTTCCTTGGAAGTAAAGTTGCAAGTAAATATGATTGTGAAAAAGGCGTTTGATATGCTTTCCTTTATTGATCAGAGCGTTGAGTATAGGAATTGGGAGGTCATGTTGCGGCTGTACAGGACATTGGTTAGGCCGTTTTTGGAATATTGTGTGCAATTCTGGTCTCCTTCATATTGGAAGGATGTTGTGAGACTTGAAAAGGTTCAGAAAAGATTTACAAAGATGTTGCCAGGGTTGGAGTATTTGAGCTATAGGGAGAGGTTGAATAGGCTAGGGCTGCTTTCCCTGGAGCGTCAGAGGCTGAGGGGTGACCTTATTGAGGTTTATAAAATCACGAGGGGCATGGATAGGATAAATAGACAAGATATTTTCCCTGGGGTAGGGGAGTCCAGAACTAGAGGGCGTAGGTTTAAGGTGAGAAGAGAAAAATTTAAAGGGGCAACTTTTTCACACAGAGGGTAGTGCATATATGGAATGAGTTGCCAGAGGAAGTGGTGGGGGCTAGTACAATTACAACATTTAAAAGGCATCTGCATGGGTATATTAATAGGAAGGGTTGAGAGGAATAGGGACTAAGTGCTGGCAAATGGGACTAGATTAGGTTGGGTTATCTGGTCAGCATGGACAAGTTGGTCCGAAGGGTCTTTTTCTGTGCTGTACTTCTCTATGATTCTATGTCAAGTGATTGAGAAAGTGTCATTGAAGCCCATGATCAGCTATGAAAATATTGAATGGTGGAAGATGCCTGATGGGCCATATTATTTTCTCCAGAATCTATTATGTTCTTATGACAAGAAAACGTGTAACCTCTGACTTAATGGCTTTCACATGTACAAGACCACTGTCAAAAATATTTAGAAGTGGTGGTTTTCATTCTTTGTTCATTTGAACAGGAATATTTATTTACAAGGAGATGCATTTATAACATATTAAACATGTCCAATTGACAGAGATAAAAACAATTAGGGTCTCACCAGTTGGGTAAATGGGTGAATAAACTTGGGATGTGACAATGTGCTTTTAACATTCACAAGGAATGTTTGATTTTTAATCTATTGAACTCAGTGTGAATAATATTAGTGTCATCATGTTTTGGGATTTAGTTTCCCAGATGATTGAGGGAAAAAGTTAGACTGGGCACCTGCTTCAGATCACCATTCAAGGTGGTCACTATTCAAGCCATCCTTTATTGTCCATCGCTAATCGCCCTTGAAAAGTGTTCCATCACACTCCTGACTTGTCCTTTGTAGACGGTAGACAATTACTGGGGACATAGGAGATAAGTTACCTGCCCAGTCTCTGACTTGTTCTTCTAGCCACAGTATTCATATGACTGGTCTAGTTCAGTCTCTGATCAATAGTAACCCAGGATGTTGATAATAGAGGGTTCAACTATGATAATGGCATTGACTGTGAAACAGAGTGAGACATTCTCATTTGTAGAAGATAATATTTTGCCTGGCACTTGTGTTTTTGAAGTTTTGCTGCATATGGACACAGACTATACTCACTCTTCGTTATCATGGATTCGCTATCCACACACTTTAAAGGACAGCCCCAGACCCAATTTCTTTTTTTTTTGGCCTGTTGACTTGTCCATGCTGATCATGTGGTCCTTCACAATAGATAGGAGGTTTAGCGGTAGCCACATTTTTTGTTATCTATGTCCATGCCTCCATCCTCCACTGATAATGAGAATTTGATGTACTTCAGCATCTGAGGATTTACAATGAATGTTGTGTGAAGATGCCAATTGCAAATAAGGTTGAATTCGTCTGTGATTTCTCCAGATGATATAAATAGCTTGATGACATTCACTATTCAGACTCAGAAATGAAGAATTACAGATCAGGCAAGTTCCACTGATATTTGTGAAATTGTATTTCAAAGGTGACTTGGACAGACTAGCTGAGTGGGCAAATACTTAGCAAATGCAATTTAATATGATGGATATGAGGTTAACCACTTTGGTCACAAAAAACGAAGGAAGATTATCTGAATGAAGGCAGTTTAGGAAAAGATGAGGTACAAGGCGACCCGTGTGTCTTGGCATGCAAGTGCAGCAAAGCGACTTGGCATGCAAATGCAGCAAGCAGTGAGGAAAGCTAATGGCATGCTGACTTTCATAGCAAGAGATTGAGTATCAGAGTAACAAAGTCTTGGTGCTGTTGTGCAGAGCCTTCGTGAGGCCACACCTTCAGCATTGTGTGCAGTTTTGGTCTCCTGGCCTGAGGAAGGTCATTCTTGCCATTGAGAGAGCAATGTTTCATCAGACTGATTCCTGGGATAGCAGGACTGACATATGAGGAAAGATTGGATCGATTGGGCTTGTACTTGTTGGAATTGAGAAGAATGAGGGGGCATCTCATAGAAACATATAAAATCCTGATGGGACTGGACAGGCTAGATGCGGGAAGAATGTTCCTGATGTTGGGAAGTCCAGAACTAGGGGTCACAGTCTAAGAATAAGGGGTAAGCCATTCAAGAAACGAGTAATTTGCATCAGGTTTTACTGTGGAGAAAGATATGGAAGCTAGAGAATTTGGGGAAATAAATAGTGCCATCTTGAAAAATGTCCATATTACAGAGGAGGCAGTGCTGGACAACGTAAAATTCATAAAGATGGATAAATTCCCCTGGAAGCTGAACAGGTATACCCTAGAATTTTGTGGGAAACTTGGGAGTGCAGGTGCATAGCTCCTTGAAAATGGAGGTATGCAGGTAGATAGGACAGTGATGAAGGCGTTTGGTATGCTTTTTTTTATTTGTCAAAGTATTGAGCACAGGAGTTGGGAGGTCATGTTGCAGCTGTACAAGACATTGGTTAGGCCACTTTTTGAATATTGCGTGCAATTCGGGTCACCTTCCTATCAAAAGGATATTGTGAAACTTGAAAGGCTCAGAAAAGATTTACAAGGATGTTGCCAGAGTTAGAAGAGTTGAGCTATAGGGAGAGGTTGAATAGGCTGGAGCGTCGGAGTTTGAGGGGTGACCCTATAGAGGTTTATAAAATCATGAGGGGCATGGATAGGATAAATACACTTAAAGTCTCTTCACTGGGGTGGGGAAGTCCAGAACTAGAGGGCATAGGTTTAGGGTGTGAGGGAAAAGATATAAAAGAGACTTAAGGGGCAACTTTTTCACGCAGAGGGTGGTACATGTGTGGAATTTGTTGCTACAGGAAGTGATGGGGGCTAGTATGATTGGAACATTTAATAGGCATCTGGATGGGTATATGAATAGCAAAGGTTTGGAGGGATATGGGCTGGGTGCTGGCAAGTGGGACTAGATTGGGTTGGGATATCTGGTCAGTATAGACGAGTTGGACCAAAGGGACTGTTTCCATGCTGTACATCTCTATGATTCTAGGGACTTAAATTCCTGGCCCCTTGCTGAGATATTTGTATCATCAATAGCTGCAGGTGAGGTGGCTGTAGAGTGGTGGTTAGCTAACATGGCACCACTATTTAAGAAAAGTGGTAAGGAAAAGCCAGGGAACTATATACCGGTGAGCCTGACATCATTAGTGGGCAAGTTGTTCGAGGGCATCCTGAGGATTTACATATATTTGGAAAGGCAAGGACTGATTAGGGATAGTCAACATGACTTTGTGCGTGGAAAATCGTGTCTCACTAACCTGATTGAGGTTTTTGAAGAAGTAACCAAGAGGATTGATGAAGGCAGAGTGGTGGATGTGTTCTATGTGGACTTCAGTAAAGCATTCGACAAGGTTTCACATGGTAGGCTGGTTAGCAAGGTTAGATCACATGGAACACAGGGAGAAGTAACCATACAGAACTGGTTGAAAGGTAGGAGACAAAAGGTAGTGGTGGAGGGTTGCTTTTCAGACTGGAGGCCTATGACTAGCAAAGTTGCTTAAGGATTCGTGCTAGGTCCACTGCTTTTTGTCATTTATAAAAATGATTTGCATATAAACACATGGTTAGTAAGTTTGCAGATGGCACCAAAATTGGTGGTGCAGTGGACAATCAATAAGGTTACCTCAGGTTATAATGGGACCTTAAGATGGGCTGGTGGGCCGAGGAGTGGCAGATGGAGTTTAATTTAGATAAATGTGAGGTGCTACATTTTGGAAACACAAATCAGAGTGGGACTTATATACTTAATGATATAAGTGGGAAGTGTTGCTGAACAAAGAGACCTTGGAGTGCAGTTCATAATTCCTTGAAAGTAGAGTTACAGGTAGACAGGATAGTGAAGAAGGCATTTCATATGCTTTCCTTTATAGGTCAATGCATTGAATATAGGAGTTGGGAAGTCATGTTGTGGCTGTACAGAACATTGGTTAGGCCACTTGTGGAATATTGCATGCAATTCTGGCCTCCCTGCTATAGGAAGGATTTTGTGAAACTTGAAAGGGTTCAGAAAAGACTTACAAGGATGTTGCCAGGGTTGGAGAGTTTGAGCTATAGGGAGAGGTTGAATAGGCTGGGCCTATTTTCCCTGGAGTGTCATCGAGGCTGAGGGGTGACCCTTATAGAGGTTTATAAAATCATGAGGGGCATGGATAGGATAAATAGACAGGGTCTTTGCCCTGGGGTGCGGAAGTCCATAACTGGAAGGCATGGGTTTAGGGTAAGAGGTGAAAAATATAAAAGGGACCTAAGGGGCAACCTCTTCACGGAGAGGGTGGTGAGTGTATGGAATGAGCTGCCAGAGGAAGTGGTGGAGGCTGGTACAATTGCAACATTTAAAAGGCATCTGGATGGGTATATGAATAGGAAGGGTTTAGAGGGAAATGGGCCAATTGCTGACAAATGGGACTAGATTAATTTAGATGGCATGGATGAATTGGATCAAAGGGTCTGTTTCCATGCTGTACAGCTCTATCACTCTTATGACTGAGATTAGGAAGAATTTCTTCACTTGGAGAGTTGTGAATCTGTGGAAGTTTCTCCCACATGCAGCTGTTGGGGCCAGTACATTAGTTACATTCAAGAGGGAGTTGGACATGGCCCTTAGGAGCAAAAGAGATCAAAGGGTATGGAGAGGAAACAGAAATGGGATATTGAAATTGCATGATCTGCATGATCGCATTGAATGTTGGTGTAGGCTCGAAGGGCCAAATGGCCTACTCCTGCATTTATTTTCTAGTTTCTAAGTTCTGAATCTGCAAGGCAAGATTTTCGGTGGATGACAATTTCATCTGAATCAAGTCTACGTCCCATAATTAAGATCAGCATTCTACTAAAGCATAGAGGGAATGCTGCACTATTGGAGATATCATCCTTTAATAAATTTAATCTAGGCCCCATTTTGTCATTATAACAACACACAGAAACATTAAGAATCATATGCAACTAAAAGTGAGGAGTATTACTTACAAGCAGTTACTGGTCTTTCATCTGATTTCTGTCTGAGACATATTTCTGCATGTGAAATGATTGATTCATTTACAGATACAATAAAAGAAAATGTAGTTAATTGTGTCAAAAGAAATGTAGGATATGTCTCTGCCATGATAAGGCACTTTGTAAATGTCTTCCAAATTAAAATGTAAAATTTTAGAAAGAGCTTACCCAACAATGAACTGTTCTGAAACACCTCCTGGTGGTGGGTTCATGAGCAGCATCCACAGATGTTTGAAAATAGATTATCTGCCAGTTCAGTTGATTGATGAATGGTTCAAGGCATTTTGGAGGAGAAACGAGGTAAGGATCTGAAAAGTAAATGTGTAATCCTGCTGCTTTGCTTGTCATGACATGATCCATTAATATCAGTAAGGAATCCCGTTGTATTCCACTGTAGGCAGCCTGATGAAGCCACTGACATTGTAGGCTGGAGCAGAAATCATGGTAGCTCCCCAGTATCAATCTCCTGGCAGTAGGGAAACATTGCCTGATTAACTTGGTGCAAGGAGGGATTTTCACAGGATTCCTGGCTGCCAGTGGCAAGATATCATTGGGTTTGCTAATGAGCCCACTGAGGCCTATTGCCCAGAAGCCAAAGTAATTTAATGATGACTCGGGGATTAAAAGGATTCCACATGGGTCTTTCTTCAGGAATGAGGAAAGTGTGTCCATCAGGCTAAGATAAAAGGTAGGGAGGGGGGTGTTGGAAATGCAATAGGTGGAAGGAGGTCAAGGTGAGGGTGATAGGCGGGAGTGGGAGTGGGGAGGTCAGGAAGGCGGTGCTGAGTTTGAGGGATTTGACTGAGACAAAGTGGGGGGAGGAGAAATGAGGAAACTGGAGAAATCGGAGTTCATCCCTTGTGGTTGGAGGGTTCCTAGGCGGAAGATGAGGTGCTCTTCCTCCAGCCGTTGTGTTGCTATGGTCTGGCGATGGAGGAGTCCAAGGACCTGTATGTCCTTGGTGGAGTGGGAGGGGGAGTTGAAATGTTGAGCCAAAGAGTGGTTGGGTTGGTTGGTCCGGGTGTCCCAGAGGTGTTCTCTGAAACGTTCTGCAAGTAGGCGGCCAGTCTCCCCAATATAGAGGAGGCCACATGCAGTAAATGATGTGTGTGGAGGTGCAGGTGAATTTGTGGTAGATATGGAAGGATCCCTTGGGGCCTTGGAGGGAAGTAAGGGGGGAGGTGTGGGCGCAAGTTTTGCATTTCTTGCAGTTGCAGGGGAAGGTGCCGGGAGTGGAGGTTGAGTTGGTGGGGGTGTGGACCTGACGAGAGTGTCACGGAGGGAGTGGTCTTTTCGGAACGCTGATAGGGGAGGGAAATATATCTCTGGTGGTGGGGTCCGTTTGAAAGTGGTGGAAATGACGATGGATGATACGATGTATATGGAGGTTGGTGGGGTGGTAGGTGAGGACCAGTGGTGTTCTGTCCTGGTGGCGATTGGAGGGGCGGGGCTCGAGGGTGGAGGAGCGGGAAGTGGAGGAGATGCGGTGGAGGGCATCGTCGATAACGTCTGGGAAGAAATTGCGGTCTTTAAAGAAGGAGGCCATCTGGGTTGTACGGTATTGGAACTGGTCCTCCTGGGAGCAGATGTGGCGGAGACGAAGGAATTGGGAATATCCGCCTAGGAACCCTCCAACCACAAGGGATGAACTCAGATTTCTCCAGTTTCCTCATTCCCCTCTCCCCACCTTGTCTCAGTGAAATCCCTCGAACTCAGCACCGCCTTCCTAACCTGCAATCTTCTTCCTGACCTCTTCGCTCCCACCCCCACCCCCACTCCGGCCTATCACCCTCACCTTGACCTTCTTCCACCTATTGCATTTCCAACACCCCTCCCCCCAAGTCCCTCCTCCCTACCTTTTATCTTAGCCTGCTTGGCACACTCTCCTCATTCCTGAAGAAGGGCTCATGCCCGAAACGTCGATTCTCCTGCTCCTTAGATGCTGCCTGACCTGCTTCGCTTTTCCAGCAACACGTTTTCAGCTCAGATCTCCAGCATCTGCAGTCCTCACTTTCTCCTCCACATGGGTCTTCCATACTATCCGAAGTCTGTCCAGCAAAACCTGTCTGTTTTGCCAGCAGTCTCCCAGGGGAGTCCTGTGTAGTCATAGGGTCGGTTCCTGATCAAGAGACCTAGTACTAGGGAGAGAGATTGCTGCTGCAAGCTAAAAATTCCATATGCATCCCTCTCCCACATTTTCCATTCTGCCTTTACTCACCTGCAACTGAAGGTACTTCCATGATCCTAGGCCATGGTTGATTGCAGTGAGGCCAGAAGCAATTATTCCCACTGGCACTTGGCACCAGCGGTGTGCGGATCTGCTAGTCTCCAGTTAATGACTCTTGGTAGGTGAGACCTCCCCCACTGGAGACCTCAATCACAGGGAGAGCAATCAGGTGGTCTGTTAAGTTTCTGAAGGGTACTCCCATTGGGTCTCCCTCACAGATCGAATGGGTCTTCTCCACTGATTCTGTGACCAGTGGTGAGACTCCTCCAGCCAAACCAAGCTCAGCTCAGCAAAGCTAGAATGTCTATTTTTACTCTCACTTGTATACTTTACATTTATTTATACTGGAAATATGAACTTCTATAATTTATGCTTTTTTATGTTTAAGGTATTTGTAAACTTTAAAGCCAAAATCTATACTAGTTCCCATTTATTCCCCATCTCTTTTGAAGTTGCTGCTGCTTGGTGGGATTACTTTGGCAAACCTTAGGAGCCCCCAATGAAGATTAGAAAGGACAAGGGTGAAAATGAATCATAATTTGTTTGAAACAAACACAGAAAATGCTGGAGGATCTGAACGGAACTGACAGCACACTGGTGGAGAGAGAAACAGTTAACGTTTTAAGTTTGATCTGACTCTTTTTAAATCTGTAAAGAAGAGTCTCTGTTACTGTCTCCACAGATGTTGCGAGACCTGCTGACTTTATCCAGCAGTTTCTGTTTTTGCTTCAGATTTCCAACATTCACAACATTTTATTTCTGTTTAAGTGATTCGTTTGTTACTGAAAACAGATGGTGGAGTTTTGGGAAAGTTTTTGTTCACTTGTGAGACATAGGCATCGCTGACTGGCCAGCATTTATTGCTCATCCTTTGTTGTCCTTGAGAAGGTGGTGGTGAGATACTTTTTTGAACCGTTGAATTTATGTGCTGTCAGTGGACCCACAAAGGGAGAGAATTTCAGGATTTTGACCCAGTGACAGTGAAAGAACAGCAATATATTTCCAAGTCAGGATGGTGAGTGGCTTGAAGGGGAACTTGCAGGTAGTAGTGTTCCCATTACCTGCTGTCCTTGTCCTCCTCAATGGAAGCAGTCGTGGTTGGAAGGTGCTATCGAAGCATCTTTGAAGAATTTCTGTAGTGCATCTTGTAGATAGTGCATACTGCTGCTTTTGAGTGTTGATGGTGGAGGGAATGGATGTGGTGTCAGTTAAGCAGGTTGCTTTGTCCTGGATGGTAGCAAACTTCTTGAGTGTTTTTGGAGCTGCATTTATTCAGGCAAGTGGGGAGTATGCATCACATTGCTGACTTGTGCCTTGTAGATGACAGATTTTGGGAGTCAAGAGGTGAGTTACTTTCCACTGTGTTCCTTTCCTCTGACCTGTGCTTGTAGCCACTGTGTTTATGTAGAATGGAGCTTAAGAGGACTAACAATTATAAATTCAGTATTGTGGTCTAAGATCGGAGGCAGAATGTCATGGTTTCTAGACCCTTTCAGTACTTGAGCACCGAATGTAGAAGACTTTCAACTTAGTATTGATTTCCTCTGTTTGCCAGTTCTGGAGGTCAGACAAAATCTCATGATATTATTTAAAGAGAACTTGGGAGTTAATTGGTGCCCTGACCAGCATTTATTCCTGAACCAATACAACTAAAACAAATTTGGAGTTGTATTATTTATTTCATTGTTTATGAGAATTCATGCACAATTGAGACTGAATTTGTCTTACGTCATTATTTAATTGGCTAAGAAGCACTTGAGACCTTCTCAAAACAAGGCAGAAAAATACAAAAAAAAAGTTTTCCTCTGTCAGACAGTCTGATGACTATGGATTTTAGAACTAATTTCCAAAGCTATATTTTAAAAACCAGAGTTTCATTTGGTAATACAGCTTTTTGGAACTGTGAGAAAAGTGTTTTTGATTTGTTACTTGCAAGGCACTTTGAAGTTCTTTGATGTGTGTTTTTGGTTTGAATAAGATTATTCTGAATTCTGAGAGGTTGCACTAATTTCACTTCATCGTGCAATGCTTCCTGGTATTTGCAGCAAATTTGGTTTTGTTGCTGTAATTAGTTGAGGATGATTAACTTACAAATGAAGAATTCGAAAAAGCTGCAACAATTACCAGGAATTAAGGACAGCAACAAGGAACTTAAAACATAGCACATATATTCTATATCGAGTTATATACAGTATTCTTAAAGTAGGCTTTTGGCAAAATGTTTTGTATAGAAATATTTTATTACATTTTGTTTATGGTCACAAAATATGGGACAAAACATTTACAACAAAATTAGCAACTTTTTTTTATGTATGAAGACTGTTTTGTTACAGAATCCTCACAGACCAGGCAACAAAAACTAAAATCTGCTGTCTAACTTTTATGTGGTTCCTTATCATAATCTCTGGAATTCACTAGAGCATGTGACAAAAATAATTATTTGAAGTGCTGTTACTGTTGTCATATAGACAAAATGACTGACAATTATGTACAGCAGGACCCACGATTGCAAATGATGTTAGTAGCAAGATAATGTATTTTATTGTGCCTGTGTTGATATCGGGTAAAATGTAAATCTGGACATTGGCAGAAATTGTGTTGTTAGTGAACTGTAAAAGATCTTTGCATGAAATTAAGCTGAAGTTGGATTTGATGGCTCAGCTTAAAGGTAACATCTCTGACTAAGTGGTACTCCTTCGTTATTATACTGCAATGAAAATAAATAAACTAGCAGCTGTATTATCATTCCATTGTGATGGTATTGCGCTCAATTATTATATCCTTTCTTCCCTCATTGACATCAGTTAACTTAATATTGCTAATACTCCCTGACCCTAACCACTTGCAAACCTGTAACATCCCTTCCATAACTCTTTTGTTCTTCGGAATCTAGATTTTTGTGCACCCCTCCCCCTCCCCCTTTTCTGTTGCTTGTGCTTTAGATCTCTAGGCTCCATGCTCTGGAATTCCATTTCAAGACCTTTCCAGCTTTCCACCTCTCTATTGTTCCTTAAGGCCTACTTTAATATCCATCTCACTTGATTTAGTTGGGAGCCCATTTTTGTCTGTGCCTCTTTGAAGTTCCTTGGGATGCTTTTTTGGATTGAATCTGCTATTAAAATACAAAAGGTCATTGTTACTACAGATCAAGGATTCAACTTAAGATTTATGTAGCTATTATGGCTGAAATATCACAAGGTTATAGTTCCACTCATTGAACTATGAAGGAGCTATTTTATTTAAACTCCCAGAGTAGTTTAATCAAAGCCAAAAGTAGATATGCTATAGGCATTTTGTTCAAACCTATATTTAGGTTTAAAGATTTAAAAAGATGCCATCAAATTTTCAAATAGCTGCTGCAATGTTGTTATTTGTCATATATTAATAAACGACTCATGCTATGGATACACGAGAAAGGAGAGGCACTGAGCAATAAAATAACTGGTAAAGAACAGCTAATCTTACTCAGGCGTGACTGCAGTATTTGAGATACCCAGTCAGTCATCAAAATTAGGCTGCCTAGAGACATTACAAGACATTACTGCCTCTCTTGTCTGCCAGTTGTACAGCTGTCTGCCTGTTGACACTCATCTCCTACATAATCCCACCATCTCATGTCTTCCACGGTGTTTTCTCAGCTCGGACGTATTTGATTACTTTGTAAGGAAATTAGTCATTATCTTAACAACAGACAGGCCAGGCCCATCACAACTATCCAGTCACAAGTTGCTCATGTTTATAGCTGCTCCTTATTAGCTACTGTTATACCACACTAAGGCCTATCTAGTGGTACAGGCTCCCAATACACAGGATACACAGTTTGGTGCACCTGAATGTAAGCTTGTGAGGTTCAAGAAGAATGTGGCAAGAAATAGCCAGACTTTCTGATGTTTTCATTTGAGTCTTCAGAATTTGATAATTTCTAGACTAAACTAGCTCTAAGTTCTTGGCTATTTCTGTATTTCATATTGTTTGTTTTTAGCAGTGGTTTCAGTCAAAAGGTAATTAGCTGATACTTACATCAGTAGCTCATAGAATTTAACATATGCCAGTGTTGGACTGGGATGGACAAAGTTAAAAATGATATGACACCAGGTTATAGTACATTAGGTTTATTTGAAAGTACAAGCTTTAGACTGTCAGGTCAGGTAGCGAACATCTCATTTGGAATTTTTAAAAAAATGTTATGTGCCACCTTTTTATTGTGACATGTTACATAATATATCCTCCCCATATTCATTTCCCTACATCACAATGTTTCAAAAGTACTTTGTTGATTGTAAAGTATTTTCGAAAATCCTGAGGTTTTGAAAGATGCTATATAAATGTAGATTTTTCTTTATACCACCACATGTACTTTCTGGTAGTAATACCTATTTTACGAGTTGGAAGAAAACTAAAGGCTAAACATAAGAAGAATCTTACATAAGCACAAAGTTCCAAAAATTTAGAAATGAATTTTTGGATTCATTTGTAACCTAAATATCCTGAAGTCCAACTTTAATTTTTAAACTTCATGTTCCCATACTACAACGTTGACGACATTTCGAAAGTACTTAATTGGCTTCAAGTCTTTTGAGACAGCCAGTGATTGTGGAAAAAGTGTTTCCTTTCGCGAAAGACCCCTATAAAACAATTCAGCAACAAACATCAAGGCAACCCTTGGTCTGCGCTAAAGTAACTAAGTTGCAGCTTTATTGTCGGGATAAAAATGAAATATTCTCTAGATCTGAAATAAAGTGTAATCTCTCACTACTTTAAAATAAATCTTAGCCTCTCGGGTAGATTCGTTAACAAATGGCGTTACTTTACAGTGGTTATACTGGTACATTATTTCAAAGGACATTCATATTCCCTTGTGTGGAAAGTACCTTTATATTACAAAAACCTTCCAGATTTGTCAATGGCTGCTATGATAATACATTTTTGCAGTACAAGTGATTTTGCGTAATCTTGCTTTTTATATAGCCCTGTTTACATTATTTGCGATTCTAATGTATTTATTTGTGTAAGCAAAAAGACGTTTTTAAAAATTAAGCCATAAATTGGATAGATTTAATTGCGGGTTCGGCTAATCAAGATTGTAATTTTGAACCGTCATATAATGGCGGACAAAAACCTAGCAAATTGCAGTTGGTGTTACAGCGATTGCGCATGAGCGCAGGCTGTTTTCTGCAGAAACTGTCCCCGTTTGAGTGACAAGATTATTTCTGGGTAGCCTATTTAATGTCTGAATTCTTCTTCAGTTTAAAAAAAAATGGAATTTTCCATCCCTTTTCCCGACCAAGAGCACGGATACAAGGAGGAGCACTTTCAGTAACTACTGGGGAGGGGGAGGGGAGAGTATTAATATGAAGGGGATACACGAACTGCAGTGCAGGGGCGGCCTGCCGGTGGTCTCATTTACATTCCGCCCTCCGATAGGCTGCTGGTGGGAGTGATGTCTGCGGCAGACAGGGCGCAGATTGGAAGTTGCAAATAAGACATGTGACGTCAGTATCTATTTATGCAGGAGCTGCTATGCCAGGGAGTGATCGGAGAAGTGGTCCATTTACAACATCTGGAACCTGTGAGTGAGTACATTGCAGTACAGTGCCTCATGTCCCTTTGGTATCCGCTCCGTTATCATTAAAGGGCCAGTCAGCTTTCTTACCTGCGCGTTGAAACCACAACTGGCACACAGGTAGTGCCCACTTAAAAGTCCCCAAATTCAGTGAAAAGCTGATTTCATGAAAAAAGTGTACCAAGCAATTTTACTTTTTTAAAAAATGCACTTTGTAAGATGTCAAATACATTTTTTCTTTAAAAGCCTGCAAAATAACTTTTAAAAAGTATATTCTTGAATATTTGATCTTTCATTTTTTTTCCTCCAATTTCTTCTTTTCTTCTCTTTCTCCCCCTCTCCACACACGCCACCACCACCTTCGTCCCCAATCCAATTCACTTGGTGTAGGTTTTTTTCATATGATGAATGCAAACTGGATATGGAGATGATAGCAGGAGCTGTTGCAGTATTTATGAAACAGTTGTTGGTTGAGCGTGGATATTATTTGCTGTCATATTGTGATGACGGATTGAAAATTGACAAGTCTGCCTGGTTGTGAACACGGTAAGAATCATATCTTTATCAGAATTAACATATGTACAGTAATCTTTATAGACACAACTCAAATTGACTTGCTTGTTTAGGTGACAATATTGTGCATTACCTTCTTAAATGCAGCTTCACAATTTGTTGTACAAATTTAGAACTTCTATGAAAAAGCTGCAATTTGTTTGTGAAGAATTCTGCTTATTGCAAAATCTCAAAAAATGACTTGTTATTCTTCTACTGCCACTAATTCTTTAAAAGGATGTGTAAGCACAAAACATTGTGTTCGCTCCCAAAAATATCTACATGAAAATAACTTCTTGAAAGGTATTTCTAAAAGCAACCTGACCTAAAATATTCTAAATCTTGGTATGTTTTGCAGTGAGCAGCAAAGTTACATAAAGAATCTTGATAGTGTCTTCTCCCCAAAAGCTAAAAAAAACTGAAATTTTTATCACAACCTGTACATTAGTAAATTAGAGAGTGTGTTTTGAATTATTGTACACTTTCTGGAGATGTTGTCTCAGCAATTATAAATGATAGAATTTGTTTCAATTTATTTCTGATTAGTTTTTGCAATCCCAATACTGTACATGTGTTATTTGAAAAAGATATGTTATTGCAGTATGCAATCAGTTCTTGATGAATCCAACTCCAAAACGTGATGGATGGTGGAAATGTGAAATATAAGCAAAAAATATGAAAAATACTCTAGGTCAGGCAGCAGCAAAATAAATATTTCAGATTGACAATAATCTCTTTTAATTCTCTCCCAAGGAAGTTGCTTACCTGCCAATTATTTCCAGTATCTTCTGCTTTAACATTTTTAATGAGTAATAACCAGCTTCCTACTTTATTCCACAAAAATGATTTTCAAAATAAATATAACTGAAAGGATATGTTTGAGTAAAGATTTATCTGACGACGTATGGTTATATTGTCGTTAGAATAATAAATTCTCTTGCACATATGACAGACAAATGACCAAATAGATGTTGTGGTTCTTTGATACCTTAATGGACAAATGCATCAACTAATGTGGTACAGACCAGGAAGGTGCCAGATGTAATCCTGCTCTGTTGTTTATTTAATAATCTCATCTGGGATGCCACTGGAGTGCTGTCATGCTCTCAGCCTCCAGACTTAAAAAGAGAAAAGGAAATGCAGACTTTCACCTCCTGATGATTTCCAGCAGTCCCTTCTGTTATGTGGATGTCAGATGAGGACAGAATTGGATTTGGATGTGACATGCCTCCATGTAACTTACTGAAATGTGTTGCCACCAATGGTATTGTATCCTAATTAGTATCAGCATCTTCAAGTAAGTGTGAAAGAGAAATTGTAATTTTCCTTGTGTTTGAGATGTGCAACTCATATGAGAAATTACACAATTTTTGTTTGAAATTAATAATTTTATCAAGTTTCAATTACCACTTTTATATTCAAGTATGTGTTGATCTTCTTGAAATAAGGTAGCTGAAGAATTCCTTCACAATTTAGCTAGGAGTTTCTCAGTTACTTCACCAGTTTGAGTTTAAGCAAATAAATGTTTTTGAAAAAAAAATCTTAGTGTGTGGGTCATTCTTTGAACATTTTTAATCACGAAAATTATTTTGTAAAATGTGGTTAAAAACGGAATGATTTTAACTTATTTGATTAACACTTCTATAGCAATGATAAGTTTTACTCCGTTTGACACTGAAACATATTGTCAAAACAGCTTTCACATTGAGCACATTTGACTCATTTTCTTTCATCTTTTCATGTTAATTTCTGTTGTGTTGTGCACTTCGTGTTATATTTTAAAACATTTGTTTTCTTAATTCCAATGCTGATTTATTACTGTTCATATTAATGAGTTACAATGTTTTTGTGACATTACTGGACCACAATCTGTCTATTTCAAGTTTTCATTAGATCAATCAAAATAATAGGCACAGTACAAACTGTAAATTAATTGATTATAAACTAATATTGCAGATAATTAGGTTTTTTTTCTTTGCAGTGTAAATGCCCTTTTTTGTTTCTGACCCTTCAAGGTCTCATTCTGCATTCTGGAAGATATTGTGACTTGTTTGAATTTGGCCAAAAAACAGCTGGTATCAATTTCCAGCTAAGAAGAATTCAGTATTAAAAGATTTAAGATAATGCTGTTGATTTAAACTCCCCCTTCCTGCCCTCTTGAGAAATATTTAACTGAAAATGTACAAAATATTTTGAATTTGTTTTGTCAGTGTCAAGGTATCCTTTTTGTGGCACAGTGCTATGTTGCTGACTGAGGGAGAATGTCTGGGTTCCCATAGGTTCTAGAGGTATGTCATAACATGCCTGACCAGGTGTTTAATAATACCTAAAGCTTTCCTCTTTATCAACCTTCTGTACCACCAGAAGTAATTTGGTTTTGTTTTTTGGTGGTGTTGGCTGAGATGGGGATAGTGTGCAAGACACTACAAAAACTCCCAGCTATTCTTCAGTTAATTCCATGAGATCTTTCATGTCTATCAATTACTACTGAAGACAGGGTCTCTGTTTAATTCCTTATCTAAAGGATTATACTTCTAATGTGCAGTAGGTATCTACTGCACAGCTGTGTGGACATAATTTGTGTTAGTCCCAAATCCAGACTCCTTTGACGTAAGGCATGAGTTATGTATGTAGTCACATGATTCATCTTTATAGTAAGTTATTATGTTCCATAAGTAATTGACTGTGGACAGTGGTGTCATTGCCTCTCTGGAGACAAGTGTGCATGACAGAGGTAGGTGTTGGCAGGGAGGTGGGAAGGTGTGGTTGATGTATGCACAATATTTGAATGGAACTGGCTCCTGACTTTTTAAAAACTGTTTTTGAGACATTTTAAGGATATGATGAAGTGCCGATATGGATCTATCTCTGGCTTGATCCATTTCTAGGAAGGAATACCCAAATTTTCCAGCCATGAGTGCCAGTTGGCCTCAAATATGATTATAGCTTTTAGCACAAGTAAAGGCATAACAAATGTAGATGAAGCAATATAGTTTGTCATTTCTGAGAAAATTGTTCTGAGAAGGCTGTTTTCTTTAACTCAAGAGGTAGGGGGTTCAATGCCTACTGACAAACCCTGATACCTCGCCCAAGTGGACATCTTCAGGTGTAAACTTGGGGAATAATTGTCATACACTATTTGAAGAAGTAATCCACCTACATGATTCAAGAGTTATAGTAATCTTCTTATGACAGTAACTCAGCTAATCCTGTACAGACCAGGACTCCAGTGGAATATGTCCTACATAATCTATTGCTTCTGTCAAATAAGCAAAGGCCAGTACCAGTGATTGATTTTTTTTTTTCTCTCTGTTCTTATTCAGAATTCCTGAATGGGATGGTTTGGATTCTGTGTTCCCTTTATTTCCTCTTCTTGTGATATTTTCTATTTTTTTTTCTTTTTAATGCTACATTTGCAAACTTATTTTCCTACTTAAAAATAATAAAAATGAATGCATCATTCATCTCTTTGGGATGAGTTTCTTTAATACCGAAGAAATGCTAATTCAAGTTTCTTGCTTTCAGTTATCTATTTCATCTTCCTTTTGCAGCAGATATACTTGTTGCCTACTAAAGTAAGTCACAGCAAATCTACAGTATCCAACGTGAAAGGTTTAAATCCAGGCTTGGGTCAAAAGCAACAAAAATAATTCATTACTCCCAGTACTTTCCTAGTTTCACTATTGTAAACTAATATTTGTCAAGTGACAATTTAATTGGATTTTAGTTATTTTCCTATAAGAGTTCTTATGGCGAACACTTTTTTTTACAATTTCATACAACAGATAATATCATACAAGTAATATTGACTCTTTGACTAACGAGGCCATTTAGCCCATCACCGCTCTGCTGACACTTTGAAACTCTGGATTGTTCTTTCAATCAGGAAACCTGGTTCCTTTGCATAAAAATTGGACCTCTTGTTTCTCAAGAATCTAAAAATCTGAATTGTGATACTTGATCTGATTGATTACTGCAAATCACATGTAGCAAATAGAAAGCCAGGAGGATCTTGACATTTATTGAATACAAACACAATGTCTTATTGGTGAGATGAGAATCATTGCTTTTCCTCCTTATCCTAGGTTGGTTTTTATCACTTTGCTCACTCGTTCGTTCGAGGGAATTGGAGAAATGAGCAGGAAAGCACCTTCTCACTCATGGCAAAATCTTGTCATGACATTGACATCATCAACAGCTTGATGTTTGGAAAGAGGTGAAAAACATTTGCAAAGCCATGCTTGTAATGGAAGGTGATATCCTTGGCACTTCAAAAAAAATTTTCACTTTTGAAGGTTGAAGGTCCCAGGTTCATTTCTAGACTCTGAGCTAGTTGGTCTTAGTTACAGTTGACTATATTGCTTATTGGTTTAGGTAGATTTCTAATGCTGAATCACAATGAAACTACTTCTGTTGGAAAATGGACATAAGTAAACTTTTTGTCAGAATGGGATTGTACTGAGCTGTGATTTTTGTCCTTTGATAAAGCAACTTGTCAATAGTTGCTGTACAGGTTAACACAAAAAAAAAATCAATTCCAGTAAGCTGTTCTTTCTCCTAATGGAGAGGATGGTACTGGACAAAGGTAATGTCTGAAAAATATAGATATTACCTTGTGTGTGAAAGGAAGTTGTCCTGCTGCCCTCTGGTAAGAACAACAAATTCCTAATTCTTGGATCTTTTGAAAATTCCAACATCACTCTCAAAATTAGTAGATTCAGTAATTTAAACTTACCAGTGCACAGTCGCATTGTATTCTGAATGGTACTTGTCTCCTCACTATCTGCTGGACATGCTCATTCAATGCATGTACTTAATGCATTACCATCAAGTGAGAGTCCTTTTAGCATAAACCAATTGCCATCAAGTCATAAGACGTGTGTAATTTGTATATTTTTAAGGTGTTATCTTAGGATAATTTGTTTTTCCCAATTGTAATAAACAATTGATAATTTGGCAACCTTGTGTAATCTGGCCAGAAACTTACCAGCATGGGTACTAGATTATAGATTATAATCATAGAGTCCTAGAGCTGGAATCAGATCCTTCTGTCCAACTCATCCATGCTGACCAGATATTCTAGATTAATCTAGAGCTGTTTGCCAGCACTTGGCCTCTTACCTAGAAACTCTTCCTATTCATGTACCCGTTCAGATGTCTTTTAAATGTTATAATTGTACCAGCCTCCATCACTTGCTCTGGCAGCTCATTCCATACACTCCCCACCCTTAGCATGGAAAAGTTGCCCCTTAGGTCTCTTTTTTAAATCTTCCCCTCTCACCCTAAACTTATACCTTCTAGTTTTGGACTGCCCCAGCAACCCCCCACCCAAGCCCAAAGAAAAGACCTTGTCTATTTATCCTATCTGTGCCCCTCTTGACTTTATAAACCTCAAAAGTCACTCTCCAGCCTCCAACACTCCAGGGAATATAGGCCAAGCCTATTCAGTGTCTCCCTATAGCTCAAATCCTTGAACCCATGCAAAATCCTCGTCAATTTTTTCTGATCAAATTTCACAACATCCTATAGGAGGGAGACCAGAATTGCACACAACATGCCAAAAGTGGTCAAACTAATGTCCTCTACAGTTGCAACATGACCTCCCAACTTCTATTCTCAATGGTCTGACCAATGAAGGAAAGCGTACCAAATGCCTCCTTCATTATCTGGTCTACCTGAGACTCTACTTTCAAGGAACTGAACGTGCACTTCAAGGTCTCTTTGTTCAGCAACACTCCTCAGGACCTTACCATTAAGTGTATAGGTCCTGGTGATTTGCCTTTCCAAAATGCAGCACCTCTCATTTATCCAAAATAAACTTCAGGGGACCCAGCACTGATCCCTGTGGCACACCACTGGTCACAGGCCTCCAGTCTGAAAAGTAACCTTCCACCACCACCCTCTGGCTCAATGTAGAAGACAGTTTTTTTATCCAAATGGATAGTCCTCCCTGTATTCTAACCTTGCTAACCAGTCTACTATGAGGAACCTTGTCGATCGCCTTACTAAAGTCCGTATCGTTCACGTCCAACACTCTGCCCTCATCAATCCTTTTATTACTCCTTCAACAAACTCAATCAAGTTAATGAAACTTGATTTCCCATGCGCAAAGCCATGTTGACTATCCCTAATCAGTCCTTTACTTTCCAAATACTGTCCTGCAGGATTTCCTCCAACAACTAGCCCACCACTGCTGTGAGTCTTACTAGTCTATAATTCCCTGGCTTTTCCTTACCACCTCTCTTAAATAGTGGCACCACGTTAGCCAACCTCCAGTCTTCTGGCATCTCACCTGTCACTCCTGGTTGGAGATTTACCTAAATAATAAAAGACAGAGATTTGTGGTAAAGGAGGCATTTTCAAGATGGCAACCTGTAACTACTGGAATACCACAAGAATCCATGTTGATGCCACAGTATTATTTACAATGTATGTTAATTACTTGGATGACTAAAGTGAATGTACTATTGCCAGGTTTGTGAGTGACATAAAAATAGGTGAGATGACATGTAGTGAGAATGACAGCACAGTCTACAGAGGGCTATAGACAGGTAAAGTGACTAGGCCAAAAACTTGACATATGGAATATAATGTGAAAACATGTGCATTTTGACAGGAGGAAAAAATGAGCTGAATATGACTTAGATTGACAAAGACTGGAGAAAGCTACAGCATAGAGAGATTTGGGGGTCCTCATGCAGGAATCACAATAGCTAGCTACCAAGTTCAGCTGGTAATATGAAAGGCAAATGAACAGTTGGCCTTTATTTCAAAGGTAATAAATTAAAGTATAAAGTCTCATTAAGATTATGCAAAGTACTAGGCAGATTGTGAATAATTTTGGTCTCCTTTTGCGAGAAAAGGTAAATTGGCTTTAGAAGCAGCCCAGAGAACGTTCACTAAGTTGAGTCTGTAATGTAGGATTTTCTTAATAGGTTGGACTTGTCCTCATTTGGAGTCTACCAGAATGA
Organism: Hemiscyllium ocellatum; assembly: GCF_020745735.1. NCBI lineage: Eukaryota > Metazoa > Chordata > Chondrichthyes > Orectolobiformes > Hemiscylliidae > Hemiscyllium > Hemiscyllium ocellatum. Next base: position 27,009,847 of record NC_083437.1, read on the forward strand.
AAAGTGACCTTATTGAAACATGTAAAATTCTTGGAGGCTTGACAAGTTGGTGCAAAGAGGTTGTTTCCCTATGTGGGACATTCTAGAATCAGAAGGCATAATCTCACAATATGGGAAGATGAGGATGTTTTTATTGCAAAAGGCAGTAGAAGCTTTGCTACTAAATCTATTCAAGACTGAGATAGAGTTTTAAACAGTATGGGAATCATGGGCTATCGGGATGAGACAGGAGAAGTGGATTTGACAATTGTCAGGATTGTATTGAATTTGAATTGAATTTATTGTCCCGTACCGAGGCACAGTGAAAAGCTTTGCCTTGCGATCACATAATTAAATAGCATAGGTAAGTAAATAGGTAAATAGCAGTAAAAACAAAAACACAGGTACAGGCGAATGTGAAGAGTTTTGAGTCTATTCAGTAGGGTAGAAACTGTTTCGAAACCAGCAGGTGCGTGTGTTCAGGCTTTTGTATCTTCTCCTCGATGGTAAAGGTTGTAGAAAAACATTTGCCACGGTGGGATGGATCTTTTGAGAATGATGGCGGCCTTTCCTTGACAGCAGGCCTGGTAGATGGATTCTATAGATGGGAGATTGGCCTTTGTGATTGTCCAGGCCAAGTTCACCACTCTCTGTAACCGTCTCTGATCTTGAATGGTACAGCTGCCATACCAGGTAGTAATACATACAATATCTCTGGATGTATATATTCTGGATATATATACATCTCTGAAATTATATGTAACTTGCTACCAGATCTCCAGTGGTGCTTTACACACAAACTATTTAGCTGCCAGATTAGAGTCTCATGCTGTGATGATCTCATTGAATGACAGGCCATCAATTGATGGGCTGAATGGCCTACTTCTGCTCCTATGTCCTTTGGTTTTATGATCACAATTGGCATGAAGGATTAAACAAGTAAATTATTAAAAGTAATTACTTTTCCTTGTCTAATCTTTTAGGTGTGAAAATTTTAGACCTACCTCTGAAATTATATGTAACTTGCTACCAGATCCACAATGGTGCTTTACACATAAACTATTTAGCTACTGGATTAGAGTCCCATTCTGTGATGTTCACATTGATGTCAGTCAAGGCAAATGCTTCTCATCTCTGGATCAAGGAAAGGGAAAAACAGACCTTATACTTGATTATCTGTGGCAAGATCATCTTGGCCTTAATGCATGCAAGTACTTGGGTTAAACTTCTCCATACCTTTCCACAGGTTAACTTAAAGATCACACAACTCCAGGTTATAGTTCAACAAGTTTATTTGGAAGTACAAGCTTTTGGAGTGCTGCTCCTTCATCAGGTTGATAGCTGGTGTTATGTGAGTTTTAACTTTATCCACTCCAGTCAACACCGGCACCTCCACTTCATTATTTCCACAAATTGGCACTAGATTATTAATTCTTGGGATGTAAGGGTCATTTATTGGCTATTTATATTTGCCCTGCTAAGAATATGGTGGGCCTTCCTGACTAATGGATTACTATTAACAACAGATTAGTTTGCTAAGATACCTCCAAGATGTCTCGACAGTCAACTACATTGGTGTGGGTCTAAGATCAGATGTAGACCAGACTGAGTAAGAATGCAAGTTTCCTTAAAGGATATCAGTAAACAGGATGGATTTTAATGTGAGGCTAACTGCTATATTGAACTCTCATTTATCTTATCATTAGTTGAGACCTCTGGGTTATTAGTCATGCTATAACCGCTACGCTATTGTATTTCTGCTTAAGCTACAAGGATGAGAAACACAATGTTGAATGGTACAATAAAAAGCTATTTGATCAGATGTTTTTTATTTACCTTTTTTAAGGTGCATCAAGGTATCATCATTTGGATCTCTGTCTCATTTTATCAAAGATGACAAGGTCAGTATCTTTAAAAAAGATTGTAACAAAGCCAAGACACTAGTTTGTAGATTTAAAGTTCCAAAGAACCATGAAGGTTTGCAGGACAGAAAGAAGCTATTTGTTTTATTGTGTCTGTTGAATCCCTCTCTTTCTAAAGTAATCCAATTAGCCCTGCTTTCTCCCATATCTTCCTGTCTTTCAAATATTCCTGCTTTTGAGATATGTTTTCTGTGATAAATATAACTCAGCATGATGTGAAGTAAAAGTGACAAGTTTCTGTGTTGTGTCTCGGTTTGTCTGAAACTGGCTGCTTTCACAAAAATCCGTAATTACTGCAATTAGCCAAGGTCCCAAAATTGACTTGTGGTTTTACTGGTCATGAGCTCAAGTTAAATCGAGTCAAATTGAGAATTGGTATCGTTAATGTTTTTGAAAATCTGCTTTTAATGTGCATTGTGTAGAATTTACGCATTTGCCAAAGTTGCTTCTCCTGATCACCCAAGGAATGATCTTTGCAAAGTACATGTATGTGGAAATGTTGGGTTAGAACAAGACATGGACGGCTGTGATGATTTGTCCATCACAGTTAGTTAAATTGCTGATGTTACTATTCAGTGCCACAGTTGCAGAAGATCATTTGAGTGGAGTACTGGAGGGATACTTCCATGTATGTTAATGTATTCAATCACATTTTGAGGAAGGGACAAAAGTGGAGATGAACAAACAAAAAAACTTTTTTTGAATGAGTATAACTGGGTAATTCTTGATAAAATGTGGAGCAGGAGAGTTGGCATTTCAGGCAGTACCCTTCATCCTGATGCTGCTTGACCTGTTGTGTTTTTCCAGCTCCACATTTTATCGACTCTTGACGTTCCAGCATCTCAAGTCCTTACTAACTTCAACTGGGTAGTTCTGTATATTTCACTGGCATTTTGAACTCAACATCTCCTCTTGGTACCTGTTAATGAACTTGGTGATTCAGTCCTTCAACTGGTATCAGACTGCAGATGGGAATTCACAAAGATTCAGCAAGTACAACTGAGCTAAAATAATGGGTTTGACTAAAATTCAGGAGGGTGGCACTACTAAATCCTTCAATGATTTTGCTTCCTCACTGTGATTGCAGGTCCAACTTCTGTATGATGACCTTAATTACAGTTCCACCACATTGTGCCACGAAACTTCATGTATCATTCTAATTTTCATTTTTAACTTTACAGAGTTCATGTTAAGTACAATGTCTGAATAACTTTAATACAGATTCTCAAATGTCGGAGCTCAGGTAGAGATTAGTAATGCAATTAAACTGTTGATTCCAAGTCGAGTGTGGTGCTGGAAAAGCACAGCAGGTCAGGCTGCATCCGAGGAGCAGGAAAATTAACTTTTCGGGCAAAAGCCCTTTATCAGGAATGAGGCTGGGAGCCACTGGGTTGGAGAGATAAATGGGAGGGGTTGAGGCTGGAGGGGAAGGTAGCTGAGAATGCAATAGGTGGATGGAGGTGTGGGTAATGGTCATAGTCAGAGGGGAGGGTGGAGCGGATAGGTAGGAAAGAAGATAGACAGGTGGGACAAGGTATGAGGGTGGTGCTGATCTGGAAGGTTGGAATTGGGATAAGATGGGGGGAGGGGAAATGAGGAAACTGGTGAAATTCACATTGATGCCATGAGGTTGGAGGGTCCTGAGACAGAAGATGAGACATTCTTCCTCCAGGCATTGGGTAGTAAGGGAGTCACAGTGGAGGAGGCCCAGGACCTGCATGTCCTCAGCGGAGTGGGAGGAGGGAGTTGAAGTGTTCAGCTATAGGGTGGTGGGGTTGGTTGGTACGGGTGTCCCAGAGATGTTCTCTGAAGCGCTCTGAGTAGGTGTCCTGTCTCCCCAGTGTAGAGGAGACCGCATTGGGAGCAATGGAAACAGTAAACGATGTGTGGAAGTGCAGGTGAAACTTTGATGGATGTGGAAAGCTCCTTTTTGGGCCTTGGACGGTAGTGAGGGGGGGGATATATGGTCGCAGGTTTTGCAATTCCTGCGATGGCAGCGGAAGGTGCCGGGAGGGGAGGGTGGTTTGTTGGGGAATGTGGACCTGATGAGGTAGTCACAGGGGGAACAGACTTTACGGAAAGCAGGTAGGGGTGGGGAAAGGAAGTATATCTCTGGTGGTGGGGTCCGTTTGTAGGTGGTGAAAATGGTGGAGGATGATGCAATGTATATGGAGATTGGTGAGGTAGAAGGGGACTTCTGTCCTTGTTGCAGTTGTAGAGATTAGATTACATTACAGTGTGGAAACAGGCCCTCTGGCCCAACAAGTCCACACTGACCCGCCGAAGCGCAACCCACCCATACCCCCACATTCACCCCTTACCTAACACTACGGGTAATTTAGCATGACCAATTCACCTGACCTGCACATCTTTGGACTGTGGGAGGAAACCGGAGCACCCGGAGGAAACCCACGCAGACACTGGGAGAACGTGCAAACTCCACACAGTCAGTCGCCTGAGTCGGGAATGGGGTTGAGGACGGAGGAGCAGGAAGTGAATGAAATGCGCTGAAGGGCATCCTCAACCACGTGAGGGGGGAAATTGCGGTCTTTAAAGGAGGAGGCTATTTAGTGTGTTCTGTGGTGGAACTGGTCCTTCTGGGAGCAGATGTGGTAGAGGCGGACGACTCGAGGGAAAAAGGTACAGTATTTTTAGAGGAGGCAGGGTGGGAGGTGGTGTAATCCAGGCAGCTGTGGGAGTCGGTGGGTTTTTAGAAAATGTCAATGTTGAATCGGTCACAGTTGATGGAGATGGCGAGGTCCAGAAAGGGGGGTGTTAGAGATGGTCCAGGTGAATTTAAGGTCTGGGTGGAATGTGTTGGTGAAGTTGATGAACTGTTCAAGCTCCTTGTGGGAGCACGAGGTGGCGCTGGTGCAGTCATCAATGCAGCACAGGAAAAGGTCGGGAGTGGTGCCGGTGCAACTGCCGAAGATGGACTGTTCTACGTAGCTGACAAAGAGATAGGCAGACTTGGGTCCCATGAGGCTGCCCATGGCCAAACTGTCGTCTGGAGGAAGTGGGAAGATTCGAAGGAGCAATTGTTGACTGTGAGGACCAGTCCAGCCAAACGAATTAGTGTGTCAGTGGAAGGGTACTGGTGGGGATCTTGGGAGAGGAAGAAAGTGAGGGCTTGGAGGCCCTGGTCATGGTGAATGGAGATGTATAGGGACTGGATGTCCATGGTGAAGATGAGACATTGGTGGCCAGGGAAATGGAAGTCTTGGAAGAGTTGGAGGGTGTGGGTGGTGTCCCGAAAATATGTGGGGTGTTCCTGGACCGGGGAGATAGGGTAGTATCGAGGTATGTGGAGATGAATTTGGTGGGGCAGGAATAGGCAGAGACTATGGGTCAGCGACACTCAGCTACATTTCCCCTCCTCCCCAGCCACCCCCACCCCCATTTATCTCTCCACCCTCGCGGCTCCCACCTCATTCCTGGTGAAAGGCTTTTGCCCGAAAAGTCTACTTTCCTGCTCCTGGGATGCAGCCTGACCTGCTGTGCTTTTCCAGCACCACACTCTCGACTCTAATCTCTAGCATCTGCAGTCCTCACTTTCGCCTTGTTGATTTCAACAGTCCTGTTTTAAGTTATCCAGAAATGCAAATGGATCTCTTGATGATTCAGTAAGTTTATACATGTGCAACTAAACAATGAAGACCACAAGATCACAAGCTTAATTTCTCATAGTTTTAAATTACTTGATCCTTGATCTAGGGAAGATTCCCATACCTGTTCACTATCCAGTCACCCTTGTTTGATGTGCAATCTGTGAACGAGTGAAATATGCATCAGGTTTATTAGTGAAGCCTGTGACCAGACTAGCTTGCCAACAAACTTTGTTGCAATGTATAAAGGCCACCTGGGTGAGCTGCCAAAGGTCAAACCCAATACTATCAAATTACTCCAGCTATTGATCAACATCTGAAAGAGAAGAGAGTGAAGATTGCTGAACAAAAATAAACCTATTAAATGATTGTGCTGGACATATGACTGATCATTTAAGTAGAAGTTGTATCACTTCTTTCTTGATTGTTAGGTCAATCAGACTATTGATGGGTTGATATTGCCATTAGGTATGAACCATAAACTACTGGCGCCAAGCATAAAACATCCCTTCTACTTTAACAGTTTTATTACTTTTGAAAGCATTTTAGATGAAATTAGATAATGAATCTTTGTGTCATTGGTTATTTTCAGAGATCCAGTTCCAGTTGTCCTTTCAAGAGATTGTTGTTCTTTGCATGTATGAAATGACAGCGTGTTAGTGCATAGAAGGTAGAAGCAGGATTTTCCGTTTGACCCTTACAGCCTACTCTGCCTTTCAACAAGATCGTGGCTGATCATGGAGCTCAATACCCTAAACCACTCCATTTCCCTCAATGTCTTTAGTCACAAAGAACAATATAGGAACAAAGTAAGTCATTCTGCCCCTCAAACTTGTTTGACCGTTCAGTGAGATTGTGGCTGATCTGTAGCCTTATTCTGTATGCTTACTCACAAAAACCGATATTGCTGGAAAGATTCAGCAGGTCTGGCAGCATGTGTGTTCTAAGGAAGGGTCCTTGCACCTGAAACATTGATTTCTCTCCACAGATGCTGCCAGACCTGCTGAGTTTTTCCAGCAATTTGTTTTTGTTTCTGATTTACAGCATGGATGTAGGTTTGCTCGCTGAGCTGGAAGGTTCATTTTGAGATGTTTCGTCACCATTGAAAGAAGGAAACACCAGCAATGCTTCGTGTGGAGGGTCACTGAAGATGTTACCTAGTATGGTGACAAAAATTAACCTTCCAGCTCAGTGAGCAAACCTATATCCAGAACCTCAACCTGAGCTACAAATCTTCTCCAAAACTGAATGATTTACAAAATTCGCAGTTCTTTTGGTTTTTATCTATATACCTACTTTTTATTCATATCCCTAAATCCCTTTGCTTAACAAAACTTATCTATCTCCGATTTAAAATTAACAACTGATACAATATCCACTGCCATTTGTGGAAGAGAATTCCAAATGTCTCCCATCCTTGTAGTCATCCTGAGAAAAAAGGAGCATACTAAAGGAAGGATGAGGCAACCATGGCTGACCAGGGAAGTCGGGCACTGCATAAAAGCAAAAGAGAAAGCATACAATGTGGTGAAGGGCAGTGGGAGCCAGAGGATTGGAAAGCTGACAAAGATCAACAGAGGACAATGAAGAAAGAAATAAGGAGGGATAATATTAAATATGAGGGTAGTTTTAGCTGATAACATTAGGAAAGATTGGAAGAGCTTTTTTTAGATATCTAAAGAGGAAAAGAAAGGCAAAAACGGGCATTGGACTGCTGAAATATGATGGAGAAGTAGTGATGGAGAAGTAGTAATGGGGAATAAAGAAATGGCTGAGGAGCTGAATATATACTTTGTGTCAGTATTCATGGTGGAAGACATGAGCAATACCCCAAACGTTCAAGAGAATTGTGTGGTGGGGTGGGGAAGCAGATAAATATGGTGGCAATCACAAAGGAGAAGGTGCTAGAAAAATGGAAAGGTTTGAAACTGAATCATTCGCCTGGACTAGATGGGTTACACTCCAGAGTTCTGAAGGAGATAGCTGAAGAGATAGTGGAGGCTTTAGTAGTAATCTTTCAGGTATCACCGGAGTCTGGGAGGGTCCCAGAGTACTAGAAAATTGTTAATGTCACCCCCCCCCGCCCCATTTAAAAAGGGAGCAAGGCAAAAGACAGGAAATTATAGGCTGATTAGTCTGACCTCCTTTGTAGGTAAGATTTTTAAAGCCCATTGTGGAGGATGAGATTTGAGTACTTGCATGTGCATGGTAAAATAAGGCAAAGTCAGCATGGTTTCATCTAGGGGAGGTCATACCTGACAAATCTGTTAGAATTCTTTGAGGAAGCAAGGAGCAGGTTAGACCAAGGAAAGCCAATGGATGTTATCTATCTGGGTTTCCAGAATGCTTTTGATAAGTTGAAGCACAGGACGCTGCTGAGTAAGATAAAGGCCCAATGGTGTTAGAGGTCAGGTACTAGCAGAGGTAGAAGATTGTCAGAAAGCCGAGAGTAGGGATAAAAGGATCCTTCTCAGGATGGAAGGCAGTGTTCCAGGTTCAGTGTTCAGACCACAACTTTTCATTTTATACGTTAATGATTTGAATGAAGGAACTGAAGGCATTCTGGCAAAGTTTACAGATGATACAAAGCTAGTTTGGGGGGGTGGGGGGCAAGTAGTATTGAGAAGATTGGGAGGCTGTAGAAAGATTTAGACATGTTAAGAGAGTGCGCAAATAAGGGGCAGATGAAATACCACGTGGAAAAACTGTGAGGTCATGCACTTTGGTAGGAAGAATAGAGGCATGAACTATTTTCTAAATGAGGAGGAAATCCTGAAATGCAAAGGGACTTGGGAGTCCTAGTCTAGGTTTCACTTAAGGTAAACTTGCAGGTTGAGTCGGTAGTTAGGAAGCAGAGATGAGGCTTTATAAGGCTCTGGTCAGACCACGTTTAGAGTATTGTGAGCAATGTTGGGCCCCACCTCAAAGATGTACTGGCCCTGGAACAGGTCCAGAGGAGGTTCACAAGAATGGTCCTGGGAATGTTTGAGGACTCTGGGACTATACCTGATGCAGTTTAGAAGGATTTGGGGTGGGGGGCTCTGGTTGAAACTTTCAAAATACTGAACAGCCTAGACATTGCGAAGATATTTCCATTGGCAGGAGAGATAAGGACCTGAGGGCACAGCCTTCGATAAACGGAAGACCTTTTAGAACACCGATAAGGAAAATTTCTTTAGCCAGTGAGTGGTGAATCTGTGGAATTCATTGCCACAGAAGCCAATGGAGACCAAGTCATTGAGTATATTTAAAACAGATAGGTTCTTGATTGCCCAGGGTATCAAAGATTATGGGGAGAAAGCGGGAAAATGGGGTTGCAAAATATGTCAGCATGATTGAATGGTGGAGCAGATTCGATGGGCCGAATGGTCTAAATTCTGTTCCTGTGTATTATGGTTTTATGCTTCCTGACATCTTTCTTGAACGGCACAGCAGGGCAGGCAGCATCTGAGGAGCAGGAAAATTGTCAATTTTCCTGCTCCTCGAATGCTGCCTGACCTGCTGTGCTTTTCCAGCACCACTCTAATCTTGATTCTAATCACCAGCATCTGCAGTACCCACTTCTGCCTATTTTTTCTTGAATGGTCTATTACTAATTCTCAGAAAAATCCCCCAAGTTTTAAAATCCTCAGCTAGTGGAAATAGTTTATTTATCCACCCTCTTTTTTTTTGTTAACATGTTGAAGACTGGTCAAATCTCCCCTGAATTTGATTAATCTCTCCTCCTAACATAACACTGTAGTCCAGGTGTCATTCTTTAAACTTATTTTACATCCTTCAAGGCCAATGCATTCTTCCTAAGATATGGTGCCAGGATCTGCACACAGTACTCCAAGTGTAGTCTAGCTAGGGTTGTTTTTAATAATTACAGCATAACCTCTGCATCATAGAATAGTACAGGACACCCTTTGGCCGACCATGTCAGTGCCAACTATGATGCCTTTCTAGACTAATCCAATCTAGCTGCAATGGACTGTACCCCCGTTCCCTGCTTGTTCTGTGTTTAAGTGCCTCTTAAACATTGCTATCATATTTGCTTCGACCACTCTGTTTTAAAAAACGTTCTTTGTACACCTCCTTTAAATTTTCCCCCTCTCACTTAAATCTGTGTACCCCAGAATTTGACATTTCCAACCTGGGAAGAAAGACTCCAACTATCCACCCAATCCACTCTACGACTATGACTCTAATTCAATGCCTCTAATAATTTTATATACTGCTATTAGGTCACCTCTCAGCCTCCAACACTCTAGCAAAAATAATCCAGATTTTTCCAACCTCCCCTTTATAGGCGATACACTCTAATTCAGGCAACATCCTGGTAAATCTTTTTTGCACCCTCTAAAGCTTCCACATCCTTCCTATAATGTGCTGACCAGAACTGCGCACAATATTCCAAATGTAGCCTGACTAAAGCCTTATGTGGTGGCAATATGACTTGCCTCCTCGTATAGTTAACATGCTGAGCAATGAAAGCAGCATGCTGTATGCCTTTTTGTTTTGCCATCTTATCCATTTGTGTTGCCATTTTTCAGGGAGCTATGGATTTGTACTCTAAGCCCCCTCTGTCAATGCTCTAAGGGTCCTGCCATTTATTTTATACTTTCCTCTTGCATTTGACCTCACATTTGTCTAGATTAAACTCCATTTACCGTTTCTCCACCCAATTTCCCAATACCTCACAAGGAACCTTAACAAATGCTTAGAAAATCCATGTAGACATTATCCACAGCCCTACCCGCATTGTTACTTCCTTAAGCTCTTCTCCAGTAATTCCTCTACAACTGATAACTTTCTGGCCTAGAATTTCCTGCCCTTATAAACAAAGCAACAACAATGGCTATTCTCTAGTCTCCTATGACCTCGCCTGTGGCTAAAACAGGATACAAAGATTTTTGTCAAGGCCTCAGCCCTTCCTCCCTTACCTCTTTCAGTTTTCTGGAATAGATCCCATTAGATCCTGGGATTTATCTACCTCAACATTTTCACCTTTTTTTTAAAATATCATCATGCCCCTCCCTAATCTTACCATCATCCACATCTTTCTCCTTGAGGAGTAGCAAAGCAAAGTACTTATTAAGGATTTCACCCACTTTCTCTGGCTCCCTGTATAAATTCTTTCCTTTGTCCTTGAGTGGACCTACCCTTTCCCTATCTACCCTCTTGCTCCTAATAAATGTATAAAATACCTTGGGATTCTCTGTGTAATCCTATTTGCCAAGGATATTTCAGCTGCCTCCTAGTTTCTTCTGAGTTATTTTCAATATTTTCCCTGCAAGCTCCCCTTTCAATTGATTCTGGCCAGCTTCTCCCTCGTATCAATGTAATTACCCTTACTTAATTGTATTATTGCTGCATCTGCTTCCAACTTCACCCCCTCAAACTGCAGGGTGAATTCATCATGTTATGATCACTGCCCTCTTGGAGTTCCTTCACCTTAAGCTTTCCAAACAAGTCTGCCTCATTACACATCACCAAACCCAGAATTGTCTATTTTCTCGTGGGTTCAACCAACAGGATGCTCCAAAATAAAACTCCCAGACATTCCATGAATTCCTTTTCTTGAGATCTGCTACCAACCTGATTTTTCCATTTGCTTATTGAAGTCTTCCATGATTATTGTAATAGTGTCTTTGTCACATGCCTTTTCTATCTCCTGAATTATATTATTCCCCACACCCTCACTACTGCTTGGAGGCCTGTACATAATTCCCAACAACTCCTTTTATGGTTCCTTAACTCTGGCCACCAAGATTTTATGCTTCAGGCTCTACATTACTTCTTACTATAGATTTAATTTCATTCATTTCTAACATGGCAACCTGCCCCCTCTGCCGTCTACCTATCCTTTTCAATTGGTCAAGTACCCTTGGATATTTAATTTGCAGCCCTGATCCCCTTGGCGCCACACCTGTGACACCCACAATATCGTGCTTGCCAATTTTTTAATCTGCACTATAAGCTCATTTACCTTGTTTTGCACACTGCGCACGCTTGAGTACAATACCCTCAGCTGTGTGTTGACTGCCCCCCCTTCTCATAGATGTCCCCTTACCTGCTGTGCCTGAAGTTAGCTTTCTCACCCTTTCCCTACTGTTTGTCCTATTATTTGTTCTTGGAATTTTAATAACCTCTGCAAAGCCCTTTTTCCATAATTTCCATGCAACTGAACCTGAACCCCACCCCTTTTTAGTTTAAAGCCCTATTTGTAGCTCTGGTTAACAGCCCCAGTTATGTGTTTTGCCAGGACTCTGGTACCAGCATGGCTCAGATGGAATTCATCCTGTTGGAACTGCTCCCTCCCTCCACACTACTGGTGCTAATATTCCATGAATTCAAACCTGTTTCAGCCACATATTAATCTTGTTGACTCTGTACCAATTTGCTTATAGCTTAGGTAGTAATCCAGAGATTACTTTTTTTGGTTCTGCTTTTTAAATTAACCTTTAGCTGCTCATATTCTCTCAGCAGAACCTCTTCCCTCTTTCTCCTTCTCTTGTTGGTAACTCTGTGGACCATGACAACTGGATTTTGCTCCTCCTATTCCCAAGTTCCTCTACAGCATTGATGAAATTTCCTAAACCCAGGCAACAGGCAGGTAACACAGCCTTTGGGACTCTTTATCCTGGCCATAGAACAATGTCTGTTCTCCTGACTACAGTCTTCTCAATTACAGTTACATTTCCCTTTTCTTTTCTCGGTGGCCCAGTGGTTAGCGCTGCTGCCTCACAGCGCCAGGGTCCCAGGTTCAATTCACAGCCTCGGACGACTGTCTGTGTGGAGTTTGCACAGTTTCCTTGAGTCTGCATGGGTTTCCTCCGGGTGCTCCGGTTTCCTCCCACAGTCCAAAGATGTGCAGGTCAGGTGAATTGGCCATGCTAAATTGCCCATAGCGTTAGGTGCATTAGTCCGAGGGAAATGGGTCTGAGTGGGTTACTCTTCGGAGGGTCAGTGTGGACTTGTTGGGCCGAAGGGCCTGTTTCCACACTGCAGGGAATTTAATCAATCTAATCTAATCAATCTTGAGTGGCTCCCTGTACCGTAGTGCTATGGTCGGTTTACTTACCCTCCCAACAGCTCCCACTCTCATCCACCTAGGGAGGGCTCTATATTGTGTTTTGATTTATTTGCAGTGTTGCAATACTAAACACCACTCTTTCCAGTATTTCTAATAAGTACACATAACAATAAATAAATCAAATGATGGAGCAAGAATCTCAAACCTGTTAGACAAGCTCAAGGGCTGAGGCTGCTTTAGCACTATCTTCTGGATCCTGCTACCTGTCTCACTGGTAGTCACACCCTCCTGTCCCTGTCCACTGAACAAATTCAAGGTAGTTCATCTAAGCTGTGTGACTGCCTCCTGAAACACAACATCCAGTCTTCCTATCCGTGAAGTGTCAGTGTTTGAACCACAGAATCCAGTTTGTCTTCTGAGTTGGAGTTCCACAAGCAAATGACGCTTACTACAGATGTAGTCACCTATGGACCACGATAGGGTCCACCAATTCTCACATCATGCAGTTAAAACTAATCACCTGGCCCAGCACCACTGTTGTAATTACTTAGTTCTTAATTTGATTTTCAAACATTTCATCTGGTGTTTTAGTTTGTAACCTGGGAATATTTTCCCCATTTACTTTCAATTTGGAAGTAACCTATAATAGTCAGATTAGTAGCTATTACCAGCAAATGAACTCAGTGTACCTGTGATTTTTACTTATTTTTTGTCCTGGGCTTCAATTTACCCCATTTAAAAAAAAACTTTACAAACTAAGTGAGCCAGCAAAAAGCAAGCAAAAGCAAAAACATCTCCAAGTTTCCCAAACTATATATTCTCACTCTGGCTGTGTCTCATGTCTTGGCTGTGTGAAGCTTACCGATCCTCTCTAAGGTCCTGGCACTAAGGGAGTCCCAGTCAACATAGGAGGTTAAAATTACTCACTATAACAATCTTGTTTTTACATGCGTCCATGGTCTACTTACATATGTGTTCCTTTATCTCCTGTTGGCTACTGGGAAGCCAATAACATAACCCCATCTTTGTGACTGCCCCTTTCATATTGCTAAATTCTCACCATATGACCTTCCTGGATGAGTTATCCAAGATGTCCTTTTTATGCACAGCAATCCCTTAATCAGCAATGCAATTCTTCAACCCTTTTTACACCCCTCTCTATCTCTCCCGAAATGTCCAAACCCTGGAGTCTTGAGCTGCTAGTCTTGCGCTTCTCTCAACCAAATTTCTGTAATGACTCCAACATTTATAGTCCCATGTTCTAATCCAGGCTCTAAGATCATTTGCCTTACCTGTTTATACTCCTTGCATTAAAATAAATATATATCAGTCCTGCCATATTCATTAACCTATCCCTGCCTGTTTTTCCTATTTGACTTAATATTGACCTTCTCCTCAAACACTCCACATGCTGACCTAATACTTTGTTTCCCAACCCTCTACCATACCAGTTTAAAATCTCCCAAGTGACAGTAGTAAACCTCTCTGCAAGGATATTAGTACCCTTCCGATTTAGGTGCAACCTGATCTCTTGTACAAGTCCCTCTCTTATCTGGGAAGAAATCCCAATGATCCAGTTAACTGAAGCCCACCCTCCTACACCAGCTCTTCAGCCATGCATTCAACTGTACTACCATTCCATTTCTGGCCTCGCTAGTACATGGCCCAGGAAGTAATCCTGAGTTTACAACCATAGAGGTCCTGCTTTTCAACTTCCTACCCAGCTCACTAAATTCCCTTTGCAGGTTCTCTTCTCTCTTTCTGCGTATATTATTAGCACCAAAATGAAGCAAAAATGTCCTGTCCCTGGTCAGAGATATCCTTGACCCTGCAAACTAGGGAGGCAACACATATCCTGGATTCTCACGTGTGGCTGCAGAAATACCTATCTCCGCTTGACTAGAGAATTCCCTATTAGTACTGCGTGTCTATATTTCAATCCTCCCTGCTGTATGACCGAGCAGTACCACCCCAAAAAGAGTATCCAAATGTTATATATGTTTGAGATCGGAATGGCCACAGAGGACTCCTGCACTGCCAGCCCATGCTTACTAGTCTTCCTAACCCAATGGTTTTCTGTCTGTGTAGCCCTTAATTATGGTGTGACCAATTCACTAAATGTGCGGTGCATGACATTCTCAGCCTCATGGATGCTCCATAGTGACTTCATCCATGGCTCCAGCCACTCCATGTGGCAAATCAAGACCTTGCAGCTAAACATTCTTCCTGTGTCCTTGAACTCCAGTCCTTTTGGTATAAATGCTAGCATTCCGTTAGCTTTCTTGTTTATTTTCTATATCTGTCTGTGACATTTCAAAAATCCATGCACCTGAAATCCTAAGGCTGTTTGAACATCCACTGTGTTTAACTTCATACTATCCAGAAAGTGCCCTGACCTATCCTTTCTGTCCAAATTGGATAACTTCACACTTTCTCACATTGAATTCCCACTGCTACAGTTTAAATCTATTAATATTGACTTAGTATTTTATATTATCATCTACACTGGCTAGAATGTTGCCTAACTTGTCACGAGCAAATTTAGATTGATCAATATATATGCCATTATCCAAGTTATTAATAAATAATATGAATAATTGAGGTCCGAACACACATCATTGTGGGACAGCACTGGTCACATCATGCCAATTTGAGTACCTACCTATCTACTCACCCTACCTTCTGTCATCTTCCATTCAACTTATTTTTCTCTCCGCTCTGCAGGCACCCTGCCTCTATTCCTGATGAAGGGCTTTTGCCCGAAACGTCAATTTTCCTGCTCCTTGGATGCTGTCTGACCTGCTGTGCTTTTCCAACACCACTCTAATCTAGACTCTGGTTTCCAGCATCTGCAGACCTTGTTTTTACCTTATTTCCCAGATATGTCAGTCCAAGTAGTTCTTCTATAACGTGATGGTTGGAACCACGTTATAGAAAAATCATGCTTTCGAAACAGCGTTTAAAGTGTTGTCGCTGTAATCGCATTACAGCCAACGCACTTTTCAAAAGTTTGCACTTTAGAAAGTGTCCCCAATTCGTCAATCGTGTTATGGCAAATTTGCGTTGACGAAATGAGCATTACAGCATAACAAACTATACTTTGCTCTCAATTTCATGGGCTTCCAACTTAGTTCGACAGAAGAGACCGTTAGCTATATCAAATGTCTCCCAGGGTCGATATAAACAACATCCATTGACATTTCTCCGTCCATTATCTTAGTCACCTCTTCAAAAATTCAGTAAGGTTTGTCAGACACGACCTACCAGTCATGAATCCATACTGGCTCTCCCTGATTTAACTGAATATTTTCAAGGTGTTTGGTTACCATCCTTAATTATAGACTCCATCAATTTCCCCAAGACAATGTTATGTTGCCTGCTTTGTAATTCCCTGGCATTCCTTTTACCCCTCTTTTAAAAAGTGGAATCTTTTCTAATTCAGAGGGATGACTACTATATCTAGGAAGCTCTGAAAGATTATAGTTAGGGTGTCTACAATGTACTCTCCTCTTCCTTTAAAACCATCTGGAAATGGGGATTTGTCACTCTAATTACATTAATTTCCTCATTACTGAAGTTTCACTTGCATTTAGTTTATTCACTTCTTGCTTCTGATCCACTGTTAATTTCTTCTGGCAAACTATCCTTTTTTTTGTTACTGTAAAAACTGAGGCAAAGTAATTATTCAATACATTTGCAATTTCCCCATAGTCATTGATAATATCCCCACTTCCAGACTTTAATGGACCAACATTGTTCCTGAATGTCTTTCCATTTATGTAACTGTAAAATTTCTTCTTATTGATTTTGATGTTCCTAGCAAGTTTCCTTTCAGAATCACTTTTAGTAACTCTTAGAAGCTGCTTTGTCTTTCCCATTCAGCAGGATCTGCTTTTTTGCATTTTTCTAAACAGTTTTAGTTTTAAGCTATCCCTTATCTCTTTAGTTGTCTATGGCTATTTTTCTATGAGGTGGAGCTCTTCCCTCTCGAGTATAAATCTGTTTTGCATTAAATGTTTATTTAAGCATTGTCCATTGTTCTTCAGTAGTTTTATCCATTTGCAGATTTTCCCAGTTTGCTGTGGACAGTCTCTGTCTCATCTTGTTGAAGTCAGTCTTTCCTAAATCCAAAACACTACTGATTCATTATTTTCACCAAGCTGGGAATTTGTGTTGCAGACGTTTCGTCCCCTGTCTAGGTGACATCCTCAGTGCTTGGGAGCCTCCTGTGAGGCGCTTCCATGATTGTCCGCATCCATGAACACCAACTAGCCACGAAACGACCAGATCAGCTATCTTTAGTAGCCACGCACACAGATGACAAGCAACATGAATTCGACTGGGACAACACTACTATTATAGGACAAGCCAAACAGAGAACAGCCAGGGAATTCCTAGAGGCATGGCACTCATCCACAGATTCAATCAATAAGCACATTGACCTGGACCCAATATACCGGCCACTGCAGCAGACAGCTGGAACTGACAACCGGAAGCGGCAGATTCAAACCACTACAAATGCTGGAGGAAAGATCAAAGAAGCCCTCACAGGAAACTCCCAAGCACTGAGGATATCACCTAGACATGGGACGTCTGTAACACAAATTCCCAGCTCGGTGAACAGAACCACAACGACGAGCACCCGAGCTACAAATCTTCTCACAAACTTTGATCATGATTTTCACTTTTCAAATGCTACATCAAACTCTTATTATGATCACTATTTGATAAATGTTTGCATGCAATTGAGCTACTAACACCATCCAGCTCATAACTAAATCCAATATTGCTTATTCCCTTATTGCATTAAAGACATATTGCTGTAGGAAGCTATCCACAACACAGTCCATTAATACTACTCTGGCTTTGCTATGGGCATACCTAATGTTTGTACTGAAATGATCCATTACATCCAAGCTGTTACTGTGGGGTGTGTACTCTACAGCTAGTACAGTTTTAGATCCTTGCTGTTTCTCAGTTCCACCCATACAGTCTCCACAGAATGCTTATGTCTCATTATATCCTCCCTCACCGCTGAAATAATTTTGTTTCTAATCAATAAGGCTACTCCAGTTCCTATATCATTTTTGCCTGTGTCCTGTAAACCTTATCACCTTGTATTATTCCCAGTCCTGACCATCCTGCAGCCATGTCTCAGTAATGGCTACTACTATATCAGAATCTCCAATTTTAATTTGTGCCTGCAGCTCATTTAATTTATTCCGACACATTGTGTGTTTGAATATTGAACTCTTATTTGGCTATACATTGTAATCTGTCTGTCAACACTGCTTTCTTTGCCTGTTTATTATTATTCTCTTCTGCTTTAATCACACACTGCTTTGTCATTACCTGCCATACCTGAAGTAGCATTCCTGATTGTTCCTTTACTGTCTATCATATTAGTCTATTCTGAAGCTGCATTGACTTCTGCTTATCCTGCCTGCTCCCATAATTTACTAGTGTAATCTAGTTATTATCTACCTCCTTCTTAAAAAACACTATTTTGGCCTCAACTGTTTTCAGCGGTAACGACTTCCACAGGCTGATTACTCTCTGGGTTAAGAAATTTCTCCTTGTCTCAATCCTAAAAGATTTACTCTTTATCTAAAAGCAATGACCTATGGTTCTGGACTTCCCCACCATTGGCAGCAGCCTTCCTACATCTAACCTCTCTAATTCTGTTTAGAATCTCAGAAATTTATAAAATTCCATTATGGACCAGACCAAACCCCCTCAAATTATGTCCAGGAGATAGCCTAGACTCAAACTTTTTCTTATTTTAAAGGCAAATGCCAGGCTTTGTGTTCCAGATGCAATTTGGTCAAACCACAAGGCTTGAAGCAAAACACACTTTATTCATGCATTATAGTTAAAATCCAGGCAAAATAAAATAAAGGAATAGCTATAACTATCAAAATAATTAACAAAATAATAAACGACTCATTAACTATTCCAATGTAGTAACATCCCATAAACACACTATTGGCAAAAGCAAATTCAGCAAAGCAGTTCTAGTAGCAGGAAGAGAACCCCATCTTTTAGCTCTAACAGAGAGAGGAATAAGAATTTCCGCATCTAGCTTCAAGACTCAGCAACTGCTACTGAAAGCTAAACTACAAATGTTGGTTCTGTGGAAACTTGACCCCATCCATTCAGGTTGCTCCTATCGTTCCAGCTTTAAAATGACCACAAGCCCTCACAAGCTGTTTATTGGCTTGAAGCAGACCACTCAACGCCTCTGTCTCAACCTGCCTTCATTAAAAAAAAGGACAAAGTACACCTCTTAAAGTCATAGTATTGTTACTATTCCCTCCTTATTCTTCTAAGCACCAGTGAATGCAATCCTAACCAATTCAATCTCTCCTCATACATTAGTTCTGCCTAGGCTGTATGTCAGATGATGCACAGGTAGTCTCAATGCTGTTTACCAGACAGCAGCCCTGGTTAATTTCTTCCTTTCCCTGCTCATTGAGGAAAATTGCAGAGTACCTATCATCATTATATTCAAGATCTACCAACCTAGCACAGGCTGAATCAGAATTGGTACTGTTCAATTTTAATATGTTGTTGGCTGCCGAGAAAGAATAATCATTGTTTTCTCGTACTACACTTGTGTTGAGTTGCATATTGTCAATTTTTTATGGCTTTATAAGAGAAGACAGAAGTAACTAACAGGGCTAACAATTTTTGCTCTCCTACCCAGCCCGAGGGTGCTGCTGACCGATGCTTGGATTGTGCTGCGGAGAAGTGTTGCCCATACTCTGCTAAGAAACTTTATCTGGAAGGTGTCAAGAATGTGAGTAGAGCTACAGACAATGGATTGGGGAGACACTGGATTTTGAACCACAATTCTGCCCCTGTTTAACTTGCCTGCATTCCTATGTTGGAGGCAGTCAGGATGTTATAATCTTCCTTTTTAGGCTACCTCCCCTTACCTTACTGATTTAGGTTCATGTCTCTCTCTTTGGTGCTCATCTACTCAGGAAGCAAGGTATTTTACACAGTGAATTATTTTTCTCATACCTGAAAACAGCTAATGAAGTACAGGTCAAGGATTGAATATGTGGGATACAACATCAGGCAAAGCCTTTATTCTGTAGGGAAGTACCACCACATATGCTAGGTATACTTTGTGCAAGCTGATGTAATTGAAATTTTATTTAACCTAAGCAACAAAGTGATAAGTGACTTCTAGTTAGACTCACCAAAGAATATAAAAAGTAATCTTTTGATTTTTGCTCAACTTCCCTTGTGTTTTAATAATGATTACTGATTATGAATAGATTAGGTGCAAGATTTATTTGCTTTGGTACTCAACCCAATTGGCCATTCTTTATGTATGATTCTGGATATTGAGTGCTATGTTCCCCAGTCCCAGCCTGATATGCTTTGAGGTGAAGGAAACTGGTAAAATACAGGGTAGAATTGTTGTCACAGATTTTTGATACACTGTCTCCCTGTCACTGAAGAGATATCCAAGAAGGGACTGGGAACAAGATTGGCTGGTCTCTCTACAAGATTGGACTGTATTTTGCATGTAGCAGAATTCCCAACACTTGCGTATATGGAGGCCTCCAACTCAATGGAGATAGTCTGCTGTAGGGAGGCTAAATGGCAAACTTCAGTGACCAGGCACAGGCACGGAAAAGTGCCATGCACAGTTTAACCAATCCATTCTGCGGAGATTTCCCTCCCCTTAGAAGAATCTAGCAAGTACATTGCTTTTATTTTGAAGCCAACTTCCGTCAAAGGAATCTTTTTGTTGATGCAGTCATGCGGTCTTTGCCTAGCCTTGGGAAAACCTGATGGGTATGCTGAGACTCGAGCTGCCTGAAGATATGATTAAAAATGCAATAGCCCCCTTAATAGCAGTACAGACACAATTATGGGTAGAAGGCTGCAGCTAGGTAGATTGCAGTTTTGGTGTTGCCAGTCAATCTGAGTTCGGGATTCTCATTTGGTCCCAAAGGTGGGAACCTGAAGCTTATGATTATATTCAGTTCTGATTCTTGAGTGTCATCAAGCTCTCCAATAAGCCTGATCTGTGGACATCCAAGCTTCTAAAGCGAAGTCATTGGAGGTGGTCCCAGACTGTTTGTGTTTTTTTGTTTCTTCCCTCAAGTTTTTAATCTGGAGCCATAAGACATAGGAGTGGAAGTAAGGCCATTCGGCCCATTGAGTCCACTCCGCCATTCAATCATGGCTGATGGCCATTTCAACTCCACTTACCTGCATTCTCCCCGTAGCCCTTAAATTCTTGATGTCACAAGGAATTATCAATCTCTGCCTTGAAGACATTTAGCATCCCGGCCTCCACTGCACTCTGCGGCAATGAATTCCACAGACCTACCACTCTCTGGCTGAAGAAATGTCTCTGCATTTCTGTTCTGAATTTACCCCCTCTAATTCTCAGGCTGTGTCCACAGGTCCTAGTCTCCTTCCCTAATGGAAATAATTTCCTAGCGTCCACCCTTTCCAAGTCATGTATTATTAACAGCCTTTGCCTGTTCACAATTCTTTAGGTCCAGTCATGTGGTTTAGTTATTTGCTGCATTTATTTTTAAAAAAAAGGAGCATTAATATCTCCTGAGTGATTAATGTGCAGTTATCATAAATTGTAATGACAGTGCTGACCATTCCATAACCTCAAAGTGTCTTTTTGTCAGCCTTCACTTTCTTTAACTAGTACAGCCTGCAATCAGATACACAGCTACATGAGTAACTATACAGCAATGTAACAAAAGCACAGGAATAAATCTGTTACCATGGAGAACAGCTTTGCCTTTGTCAACTAATAGTATAAAGATCATACAATTAAGGACTCCTTTGTTCAAAGTTTTTACAGGCTACACAAATGCGGCCATCTGCTCATTAAACTCGTGCAGACCTCCTAATGCTGCATGAATGACAAATGGACATTAAAAAAGGAAACTGAATGAGAGAGCAAAAGGCCAGGGTTTGAACAGAGCAGCACAAAAGCCCATGCCTTCTGCCAGGAAAGCAAGGGGATGCTCATCACGCAGCTGCTGAGCATGACCAATCTGTCTGTGCCAGCATAAGAGGACATCTGGTGAAGCTCAGACGGTCAACAGTGAAGCCTGTCTCTTTAGGACTGCATTGTAGCAGCCTGGCACTATCTCTACCAGGTGGAACATAGTATACAAAAAAAAGGTCAAACTTGATAGGAAATAAAAGGCCAAAAGGAAACTCTGTGATCCAATTAGCAAGGTCTCAAACATTGCTTAAACAGTTTTGTTCCCTTGTGTCAGATAACATACTGTATTAAATCATGTTCAATAGAGGACCAGTGGCTCAGCCAGCTTTCTTTATTCAGACTTTTCAACATTCACAACAAATAAAACAATAGTATATATACACTAGCAGTATTGGCAGCAGCAAAGGAGGTGGTGCTGCATCTGTCTAAATCCAGTTCTTGATAGTCAGTGCGAATTCATTTGGTCCTGTAACTCTATATGAAGTGGTACTATCAACATGAGCCATCCCATTAGGAAAATTAGACTTCTATTTAGCTGGGCAGGACATGGATTTTAGGCTTAATTCATATTGGAAATGTTGGAATGTTTGGAAGCATGACAAGACCTATTTTAGGGAGCATTTCCATATAAAAGTATTTTTCAAATTATGTTTGTTAAGTATGTTTCGTTTCAGGAAAGGCCTTTATTCCTTTCTTTGTATCTCGTTTTCTTCATAATTTTTGCTTTGAATTTAACACCTTTACACAAACTTGACAGTGGATTCCAAATGTGCTGCATAAATGCATGCAATGAAGGTGCTCTGGTCACTACCTGGGGACCTCCACCTGCACTAGATATTGGAATCCTGGTTATGCTACCTTTGCTTCATTGGACAGTTTTCCACAGATTTCTGTCAAACTATCTTCATGTGACATCTGGACCAGAGGTGTCTCTTGACAGAGAGGCACTGCTGTACTTGTAATGTCACTATAGACAGGTAATCCAGAGACCCAGGTAATGCTCTGGGGTACAAGTTCTCAGTAACTGGTAAAGTTAATGTTTGATTTAATAAATCTGGAATCCTAGTGTAGTCTCAAATGTGACTGTGACAACTACCATTAATTGTTATAAAATCTAATACCCCTTTAGGGAAGGAAATCTACTGTTATTACTTGTGACTCTGGACCCATAGAAATATGTTTGACTCTTATCTTCCCTCTGATATGGCAGAGAAGGCCACTTGGTTCAAAGGCAGTTTAGGATGGGCAAGAAGTGCTGGCTTTGCCAGTGACCTCCACATTCCTGTGCAAAAAGGAAAAGAGCAAAGCTTCCTACACAAACTTATCACCAGAGGAAACATCCTATCAGGCTGTCTGCAATGTATATATTTTGGGAAATAAATATTTGTTTCTGCCTTTTCCTATGGGGAGAAGGCATCATCACCAGAAGGCAGGGTTTCTTTGAGAACAAAGCATTGCAGATCATGCCCATGTGGACATCAAGGCTTTTCATGTTTCTATATGACTTTCATTAGCAGGTGTTGGCTCAGTTAATGCTCACTTGGTATATGATTACACAATCATCATTGGAAATAATTAATAGACTGCGTCTCTTTTCGTTTTCTCAAAGCAGGCTGAGATATGACCTAATAAAAGTATTTCAAATTAAAAGATTTTGATAGTGGATACAGAAAGTATGCTTCTGCTTATGACAAAGAGCATGAGCTGGGGCCATCAATTTGAGAGCATTTCTAAGAAGTTCAATGGACCATTCCAAGTAAACTTCCCTGTCCAGAGGTTGGAGAGAGCTCGCTAATGCAGAGTGTGGTTGAAACAAATGGTTGAAATGCATTTAAGAGGAAGCGAGACAAATTAGAGAGAAGGGAATAGATTGTCAGGATGATTGATTCAGATGAAGATATATGCCGATGGTTGAACTGGAGCTAGCTTGTTTCTGTACCGTATAGAATTAAAAAGGATATCAGTGGCTGTAATATTTTAATTCTAACATGACTGCTGACTCCATCAAGAAAGTATGCGACAGCAGAGCAACTGTTGGCTGATCCTCTGCAGTCAGTCACACCTTCAAAAAATAGTTGTCCTATGGCAGCATGTGCACAAAAAAAGCAATGGCAGTGCACATTACTCAAAGTAGTACATCTTTAAGGCAGAGAGAAAGTTGACCTTCCATCTGATGGTAGAACACCTTTTACTAACTTGAAGTCAGTCAGTATCATTAGTCCAACAAGTAATATCCTCCATTCAGCTGGATCTGGTACTTTTTTGTAATTCTCTAAAATTAGACATTGCTGGCAACCTTGTATTTTATTGGCTATCACCAAGTTTTCCTGAGCTTTTGATACCATCATGGTTAGTAGCTTCAGCAATAGTGTAGACTATACACAGATCCACAATGTGCAAGGGATTTGGAAAATTGCTTTGTAATGGATGATGACCAGCTTCTTGAGTGTTGCAATATGATCTGTCTCATCGAATGGTGAGTTTTCCATCAAAATCCTGATTTGAGCCTCATAGATGGTATATACACTGAGGTATCAGGAGGTGAGTCACTTGTTGCAGGGTGTCCAACCCAGATCGCTTCTTATAGCCACTGTTAATCTACTTAAGCTCTGTTCATTGCTGAACTCCGGTACATTAACATTGGGGACATGCAATAATGATACAGTTGATAGTCAGGAGGAAATGGTTATTAAGTGTTCTGATATTCTTTACTTTGTCAAGCAGGGCAAGAAAGGATGGCCCATCTCTGTGATCTGTGAAGGGTCTACTGTTGACATTGAATCGGTTACAAAGGCACTTCGTGAAGGTCCATATGGAAGATGTGTTTACGAATGTGATAATGATGTTGTCACCCATCAGGTAATTATGACATTTTTGTCAGTTTAAGTATTAACTTTTTAATGATTTAAGCAGTACAGTAATATAAGCTATAGTAAAATACAAAAGAAAACTTACAGCTATATATTCTGTCATGCATTAACATTTAGATTTGCAGACACTCCAAGAAATAGTGCAGTAGCTGAAAATTCTTGTTTACTAATACTAGTACCACTTCCATGCTGGAGCTATGCCTACTGTAAAACCTATTCTGTGTTTTATCCTTTTAATATTTCTTCAAATGCTTTTCTCATAATTCTATCTTGAAAACTTAAGGCTCAATCAAATTCAGTAGCTTCCAATTCGATTCTAGTAAACACGTGTTACTAATTTCACACAACAGTATTCTGTTTGAAGCTGTCCTGAGTTTAGTGTTTGCGTTGTACAAAAATCATTCTATTAAGTAAGATTGTACAATAACCTATTTCATCATGTTATTATTGCATGTCCATGCTCTATAAACTAAAGGGCCAGTAAGGAATTATTGTAAAGCACAGATATGGTTTGAAGGAACTAAAATCTAGCTACACAGTATGAAAACTAAATTGCTTTCTTTTGTAGCCTGAAGGTTACTGCTACCAAGGTTCTCATAAGGTAAATCTTTTTGCCAGGTTGTGAATATGGAATTTGAGGAAGGAGTGACAGCAGCTTTTACGATGGTGGCTTTCACTGAAAAGCTGGCTTCTCGGAAAATAACCATTTATGGAACTGAGGTAGGAGATAAGCTCCCATGTTATGTGACTATATATTTAGTTACTTTTTTTTTGCCACAAATAGTGGGAATCCTTTTTTTGATTATGCAAGTCACGTTATATCACACCAAAGGAGTGGATGGGCTTCTCCTCTGTGTTTTTTGTATTTCATGTTGGGTATAAGTTGGAGATCAATCAATAAAGTTCGTGTCTCAGGCCTTTTAGCCATAGTGCACTGAAGGGCTCGAAGCTGTCAAAAATGTCTCAGGCTGTGTCTCGCAAAGAATGTAGATTATGAACAATGAGAGTATTTAATTTGTATTGAGGCACCTTTGGTAACTTCTAATTTAAAATGTGTTGCCCTTAGACTGTATACCTGATAATGGAATGTATATTGTAGACATTATGTCTATAATGATTGTGATAAAATACATAAGAGTGAAATACAGAGGAACCTCCGATTATCCAAAGGACATGGGCGAAGAGTTTTCATTGAGTTAATCAAATTCCGGATAATTGAATGCCAGATAACATAGTTTAGCCAAGCGTCAGAACGTTGCGATCTTGCCAGATAATCCAATATTTAGATAATCGAATGCCAGATAATTGAGGTTACTCTGTATGCTGTACAGAGGATGTTGAATTTTATTGCAAATTCTGTAGTATTCATCTCAATGTTTTGTAATGTAATTTACAAATATTCTGAATAAAATATATTTTGGGGGAAAAGTTTAAGTGGGGTTTGACTTCTTGGTGTCAGACCAGTATTGATCAGCTGAATGTCTAACCGTTGGAAAGACCATTTATGATTTGGTGTTGCGGTGTTAATCACCTTTGACAAACTTTGGCTAATTTTGACCAAGCAGTAGAATCAATTGTTGGTTCCATTTTTGCTCCACTTTCTTCAGCCACTTCTAATTTCATTTTCTTGAGCTTGCAGAGTTTCTAATTTGGAATTTTTTTGTTCATAACTGCCTTGTATGTTTGGATCACATTCCACTGTGACCATTTTAATGCAGGAAATAAACTGGTCAGTGGCTGCATTAAAACGGTAATGTCATTTGAAACCATTAAGTGACCATCAGTATTGAGTTCTCAGTTATTTGTGACAGTGGTATAATCGGTTGATTGCAATAGCAGGCTGGATTTCACTATTGGGCAACAGTTTGTAGGCAATAAAATGGCAAGTAAATGTGGAAAATGGAGTGCTGCTGCCTTCTCACCACCTGAGGCATTTAGTTCCACACAGGGACAAATTGAACTTGAGTGGCCAATTTGCCGGATAGGGAAATTGTCTTTTGAATCCTGGCATCCTCCTTGTAATCTGGATCATGGAAGAAACATCTGGTATAATAGTTGACCCATGACAACTGCCTTCACTCACTCAACTCACCAACATCACCACTCAGCAAGGATGACTTCATATATCAGCATTCTGAGACTCAGTTTACCTGATTCACTGGCTGCCTACTGCGAAGGCATTTTCATCTCCCAGATGGAGTCCCAACAGTGGCCAGCACTGCTAAGATTTCTGAACTCACTGGCTGTTCTTCAGGTCTCCTCATTGTTGCTGTGGATCTTCGTGACTAAAAGGCTGATTCACAACTCACATTGGGCAGGATATCATACAAAATAGTACGATTAGAAGTGTGGAATTTGTTTTTTTTTTCTATGCTGCTTCACCATTAAGGCATTGCGATTCACATTGTGAATTGCTTGATGGACATGTTGTCACTATTTTGAATAATTGTTAGCAAAGTTCTCCAAGTCATTAATGTTAATGCTGTTATATTTCAGAGTGTCTTTGTAGTGTTTCTTGCCTCCTGGAAAGTTGAGAAAACAAGACCTGGGGAGGGAGTTGTTTTTGGTCATCCCCTCAGTGTTCCGTTCATGGCATTTGATTTTGCAAGCATTTTGCATGCATGTATGTGGAGCTGTCAAAAGAATAACAAGTTTTATGCGATAGTCCTCTCATTGAATCTGGACACATTACAGAACTTTCATCAGCAGCATAATTTATTTGTCAGTGATATAGTTTAGCCCTCACTGCAATACAGGAGTGTGGTGACAACAACTTCAGTGTTGCCTTGGACTTTAGTTGAAAGTAATTGTTTCAAACACTTGTTTTTAAATAATTTGTAAAAGGTTAATCTGGTGGAGCTGATCTAGTGTTTGATAACCTATTTAGTGATGGCCTTTTTCTGGTGCATCACATTCATAAGAAAGTCTAGGATATTTGTTCCATCACTAATCTGCTCTACCCTGTGAGACCTGGGCAGTGTTCTGATATTCAGCTCATTAAAATGTTCTTCCTTGCACAATATATGAGAATGTTGAATAGTGTCCTCCCTTGTTCATCTAGCAAAGGCAGATTTGGCAATCCAAGAAGAAGGGATACCTGATCCGCCTTGATGTCAGTTCCCAGGATCCCTTTCAACTCATTCGCTATGGCACCCCAGTACCTATGGATCTTGTGGCATGACCAAAAACAGTGTGTAAGAGTGCCGGTACTTGTTTTGCATTTAGGGCACCCTGGAGATGCTAACTGCTCTGGGGGTACATGGGCCCTTTGAAGAACTTTTAGTTGCATTTTATTGTAAATCAAGATCTTTTTCACATTCTCCCAGATAGCCTCCTGTGTTTCCATTGAGATGTGCTCCTAGTTCCTGGTTCCAAACTCCATAAAGTCTTGCCATATTTTCCAAAGTGTCCCCCCTCTGTAGGTGGTATAGCCAAAAGAGTGCCCACGCACTGGTGACCACTGAAAAGGAAATAGTGTTGCATCTTCCAGGTCAGGTATTCCCACCAGACCCTCCCATTGGCATGGCTTCGGAGTTTGTAAAATTAATTTTATACGCTGAGCAAGTGCCAAATAAATTAACTTTTATATTAGCTGGGGCACAGACTTTGTCGGATTAGCCAGAAAAAACATCAGCGTAGTGAGTGATTTTATGCTTTTCCATTCCTACCTCTGGAGCAACTATTTTAAAGTCCTTTTGAATTGCCTCCGCCAGCTGTTCGATTACTAAAGTTAATAGCAGCGGAAAAAGAGGACACCCTTGTCAGCTGCATCTCCCAATTATGAAGTTATCTGATTTTATGCCATTCATAAGGACCGCTGCCATAGGGTCACTATACAGCACTGCCACCCAGCTGGCAAAGGCCTCTCCAAGGCCAAAACGTTCCAGGACATTAAAAAGATACAGCCACTCCACCCAGTCAAACGCCTTTTCTGTTTGTAAGGAAACCACCAAACCCGGGATTGAGCTCTGCTGACATAGCAGTACCATATTCAGCACTCTCCTAATATTGTTAGAAGAACTGCGATCCTTAACAAAGTCTGTCTAGTCCTACCTTATGATAGAGGGCAGTACCTTCTCCAATCTCAACACAATTTTAGACAGGATCTTGAAGTCTACATTCAGTAATGATATAGGTCAATATGAAGCACAGTCCTCAGGAAATTTCCCTCTCAAGAATAAGAAAAATATTGGCTTCCCTAAGAGAAGGCAGAAGACGGTCCTGGCTGTATGAGTGGTCGTACATGCCTAATATTGGCTCAGCCAACATATTTATGAACTCCTTATCGGAAATCTGTCTGGGTCTGGTGCTTTGACACTTTTGGAGCTGCCTTACCACCTCTTGTATCTCTTGTTGCATTCAAAAGTGAGGCTTACTCTACAGTTATACCTGGGAGGCCCAAGTTCTCAAAAAAGGATTCCATTCTTGCTAACTCTTCCTCACAGCCCTCAGACTGGTATAGCTTAGCATAAAATTTCCTAAATATTACATTAATCTTTTTAGACTCAGATGAGAATACCAGTATTTCCCTAATGGACATAATGGATTGCGGGGCACTCTTCTTCCCAGCCAGATAGGCCAAGTAACTACCTTGTTTATCACCGTATTCAAATAGTCTTTGCATCGCGAAAGTGACCTCTCTCTTCGCTGCCTGCGTGAATACTGAATTCGGAGCAGTCCAGAGAGCCATGCTCTGCTGTAACTTAGTCACGAGACAGGCTATCATATTTGGCTGCCTTCAGCTGGGCCTCCAGTATACACTGCTGTCCCCTCTGCCTGTTCCTGGTTGCTGAGTATAAAATAATTAAGCCCCTTAAATAAGGCTTGGTGGTCTCCCAGAGCATTGATGGGTTACTGGCTATATCTGAGGTAATATCCCAGAAAGTCCTAAATTATGTTGTGAAGTATTCAATAAACTTGCTATCTTTCAAAAGAAATGGATCTGTGTGCCAATGCCACGTATCTGTTCCATCAGCCTGATCTTAAATCCAAGTACATTGCCACATGGTCCAAAATGGCTATATTCCCATTCCTGCAGGATAGTACCAAGTCCAGACAGATTGATGGAACAAAGATATATTGATCTTTGTGTGGCACTTGTGCGGGTTTGGAGTAAAAAGTAAAACCCCCACCATTAAGGTGGAGACATCTCCACATATCCTCCAACCCCAAGTCCCTACACAAGTCTACCAACTGTTTGGATTGCAGGAGATACCCAAGAGACTCTTGGCCTCCTAACCACCTCTGGTCTCGTGAGTAGTCTCCCCCTATAATCGTACAACATACCCCAAAAGCCATCAATTTAGAGAATGCATCAGTTAAGAATTTAAAGGGGTGTGCTGGGGGGGGCAATAGACCTTCAAGATGCCATACTCCTCCCCATGAATTAAGGCTTTGAGGATAATAAACCACCCATGATCATCCTTGATTTCATCTATTACTGAAATGAGAGGTTCCTCCGTGTTAATATAGCCACTCCTCTGCTTAGAGAATTAAAAGATGAAAAGAATACCCTGCCAAACCCCCTCTACTGTAATTTTAGATGTTCCTTATCATTCAAGCTTTTTCTACTAAAGCAATATCAATCCTCTCCTTTCTGAGGTTCAAGAGTACCTTCTTTGTTTTGACCTGTGAATGACTCCCCCTCCTGTTCCCGGTGCACTGTCTACACAGAACAACTAGCCATAACCATCTGAAGTGGCCCGTAAACCCCACCCCCACCCCTTTAAGAAGAAGCCTACTCATAGTGCAGGAAAATCGACATTTCGGGCAAAAGCCCTTCATCAAGAATGTCTGATTTTTCTGCTCCTCGGATGCTGCCTGACCTGCTGTGCTTTTCCAGCACCATTCTAATCTTGACTCTAATCTGCAGTACCCACTTGTGTCTGCCCATAGTGCATTGAGTGGAGACAAAACCGGATTTATAAAATCTTAAAAACTACTGCTACATACCTTACCACAGCAAAAAAAACTGAACACTACTCTTAAATTGGACAGAAAACAAATAGCTGGAGATTTCCTCTCTTCCCCCATAGGGGGCACACATCCTACTCCCTAATATCACGATGGCTCCTTCCAGCTAGAGCCGTGTCTAAAACACAAGTAATACAGAAACAAAGAAAACTTTTTTAATTTCCATGTGTGTAAATTATAAGTGGGTATCCAACTCATCTCCTCCATATATCAACCCCTCTTGTCTTTAATAAAAAACATGAGCA
Source organism: Hemiscyllium ocellatum (assembly GCF_020745735.1). NCBI lineage: Eukaryota > Metazoa > Chordata > Chondrichthyes > Orectolobiformes > Hemiscylliidae > Hemiscyllium > Hemiscyllium ocellatum. Next base: position 27,040,457 of record NC_083437.1, read on the forward strand.
CCTCACGCCCAAAGAGAACAAAGGTAATAACAGGAATTAATAAAAATTACAGGAAAGGGAACGAAAGATGGAGGAATAAAAAGGACACCCTCCTCCCCATCTCCCCACATTGTCAGAACAATGCCAGGCATATAAATTAAACAACTGAGAGAGCAAAGGATATGCTGTTGTCCTTTATTCTTTTTTTGACCCAGTCAATCTATTTTAGAGTCTAAGAAATCCCTTGCTTTCTCTGCTGAGTCAAAGTTGTAAACAGACCCACCATAGCTGAAACACAGTAGGGCTGGGTACGTCACAGAGTATTAAATGTTCAGGTGTCTCAATCTCTTCCTAACTTCATCAAAGAATTTCTTTTTTCTGATTACAGAAATGTCTTGCAAAAACATAATTTTTGACCCATTATGCACCAGGGCCTGGGAGTTTTTTCAGTGCTCTGGAGGCTTCCATAATCATTTGCTCCTCCTTGTAGCATTGGAGTCGCGCTATGACCAGGCAGGGGTGCTGATCCGATACCCAGGCCTGCACATCGTGATCCAGTGGGTCAGCTCTACATGCACCCGGCCCGACTTTACTCCCAGTCCCAGAAGTTGCAGGAGCCATTGCTCCAGGAAGCTGACCAGATTCTCCCCTTCGCGTAAGCTTTTTTTCTTTGACCTCAATTCTCAAGGTTGTCGACCTGATCTAGCAAAGCCTGCACCTGGCTTTCCAGCGCATGGATCTGCCCTTCCGAGTTTTGCGCCACGGTTTCCAACACTGTGACCATCTGTTCAACCGCCCCCATGTGTTGATCAAGGTTTTGGATCTCCAGCTCATTCTTTTGTATCATGGCAGAGATTGGTTCCAGTGCTGGCTCGATTTTCTGAGTTTTATAAACTCTGAGACTAAGTACTGCTGTACCATTGGGTTCAAAGGCACTACCACGGGGGTCGGCTCTGTGGCCATGGGCACATCTGATACTGCGATTCTCGCGATCCCTTTCCTTTGGTCATCATCATCTTCCCAAAATGTTAAAATTAGTATTTAAAGGTTCTTGGGGCTTTTAAACTTTATTTTCCTGATTTTTCTTATAAATGGCTAGTGGGGGAGGGTGAAAACACCACTTTACTTGGATTATGGTGCAGAGCTCAGCACAGCAGACCTATCAGATCGCTGTCATCTTAGATCACCTCTGTGTACATGTTTACTGTCCTAATGTTGCATTCCTGTGTGGTTTTCTTCTACAGGAAGTAACCCTTTTTAATACAAAAAAAAACACCTGTTTAAAAATAATGCAGTATTGACTGAAGTTCACCAACCAAAATTTCCACCTATAGTTTTTTTAGGAAAACATGTGCTGTACTTGCTAAGTTTGAACCAAAATTTTGCACACTACCTCGAAGGTTTTGTCTTATTCAATGCTTATATTGTGAATTATGAGGTGCAATTTCAAATAATCATTTTACAGTTTTCTTTGTGTAATTTTGAAATTAACAACAGGTGGGTTTTTTTGTTTCACTGTTAACATTTTAGGAGTTGTTTCATTGGTTCTGTGAATGGGTGCGAAGATTGATGAGACATTGCTTGATGGGTTATGGTCTGCTTTTGCTTTAAACTATGATTGTTCTGTTCTTTTTACACTGACAATAATTTGGTATAGCTCTTGGTCAGTTACAATAAGAAAAGTTGTTTACTTATTAAACAATTTGCTTTGTTGAGCCTTCATTCAGTGTATGTTTTGACCAGAAATTGTATGAAATTAATTCTTTTTCACAGTGTGAAGTTCATATGCAAACCTGAACATAAATATGCTCAAAAACTTTACATGAATGGTTAGTCAAGGCACCTTTGTTGACAATATTCCTCAGCTTTTTACTTTTACCAGTTTTCCTTCTCCATCTCAGATGGGCAGAATCTGTTGCATAGAGTCCTACAGCACAGAGACAGTCCCTTTGGCCCAAATCAGTCCATGCCGACCAAAATGTCTGTTCACACTAACCCCATTTCCCTGCACATGGCCCATATCCTTATAATCCTTTCCTATCCATGTATTTGTCGCAATGTCTTTTAAATGTTGTTAATATACCTGCTTCAATCACTTCTGCTGGCAGCTCATTCCATATGCATACCATTGTCTGTGTTTTACAGAAAAAAAGTTGCCCCTGAGGTTCCCTTTTATTCTTTCCCCTCTAACCTTAAACTGATCCCCTTGATTCCTCAACCCTGGTAAAAAAAACTGAGTGCACTCACCCTATCCATGCCTCTTATGATCTTTATATTTGTCTATAAGGTTCCCCTCTCAGTCTCCTGCACTCTAACGAAAAAAATCCTAGCTTGTCCAATGTCTTCCTATAACTCAGACCATTAAGTCCAGGCAACATCCTTGTAGATTTTCTTTTGCATTCTTTCCAATTTAGTAATATTCTTCCTATAACAAGATGGCCAAAACTGAACACAATACTCTAAGTACAGTCTCACCAACATCCTGTGTAACTGCAACATAACTTCCCAACTTCTATACTGAATGCCCTGACTGATGAAGGCAAGTGTGCCAAAGTCTCTTCACTGCCCTGTCTACCTGTGACTCCACTTTCAGAAAACTCTGAACCTGAACACCAAGATCCCTCTGTTCCACTGCACTCCTCAAGGACCTACCATTTGCCATGAAACTCCTATCTTGATTTGACTTTCCAAAATGCAAGCTCTCACACTTATCTAAATTAAGCTCAGTTAACCATTTCTTGGCCCACTTCCCCAGTTGATCAAGGTCAGCTGTAATATCTGATAACTTTCCTCACTGTCCACGATCCCGCCTATTTTAGTGTCATCAGCAAACTTATTAATCATGCCTTGTACATTCTCATCCAAATCATTGATATAGATAACAAACCGTAATGGGCCCAGCACCAACACCTGAGACACTCCACTAGTGGCAGGCCTCCAATCCGATGAGCATCCTTTCACTATTAGCCTCACCTTCCTACCATCAAGCCAATTTTGTATCCAATTTTGCCAGCTTGCCCTGGATTCCATGCGATCTAACCTCCCAGAGCAGCCTACCATGTGCCTTATTAAAGGCCTTACTGACGTCCATATGGACTACATCTACCGCAATGCCCTCATCAACCTTCCTGGTCACTTCATCAAAGAACTCCAACAAATTTGTGAGGCACGATTTCCCATTCACAAAGCCATGTGGACTACTCCTAATCAAACCCTGTCTTTCCAAATGCATGTATATATTGCCCTATAATCTTCTGAAGTAACTTACCATCACAGATGTTAAACTTGCTGGTCTATAATTCTCGGGCTTTTCTTGTGGCTAATGATGATGCAAAAATATCAGCAAGGGCCCCCACAATTTCTTCTCTAGCCTCTTGCAGTGTTCTTTGATATATCTGTTCAGGACCAGGAGATTTATCCACCTTCATACATTCTAATACATCCAACACCACCTCTACTGTGATATGGCCTGTCCCCAAGTCTTCATGTCTTTCTCCATGGTAAACACAGGAGAAATATTCATTGAGTACCTCTCCCATCTCCTGTGGTTCTATGTATACATGTCTATTTTGGTCCTTGAGGGGCCTATTCTCTCTCTCGTTATTTTTTTTCCTTTAATACACTTAAAGTACTTCTTTGAATTGCCCCTAATCTTCTCAGCCAGGGATAACTCGTCCTCTTTTCATCCTCCTGATTTCCTTCTTCAGTAAACTCCTGTATTCCCTTGATCCCAGCTGCCTGTACCTGAGCCATGCTTTTTTTTTCTGGTCAAAACCTCAACGTCTCTTGTCATCCAGGGTTCTCTATTCCAGCCAAACCAGCTGCAGTACAATTCTTCAAGTACAAGACCTTTTTTTTGCTAATTTTACCTATATTTTCTCCCATTTGTTAGCAAGGAGAATAGGTCAGTCAGCCAGGTACGGATTATGACAATATGAAGCCCTCAGCTTTGTCAAATCTAAGAACCAGCATAACATTTACCAAAAAAAGTATTATTTGAATAGAAAAAATACAGATAGTGGAAATATCATATGTTTGGTAAGAAATGGATCAAACTTAACAGAAGTTCTTTCAAGCTAAAAAGTTCCTGTTGTGTGGCAAGTAAAACTTTCTATTGGCTCCTTTAAAAGCTAGTTCATGTCTGCTAATGTGCACACAACTGCAAGAACATATTCATGAATCTAGTAGTCATATTTACACTTGTATCATAAATTCTAGTGGAAGAGGAGGATGCTTGTTGTTACTCTGGGCTTGACTTACTCATTTGAATATGAGGTCCAACCTTTGTATTGCAGTGAAATGCTGTCAACCTTTTGGTGATTGCTTTAACTGCCCTTCAGGCTGTTGCTTTTTCTTTCCAAAAATTCTCCTTTTTTAACAGGCCTCACTATGATAATGAGAAAAAAAACACTAGGGCAAGTTCATCGAACTCGGTAGCAGTAAAAGGTGCAATACATACAATTTAATAATATATATTTACCTGATTTGGATGTGCCAGTGTTGGGCTGGGATGTACAAAGTTAAAAATCACACAACACCAGGTTATAGTCCAACAGGTTTATTTGGAAGCACTAGCCTTTGGAGCGCTGCTCCATCATCAGGTGGTGGTGAGGTATAAAATTGTAAGACACAGAATTTATAGCAAAAGTTTACAGTATGATGTAACTGAAATTATATATTGAAAAAGACCTGGATTGGTGTCATGTTGGCCCACGTTGGAACTGGCGGTCAATGAGTTGAGCATCGTCTCGCACAGGGCAGCCCACACCTTCGATGCATTATCTGGGCCAACATGACATCAATTGTTAAAGTTCACTTCAGAATGTAACTTATATAAAAAAAAAGTTCTGCAATTTACATATGAAAGAACTGAAACAAGCATCATCATTCTAGAAGATGAGAGACTTAACAAGCAATCCAGTTCTTTTTCAATATATAACTTCAGTTGCATCACACTGTAAACTTTTGCTGTAAGTTCTGTGTCTTATAATCTTATACTCCACAACCTACTGATGAAGGAGCAGCGCTCTGAAAGCTAGTGCTTCCAAATAAATTTGTTGGACTATAACCTACTGTTGTGTGATTTTTAACTATATATTTACCTGGCTGGTATGGAGTGGAGTTTGTAAAGCTTTAATAGCTTTTCAAAAGTATATTTATTCTCATGAAACAGCCATGTAAAGCACTTTTTATTTAAAGGTCATAGAGTCATTGAGATGTACAGCATGGAAACAGACCCTTCAGTCCAACCCGTCCATATCAGATATCCCAACCCAATCTAGTCCCACCTGCCTGGACTCGGCCCATATCCCTCCAAACCCTTCCTATTATATACCCTTCCAAATGCCTCTTAAATGTTGCAATTGTACCAGCCTCCATCACTTCCTCTGGCAGCTCATTCCATACACGTACCACCCTCTGCTTGAAAAAGTTGCCCATTAGGTCACTTTTATATCTTTCCCCTCTCACCCTAACCTATGTCCTCTAGTTCTGGACTCACCGACCCCAGGGAAAAGGCTTTACCTGTTTACTCTATCCATTCCCCTCATAATTTTGTAAACCCCTCAGCCTCTGATGCTCCAGGGAAAAACTGCCCCAGCCCGTTCAGCCTCTCCCTATAGCTCGAATATTCCAACCCTGGCAATATCCTTGTAGATCTTTTCTGAACCCTTTCAAGTATCACAACATCTTTCCGATAGGAAAGAGACCAGAATTGCACACAATATTCCAGTAGTGGCCTAACCAATATCCTGTACAGCGGAAACATGACCTTCCAACTCCTGTACTCAATACTATGACCAATAAAGGAAAGCATACCAAACAAGCATCTAAATGGATCATGTGATGTCAGAGGTTAGGGAAAAGGGTTAGCACTTTGTAGGTGTTTGTGAATTGTTTTGTTGCAATTCATTAGGGTAAGACTTAGGACCTTGGAAACCTGGTAATCTAAGTACTGCATTTCTTGAATGTAGGCTGGCAGTAAATCAAAACTTCCTTATGTTCAATATCTAATAACATCTCAGAATTCAAATCGATTGGAAAAATAGGTGCAACTTAAAACAGTTACAAATTTAAGGGAAAGGGTACTGAGAAAATTAACAGCACTAAATGCTGATAAGTCTCAAGGTCCTGATTGAATTCATCCTAGGATCTTAGAACTTGTGGCTACTGAGACTGTGGATGCATTGGTTTTAATTTTCCAAAAATTGCCTGGACTCTGGAAAGGTTGCAAGAGAATGGAAAATAGTGAATATATCTCTTCTATTCAAGGTTGGGGGAAAATAGAATGCAGGAAACTTAAAGTCGATCATCTGCTTTAAGGAATATGCTGGAATCTACAGTAGGGCACTTTTTACCTCTGCCTGATTTACATTGAAATTTTCAGTGTGGTTTTGTGAAAGTGAAATTGAATTTGACTAGTTGTTTAGATTTCCTCAAAGAATTCTAATAAATGTGGATAAAAGGAAAATTTTAGATATGGAGTACTTGGATTTCTTAAAAGCATTTGATAAAACACATGTACCACATTAAACATTACTACACAAAGCAATGGTATAGCTGTTAAAATATTAGCATGCATTAAGGATCAGTAAGCTAACAAGAAGCAGGAGGAATAAGTGGGTCATTTTTGGATTGGCAAGATATAATGAGTGGAGTTCCACAGGGGTCATACAAACATAAGGGTTAGGAACCAAAATAGATTATTCAGTCCCTTGAGCCTGCTCTGCTATATAATAAGATCATGGTTGATCTGTTTGTGTTTTGAATTACATATTGACATCTACCCTGATAACCTTTGATTCCCTTGCCTAATAAAAATACACCTACCTCCCCCTCAAAAATATTCAGCAATGTTGCCTCCAGTGTCTTCTGAGGCAGAGAGTTCAAAAGTTACATAATCAAAAATTCTCCTTATCACTGACATAAAAGGGCAATCCCAACCACAACAGGAAACATTGTTTTGTGAAAGGGAAATCAAATTTAACCAATTTATTGGAATTCTTTCATTTAGTGGAATAATGTGTGCTGCAGATAGAAGGAATATTTACATCCTTCCTTAATTAAGGAGAGCAAATCTGCACACTTTCAGGATATGGTCTCACCAATGTCATGTACAAATAAAACTTAACATCCTTACTTTGTTCAGTTCTTCTTTTAATATAAGATAACATTCAATTAGTCTTTTTTTTCTTACTTGCTGTGCCTGCATACTAACCTTTTTTGACCCATACCCTAGAATACTCATATCCCACTGCACTTTGAAATTCTGCAGTCATTCTCCATTAAGTAATACTTTGTTTATTTCTCTTCCCAAAGCGAACACTTTTTATTTTCCCACATTATGCTCCATTTACAAGATTTTTGGCTACTTTCTCAATCTATATCATCTGCAATCTACTTTCCTACACACTTTCCTGTATACTTTCTGATTTATCTTTGTGTCATGTGCAAATTTAGTTACCATCACCTTTAGTCATAGAGATGTACAGCATGAAAACAGACACTTCGGTCCAACTTGTTCATGCCAACCAGATATCCCAACCCAATCTAGTCCCACCTGCCAGCACTTGGCCCATATCTCTCCAAACCATTCCTATTCATATACTCATCCACATGCTTTTTAAATATTGCATTGTACTAGCCTCCACCACTTCCTCTGGCAGCACATTCCATACATGTACCACCCTCGGTGAAAGGTGGACTCTTGGGTCTCTTTTTATATCTTTCCCCTCTCACCCTAAACCTATGCCCTCTAGTCCTGGACTCCTCCACCCCAGGGGAAAAACGATGTCTGTTTATCGTATCCATGTCCCTCATAATTTTATAAACCTCGATGAGGTCACCCTTCAGCCTCTGATGCTCTAGGGAAAACAACCCTAGTCTATTCAACCTTTCCCTATAGCTCAAATCATCCAACCTTGGCAACATCCTTGTAAATCTTTTCAGAACTCTTTCAAGTTTCACAACATCTTTCTGATAGGAAGGAGACCACCCTACCAACCTTCTCTTCAACCGAATTATCCGCCAACATTTCCGCCACCTCCAAAAAAAACCCCACCACCAGGGATATATTTTCCTCCCCACCTCTTTCCGCCTTCCGCAAAGACCGATACCTCTGTGACTACCTGGTCAGGTCCATGCCCCCCTACAACCCACCCTCCCATCCTAGCACCTTCTCCTGCCACCACAGGAACTGCAAAACCTGCGCCCACACCTCCCCCCTCACCTCCATCCAAGGCCCTAAAGGAGCCTTCCACATCCATCAAAGTTTTACCTGCACATCTACTAATATCATTTATTGCATCCGTTGCTCCCGATGCGGTCTCCTCTACATTGGGGAGACTGGATGCCTCCTAGCAGAGCGCTTTAGGAACATCTCTGGGACGCCCGCACCAATCAACCACACCGCCCCGTGGCCCAACATTTCAACTCCCCCCTCCCATTCTGCCGAGGACATGGAGGTTCTAGGCTTCCTTCACCGTCTCTCCCTCACCACCAGATGCCTGGAGGAAGAATGCCTCATCTTCCGCCTCGGAACACTTCAACCCCAGGGCATCAATGTGGGCTTCAACAGTTTACTCATTTTCCCCTTTCCCCACCTCACCCTAGTTCCAAACTTCCAGCTCAGTACTGTCCTCATGACTTGTCCTACCTGCCTATCTTTTCCACCTATCCACTCCACCCTCCTCCCTGACCTATCACCTTCATCCCCTCCCCCACTCACTTATTGTACTCAATGCTACTTTCTCCCCACCCCCACCCTCCTCTAGCTTATCTCGCCACACTTCAGGCTCTCTGCCTTTATTCCTGATGAAGGGCTTTTGTCTGAAACGTCGATTTTGCTGCTCTTCGGATGCTGCCTGAACTGCTGTGCTCTTCTAGCACCACTGATCCAAAATCTGGTTTCCAACATCTGCAGTCATTGTTTTTAACTAATTACAGAGAAATCCAGCAGGATTGGCAGCATTAAAACAAAACACAAAATTGTGGATGCTGAATATATGAAACAAAAACCGAAATTGCTGGAGAAACTCACCAGGTCACTGGACTAGAAACATTAATTCTGTTTTCTCCCCACAAACCTGAGTTTCTCCAGCAATTCCTCATTGTTTCAGGTCTGGTAGCATTTGTGGATAAACAGTAAACATGTCCAGTCCAATGATCTCTCTTCAAAACTGGAGAGGTAGAAAAATCATTAGGTTTTATGTTGTTGAATGGAGGATGAACAAGTAGAACAGAAGGGCAGGTCAGGGATCAGAGGTCTCATGTAACAATAGACAAAGGAATTATAATTGTTGTAGAGAAGATATGACATAGATCCAAATGTTAATAACAGAATAAAGATGAGCTCTGACTATTTCAAAACCCAAAAGTAAGATACAGACTCTGGAGGGAAGGAGGAAAATATCAGAACAGAGTTCAAGGTCTGAAACTGATCAATCCCATTGTCCAGAAGGCTCTAAAAAGCATAAATGGAAAGTGAGGTGTTGTCGCCCCAATATTGACCTTCACTGAACACTGCAACAAGCCTAGTATGTAATTATGAGCATTTGGGCACACATAGTAGATTGAAATGGCAAATGACCAAGAATGAGTCAAAGGTTAGCATACAGGTACTACATACAATTAAGAAATCTAATGGAATACTACCCCATATTACAAAAGCAATTGAATATAAAAGTAAGGCTGTTATGCTTCAGTTACACGAGACACACTGCATAAAATTTTGGTATCATCTAAAGAAGGATGCAGATGTGTTGAAATTGGTTCAGAGGAGGTATATTAGACTGGTTAAATATTTGATTGCTCTATTAAGTGGTTACCCAATTTATGTTTGGCCCTTCGGCGTAGAGGAGACTGCAACATGAATAGTCAATGCAGTAGACTAATTTTTTTTTAAATTACATGTAAATCACTTCATCTTCACCAGCACAGATGGTTTGGGGCCATGCTTCCAAATAAACCTGTTGGACTGTAACTTGGTGTTGTGTGATTTTTAACTTTGTTCACCTCAGTCCAACACTGGCACTTCCAAATCATGACTTTTATTTAAGAAAGTCAGATAAATTATACCTGTCTGTGATTGTATGGGAAAAGGTCATGGGTGGAGGTGAGGGAAATGAGGCATTGGGGGTGATGAATTAGTGGATTAGGGTGTTGTAGAGGAATTGATCCTGACCAAAACCTGACAGGGCAGGGCAAAGAAAGTTGTGTTTTTGTGGTGGTAGCACGTTTGAGGTGATGAAAATGAAGGAGGATGATCACTTGAATGCAGAAAAATAAGGTGCAAAGTGACAATAAGGGGGAACCTTATCATGGGCCAGGGAGGGATAGGGGTAAGAGCAGAGTATGGGAAATTAGTCAGATGTGGCCGAGGCCTCTGTCAATCACGGTTGTAAGTAAATCTAGATTGAAAAATGTGGAAGCACATTTGGTTAATTTTTTCAGTTTTGAATGAAGACAGGAAGCCCACTGCAGTCATAACTGTACTAAAGAACGTATTGTGGGATAGGGCCCGAGTAGGACTGGAACAAGTAAAAGTTAGCCCCATAACCAGTACCCATAGACGCACCTTTTAATTGAAGTTAAAATTCACACAACACCAGGTTAAAGTCCAACAGGCTTATTTGGAAGCACTAGCTATTGGAGCACAGCTCTTTGTTCAGGTGGTTGTGGAGTATAAGATTGTAAGACACAGAATTTATAGCAAACGTTTACAGTGTGACACAACTGAAATTATATATTGAAAAAGACCTGAATTGTTTGTTAAGTTTCTCATCTTTTAGAATGACTTGGAGATGTGGGTGTTGGAATGGAAGCGAGTGCTTCCAACACTATAACCTGGTGTTGAGTGATTTTTAACTTTGTTCACACCAGTCCAACATTGGCACCTCCAAATCATGACTTTTATTTGAAGAAAGTGAGGCCAGCTAAAGGAGAAATTGTTCAAGTGAGAAAAAGCTCAGACAGGCAGATGAGGGTGGTGAACTGGCAGAACATATACTTTTCATTTTTAGATTAGATTAGACTTACAGTGTGGAAACAGGCCCTTCGGCCCAACAAGTCCACACCGACCCGCCGAAGCGAAACCCACCCATACTCCTACATTTACCCCTTACCTAACACTACGGGCAATTTAGCATGGCCAATTCACCTGACCTGCACATCTTTGGACTGTGGGAGGAAACCGGAGCACCCGGAGGAAACCCACGCAGACACGGGGAGAACGTGCAAACTCCACACAGTTAGTCGCCTGAGTCGGGAATTGAACCCGGGTCTCAGGCGCTGTGAGGCAATACTTTGGGAATTTAATAGGGTAATAATATACTACTTCAGCTTTCATGTATACATCCTGATTGCAGACATGAAATTAACACATACATGCTTCCCAAAACAGCTTGTTCATCTGTATGTGTCAGTAGCAAAGTAGGTTCCACAAACCAATGAATCATTTTTATCTTCTCCAGTAGTTTGTTCTGAATGACTAGTTATATGATTTTAAATAATATACAAACTGTAGAGTTAAATCATTGTTATACCATTTACTCATAGTTACTTTGGGAATTTAATAGGGTAATAATATACTACTTCAGCTTTTTGCCTTGATCTGATTAAGTAATGAAGATTACTGCTTATACTGTGCTGTGGAGTTGAGGATCAACTGAGTTGCCTTTAATCATGTAATCCTGCAGTGCAGAAAGAAGCCATTTGGTCTACCGAGTCGGTACTGATTTTCTGAAGAGCTGTCCACCCAGACCAAGCCCCCTACTATTACTTTGTCCCCGTAACCCTGCATTTATCGTGTCTCATCTACTTAACCTACCCATCCCTGGACATGACAGGACAATTTAGCATAGCTAATCCACCTAACCTGCACAACTTCGGACTGTGGGAGAAACCAGAGTACTCTGCAGAAGCCCACACAGACCACAGTAAGAATATGCAAACTCCATACAGTTGCCCAAGGCTGGAATAGATTCCTAGTCCCAGGTCCCTGGCACTCTGAGGCATTGCCATGAAGCCAAATGTCATAAGTAGAAATGCTAATCAATTTACTGCTCTCATTCATCAACATCAGGAAAGCTCTTCAACCAAAACCTTGTCCTCAGTCCCCCATATCACAAAGATACGCAAGGACATGTGCACAATGGAGCTGAAATTTCAGTGCAGCACTGAGCAAACTGTCAAAAGAGTGCCATTTTTCATGTTCATTTGGCTGTAAAAGAGCGATGGCACAATTTGAAGAACAAGGTATACTGGTCAATGTCCACCTCTCATCCAACATTACCAAAACCTTATTAATCATTAACTTATCCCACTGCTCTGTGTTGGACCTTGCTGTGCACAAAATGTTCTCCATATCTATCTATAAAACAATGATTACATGGAAAACTGGCTAATTTGCATTTATATAGTACTTTTAAAGTGTGCTCAGTCTTGCAATGTAGGAAATGTGCAGTACATATGTACACAGCAAGGTTCCAAAAACAACTAAATGATAATTACCAAATAACCTGTTTTATTGATGTTGGTTAAGGGATAAATGTTGTCAGGACACCAGGGAGAACTCCCACATTTTTTGAAATAGTGTCATGAGTATTTTATATTGCTAAATCTTAGGAAGATTGCCGTGAGCAGTGCATATTGATCAGGCGATTCTACCACATTTGTAAACATTCAAATCATCTGCTTAACTTGAATCTCTTGTAGTGTTGTTCGTGTTTAGCCACAGAGTTGCAATTAAAAAATGTGAACCACATTAAAGCTGCGAAGCAGCCTCTCATTTCAGATTCCTAGTTCCTGTCCCAGCTGGCTGGAATTAAAAGAATATTGAAGGCAAGCACACATGAAAGAAGACTTTTATTTACATGATATTGTGAAACATCTTGTAGAAATGTCTCAAAGTTCAATCAGTACTGCAGGGACATGAGTATATCATCTATGCTGCCATTTCAGTACAGTATTAAGCAACGTGCTCCATTTTCAGATGTCAATTTATAGATGAAATGTTAAACTAAGATCCTGCATGTGTTGACATTGATGTCAAAGATACCATTTGGGGGTGAGCTGCAATCATTTGCTGATGAGCTAACCTACATTTATCTCAGTAAATGACACAAACCATATTAACCCTGGTCAAATAAAGGCATAGTTTCAAAAGCGTGATGAGTAATGGTGCACGTTAACATGGCCTGACAGAAAGTAGAAGTACAATATAAATGAAAGACTTTGCATTCTATTGCATATGAATCTACTGCCCTCTTTATTTAAGAGTCCTGTGCTTTCCACCCTGTCATGTACAGTCCTGAAGCCCATACATTTAGATAACACAGTAAGCAGATGATCAGATTGTGAAAGTGAAGCAGTTGCAGGAACTTTTGAATTTTAAAAATTAATGGAGAAATTTTTAAACTGGTTGGAGCAGGGCTTTGAAGTCAGTGGAATAAATGATCAGACAGGGTATATAACATTCTTTGTTTAAAAATAAATCCCCAACCTTTATTCCTGCTGGGCAGAATGTATTAAAAAGACTTGTGTTGCATCCTGCTGTACTTGAGGGAAGTTAGGAGCCGGATTCTCCTGCTAGACCTTTGCAGGTATGGGCTTGTTCAAAACAGATGAAGAGAGGAAGGCATAATTTTTGTTTTAAAAAGCACAAAGGTAACAAAATAAATGGAAGCTGGTTATGCAAAGGGCTGCACTTTATACGTTAGCTTCCTTTTCAGAAAGTTCATTTCCTGTTTTCTTTGTCATTTAAAAATGAGAGTTCAGTTAATTGCACAGAACTGAAAGGAAGGCTTAGAACAGATGAATTTAGAGATTAAAAACTGTTTTGGCTTATTTCCATCTCAAAATAGTTCTCTGATGCTTTTGATTTTTTTTGCGATTTACTCTAGAAAGCGAAATTGCAATAATTGAAACTCCTTTTAACACTTAAAGTGGCCTAGTGAGGGCTATTAAGTATGTTGACAGGTCAGTATGTGTATTGACAGTTCAGGGAAATCCCAAAGACTATCAATACACTGGAGATTATCATTGATTAGAAGCTGGATGATCATAAAAATACTATGGCGACAATAGCAGGTCAAAACCTGGGCATTCTATAACAAGCAACTCTTTTTACCTTATTTTCCAAACCTGTCCACATCTAAAAAGCAGAAATCAGGACCTACATTCCCTCTAACTTTTCCTGCCACTCTGTGAATCTCCAAGATCTACGTGTAGCAGTGACTTCTGGAACCAGAAATCGATGTGTCTACATGCTCAGCAGCTTTGCAACTTGGGGGAACATTGATCTTTTGAGCTCTAACATTACTCAAGAAATCAACACTACCCAATACAAAGCAACCTGCTTGATCTGCATCCCAATGATTACCTTGAGCATTCATTATCTGCACCTTCTATTTGCAGCAATGTGTACCATCTGCATTGCATTATGTTCTTCTACAAATGTTATGAATAAAACAACACATTTTCCTGGATGTTTCATTGTATAAATTCCCAATACCAAGCACTTTGTTCAGCCAAACAACTTTTTGTCCAAATCTAATATTTTTATAATAAATTATAATTGTAACTAATAAACAATGATGCTCAAAAAAAGTGAAAGAAAATGCATTTTCATGTCTGTGATTTTTCTCCTGAATTCTTCACAATGGTATTTAAGACAATCTTGAAGTCTCAGCAATCCTGTTAAGTGAACGTTTTCAAAGATATACTTTTACATAAATGTACATTTATGAATAAAGTTAAAACATAATTTTTAGACAAAATAATACAGATCAGTTTCTTACAAATATAGTAGATGTGCTTTGCTGCACAGGTTATATACTTAAAAAGATGCAGGTACAACTTTCAAGTCAAGTGATCTTGATTGCATTCAGCTCGAAGGGTTTCAACTGGTTTCTACCCTAAAGCAGGAGGACCTTTATACAATGTCCTTTGTAGCAACTATCCCAAGGTTCAGTGCATCCCTCAGCAATTAGTTCTGGACTTTGAAATGTACCAGTGTCCAACCTTCTGTCATCAATGGTCCTTTATACTGGATGACCAACTAGTTTTGGACAGATTGAAGATCACCTACTTGATGAAAGATGTTGCTTTCCTGAAGGAAAAAGTAGGAAAACTTGCAAATGATGTGTTCTGGTTCAAAGTGTCTTGCATACCTCAGAACAATGCTCCAGTACAACAAATACATTCATTTCCATCTATTACAGTATTGATTTGTTTTTATCCAGTTTTCCTCTGTTGCAGTAGTTAACGTTTATTTCTTGCACCATTAGTGATAGCCCATTGGTCAGGGAGTCCTACATTAGAATTGTTTGGGGTGAAACTCTGACCACTTTCCACACCTTGTAAGGTGCTTTACAGAAGGAAATCGGCAACACTGTTTCACAAAACTGTAGCTGCCACACAGATGCTCATAGAGTTATATAGCATGGAAACAGACCCTTCAGTCCAACTTGTCCATGTTGACCAGATATCTTAAATTAATCTAGTCGCATTTGTATCCCTCTAAACCATTTCTATTCATGTACTCATCCAGATGCCTTTTAAATGTTATAACTGTACCAGCTTCCACTACTTCCTCTCATAGTTCATTCTGTACATGCACCGCCCTCTGTGTGGAAAAAGTTGTCCTTTAGGTCTCTTTAATATCTTTTCCCTCTCACCTTAAACTCTCTCTAATTTTGGACTTCCTATCCTGGGGAAAAAAACCTTGCATATTCACCCTCTCCATGCCCCTCATGATTTTATAACATCATCCCTCAGCCTCTGATGCTCCAGCCTATTCAGCCCCTCCCTATAGCTCAAATCCTCCAACACAGCAACATCCTTGTAAATCTTCTCTGCACCCTTTCAAGTTTAACAACATCTTTCCTATAGCAGGGAGACCAGAATTGAACACTGTATTCCAGAAGTGGCCCAACCGATGTTCTGTACAACCACAATATGTCATCCCATCTCCTATACTCAACGCACTGACCAATAAAGGCAAGCATACTACGCTACCTAGTCTACCTGTGACTCCACCTTCAAGGAACTATGAACCTGCACCTGTGCTCTTTGATGAGCAACACACCCCAGGACCCTACAGTCCTGTCATGATTGCTTGAGCAAAATGCCAACATCTCACATTCATCTAAATTCAACTTCATCTGCTACTCCTGGCCCAATGACCTACATGATCAAGGTCCTGTTGTATTACAAGATAACCTTATTTAATGTCTACCATACCACCAATTTTGGTGTCATCTGCAAACTTATTCACATCGAAACAATTTATATAAATGACAAAAAGAAGTGGATCCAGCATCAATTCTTGTTGCACACTGCTGGTCACAGGGATGCAGTCTGAAAAACAACCCTCCACCATCACTCTCTCTGTCTCCTACCTTCAAGCCATTTTTGTATCCAAATGGCTCGCTCTCCCTGAATTCCATGTGATCTAACCTTGCTAACTGGTCTACCATGCAGAACCTTGTCAAATGCAGAGGGACTGACTCTCTGGCTGCGCAAGAGCCATCTGACATGGATGCCCTTCTTGCCACCAGTTAAACAATACCAAATGAATACAGAAGATGGTTACCTCGGAGAACAACTGGATCTTGATCAAATGGGCCAATGGAGTTTAATTTGAATACATGTGAGGTGCTGCATTTTGGAAAGGCAAATCGGGGCAGGACTTATACACTTAATGGTAAGGTCTTGGAGTGTTGCCAAACAGAGAGACCTTTGAGTGCACGTTCATAGTTCCTTGAAAGTGGAGATACAGATAGGATAGTTAAGAAGGCATTTGGTATGCATGCCTTTATTGGTCAGAGCATTGAGTATAGGAGTTGGGATGTCATGTTGCAGCTGTACAGGACATTGATTAGGCCACTTTTGGAATACTGTCTGCAATTCTGATCTCTCTGCTACAGGAAGGATGCTGCAAAACTTGGAAGAATTCAGGAAAAGATTTAGAAGGTTATGGCCAGGGTTGGAGAGTTTGAGCTATAGTGAGAGGCTGAATAGACTGGGTTTTATTTTTCGTGGAGCATTGGAGGCTGAGGGGTGACTTTACAGAGATTAATAGAATCATGAGGGGCATGGATAGGGTAAACAGACTTTTCCCTGGGGTGGGGGAGTCTAAAACTAGAGCGCATGGGCATTGGTTTAAGGTGAGAGGAAAGATTTATAAGGCACCTAAAGGGCAGGTTTTTCACAGAGTGGTACATACAGTATATGGATTAAGCTGCGAGAGGAAGTGGTGGAGGCTGATACAATTACAATATTTAAATGACATCTGGATGGGTATATGAATAGGAAAGATTTCAAGGAATATGGGCCAAATGTTGTCAAATGGGATTAGATTTAGTTAGGATATCTGATTGGCATGGACAAGTTGGACTGAAGGGTTTGATTCCATGCTGTACATCTCTGACTCTGTATGTCATTTGTGTGGGTCTCAGTCCATATTGTGTTTGAATCATCTGTAACTAGACTCTGGTGTCAGTCAAGGTGGACCAAATGGCCTTCCTCTGCACCTGCACAGTTTTGTGTTCTTGTGATTTGTGCATATACTGGTGCACTACAACAAAATTTCAACTTTATCATAGATCATTTTGCAAATTTGTATATTTGAATAAGTGCTGTAGGCAGCCTAAGAATTGCAATTGTGCAAGAGAAAGATTGCAGAATGCCCTGTCTCTAAATGGAAATGATGGTTGATATTTAATGTTAGCTTCTTTATGCTTGCTGCACAACTTTCTCAATTCTGTGACAAATTTCAAGAATCATTTAATCTCTCACGTTCATGGACAATTTTGAAACATTATTCAGTAAAATATGTTTGTGTATTAACTGTGTCTTATAATCTAAAACAAACTAACCAGTAGTTGCTGCGTGAGGAACTGTGTTTGATTGCTGCCTTTGAAAGGAAACTGTATTGTGATTGGTGCATTGAACCAAATTGTAAATTATATTTAGTTGCTTAGCAACTAAGGGGGAATGAAGGGTGTTAGGAAAGTGTAAATTGAGTGTTCAAAGGAGATTTATTTTTAAAATCACATTATCAACTATTCCAGTCGAGTTTCACACCACAACTGCATCTAATTCACGTTTTCACTTTTTATTCATTCAGGAAAGATCTGTTGCTGTTTCTATTTGTACTTGAGCAAGTGATACGGTTTCCTTGTGCCTGTTGCTTTTGTCATTCTAGGCCATAGACATTGTGGATTTAAGGTAATAATTAGGAAGTTTTGGCATGTTGTTGCATTGTATTTTCAGATGGTACACTTTGTTGATATATTGCACCAATGGTGAACAGAGCAATTTAAGATGGTTGACGAGGTGCCAGTCATGGGGTGGTGCTTTTTAATCTGTAGTATTGAACTTATTGATTGTTATTGTAGCAAAATCCATACCTGCATACATGATCTGACTTATGCTTTGTAGATGGTGAAAAGGATTTGAGAACTCAGCAGGTGAATCACTCTCCAGAGTATCCAGATTCTCAACTTGGTTGTAGCTGCAATATTTATGTAATTGGTTTATTTACGTTTCTGGTCAATAGTAACCGTCAACATATTCATGGTGAAGCATGTGACAACTGTAAAGTTATTGAATGTTAATAGGAGGTGGTTAGAAGTTTTCTTGTTGGAGTTGGTCATTCTGTGGCATAAATGTTGCTTAACACACACCAACCCAATGTTGTCCTTCTGCCATAATTGTGTGGGCTGTTTCATTTTTTGAGAACTGATAATGTAACTAAAGACACCAATCAAGAGATAGCATAGTGTTTAAGCTAACTTTGCAGGAAGGCCATTGATGAAGCAGATGAAGTTGCTTGGGTCTAGAACGTGCCATACGGAGCTCCTGGTATAATATCCTATAACAATGGCAATTACCACAAACACACTCCTGTTATAACTGGTAAAGTTCTGTGCAGTGTAAAATATTGCTTTGACGTCAAGAATAGCCCCTCTCTCCTCACTTCTAAAATTAAGTTCTTTTGTGAATGCTTGGTTCAAAGCTATAATGAAGTCTGAAGCCTCAGGGTCCTGGCAGAACCCAGAGTGATTATTCATGCACATGTTATGAGTTATTGGCTGCATGATGGTACTGTTAACAACACTATTCATGGAGGGGGGTGGGGAAGGGTGGTATTATTTCTTGGTTCAAAGGAACAGTAGCTAAATTGAAGAACCCAGCATCAGGAAGGAGGTTGGGAGAACATTATGAAAGTCAGATCCCTGCATTGCTGTCAACCCCTCTGCATATCCTGAATGCATACCTCTAACCAGGAAAACCTCTCGACCCATCACTTCTTTATGGCCTGGGTCACTTTTGCATTACCGGGCCTCTGGGTGGTTTATTCCAAGATCAAAGGAATGACCACCATCAGCCTCATGGTATTGGTGGGCAAACGAACTGCTGGGCTCTGATAGGCATTAACTCTTGGAAGGTAGGACTTTCCAACCTCAGGTCCTCAGAAGATGCACCTTGTCAATAGCAGATCGGTCAGTTTACTCAGCCTCCCTACAGCCCCCATTATTATTCACCCGGGAGGGGTTCTATATTCTGTGATTTAAAATGGCACCAGAGTGACAATGCTAATCAACAGTTCTCACTGTATTTGTAATAAATACATGTGACAAAAAATAAATCAAATTAATTCAAAGCCCTGCAGGCTTTGCAGATTGTGTGCCCAGAACTGGGTGCTCTCTCCTGTTTTGGCTTTCACCCACTCACTGGCAACTGACCACTGAAAGACGCTCAGTATTTATTCTTGCCTGGCAGAATCCAATGAAGTCTCATGGCATCAGAACATCATGGTTAAGAAAACTTCCTTCTGATTATCACATACTGAACCCATCCCCAGCTGATGAGTCAGTTCTCCTTCATATTGAACAGTACTTGGAGGGAGCATTGAGAGCAGTATAGGTATAGAATGCCCTGTGGGTGGGGAATCGCAATTTCCATTACTAAGAGAGCAGTACCACAGCTGACCGAGCTGATTAATTCCTAAAGGAAGTAACTGCTTGGGGACTTCAACAGGTGGTGAAGTAACAAGAGGGAAAAGCATACTTAACCTCATGCACACCAATCCACCTGTCACGAATGCATCCATCCTTCCGCTCTCTTTGGCAATTCTTTAGGACTGAGGATGACTTTCTTCTGCTTTTTAGGGGGCGGTAACTGCAGTGGCAGAAAAATCCAATCCTGAAGCCTCAGACTTTGTCACGGGTGGGGCAGGTGGTGTTTGATGTAATAGATGGGTTGAATGCTCCAGATTCTGTGTTCTCCTTCCCCTGCTTACTCTTGGCTCCTATGTACTTCATTTATTTAAAGTAGTTGGTGCCTTCACGGATGTTTCTTCTCCTTGCATGTCTTGGGGATGTTGCAATTGCTCAGGGTGTCCTTGTAGTGTTTCCTCTGTCCTCCTTGTGATTGCTGACTATTGTGGAGCTTGGAGTAGAGCACTTGTTCAAGAGTCTTATGTCAAACATGCAATGGGACTGCCCATTGGCAGGTGGTGGTGTGTGACTATTGTCTCAATACTGGGGTTATTGGCCTAGGAGAGGAAGCTCATATTGGTATGCCGGTCCTGCTGGTTTTTGGCGAAGGCAGTACTGGTGATAACTCTGCTGGGATTTGCAGTGTTTGCTGTATGTGGTCCATGTTTCCAGAAGGATGGGAACTACAGCTGTTTTGCAGACCATGATTTTGGTGTTGAGTTTGCGGTCTCAGATGTAAAAAATAACTCTGTTCCTTGGACTTCCTGCACTGGCACATAGAATCGAGTTGGATTTCATTATTAATATCTGCTCATGTTCATAGGATGCTTCAAGGGCAGGCAAATGATTCACATTGTCCAGGGGCTCACCCTGGATTTTGATGGCCATGGACGTTGATATGTGCCATTAGTGAGCTGATAGACAATCAATAGACATGTTTTCTGAATGTTTAGTCTGAGGTGCATACTCCTTGGCAAATACAGTGGTCTGTAGCACTGCAACTGAGTGTGCACACATGCATGTGTTATCTACATATTGCAGCTCAGTGACAGAAATTATTGTGGTCTTCATTCTGGCCTTTAGGCATCTAATGTTGAATGGTTAGCTACTCATTCTATAGGTTAGCTCAACTCAAGCGGGGTATTTTATGAGATGGGGTGAAATGTTGGCCACAAAAACGTCTGTCTGTACCTCTGACTACAGAATCCCCTAACACAATTGATCTCTTGGAAGCCGACATATCCCTTGTTGCATTAGAGCCAATCTCAATACCAGAAACTTGGCTGTTCATGCTACGTTCCTCTGAGAATCCATCATCCCCTACATTTTCCAAAACAGCATACCTGTTTGAAATGGGTATATCCACAAAAGACTCCTGCACTAGCAGCCTACCTCTCTTACCCTTCCTGGAGTTAACCCATCTATGTGACTGATCTGAGTCTTTTCCCCCCTTCCTATAACTGTCATCCATCACATACTGTTGCTGTTGCAAATTCCTCATCGCTTCTATCTGTCTCTTCGATCGATCCACTCGATCTGATCAGATTCGCATCCAACAGCATATATGGCAGATATAATCCGCAGTAACCCTTAAACTCTCTTTAAACTCCCACATCTGACAAGAAGTACATATCACTGCAAAGGCCATTTTTGCTCCTTCACAATCTACAGACCCAGAAAATAACACTGTCTTATTCCTCTACAAACACTGCCCCAGGTTAAATTAATAGTTATGGCTTATATTTTAAGTTTAATCAAGAGACTTATCTCCAAAAACATATAATCAAGAAAGAATCCACTATACTTACTACTGCAGCCTTTCTCTTGGACAGACTTAAAACAACAATTAACTTATCTGATTCTGTGCTGTGAACTTCACCCAACAGTTCCTCCCAAGATTGGTTGTGAATTTCACTGTTTATTAATTTTCCCAGATGCACTCCGCTGTCCAGCGAGCGATACACGAATTCAAACAGCAAAGGTGGTAACTGTGCAGGTTCGCTTTCTCTCCTGCACTGTCCTTACCATGTGCTTCCTCTGCCTGCTCTTCTCCCTTTTAAACTGCTGTTGTTTTGACTTGTTTTTTCCAAAGTTACAAAACAATGCAACAGCATATAAAACAGTAATTGCTGCTCCTGGAATTCGAGGAAATCACCTCCAACACCTAAAATATCTCAAAAAAAGGAGCAGCTCTTACAGCCAGAAATTTTTCCCGTCCTCCATCTTGAATAATACTCAGTTAAGGTTTTGCAAGTACCACACAACTCCTGACCTTGCTTATAGACTTGGTTCAAACATGGGTAAAGGAGCTGACCTCGTGAGGGGAGATGAGAGTGACTGCACTTAACATCAAGGTCACATTTAACCAAGTGTGGCATCAAGGTGCCCTAACAAAACTGGGGTTAATGGTAATTGTTTGGAAAACTTTTCTGTTTCTTGGAGTTGAAACTAGCACAAAGAATAATGATTAATTGTGCTTGTTGAAGATCAGTCATCTCTACTCCAGGACATCTCAACAGTTGTTCCTCAGGGCAGTGTCCAAGACCCAACTATCTTCAGCTGCTTTATCAATGAACTTCTCTCTATCATAAGTTCAGAATTGGGGAATGTTTGTAAATTATTGTACAATGTTGCAGCACCATTTTTTGATTCCTGATTTAGTAAAACAGTCCATGTACATGTGCAGCAAGACTTGGATCATAACCAAATGTGGATTGTCAAACAGGAAGTGACATTCATGCTAGACAAATGCTTAAATGATAATTTTCAGAAAGTTTGACACAATCTAGGACAAAACAGCCTGCTTGATTGCCACATCCACCAAAATTCAGTCCATCCGTCTTCAGTGCACAGTAACAACAGTGTGTAGCATCTACAAGATGCACTGTAATAATTCACCAAAGTTCCTTAGACAGCACCATTACCATCTAGAAGAACAAGGGCAGCTGATACATGGAAACACCACCACCTGCATGTTCCCCTCTAAGCCAGTCACCATCCTGACTTGAAAATGTATCACCATTCCATCATTGTCACTGGGCCAAAATCCTGCAACTGCCTCACGAACAACACTGTGGGTGTCCCTACAACAAATGGACTGCACCCATTGAGCAGACACCTTACCCCAACATTCAAATGCAATTAAGGATTGGCAACAAATGGCCCAGATAATGAAGCCCACATCCTCTCATGATTTTTTTTTTCAAAAATGATTTCTTGTAATTCTTGGGATTTCCAGAATGGTTCATATTTCAGTTTTAACAAAACCTAATTCAAACCAGATAAGACATGTGAAAACGCTGAGGCTTACCCATGCAGGATCTTTAATGTTTTCTTAATTTCCTTTCCTCCTTGGTGCTCACTAGGACATGGGGTTGGCTGAATGGACTCTGCAGTGGGGTAGGAGAAAGTCAGAACTGCAGATACTGGAGTATCCGAGTCGAGAGTGTAGTGTTGGAAAAGCACAGCAGGACAGACAGCATCTGAGGAGCAGAAGAGTCAACGTTTTAGGCATAAGATCTCTGGAATTGAGAGGCTTATGCCCAAAATGTCGATTCTCCAGCTCCTCAGATGCTGCTGTGCTTTTCCAACATTACAGTCTCTGCTCTGGAGTGGGGTAGCCTCTGATATTTAAAACAAAGAATATTTTCTACATCTTAAGTATCAACAGATAGTTTAGCACCTGGAAAAAGTTAGTATTCCAATATCTACTTTATGTTAATTCATTCTGCAGTGGCCATGGTTGTAAAGTGAGGGTATCATTGAGTTCTAATGTGATCCATTCACCAAAAATGAACTTTGCAGCTAAGACAAAAAGAAAGTATCTTTTTTTAATCTCTGGTGTAAGGCATTAATTTTACCCACTTAAATTCACTATAAAATATTTCACTAGAATTCGGTTTCATTGAAAGTTAAAAATATATCTTCTATTCACTGGACAGAGTCAGCAAAATCTTATGATTGGGAGCACTGCAACTGAAAAGGGTTGGAATGTGCTGAAGATGATGTACATCACAATGTCAATGAACTTTGCTGAGTGAGCTGGTCTAAACCTTGACAGAGGTAGAAATTACAAATGGCCTCGACAATCTTAGAATAAGGAGAGGAATATTATTAGCCATTGCAATAGTTCTTGTTCACCATCTATTGAGCCCCAGTACAAGGAGGAATTGGGCTATTGATTTAAAAAAATACGTCCACACATCTCTAGATTATAGCAACAACTTCTGTAAGTGCTTGAGAAATAGTCAATAACTTCCAACATCTGGTTAATGTTCAGTGATAAAAGGAAGCAAATTTAGCCTTTGAACAGAAACTAACAAGCTAAGGGCTGTGTTTGTTGTCTAAAAATATTGAAAGTTATATTAAATTTGTTCAGACAGCCACCTCTTTAATACTTGCACATGAAAAGAAGATTGCTGGAACTCTGTAAAAACAGAAAATGACAGCTTGATAGAGGGGGTAAAAATTGATCCTAATACGGATAAGGAAGGATTGTCTTTATACTGTACTTCATACCTCTTAGAAATACCCCAAAGCACTTCACTGTGAGCTATGTTATATTATACACAGTCACACAGCAAAGTCAGATATCAACTGAAAAACATATATATAAGCAGGAATACTAGAAGCGCCTGCACTTCAAAATTTGCTTCTGTTGCTATACCTATTACCCTTCAACTGTTGAGTAAACATCAAAGATAAAATGGCTGAAATCTGAATAGAACTCAAGAAATAAATTCACTAATCAGGAACCTGAAAGTCGAAAGGGAAACCTAGTTTCATCCATGATATCTTACTCAATTGGGATGTATACATACGTGCCTTTAAGAAAATGTATTTTACATGTGCATTTGGAGAGTTCAATTCCTGGAGTGACCTTTTCTTATAGAGACTTTGGATTTGAATAATACAGATTTTGAACTCTGATTATGTGAATTTAAAGACACTAAACGACATCATCTTAAGAGGTTAAACACTTTATTTAATATATGCAAATAAAACATTGGCTACTGCTTTTGTTTACAGTACTTAATCGGAAACTCCAGTCATAGATTTCCTGCAGTGCCAGTTCAGCGGAATTCTCACATTATCTCTTGTCTGCACTGTTCTACCTTATAAGGCAACAAATTGTCCCATAACAATATTCAGGGAATAATATGAACCTTCAACAAATAGTTGTGGTTATATTGATTTCTGAATGTAGCCTGGACCTGTTGAAGCTATCTGCAAGTGAAGGGCCAACTGATGAACTTACTAGACCTACAGCCAGGAGGATCTGTCACTACTTTGAACTGGCAGCAGGTACTGAGACAAATTGTGACCAAGGAAGTTCCCCTGCTGACATCACTACTTCATGTCGAGTATGTATACTTGGCTTAGTGTTGTTATATTGTGATGCAGCAGACTGATCTGCTAATGTATTTTCCTGTATGTGTATAGCAGTCTATTTGCCAGTCTTTACATACTTTTGTCCCTTAAAACATGCTTTGCCATAGCTCATGAAATACTGATAGAATAACTCAATGTCCTCTTTGAAATCAGGAGAGAATTGTGTTCCATATTTGTGAGACTAGTCTAGTATGTTATAATGTATGTTATTATGCTTTTCTGTTTGATTTTACTTTCATTTCTGTTCATCACAGACCCATCCAACAATGGGAATTAACTTCCAGTCTTGAATTGTATTTTTTCCAATTTTACTCACTTCCTGAAATAGCTCTTTTAGCAACGATTCAACTTCATGAGCCCTAGCAAAATCCCCTCCCCTGCTATCTTGTCCAGTTGGCATATTTTATATGTATGAAAGTAATATGGCTCACTTGGCCTCAGAGAAGTCAATTGATCAATGCTTTGAGATGTTTCTGCTTTATAGGATGTTTGGAATGTACTCAAGCTTCCCGCTTTCACCTCTTCCTCCATCCACCCCCCCCCCCCCTAGATGATGGTGCTGCTTCCTGTGGTCACTCCATATTGAGAAATTTTGTCGATTTTGCTCCTGGTTGCTACCCTACTTTTGCCTTCATATGGTCTCTCTCTGACTCTTTCCTTCCCCTCCTCCATTTTTCTTTGTCTCCCTCACTGCGAACAGGCCATTAGCAAAAATTCATTACAAGTCCAATGATCCTGACAGCTGTCTAGACTACAAGGCCTCACAACCTGTTTTTTTTTAACGGTTCCATTGTTCTAGTTTCTCCATTGCGTTTGTGTGCCTGATGATAGAAACATGCTTCTGATATGTCATCCTTTTTCCTCAACTGAAGATTTCCCCCATTGTGATTGGCTGAGCCCTTAAATGTGTCCAACCTATTTCCCAGACTTCTGCACACTCAGCTTCTCCTCCTTTCCAGAATCATGATATGGTTTGTATTGCACTCAGAAGCCTCCATATTTAGCAGAGCATCTTTCGTTATTTTTGTCAGCTCAGCATGATGCTACCACCAAACACATTGTCTCCTACTCTCCCCTGTCAGCATTCCAAAGGTATTATTCACTCTCTGATATGCTGTTCTACTCTTCAGTCAATCCCAACAACCATGGCAACTCTCCAAGAAAGTACAGGAGATGTAATGCCTGTCCTTGTACCATTCATGCCCTCACTATCTAAAGCCAAGGATAGTGAAAGAAATGGGTTGACTTGTGTTGTGCATGGAAGAGGAAGAAGAATTGCTGCCCCATTTGAGATCAGCCAATTCTGCACAAACCAGTTGAATTTCTCACTTGTCTGGTAAATCAAGCTCAATGATGTATAGCATCACTTATTTGGTCACTCATTCTATCTTGACTCAAGGAAATGTTCTAATCTACTGGAATATAAAAGCCTTATTTTAATTGCCAGTATTTATTCTTGTGGGTAATGCAAAATAGTGTGAGCTTATGTAGCAGTATAAGATGGGTCATAGGTACAATTCCATCATCGCTTAGTTCACAAATTAAGAAGTATGCTGAGGCGAAGTACTGGCACAATCATTCTTCAATGTTACTCAGCACCATTAACCTAGAACAGGAGGGAATGAAATTGTAAAGAAAGGAAAATAAGGGATGTGACACCAGCTTAAATCAAGAGTTGTTTATTGGGAACAGACTGGCACATCTAATGATTCCCACAGAAGAGGACTTTTGTGCCATCAATGATTAAAACAATGAATTGCTGGTACATACAAACCCACAACCCTGATTTGTGGATAGTTTTTCGAGTGTTTACCAGTTTTATGCTAAGGTTCCTTTCCAACCAGTTTTCACAGAGCAACACCACCTCCTGTCAATTTAGATCAATATTGAAATCCTTGTCAATGTGGATCATTATCCATGTCTTGGTAATCTCCTCTCACTGAAGATAGTCATAGATGACTATCTTTATCATCACTTCCACTGTGCCAGCTCAGCCTTTGACTGACTGAGAAAAAGAGTATTTGAAGACCAGACCTCAAATCTGAGACTAAGGTTATGGTTTACGGCAAGTAGCAATTCCTGTATTTCTATATAGAATCATAGAGATCTACAGCATAGAAAAAGACCCTTCGTTCCAACTTGTCTAGGCCAACCAAATATCCTAAATTAATCTAGTCTCATTTGCCAGTACTTTTTTCCTATCCCTCTAAACTCTTCCTAGTCATGTACCCATCCAGATGCATTTTAAATTCAGTAATTGTACCAGCCTCCAGCACTTCCTCTGCCAGTTCATTCCATACACCCATCATCTTCTGTGAAAAAGTTGCCCCTTAGGTCCCTTTTAAATCTTATCTTGCTCACCCTAAACCTGTGCCCTCTAGTTCTGGACTCCCCACCCCAGGAAAAAGACCTTGCCTACTTACCCTATCTATGCCCCTATTTTATAAACCTTTATAAGGTCACCCCTCAGCCTCCGACACTCCAGAGAAAACAGCTTCAGCCTATTCTGCTTCAGACTTGGACAACCTACAGCAGGCACTTCAGAGCACTGAAACAATACTTTGAACAATGCCTTTGCAAGATTCTCCAAATCAATAGTAAGAAAGTGGCCCAACAGGAGCAGCCTCTCTCAAACGGATATGCCCATCATTGCAGCACAAATCACTCAAAACCAGCTCAGAGACAAGTCATTTGTAAGCCTGACAGCAGATCTACTTGGATTCGCTTGCTGAATTCTAAGGACAGTGGTAAGGCTTTTAGGATGTCTTCAAAACCATTTCTGAAGAAATCAAACATCTCATGGAGTTTCTGGCCTGTAACCAACCAACTTGGAAAAGGTCTATTTTTGAATCAGGTTCCAGATGCATCAAGCGAATTTATTGGGGACACGCATAGGTGAATTTGTGCCACTGGCCATTAGGTATAACCTCTAAACACTTCAAATGTCTGAGCCTTCAAGCACGTGGCAGAATCTGCAGACCATGCATTGGACCTAGCAGCCATCTCTTCCCGCTGATCTGTAGTGGAAGTAAATCATCTACGTTCCTGAAGAAATGCCAAGGAGAAGGCTTGATGAATTAATCAAAAGGACTGCCTTTCCTCAATTGGTGTCAGCTTACCTGGACTTGTGAAGGCTTACAAACAGCAAGAATTCCTGGAAACTGCATTGATCGTAATCAAAATTATGCACTTACTCGTTTTTTGAGGGCCTTGCTGCAATGCTTAATATTCTGTTGAAACAGTTAAAAGCAATGGTTGCAAATGATTGGCCCTCTTGAGGGCAGCATGTGCAGGATTTCGGAGCCATTAAAACATTACATCAATAAGTAGTCAGCAACTCCAGAAAGGGAGGGGAGAGGACATGCAACAAAGGCAATTGAAAAAAATTAAGCTATATGAGTTGTCAGTTAAGTGTAAAAGAGTGCTGCACGCCCCTTCGTCCTCACTTGCAATGGTATGATCTGTTGCTATGGTTACGAGCTGAGGGAATTCATTGTAATACTTTCTTGTGAGCGCAGTGCTCAATTAGTATGTGAACTCGAAAAAGCAGCCTGAGGCAGGTGGTGTTTGTACGCACAACCCAGAGCGCAGCACCGCTAAATGGTCATCTGTAGAACTGCTCCGAATCTGCAATTGCTGCTTTTACAGCGGAGCACGTTTCTACTGGTACTTCCGGAAATGAATTGGTTGTTTCACAAATCTTTTGCCATCTAATCCAAGTAAACTATTTTCAGCTAGATTGTGCCTCCGAGTTTTATTGTCAAAATCCATTAAAAGGTACAGAATGGAGACGTACAAATAAATAAAACGTCAAAATATTGCTGATGGGGCAGGACTGGACAAGACAAAAACTCAAGTTGTGCAAGTCCTGTGCATTGATCAGAGAAAATCACTAGATGGTGTACTGAGCCACCTTTCTCTGGTGCCATTTCATCTTTAGTTTATGAACATTACGAGGTGTCCTACAAAATAATGTCAATTTTTGGTAATTCTAATGCTTCATCTATGTGAAGCTAAGGGTCAGTGGACTGAGCCTTATTGACAGATTTCATTTTCGGACACCACATTTCTTTTTATTTCCTTTCTCGTTGTTTTGAAGGCAGTGACTCTTGTATTGGCGCCATTAAAGTCGTGACTATTTTCAGATGTCCAGTCAGTGAGATTTGGCAGGCTGTTTTGGTCACGATGGCAGGGATGTAGGGTGCATAGTTCACTTCTCAGCAAGGTGATGTGTTAATAAGTAGCACTTTTTCCATAACCCAGAGGCGATGCATTGAATTGAAATATACTTGTATCACAGAGCTCAGCTAACTTCGTGAAGACTAAAGATGGAACCTAAAATCTTGTGTCTGCAGGACTTTGTTACTCAAGGGATAAACTTGATGAGCAATTGGGATATCCCATAACACTAGTCTTCATTATCAGTTAATTTTGTATCTTGTGTTTTTTTTCCGTAGTCTTATGGAAATAAATACTTAAAGTTACGTCAAACAGTGGGAAACTTTGACATGTCCTCCAAATCTTGATGTGCTGCCGATAAAGGTGACTATTTCACTCTGATTAGGATAGGCTGAGATTATTGAAACTGCATAGATGAAAATTAGGTTTAATAGGATTAAGTCTATGTTGCCTTGGGAGCAAGGGATAAAAGAGTTTAATTAAAGTTCACGTCAATCTCTAATGCCTGTCTGTCAGAATGGTATCATGCCTCTTTCTTGACAAAATTTAAGGATGGAAGTTTTGATTTTATGCTAAATGAATTTATATGCTAAGATCACAGAGTTAGATGTTGGTCTGTAAGAACTTATTGTGCACAAACATTCTGGCTGTAGCTCACTACTATGTTCCCTGTCAAGACTAATCCATTAGGCCAGGGATTTGTTCATATTGACATTTCAATCTTGTCATCTCACAAGGAGGAACTTCAAGGGTTCATCAACGTGCATTGATGACAAGTACGTCAAGGCAATGAAACAAGCTGCTAACAGATACATTTAAGATTCCAGTGTGGCTGGAACTTGCCTTTACAACAGCTGCAAGCCCATGGTAGAACTTGCTTAATTAGTTGAAGCCATGCACAATGACCCAAAACAGTGTATATTCGCAGGAACCACTTCTTGATGTGGCATTTCAGACCCTGGTTCGGCGAAAATGTTAGCTTGACTCAGTGGGGAGCATTTTTAGTTCAGATGTTTGTGGATCTTAAAGTCCTTTTGTAGGACTAAATTGATAATTCAGTGATGTGCTGAAGGATTGTTTCACTATCAGACATTCTTTGTTTCTGGGTGAAACATCCATCATTCTATTTGCCTGTTCAATTTCAACATGGAAGACCTGAATTATTCTTATAATCAATATTGTTTAAAGAATGGATGAGACCAGTGTCTCATGAGATTTTCTTAAAATTTCATTTGTAAGTGAAATGCTACGCCAGCATTTGTTGCCCTGGAGAAGTCGATAGCAAGCAGCTTTCTTAAACCACCACAGTTCTTTGGATGTAAGGAGATCCACAATGGTAATCCTCAGGATGTTGATAGAGGGGATTCAGTGATCGTAATGCCATCATGGTGATGATTAGATTCTCTTTTGTTGGATGTGGTCATTGCCTGGCACTTTTGTGGCACAAGTGTTACTTGTCACTTTATAGCTCAAGCCTGAATGTTATGCAGGTCTTGCTGCAAATGAGTACAGAGTAACTCTGTATATGAGGAATCATGAATGGTGGTGAACATCCCACTTCTGTACTTTATGAAGGAGGAAATGTCATTGATGTAGCAGCTGAAGATGGTTGGGTCTTAGACACTACCCTGAGTAACTCTTGCTATGATGTCTTGGGGCTGAAATGATAAATCCCCAACAATTACAGTCATCTATGTATGGATTAACATGGTAACAAAGATGGAATCATATAGAAATCTATGATTGGAAGATTGATTGAGAGGATTGGACAAACATGATTTGATATAAAAAAATTGCTTGTTAAAAGGATTATTGACTGACACTGCCTGAAATAAAAGCTGTTGTATCTTGAGGTGACTTCACAATTGTATAACTTTACAGTGATAATGGAAATGCACCACCAACTTTCCAACAATAAAGTAACGGGGTCATTGAAGGATTATGCAGCATTGTCATATATCTTGATTATTTGCTGGTGTTCAACCAAACTCGAAAAGAAGGTTTGTGTTACTTAAATAAACTTTGCAATTGTATACTAACAGTCAGTTTGATCATAGGTTTGGTTAAAAGTGTATTTGTAAAAGTGAACATAAGTACTTACTATGGCATGTAGAGAAGCAAAGAGCTAATCTGGATTTTCCTGTGCCTTAAAGCAAAACACAAAATTCTGTGGTTTATTGGCATAAGTGGATTTTATTGGAAGGTCATTCTGAACTTCAGTGCTGTACTAGCTCCTTTGATAAATTTGCTAGAGAAAGACAAAAAAAAATTGAAAGGACAAGTGTCAGAGTGCCCCTGACAATTTGAATGCTATACTGATAACTGCAATGCTTTTAGCAGCATATGGAGAAGTCTTTCTAACTGGCTATCGGATGCCACAACATCCATTTCGGTGCTATTTTACTGTAAGAAGACAAGATAGGGTTGAAAAGGTCAGTCAGTTTTTTTTCTCAAAAACTAAATGAGAATCAACAGAAATATTAAACAATTGAGAAAGAGTCACTGAAAGTTGAGTTGACTCTACAAAAATTTGACGTGTACATATTTAACAGTTCCAAAGAAACTGCTATTTATACAGGATACAGTCCTTTATTTTTCTTTGAAAAATTTTATGACCATAATCTGAGATTGTTTTATGGGAGTTTAATGTTACTGACTTAAAAATAACTTACGTGGCCAGTAAGAACAATATTGTAATGGATGCTTTAGAATGAATGCTGCAATCAAAATGCTATGTAGAAATGGTTGCTGCAATAAGCAGTGTATAATTAATGTGAACATATTGCTGTTAGTATAACATAGAAATAGTAATAAAAAGAATTCTGATAGAAAATTAAAATACTTCTTTTTGATACTTCCATTTTTTTCTTTGGGGAGGTAGGCAAGATAAACATTATAATTTTTGAATTTAGATTTTAAAGCAGTATCAGATATTTTTGTTTCAGTTGTGTGTAGATACATTTTAAAGTTTTAATGTTATCATGGATCGCCTTAATAGTTCATTTCCAAAAAGACACATGGTTTCAGCCAGGAACCTGACAAGACACCTGTGGTGTTAATGGATGAAACGTTTATACTGCTGAGTTTACATCCACATCAGAGACCAATATTTTAGGTTTTGACTTGAGTTCAGAGGGAAGAGCAAATTTCTCCTAGTAGTTTGCTCCCAGCAGTTCAGCAGATTCAAGACTTCAATCTTATTCTGAAGTCAGAATCGGATTGACTTCAGTGCAGTTTAGAGGTGAGAACAGTTTCCTGCTAGTTGTTAAAAATAGCAAGTTTAGCTTAGAAGGGAGAACATGTTTACCTAGCAGGAGAACCTAGTTTTAGTTAAGGGGAGCTGATCACTACAGCTGAAGTGTTGTTAGTTTGTAGAGCTTCCAAGCTGCATAGAAGTCTATGATTTATTAGAACTGAGCAAGCTTAGACCATCAGAATTATGAAAGATTCATGACTGCAAACTCAAAGAAATCATAAACTGTAGAAGTATACTTAAGAGGGAAATCAGGAGGGCAAAAAGGGTTCATGAGATAGCTTTGGCAAATAGGGTTAAGGAAAATCCAAACAGATTCTACAAATACATTAAAAGGACAAAAGGGTAACTAGAGAGAGAGAGTATAGGGCCCCTTAAAGATCAGCAAGGCCATTTATGTGTGGAAACACAGGAGATGGGTGTGATACGAAATGAGTATTTTGCATTAATGGTTACTGTGTCGACAAATATAGAAGCTAGGGAACTTGGGGAAATAAATAGTGCCATCTTGAAAACTGTCCATATTAGAGAGGAGGTGGTGCTGGACATCTTAAAATGCATACAAGTGGATAAATCACCAAAACCTGATCAGGTGTACCCTAGAACTGAGTGGAAAGCTACGGAAGTGATTGCTGGGCACCTGCTGAGATACTTGTATTATCGATAGTCACAGTTGAGGTGGTGGTAGTTTGGAGTTTGGCTAATGTGGTGCCACTTTTAAAGAAAGCTGGTAAGGAAAAGCCAGGGAATTATAGAATGACATCAGTGGTGGGCAGGTTATTGGAGGGGATCCTGAAGAACATGATTTACATGTATTTGGAAAGACGTGCCTGATTAGGGATAGTCAACATGGCTTTTTGTGTAGGAAATCGTGTCCCAATAGTGAGTTTTTTGAAGAAGTAATGAAGGCAGAGTGGTGGACGTGATTCTCTATGGACTTCAGTAAGGCGTTCGACAAGGTTCAGCATGGTAGATTAGTTAACAAGGTTAGCTCGCATGGAATACAGGGAGAACTAGCCATTTGGATACAGAACTGGCTCGAAGGTAGAAGACAGAGGGTAGCGGTGGAGGGTTCCTTTTCAGATTGAAGGCCTGTGACCAGTGGAGTGCCATAAGGATCGGTTCTGGGTTCACTGCATTTTGTTATCTATTTAATAATTTGGATGTGAACATAGCAGATATAGTTAGTAAGTTTGCAGATGACACCAAAATTGGAGATGTAGTGAACAGCCTCAGATTACAATGGGATCTTGATCAGGGGAAAGTGAGGACTGCAGATGCTGGAACAGAGTCGCGAGTGTGGTGCTAGAAAAGCTCAACAGGTCAGGCAGCATCCAAGGAGCAGGAACATCGATGTTGCGAGTATGGGACCTTGATCAGATGGGCAGTTGGAATGTAATCTAGAAAGTTGTGAAATGCTGCATTTTGGAAGGGCAAATCATGGTAGGATTTATACACTTAGTGGTAAGGTCCTGGGTAATGTTGCTGAACAAAGAGACATTGGAGTGCAGGTTCATAGTTCCTTGAAAGTGGAGTCACAGGTAGATAGGATATTGAAGAAAGCGTTTGGTATACTAGCCTCTATTGGTCAGTGCATTGAGAATAGAAGTTGGGAGGTGATGTTGTGGCTGTACAGGACATTGGTTAGGCCACTTTTGGAATACTCCGTGCAATTCTGGTCTCTCTGCTATAGGAAGGATGTTGTGAAACTTGAGAGGGTTCAGAAAAGATTTACAAGGATGTTGCTAGGGTTGGAGGGTTTGAGCTATAGGGAGAAACTGAATAGGCTGGGTCTATTTTCTGTGGAGCATCGGAGGCTGAGGGGTGACGTTATAGAAGTTTATAAAATCATGAAGGACGTGGATAAGGTGAAGAGCCAAGTTCTTTTACCCACGGTGGGAGAAGTCCAAATCTATAGGGCATGAGCATAGGTTTAAGGTGAGATAGGAGAAAGATTTTAAAAGGGACATAAGGGACAACTTTTTCACATGTACGGTGGCGCGTGTATGGAATGAACTGCCAGAGGAAGTGGTGGAGGCTGGTACAATTAATATTTAAAAGGCATTTTGGTGAATATATGAATAGGAAGGGTTTGGAGGGATATGAGCCAATTGCTGGCAAATGGGACTAGATTGATTTGGGATATGTGGTTACATAGAACAGTACATGCCCTTGGGCCCACGATGTTGTGCTAGCATTTATCTTAATCTAACATCAACCTAACCTACACATCCCGCAATATACTGCCCTCTATGTGCTTGTCCAGCAGATGCTTAAATGTCCCTAATGTCTCTGACTGTACCACCACTGTTGGCAGTGCATTCCACGCACCCATCACACTCTGCGTAAAGAACCTACCTTTGACATCTCCCCTATATCTTCCTCCAATCACCTTAAAATTATGACCTCTTGTGACAGCCATTTCTGCCCTGGCGATCTACTCTTTCTATGCCTCTCATTACCTTCTACACCCCTATCAAGCCATCTCTCTTCCTTCTTCTCTCCAGTATGAAAAGCCCTAGTTCACTTGGGGCAGCATGATGGCTCAGTGGTTTGGACTGCTGCCTCAAAATGCCAGGAACCCCCAGGTTCGATTCCTGCCTCGGGCGACTGTCTGTGTGGAGTTTGTACATTCTCCCTGTGTCTGCATGGGTTTCCTCCCACAATCCAAAGATGTGCAGGACAGATGAATTGGCCATTCTAAATTGGCCATTGTGTTAGGTGCATTAATTAGACAAAAATAGGTGTGGGTGGATTACTCTTCGGAGAATCAGTGTAGACTTGGGCCAAAGGATATGATTCCACACTGTAGGGAATCTAATCTAATCTCACTGAACCTCTCTTCATAAGACAAGCCCTCCAACCCAGGCAGCATCCTGGTAAATCTCCTCTGCACCTTGTCTTAAAGCATCTACATCCTTTTTATACCAAGGCAAACAGAACTGGACACTATTCTAAGCGTGGTTTAACCAGTGTTTTATAGAGCTACAGCAAAACCTCGCAGCTCTTAAACTCAATCCCCTTATTAATGAAAGCCGACACACCATATGCCGTCTTAACAACCCTATCAACTTGGGTGGCAACTTTGTGGGATCTTGTGTACGTGG
Source organism: Hemiscyllium ocellatum (assembly GCF_020745735.1). Taxonomy (NCBI): domain Eukaryota; kingdom Metazoa; phylum Chordata; class Chondrichthyes; order Orectolobiformes; family Hemiscylliidae; genus Hemiscyllium; species Hemiscyllium ocellatum. The sequence goes on from NC_083437.1 coordinate 27,076,369, forward strand.
ACCCCAAGGTCCCGCTGTTCCTCCACATGCCAAATCTTTAACCCTGTATTCAGCATTCAAATTTGACCTTCCAAAATGAATCACTTTGCATTTATCCAGTTTGAACTCCATCTACCACTTCTCAGTGTAAAAAGTGAGGTCTGCAGATGCTGGAGATCAGAGCTGAAAATGTGTTGCTGGTTAAAGCACAGCAGGTCCTGTTCCTTGGATGCTGCCTAACCTGCTGTGCTTTAACCAGCAGCACATTTTCAGCATCTACCACTTCTCAGCCCAGCTCTGCATCCTGTCAATGTCTTGTTGTAGCCTGTAACAGCCCTCGACACTTTCTATAACACCATCGACCTTTGTGTCATCAGCAAACTTGCTAACCCACCCTTCCACTTCTTCATCAAAGTCATTTATAAAAGCTACAAAGAGTAGAGGCCCAAGAACAGAGCCTTGTGGAACGCCACTGGTCACCAACCTCCGGGCAGAATACTTTCCATCCACTGTCTTCTTTCGGCCAGCCAATTCTGTATCCAGACAGCCACATTTCTCTGTATCCCATACCTCCTAATTTTCTGAATGAGCTTACAGTGGGGAACTTTATCAAATACTTACTGAAATCCATATACACCACATCCATTTCTCATTAACCTGTCACGTCACATCCTCAAAGAACTCGATAAGGCTTATGAAGCATGAGCTGCCCCTCACAAAGCCATGCTATCTTTAATCAAACTATGTTTTTCTAAATAGTCATAAATCCTATTTCCCAGAATCCTTTTCAGTACCTTCTTACCACAGGCATACGACTGACTGGTCTGTGATTCCCAAGGATTTCCCTATTCCCTTTCTTGAACAGAGGAACAACATTCGCCTCCCTCCAATCATTCAGTACTACTCCCATGGAGAGTGAAGATGCAAAAATCATCGCCAGAGGTGCTGCAATCTCATTCTTCTCTTCCCGTAGTAACCTTGGATATATCTGTTCCAGCACTGGGAACTTATCTATCTTGACGCTTCCCAGGATTTCCAGCACATCCACTTTCTTAATATCAATCTGTTCAAGCCTATTAACCTGGCCCATGGTGTTCTCACTATCAACAAGGTTCCTCTGCCTAGTGAAAACTGAAGCAAAAAACTCATTTAGGGCCTCCCTTACCTCTTCAGACTCCAGATAGAAGTTCCTTATACAATTCTAGAGGCTCTACCCTCTCTCTGGTCATTCTCTTATTCCTCATGTAAGTGTAGACCACCTTTGGATTTTCCCTAATCCTTCCTTCCAAGGCTTTTCTCCTCTCCTAGTGATCCTCAGTCCATTTTGTGAGTTGTTTCCCAGCTACCCTGTAATCCTCGAAAGCTGTGTCAAATCCTTGCTTCCTCAACCTTAAGTTAGCTTCCTTCCTTCTTCCTCTTGACGAGAAGCTCCTCTTCTCATGTCATCCAAGGCTCATTCACCTGACCATTCTTTGCCTGTCTCAGTGGGACAAAGTTATCCAACACTCACATCAAGTGCTTCATAAACAGCATCCACATTTTTGTTGTGCATTTCCTGTAGAACAATTGTTCCCAATTTAAACGCCACAGCTCCTGCCTAATAGCAGTATAATTTCCCCTTTCCCAATAAAGTACCTTCCCATACCATCTGTTCCTATCCCGTTCCATGGCTATGATAAAGGTGAGGCAGTTGTGGTCACTGTCACTGAAAAGCACTCCCACCAAGAGACCTGACACCTGACCTGGCTTGTTGCCTAGCACTAAATCCAACATGGCTTCCCCCCCCCCCCACCTCCTAGTTGACTTATCTACATATTGAGTCAGGAATCCTTCCTGGACACACCCGATGAAATCAGCTCCATCCAGACCATCTGCACTAAGGAGGCTTCAATCAATATAACAACAACTATATTACATCTGCACCTTTCTAAGATCTGCTGTCCAATCTGTTCTTCCATCACTGTTGCTATTAGGGGTTCTATAGAAAACACCCAATAAAGTGACTGCACCTTTCCTGTTACTGACTTCCACCCATACTGACTCAGTAGACAAACACTCCTCAACAACCTCCTTTTCTGCAGCTGTGATGCACTCTGAAATTAACAATGCTACTCCCCCTTTTTTTTTAACCCCTCTGTTCTTTTTAAAAGGTCTAAGCCCTGGAACATCCAGAAACCATTCCTGGCCTATGAAATCTATGTCTCCGTATGGCCATGACATCGTAGTTCCAAGCACTGGTCCATGCTCTAAGTTCATCACTTGTATTCCTGATGCTCCTTGCATTGAAACAGACATGCTTTAACCTGTTCCTTTGCCCTATCAACTGTGTAATTTCCTGACAGACTCTCTGCATTCTATTTCTGGCTGTTCAACAACTATCCACTCCTCTGATCTGTAGCTCTGGTTCCCATTCCCCTGCCAAACAAGTTTAAACCCTCCCGAAGTGCACGAGCAAATCTCCTGCCCAGGACATTGGTACCCCTCCAGTTTAAGTGCAATCCATCCTTCATGTACAGGTCCCACCTTCTCCAGAAGGTACCACAATGCTGTACATATCTGAAGTCATCTGTCCATGTGTAGCCATGTGTTTAGCTGCACTTGCTCCCTGTTTCTCACCTCACTAGTATGTGGCACCAGTAGTAAGCCTGAGATTACAACTCTGCTTATCCTGCTTTTTAGCTTCCAATCTAATTCCCTGAAATCATTTTTTTAATTGGCACGGTTGGGTTGAACCAAAGGGTCTGATTCCATGCTGTACAGCTCTATGACTGTGTGTGTCTCAGTAATTTAAAAAACAGTTATGTAAAAAAAGACTTAAGTGTTGCAGCAGAAGTAGTATTTCTCGAATTGAGTATCTGTAAAAAAGATAATCTGGGAAAAAAAAAGGGTGGAGAATTGTTTTTGTTGTCAATATCAAAATCTTTCTAATGCTTTTTTAAAAATTATGTGCAATAAAGTTGTTCTTTTTTTAAAAGAACATTGGCTGCCTCCTGTGAATTTATTCAATGGCTGAACAAATAACCTAAATGTAAAATCAAAGCTAAGGAGGTATCAAGCCAGTTTCACTCTGAGATTTGACTTGTCTAGTATTTTAATCAGTTGAAATCATAATTGAAAGAAACTGTTTTCCCATTTGGGAAGTCTAGAACTGCCTACTTAAATAGAGTTTGCTGATTTCTTTGGGTGTTCTGCTCACTTAATTCAAATAACAGCTTATTATTCATACCTATGGAGTCAGAGTTACTAAATTGCTCCTGTTCCTTCTCCACTAGCCTGTATCAGCCAGGCAGAGGAATTTCATATTGGGATTGAATTTTAACAGGTCATGAAGTTTGGCTTAATTGTGTCCTTCCACACACAATCACAATCTTTCTTCTCCCTCTCGCTGTCTCACACACAATTTTTCTCTCTCTCTCTTTCTCACAGGCGACTGAGTATTAATTAGCATCAAGAGGCTGGGTTCAGTTTCCACTCCATAGTCCAAGATGTGCTAAAGCTTCATACAGTACAGTTATATTGAATTTGCAACACATATTGTCATTGTATCAATAGTTGAAACATATATCTTCAGATGTGTTAAACCTTTGAAGTATTAAGTATCTTTTCAAATGTAGAATAACTGTGTTGATTTTCTGTCTGGCAGTTGGATGAAAACATCTGTGCTGAAAAGCTTTGATACTTGTGAGTGTTGGTTTGATTGTGGAAGACCATGGGTGTTTACATTATAAAATAACTTGTCTAATTCCAGCAACAGAATTGTGCATTAGAAAATGCATTATCTTAAGATTCTGCCAGCAGGTTAAGAGAATTTAAGTTAAATGCTTGATGGCTTCTCATGTGTTTTGGTTTCCTAAAATATGATCTCAGCAAATTTAAAGTAAATGAGCAGCTGAAGAAACTGTTAGAACATTAACTTTAAAACTCAGCTTGCCATTGTTTCAAATCCAAAAATCATTGGGCTTAAAATTTACTTTTGTTTGTGTCAGAGTTGTGATGAAAGCTGATTGAGCATTAGTAATGCAGCTTTAATTCAAGCATAAATCAGTCTCTGCCCGAGGTGAAATATTTTGTCAAAGAGCTCTTGGGTCAGAGCTGAAGATTACAGATAATTGAGGTTGGATTCATTGCAGAAACTCTGCTTACTTCAAGTATACTTGGCTGCAGGTGTGACCCAACCCTTTTCAGTTCCTGTAAGAAAATGAAACTATTCAGTTTCAACTCATTGAAGTTGAGCACTTTTTGTTAATATATGTTCCTAATGCTGTAGACATTTAAGTTTTCTGCAACAAAACAGAAATTGCTGGCAAACACAGCAGGTCTGACAGCAACTGTATGGAGAAAGCAGACTCAATGTTTTGGGTCTGGTGACTCTGCATCAGACTATTCATGGGAATTATAATGAAGAGTCACTGAACTTGAAATCTGAACTCTGCAATCTCATAGAACATAGAACATTACAGTGCAGTACAGGCCCTTTGGCCCTCGGTGTTGCACTGAACTGTGAAACCAATCTAACCGACACTATTCCAATATCATCCACATGTTTATCCAATGACCATTTAAAAGTCCTCAATGATGGTGAGTCCACTACTATTGCAGGCAGGGCATTGCCTGCCCTTACTACTCTCTGAGTAAAGAACCTACCTCTGAAGTCTGTCCTATAGCCATCACCCCTCAATTTTAATCTATGTCCCCTTATGCTAGCCATGACCATCCAAGGTCAAAGGCTCTCACTGTCCACCCTATCTCATCCTCTGATCATCTTGTATGCCTCTATTAAGTCACCTATTAACTTTCTTTTGTCTAACGAAAATAGCCTCAAGTCCCTCAGATTTTCCTCATTAGACCTTCCCTCATACCAAGCAACATCCTGGTAAACCTTCTCTGCACCTTTTCGAATGCTTCCACATCCTTCCTATAATGCGGTGACCAGAACTGTACGCAGTATTCGAAGTGCAGCCGCACCAGAGTTTTGTACATCTGTAAAATGACCTCATGGCTCTGAAAGTCTATCTCTCTACCAATAAAAGCTAACACAGCATATGTCTTCTTAACAAACCTATCAACTTGGGTGGCCACTTTCGGGGACCTATACATATGGACACCGAGATCTCTCTCCTCATCTACACTACCAAGAATCTTACCATTAGCTCAGTACTCTGTACTCTAGTTACTACTTCCAAAGTGAATCACCTCAAACTTTTCCACATTAAACTCCATATGCCACCTCTCAACCCAGCTTATGTATGTCCCTCTGTAACCTGCAGCATCCTTCCGCGCTGTATACAACTTCACCAACCTTAGTGTCATCCGCAAATTTACTTACTCATCCTTCTACATATTCATCCAGGTCATTCGTAAAAATGACAAACAGCAGTGGCTCCAAAACAGATCTTTGCGGTGCACCACTAATACCTGAACTCCAGGATGAACATTTCCCATCAACACCACCCTCTGCCTTCTTATAAATAGCCAATTTCTGATCCAAACTGCTAAATCACCATCAATCCCATGCCTCCATATTTTCTTAAATAGCCTACAGTGGGGAACCTTATCAAACACTTCACTGAAATCCATATACACTACATCAACTGCTTTACCCTTATTCCACCTGTTTAGTTAACTTTCCCAAAGAACTCAATAAGGTTTGTGAGACACAACTTACCCTTTACAAAACAGTGTTAACTATCCCTAATCAACTTATTCCTCTCAAGATGATTATAAATCCTATTTCTTATAATCTTTTCCACAACTTTGCCCACAACAGAAGTAAGGTTCACTGGTCAATAATTATCTTTCTTGAATAAGGGGACAACATTTGCTATCGTCCAGTTTTCTGACACTTTTCCTGTAGATAATGATGGCATAAAGATCAAAGCCAAAGACTCTGCAGTCTCCTCCCTGGCGTCCCAGAGAATCCGAGGATAAATCCCATCTGGCCCAGGGGACTTATCTATTTTTACACTTTCCAGAATTACTAACAACTCCTTATGAACATCAATTCTAATAGCCTGTATCTCAGTTATTCTCCTCGACAACATTGTCTTTTTCCTGCGTGAATACTGACGAAAAATATTCATTTAGCACTTCCGTATTTTTTTCAGACTCCACGCACAACGTCCCACTACCGTCCTTGACTGACCCCTATCTTACCCTATCATTCTTGTATTTCTGACATACCTATAGACAGCTTTAGGGTTTTCCTTGATCCTACCTGCCAAAAAGTTCTCATGTCCCCTCCTGGTTCTTCTTAGCTCCCTCTTCGGTCCTTCCTGGCTAACTTGTAGCTTTCAAGCGTCCTATCTGAGGCTTCACATCTCATCTTTACATCAGCCAAATTCTTCCTCTTGACAAGAGGTTCAACTTCTTCAGTAAACTACAATTCCCTCATTCAACCACTTCCTGACTGCCTGACAGATACATACTTAACAAGGGCATGCAGTTGCTGTTCCTTGAACAAGCTTCACATTTCAATTGTGCCCATCCCCTTCAGTATACTATGCATCCTAAATCTCACCTAATCGCATCATAATTACCTTTCCCCCAGCTATAACTCTTGTCCTATGGAATATACCTATCCCTTTCCATCTCTAAAGTAAACATAACCAAATTGTGATCACTATCACCAAAGTGCTCATCTACCTCCAAATCTAATATCTGGCCTGGCTTATTACCCAGTATCAAACAAAATTTGGCTTTATTTCTTGTTGGCCTACCAACACACTGTGTAAGGAAATTCTTCTGCACACATTGGACAAACACTGACCTATCTAAAGTACTCAAACTATAACCATTTCCAGTCAATATTTGAAATTTAAAGTCCCCATAACAACTACTCTGTTACGTTTGCTCTATCCAGAATAATCTTTGCAATCCTTTCCTTTACATCTCTGGAACTTTTTGGAGACCTATCCCAACAGAGTGACCTCTTCTTTCCTGTTTCTAACCTCAGCCCGTATTACCTCAGTAGATGAGTCCTCATCAAACATCCTTTCTGCCACTGTAATACTGTCTTTGACTAACAATGCCATACCTCCCCCTTTTTATCACCTTCCCTGATCTTAGTGACCTTTCTCCCTGCAGGTGCTGCCATACCTGCTGAATTTCTCCAGCAATTTCTATTTTTGTTTCAGATTTCCAGCATCTGCAATTTTTTGGTTTTATTTAAGGTTTACTGCAGCTTGTGTGGCACCACAAGATTGGTTGTAAAATATTTTTGTAATGTGTGAGCTTACTTTTTAGTTCTGTATTCAGTTTCCTATTCTGAAAGTGCTGGCTTATCTTGTTTCATGTGTTGTCTGGTACATTTCTCAAGTGGCTGCTCTTCTCATCTATGGCTCCATACAGAGTGTGTGGGAAGGCAGGTTTACCATACAGACATATCTAATATGCCCTCAAATTACCATCTGTCACTGGAGATTGAACTCTGCCTCATATGGTTTAGAAATGTTAAGTCCAGCTGGAACCTCCAAACGTCCTTGCATAGATCATAAACATTACCTGGACCACTATAAACTGCATGTTTTAGCATCATACCTCATGGTGCATTTAACCACAGATCCACTCAAATGCCAGAGTGCATTTCTAAAGCTTTTTATTTTTAAACAGGCATTTTATAACAGGTCATATATGAAGCGGTCTGAAATATTTTTGTTTACTTTATTTACATATTAATCTTTAAGTTACTCATGGCCAACATCTGCAAAATCAGACTCTAATCAGAAACCTGAGCAACTTCACACAAAGTAGGAATAATTGTGAAGATCCAACAGTCCAATTATGGGTATAGTGGTAGGGGTGTCGCATAAAGATGGTCAGATTGTTAATTAGATCCATGATATACAATGTTATTTTTCTGGTTCATCAAATTTCCACGACAAGCCTAAAGCATTCAGGCACCTGGAGCAAACTTGACCAAGTTTGCATCCAGCTACTCCACAGCACAACATAATAAGGCTTAAATCTGCACCAGCATATTGCTAAGCTATTGCTTTGCATTTGGTCAGCTGTGCTTTCAGTTCTCTAATTTCCTAGTTCCAGTTCAGAGAAAATAATTAGAACTTAAAGAATCACTGTTTATGTAAATTTATGGTCCTGTTGCCCCTACCATTCAAGAGTCAAAACCAATGTCCTTTTTCTGTCATGTGACATAATTTAATGAGGCTCACTGATCTTTCTTCCCACACAGAACTTGAGGAGTGCTGCCAATGTTTCTTGACTCAGGCTGATGTTTCGTCTTGCAAAGAATATTTCTTAATCACCTAATTTGACCAGCCAGTGTGCACACTACAGAATGTAACTAACACCACCTGGAAAGAGATCATTGTGGAAAGATGTCAGGAGAGAGTATATCTAACATCAGATTTTCAACAATGCATACAGAGAAAAGGTAGTTGCCTGAACCCCTCCACAAAGAGGGAAGAAATACTATCATGTATTTCATGATCTCAGAACTGCAGTGTACCTTACAGTCTATAAGGTTCTTCTATAATGTAAGAAGCCAATGAAGCCAGTTTTCACTTGACAGAATCCCACAGCTAGCAATATGTGAGTGATTAGAGGGATAAATATTGGGTCAGGATATGAGGCAGCACTCCCACATTCATTTTTGAGATAGTGCCAAGGAACCTTTTCTTATTTTTTATGTGTAGTTGGTGAAGGGCCTGACCAGAGTCGAACTTGACATTACATATATATATAGCTCCTAACTTCACAACCTATGACTAGTATCAATAAGTGTACCAATATACACTTGCTTACCTATATATCCTTGTCACAACCACATCAGCATGTCTTCAGAGTAGTCCATGAGCTATGAATTTTGTTTAGTTCATTTAGCCCCTTGCTTAGTTTTCAAATGTTTTGATTTAGATAATTAGCAGCCCAGTTTTGGTATTAAAGAAGATGTGGCTTAATTTATTGTGAAATTGCTGCAAGTTATTTAATAAAGGAATAAAGTTATTAACTAAAATATAGATACAAAAATTTTAGTAAGAATAAAAGTTATATTTGGAAATGAAAATGAGATCAGTGTTTTCTGTCATTGCAGGCCTGACTAAGCAAAGATTTCTATTTCCAAAATGCTGCTGAAGTCTTAAGTCAGATTCAGCACCTGTGACGGCCTCTGTAGAATTTTGGTATTTTTCTCCACCGATTAGCAGGAATTTGGAGGAGAATGTTCCTCGGTTTTCACTATTTCTGTGTTTTATGCACTGAGAAGTACCTGTAATATTTCAAGAGAACAGTTGATTCCTGTATGCTTTCCTCCTAGTGCACCTTTTGCCTGAGAACCCTCTCCCTAATAATCTGAGTTCCTTTGAGGGTGGAGGGTGGTTTTACACACAATGGTTGCTCATAACCTGTCCAAATTTAAGATGCCTGCTAATCCAAAACTGGCAAATCAATTAGATTCCATATTAGATTTTGCACTGGCCTTTGTTCGTTGTCAAGTTAATTAACAGTTCTTTTTAATTAGGAGAAAGTGAGGACTGCAGATGCTGTAGAGTCAAGTCGAAAAGTGTGGTGCTTGAAAAGCATAGTCGGTCAGGCAGTGTCCAAGGAGCAGTAAATTGATGTTTCGGGCATAAGCCCTTCATCAGGAATGTGCTCAGAATGTCAACTCTTCTGCTCCTTGGATGCTGCCTGGCATGCGGTGCTTTTCCTGCACCATGCTTTATGACTGTTCTTTTTAATTGTCTCACCATTAGCTTGGATGGCTGTTGTTGTGAAGAGAAACGGTCACTCAACCCAAAAGGTTAACTCTGATTTTTCTCCACAGATGCTGCCAGAACTGCTGAGCTTTTCGAGCAATTTCTGTTTTTGTTTCTCATCATCAAGTTGTGATGAGCCAGTGAGATCAATTCACATCTCGAGATGTTACCCTTTGAAATGTTCATTGAATTTCAGTCCCTTGTGAGTTAACTTTATGCATTGTGCTAATACTAGCTGAAATCCATGAGTGGTCATGTGAGTTCAGAGAGCCATTTTGTAAAGTTTATCATTCAATTTAAAGACAGATTGGCTTTTGTTTCAAAATACCTGTTTTTAAAAATATAATTACATATTAGTGCCAATCCTCAATTATTAAATAGCATCTTCTATGCCTACATGAAAGGGTGTGTGGTATTTTGTCTGGGGCATGGTCTGTAAGGTATGACTACGTTAGGCTAGTCTGTGAGACAGCTTTCCCAATTTTAGTATCAGGCCCCAGATTGTAGGGTTGACAGGGTTAAATTTGCTGTTGTCATTTTCAATGCCTGTGTTGGTGCCAGGTGTTTCATCTGGTTTCATATATTTTTGAGGCTTTTTAGCATTTTTTACAACTGAAAGTATGAGCTATGCCATTTCAGAAAAGTTTAGAGTGAATCTCATTACTATGAATCTGGAGTCACATGTAGGCAAACCAGGTAAGAACAGCAAATGTCTTTCCCTGAAGAACAGCGTTGAATCAGATGTATTTTTATATGGCCATCATTAAACTTGTAATTCCATTTAATTTTTGAAATTCCAGCATCTGCTGTGATGAGATTCAAATCTGAGTCCCCAGAACATTATCTGAGTCACTGGATAACTAAAACAAAAAAACAGTTGGAGAAACTCAGCAGGCCTGGCAGCATCTGTGGTGAAAAAATACAGTCAATATTTCAGGTCCAGTGATTCTTAATTGGAAGTAGTGGTAGCTAGGAAAAGGGAGGGAGACCCCAGTGGCAGAGAATAACAATTAGACAGGTAAAAGGATAGATAATGGTTAGCCAGGGAAGAAGAAAAGCTGATAACGGGAACAATAAGTCGGTGAAAAATGGGCTGAAAACAGCCGATGCATGACAAAGACTGTGGTGTTGTGATGAATAAAGGACATGAAGAAGCTGTTGAGGCCCTAAAATTGTTGAACTCAATATTGAGTCCTGGGGGCTGCAAGGTCCCAAGTAAAAAAAGTGATTCTCTTCTTTTACCCTCTGCTGAGTTATGCCAGAGCACTGCAGCAGGCCTGAGACAGAAATTTTGACCAAGGAATGCAGTGATGTGTTGAAGTGGCAGATAACTGGAAGCTTGGGGTCAATTTTGTGGACAGAAAGTAGGTGTTCTGCAAAGCAGTTGCCCGATCCGCATTTCGTCTCCATAGTATGGAAGATATCACATTCTGAGCAGCTAGTATAAATTAGAGTGAATGAACTGAGGTAAATTACTGTTTCATCTGGATGGTGTGATTTAGAGCCTTGGATTGTGAGGAGGGAGGAAGTAAATGGGCTGGTATTGCACATTGTATGGGAAGGTGCTGTTGGAGTGTGCGGAGCTTTTGGAAGTGGAGGAGGAGTGGACCAGGGTGTTTTAGAGGAAACTGTCCCTGCGAATGCTGACAAAGGACAGGAGGGGAATATGTGTCTGGTTGTGGCATCTGCCACAAGGGGCAGAAATGGCAATTTATAATTCTAACTGGTCCAGTGACAGTATTACCACACCATTGCCTCCCTCAACGAATTTGGGAGCAGGGGAGATGGAGTTTGTTCAGGATTTGGGGAGAGTGTTGGTCCACTGGAAAAGGAATACTGAGAAATGAAGATGGAATGAATGAGAAGGTGCATGGTGAATCAGAATGGGTTTGGATGCAGGAATTGGGATGGTGGGTTAGAAGTTTGACTTTAGCATTGTCCAGTTCCATATACTGCCCTTGAATGGATCCTTTCTTATTTATCCAAATGTATATAACCAGTGGTAATTTAGGGAGGTTGGCAGTAGAGTGGAAGAATAAGGGAAGGGAGAGACAGAGCCAGGTGTATAAGTTTCCTCAATTGCAGAAACCAATAAGTGTATAAGGTGCTTGTATTTGGAATTAATTGAGAGAATGATTAGATTCCCTACAGTGTGGAAACAGGCCCTTCGGCCCAACAAGTCCACACCGACCTTCTGAAGAGTAGCCCACCCAGACCCATTTCCCTCCAACTAATGCACCTAACACGATGGGAAATTTAGCATGGCCAATTCACCTGACCCCCACATCTTTGGACTGTGGGAGGAAACCAGAACACCTGGAGAAAACCCACATAGACACTGGCAGAATATGCAAACTCCACACAGACAGTCGCCTGAGGGCTGGAATCGACCCTGGGAAGCTGTGAAGCAGCAGTGCTAACCACTGTGCCGCCTTAAAAAAATTGAGGTGGTGATTAGTAATAGCAAAGGTGTCAAACAGAAGAAGTAATTAAATGTAGAAATGAGGAAATCAAGACAGAGGCAAGATAATAGTTGAAACAGTCCATGGAGGGTTTGGTTCCATGGGGATGGAGGGTCAGAAGACATTGAGTTCAGAATTCCAGACTAAACTAATGAGAGAAAGTTTATATGGAAAGTGTGATTGAATTAAAATGGGAAGGCAGATGAGTTGGGAGGGAGAACGTAAAAAGTCTAAAGGAATTTAAATATAGATTATCCCACCCAGAATGAGATCTCATTTGGTGCAGAGGGTTTTAAGGAGACCTCAGTGAGGAAGTCTGCATTGTCCCTGAATGATATGTACATTAATGTCAATTACCATTTCCTGGAACTGAGATGGTTACAGCTTGCAGTGTTTAATTGTATTCATGGTTTTGGAATGTGAGTCAGTAACTTTAATTAAACAGCTTATGCCTAAACATCTCAAACTGAGGGTTACATTAAAGTTCACAGCCCTTTACACAGTACAACATGCAGAATCTGCAGTCTTCTCATCTGAAACTTAACATCACTTTCCAAATGATTTTAGAGTATCTGTTGGCCAATGGACTGGTTTTTAAGAAGGAACGAATTATATCATTTTAAACCAATTTCTCACTTTCTAAAGAGGAACTGGAGGTTTCCGTTTCTTCAGTTTTCTGGTTTAACGGTCAATAATTTGTTTCTGTTAAAGACCCCAAGCAAGTTACAACATCCACTTGGAGATAGATACTGGCAGCCCTTCAAATGCTGTTGCAGAGCCACAAACTTAACAAGTAGCCACAATATTGCAAACTGGATAAGGCAGCAAAATATTGATAACCCCCAGCCAAACTAACCAGTCAACCTGAAATGGTTCAGAAAGGATTTACAAGGATGTTGCCAGGGCTGGAGGGTTTTTTGAGCAATAGGGAGAGGCTGAATAGTCTTGGCCTATTTTCCCTTTGTGTCGGAGGCAGAGGGATTACATTATATAGGTTTATGCAATCATAAGGGGCATGTATATGGTAAATAGACAAGGTCTTTTCCCCAGATTGGGGGAGTCCAAAACTAGAGGGCATAAGTTTAAGGTGAGAGGGGCTAGATTTAAAAGGGACCTAAGGGTCAACTTTATCATGCAGAGGGCAGTGTGTGTATGGAATGAGCTGTCAAAGGAAGTGGTGGAGGCTGGTAAAATGGCAACATTTAAAAGGCATCTGGATGGGTATATGAATTGGAAGGGTTTAGAGAGATATGGACCAAGTGCTGGCAAATGGGACTTGATGAATTTAGGATATCTGGTCGGCATGGACGAGTTGGACCGAAGGGTCTGTTTCCATTCTATACATCTGTATGATTCTATGACTCTACAACAGCCTCATTTAATAAGGGTTAAATCATTGTTTGGAGGTGAAGATTTTGTGGTGGTGATGGACCTTAAAAGGTAGAAGTGCCCTGGAGATTGCAGCAGAGCTGTCACTGGATCTTCAGCAGGTCGGTGCTGAATCCAAATTGGAATTGGAAGGGGCCAAACCACAACTGCTTGGAGAAACTCTACTTTTACTGCTGCTTCTTGGAGCTTGCCCAGCTGCACAAAGCTGCAGTAAGTGGTGTGGAGAAGAAACCTACTGGGCATCCTGGGCCTACATTCTTGTCACTGTTCGAATAGGTTGGGCTTGAGGGTATGGCTGATGGTGATATAGTGGCCAGATAATCTCTCTGAATGTTACTTCTACGAGAGAGACGCTGGTAGACCTCACCGCCTGAATTTTACTTATTTTTTGCAATCTCACCAGATTTCGGAAGCGAATGCTTTTGTCTAGGCCTGCGCATGCATATTTCAGTGAAGTGTCTGAGGTGTGTCCTGTGCACACCCCAGCCCACTTTGTAAGATTAAGATAAAGCAGGAGAAAAATTAAAGAAATAGAACAGATAAGTATTGCTCAAAACTGGTTTTAATCAAATGGGTTGCGCAGGACATTGTTTTGTTGGCTTTGGTTTTTCAGTCTTTTGCATTTGCATTTTATTGACTGTGCTAATGAAATATTAAAATATTAAAAACGTTTTACATTCTAGCAGTGGGAAGTGTAGTTGGATCATCTAATCCCCGAGGGAAGGCTGGTATATGCTTCCTGTGGTACTGATTACTGTCCTCCTTGCATTGCAGATAAGCACCTAGTTTTGCTGGGAAATGCTTTAGTCATTGCTAAAATGATAAGAGCCTTTGTATTTTTTCCTCAAGACCATAAATTTGGTTAAACATGCCCACACAGATAAATTGCATTTAACAACTGAAACACTATATGTTTTGAATGGGAAAGTATTTTCTCTGCTCTTAGAACCAGTTAAGTACACAGGGTAATATCTGTTTTGATTTGTTAAAATATTGAAAGAAATTCTAATTTTTTTCCCTTCCTCTGAAAGACTCTGGCTCTGGATAGATTGTTGTAGGTGCACCATCGGCCTAGCAGTACTTTACCCACATAAACAGTTTTAGCAACTAAGCCTGAAACAGCAGACTATTGAATTGCATCAGACATCATAACAAATCAAGTTTGATTTTGTTCACACTTAACATTCATGCACCTTTCTGCATTGCTTGCTGAATACCAGTGAGAAACAAGAATCCTGTTAACCTTCACGTATTAACAGTGTCCCAACAGCTACCCTGGTTGAGATTAGCTAAATAGGCACAGACTAATGATAAAATTTGGTTTATCTTATCAAGAGTTTACATTGGATGACATCTTCTACAGCTGTCGGGTTGTATGATTCAAAAGGTAAGTCAGTGCATAATTTTTATTTCAAATGTCTAATTTATGTGCAAATGTTTTAAAAGATATTTGTATTATTTGGGTTGTAGAAAAGTTGAAATGCATACTTGGAATTGCTCAACAACTTGCTGGATGTTTATAAGTGATTTACCCTATGTGGGATGAACTATACAGAGGTGAGATTTCCCAGGCAGAATGATTGGTCTGTTTTGCATTAGCCGACCTTAAATGAGGCAGCATTTGGATGCAGAATTAGACTCCGTGCCCTTGAATCAGGGATAATGCTTCCAGTGGCAGTTGCTGGAAATTTAATTACAGATGTTGGGTATGTGCAAGTTGAGACTGGGCTACAATGCCCTTCATGATAAACTATTTTGCTGACAGTATTTAGCTCAAGTTTAAGGATGGCTGCTCATACATAACATCGGAGTCCTGCTAGCATTCAGACGAAAAAACAACAAAAATGGCTTGAAGTTAACTATGATTCACTTACAAATTAAGCATGGTTGAAATCATGTTCATGTTATAAATGATGTGAAACATTGATTGCTCAACTAATAGAATATGTGCAGCAACTTAGAAAAATATAAATACAGACACACAAAATGAACATTCAGTTGTGCCTGGTGTACCCTGTTATTGCCATCTTTAATGCAAAGTGTTTGTAAACACCAATTTCTGACTTACAAAGTAGAAATTCCTGGCAAAATCTCTTGTGTTCTGATGCTAGATCGAAGCTGGTTCTAATTTTAGTAATTTAAAACAGACTTATAAACAATCAGATTTGAATTCCGAGTCATTTAGTGCCCTGAGGAAACCCACAGCACATATGGTAACTGATAATACAATGGTGATTTGGACATGAATAGGGTGAGGGGAAGGAGAGAAGAGGTTGGGGCAGAAGTGAGTATTAATACTGAGATACTGTATTTTAGGATCTATTTAGCCTGAACTGAACATGGTCTCACAATTTAAGTCTGTCTGTAAAAATAAGATGTACAGAGAACTCTATCTCAGTGCAGTCGATTGGACTCACTTTCCCTTCTGGACAGGTTATCTGTTAATATTAAATAACATTTGTATTCGTGTGTGAGCTTCCACATCATCCAGAACTTTATGTTTACTGGTGTCTCTGAACTCAGCCTTCTACTTGTGTTTAATAATGTTTTGAAATGTCTGGATGGATGCAGCAAGGAACAGACATTTCAGTGTCAGATTTCTTGCTACACTGAGCTCATGTAGTTCTGCTCCAGTAACTTAATGGAGGGGAAAGGGAGTTGAATTTATTTATGTCTGGGATGATGTAGTGATATATGGCATTGAATGTTTAACTCAAATTACTGAATTTTCAGGGACGTGGGAAAACTTTAGATGCTGCTAAGATGCTGATTCAGCAAGGAAAGGGAGTGAAGAGATAGGAGAAAGAGACTTCCTACTCTCCTCCCAATGAGGCGAATTAAAATATATAGAAGGCATCTTAAAAGCTTGTTAGAGAGGGAGGTTGGTTTGTTGAAGTCTGCATGTAATGCAGGTGGTCTTTGTTACAGATTTAATGAAATTTAGAGACTAGGATCAGGAGTAAGCCATTCAGCCCATTGAACTTGCTCCAACATTCAATATGATCATGGCTGATCTTTTATGTATGCCTTACCCCCACTTTCTCTTATATTCCTTGATGCTCTTAATATCTAAAAACCTATCCATCTCTTTCTTGAATATATCCAGTGATGTCACTTCCACAGTCTTTTGCAGTAGAGAATTCCACAAGTTCAGTATCCTTTTGAGCAAAGAAATATTACCTCATCACAGTCTTAAATGACTTATTCTTTGGCCTTTCATTCCTGATGAAGGGCTTTTGCCTGAAATGTTGATTTTCCTGCTCCTCAGATGCTGCATGGCCTGCTGTGCTTTTCCAGCACCGCATTCTTGACTCTAATCTCCAGCATCTGCAGTTCTCACCTTCACATATTTGATAGTCTGAGACAATGATCCCTGATTCTAGATTCTTCTTTCAGGAATAATATCCTCACTGCATCTACACTGTCTAGCCCGTTAGAATTTTATACAGCCACAGTTGATCCAATCTCTCCTCATGTGAAAGTCCTGCCATCTTTGGTATCTGCCTAGTGAACCAATGCTGCACTTCTTCTGTAGCAGATATATCCACTAAAGAGACCAAAATTGCACAAAATACTCCAGGTATAGGCTTACCAAGGCCTATTTTTTTAACTGCTGTAAGACATCCGCACTTCTGAACTCAAATCCTCTTACACTGAAGACCAATATACCATTTGTTTTCCTGATTGCTTGCTGCATCTGCCTGTTTACATTCATTGACTGATGTATAAAGACACTCAGATCCCCTTGTATATCAAAACAAAACAAGGATTCGGATGCTGGAAATCTGAAGCACAAACAGAAAGTGCTGGAGAAATTCAGCAGGTGTGGAAGCATCTGAGAAAGAGAAATAGAGTTAATGTTTCAACTCCAGTGACCCTTTGTCAGTTCTGGGCATGTGAGATAGAGTAGGCACCCAGGGAAATGTCATTGAACTGAAAGAGGTGTCCTCCTGCCAAAGCCTGGGAAGAGGACTTATTTTCTCTCCCTCATGGCTTCCAACATTAGATCCAGGGCAGCACAAATGAAGTGAGGGGCACTCCAGTCCAGCTGTTGGGTCTCCAGCTCTCCTCTGCACTATGCAAGTAGGCAAGAGTTTGACACAAACAGTACTTTCCCTGGACAGTCTGTCACCTCTGGTTGTGTGGGGGGTTCAAATCCAACTCTTCATTTTACCTACATCATTCCCATGCCCATTAGCTCTAATTGGACAAGAAGCATGTCTCTGTATTGATTGAGGACAAACTGCTGTGAAATCTAAACTTTATTCAACATCTGACCCGGAAACAAACAGAACTTCTGTTTTCTGTCACCGTGGCAAACATTCAGCTCAAGTAATCTGTTCTTAGCCTGATTTTGATTAGCAGCCTCCTAATGAGGAGAAAGTGAGGACCGCGGATGCTGGAGATCAGAGATGAAAAATGTGTTGCTGGAAAAGCGCAGCAGGTCAGGCAGCAGGAGCAGGAGAATCGACGTTTCGGGCATAAGCCCTTCTTCAGGAATGAGGAAGGTGTGCCAAGCAAGCTAAGCTAAAAGGTAGGGAGGAGGGACTTGGGGGAGGGGTGTTGGGAATGCAATAGGTGGAAGGAGGTTAAGGTGAGGGTGATAGGCCAGAGAGGGGGTGGGGGCGGAGAGGTCGGGAAGAAGCTTGCAGGTCAAGAAGGCGGTGCTGAGTCTGAGGGTTAGGACTGAGATAAGCTTCCTCATTTCCCCTCACCCCCCCCCCCCCCCCCCAATCTTAGTCCATGACGCCTGGAGGAAGAGTGCCTCATCTTCCGCCTAGGAACCCTCCAACCACAAGGGATGAATGCAGATTTCTGCAGCTTTCTCATTTCCCCTCCCCCTACCTTATCTCAGTCCCAACCCTCGGACGAGCACCGTCTTCTTGACCTGTGATCATCTTCCCAACCTCTCTGCTCCCACTCCCTCTCCGGCCTATCACCCTCACCTTAACCTCCTTCCACCTATCGCATTCCCAACGCCCCTCCCCCAAGTCCCTCCTCCCTACCTTTTATCTTAGCCTGCTTGGCACACCTTCCTCATTCCTGAAGAAGGGCTTATGCCCAAAACGTTGATTCTTCTGCTCCTTGGATGCTGCCTGACCTGCTGCGTTTTTCCAGAAACACATTTTTCAATCTCCTAATGAAGTACTGTTTATAGTTACTGGTAACCCCCCCAGTACCTGTCCCAAATGATGTAACCTTCGCCAATAATTGTTGGTCAGATATATATGTCAGATACATCACACCTAAAGAAAAAACTTCCCTAATGTAAGTGAAATGACTGAATTATGATCAAAAATAACTTTTATTTAGCTAGTACTTCACTACATAGCTCAGAAACATCTTAAAAGTGCTTCCCGTTCAGTGAATGACTTTGAACTTTTCAACTTCAAATTAGATAATCAACCAGTTGCTTTTTTGATTCTGTTTGCCAAGGAAGTCAGAAGTCCCTTTCCTTTTTTTTGAAATAGTGTCATAGGCTCTCCCCTTATTACTGGTCAAGATATGTTTTTTTTTAACGTTGCTGACTGGGATCAGGCAAAACAGCATTTCAATTGAGATGTATACTGTGTACTTTTTATATAGTTTAATATCATTTACTTTTAAGTTAAAACTTTGAATAGGTTACTTTTTTTTATGTCAAATAGATTTAATGATTAACTTGTAGATATTTCTGTAAACGTGGTGTTCTTTTAAAGCAGCTTGAGAGAGTTTTACCATGAACAAGGTAAACAAGCTCCACTTTACAAGGTCAAAAGTTGTTTCTTTATATCCTTAAGAAAATCACCCATCGCTTTAAAAAAAAGGTATTGTACTGTTTAGTTTGTGGCAGTTCTACTGAAATCTTTGGCTGAAAGCAGGTGTGTAAGTTAATGCTTCTGAGAAAGGGAGAAGAGGATAAAACTGAGAACTTTTGAGTAAGGAGCTTATTGATAGTACCAGACCAGAAGTGTTTAGATAAGACCCTGAAGGGCTTATTTGAAGCTGACAATGCTTAAATTCAGGCATATGACAGCTGCAGGAAAATTTTCCAATCAGAGTTGAAGCCACATTAAATTATAAGCATATTGATATGTGCTCTTTTGGCACATTGGTAGCGTACTTACTTTTGACCGAGAAAACCTTGGTTCCAGTCCCACCTGCTCTGGAGGTGCCATAACACATCTGAACAGGTTGTTTAAAAATATCTGCAAAGCTATGCTGGTATTGTACAGGCGTAATTGTAGGATCTATAAAGGAGTTTACTTTGGTATTAGTGACAGCGTGTTACTGTTTTTTGTTTGTGTCATGAAAAAATGGCATGCTTTATTCAATGTTATCTTCATTGCTTAAATAAGCTTCTGTTTTATTATTAAATTGAAATCTGCAACATTGCTCACGTTTCAGTGAGAGGCCATCTTGTTAAAACTAAAGCAAAACAAAGTACTTTCAATCAACCAGATCTTCAGTCTTGTAAAAAGTAGTAATGTTAGCTGAGATCATAGACACTGGGTATCAGGCACGTTGAAGTGTAATTCCCCTCACTTTTTCTTTTAGTGTGCTGTCATTTTGTCAAAAGCCAACAAAGGAGAGCTCCCAGTGATAGTTCAGCTTCTGGATGCTGCTGGGGCCACAGACTTCACTTTTTATTAGCAGATGGTATGGACAGCCTATGAACCACATGGTACTGCCAAGGGCATATAATTCACATTTTGCAGTCACCTTCAGAAGTCAAACAGAATTCATTGAAGTTTCCTCTTGGAAAGTTTTTTTTTGTGATTATTCACATCCCTGAGGACATTAACAATAAGTTATAGTTTAATGACACATGTATTATTTTTCAATCCATTTTTCTTTTATCCTGATGTATGTGGGAGTCATTGTGGTATGAAACTACTTAATGGTGGGGGGCGGAGGGGGGGAAGGTCGGTGCTGATGTCGTAAAGCACAAAAGCATTTGTTACAGCTTGTGTAATATACAGATTGGGTATCATCTTTCTTATTGTTCCACCACACCTGAGAGCTTTTCCTTTGCCTCTTGTGTTAATTGATGCCAGACATTATCTATGTATTGATATATAATGTGATGGGAGGGATTTTTTTCATAAGGGAAAGCAAGGGGAAGAGAATGTATTATGGTTGAACATACATCCTCTTGATGTTGAAGCATATGTTTAATCAAAGTGGATGTGAGCTGCCATATTAATTACATCCAAGGGAACAACTTATTCATTAGAGTCGGTAAAGTTTCAAAATAGTTATATTTCTGCTGTGGTGCTATTTGATGTTCAAGGCATATTTTTTCAGATACCCCATCAAAAAAAATCTGATTTGAACAGATTTCACAAGCACTGTTTCATTTCCGAAATAAATTCTTGTCCTGTCATGTTGAAGTAAACAGCTCAACCCTGCCAGTGAGCTGTACCGGCTGCTAGGGGTGGGGCAGCACAAGAATGATTAATGACAATTGGCTCAAAGAGTTTCTTTGGTAACCTGATGGGGCTGCGCCACTACTATCTCCATGGCAACTTGGAGGAGGGGAAAGAAGAAATGAGATTACATTTAGATTAAAACTCAGTCTATTGTCATGACAACATCCAGGAAGAGAAAATGTACTCCAAGAAGCCTCTGGGCCTCAGTGTATTGATCAATCTGAAAGAAGGTGTCAAATTTCTAACCTATAGTTTGAACATGCAGGGGCTAGGAATCAGATTATTAGGTTAAAACTAGAAGATGTTTTATCAAGCAGACTTGCTGAGTTTCAGTACTGCTGCTTCTCTTACATCTGCCCTGCAAAAATAGGCTTAGATAATGAATGTGGGACTTTTTGACACTGTTATTCAAGACACATCAGCACAGACCAGAAAGCCACAAGTTAAATTTCCTGTCTGGGTTACTCGAACAATGGTGGGGTTATAGCTGACAATAGTGAATTTACAGCTCTTCCTGTTAGGCCTGATAGCCTTAATTTTTTGTAGTTTAAAATAAGCGCCGGTAGTGCTTGGTAGCTCAGAGAGATCAAGGCAAAGTTAACATGTCAAATTGATAATCTATTATCAAACCAGGATCTTGCAATCTCTTTTGCCCGAAACGCCAATTTTCCTGCTCCTCGGATGCTGCCTGACATGCTGTGCTTTTTTCAGCACCACTCTAATCTTGACTAATCTCCAGCATCTGCAGTACCCATTTCTGATTAGTCTTGCAATCTCTTGTAAACTCCTCCAGCCTTACTTATGATCACCTTTTTCTAACTTTACCAAGATAACATTTACATTTCCTCTGTGAAACACAACATAGACATACATTGTTTCTGTAACTGTTGCATTCTTGTGAGCTAATTGATTGTGTTCATGCCCCAGTAAGCTAATGCTATTTCTATGTTGTTAGTGTAGTTAAATATGAGCTCTATAATCTCACCATGGACTCCATTGCAATCTCTCACTGTGATCTCAGATAGAAATTGACCTTTAATGCCTTGGCGCCTCAAGACTGGATTGCTTCAGTGCTCTCCAGGTGGGCAACCCGTTTCCATGCTTCAAAACTGCAATGTGTACAAAGCACTGCCTGTAACTGGTGTCAGTTCAAAGTCTGACAATCAAAAAGGCAATAGCTGTTCTTCTAACTTAACTCCATTTTTTTTTGTCTTATCTCTATGTTCCCCGATTCCTTGAATGTGTTTAATGAATGAGTACTCTTACCTCTTTGGTAAGGGAAAGATTCCCACACTCTGAGTAAATAAATTTCTCATCTTTTCAGTACTAAATTACATTATGAGATTATTTACCCTGGATCTAGACTTCAGTTGGAGAAAAACCTTGATAATTCACCAAGCTCTGTTCGGACATTACACCCCTTTTTGACCGAAATTAACTTCCAGCTTCCAATGCATTCAATTTAAAATTCTGTTTCAGATGTTTCAATATCGCACTTGTCACTTCTGCTAGTCTTTTGTGGGCGGTACGGTGGCACAGTGGTTAGCACTGCTGCCTCACAGCGCCAGAGACCCGGGTTCAATTCCCGCCTCAGGCGACTGACTGTGTGGAGTTTGCACATTCTCCCTGTGTCTGTGTGGGTCTCCTCCCACAGTCACAAAGATGTGCGGGTCAGGTGAATTGGCCATGCTAAATTGCCCGTAGTGTAAGATAAGGGGTAAATGTAGG
This sequence comes from Hemiscyllium ocellatum, assembly GCF_020745735.1. NCBI lineage: Eukaryota > Metazoa > Chordata > Chondrichthyes > Orectolobiformes > Hemiscylliidae > Hemiscyllium > Hemiscyllium ocellatum. Next base: position 27,099,049 of record NC_083437.1, read on the forward strand.
GGTATGGGTGGGTTGCGCTTTGGAGGGTCAGTATAGACTTGTTGGGCCAAAGGGCCTGTTTCCACACTGTAAGTAATCTAATCTAATTTAATCTTAACCCACATTGAGCTGTCCATTCCCAGATCCCTGGAACTTGGCATCTCCCCTTCGTTTTCCCAATAATTGGCAGGGATACTTTCAGTCAGTTTGGTTCCATTCTCTGGAATTTACACTCTAAAACTCTCAGTCGCAATAATTTGATTTCTGCAATGAATTTAATGTCAAAAACATCCAGAATTCTTAGCAGAGACGCAATGAAATGTCGATCCGTCTCTCTCCTTTAATGCCATCTTCACAATTTTAGCTTCTCAAACCCAGCAAATAACTCCTTTTGTTTCGTGCCCACTTTCTTTATAAAACTATGGAATACCCCTTGGGATTTATTTTATACTTTGTAGGTATTGTATACAAGCTATTTGTGCTGAATGCCAGGGATAAAATTTTAAAATATCAATACTTTGTGGATGAATCCAAGTCTGAGGAGTGGCAGATGGAGTTTAATTTAGATAATGTGAGGTGCTGCATTTTGGAAAAACAAATCAGAGCAGGACTTATACACTTTATGGTAAGCTCCTGGGGAGAGTTACTGAACAAAGAGACCTTGGAGTGCAGATTCATAGTTCCTTGAACGTAGAGTTGCAGGTAGATTCGATAGTGAAGAAGGTGTTTGGTATGGTTTCCTTTATTGGACAGAGCATTGAGTATATGAGTTGGGAGGTCATGTTGCTATATAGTACGTTGGTTTGGCCCAGGACAGAGTGACTCTTATCAAAGATAAAGAATCAATCAAGTAACACCGGGGGAGCACTTAAGAGACCTCTTCAGCAAGGGCCATGTTGTTGATCTGAGTGTGCTTCAAAGCATCAAACAGCATACTACACACCATGAGCTCAGCAACACCCTAGCCATGCATAAAATAGAGAAGGCCATTTGCCAGCATAAGAACAACAAGGTTTTTGCAGCAAATGATACTCCCACTGAGGCATTGAAGTTCAGAGGCAAAGAGTTCCTGCTGCAGTTGCATGCCCTTGTCTGCCTTTCCTGGAAGGAGGAGAGCATCTGCGGAGAGCTCTGTGATGCCATAGTCATCAGTATTTTCAAAAAAGGGACAAGTCCCACTGTGGCAACTGCAGGGGAATCTCCCTGTTGTTAACCATTGGAAAAGTCATCACCAACGTCGTCCTCCATCATCTCTGTGGCTTTGGAACTCCTCCTGGAGTCTCAATGGAGGGACACATCGGACATGATTTTCCTGCACAAACAGCTGCAGGAGAAAAGCAGAGAAAAGAACCTCCAACTGCACATGGTTTTCTTCAACCTTACAAAAGCCTTTGATATCGTCAATTGGCAAGCATTATGGAGCATGCTTCTCTGCTTTGGTTGCACCATGAAGTTTGTTACCATCCTTCATCTGCTCCACAATGACATGGAAGTTGTGGTAATGACAAATGGCACCACCATCCACCCATTCCCATTTGGACCAGTGTCAAGCAGGGCTGTGTAATCGCCCCAACATTTTTCTCGATCTATCATACTGCAATACTTCACCTCACTACCAACAAGCTCCCTGCTGGAATGGAGCTGACTTACAGAAACTGTGGGAAATTATTCAACCTCTGCCACCTTCAAGCCAAAACCAAAGTAACCCCAACCAGTGTAATCAAGGTGTAGTACACAGATAATACTTGTTAAAAAGCTCATAAGGGATATTGGAGTGGAATTATGCCATTTGGCCCATCGATAATGGCTGATATGCTTCTCACCCCCATTTTCCTGCCTTCTCACCCCCATTTTCCTGCCTTCTCTCCACATCCCTTCAATCCATTACCAGTTAAAATTCTGTCTAACTCCTCCTTACATTTACTCACTGTCCCAGCATACACTTTGAGGCAGTGAATTCCAGACTCATAACCCTTTGGAAGAAGTAATTTCTCCTCAACTCTGTTTTAAATTTGCTACCCGTTATCCTAAGACTATGACCTCTCATCCTAGAATGTCCCACAAGAGGAAGCATTCACTCCACATCTATTTTATCCATACCTTTTATCATCTTGAATATCTCAATTTGATCTCCCTATATTCTTCTAAATTCCAGACAGTATAGGCCTAAACTGTTCAATCTGTCTTCATACGACAAACTCCTCATCTCTGGGATCAATCAATGAACCTCCTCTGAACTGCCTGCAGTGCAATCCCCTTGTATAAGGGGACCAAAACTGCAGAATACTCCAGTTGTGATCTCATCAAGACCTTGTATAGTTCCAACAATACTTACTTACCTTTATATTCTATTTCTTTAGCTACAAAAGGCAACATTCCATTTGCTTTCTTTATAATTTGCTGTACTTGTATGCTAGTTTTATGTGACTTATGAACGAGAACACCTAGAACCCTCTACACCGGAGCACCATAAAGTCTCTCCCCATTAAGATAATAGGTCGCCCTCACATTTTCTCGACCCAAATGCATGACCTCACACCTATCTATGTTAAGCTACATCTGCCACATTTTGGCCCACTCTCCTAACCTCTCTATAACCGTTTGTTAAAGTTCTTATTTCCTCACTGAAATTTACTATCCTGCCTATTTTTGTATTGTCTGCACATATTGCTATAGAGCCTTTTATCCTTGTATCCAAGTCATTAATGTATGCACAGTCTCTGACGACGTACTTCAGACCATCGTCAGCACCTGTTTGGAGGAATATGAGAGCATATGTCTCACACTGAACATCCACAAGGTGAAGATCCTTCATTAACCTGGACTGGAATTGTAGAGCAAACTCCTGACCAACAAGGTCCACAGGGATTCCTTAGAGAATGTTGACCACTTCCAATATCTCAGAAGCGTCCTGTTAGCCAAAGCAGCTATTGATGAAAAGGTCCAGCATTTCTTCCACTATGCTCATGCAGCCTTTAGCCACCTGAGGTAGAAAGTTTTGAGAACAACATCAGATCCATTGCCAGGATCATGGTTTACAGGGCAGTGGTGGTTCCGCACCTATATGGCTCTGAGACATGGATTGTCTACAGCAGACACCTCAAGGCACTGTAGCAGTACCAGCAACACTGCCTGTCAAGATCCTGCAAATCTGCTGGGAAGGAAGATGCATCAACATCAGGGTCCTCGACCAGGCTGACATCCTCAACATCGAAGAATGACCACCCTTGATCAGCTCCAGTGGGGCTGGGCATATCGTCCGCATGACCAACACGAGACTGTCCAAGCAGGAGATCCATATGGACAGAGGAAGTGCTTCAGTAATACCTTCAAGGCAACGGCACAGACACCTGGGAATTACTGATTTAAGACCATCCAAAGTGGAGTAGGAGCATCCGGGAAGCTGCCAAGCACCTTGATACTTGACATAAGGAAGAAATGGAAGCCAGGCAAAAATAGTGAAGGGAGTCAGCCGCCACACCAAAGCTATACCCCCACCTTCTCATGACCACCTTCTACCCCAGGTATAACAGAGCAGCCTGGCTAGCCATATCAGTCTGTACAGCCACATACAGACTCACCCTGAGAGTGGTAGAGTGTCATCCTCATCTGTGAGGGACCACCGATGATGATAACATGGTCATGCTCTTCTCTATGTCTATAACTTTCTCAAAGGCAAAAACCACACCCAACCTTTTGCATGCCTGTTTGCCTCATGGTTGTCAGTAGTACCTTCAGCCATTCAGAGCCCAGTATATGAATGACTCTCTAAATAGCTCTGCCCCTTCAGCATCATCACTCCATTTCAGACTCTACTTAAAGCCCATCTCCAGTGATCATGATTTGGATCATCCTTTTAAATATCAGATCAAAATCTATTTTTGTCTGATTGGACTTCTGTGTAGATCCTTGGTACACTTCAGTAAAAATAATTGCAAACTCCTATTTTGACCAATATTCAGTGTCAGTCTCTTAAAGAGAACAGGGTAAACAATTAATTTAGACATAACAGCCTCTTAAAACCAGAATTACAGATCATTACGATTAAGTTTAATGTCTTCCTTCCTGTGTTGAATATTTTTGTGTAACACAATGTGTTGATGTCTCTGAGAAAATGAGGGCGATTTCTAGCAGCAATTTCTCAGTACTGTGGAAGCAAATGAAAATCCACAGATAATCTGGTACCCTTCAGTATTTGTGTCATTTCAGTCCCAGATGGTAACCTTAAAATGTAATGCAGTGACGACTCTTGGCTCTTGGGCATCTCCTAGTGGGTCAGTATACAACGGCTTTAGCAAAGAGCTAAGAGAATGTCACATGAAATCACATGCAGAGAACGATGCTTGAATTAGTTCCCTCTGACACTCATTGCCAGTATTTACTGAGAAATATTGATTCAAGCGTTCTGGGTTAGATTTCATTATCTATCTTTATAAATGGGTGTATGGTGTGACCAATGGACTCAGAAATTTAACAGGAATCCTCAGGGTCAACTCTTAACACCGCTGAGGCGATGTTTTTAACCTTACTGTTTTAGAAAACTATTGGTGAGTGAAATAACTCTGTAATTGTGTCAGTCTGTTGCAGTTGAATCTGTCCTATTTATGCAGGAGGCATAAGAGGATATGTAGTTGGAAAATAGATAAGTGGAACAATGTACTCTTAATTGTGATGTATAATAACGATCCCTCCGATGATTCTGTGAATTTATCTAGTAAATTGGTCAATCGTAAGCATCTAGAAGACCCAGCTTCTAGCCTACCCATGCTGAAATGGTTGATCTCAGCAGGAGTGGCATTGCAACTTGTCTCCAATGCCCTGGATTAAGGAGGGGAAAATCCAAATAATGTTCCTGCTTCTGATTGTAACCAGTGACGTAAGATGGAATGCACGTCGAATATGTCAAGGACTAAAAGGTTCATCTTCAACTGTGAAGTGTTCCGCAGTGGAACAATATGTTAGCATGCAGTTTTGAACCTCACTTCCGAAGTGTGGCTGTTTGTGCAGCGAACTGGAGGATATTGTTAAAATTGAACCATATATACTGGGTCAGATCTGTACTTTAACATCTTCTGCATTATTCTGCCCAAACTAATTTTTTTTCTTCAGGGACTGCCTCCCCTAATTAACCACAATGTGCATATGCTGGCTAGAGTTCTCAGTTTATTTTGTTCTGCCTCTCTTCCCATTATTTTCTAGATTAGATTCCCTACAGTATGGAAACAGGCCCTTCAGCCCAACAAGTCTACACTGACCCTCCAAAGAGCAACTCACCCAGACCCATTCCCCTAACCCAGGTTTCCCCTGACTAACACACCTGACACAATGGGCAATTTAGCATGGCCAATTCACCTAATCTGCACATCTTTGGATTGTGGGAGGAAACCGGAGCACCTGGAGGAAACCCATGCAGACACGGGGAGAATGTTGAAACTCCACACAGACAGTCACCTGAGGTGGGACTTAAACCCGAGTCCCTGGTATTGTGAGGCAGCAATGCTAAACACTGAGCCACCATGAGGCCCCATTGTGCCAGGTGCCCTTTCTAATCTTCCACAGGAGGGTCTGGAGTCTGCTATAATCCACACAATTCCAGCTCCTGCCAGTATCATACTACTTTTATCTTTTTAAGAATCCTTGCCACCCTTTTGGATGCTCCAGTGACAGTATTGTTGCGGAATTGCAAATGTTGCTGTCTTATATTTAGTCCATCTTGGTGATGATATCCTGCTGGGAACACAATATTAATGAGTACTTTTGTTGACCCAGGAACTGGTGTCAGGATTTGTGGGGACAGCTGTGCATTAATACCATCTGATTTTTTTAGTGTCGTGGGAGATCCGAGGTGGGTTGTATCCTGTCCTAATGAGTCAGATTATGCAAGAATTTGGGTTTGGAAAGTTTGTACTGATGGTAGTTCTACTCTGATGGGCTGAGGTTACACAAGGTTTGATGTTACAGTGCTTGATTACAAAAAGCTTTGCTTATGATTAGATTAGATTCCCTACAGTGTGGAAACAGGCCTTTTGGCCCAAAAAATCCACACCGACCCTCCGAAGAGTAACCCACCCAGACCCATTTCCCTCTGACTAATGCACCTAACACTATGGACAATTGAGCATGAACATCTTTGTGACTATGGGAGGAAACTGGAGCACCCGGAGGAAACTCACGCAGATACGGGGAGAATGTGCAAACTCCACACAGTCGCCCAAGGCTGGAATTGAACCTGGGATCCTGGTGCTGTGAGGCAGCAGTGCTAACCACTGAGCCACCGTGCCGCCCATTATGTGATAGAAGGTTACCACAGAGGAAAAGTCTAGCCTAGGATTGGACCAAATTGATGAGAAAACATAATTAAATTACGATTGTGTTAACAAAATTTGAAAACTGGCTGACAGTTTGGAAGGAGTCAACTCCTTCCCTGTTAACAGAAACACAGTTGTTTCTGATCAATATATCTATTATTGGATCAACAAAGGAAGAGTGTTCTTGGCTTTACCAGCAGATGATGCTGAAGACTGTATGGGGTGTGTTTTCCTGACAGCACGATTGTTTCTGAAAATTTAATTTCAAAATACAAAATACTATAAATAGAACAAGCAGCTGAATTGTCTCAATATAGCATTTGTCAATCACTGCTTCTAAAATAGTTCTGATATTGTACTCCTAGGACAATTGATAGCTTTACTTGCAGTGTTACATTCAGTGAGCTTTCTTACTGATTTCAATTCTATTATTAACACTTATAATACCAAACTAATTTAGCTATATTACCCTTCCCCTGTGCTCGAGGTGCTGAAACTTATTGGGGTTTGGTTCCACATGGTCATTATGTATTGGTCAAGGCAGTAACGTTTGAAAGGCCATTTAATTTTGGGAGACTTCATGATCTAAAATTATTAGAGACCTGGATAAATATGAACCTTTCTTCCATCTTTTAATCAAACCAAATCAAAATCTCATTTGAAATCCAGGCATGAGCATTTTTGAGCAAGGGTCTCAGGACTTTGCTCGTCAACAGGGTTCAGGCCACTCTCTGAAGCTAAACCCCCTAGAATGAAACATCATTATCAAAATAGTGATGATCAGGCTGGCAACAGTGGGACCAGGAAATAACCTGAAAATTTACAGATCAAAATTTTGTTTCACCGATGATAATGTGCTTGTTTTCTTACACTTGTATGGATGTTCGACTGTTGAGAAAGAGTCTGTGGTTGAGAAAGCAAATGTAATGTTCTCATTTATCTCAAGAGGGTTGGAATGTAAAAGCAGTGATGTGCCACCTAGACTTTATAAAGCTTTGGTTAGGCTCCATTTAGAATACTGTGTCCAGTTTTGGGCCCCACACCTCAGGAAGGACACACTGGCACTGGAGTGTCCAACAGAGATTCACACTATGGTAGGGGTAATATACGATGAACGGCTGAGGATCCTGGGATTGTATTAATTTAGAGTTTAGAAGGTTGAGGGGAGACCTAATAGAAACTTACAAGATAATGCATGGCTTAGAAAGGGTGGACACTGGGAAATTGTTCCCATCAGGTGGGGATACTAGGACTCGTGGGCGCACCCTTAGAAGGGGTCAATTTAGAACGGAAATGAGACATTTCTTCAGCCTGACAGTGGTGGACCTGTGGAATTCACTGCTACGGAACACAGTGGAGGTTGGGATGTTCAATATCTTCAGGGCAGAGATTGATGAATTCTTAATCTCGCAAGGAATTAAGGAATATGAGTAGAGTGTGGGTAAGTGGTGTTGAAATGCCCACCAGCCATGATTGGATGGTGGAGTGGACTTGATGGGTCAAATGGCCTTACTTCCACTCCTATTTCTTATGGTCTTATGGACTGTGTATGTCTCTGTGTGTGCTTGCCTTTATTGCTCAGTGCAATGAGTATATGAGTTGGGAGGTCGTGTTGCCGCTGTACAGGACATGGTTAGGCCACTTTTGGAATACTGTGTGCAATTCTGGTCTCTCTGCTGGAGGAAGGATGTTCTGACATTTGAAATGTTTCAGGAAAGACTTAAGAGGATGTTGCCAGGTTTGGGGGTTTTGAGCGAAAGGGAGAGGCTGAATAGGCTGAGGTTATTTTCCCTGGAGCATCAGAGACTGAGGGATGAGCTTATAGAATTTTTTAAATCATGAGGGGCATGGATAGGGTGATAGCCAATTCTTTTCCCCAGTGGGGCAGTCCAAAACTAGAGGGCATAGGTTTAAGGTGAGGGGGGAACAACTTAAAAAGGGACCTGTGGTGTGACTTTTTCACGCAGAGGGTTGTGCATGTATAGCGTGAGCTGCAAGAGGACGTGCTGGAGCCTGTACGATTATAACATTTAAAAGACATGTGGATGGGGGTATGAATAGGAAGGGTTTGGAGGGATATGGGCCAAATACTGGCAAATAGGACGAGATTTATTTCAGATATCTGGTTGGCGTGGACGTGTTGCACCGAAGGGTCTTTTCTATGCTGTACATCTCTATGATTCTACGGTCTTGGTCTTTTGTGAATGTTGGGATTTTCTCTAGTGACCATTTCTATGATGAACATGAATAGTGATGAAGCTGTATGTGCCCTACCTGTCCTTGTCCACTAGATGCCTGAGCAGGTTTCATGTATCTGCAACTTTGTATAATAGCAATGTTCCCCTTCCAACTACAATTGCATATAACTAACTGATTCTTTATTAAATGTCAGAAAACTAGCAAAAGATCAGATTATTTTATTGATTAGTGTTATGATGTTTGGTATCCTTTTCTATTTATTTCAATGCAAGGGGCCTAACAGGGAAGGCAGATGAACTCAGGGCATGGTTAGGAACATGGGACTGGGATATCATAGCAATTACAGAAACATGGCTCAGGGATGGGAAAGTGATCTCCAGCATCTGCAGACCTCATTTTTTACTCGAAAGTGATCTCCAGCATCTGCAGACCTCATTTTTTACTCGAAAGAATTCTCTATTCCTGAGATGCTGCCTGGCCTGCTGTGCTTTGACCAGCAACACATTTGCAGCTGTGATCTCCAGCATCTGCAGACCTCATTTTTTACTCGAAAGAATTCTCTATTCCTGAGATGCTGCCTGGCCTGCTGTGCTTTGACCAGCAACACATTTGCAGCTGTGATCTCCAGCATCTGCAGACCTCATTTTTTACTCGAAATTCTCTATTCCTGAGATGCTGCCTGGCCTGCTGTGCTTTGACCAGCAACACATTTGCAGCTGTGATCTCCAGCATCTGCAGACCTCATTTTTTACTCGAAAGAATTCTCTATTCCTGAGATGCTGCCTGGCCTGCTGTGCTTTGACCAGCAACACATTTGCAGCTGTGATCTCCAGCATCTGCAGACCTCATTTTTTACTCAGGGATGGGCAGGACTGGCAGCTTAATGTTCCAGGATACAAATATTACAGGAAGGATAGAAAGTGTGACAAGAGTGGAGGGGGAGTGGCATTTTTGATCAGGGATAGCATTACAGCTGTGCTGAGGGAGGATATTCCCGAAAATACACCCAGGGAAGTTATTTGGGTGGAACTGAGAAATAAGAAAAGGATGATCACCTTATTGGGATTGTATTATAGACCCCCTAATAGTCAAAGGGAAAGTGAGAAATAAACTTGTAAGGAGATCTCAGCTATCTGTAAGAATAATAGGGTGGTTATAGTAAGGGATTTTAACTTTCCAAACACAGATTGGGATTGCCATAGTGTTAAATGTTTCGATGGGGAGGAATTTGTTAAGTGCGTACAAGACAATTTTCTAATTCAGTATGTGAATGTGCCTACAAGAGAAGGTGCAAAATATGACCTACTCTTGGGAAATAAGGCAGAGCAGGTGACTGAGACGTCAGTGGGGGAACACTTTGGGGCCAGCGACCATAATTCTATTAGTTTTAATATAGTGATGGAAAATGATAGACCAGATCTAAAAGTTGAAGTTCTAAATTGGAGAAAGGCCAATTTTGACAGTATTAGGCAAGAACTTTTGAAAGCTGATTGGGGGCAGATGTTCGCAGGTAAAGGGACAGCTGGAAAATGGGAAGCCTTCAGAAATGAGATAACGAGAATCCAGAAAAAGTATATTCCTGTCAGGTTGAAAGGAAAGGCTGGTAGGTATAGGGAATGCTGGATGACTAAAGAAATTGAGGGTTTGGTTAAGAAAAAGAAGGAAGCATATGTATGATATAGGCAGGATAGATCGAGTGAATCCTTAGAAGAATATAAAGGAAGTAGGGATATACTTAAGAGGGAAATCAGGAGGACAAAAAGGGGACATGAGATAGCTTTGGCAAATAGAATTAAGGAGAATCCAAAGGGTTTGTACAAATACATTAAGTTCAAAAGGGTAACTAAGGAGAGAATAGGGCCCCTCAAAAGATCAGCAAGATGGCCTTTGTGTGGAGCTGCAGAAAATGAGGGAGATACTAAAAGAATATTTTGCATCAGTATTTACTGTGGAAAAGGATATGGAAGATACAGAATGTGGGGAAATAACTGGTGACACCTTGCAAAATGTCCAGATTACAGAGGAGCAAGTGCTAGATGTCTTGAAACGGGTAAAGGTGGATACATCCCCAGGACCTGATCAGGTATACCCGAGAACTCTGGGAAACTAGAGAAGTGGTTACTGGGCCTCTTGCTGAGACATTTGTATCATAGATAGCCACAGGTGAGGTCCCGGAAGACTGGAGGTTGGCAAACATGTTTAAGAAGGGTGGTAAGGATAAGCCAGTGAACTATAGACCAGTGAGCCTGACCTTGCTGGTGGGCAAATTGTTGGAGGGAATCCTGAGGGACAGGATGTACATGTATTTGGAAAGGCAAGGACTGATTCAAGATAGTCAACATGGCTTTGTGCGTGGGAAATCATGTCTCACAAACTTGATTGAGTTTTTTGAAGAAGTAACAAAGAGGATTGATGAGGGCAGAGCAGTAGATGTGATCTATATGGACTTCAGTAAGGCATTCAACAAGGTTCCCCATGGGAGACTGGTGAGCAAGGTTAGATCTCATGGAGTACAGGGCGAACTAGTCATTTGGATACAGAACTGGCTCAAAGGTAGAAGACAAAGGGTGGTGGTGGAGAGTTGTTTTTCAGACTGGAGGCCTGTGACCAGTGGAGTGCCACAAGGATTGGTGTTGGGTCCTCTACTTTTTGTCATTTACATAAATGATTTGGATGAGAGCATAAGAGATACAGTTAATAAGTTTGCAGATGATACCAAAATTGGAGGTGTAGTGGACAACGAAGTGGGTTACCACCGATTACAACAGTATCTAGACCAGATCGTCAAATGAGCTGAGATGTGGCAGATAGAGTTTAATTCAGATAAATGTGAGGTGCTGCGTTTTGGGAAAGCAAATCTTAGCAGGACTTGTACACTTAATGGTAAGGTCCTAGGGAGTGTTGCTGAACAAAGAGACCTTGGAGTGCAGGTTCATAGCTCCTTGAAGGTGGAGTCACAGGTAGATAGGATAGTGAAGAAGGCGTTTGGTATACTTTCCTTTGGTCAGAGTATTGAGTACAGGAGTTGGGAGGTCATGTTGCGGCTGTTGGAATATTGCGTGCAATTCTGGTCTCCTTCCTATCAGAAAGATGTTGTGATACTCAAGGGTTCAGAAAAGATTTACAAGGATGTTGCCAGGTTTGGAGGATTTCAGCTATAGGGAGAAGCTGAACAGGCTGGGGCTGTTTTTCCTTGAGCGTTGAAGGCTGAGGGGTGACCTTATTGAGATTTACAAAATTGAGGGGCATGGATAGAGTAAATAGGCAAAGTCTTTTCCGTGGGGTGGGGGAGTCCAGAACTAGAGGGCATAGGTTTAGAGTGAGAGGGGAAAGATATAAAAGGGACCTATGGGGCAACTTTTTCATGCAGAGGGGGGTATGTGTATGGAATGAGCTGCCAGAGGAAGAGGTGGAGGCTGGTACAATTGCAACATTTAAAAGGCATTGATGGGTATATGACTAGGAAGGTTTTGGAGGGATATGGGCAGGTGCTGGCAGGTGGGACTAGATTGGGTTGGGATATCTGGTCGGCATGGATGGGTTGGACTGAAGGGTCTGTTTCCGTGCTGTACATCTCTATGACTCTATGGAACAGCAGAGAATATATATTGCCAGTTACATGTCTCACTCTCACTTGTGTACACTGTGCTTGTCTCCATTTTGGGACTAGCTTGAATCACAACATAAACTGGGCTGTCACTGTTTTAATATTGCTCTCCTGGGATACAATCACACGGTGATAAAACAGCTGACAGCTCAAAGGGATATACCTACCTGGGTATCATCTTCCCCATTAGAAATTAATTGGAATGAGTCTCCAGAGGGAATGAAGAGACACTTGTTATTGTGATGTGGAACTAGGCTTGGAGCAGATGGTGCTTTGGGGCGTTTATCCATGCTTAAACCATGCTAGAAACTAACTAAATGCAAATTAACTATTTGAACAATAAGAAGCTGAGTAAATAAAGAAACCCTGTGTCAGTAGAAAGCTTTAACGAACATGAGAAGTGGTTAGAAAAATGTAACAATAAATGTAATCCTTCAAAATTTGGATTAATAATTGAATTGAATTTATTGTCACATGTACCAAGGCACAGCAAAAAGCTTCTGAGTCTTGAGTAAGTATCTAAGGCTTGATGCAAATGAATGTATAAAAACATTGGGCTTGTGATCTTGTCTTTTGGTGGCATTTTTAGACTTGCAAGGTGAGAGATGTTGTCTCCAAAATAGGCTTTGGGGAGGGAATCTGTAATTGGATCAGACTGCTCTACACCAACATTGTCAGTGCAGTCTCAATCAATGGGTAGGAATCAGATAGCTTCCCAGTCAGATCTGGAGTCAGGCAGGGCTGCCCTCTCTCTTCTGCCTTGTTTGTGTGCTGCATAGATCCATTTGCCAAGTCCATCAGGAAGGATGCGAGCCTGAGAGGGGTGACTATTCCTGGCAGTGGGGGCCTGCAGGTTAAGGCCTCCCTGTACATGGATGATGTCGCCGTTTTCATCTTGGATCGACTGTCCGTGCACAGACTCGTGTGCATATGTGACCAGTTCAAACGGGCCTCGGGGGCCAAGGTAAACCGAGGCAAGAGCGAGGCCATACTCTTCCGGAACTGGCTGACCAATCCTTCATCCCCTTCACCGTCAGGACTGACCACCTGAAGGTGCTGGGTATTTGTTTCGGAGGGGCTGGGGCGTGCGCCAAGTCTTGGGTGGAGGGTATCAAGAAAGTGAGGCAGAAACTGGGCAGATGGAAGCTACGGTCGCTCTCCATTCCGGGTAAAAACCTGGTCATCAGGTGTGAGGCACTGTCGGTGTTCTTATATGTGACACAGGTCTGGCCTATTCCCAGAACCTGTGCCGTCGAAGTCACCTGGGCCATCTTCCATTTTATATGGAGATCAAATATGGCAAGGGTCCGAAAGGACTCTATGTTCAAAGCCCTGGGCAATGGGGGAAAAAACACACCAAATGCCACCCTCACCTTGTAGGCCACCTTTGTGTGTGGCTGCACCAAGCTATGCGTGGATCCCCAGTACGCAAACACAAAGTGTCACTACGTACTGAGGTTAACATAGAACTTAGAACATTACAGCACAGTACAGGTCCTTCAGCCCTCGATGTTGCGCTGACCTGTCATACCAATATGAAGCCCATCTAACCTACACTATTCCATGTACGTCCATATGATGACTTAAATGTACTTAAAGTTGGCAAATTTACTACTGTTGCAGGCAAAGCATTCCATACCCTGACTACTCTCTGAGTAAAGAAACTACCTCTGACATCTGTCCTATATCTATCACCCCTCAATTTAAAGCTATGCCCCCTCGTGCTCGCCATCACCATTTTTGGAAAAAGGCTCTCCCTGTCCATCCTATCTAACCCTCTGATTATCTTATATGTCTCTAGTAAGTAACATCTCAACCTTCTTCTCTCTAATGAAAACAGCCTTTCCCCGTAAGACTTTCCCTCCATACCAGGCAACATCCTAGTAAATCTCTTCTGCACCCTTTCCAAAGCTTCCACATCCTTCTTATAATGCAGTGACCAGAACTGTACACACTACAGTTTTGTACAGCTGTAGCATAACCTCATGGCTCCGGAACTCGATCCATCTATTAATAAAAGCTAAAATACTGTGTGCCTTCTTAACAACCCTGTCAACCTGAGTGACAACTTTCAGGGATCTGTGTACCTGGACACCGAGGTCTCTCTGCTCATCTATACTACCAAGAATCTTGCCATTAGCCCAGTACTTTGCATTCCGGTTACTCCGACCATAGTGAATCACTTCACACTTGTCCACATTAAACTCCATTTTCCACCTCTCAGCCCAGCTCTGCTGCTTATCTATGTCTCTCTGCAATGTATAACATCCTTCGTCACTATCCACAACTCCACCGACCTTAGTGTTGTCTGCACATTTACTAACCCATCCTTCTATGCCCTCATCAAGGTCGTTTATAAAAATGACGAACAGCAGTGGACCCAACACCGACCCTTGCGGTACACCACTGGTAACTGGACTCTAGGATCAACATTTCCCATCAACCACCACCCTCTGTCTTCTTTCAGCAATCCAATTACTGATCCAAAGTGCTATACCTCCCACAATCCCATTCCTCCGCATTTTGTACAATAACCTACTGTGGGGAACCTTATCGAATGCCTTGCTGAAATCCATATACACCACATCAACCGGTTTACTCTCATCTACCTGTTTGGTTACCTTCTCAAAGAACTCAATAAGGTTTTTGAGGCACAACCTATCCTTCACAAAACCGTGCTGATTATCCCTAATCAAATTATTCTTTTCTAGATGATTATAAATCCTATCTCTTATAACCTTTTCCAACACTTTACCAACAACTGAAGTAAGGCTCACTGGTCTATAATTATCAGGATTGTCTCTACTCCCCTTCTTGAACAGGGGAACCACATTTGCTATCCACCAGTCTTCTGGCACTATTCCTGTAGACAATGACGATTTAAAGATCAATGCCAAAGGCTCAGCAATCTCCTCCCTGGCTTCCCAGAGGATCCTAGGATAAATCCCATCCAGTCCAGGGGACTTATCTATTTTCACACTCTGCAGGATTTCTAATACCTCCTCCTTGTGAACCTCCAATCACACCTAGTCTAGTAGCCTGTGTCTCAGTAATCTCCTCGACAACATTGTTGTTTTCTAGAGTGAATACTGTTGAAAAATATTCATTTAGTGCTTCCCCCATCTCTTGACTCCACAAATAACTTCCCACAACTATCCTTGATTGACCCTAATCTTACTTTCGTCATTCTTTTATTCCTTAAATACCTATAGAAAGCCTTGGGGTTTACCGTGATCCTATCCGCCAACAACTTCTGGTGTCTCCTGGCTCTTCTAAGCTGTCTCTTTAGGTCTTTTCTGGCTACCTTGTAATCCTCAAATGCTCTAACTGAGCCTTCACATCTCATCCTAACATAAGCCTTCTTCTTCCTCTTGACCAGAGATTCCACTTCCTTCGTAAACCACAGCTCACGCGCTGTACAGCTTCCTCCCTGCCTGACAGGTACAGACTTATCTAGGACACACAGTAGGTTTTCCTTGAATAAGCTCCACATTTCTAATATGCCTATCCCTTGCAGTTTCCTTCTCCATCCTATGCTTCCTAAGTTTTGCCTAATCGCATCGTAATTGCCTTTCCCCCAGCTGTAACTCTTGCCCAGTGGTATACACCTATCCCTTTCTATCACTAAAGTAAACATAACAGAATTGTGATCGCTATCACCAAAGCGCTCATCTACTTCCAAGTCTCATTACCCAGTACCAAATCTAATGTGGCTTCGCCCCTTGTTGGCCGATCTACATACTGTGTCAGGAAACTCTCCTGCATACACTGGACAAAAACTGACCCATCTGTAGTACTTGTACTATAGTGTTCCCAGTCAATATTTGGAAAGTTGAAGTCCCCCATGACAACTGCCTTGTCTCGCTCACTCCTATTGAGAATCATCTTTGCTATCTTTTCCTCTACTTTTCTGGAACTACTCGGAGGTCTATAGAAAACTCCCAACATAGTGACCTCTCCTTTCCTGTTTGTAACTTCAGCCCATACTACCTCAGTTGGTGAGTCCCCAAACATCCTTTCTCACTCCTTGACCAACAATGCCACACCTCCCCCTCTTTTACCATCTTCTCTGTTCTTACGGAAACATCTAAATCCTGGAACCTGCAACAACCATTCCTGTCCCTGCTCTCACCATGTCTCCATGGTTCAACCTGTCCCCGGTGTTGCGAAGGATGGGCTTGGCCTTGCTGCCGCGGAACGCTCCAAGTAGTTAGACCGTTCCGTGTCACTTGTCTCCTTCGTAGAGAAATTTATTAAGAAAAACACCTTTGACCACAAGTCCATCAGGAAGTGGTCAGCACATAGTGTCCTTGAGACCCTTCGGGAAAAGGAGAGGGCGGATCCTGTCGAGCGGTTTCCTGGGCAGACTGTCAAAGTCATTTGGCAGAATGCCTCATTGCCAGAACTTTCCAACAAGCACCAAGACATGGCTTGGCTGGTGGTGAGAAGGGCTCTGCCTGTGAGATCCTTTATGTATGCCCAGACTCTGTGCCTCACCACATGCTGCCCTTGAGGCGGCTGCAGAGGGGATGAGACTGTCACACACTTTCCTTTGCCTATACAAAGGAAATCTGGAGACAAATGCAGTGGTGTTTGTCGAGGTTCGTCTTGAGCAGCTCCGTGACGCAGGACTCCATGCTCTACGGTCTGTTCCCCAGGACGCACACCGTGACAAACATCACCTGGGCCTGGAGGATCATCAACTCCGTGAAAGACGCTCTTTGGTCTGTCCGAAACCTGTTGATCTTCCAGCTGAAGGAGCTGACCTCGGCTGAGTGTTGCGGACTGGCACATTCCAAGGTCCAGGACAATATGTTGAGGGACGCGCTGAAGCTTGGGGCAGCTGCCGCCAAGGCGCAGTGGGGAAAGACCACCGTGTAATGTCTGCCTGCCAAACAACAGGGAGCCCACACAGTAAGTGGGCTCCGCCGATGCCTCAGCTAAATATATGCATAGTAAACGTACAGACCTGTATATACAAATGATCATCTCTATGCAAAGAAATGGAATGTTTACATATGTATGGCATGACCAGTTGTACAGATCATCAAGATATTTTTATGAATAAAGTATATTTTTGAAATAATTAAAAAAATTTTTAGACTTGCAAGATGATTTGAGATTTTTGGTTGGGAATAGAACAACTGCCAGTTTGGGTAATAAGTGCCAGTACAAGGAACCATGAGGACAAGTACAGCATGGGTCAGATATTAGAGTTAAATAACAGTGTCATCAAACATTCCCAGGGCTGGAACATCGTGGGTTTGATATAGAGTTAGTTTACTTTATGGTACCATCAAACATTCCCAGGAAAGGTACAGGAGTTAGATACAGAGGAAACCTCCCTCTACTCTTGTAAACTGAAAATAAAGCTCCTTCAACACTCTCCCCATCATACACTCCCCTGACAGGGATAGCAAGACTCTCAAATACTTTGAAAGTTAAAATGGCTTCATATAGCCTTTTTTTTTCAAAGCTTGAACATTGAAATTAGCAGGATTCATTTTCTGACTTCACACTTCTAGTGAAGTGGGCCTCGCTTGCTCACATTTGAAATAAAAACATACACTTTGCACAGCTTTGTGTCCGTGTAAAAGAAGCTTTCGAAAATCATTCCCATCCCACCTAAATTCCTGATATTTGTAATCTTCAACGTTGTACCTTTGATGGGTTACAGTTTTAATTATCTACATTTTTTTCTAATTTTTTTTCTGTCACCCTCTGCATTTTCACATGCAGTGTCCTGTTACAATTGAAAATAGAATATAGACCATCACAGAGCTCTTCAGCCCTCGATGTTGTGCTGACCTGTGGAACCAACCTGAAGCATATCTATCCTACACTTGACCATTTTCATTCATATGTTTATCCAGTAAGCATTTAAATGCCGTTAATGTTGGTGAGTCTACTACTGTTGTATGCAGTATGTTCCACTGGCGGCACAGTGGCTCAGTGGCTAGCACTGCTGCCTCACAGCACCAGGATCCCAGGTTCACTTCCAGTCTCAGGTGACTGTCTGTGTGGAGTTTGCATATTCTCCCTATGTCTGCGTGGGTTTCCTCTGGGTGCTCTGGATTCCTCCCACAGTCCAAAGATGTGTGGATCAGGTGAATTGGCCATGTTAAATTGCCCATTGTGTTATTCAGAGGGAAATGGGTCTGGGTGGGTTACTCTTCGGAGGGTCGGTATGGACTTGTTGGGCCAAAGGACCTGTTTCCACACTATAGGGAATCTAATCTGATTTAAAGCTATGTCCCCTCATGCTAGACATGGAAAAAGGCTCTCACTATCCACCCTATCTAACCCTCTAATTATCTTGTATAAATATGGGCTAATGAACAATTTATCACTGTTCCTGCTAAAATTTGTATTGATGTGGACAGTAAAAAAAATTATCCATGTGTATGAATATTCCCCTATCTTTTTAATTTTTATTATGATTTTAAATATGTTTAATTGTCTCCTCTTGTAATTCAGAAGGTTGATCCAGCGACACATACATCAAGAAATTTCCAGATTGGAAGTTTTCTAAGTTTTAAAATGCCTGGTCCTAATAAGGAAATGATTCAGAATCAACAGTTGGCATCAGTGTCCCGCAGAGAGACAGACAAAAACTAGTGATAGTTTCAATCTCTGATACAAAAGCAAAATATTGCACTTGCTGTAAATCTGAACAAAAAGCATAAAATGTTGGAATGCTCAACAGGCAGTACTTGTGGAGAGAAAAACGGAATTAACATTACTGGTAAGTTAACTCTGTTTCTCTCTCTGCAGATGTTGTCATACCTGATGATTATTTCCACACTTTTTAAATTTCTAAGTTCTGATCCCAACCATCAATCCCTGCTGCTGGAAGAGTGTGTTTGAATGTTTGTATTGGATTAGGAAAGCTTTTATATTTGACTGTGCTGCTTCTGATGGGTAAATACTTTGTTGACACATTAGCTTTGCCTTGTGCACAAAGATTGCTCATGAAGCTCAATTGCCATAGGAGCCTCCTTAGAACAAAACCTTACATCAGGAAAATGTTAACATCATCAAAAGAAGGGTGGAGTAATGGCAGGGAGGGGCTGGAATGAAAAGAGGCTAGAAAAATAATAATTGTTAGTAAACACACAGACCATTTCTTTTTGTTTGGTCAGCACATACCAAAATCATGACTCATTTCTATCTTCACCACACCCCTTGTTAGCATAATACTTCACTTATTCAAACACTGAATGTCACTGTACTTTGTTTGCCTACATTACATATTTCAACATGTTTGCAATCCCAGTCTCCATCTCATTCAATGGGTCCAGTCTTTAAGTTAAAATATAATATGAATTATTGCTAATGATTTGCTTTCCCTCCCAACACATTTCTTTCTTTGAGGAGAGCTTTGGAAATGTAAACTGTTATTAGTATTGTTGTCCAGTCCAGATGCTCACTGCCATAGCCAAATGAACATGACAAGGAGTTGGGAATTTCTAACAGGTATACTGGACCATAAAAGGGATAACTTTAAGAAAAACAGCTTCCAGCATGAAGTATTACTTGTTGAATAAGTTTGTCGTGAACTTTGTGCTTACTCACCACCTTTTCTGTCAACTGAAATGACAAATATGTTTTGAACCAAGACAAAAGTCAATTTTTTTCCTGCTTTTTCTGTGAAATGTTTTGGGAGAATTAATTAAATAAGCTATTACTGAATGTTCACCAATAAGCTCAGCTTGTCATGTTCCTGTCTTAACCCTCCTCGCAATCAGATTCCCGTTCACTGGGTTTTGCAAATTTAAGAGATAAATCTTCAGGCCACACACATCCCTTATCTCGTGAATATCTATACATACAGATGAGGAATATACCTGGTTTGATCCCTGTGTATCAATTACTTAGCTGATTTGTACCAGTGTAGCAATGAGGACAGTTCAGTTATTATGTCCACACTCTCACAATTGACAATTTTGCTAACACCTGCCATCCTAACCACGTGGATAAGGTATTAGAGCTGATTAATGCTCATGAATTCTTGCCTGTCTAAAGTGAATGTGTGCTTTGATGAGGGAAGAAAACTGCACACAACTCATTTCACATTGTATGTCACTTATAATACTGTAGTAGTACTGAAACGGACTCCAGACTTGCAACAAAAATGAAATGAAGCATAACAGAGGTACAGTTTAATGCCTCTCCCATCCAACACTGCATTATAGCCCCAATTGTTTTCCCTTCTCTCCTGACTATGATGTGGTACATTGCTGTGGCTGCCTGTTTTTCACTGCTGTCTTGTCCATGTGGCCATTATTCCTGTGAGGATAAGCAGTGAATTTGGGAGGCTACTCAACTTTGCAGACTGTCAAGGCTGATCCATAGTGTGTCTTCATCTACATATTTTGCAGGAAAGTATTGTACTGTGTGCTCAGGAGTTATAATCTAGGCTATCCAAAACCAGGTTGAGTTTATCTAGAGTGCTGCAATAGCTGCCTGGATTAAGATCAGTTACCTCAGCCTGGAGCAGAGATCATTGATTGGGTCGTTCTGATCTACATGATTCAGTACTACAAAAACTGCTACTGTTTCTTTGGAGTTGTTTAACACAGATTTTCATGAATTATTTTTCAGAGATATTCTCTGAGATTACAAGAGTGTTAGCTCATTTTGTCTTTTATTTGTTATAGGGGGAGCTGTCAAGTGAGGGCCAGGATCCAGTGACAGTTTTCGATTTCCTTACGCAGACAAAGACTGAATATCCCTTGGACTATTCTTCAATACAGAACACACACTTGGGAGGACATGGAGGAGCTGATTACTATCTAATGGACAGCTTCATACAGGCTGTCGCTGTAAGTATCTAACAAAATATTTATGCTACCTCATCATCTTTTATTTCATTCTGAATCACTGATCCCTTTCAAGGTTTATATTTTTATTGTGATATCTACAATAGTGGTTGCAACACAGAAGAAACTATTTGGCCCATTGTATCTGTACTGGCCTTGTTAAGGAGCAATTCACCTGGTGTCACCTCTCTCACTTTTTTTTTCAATTGTGTCACTTTCAGAAAATAATTAAATTCCCTTTGAAAATTGATCCTGGCAGTGCCATACCATCAGACTGTACATTCCAGATCCTAACCACTTGCATGAAAAATCTTTTCCGCATGTCATCATTGCTTCTTTGGCTAGTTATTTCAAATCGGTCCAAATGCATTAAGTGTTAGTTTTGTTCAGTTCATACATTCTTCGCCTTCCATAGGTTTGAGGTTATTTCACAGTTCTGCAGCCTGTGTCTTGACTTGCACCACTTCCCATTCCCTTATCATCCTGTCTCTGCTGACCTCCTTTGGCTTCCAGTCACAAAATATCTTGATTATAAAACTTTCATTTTATTTTCAAATCCCTCCATGACCTCACCTTCCCTAACCCAATAACATTAGCCAGCCCTACAGCTCTGCAAGATACTATTTGATAAGATGCTGCATTGCACATCAAACTTAGGAGCAAAATTAGAGTTTATGGAATAACAGGGACTAAGAACTTTCAGACTTCGTTGAGTGACAAGAAACAGAGATTAGCAAGTGGCTAATGGTTATTTCTTGACTGAAGGAAAATTGATAGTGAAGTTCCCAGGAGTCTTTTATTCAGAGTTTTGCTGTTCCTGATATATATAAATGACCTAGTGTAGAGAGCATAATTGCAAAATTTGCAGATGATGTGAAACTTGCAAGGGCTGTGAACTGTGAGGAATACTGTGCAGAACTTTGTTAATCATTGAAGGAGCAGAATATGTTGCAAGCACAGTTAATATAGTACCCAACATTCGAGGCTTCATCAATAGTGGCTGAGAGAAAAAGCAATGAAGTTACATTAAATTTGTATAAAACAGTAGTTTGGCCTCAACTTGAGTACCGGTATCCACTTTCCGGGCATGCTGTGAATCTTTTAGAGATGATGCAGAAGAGATTCACAAGGATGCTTCAAGAAGCAGAACTTCAGTCATGTCAATACACTGATGAAGTTGGCACTGTTCTCCTTGGAGTAAAGAAGATTGAGAGGAAAATTGGCAAAAGAAACAATGGTAACAAGAATAAAAACATTTTCATGCAGCAAGTGGTTACAGTCTGGAAAGACCTTTTTTAAAATTATTCATTCATGGAAAGTGGATGCTGCTGACTGGCCAGAATTTATTGCCTATTCCTGGCTGCCTTGGAGAAGGTGGTGGTGAACTGCCTTCTTGAACCACTGCAGTCCATTTGATGTGGATACACCACAGTGCTCCTATGACCAGGATGTTGACCGACTGAGACTGACGGAATGGTGATATATTTCCAAGTCAGGATGATGAGTGGCTTTGAGTGGGACCTGCAGATGGTGGTGATCCCGCATATTTTCTGCCCTTGGAGGAAGTGAGGACTGCAGATGCTGGAGATCAAAGTCGAGTGTGTTGCTGGAAAAGCACAGCATCCGAGGAGCAGGAGAATCAACGTTTCGAGCCAGAGCCCTTCATCAGGAATGGTCCCAGCTCAAAACGTTGATTCTCCTGCTCCTCGGATGTTGCCTGATCTGCTGTACTTTTCCAGCTGCGCACATTCTACTATTTTCTGCCCTTGTCATTCCAGGTGACAGTGATTGTGGATTTGGATGATATTGCCTTAGAGAGCCTTGGTGAATTTCTGCAGTGCATCTTGTAGATGGTATACACTGCTACAACTGTGTATTGCGAATCTAACAAGTGAATGTTTGTTGATGTAATGCTAATCAAGCAAGCTGTTGGTATCAAGCATCTTGAGTGTTGTTGAAGCTGCACTTGCTCAGGCAAGTGGGCAGTGTAGTGATTGTAATGATGTCAGCCTGGTAGACCTCTTGGAATATGAATTACCTGATTGGTGCTGTTAACCTGCTCCAGTCAGGAGGTCCTGGTTTACAGATATAAACAGGATTGTCAGAGGTTCTGTTCACTCTGAGAGCTGGCTCTGAGGAAGCCGGACGAGTGTCAAGTACTGTGCATGTGTAAATAAGGGGTGACTTGCTGACAGGATACCGGCCTCTGTGCATTTATTCAGGGAGTACTTCATCATTCTCTTGACTTGTGCCTTGTAGATGGTGGACAGGAGATGGGGAATGCATTACCTGCTCCTGCACCTACAGTGTACATACATATGTATGTATGGTTAATCCAATTCAGTTTCTGGTCAATGGTAGCCCTCAGCATGTTGATAGTGAGGGATTCAGTGATGGTAATAATATTGAATGTCAAAGGACGATGGTTAGGTACTTTCTTGGTGGAGACAATCATTACCTGTGGTGCGATGTAAATGTTACTTCCTGACAGTGTGATGGATGAGAGTTTAGTTGCGGGATCAAGAGGCATCTGGATTATTTTGTGAAAAGAAGAATGTACAGCCTAAGGAGAGAAGATAGAAGTGTGGTACTATGTGAATTACTCCTTCAAAAAGCCAGTGCAGACATGGCAGACTGAATAGCCTCCTTCAGTGCTGTAACTATTCTATAATTCTACAATTTTAGCTTGTTTGGTGCCAGTATGTCTTGTACAGCCTGAAGCTGAAAATGTGTTGCTGGTCAAAGCACAGCAGGCCAGGCAGCATCTCAGGAATAGGGAATTCGACGTTTCGAGCATAAGCCCTTCATCAGGAAATTCGAAACGTCGAATTCCCTATTCCTGAGATGCTGCCTGGCCTGCTGTGCTTTGACCAGCAACACATTTTCAGCTGTGATCTCCAGCATCTGCAGACCTCATTTTTTACTGTACAGCCTGAAGTTAATTGCTCCTACATTGGTGGCAGTGTCTTCAGTTGCCTAGATCCCAAATTCTTGAATTCTGTCCCTATATTCTCCAAACCTCAACCTTGCTTTTCTCCTTTAAGACACTCCTCAGTAGCTACTACATACAGCTCCATTTTATATATATATGAAAAACACTTTTAAGAAAATGTCAGCAAGTCAAATCTTGCTCAGTTGTGATACAGCACTGCCCCCTAGTGGTTCCTTTTATTCGGTGCACATTCTGATTCCCATTTGTATCATTTAACTCTCTTACTGTTGAGCTTTAGTTTGACTTTGAAATGCCAGAGTTTTCTTACCTGAGCTGAACATCTGGCCTGTAAGTTTCCCCTGACCTTGAAAGAACACTTGAACATTCCATGTTCCCCATCCACTGAACATTGGCACATAAATGCAATCCAATGGGAATTAAAAACAGACTCTTCCTGCTGACCAAAACAGTGATAATAGACTGGTCCTATTCTAGCAAACTACTATTGATCAGAAGTGCACTACATTGAAAGTCATTTGAAGGGCATATAGTGATCTTGCAATGTTAAGAAACAATCATGTTTAAGCAATATAATTAATTCATTGCTTAAAGTGCAATTTCACTGTTATTACACCCAGATCCAGTACTTCATCATAAATCAGAATTATCTTTTCAATTTATTCTTTGGATGTGGAAATTGTTGGCAAGGCAGACATTTATTTCCCAACCCTAGTTGCCTTTGTCAAGTTGATGTAGTAAAAAATGAGATCTGCAGATGCTGGAGATCACAGCTGCAAATGTGTTGCTGGTCAAAGCACAGCAGGCCAGGCAGCATCTCAGGAATAGAGAATTCGACGTTTCGAGCATAAGCCCTTCATCAGGAATAAGAGAGAGAGTCAAGCAGGCTAAGATAAAAGGTAGGGAGGAGGGACTAGGGGGAGGGGGGGGGGGGGCGATGGAGGTGGGATAGGTGGAAGGAGGTCAAGGTGAGGGTGATAGGCCGGAGTGGAGTGGGGGCGGAGAGGTCAGGAAGAGGATTGCAGGTTAGGAGGGCGGTGCTGAGTTGAGGGAACCGACTGAGACAAGGTGGGGGGAGTTGATGTAGAGAGTGCTTCTTGAACAGATGCAGCCCTTGTGGTGTAAGTGCTTCCACAGAGCAGAGAGGTACAGAATTACAGGATTTTGAGCCAGTGACAGTTACAAAAAGGTGATCCATGACTGACTGAAGGTGACATGTAATTTGGAGGCCACAATCTCTCATCACACGTAACTCAGGTCTGGAAGGACCAAACCTATAATCTTACAGATGCACCATAAAAAGTGTTTGATTTAGATGCATCGTGGTTTGGTAAGGCAACTGTTCTGCAGGACCATAAGAAATTACAGGGAGTTGCGAACATAGCCCAGTCCATTATGCAAACCAAGCTTCCATCCATTGGCTCCACCTACACTTCTTACTCCCTCAGAAAGGCAACCAACATCATCAAAGACCTTTCTTACCCTGGATATAATCTTTTCCAACCTCTTCTGTCAGGCAGAAGATTCAAAAGCTTAAACACATGTACCAAGAGGTTCAAGAACAATGTCTTCCGTACTGTCATAAGACTTCTGAATTTCAAATCTAATGTTGATCCTTTTTGTGCACCTTCTTTGCAGCCATAACTTTGAATTCTCAGTTCTATTACTCTATGATCTTTGTATAGTGTGATCTGCCTGTACTGCACACAAACCAAAACTTTTCATGGTACCCAGGTACATGTGACAATAACACGTCAAATCAATTGAAAATCAAATAATTGTACTGGAAAATATTTTTCAGTTCAAACAGATGTTGCAAAACATTCACATATCCAGCATCACATTATTGAAATTCAATCACAAGCTCACAACATAGGAACAGGAGAAGACCATTCAGAGAGATCATGGCTGATCTGTGGCCTACCTTCATATCCCTTAATACCTATGCTTAACAAAAATTTACTGATCTCAGATTTAAAACTAACAATTAATCTTGCATCAACTGCCATATGTGAAAGAGAGTTCCCAATCTCTACACACCCTCTGTGTGTAGAAGTGCTTTCTCACAAGTGTCCTGAATGGTCTGGCCCTAATTCTAAGACTATGCTTCCCTAGTTCTAGAATCCCCAGCCAGTGGAAATGGTTTACCGTAATCTACCTGTCTGTTTGTATTAATATCTTGAAGACTTTGATCAGACCACCCTTTAATCCTGTGATGATGTTACTCCTTTAACAAGGTTATGTTGTCCTTGTTTCTTTTTCACAGAGGTTGTAAAAGACACAGACTCTGAAAAGTCTAAGTTTGAACGGTTTTTGGGTCAATTTGATTATTGCTAACAAATACTGTCTCAGGCAAAAAGGCTTTCAAGTTTTTAGAAAAACATTTGTACAATGAGAGGAGAGTGGCCCGTTCTCCCTGCTCAGCTTGTCTCTGGTTTGATTTGGTTTTGGCAGTCTAGCTTTTAACTGAAAGTGACTATCAGTTTTAAAGTTGTTGGACTCGAAGAAGCAGGTCCATGCTGATCCTGTCTCTTTGCCATCTCTCTTGTAAGAACCTTTTATGCCAAGGATGTTTATGGGGATTGTTGCAAGTATTTGGAACAACATCATTAAGTTGGGATGATTTGTTGGGCTTTCGGATAGGTTAAGTTTAGGGTGTAGTTTTGCTCGCTGAGCTATAGGTTTGATATCCAGATGTTACATTACCTGGCTAGGTAACATCATCAGTGGCGACCTCCAAGTGAAGCTTGTTAGGTTTGTTAGTTTTTGTTTGAGAGTGTTGGTGGGTTTGTGTGCTACTACGATTCCGAGGGGTCTTAGTAGTCTGGAATGACTTACTTGTCATTTCACAACAAACTCGCATTCCTAGAAATCACAGTCTAAAGAAAGGACAACAGAGAACTACAAACCTGCGTATACAGAAAACTGACAAACACTGACCAAATACTTAACTACACCAGCAACCATCCCAACACACACAAACGAAGCTGTATCAGAAGACTATTACAACGAGCCACCACACACTGCAGCACAGACAAACTTCGGAAAACAGAGGAGAACCACCTATAACAACGTATTCAAGAAGAACGGATACTCAAAAAATACAGTCTGCAGATTCCTCAAGAACAAACCATGACAAGCAGACCAAACACAGCCAGAAACCCTAACCACCTTACCATACATCAAAGAAGTTTCAGAAATGACAGCCAGACTACTAAGACCCCTCGGAATCCTAGAAGCACACAAACCCACCAACACTCTCAAACAAAAACTAACAAACTTAAAAGACTCAGTACAACCCATTGACAAAACCAACGTCATCTACAAAATTCCATGCAAGGACTGCCACAAACACTACGTAGGACAAACAGGAAGAAAGTTAGCCACCAGGATACACGAACACCAGCTAGCCACAAAAAGACACGACCCTCTCTCCCTCGTAGCCCTACACCCGGATGAAAAAACCTACCATTTCGACTGGGACAACACATCTATCCTGGGACAGGCTAAGCAAAGACATGCCAGAGAATTCCTAGAGGCCTGGCACTCCAACCACAACGCCATAAATAAACACATAGATGGCATCTAGATCTATCAACCCCTCAGAAAACGAACAGGAAATGACATCACCACAAACCCCAGGAACCCCATCCAGGAGAAAGATATAAATAGAAAGCAGGAGACAACAGCTTCGCTTCACTTGGAGGTCGCCACTGATGATGTTACCTAGCCAGGTAATGAAAGGTCTGGATATCAAACCTACAGCTCAGCGAGCAAACCTACACCCTAAACCTCAACCTGAGCTACAAACCTTCACAAACCTTGCAGAGGTTACGTTTTTCAGTATTCTGTTCTCTTTTATTTGAGTTTCATTTGGTAATCTTGTAAATAAATTCTGTTTTGTTTAAAACTAAGTGGTTTGACCAGCTGCATTACTCCTGGAATATCTGCATTATACCTGCTTAAAGCAACTAGCAAAGTTAAGGTCTGGGCCACTTTCTTGAAATGTTTTGAGGGGGTCTGGCCTGGTCCATAACAACCTTCTAAATTCTTGAGAAAACAGACGTAATTTCATAGAATCATAGAATCTGTACAATGTAGAAACAGGCCATCTGGCCCAAAAGTCCACACTGACCCTCTGAAGAGTAACCCACCTACAGCCATTCCTCTACCCTATTATTCTGCATTTACCTCAACCAATGCACCTAAGCTACACATCCCTGAACACTATGGGCAATTTAGCAAGACAATTTTTCAAAGTGTCTTTTAAATTATGTTAATGTAACTGTCTTAGCCACTTCTGCTGGCAGCTCATTTCATATGCATACCAGCCTCTGTGCAAAAAAAAAGTTGCCCACAGGCTCCTTTTTATTCTTTCCCTTCTAACCTTAAACTGATGACCTCTGGTCTTCGATTCCCCTACCCTTGGGAAAAAGATTGAATGCTTTCACCCTATCAATGCCTCTCAAACTTGTATATTCAGATCACCCCTCAGTCTCCTATGCTGTAAAGAAAAAAGACCGAGTTTGTCCAACCTCTCCTTACAACTCAGACCCTTGAGTCCTGGCAACATCCTTGTAAATTTCTTCTGCACTCTTTGCAGTTTAATAGCATTCTTCCTATAGCAAAAGGTGACTAAAACTGAACACAATACTCCAAGTGCGGCCTCACCAACATCCTGTACAACTGCAACATAATTTCCCAATTTCTATACTCAGTGCCCTGACTGATGAAGGCCACTGTGCCAAATGCCTTCTTCACTGTGATTCCACTTTCAGAGAACCATACACCTAAACTCCAAGGTCCCTCTGTTCCACTACACTCCTTAAGGTCCTACCATTCGCCATGAAACTCCTACTTGATTTGATTTTCCAAAATGCAAGATGTCACACTTATCTATATAAAACTGCATGTGTCATTTCTTGGTCCACTTTCCCAGTGGATCAAGATGCTGCGGTAATTTGATAACCTTCCTCACTGTCCACGATACAACCTGTTTTAGTGTCATCTGCTAACTTACTACACATGCCTTGTACATTCTCCTCCAAATCATCGATATTGATAACAAACAGCAACGTGACCAGCACAGAGTTTGTTTAATCTCTCCTGATAACTTAACCCCTGAAGTTCAGGTATCATTCTTGTAAACCTACATTATATCACTCCAAGGCCAATATACCTTTCCTAAGGTGTGGCAACTAGATGTGCCCACAGTATGCAAAGTGCAGAATATTCAGAATTTTACGTAATTGCAGCATATCATCTTCTTCCATATACTCCAGTCATCTAAATATAAAGGCCAGCATTCCATTAGTTACCTTGATTATTTTCTGCACTTGTTTGTGTTATTTTAAACATTTATGCACTTGAACCCTCAAGTATCTTAGATCATCCATTGTCTTTAGCTTCATACCATTTAGAAAGTACCTTTATCTAACCTTTTAAGGCCCAAAATAGGTTACCTCACACACATTTATATTGAGCTCTATCTGCCATAATTTTGCCCATTCACCTAGTCTATCAATATCCTTTTATAATTTTATGCTGGCATTTACAATGTCTACAATGCCACCTAACTTTGTATCATCAACAAATTTATATGTATGATTTTCTATGCCATTATTCAAGTTGTTAATAAATAATGTGAATAATTGAGGTCCTAAAGTGGATACTTCTAGGACATCACTGGTCACATCCTGTCAATTTCAGTACCTACCCATTTTCCCTACTTTCTGTCGCCTACCACCCAACCAATTTCCCAGTCATGTCAGTAATTTCTGTGGGCTCATACCTTAGTTAATAGTCTCTTATGTGAGACTTTATCAAATGCCTTCTGCAAGTCCATATAAATAACAGCCATAGACATTCCCTGTGTAACTTGAAGGGGACCATCTCCCCCCAGATTCTCTCATCACACATAAGTCATCCTTACCACTTATGGCAGCTTTACAGTAATAGTGTGTTGGTGCAACAAATTCAGAAATGCTTCTAATGGAGATAACATCCCTTGAGCCCAATAGACCTGATGGCACACAGTATAGGAACAGTGGTGCAAGTGGCATCTGTAATAATTCAAATTTCTGCTGGATGTCCTAATTCTATCAGCAATGTAGAAATAATGATAGGAAAATATTCTTAATCCAACCCCCTTCCCATTACCTCAAGAATATCCAAGGTCAGGGTCACTAATCATGAGATATGGAAGTGTGAACCGATTCCTTTTTACATGAGAACAAGGATCAGAAGTAGACAGTTCAGCTCCATGAGCCTGTTTCACCATTTAATATTATATTGGCTGAACTCTTCTTTCCTGCTTGCTCCCCATAACCCATTTACCCATTACTGTCTATCTCCTTTTAAATTTTTTCAGGATACTAATATCCACTGCACTCTGGGAAGTGAATTCCATGGATTCACAGCCCTTTGAGAGAAGTAATTTTTCCTTAACTCTATTTTAAATCTGCCACCCGTTACTTTAAAACTGTGGCCTCTCATTCCAGTTTGCCCCACAAGGAAAAACATCGTTTCTACATTTACACTGTCAATCCTGCTTAGTATCTTGTATACCTCAGTTGGATCTTCTCTCATTCCTCTAAACTCTAGTCAGTATAGGTCTAAACTGCTTAATCGCTCCTCATTAGAAAAGCAATTTATCTCTGGAATTATCTGGTGAACCTTTTAAAATAGACATTTTTGTGAAAATGTTTGACTGTCCTCTTCAAGATATTGCATCTCATGAAGTATGGTTCCATGTACATGATATTCATCCAACTCCTCATTCAAGTGACCATTTGCTACAAATGAACCACGATAGTGAGTGTTAGAGGAATATTTAACTATGGAGCTTGGTTCCAACTTGACGCCATTCCTAAGCTCATGCAGTTTCCAAAAGAGATCACCGGATGATGTTAAAACAATGTCTCAGCTGACTTACTCAGCAGATGCAGTGCTTGGTGTGTTCATATTTTTCAATAGTACTCAACAAGAAATTGGAAACTTAGAAACCTGACAAAACTGTTTATTTCCAGCTACATATTAAACTCAACCTATTTAGACAGATCACCATGGACAGCTTTGCTGAAAAGCTTGATCATGCTGTCTCTGGTCATTGAATAATGACCAGAACCTGGAACTCTCTGATTTTTCTCTTTCTCAGCCCATGACACTAACTTCAGTTATAAGATCTACAAATGTACAGTATCATATCTTTGCAGCAATTGTGAGATTCTCACTCCACCATTTTACAGCAGCCACCTCCATGCATTCTCCAGCCTGATGTAAAACAATAGGTAATATGCTCCAAGTGACTTTGGATACTTACACTTAAACAGTGAAAGTATATTTTGCATATTGTTCAGTGCTTTATGGAATTGCTCTTGTGAAGCCTTCCAATGTGCAACTTTCCTTTCCTTTTTCTTTTGTTTCACAGGAGAACAATCCATCACTGATCAGGACAGGTCCTGAAGAGACCCTGTTGAGTCACCTGCTGGTATTTGATGCTGAACGTTCGAGGAGAGAAAACCGCGTGGTTTTCTGTGCCAATACAGAATAATCAAATGCTGTGATCATTTCAACAATCAAAAGATATTTGGGCATAGATTTTAGGAAATTAATACTCCTAATGCAGGGGTTATGTTTCAGGAGTAGTCTACCACTACTTTCCAGAGAAGGATGTTGTGGTACGCTAGATTCTGCACTCAAATCACTTTTTCAAAAATCCACTCCTGGAGATTAAAATGACAGAGCTGTGGGACTGAATCACTTTAGAAAATGCACACATGTTGAAATTTGCTGAAGTAACACTTTCTTAGCCAAGTGGAAATTAGTTGAACATTCTGGTATTTTCACCTTCTTCTCCTCCAGCAGCACAAACTCAGAGAATAGATTCAAAAATCAGTACAAAACAGGATTGTAAATCCAATATCAGCAGTCAGTAAATATGTGCAAATGGATTGGCAATCTATTACAATACCCTCTTGTTATAACTGCACTCATTAGAAACCATGATGATCAACATTGGTTTAAATGGCTCCTGTACCATTACAAACATTCAAATAAAAATAAAATACTGTGCATGCTGGAGATCTGATACGTAAAATGCTGGAGAAACTCAGCAGATCTGGCAGCATCTGTGGAGAGACAAAGTTAATGTTTCAAGTCTGGTATGACATTTTCAACAGTTCTGAACAAGACTCAGATTGGACTCAGAACGTTAACTGTTTATCTCTCTACAGATGCTGCCAGATCTGCTAAGTTTCTCCAGCATTTTCTGTTTTTATTATGTCAATCCCATACCTTGCCTTTAGACACTCTGCCTATTATGCATCATTTCTGTTTTAGAGCCCACTTACATGCACCTTATCTATAAAGCACCCAACCATTTACATCTCTATCTAACTTTCCTTTCTGCTGAAGCAAATATCTCACTCCCGAGACCTGACCATATAATATTGTTCTAAGAGTCTGTGGCAATATTGGAGGTGCCACCTCACCTGAAATGTTAAATGGTCACTTTATCTGTCTTTCTCAGATGGATGTGAAAGATAATTTGGCATTCTTCAAAAAAAAAATAGACAAAGCCTCCTGGCCAATGTTTATCCCTCAGCCAACACTGCTGAAACAGACTATTATTTTGTT
Source organism: Hemiscyllium ocellatum (assembly GCF_020745735.1). Lineage (NCBI taxonomy): Eukaryota > Metazoa > Chordata > Chondrichthyes > Orectolobiformes > Hemiscylliidae > Hemiscyllium > Hemiscyllium ocellatum. Next base: position 27,131,551 of record NC_083437.1, read on the forward strand.
CAGTGCCACCTTGCTGTGTTTTCCCCACAATGACTGCATTTCTGAAGCAGTTGTGAAGTGTTGGAGATATCCTAAGGTTGTAAAAGCCACTAAGTATATGCAAGTTCTTTCAATCTTTTAAAAATGAATAAGGCACTGTTAGCTAATCAGAAATGTAAACAAAACCAGACAGCAAGCCCATCATGATCTGAAAATAAAAAGATGGGTGAATATTTTGATAAAAATTTATCAGAATAATTTGGACCAAATTGTTAAGAAATTATCTTACCTTTGTTGAAGCTCATTCATCTACTGTAGGGATATTTGAGAACCAAGAATCTTTCACCAATTGCAGGACCCCTGATAGTTAATTCCAGATTTAACTCTTGTTACACCTGCATAACCTTTCTCTGAATTTACAAAATAATTGTTGACTTTCTGCAAGAGCTCAGAATGTCTGGCACACAGCCTCATTGGGATCTAAATAAATCTGCTCCCTTCCTATCAGTCATTTGTAGAGGACTAATGAGAACATAAATTACAGTTATTAATCTGGTAAATTATTTACATTTTAAACAGAAGTGCTGAGTTTTATCCATTTACAGGTTTGTTGTATTCTTTATATATCTCATTTACCATGCAGAAACGACACTAGTTTTATACATCCATTTTAAATACAATGCTTTAAAATATTTCTTCAATCACAGGATATCTTCAAATACATTCTCAGTTCTGGCTTTTTCGATCTTTCTGGAAGCTTCTGTTTACTTTAGTTCTTGGAGATTACATCTATGTTTAATCAGTCAAATGCTTAAACATAGATCAGTCAACAGACTAACATAATTAAATATAGATCAATTAATCTATTGAATACTGCACCAAAATGATATTTTAGAATTTTTGTGATAATAGAAACTGTGATTGATTTAACTCAGATCTTTATTCAATAGGTTGGAAAATTACAAAATAGCAGAGAATGTGGGAATAAAAACCCAGTACAATGTGAGAAGATTCACAATTACAATGTGATGTGCTATGGTACTTAAACCAGTGAAACTATGGTCAGGAACAGCTCCTTCAAATGAGCTGGGATTGATTTTCCAAAAAGCTCTGCAGACTGAGACCACAGAGCCAACAGGAGAGTTTTGAGAGAGAGGGGTCTCACTGGATAGATGAGCAAAGATCTGGCTATTGACTCCCTTATGTGTTTATTTAGTGAGCTGTAACGTCGAACAACCCCTTGTGAATGCTGGGCTGGTGATTGTACATAGTGTTATATTTGTAGGGTTTTATGTGTAATTGTTGGTAAGTGACAGGCAGTCAGACCAATCTCTGGTTGAAGTTGATTTGGGGGGGATTTAATCCAAATGTATGAACTGATGGGATCTGATTCTAACTCAGGACTTAGTAGGATGTAGTCTGACTACAAGACTTACATTTAGAAATCAACAACTGGATCAATTGTAAAATGGGTGGTATTTGAAATAGCTAATTCAATCCCCTCAATCTCCCACTCTTGAGTTTGGTTAAAATTATCTCCCAAAAATCTGAAAGTCAGCAACATTACAGAAGATATTTGTTGTTAGTTGTTGATTTTTTAACAGACCAATTCCGGAAGTGCTGAAACTGGCCTCTGCACTGCAGTGGAGCACCAAGCAAAACATCAGAAAAAGACAAGTAAAAGTGATTTCCAAATTTTAGTGTGAATAGTTTTATTTTATTTGTACAAGAAGTGAATTTACTTATAAATTACAATCAGATTAATACTGAATATGAAAATTTAGAATTATTTTGTTATTTTTAATTGCAAATTAAAACAAAAGATTCTGGAACTTCCAAGATTAAAAGTGTCTTTTATTTGCTAATTCTAAGGAGTTACCCTGAGTTCTGAAGGGCAAGAGTCCTGGCTGAAGAGGTACTGAGTCACACACTAACCATGCTAAAGTGAAAATGATGGGCATGGCTCGCAGCAGTGTTCAACTAAGTTGCCTACATTTCAAACTACTTTAAAATTAAAATGTATCATTAGAATGCATTCTAACTAGCAAATATCTGTATTCATTGTTGGAATGTGAAAGCTATTTTCACACGATGACAAAGGGAATCTGACTTGGAGGGATATTTAGAGCTGGAAATATTTTGAACCTGTTGCCCTTGTCCTTCTAAGTAATGGAAGGAGCCTCAGTAAATTATTACAGAGTGTGACAGAAAACCCATATTTTACACATCTATCAGAGTGGATTAAATGCTGTCACAAATGTTTCTGTTATTATAGAAATAGACCAGAGAAACACTCTAATCAAGTTGAAACACAGTGATCTAATCCGTGTAAATTGAATCGACAAGAAGCTCAATTTTCAGAATGTTACACTTAAAGATTCAGCATGGTTTCTCTTTAGAGCCTTAGGATATGTCATCATGTTGAAAGTAATATTATAAATGCAACTTTGTGTTATCATCAGATACCTAAACCTCATGCCAACAATAATAACTGCAGTTACATAGTGCCTTTAATGGAAAAAAACTTACCAAAGACATTTTACATCAGCATAACCAGAAGATAATAGCTGTGTATGGAAGTTTAAATTCTTTTAGGATTATGACAAACACTGAGTTTCTCACTCAATGTCCTTTTGCTCTCAAACATAACTCTGTACCCAATGGCCTTTCAACAGAGACTTCCAGCTAATTTGGGGCAGAAAAATCTGGTGAAGTCACTGTCCAGACTGAATCATACTCACTGAATCAAAGAGGCAATATGCTTCTCGCTATTTAATTACAAAAGAATAGCTTATTATAAATATTGAACTATAGCAATTACTATTAATGACCTACAGTGTTTCCATGACCATGATTATCCCAATTAATTAACTCTTGGGAGTTTCCAATTCTCAGCTTCAACAATCTGCATCCATAAGCAAATTCATAGCTAATACTATTTAGAGTGACCTGGCAAGTTCCTCTTGACAGAATTATACAAGGGGCAATGATTTAATTCCATTCATGCTTATTCTGCAATTACAAGACTTCTAATTTAAAAAATGCACTGTGATCTAAAATTGACAGCCAGCAAAGAGTCAACACAGAACTCCCTTCCTCACAGCACTGTGAGTGTCTACACATGCCAAAGACTACACTGGTTCAAGAAGGCAACTCACCATCACTTCCTCCAGGGCAATTAGAGATGGCCTAGCCAGTGATGCCCACATCCCATGAACAAATTTAGGGAAAAAACATACTGAGTAAAGAGACTGGAAAGAGAAAATGGTGCAGTCATGGCAATTTCTGTAAGCATGAAGTAGTAAATCTTGTGAATATGATCTTCTTCAGCATTTCATGGTTGATAGTACTACTTTGAGGCCTTCAGAACTTTTGCAGTTAGTGGTCATAATGGCTGCTTTTCTTTAAAGCCTTTGCTTCTTTCTTCATCACCTGAAAACATTAGAGAAAGGAAAAAACTGAACTCATTAACACTATGGCATACCAGTCACAGAGGGAATAGTGCAAGTTATACAGATAAAGTTTAAACAATACAGGATTAACAAATTTGAGTTATACTGCTGACTAACTGCCAGCTGTGTATCAGTCTCTGGCCACAGAATGAAAAATCTCTACATCCTTTCCTTGTCAGTATCTGAATATATTACGACTCTGTGATAATAGCCTGATAATCCTGTTTTAGATAATCTGATGTTGGTTGAGGGATAAATATAATTGAATACTATAAAGAACTCTCCCGGCCTTAAAATGTGTCTGATTTTTCCTCATCTATCCAAGAAGAAACTCTAAATTTACATACATTTAAAACATGGCATTTTTAACAATACAGTGCCCCTTCAGTACTGCTTTGGAGTGTGGAGCCTGGACGTTAGGCTGTAGTCTCTGGAATGAGACCTAAACCAACTGTTCTGACTCAGAGACAACTGACACCTGCAGCTTAACCAGTCGACTCTTGTTGGGATCGCTGATTGCTGGCATCTCGATTCTGAACTCCAAAGGAAATATTGTTAGGTATCTTTGGAGTTTCAAAATCCCTGCTTTCTCTATGCAACCTTTCTCCTTCCATTATGTTAGCCAAATGATCCAACGCTGTTTAAATCCTAAAGTCATAAGTCATTTCAAAAAACAATTGGCTTATATGATGTTTGGAAGAACTGAATTATTGCAAACCAATGCCAATAATGAGAACTGAGGAAAAAACAGCAAGGTTGGGACGGTACACAATATCCAATTTAAATTGTGAACAGCTGAAAGACATTAAGACAACCATCAGGAGTTACCTTTTATAATGAACCTTTGTGATGAGCATGCGCTGTAATGTTTTCTGTGGTCAGCTGTCACTTGGACAAGGTATCAGAGGATTATCAGCTCTATTTAGTGGTACTGCAGTGATAAGGAGTCAGAATCTCAAGGATGGTGGAAAGGTAACATAAATAAAGGTTTTTAGGATTGGCATCTGGAATGTGATTGGGTTCAAACTAAACTACAGGGGAGGAGCTGGAGCTTTATTACAGTAATATACATATTAATCAGTTAATTGAAGGGGAAGGAAGTTGTAATATCTTTAATAGGTCACAAAGTCTGACCTTACCCCTTTCAATATTCTTTGCCGTAGTTCATTCTGAGTCAGGGGCCTCTCCTCCTCATCAGTCACTGGAGACTCCATGTCACTGTCATTATCATTTCTGGAAGAGTATAATTTTTACCCATCACTCAATGAACTCTCCAATCCACATCATCAGGGAAGAAATTTAACTGTAATCTCTTTGCACTCCCCTCTGACCACCTCTCATCACCAATTTTCACCTCTACTGAATAGAGTAACTAGTGAACATTTAGACTAGCATGTTTTACATTTACATTCTGCCTTGTCTTTTTTCATTCAGAATGGGCTGCTGCTCTGCTAATACTATATGTGCACTGCCCCCAAAGACCAGTTTTGCTCCTGGTGTACTTTGTACCAATTCCTCATGTGAGCCACCCTACAGGGGGGCAGTGAGAGGGTAACTGCACAGCTTGTTTGGGAAATGGTGTGAAACAAAATGATTTATAAACCAAGAAGAAAATTATGAATTGAAAATATGAATCAGAACAGCTTGCAATCTCCATGTACTCATGATTATATTGATCTCTGCCCCTCTCCCAAATTGACTGATGGATTTGAGATGAGAGGTACAGACCCTGTGCTGGGAGGTTCAATGTAGACTGGTGGTGGAGGCTTTTTCAGATTCTGGCCCATTAACAAAATGGCAGCTTCCCGTGGGTCATAAGGCTTGTCATAATCCTGGAACGAAAAGGATGTAGAATAGTAATTGACAGCATGCTCAAAAGAGACTCAGCATGCGTGAACACAGCCTGAACTGAATTTAATCAGCTTTCTGTATAAACCTTTACCCGAGTCAATTCAGGACTAGTATCAGATTCCACTTAAAGGATACTATTCAGCTCATGGTACTTATGTGAGTTCTTTCACTATGTCAGCTCACACAATTGTCAGCTGAGTGTTCATTAGAATAAAAATATCTACAGAAGTGGAAATCGCTTTCTTCCTTCCTGCAAAACTCAAAATAAACCATGAAAGCAGAGTGTGCATGGAGGACATACTTTATCAATACCTTAGATGCAAGGTAGGATTGGATAGACAGTAGTTCATTGGTGCGCTGTTCAATGAGGCCCAGGTACTGCATTACATTATTATCCCGGATTCCAGATGAAGACCCCAACATTTCATCCAAAACAGATCGATCACAGTTCATTCCATTAAATAGTGAATCAATTTCTGTAGATGGAAAAACTTCCAATTAAAATTATCTTTCACATATATAACATTTTATTCATAAGCATAGAATAGAATCCTATAGTGTGGAAACAGTCCATTCAGCCCAATAAGTCCATATCTACTCTCTGAAGAACATACTACCCAGACTGACACCTGTCTCCAGGCAACCCCACCCTGTATCCTGTAACCCTGCATTCCCCATGACTAATCCACCTAACCTAGGCATCCCTGCCCACTATGGGCAATTAAGCATAGCCAATCCACCTAACCTGCATATCTTTAGGCTATGGGAGGAAACCCATGCAGACACAGGGAAAAATGTGTAAATTCCACACAATAACCCAAGGCTAGAATTGAAACTGGGTCCCTGGCCCTGTGAGGCAACGGTGCTAACCACTGAGCCACCGTGCCATCTACTGAGCCACTGCCACCTGTATCTTTAACCCAGCCTGGAATCACAGTCATGAATGCAACTTGTTCAGCAAACATAGGAAACACGTGTTCACAAATGGCATTATATTTGAGCCATCTACCTGACAGGATAAGCTTCTTCCTCCAAACCCCAGTGAATACAACTGTCTTCCATTACCTGGCTCCACTATAACCAAATCAATTCTCTCCAAAAGCCCACTTCTAGAGCGCCCACCTCCAAACTTAGTCTCAAAAAACAACAAGATTCCACCCATAATTTAACATGTTAGTCTCAGAAAGAAATCTATTAAATTTGCCTTCGTATCGATCATATTTACTGATCCACCATCTTTCTCAGGGCCTGTTCCACAGATTGGCTCACAGAAATCTTGAGTCAGATTTTGCAGTTGTAAGGACACAGAAACTGTCAGCACTGGCTATCATTGTGTATTGAAGCTGGCAGCGTCTGCTGTCATCGACCTATGCTCAGTAAAGCTCAGAAGGTGCTGCCAGTGACTCCCTGCTCCATGACAGGGTGGGCCATTGAAATTCTCAAAGACAGCAATCTTTATTAGTCACTGATCGGAGAACTTGTCTTCTTAGCTATAATAGTGGTATTAAAAATCTCTGAAAAAGTGTTATTCCTTGCTAATAAGGAATGTTGTATTAGCTCACTGGGCAATCCCTTTGACCTGGAAGGCTATTTTTTAAAAACTGTGGAATGCCAAATCTTTCCAATTTATGATGAATATTTGATTTTTTAAACATAAAAATGACTTTTTTTAAGAACCTATATTATTTGAACAATTACTTTAATATTTATGTTGTAATTTTATTACATTCTCTAAAATTTATAAAATGAAATATAATCAGCATATTTTAATTCATAGCTTGCCACCTGTGGGAATTTTTCAGTTTATTGGCTACTAACCTGCTTTATGGTAGCTTTATAGTTGCTGGATGTTTGGAGAAACCCTTCACTTGATGCCAAATTCAATTTAAGCCCAGAAAATAAATGCTACAAAAGGTTGCTGGATCTTTCTGAGTAGCTATGTTTGTTGTCAGTGATTTGTGCCTTCACTTCATTTATTGACCACAGAATTCTGGCCATTGTTTGCTCAAGAGCTGGAAAAACCCATCTGGTTCACTAATATCCTTCAGGGAAGGAAATCTGTAATCCTTACCTGGTCTGGCCTATACATGACTCCAGGCCCTCCAGTAATATTGTTGACTCTTAACTGCCCTCTAGACAATTAGGGATGGGAAATAAATGCTAGCCTAGCCAGTGACAGCCATGTCCCATGAGTGAATTTTAAAAAAATATATATTTGAATTTATATGCTTCCACACCCCTGTCCCTTCAGGTACTGAACATATTATCCAGATGTATTGCTCTGGAGAAAGGACAACAACTTATTGTGGTTGATAATATCTCACAGAAGGACTGTCAAGTATCTTTGGATCCATACTTCAGCTAAAGTGAACATCTTCAAAAGTGGAGGTGACAAAGACAAGATGAAAAGACATTCTAACAGTAGAACTTTGTCTTCCATTGATATTGCTTAAATTGCCCTCTTGGATAGATGTTTGTTACAGTCTCAATTCTTCATCATCTGCAGAACAGTGTGAAGTCATGAAATGATTTGTGGACTAATTAACTGTCTCATTAGCGAACAGTTCATCCATGTCTGTAATAATTTTCTCCCAGTCAGTAACAGGTTAGTCCTATGTAGCAAGATGGCTTTTATGAGTTCTCTCTACCCATGCAAAACAGAGGATATCCACTTTGGATGCTACCTTTGATTTTCAAGCTAAAGTATGGTCTCCATTTATTTCGACAGTTCTGGAGGGGTTTCAAATCCTATATCTTCTGACTGAAGTGGGCTTACAATCATTGATATTGTCACTGATATAATAAATAAACATGCAATAAATATAAAGGTTTTTGTTTACTTTCTTTGAGTTGGTCGAGTATCTTTCTGACCCCTTTGATTCTGTTGTCATATTTGGTAGCCTGTTTGCTTGCTTCCTCCTGTTGAGTTTCGATCTTCTTTAGAATGACTTTATGTTCTTGCTCCCTTTGTTGTTCTTGTGATTTGAAGACTTCAATTTGTGCCTGGATCTACATTAAAAAAAAGTGTGCAGGAGAGGAACTGAGGTGTCAGAGGATTGAATGGATAAACTAATGCTCTTCAACTTTGAAGGAAACACTTTCAAAAAGAGCCTTCTTCAGAAATGAATGTAGGAACCTACATTTAAATGATGCTTTTCAAAAACACAAGATATGCCAAGTGACAGTTTTCACAGTCACTTAATTAATTTTAATGTGCAGTTGTTGCTATTTTGTGGGGAAATGTAACAGCCAACATGGCTGCAGTAAAGTCCCTAAAACAGCAATGAGATACTAACCAAATGATCCATTTTGAAGTCATATTTGTTGAAGGATAAACATTGGCCAGGATACCTTTGGAACAAATAATTTCATAAATATCCCTCCCTTCAGATTCTTTTTTTAGGCTTCACCAGCTCATGGAAATTTCCGGATCTTATTTCTCACTAACGATGTTGGACAACTTGAATACTAAGAATTGCATTGAGCTGTCATAAAGGTGACTGTCACCAAAGAATTTTACTCCTGCACTACTGACTGATGTCCTCCCAGATGATCGAACACCTCTCTGCAGACATAGATTGAAAATGGGTTTGGAATCTGCCTCAGTGGGTCACTGAAGTTGGCACCAGTCTCCACACCTTCTACCCATATTTCTGAAGAATGATTAGTTATTAAAAATAAAATATATGTTTGTAAATACTTACATCAACAATCTCCTCCTGCAGTCTCTCAATTTCACTGTTCTGCTCATTGATGTAATTAAACAATGCAAAGTTCCGATCTTCCACTGTCAGAGAAAAACACCGTGTAATTTGAGAGTTAGAATGAAGATATTTAGCCCTTTTCCAACTGTTAAGGAGGTAACAGAAACTGTAATCTCTCATGCTGCCATTTCAACAGTCATTATCACCAACACCCTTGGATTACTGATGAAAAGTAATTGAGTTAAAATTACAACAACTCTGATGGGAGGAGTGTGCATATAATCAAGTCCCACTACTCATGAACCATACGAAAAAGATAAATGTTTATTGAATCACCAAAGCAGCAAATTTGTCTCTCTTTTATATTAGTTTCAGAGTATGAACTAAAAAAAACTCATTTGTTATAAGCAAGACTTATTCTTCAAATGTGGCAAAAATAATGAACTAAATTACTATTCAGAATAAAATTATATCCCCTTAATCCCAAACACTTGTTCATATACAGACAGATAACTCAGCTCTGCATGGGTTTGGAAAAATAGGTAAAAAAGGGAAAAACAACACCATCATAGTCAAGAGTATGAATTCAGTAAATAGGATGAGTTGATTTCTCACTTTTGCTTTGATTTCCTGTCAAAAATTCAATTTGCTGACAGTTGCAGAATTATGGAAGATCTTCAGATCAGATTTCAGATTCAGATGGGAAATAGCTAGAAGTTATGATTTTTAAAACTTTATGAGATTTTCAAAGTACTTTTAGCTAATTCTGCTTTATGGTTTGTTTCTTGCTAACAGAGAGAGCTGCTTTCCACTGCAAGTATCTTCAACAACAACTCATATTCAAAATTTGTGAATACACCTGTTAGAAACAAACTTAACAAAATTAACCAAGACCACCAAAACTGGAAACAAGACAATTTATTTTATGATCTTGCAAGAAAGGGCATCAAATGCTAAAGCAAATGGGCAGTGAGCATTGAAACAAGTATACAGTTATACCTTTGAGTTGCGTGAGGTCACCTCTCCTGACTCCTACATTACTCAATCACCCTGGTTCTCTGCCTAACTTGTTACCTGACTGCCCCTATGTGACTTCTCCTTATCTTGATTAGATTCTACTTCCATCTCCTTGGGCCGTTAGCTGCAGCCATTTTGTAACTATATTAACATTTGCTGTGTTAGTGTTTTCTATTGTTCTGCTTTTCTGCCTGCACAAACTTGTTTTACCCAAAAGTTTGCTAATCTGATCTTTGCCTGCAGCTGCCCTCTATACTTGTTTGTCAGAGCTATGCTTAAGTTTATTACCACTACCCTTTTTGCTACATCTGCGAAAACAACACCCTTCCCCATTTCTCACATACCCAGCAACAAAATGCACAGACCCTGGGGTTTTTTCCACACCAGTTTTTCCAGCAATTGAAGGCATGAAATTCAGTTCTTATCTCTCTTAAAAGCTCCAGAGTGTCTTTAAAAATAACTTGCTTTTTCAGTAAATAATAAATAATCCACGGTTTTCTTTGACCCCTTGACATTTGATTTCTAAGAAATCACATGATAAAGCCTTGTCAACCCAGAAATGTCCAGATAGTTCCATATTCCAGTTTCTCACAGTCCATAAATATATATGTGTATTCCTCACAAAATGTTAACTTTGTTTCTTTTTTTCACAGATGCTGCCAGCCCTACAGAATATGTTCAGTGCTTCCTGTTCTTATTTCTAAACAGAATTACTTAATGGACAATTATTTCTGTAAATAAAACGTATCCTGCTATAATGACACTGCTACTGTATGTTAAACATTAGAATGGTGGGGTCCTTGTGTGTCTTAAGAGTAGAATTTTAAACAATGCTAGGATTACTTTGTGATGGTACAACTGCCATCATATTTTAAAAAAAGAATGAAAGGCAGCATCTTGAGAACTGATGATCCCTGATCAAACAGCATAACCAGACACCACAATACACATTCTGTGATTGACTCTTTCCCTTACTCCCCTTGCCCACCCACTGTTACCATGACTCCTAATTCCAGGGCCCTCCATCAGCCCTCACACCCTCTCCCCTGAACCAGAGAAACTGGATCTGACTGTGCTATTCAACTAAATTTTCTCCCTCATGGTGCACTGAAAGTGTTGCCTCACCTTCTTTGAACTTTGCCACCACCACATTCAGATTGTCCTCTCCTGTGAGTGCTCGGATCTGCTGGAAGGCAGCTTCATACATCTCCACAGTCTCTTCCCTTGTGTCCTTCTTTTTCCTTGCTGAGTCTCCACGTTCTGAGGATAAGATTTAAGGACACCAGTGAATATTAAATAGAGATTTGCATTTATGTAGCAACTTTAAAGAGTGATACAGTAGTGTCTGAGTATATATGGAGATGTAATTTAGGGAGTTTGAGCTTAATTCTCACAAGTCCAGTTTGAGAATTTGAATTCAGTTTTCAAAAATCTGTTATCAGTAAATTTGACCACAAAGCTGTCAGACTGTAATAAAAACACAATTGGATTACCACAGTCCTCCAGGGAAGGAGAACTGCTGCCGTTACCTGGTCAGGATCTCCATTTTTCACCGATGTGAACTTAACTACCCTTGGAAATGGCCCAAGAACTTTAGAAATAGGAACAGGAGTAGAATATGTGGACTCCATGACCATTCATCACAATCATGGCCGTTCTTCTACCAAGCTTCACTTTTCTGCCCAATGCTCCATTCCTTTCTGACTGAGAAACTCAGTTGTATCATTATTGCTTAAATATACATGGACAATAAATGCCAAACTTGCTTGTGACATCCACACTTTGAGAATTAAAAACACATGCCCCTCATGCAGCACACTCCTACTATTAACCGATGTTGTGGTTCTGCTCGCCGAGCTGGAAGTTTTTGCTGCAAACGTTTCGTTCCCTGGCTAGGGAACATCATCAGTGCTGTTGGAGCCTCGTGTGAAGCGCTGCTTTGATGTTTCTTCCGGTATTTATATTGGTTTGTTCTTGCCGCTTCCGGGTGTCAGTTTCAGCTGCAGTGATTTGTATCTGGGGTCCAGGTCGATGTGTCTGTTGATGGATGTTCTTGCCGCTTCCGGGTGTCAGTTTCAGCTGTAGTGGTTTGTATATGGTGTCCAGGTCAATGTGTCTGTTGATGGAGTTTGGGGATGAATGCCATGCTTCTAGGAATTCTCTGGCTGTTCTCTGTCTGGCTTGTCCTATGATAGTGGTGTTTTCCCAGTCAAATTCATGTTGCTGGTTGTCTGAGTGTATGGCTACTAGAGATAGCTGGTCGTGTCGTTTTGTGGCTAGCTGATGTTCATGGATGCGGAGTCCTAAGGGTCGCATAACAGCACACAAGCCAACATCCACGCTCAGACAACAACTCACTAGAACAAAGGACCCAATACCCAGCATGAGCCAAACTAACGTAGTCTACAAAATACCATGCAAGGACTGCACAAAACACTATATAGGACAAACAGGAAGACAGCTAACAATCCGCATCCATGAACATCAGCTAGCCACAAAACGACACGACCAGCTATCTCTAGTAGCCATACACTCAGACAACCAGCAACATGAATTTGACTGGGAAAACACCACTATCATAGGACAAGCCAGACAGAGAACAGCCAGAGAATTCCTAGAAGCATGGCATTCATCCCCAAACTCCATCAACAGACACATTGACCTGGACACCATATACAAACTACTACAGCTGAAACTGACACCCGGAAGCGGCAAGAACATCCATCAACAGACACATCGACCTGGACCCCACATACAAATCACTGCAGCTGAAACTGACACCCGGAAGCGGCAAGAACAAACCAATATAAATACCGGAAGAAACATCAAAGCAGCGCTTCACACGAGGCTCCAACAGCACTGATGATGTTCCCTAGCCAGGGAACGAAACGTTTGCAGCAAAAACTTCCAGCTCGGCGAGCAGAACCACAACAACGGATACCCGAGCTACAAATCTTCAATCAGATTAACCGATGTTTCTGCTAATGAAGGGATTTTTAACATTATTTTTACCTCGCTTGTGGAAGCCGTGTAATGCCTCATCTTCACTCAATCGCTCCTGAGTTTTAATTCCCATAAACTCCTTCAGCTTCCTATCGTGGTCAATAACTCTTTGAAGTTCCTTCATCTCAGCCGCATGCAGTGCCAGGTCCTTTTCTGCCTTCTCCTTCATCTGCTGCATCTTTGTCTGTGCCTCATCCCTACATCAGATCATCGCAAAGAGATCAGTCAGAGCTCAGCTGTGCCAATCTTACACAGAAAGAGAAATATTCTCTTCCACTCTTATTGCAAGATGCTGATTCCTTTCTGGAGTTTGCTTCCACAGGCACAGGCCACCCCTCAGTACATCAGTCTTAGCAAGACCAACATTTTTGCCCATTTTCTAGCTGTCTTTGAGAAAGTAGCACTGGTTATTTCCTTGAACTACTGCAGTTCAATACTTTGTACTGGCTCTTGAGATAACTGAGTGGTTTTCCAGACCACTTAAGAGTTAACTACATGCTCTAACAGTGATGGTGTGTACCTGTGTTGTGCTGGACCACAGGGGGTATTAAAGTTAGGCCAAATCCTGTCCATAACCAATCTCCGTGGAATTGTTAGTTAAGGATCAGGAACAAGGCTGTTGTTCCCCGATTCCAGCCCTTGGGTACTCAGCCCAATCACAATGTTTTAATTGCTTGAAATCAGTTAACTCAATGCAGGCTGTGATCTATAACCTTGCTGGTGGATATGCCACATCTTTGCACTGCTTCAACTGGGAATGTACAGGGAATTAATTGCAAACAGCTCCCTCTTTGTGTCTTAAGACTCTTGATATCAGGTTGGAACTCTGAAATGTAAATACATTCCAATGCCACAGCATTTCATTTGTTTTATATTCTCCAAATTGGAAACAGCTATATGCAGAACTAAAGAGGAAAGCAAGATGTAGGACAGGCTGCTTGTGCTGGGGTAATCTCTAGGCCATTTTTATCAGCTGTACTGAGTTCAGTTTCACACACGCAATGTTTCAGTCATATCCAATGCACTGGCAACAATTCACGTAAATGGGTTTCCAGCATTCTCCACTCGATAATCATTCTGACTTCAGTGTGATGGGATATTTCAGAACACTGGTGATCTGTTATCTGTTAATACACATAAATAGAGTTGAGAAGGTTGTCCCATGGGTGCGATATCTCACCTAGCTTCGTATGCAGCAGTTGAAGTGTCAATCACAGAACCAATTTCCTTTCGAATCTCGAGAAGTTCCTGGTCAAAATGAGAGAGGCACGTACAATAGCTGGAGTTAGACCACATGACAGGGAATGCTACTCCACTGATACGCAACTATAACAACATCACTGCCCCTTCAGTGCATGACTGGCCAACACCACAGGAAAGAATGTAGAAACTATTCAGTTCCCACCTTTCAATTAAATCATGGCTAAGAGTGGGTAGTCTGTCTTGTACGTTACTGTGTAACTCGGTGCAGAACACAAGTTTATTCAGTTTATTTCTACAGACCCTAGCTTTTTTTTGTGGAAAGTGGTGTTATTGGCTGGCCAGCATTTAGTGCTTGTCCCTAATTGCCCTCAAGAAGTTGCTGGTGAGCTGCCTTTTTAAACTGCTGCTATATGTTGACCCACAATACCCTTAGGAAGGGATTCTAAAATTTAAGCAAAGAAACGGCAAATATTTCCAAGTCAGGATGGTGAGTGGCTTGGAGGGAAACATGCATGTGATATTGTTCCAATATCTGTTACCCTTGTCCATTTAGGTGGAAGTGGTTGTGGGTTTGGAAGGTGCTATCTAAGGATCTTTGGTGAATTTCTAAAGAGCGTCTTGTAGATTGTACACACTGCTGCTACTAAGCATGGTGGAGGGAGTGGATGTTTGTGGATGTCGTGCAAATTGGGATGCTTTGTCCTAGATAGTGTCAAGCTTCTTGAGCGTTGTTGAAGCTGCACCCATCCAGGCAAATAGATAGTATTCCATCACACTCCTGGCTTATGCCTTGTCAATGATGGATAGGCTCTGGGGAGTCAGGAGGTTAGTTACTTACCGAAGTATTCCTAGCCTTTGACCTGTTCATGTAATCACTGTGTTTATATCGTGAGTCCAGTTTAGTTTCAGGTCAATAGTAACATCCACGTTGTTGATAGTGGGGGATTCAGTGATAATAATACCATTGAATGTCAAGGGGCAATGGTTATATGGTTATATTGTCTCTTATTGGAGATGGTCATTACGTGGCATTTGTGTGATGAAAATGTTACTTGCCACTTGTCAGCCCAAGCCTAAACATTGTTCAGATCTTGCGGCATTTGAACATGAATTGCTTCAGTATCTAAGGAGACATGAATGGCGGTAAGCATTATGCCATCAGTGGCAAACATTCCCACTTCTAACCTTTTGGTGGAGGGATGGTCATTGATAAAGCAGCTGAAGATGATTTGGTCGAGGACGCTATCCTGAAGAACACCTGCAGAGGTATCCTGCAGCTGAGATGAATGACCTCTAACAACCACAACCATCTTCCTTTGTACCAGGTATGACTCCAATCACTTAAAGTTTGCCCCTGATAGATTGATTCTAGTTTTGCTAGGGGTCCTCGATGCCACACTTGGTCAAAGACAGCCTTGATGTCAAGGCCTGTCACTCTCACCCCAACTCTGGGATTCAGTTCTTTTGTCCATGTTTGAAGCAAGGCTGTAATGAGGTCAGGACTGAGTGTCCCTCACAGTCCACGCTGGGTGTCACTGAGCAGGTCATTGTTGAGCATGTGCTGCCTGATGGCCCTATTAATGACATCTACTTTCACTTTACTGATGATCAAGAGTACTGATGTGGCGACAATTGGCTGGGTTGGATTTGTCCTGTTTTTTATACACAGGGCATACCTGAACAATTTTCCACATTATTAGGTAGGTACCAATGTTGTAACTGTTCTGAAAGTGCTTGGTTAGGGGAGTGGCAAGTTCTGGGGCACAAGTCTTCAGTACCATTGCCAGAATGATGTCAGAGCCTGTAGACTTTGCAGAATCCAGTGTCTCTATCTGTTTCTTGATATCACGTGGAGTGAATCAAATTGGCTGAAGACTTGTATCTGTGATGCTGGGGACTACTAGTGGAAGCTGAGCTTGATCAACCACTTGGTACTTCTGACTCAAGATTGCTGTGAATGCCTCAGCCTTATCTTTTGCACTGATATGTTGGTCTCTTCCATATTTCTGGAGCCTCTGCCTCCAATGAGCTGTTTAATTGTTCACTACCATTCATGACTAAATGTATCAGAACTGCATAGCTTAGATCTTGTTGGTTGTGGGATCTCTTAGCTCTGTCTATCACTTGCTGTTTATGCTGTTTGGTTAGTTCAGTTTGATAGCTTCACTAGACTGACACCTCATTTTTTAGGTATGCCTGCTGCTGCTCCTGCCATGCCCTCTGGCACTCTCCATTGAACCAGAGTTGATCCCGAGGCTTGATGGTTATGGTTGAGTAGAGGATATGCCAGGCCATGAGGTAATAGATTATGCTGGAGTACAATTATCCTGTAGTTGATGACCCACAGCATCTTGTGGATGTCCAGTCTTGAGTTGCTAGATCTGTTTGAAGTCTGTCCTATTTAGCATGATGATAGTGCCACACAATACCATGGAGGTCATTCTCAATGTTAAGGCAGATTTCATCTTCACAAGGACTGACACTGTCGTGGCCAGATGTATCTGCAGCCGGCAAATTAGTAAGGATGAGGTTAACTATGTTTTTCCTTCTTGTTGATTCTCTCATGACCTGCCGCATACCCAGTCAAGCAGCAACGTCCTTTGGGAACTGACCAGCTTGATCCATAGTGATGTTGCCCAGCCACTCTTGGTGATGGACTTTGAAATTCCACACACACGGTACACTTTCCACCTTTGCCATCTTTATTTCCTTCTCCAAATGTTGTTCAACATGGAGGAGTACTATTTCATCAGCCGAGAGAGGATGGTATGTGGTCTCCAGTAGGAGGTTTTCTTGCCAGTGTTTAACCTGAAGGCATGAGATGTCATGGAGTCCAGAGTCAGTGTTAAGGACTCCCAGGAGAGTTCCCTCCCGACTGTTTGCTACTCTGCTGCCACCTCTGTTAAGTCTGTCCTGTAATGGTGATGCTGATAGCTGGGACACTGTCTGTAATCGTCATGATTCCGTGAGTATGACTATGTCAGGCTGTTGCTTGACTAGTCTGTAAGATAGCTCTTACAATTTTGGGAGTAATGCACAGAGGTTAGTAAGGGAGACTTTGCAGGGTCAACAGAGCTGTTCTTGCTGTTGTCTTTTCTGGTGTCATGTGGTCCATCCGGTTTCAATTCTTTGTTGAGATTTTGTAGCGATTGATACAACTGAGTGGCTTGCTAGACCCCCCTACCCATTTCAGAGGGCAGTTGAAAGTCAATAACATTGCTGTGGGTCTGGAGTCACATGGAGCCAAGACCAGGTGACGATGGCAAACTTCCTTCCCTTAAGGACATGAGTGAGCCAAATGGGTTTTTCCAACAATCCACAATGGTTTCATGATCATCAGTAGATTCTTAAGTCCAGATATTTTTTATATTTGCTGGTGCAGGATTTGAATCCAAGACCCCAGAACATTAGCTGAGTTTCTGAATTAACGATCAATTGATGATACCACTAGGCCATTGCTTCCCCTAGTTCCTCATTCCTCATCTAAATCTTGTCTACATCAATGCCTATCCCTTTCCTGTCCATTCCCCACCATGGCGGTCACAGTCCAGATGTTCTTGCATTGTTTTTGGAGTGCCCCACATTGACTTACCATCTTTCTGTGCTACATATGGAGATGTCTGCTCCCTGTTGTTCACTTGCTGTACAACAATAAGATTGAGATTTTCCCAAATGGGTCGAAATTAGGTCACGGGTTTGAATTCCACCCTAGCCAATTATGAAATCGAATTCAATAAATTGGATGATATGTCAGTAATTACAGGGCAGCAGATGGCCAGCATGTCTACATACATTCCTCTTTTCCCACTATGTGGTTAACTTGTCATGAACTTGCAGTAGCTAGGGATGGGCAATAAACACAAATCTCTTCAGAGTCACCCAAAAAAAGCAAACTAAAAGCTAAGTATCGCCAAATATTTTTTGCTGTGAAAGACAAATGAGCTTGAATAAACATTTGCTGCAGGTTGGCATCAAAACTTTCGCGCTGAAGTGGGGCTTTTGAGTCAGAGAACCTTGGTCTGCAGTTCCTGAGTACCTCATACTTTGAGCAAAATGGCAATATGCCACGAATGAAAGACTATCCAAAATGAGACAAACAAGAATGATTTTCAATACTTACTTTTCCCAGTTTTTTCTGGAGCTGCTCAAACCTTGCACGCTCAACACGTAGAGTGTCAATCTGCTCCCTCAACTCCCCATTCCTCGTAAGCTGGGTATTAAACTTCCTCAGGGCCTGCAGATGAGGAGCAGTAATGACTACAGATTATTTCAAGTGAAAGGACAGTAGAGTTGTCAATTTTGGTTGGACGTAATCCTGGAAAAGTCATCACCTGACTACTTATCTCCGTCCACTGCATCTTAACATTTTCACAATGGGTTGACCAACACCTCTGTCCTTATGATGCCCATTTTCCCATATCATATGGAAAGTGAAAAGATTCATTTGCAGTAAATTTAATGTCCAGAGAGTGGGACTGCAGAAAACGTTAAAAATATTAAAATCTCAAATTTGACCCAACCATGACCAATTTCAGGTTTAACAGAGACAGACAGTGGTGCGCAATAAGCCCACTTCCAGGAAGAAAGCTGGCTATAAAAATATAATGAGGCTAGGAGATTCACGTTTAATCTCTTTTCCAGACTCTCTGACCAGGTTCCAAGACCATGGGAAGACTAATAACTCAGGGAAGGCACGGGATAGTTTTAGGGAAAAGGTAAGTGTTCTGGATGTAGGTTCGCTCGCTGAGCTGGAAGGTTCATTTCCAGGATGTTTCGTCACCCTACTAGGTAACATTTTCAGTGGGCCCCCAGGTGAAGCACTGCTGATAATTTCTACTTTTTATTTATGTTTGGGTTTCTTTGGGTTGGTGATGTAATTTCCTGTGGTGATGTCATTTCCTGCTATTTTTCTCAGGGGGCGGTAGATGGGGTCTAACTCAATATGTTTGTTGATAGAGTTCCAGTTGGAATGCCACACTTCTAGGAATTCTTATGCATGTCTCTGGCTTGTCCTAAGATGGATGTGTTGTCCCAGTTGAAGTGGTGTCCTTCTTTATCTCGATATAAGGATACTAGTGAGAGAGAGTCATGTCGTTTTGTGGCTAGTTGATGTTCATGTATCCTGATGGCTAGTTTTCTGTCTGTTTGTCCAATGTAGTGTTTGTTACAGCTCTTGCGCGGTATTTTGTAAATGGCATTGGTTTTGCTTGTCTGTAAAGGGTCTTTCAAGTTCATTAGCTGCTGTTTTAGTGTGTCGGTGGGTTTGTGGGCTACCATGATGCCAAGGGGTCTTAATAGTCTGGCATTCTGGATCGGGGTGCTGGAAGAGCACAGCAGTTCAGACAGCATCCAAAGTGCAGCGAAATCAACATTTCGGGCAAAAGCCCTTCATCAGGAATAAACCTTTATTCTTGATGAAGGGCTTTTGCCTGAAACATCAATTTCGCTGCACTTTGGATGCTGCCTGAACTGCTGTGCTCTTCCAGCACCACTGATCCAGAATCTGGTTTCCAGCATCTGCAGTCATTGTTTTTAACCTCGTTAATAGTCTGGCAGTCATTTTCGAGATGGCTTTGATGTAGGAGAGAGTGGCTAGGGTTTCTGGATGTGTTTTGTCTGCTTGTTTGGGTTTGTTGCTGAGAAATCAGCGGACTGTGTTCAGAGACATGCATGAGAATTCCTAGAAGCATAGCATTCCAACAGGAACTCTATCAACAAACACATTGAGTTAGACCCCAACTACCACCCCCTGAGAAAAAGAATAGGAAAGGGCATCACCACAGGAAATGACATTAATCCAAAGAAGCTCAAACATATAAATAGAAAGCTGGAATTATTAGCAGAGGCCCACTGAAGATGTTACCTAGTAGGATGATGAAACATCTTGAAATGAACCTTTCAGCTCAGCGAGCAAACCTCCATCCAGAAACTCAACCTGAGCTCCAAATCTTCTCAAAACTTGCTAAAAGTTAAGTATTCTTGAAGCACTGCCAATGGATTCTCCCTGCGCCCCCAACAAAATGACCTCCTCCTCATGGATCCCTTCCCAATTAAAGCATCATATCACCCCAGGGTCAGATATTGGACCAGAAGCCCCTTTCACTCCCAGAAGCAGCTGGAGGCTCTTTACCTGGGTCTGTGTGCTGCTCTGGAGAACCCTTTGGCTGACCAGAAGCCAAACCTGTCAACGAAGCTGACTCAGGGCAGGAATCTTGTCAAATAAAATACACTGGCTGTGGGAGTAAAACTCTCCAGCAAGAAAACTGGACTTGGAGGGTTCCCATTTGAAAACCCAATTCCTTCTTGGAAAACCCATTTGTCAATATCAGGGCCTTTTGTTAATTGTTTGGATAATTCTTGACTGTCCATCAAAAAGCCAACTTTCCTTACTTTAAATATTTAAAGTAAGAAAGTCTTTCGCCAATGATTTACTTTTGGGTTTTGTTAGTAGTAGTTTTCTAAAGTTTAATCTTAATTTCCTGGAAGCTCCCGGTCAATCCTGGAAGTTTGGCGACTTCATGGAATCAATTGGGAGCCAACCCATTTCAGTTCTAAATCCAGTAAAAGACCCTGTAGGTCAACCTATGTATGATACTACAGATGAACCTTTGAACTATGAGCCTGCTATGGAAGAAACTGCAATACACAGTTTATGAAAAGTAGAAACATATTGTCAACTTAAATAGCTACATCTCATTACTGCCAAAACAAACCATTGCTTAACCCAGCAGAGCATTTAAAAAAAGATTGTAAGTTTAACGTCTGCTTTGTGATAGGTTTTGTTTTACCTGACCTGTTTGGACATGTTATGATGTACCTCTGTGGCCATCATATCCTGAAGTGAGATTTGAACCCTTACCTTCTGGTCTAGAGGTAGGGATAGAAACCTTTGTATTGTTTCATATTAAGTTAGCTGGGCAGCAACTGAAACAGATGATAACTGGCATTAATGTTGTTGGGATCAAAGCAAAGTCCCAGCTCCCAAAAGAATCCATTGTATTCACTCATTTTGGTTGGCTATATGCCAGTTGGTTGTGTTATGTTTGTTCGTTTTTGTAAAGTGAGACAGCACTGACTTTACAGCGTGAAATATAGTTGAGAGAAAGCTCAGGAATGCCTTGTTTGATACATCAAATACTAGCAAAACTAGAAAGTCGAGCAACATACAAGACGTCAATCTGATTCATCATTCAATATTTGTTTTGCAAATTTTCTATGTATTTTGCTCCCTGATTGCTCATGACAGTATGTGGAAATGAATCTTAATTTCTATACAGTGGTCCTGCTGGAAAATGTTCAGCTCTGATATGTTCAAATATTGATGCTTGTGGTCATGCATGAAGCAAGACAGAGCCCCAAAAAGAGGTGAACAAAAGGGAGGCAGTCACTTCGTGACTGTAAAAGGGCTCTTTTTTTATTTCTCTGAGCTTGTAGTCTTCTGATATTTTGGGTCTCACCATTTCCTGTCATTACTTTGAATTAATTGGTCAGCAGCGTTGTCTTTTATTGATTGCTGATGTTTCCCTGTTCATGGTCACATTCGGAGAATTCTTACCCTGTCCAACCTGTCCTCCATGATTCCAATGTTCTTCACTGTTTGTTCATTCATCAGTTGAACATTTACATTTTTACTCAAGCCCTTCTTCTGCTCAAAGATCTTTTGCTTCAATATCTTTACCTATTAAAAAGAAGTTGAATAGAAAGATAACTTCTATAAACAATCAACATTATATGGAATAAGAAATAACTGCACAAACAGGATGGTGCATGTAGTGCCATTATTTAAGAAGGGTGATAAGGAAAAGCCAAGGAACTATAGACCAGTGAGCCTGATGGTCAGTGCTGGGTAAGTTGTTGGAGAGACACTGAGGGACAGGGTTTACATGTATTTGGAAAGGCAAGGACTGATTTGGGGTAGTCAGCATAGCTTTGTGCATGGGAAATCATGTCTCACTAACCTAATTGAGTTTTTTGAAGAGGTGATAAAGAAGATTGATGATGGCAGAGTGGTATGGACTTCCGCAAGGCATTCAACAAGATTCTGCATGGTACATTGGTTGGAAAGGTTAGATCACATGGGATCCAGGGGGAGCGAGCCAATTGAATACAAATTGGCTTGAAGGTAGATACAGAGGGTTGTGGTAGAGAGTTGTTTTTCAGACTGGAGGCCTGTCACGAGCAGTGTTCTGCAAGGATCAATGGTGGGTCCACTGCTTTTCATCATTTATATAAATTATTTGAATGTGAATATAGGAGGTATGGTTAGAAAGTTTGCAGATAACACCAAAATTGATGATGTAATGGAGAGTGAAGAAGGTTATCTCAGAGTACAATAGTACCTTGAGGGGCCAATGAGCAGAGGAATGGCAGATGGAGTTTAATTTAGATAAATGTGAGATGTTACATTTTGGCAAGGCAAATCAAGTCAAGACTTATGCTTAATGGTAGAGTCCTGGGGATTATTGCTGAACAGAGACCTAGGGATATAGGTGCATAGTTCCTTGAAAGTGGAGTTGCAGGGAGACAGGGTGATAAAGGAGGTGTTTGGCACAGTTGCTTTCAATGCCTAGAGCATTGAGTAAAGGTTTTGGGATGTCATGTTGCGACTGTACAGGAGATTGGTTAGGCTACTTTTAGAACACTGCATTCAGCTCTGGTCTCCCTGTTATAGGAGAATGTTGTTAAACTTGAAAGGATTCAGAAAAGAGTTACAAGGATGTTGCTGGGATTGGAGAGTTTGAGCTGTAAGGAGAGGCCGAATAGGCTCGAGTTTTGTTCCCTGGAGAATCAGTGGCTGAAGAGTGACCTTATAGAAGTTTATAACATCATGAGGGGCATGGATAGGGTGAAAAGCCAAGGTCTTTTTTCTAGGGTAAGGGAGTGCAAAACTAGAGGGCAAAGGTTTAAAGTCTGAGGGAAAATATTTAAAAGGGGCCTGAGGGGTGTACAAAATTTCAGATTTGACCCCAGGGCTGCTGTTAGCCTGACTATTCTTGGATTAGAGAGGAGAATGCTCTTTAAACACTTCCGTTGACTCTGGCTGGAAAGTGTGGATGTTGGAGTAAGGGCAGAATTGGCTTCACTGTTCTACTAACATATTCTCCTCCCACTCTTTATGTCCAGTCACACCTGAAGAAAGGTCACTGGAGTAACAGATCCCAAGCTGAGTTTTTCTGTTAAATGGTATACTCAGGGAAACATTAACACTGGTTTGATACAGAGCATTTAAGATTGTAAAATAGAGTGGGTACAAGGAGCATTTTGTTCCTGCTTCTTCCTGAGTTTAGAAGCATTATCCAGACATCTGAAGTGTCCTCAGAAGCAAAGATTCAGTTCTGTTGAGAGAGTGTCTGAACCCACCTTAACCATGGCAATAAAGGCCAAGCAGAGATTTTGCTGGAAATACCACTTTGTCCCAATACTGTACACCAGCACAGTCCGCTTAGTTTTCCTGCTTGGATATTCTTACCTGAGCCATCTCCAATTTGGGTTCTTTCTCACACCCCTCACCTGCTTTGCAACTGGACCTCTATCCACTCCCACCAACCCCATCCCGAAAGCCAGGTATCTTCCCCCACTGGAAAACCACCGACTGTCCCAGGACTGCCTCTTGGACCCAGGAAGTGGCCTCTGAGCTGCCCAAGGTTCTGTCACTTCCCTTGTGTTTTGGGCTGTAAATTGCCCAGTGGTTTGTCAATGAGGCCCAGTCAAGAGAATCCTCAGAATCTCCCACTGTCACTCCCAGATAGTCTCACGACATGTTACACCATATTCCACTCCAGAAGTTCCTAATCACCCCAGTGAGTTGTGAGTGACCATTATCTGCACCTCATGTTCAAGATCCATGATCATTTGCTTCTCTCTAGCAATTTGGTCCTCCAGTTCTTCCTGGTAGCCGAGCATATTCTGAACACTTTCAATGTTTTCCTGGTCCTCTTTCTGGTTGCGTTTACTGTCTAACAGCCTTAGGTTCAACATTAGCTCCTCACGTTCCTTTTCCAGGTTCTCAATTTCCGCCCTGACAAAACCAGAAAGATCAGGAATTAATGCTCTCGTAAATAGTGAGCATTAAAATCAGAAAGAATAGTAACTTATAAACTTATAACTTATGCCAAGATAAACTATCAATGAAGGATGGCTCAATGATGCCTCACAGCACCAGGGACTAGTGTTTGATTCCAGCCTTGGGTGATTTTCTGTTTGGAATTTGCACATTCTCCCCATGTCTGTGTATGTTCCCTCCAGTTGCTTTGGTTCCCTCCCACAATCCAAACATGTCCAGTTTAGGTGAAGTGGCTACACTAAAAAATTACCCTGTAGCATCCAAGGATGTGTAGGTTAGGTGCATTTAGGGGCAGGGACTAGGTCTGGGTGGGATGGCCTTTGGAGGGTCAGTGCAGACTTGATGGATTAAATTGTTTCCTTCTACTGTCAAGGGATTCTAATGATTCAAATATTAAACACTTCCAGGACACAGCAAGGGTTATGTAAACCTTCTACATTGTCCCATCAAATACTCCATAAGCTGATACAGGGCAAATTTATCCTAGTTTCAAGAAATAGTCAATCCTGATTCCTCTAGTATATTTAAAGGTGATTGAATGAATGGTAGATTTTCACCATTAATGGTACCTATTTGGAAGAGGAATTTTCTGTCCAAATATTCAAACCCTTAGAGCCCTTAAATGTCATTTCCTGTTCTTTTTATCAGGGGTGGTAAATGGGATTCAAGACATAGTGTTTGTTGATAGAGTTCCAGTCGGACTGCCATGCTTCTAGGAATTCCGCACATGTCTCTGTTTGGCCAGTCCTAGGATGGATGTAATGTCCCAGTCAAAGTGGTGTCCTTCCTCATCTGAATATAAAGATAATAGTGAGAGTGGGTCATGTCTTTGGATCAAAAGCGAAATGACCCACTCTCACTAATATCCTTACATACAGATGAGGAAGGACACCACTTTGACTGAGACAACACATCCATCCTAGGACAAGCCAAATAGAGACACACTCGAGAATTCCTAGAAGCATGGCACTCCAACCGAAATCTTTCGATTCGCACATTGTCTTGGATTCCCATTACTACTCCCTGAAAAAAACAGGAAATGACATCACCACAGGAAATGACATCACCAACCAAAGGAAACCTAAACACATAAATAAAAAGCGGGTCATACCATTGGTGCTTCACCGAAGGCTCACTGATGATATTATCTAGTATGGTGACGAAACATCTGAAAACAAACCTTCCGGTTCAGCAAGGAAACTTACATCCAGAACTTCAACTTGAGCTACAAATCTTCTCAAAACTTGCTGACTGTATTTTCATTCCAACTTCAGCCTGGTGAAGGCTGCTGATACTTACAACTGTTTCCTGAGCAGCTGCTGTGACTCAAGCGTGTAGGCCTGGCAGTCTCCTTCCATGATTCGAAACTGATGCTGCAGCTTTGCCAACTCTGTTTCAGCTGTAAGAGAATAGCCAAGATCTCAGAGAGCAGTAAGGGGCAGATTGAAGGAATGAGAAGGCATTGACATAATACCTTTCACTCCTCTCAAAATGACTCAAACATGAAACCTAAGAGGTGGATTTGGTAGAGATTGGTTAACACAGGGAAGATGAATGTACTTTTAAAAGTACTAGGTGTCTAGTATACAGGTAGTTGACGAGTACACAAAAACCTCCAACCCAACACAATTTAGATACCAAACACATTTCCTACCAAGTCCCTCCATGTCTCCATTACTTGCATTGGAATGGTTGCTTGAGGCACTTCCACGAGGCATTGTTATCTTCTAGATTATCTATGGGGACACAACAATACATTTTATTGATATCTCAAACAACAATAGCATGCTTGCTTCCCTCTCAAATTTTCACTGTGACTGTATTAGAGATCTTTGATGGACAGTCAATATCCTGTAGCTTTGAGGTATCTGATCATCCTACTCTCCACAGTTCAATGAATCACAGAAGTGTTATTGTGCAGGAGGCCTTTTGGCCCTTTGCATCACCCTTAGCTCTTCAAATTAACATAATTACTTACAGCCAATCTCCTTTTTCCCATACACATTATTTCAATGCAAATAATCATGTTGAATTTTGCACATGGAGCTGCATATGAAGTATTACTAGCACTGAATTCAGACAATGTTTAGTGCAGGAATATGCAATTTTCTATCTGAAATCAGAATATGCCCAGAAGGAACATTTAAAGTGATACATGCCAGTGAATGCTTCATGTATAGTCCTTCATTGAACCCATAATCTCATACTAAACTAGGAATATATTTAAGAAGGAAATGAGTAGGGCGAAAAGAGAACGTGAGATAACTTTAGCAAATAGGGTTAAGGAGAATCCAAAGGATTTTATAAATACATTGAGGACAAAAGGGTAACTAGGAAGACAATAGGACCCCTCAAAGATCAGCAAAGCAGCCTATGTGTGGAACCACAAGAGATGAGGGAAATACTAAACAAGTAATTTGCATCAGACTGGAGGCCTGTGCCCAGTGGTATGTCACAAGGATTGGCGCTGGGTCCACTGCTTTTTGTCATCCAAATGATTTGGATGTGAACATAGGAGGTATAGAGAGTAAGTTTGCCGATAACACCAAAATTGGAGGTTTAGTGAACAGTGAAGAAGGTTATCTCAGAGTAGAATGGGATCTTGATCAGATAAGCCAAAGGGCTGACAAGATGGATTTTAATTTAGGTAAGTGTGAGGCGCTGCATTTTGGAAAAGCAAATCTTAGCAGGACTTATATACATAATGGTAATGCCCTGGAAAGTGCAGGTTCATAGTTCCTCGAAAGTGGAATCTCAGGTAGATAGGATAGTGGAGAAAGCGTTTGGTATGGTTTACTTTATGAGTCAGAGTATTGAGTACAGGAGTTGGGAGGTCATGTTGTGGCTATACAGGACATTGGGGCAGCCACTTTGAATATTGTGTGCAACTCTGGTCTCCCTGCTATAGGAAGAATGTTATGAAACTTGGAAGGGTTCAGAAAAGATTTACAAGGATGTTGCCAGGGTTGGAGGGTTTGAGCTGTAGGGAGAGGCTGAATGGCTGGGCTGTTTTGCCTAGAGTGTCGGAGGCTGAGGAGTGACCTTATAGAGGTTTATAAAATCATGAGGGGCGTGGGTAGGGTAAACAGCCAAGCTCTTTTCCCTGGGTTGGGGTAGTCCAGAACTAGAGGGCATAGGTTTAGGGCACAAGGGGAAAAATTTAAAAGGTACCAAAGGGGCAGCTTTTTCATGCGAAGGCTATTGCTTGTATAGAATGACCTGCTTGAGGAAGTGGTAGAACCTGGTAAAATTACAGCACTTAAAAGGTATATGGATGGGTACATGAATAGGAGGGATATGGGCCAAGTGTTGGCAAATGGGACTAGATTAATTTAGGAAAACTGATTGGATGGATGAGTTACACCGAAGGGTTTGTTTTTGTACTGCACATCTCTATGACTATATGACTCGAAATGTTCAAAATCCATTTAAGTAGGCCCCATAAGTTGCAGTTTTTTCTATCCTTGAGGACTTTCAGCAACAAGCCTTGTTGAGATGTTCAAGGAGTATTTAAGAAGGTCAAACCGTTTCATTGGCTGGTTTGAATTTCTTAAGATCTTACCAGGTGGGACTTTAGCCTCAGAAACACTCACTTTAGGAAAACTTCAGACCAAATTACACTGCAACACCAATGTGGAGGATTATTGCAGTGTCTCCACCCGCCATTACATCGGAGACCTTTTAGATTAAAGCATGGACTGCGGAAAACGACACTTCTTTTTCTTTTGTAAACATTGTACGGCACTGTAATGCAACGAAATCAAAGCAACGACACTCAGGAATGGGGCCCCCGTTGGATCAGTGGGCACATTGCCAGTTAATCGAACAAAATCTGTTTTCCGGGTTCAGATCATGCAGCTTGCAAATCAGCAGCAGGACAGTTGGGTGCAAAGTTGGAGCGAAATATCGGGACCTACCCCAGCTGGAGGGTGCAGTCAGAGCCGGAACCGAAACCTTCCTCCAGAAAGTGCTGCCCTGAATAAGGGTCACCGGACTCCAAACGTTATCCTTGTTTCTCTTTCCACAGCTGCTGCCAGACCTGCCGAATTTCTCCAGCAATTTGTTTTTGGTGTTTCAGAAAATGGTTGTTTATTTCAGAAGGCAACGTTGTTAGCAACGGTATCCAGGGTTAGGGCTAACAGCCAATCCGGGGCCAGGTTCGATTTGGATACACCGCTGTTGCCGTGGCTCCGCGATGTAGCCTTTCCTGGGGACAGGCGGAACTGAACGGAGCTTCACATTTTATTTAAAGAGGTCCCAAACCTCAGCGCTTGTTGTGGAGTCTGCACTCTGATTTATGAGTCGAGTGTCTAGTAAACTTACTCAACCGAGAACTGGAATCCCAAACTTAAAATATACACCATAAGTGTTTTTCTTTCTACATGTGCGAGTGCCTCACCAAGAGACATCCATTCATCCTGAACTCTGCATAAATTTCCATCAATAGCGCAGCAAATTTCAAATCTCCTGCTCCAATTCCCGCCCAACTCTCCCGCTCTTTGGTAACAGATTTAACCGTAAACACCAGCGTATCTGTATTCCTCTATTTTTGAGAATTGTAATATCCACCGGTACCCACTCCATAGCCTTGAGTGTGTACTGTATTCTGAACTGACGTTGCTGAGCTCTGCAGAGGAACAGTTGAAAACAGAAAATGCTGGAGATCACAGCGGGGTAAAGGATTCCCACCCACCTTCCGAGGACCCCTTCGCCCACCTCCAACATACTGCATCCACCTGGACACCCTGCGCTGGCCTATTACCTGCCCTCGACCTCTTTATTTCCAACTGCCGCCGGGACATTAACCGCCTCAACCTGTCTATCCCCCCTCCCCCACTCCAACCTCTCACCCTCACAACACACAGCCCTCCAATCCCTCTGCTCCAATCCCAACCTCACCATTAAGCCAGCGGATAAAGGGGGTGCAGTGGTAGTCTGGTGCACTGACCTCTACACCGCTGAAGCTAAACGCCAACTCGAGGACACCTTTTCCTACTGCCCCCTCGACCATGACCCCACCCCCCCATCACCAAACCATCATCTCCCAGACCCTCATCACCTTAGGAGATCTCCCATCCACAGCTTCCGACCTCATAGTCCGGGAACCCCGCACTACCCGGTTCTACCTCCTTCCCAAGATCCACAAGCCTGACCACCCTGGCCGACCCATTGTCTCAGCATGCTCCTGCCCCACTGAACTCATCTCTACCTACTTCGACACTGTCCTATCCCCCCAGTCCAGGAACTCCCCACATACGTTCGAGACACCACCCACGCCCTCCACCTCCTCCAAGACTTCCGTTTCCCGGCCCCCAACGCCTCATCTTCACCATGGATATCCAATCCCTCTACACCTCCATCCGTCATGACCAGGGCCTCCAAGCCCTCCGTTTTTTCCTCTCCAGACGTCCCCAACAGTACCCTTCCACCGACACTCTCATTCGTTTGGCCGAACTGGTCCTCACCCTTAACAATTTCTCCTTTGAATCCTCCCACTTCCTCCAGACCAAAGGGGTAGCCATGGGCACACGTATGGGCCCCAGCTATGCCTGTCTCTTTGTTGGCTACGTAAAACAGTTGATCTTCCGTAATTACACCGGCACCACTCCCCACCTCTTCCTCCGCGACATTGATGACTGCATTGGCGCCACCTCGTGCTCCCGCGAGGAGGTTGAGCAATTCATCAACTTCACCAACACATTCCCCCCTGACCTTAAATTTACCTGGATCATCTCTGACAACTCCCTCCCCTTCCTGGACCTCTCCATCTCCATTAATGATGACCGACTTGACACTGACATTTTTTACAAACCCACCGACTCCCTCAGCTACCTGGATTACACCTCTTCCCACCCTCTTGCAAAAATGCCATCCTGTATTCCCAATTCCTCTGTCTCCGCCGTATCTGCTCCCAGGAGGACCAGTTCCACCAAAGAACACACCAGATGGCCTCCTTCTTTAGAGACCGCAATTTCCCTTCTCACGTGGTTAAAGATACCCTCCAATGCATCTCGTCCATATCACACACCTCCGCCCTCAGACCACACCCCTCCAACCGTAACAAGGACAGAACGCCCCTGGTGCTCACCTTCCACCCTACCAACCTTCGCATAAACCAAATCATCCGCCGAAATTTCCGCCACCTCCAAAAAGACCCCACCACCAGGGATATATTTCCCTCCCCACCCCTTTCCGTCTTCTGCAAAGACCGTTCCCTCCGTGACTACCTGGTCAGGTCCACGCCCCCCTATGACCCACCCTCCCATCCTGGCACCTTCCCCTGCCACCACAGGAACTGTAAAACCTGTGCCCACACCTCCTCCCTCACCTCTATCGAAGGCCCTAAAGGAGCCTACCACATCCATCAAAGTTTTACCTGCACATCCACTAATATCATTTATTGTATCCTTTGCTCCCGATGCGGTCTCCTCTACATTGGGGAGACTGGGCGCCTCCTAGCAGAGTGCTTTAGGGAACATCTCCGGGACACCCGCACCAATCAACCACACCGCCCCGTGGCCCAACATTTCAACTCCCCCTCCCACTCTGCCGAGGACATGGAGGTTCTGGGCCTCCTTCACTACCACCAGACGCCTGGAGGAAGAACGCCTCATCTTCTGCCCAGGAACACGTCAACCCCAGGGCATCAATGTGGACTTCAACAGTTTCCTCATTTCCCCTTCCCCCACCTCATCCTAGTTTCAAACTTCCAGCTCAGCACCGTCACCATGACTTGTCCGGACTTGTCTGATCAGCCTAGCTCCTTTTCCACCTATCCACTCCACCCTCTCCTCTTTGACCTATCACCTTCATCTCCTCCCCCACTCACCCATTGTACTCTATGCTACTCTCTCTCCACCCCCACCTTCCTCTAGCTTATCTCTCCATGCTTCCAGCTCACTGCCTTTATTCCTGATGAAGGACTTTTGCCCGAAACGTCGATTTCGCTGCTCGTTGGATGCTGCCTGAACTGCTGTGTTCTTCCAGCACAACTGATCCGAGATCACAGCGGGTCAGGCAGTATCCATGGCGAGAAAACAAGTTAAGGTTTCTGGATGTCCTCTTTCAGATTAAATAATTGGACTCCCTGTTAGCCTTCAGGTGAACGTTAAAGATCCAGTGAGGAGCTGGTGTATGGGAGAAGGATCATTGGATTTTAGGATAATTGGAATCTCTTCTGGCGTGGAAGTGACCTGTACAAGAAGGACTGATTGCATCTGAATTGGAAGGGGCTTAATATATTATCAGAGAAATTTGCTAGAGCTGCTGGCCAGGATTTAAATTACGGGCGGGGCGGGGGGGGCTCGGGGCGTTGCACAGAGACAGTGAGGAATGAGATTAATATGTGACTGATGCAGTTGGGAAAACAAGCGAGTCAAACAGTCAGGGCAGGCAGGAACAAAGCAACCAGCAAGATAGGACTGATAAATTAAACTGCATTTATTTCAATGCAAGAGGCCTAACAGAGAAGGTAGATGGACTCAGGACATGGTTAGGAACATGGGACTGGGATATCATAACAGTTACAGAAACATGACTTAAGGATGTACAGGACTGGCAGCTTAATGTTCCAGGATACAAATGCATCAGGAAAGACAGAAAGGGAGGTAAGAGAGGAGGGGGAATGGTGTTTTTGATAAGAGATAGCAACACAGCTGTACTGAGGGAGGATATTCCCAGAAATACATCCAGGAAAGTTATTTGGGTGGAACCGAGAAATAAGAAAGGGATGATCACCTTATTGGGATTATATTATTGAACCCCCAATAGTCAGAGGGAAATTGAGAAACAGATTTGTGAGGAGATCTCAATTATTTGAAAGAATAATAGGGTGGTTATGGTAGGGGATTTTCACTTTCCAAACATAGACTGGGACTAGTTTTAAGGGTCTAGATGGAGAGGAATTTGTTAAGTGTGTACAAGAAAATTTTTTGATTCATTATGTGAATCTGTTAGATGGTCTAATGGTCTGTTAGAGAAGGTGCAAAACCTGACCTACTCTTGGGAAATAAGGCAGGGCAGGTGACTGAAGTGTCAGTGGGGGAGCACTTTGGGGCCAGTGACCATAATTCTATTAGTTTTAAAATAGTGATGGAAAAGGATAGACCAGATCTAAACGTTGAAGTTCTAAATTGAAAGAAGGCTAATTTTGATGGTATTAGGCAAGAACGCTCAAAAACTGACTGGGGGCAGATGTTCGCAGGTAAAGGAATGGCTGGAAAATGGGAAGCCTTCAGAAAAGAGGTAACAAGAATCCAGAGAAAGTATATTCCTGTTAGGATAAAAGAAAAGGCTGGCAATGTAGGGAATGCTGGATGACTAAAGGAATTGAGGGTTTGGTTATGTCAGGTATAGACAGGAGAGATCGAGTGAATCCTTGGAAAGGTATAAAGGCAGTAGGAGTGTACTTAAGAGGGAAATCAGGAGGGCAAAAAGGGGACATGAGATAGCTTTGGCAAATAGAGTTAAGGAGAATACAAAGGGTTTTAACAAATACATTAAGGACAAAAGGGTAACTAGGGTAACCAAATGCCTTCTTCACTATCCTATTACCTGCGACTCCACTTTCAAGGACCTATGAACCTGCACTCCAAGGTCTCTTTGTTCAGCAACACTCCCTAGGACATTACCACTAAGCGTACAAGTCCTGCTAAGATTTGCTTTCCCAAAATGCAGCATCTTGCATTTGTCTGAATTAAACTCCATCTGCCAATTCTCAGCCCATTGGCCCATCTGGTCCAGATCCTGTTGTAATCTGAGGTAACCCTCTTCGCTGCCCACTACACCTCCAATTTTAGATCTCATGGAATACAGAGAGAACCAGCCATTTGGATACAAAACTGTGGTGAAGGGTTGTTTTTCACATTGGAGGCTTGTAACCAGTGGAGGGCCACAAGGATCGGTGCTGAGTCCACTACTTTTAATCATTTATATAAATGATTTGGATGTGAGTATAAAAGGTATAGTTAGTAAGTTTGCAGATGACACCAAAATTGGAGGTGTAGTGGACAACGAAGAACATTATCTCAGATTACAGGTCAGATGGGCCAATGGGCTGAGGAGTGGCAGATGGAGTTTAATTTAGATAAATGTGAGTTACTGCATTTTGGGAAAGTAAATTTGAGCAGGGCTAATACACTTAATGGGGAGTGTTGCTTACAAAGATACCTTGGAGTGCAGGTTCATAGCTCCTTGAAAGTAGCGTATAAGGAAGATAGGATAGTGAAGAATGCGTTTGGTATGCTTTCCTTTATTGATCAGAGTATTGAGTAAAGGAGTTGGGAAGTCATGTTGCAGCTGTACAGGACATTGGTTAGGCCACTGTTGGAATATTGTGTGCAGTTCTGGTCTCCTTCCTATTGGAAGGCTGTTGTGAAACTTGAAAGGGTTCAGAAAAGATTTACAAGGATGTTGCCAGGGTTGGAGGATTTGAGCTTTTGGGAGAGGTTCAATAGGCTGGGGCTGTTTTCCTTGGAGCGTTGGAAGCTGAGGGGTGACCTTGTAGAGGTTTACAAAATCATGAGGAGCATTGATAGGATAAATAGACAAGGTATTTTCCCTGGGTTGAGGGAGTACAGAACTAGAGGGCATAAGTTTAGAGTGAGAGGGGAAACATATAAAAGAGACCTAAAGGCAACTTTTTCACGCAGAGGGTGGTACATGCATGCCAGAGGAAGTGGTGGAGGCTAGTAGAATTACAACATGTAAAAGGCATCTGGATGGGTATATGAATAGGAAGGATTTGGAGGGATATGGGCCGGGTGCTGGTAGGTGGGACTAGATTGGGATGAGATATCTGGTCAGCATGGACGGTTTGGACCGAAGGGTCTGTTTCCGTGCTACACTTTTCTATGACTCTATGAGGTGTAAAACCTGTGCCCAAACCTCCCCCTCACCTCCATCCAAGGTCCCTAAGGATCCTTCCACATCCGGCAGAGATTTTCATGCATCTCAACACACGTCATCTACTGTGTCCGTTGCTCCCAATGTGGTTTCCTCTACACTGGGGAGGCAGGACGTCAACTTGCGAAACGTTTCAGAGAACATCTCTAGGGTACATGCATTAAACAACCCCATCGCCTTGTGGCTGAAGACTTCAACTCCCCTTTCCACTCTGCCTAGGACATGCAAATCCTGGGCCTCCTCCACCGCCAAATCCAAGCCACCCAACGCTGGAGGAAGAATGCCTCATATTCCGCCTTGGGACTCTCCAACCACACGGGATCAATGTTGATTTCACCAATTTCCTCATCTCCCCTCCCCCCACCTCATCCCACGTCCAACCTCCAACTTGGAACTGCCCTCTTGAACTGTTCTACCTATCCATCTTCTTTTCCACCTATCACCATCACCCCCACCTTCACCTACGTATCGCCTTCCCAGTTGCCTTCCCCCCAACCCCACCCCTCTCCCATTTATCTCTCAGTGACCTTGGGCCTCCCCCACACTCCTGATGAAGAGCTTATGCTTGAAACATTGACTCTCCTGCCATTCTTACATTAGCATGATTGCATCAGTTGAAGGTCAATGTGATACTGTTGACTATTACTCTCAATTGCATCAACATTATTGATACATCATTGTGATTAACAGTAAGTTTACTACAAATAGGATTTTGGGCAAGATGTGGCTTAGAACACCTGTCTGTATTGTTTGAATACAGAGTACACTGCTTCTCTTTTGATTATCCCTCCAATGAATATCATCTCATGTGTGTGCAGGATGCATTAGATGCTACTTAGCGTGGAATTGAACCTTGTCTACTTTGGTTTTGTGCCGCATTACATGGTGTATTAATCTTCTGAGCCTTTGTTATCATCCTTACAACACATCATGATCCAGTCCCGAAACTGAAATGAAGCTGCAGATGGAAATTTCATGTAGGTTCAGCAAGGAGCATTCGCCTGTTTTGAGGCAACAACTTGCATTTATATAATGCCTTTATAAAGTAGGAAGACATCTCAGGGCAGTTCATGGGAACATGGATTATCAATCAATGACACTGAGACATGCGAGGGTGATGGTTGAGGATTGTTTTTGTGACTGTAAGCCTGTGACCAGCAGAGTTCCACACGGAGTGGTGCTGGGACTTTGATGTGAATGTAGAAAGTATAATTAGTAAGTTTGCAGATGACATTGATGGTGTTGTTAATTCTGAGGAGCATGATCTTAGGCTACAGTCTGTTATTATAAATTGGGCAGAGCAATGGCAGATAAAATTTAATCCTGTGATTAAGTTAGTATTCCTGTGAATAAATGTGAGATGATGCATTTTGAGAGATCTAGTAAGGGAAGAATATACAATGATTGGTAGACCTTAGGCAGTACTGAGGAACAAAGGTACATTATGTACAAGTCCTTAGATCCTGAAGGTATTAGTGCAGATAGAAAAGGTGGTGAAGAAGGCATACGGGATGCTTGCCTTCATTAGCTGGGGCATAGAATATCGGAGAAAGTGAGGAGAAAGTGAGGTTTGCAGATGCTAGAGATCAGAGCTGAAAATGTGTTGCTGGAAAAGCGCAGCAGGTCAGGCAGCATCCAAGGAACAGGAGATTCGACGTTTCGGGCATATCTCCTTTTCCTTGGATGCTGCCTGACCTGCTGCGTTTTTCCAGCAACACATTTTCAGCATAGAATATCGGAGCCAGGAAGTCTTGTTTCAACTTTATAAAACATCGGTTAGGCCATAGATGATACACTGTGCAGTTCTGGTTGCTGCACTATCGGAAAAATGTGACTGTTCTGGAGAGGGAGCAGGGGAGATTAACCAGGATGTTGCCTGCGCTGGAAAGTCAGTTATGAGGAGAAACTGAATAGACTGGGTTTGTTTTCCCTGGATCCGAGGAGGCTTGGGGGAATCTGATTGAGATGTATAACATTATGAGAGGCCTGGACAGGATCAATTGTGACGTGCCTAAGACTGACATAAGTTTAAGATGAGAAATAAACAGTTTAGAGGAAATCTAAGGAAAGATTTTTTTACCCGAAGGGTGGTAGAAATATGGACTGTGCTGAGATGGTGGTGGAGGCAGATACTCTCACAACTTTTAAGAAGCAGCTGGACAAGCACTTAAAATGCCAGGACATAGTAGGCTATGGGCTGAGTGCAGGTAAATGGGATTCATGTGTTTGGGGTTAGCATAGGCATGGTGGTCCAAAGGGCTTGTTTCTATGCTGTATGACTCTGCTCTGGACAAATGATCAAAGGTTTGGTCAAAGAAGGTTTTCAGGAACATCCTAAAGGTGGAAAGAGAAGTCTAGAGGTGATGATTTAAAAAGGAAATTCTAGAGTATAGGACCGAGACTGTTAATGGCATAAGCATGAATTGTGGAGTGAAAGTGATGGGGAAAAATGTTTTCTGCTGTTGTGCTTTTTGGGGAGGATTAGAAATTTGTAGATTCTGTACTCTCTGTCCTTGGTACTTCCTGCTGTGTCTAGTTAGCATCCTTCAGTAACAAAATAAACTGGAAATAAGTAATGGCATCAGTTAGTGTGACAATGAAACTGTTACATTGTTGTGTAAAACCAGTTGGTTCACTAATATCATACAGAGAATAAACAATGCTGTCATTACCTGATCTGTCTTCTATATGATTCCAGTCCCATTTCAATTTGATTCATTCTGAAATAGCTTACCAAGCTATTCAGATCACGAGTGATTCAAGTATTTGACCCACCACCTTTTAAGGGCAGT
This sequence comes from Hemiscyllium ocellatum, assembly GCF_020745735.1. Taxonomy (NCBI): domain Eukaryota; kingdom Metazoa; phylum Chordata; class Chondrichthyes; order Orectolobiformes; family Hemiscylliidae; genus Hemiscyllium; species Hemiscyllium ocellatum. The sequence goes on from NC_083437.1 coordinate 27,168,518, forward strand.
TAAAAATGGATAATAAATGTCAGTCTAATGGGATCTTGATAAAGATTTTTTTTAAAAATGGGGAGAACATGGATTGCAGTTTGAGTCTGATCCTCTATAAAAGGGATTATAATTAGTTGAGTACTATCTTATATCTCTGTCTCTCATGTTCTGCTCTCAGGGCTGGCTTTCCGAGCCTTTGCTACCACTATGGAATGCCTGCTGGTATCTTCACTGAGTTGTCCTTACGCATGTGTAAGTCGAAACAGTGAGCTAAGTTTAAGCTGCAGTGACAAACCTGGTGAGCCACAAGCTAGTCACATATAGAGAGACGAAAGAGCCATTTGTTCTGTCTCTGCCATGTTGCTAACCACGCCTTCCTTTTGTAAGACCAATTCTCCGCCTTTTCATCATGTTATATGTCATCATTGCTTTCCAGGTCAGCATCCCTCTTCCAATATTTGGATGGTTTTACTCCAGTGGCTTCTTGGGTACATTCAAGCAACTCTGCGAGTGAAAAGGTTCTTCCCTGGACAGTAAGCAGGAGCAGGAATCTGGCTAATTCTTAATCCCCATGGAACTATGACATTGGGGTCAAATTGTTATCTTTCCTCATTTGACGCTTGTGTTTCTAAATCGGGTGTCGGGACAAGGTATTCACACTTTCCCAATCCATCCTCTACTTTATTACTTCACTTGAGAGAACTGTACTAGTCATAAGCCTTGTGAATGAAGGAACAGATGCAGTTATGTAAACAAATATTTTATTTTGTTGTAAACAGTGCAAATGAGTACTTAATAATAATTAATTTATAACAAACATAATGTAATTAAGATAAGAAAAAGTTTCAATATTAAATAAATTCAACTTCACCTCAATTAACATAATTTTAATACATTTTCTGCACCAATGATCCTGAAACTGAAATGTATCTTATCCTAAATAGACAACTGATGTACTTTCCCTCTAGAATTCTACAGATTTGATTGTAAAAGATTAATGTGGCAATTGAATAGATTTTAACAATATTACTGTAAACCCAAGGGTTCAAATCACACCTGTATTTATGCTGTCAGTTTTCTCCCCTCCTGAAGGCACTGCCTATTAACATATCATGAGGCATGTTAAGCTCTGGTATCTAAAGGGTCTTTTATTTCAAAATGTATTAAAGCTAAGTCGATTCCTTTTCTCTTCATGTCCTTTATTTCTTGAGCAACTGGATGAGGCCACCATGTTTCCAACTGACCAATGTCTGCTTTCTGTTCTCAGTTAGATAGGTCACAGCACAGTCTGCCCTTACTCACAGAGGTAAGATCCTTGAATAAAGAACTGGTAGAGGTTTACCTTCTGGATAGAATCCTGGCTGTCATGATGTGATTAAGTAACACATTGGAGTGTGCCCTTACCCATCTTTGAGCCATAAATGAACTGGATTCCTGGGCTCTGAAAGTTTTAGATAAATCCTTTGGTTTTATGCTGGATGCCAAAATATACCTAGTGCGCTTGTGATATTCTCCTACAGTCTGTTTAGAAGGCACTCCATTCATCCTGGTGCCTATTGCTGAAGCTGTAGCATATACTAGAATTTTACAGTAACTATACAATCACTATTTGTCATTCTTATTACATACAGAAATTACAGAGGTTTCAAGTAGTTTCCCGTGAGTACATTCCCATCTGTGTAACTATATAAATGCTTTACAAAATCTAACAGGCTATTCCATAGAATTTAAAACCGTTGAAACTTTCAAAAAGGTGACTTTGTATTAACTATGTTAAATAATCACTGAGCTTTCTGGAACTATATAACCCTGATATATATTAGAAAATACTAAATTAAACCATGCCACTGAGCATTAGAATCTTCCATATTTCGATATTCTCTGAACAAACAGAAGTGTTTTCGAACAATTTGATGTGTGTCCACATTTTACAATTGTTTAAATTCCCTGTCATGAAAACATGTCCAAAGACCGGATGTGCCAATTGTCAGTGTTCACCTGATGACGGCATAACCATTTCAGGGCGTTTAGCTCGTATCTGACAAGGAGGAAACAGATAATCAAATGACTAATATCAAGAATAATCCAATCAATGTCTGAGATAAAACTTATTCCTCAGCTAACAACATTAAACTGCTGTTTATCTGCTCATTAGCACTTTGGAGATATTCTTCAATTTACCTCAGCCTCTGTGTCTACCTCATCTAAGTTTGGTCTCCAAACACCAGACCCCAACTCATCTTCAAACATTTGGTGTTCATCCAAGCTGTATTTTCCTCTTCTCTTTCCCAGAGGCTTCCCATCATTTTGTGTCGGGGTCGCTGCAGTCAAATCTGGAGGATGTTGGGGTGGAGGAAAAGTTTAGACAAAAATGATATTACCACAACTTGCACAAAAGGCAAGCTAAGTCCAGTGAATGAGACTCTTGTTTCTGAAAATAGCTGCCTACTGTTATAATGGTGGAGCTAAACTATACTCAGATGACAACTGCTGGCCGTCCTCTTGACAATATAAATAATTTGCTCATTTTCCAGCTTTTTCTCAGAAACTTTCATGCCATTTTTGATTGAAAAGAAATCACACTTGTTATTGCTTCTTTAAAATTTCTTTTGGTTGCACAATAAACATTTGCTTTTTGCTTAAAATACTTATTTTAATCAAACTTTTCTTCTGCCTTCACACTTTCTCACTCTTATTAGTCAAACTATAACACTGTTTTATTGATTCCCTTAATGCGTATCTGAAATTCCAAAGGTTTCATCCATAGCCGTTTCCAGTAATTTCAAACTATCTTGCCAATTCTTATTGACTAAAGTGATTTAAGTCTTCTTTTAACTTCTCAGCTGAGAATTTCTCCTTAAATATAAACATTTTCACCCTTTCTCTGAGAACGTAACTCATTTTGGCTGTCCAATGCCAACTGCTATATTCCAGAGTTATGGTTCAAATATTATCTGTGTAGCTCTGGTAGGACTCTATATGGTCTACTCAATGTTTTTCAATATCTTATGCTATTTCTAGCTGTTACAAGTATTTTCAGGAAGGCTCAGTATTGTTTTTGACATTGCTGCATTCACCAAAGCAGACAGACTTCATGTACCCTTCAGCTGCTGATTGTTTAAAGATATACTTGCAGTTCTCTGTTTGAAAGTTTTACTTCTTTCTGCTTGGTTGGCTATACCTTTTGTAAAACTGAACATTTCCTTGGGCTAGACTCCTCGTGCAATGGTGTGCATAAACTGAATTTTCAGATGAAGACCTCTGGTACCATTTTATACATTGATAATCTACCTCAACTGTCTGAAATACCTTGGTTAGTTTCATTGCCATTAATTGTTCTTCTTGGTATTAGCCTAAGCTACTGGTATGTATGGGGACAGTTGCCTACATGTTCATCAGAAAATAGGCTCAGTCTTGATAAACAACAATAGTTTCGAACATAGAACATTACAGCACAATACAGGCCCTTCGGCCCTTAATGTTGCGCCGATCTGTGGAACCAATCTGAAGCCCATATATCCAACACTATTCCATTTTCATCCATATGTTTATCCAATGACCATTTAAATGCCCTTAATGTTAATGAGTCTACGACTGTTGCAGGCAGTGCGTTCCACGCCCTTACTACTCTGAGTAAAGAACCTACCTCTGACATCTATCCTATATCTATCATCCTTCAATTTAAAGCTATGTCCCCTCATGCTATCCATCACCATCTGAGGAAAAAGGCTCTCACTGCCCACCCTATCTAACCCTCTGATTATCCTATATGCTTCAATTAAGTCACCTATCAAGGTTCTTCGCTCTAACAAAAGCAGCCTCAAATCCCTCAGCTTTTCCTCATTAAACCTTCCCTCCATACCAGACAACCTCCCTGTAAACCTCCTCTGAATCCTTTCCTAAGCCTCCATATCCTTCCTATAATTTGATACCAGAACTGTATGCAATACTCCAAGTACAGCCACACCAGAGCTTTGTACAGCTGCAGCATGACCTCATGGCTCCAAAACTCAATCCTTGACAATAAAAGCTAACACACCATATGCCTTCTTAACAACCCTATCAACTTAGGTGGCAACTTTCAGGATCTATGTACTTGGACACCGAGTTCTCTCTGCTCATCTACCAAGAATCTTACCATTAGCCCAGTATTCTGCATTCCTGTTACTCCTTTCAAAGTGAATCACCTCCCATTTTTCGACATTAAACTCCAATTGCCACCTTTTAGCCCAGCTCTGCAGCTTATCTATGTCCCTTTGTAACCTGCAATATCCTAAAGCACTATCCACAACTCCACTGACCTCAGTATCATCTGCAAATTTACTAACCTACTCCTCTACGCCCTCATAGAGTCATAGAGATGTACAACATGGAAACAGACCCTCAGTCCAACCTGTCCATGCCGACCAGATATCCCAACCCAATCTGGTCCACCTGTCAGCACCTGGCCCATATCCCTCCAAACCCTTCCTATTCATATACCCATCCAAATGCCTCTTAAATGTTGCAATTGTACCAGCCTCCACCACACCCTCTGGCAGCTCATTCCATACACGTACCACCCTCTGCGTGAAAAAGTGGCCCCTTTGGTCTCTTTTATATCTTTCCCCTCTCACCCTAAACCTATGCCCTCTAGTTCTGGACTCCCCCACCCCAGGGAAAAGACTTTGTCTATTTATCCTATCCATGCCCCTCATAATTTTGTAAACCTCTATAAGTTTACCCCTCAGCCTTTGACACTCCAGGGAAAACAACCCCAGCCTGTTCAGCCTTTCCATATAGCTCAAATCCTCCAACCCTGGCAACATCCTTGTAAATCTTTTCTGAACCCTTTCAAGTTCCACAACATTTTTCTGATAGGAAGGAGACCAGAATTGCATGCAATATTCCAACAGTGGCCTAACCAATGTCCTGTACAGCCGTAACATGACCTCCCAACTCCTGTACTCAATACTCTGACCAATAAAGGAAAGCATACCAAACGCCTTCTTCACTATCCTATCTATCTGCGATTTTACTTTCAAGGAGCTATGAAACTGCATGCCAAGGTCTCTTTATTCAGCAACACTCCCTAGGACCTTACCATTAAGTGTATAAGTCCTGCTGAGATATAAAAATGTCAACAGAAGTGGCCTCAAAATAGATACTTGCAGTACATCACTAGTAACTAAACTCCAGAATGAACATTTTCCGTCAACCATCACCCTGTCTTTCAGCTCGCCAATATCTGGTCCAAACTGCTAAATCACCCTCAATCCCATGCCTCCGGATTTACTGCATTAACCTACAGTGAGGATCCTTATCAAATACCTCACTGAAATCCATATATACCACATCAATTGTTTTATCTTCATCCACCTGTTTGGTCACCATCTCAAAAAACTCAATAAGATTTGTGAGGCACAACCTACTCTTCAGAGAACCACGTTGACTATCCCTAATCAACTTATTCCTCTCAAAATGATTATAAATCCTATCTCTTATAACTTTATCCAACATTTTACCCACAACTGAAGTAAGGCTCACTGGTCTATAATTACCAGGATTGCCTCTACTCCCCTTCTTGAACAAGAGGACAACATTTGCTATCCTCTAGTCTTCTGGCACTACTCCTGGAGACAATGATGACATAAAGATCAAAGCCAAAGACTCTGCAATCTCCTCCATGTCTTCCCAGAGAATCCTAGGATAAATCCCATCTGGCCCTGGGGACTTACCTATTTTCACACTTTGCAGAATTGCTAGGACCTCCTTCTTGCGAACATTAATCCCGGCTCATCTAGTAGTCTATGGCTCAGTATTCTCAACAACATTGTATATTCCCAGTGTGAATACAGACGAAAAATATTCGCACTTCCCCGAATCCTTGGACTCCATGCACAACTTTCCACTACTATCCTTGATTGGCCCTAATCTTTCAATAGTCATTCTTTTGTTCCTGATATACCTATAGTTTATTACATAGTACTAACATCACAATACATTATGTTTAGAATACATAATTGTCTCTTGTATTACAACTTAACTGTGATAATCATGACCAACTGCTCTGCATGCCATCACAAAGTCTATAAAATCATCAAAATGACCAATTTTCCTAACTGACTGCTATTCAGAACAGAAACAGTTCAAACCAAGTTTCCGCCAATCACAGTAAAATAGCTCTACTTATTGTAACACCCAACTTTATCAAAAACAGTGAATACGAAGGATTTCTATTCTACTACCTTATTTAAACTATACCCCTTCAAAAACCCCAAGTACACACTCACTCAATCATGATTAAGTTCATACTGTACATGGCTACAGAATAAAAACATGGTAATAAAATTCTGAAGATCAAAAGTATACACTACAAGTTGTAAAGTTATTTTGTAAAGTTATTTGTAGAGTGGCCCTTTTAATTTTTGCATTGATGACAGTAGATAAAATATGCACTGGCTTAGTGTGTAATGAGTTGAGTCCCTTCCTAAACTCTATTAGTATAACTGAGGGGGTAACCCACTGAAGTCCAACTCCCTCTTGGTTGAAAACAGCACCTATAACATAAAGGATCCAGGTGGACTTCCATGCTTTGAGGCTTCATCCACCAATTGGGACTCCAGCCTTTGGCTAACATTTGGGGACAATCTAAAGTTGCTAAACCTGCTGCCATTGGCTTAATGTAGTGTGTATCCATAAGCTGTAAATAACCTTTAAACTGTTCCAGGTAGAATTTCTCATTCATGTACTAGAGCTACAATTAATTATATCAACAGAACATACATGGAGCTAGATTGATATTTTTAATCAAGTTATTCTGATATGTTATGACAGAGGAGCATTTTGAACCCAGGCCTTCCAGCTCAGATGTAGGGCCATTACTATTGCACCACATTAGTCCTACATATGATGGATTTGCTAATTGTCTAACACTGTACAGGCTCACTACTGCCTTTGTACTGATTTGATCAGGCACAGCCATCCCTGTGATACCTCAGAGAATTGAAAAGCCTCATTACACATACTGTTCTCTGAAACATCACCTAAGTGGGTAAAGTAACAGAATACAAAGAGCAATTACATGCTGTAGAAAAGAGAGGGCAATGAATTGGCAGATAATAAAGCACACTTAAATATAAATTTGCACACAATCAAATCTTCAGGGGAAACAATCAGGTAAAGCATTAAACTAGTTCCCACTGTTAAATTGAGGCACATACCTGTTTGTGGAAATCTGAAATATTCTTCATCTATTGAATACCACTTGAGTGAGTGTCGACGGTCAGAGCCCCTGAGGAAAAGAACAGCTCCTTCAATTAGTTTTTAATTCATTGCCAGAATGTCGGTGTTGTTGACAAAACTGGTCAACTGGCCTCTCAAGTCTGTACTGCCAAAGCTAAATCTAAATTATTCCCTCTTCCAGCAGTTGGCCCATTGTTTTGAATATTACAACATTTCAGGTGCTGATGCAAACATTATTTAAACATTGTAAAATTACACACCTCAATTACCCCGCCCCCCCAGTAGTGCATTCCGGACCCCCACAATCCTCTGAGTGGAAAAAGCTTTACCTCAAAATCCCTTAAACCTCTTGCCTTTCACCTTAAAATTATGTCTGTTTGTTATTGACCGTTCAACTGAGAGGAACAGCTGTTTTCTATCCACCATGTTCATGCCCCCTCATAATCCTATGCACCTCCTCGCCCAGGTCCCCTCTCAGCCTTCTCTTCTCCAAAGAAAACAACCCTAGCTTATGCAGTCTCTCTTCTTAGCTAAACTGCTCCATCCCCAGGCAACATACTGGTGAATCTCCTCTGCAATCTCTCCAGCGCAATCACCTCCTTCCTATTGTATGATGACCAGAATTGCACACAGGACTCTACCTGTAGTCGAACCAGAATCCTGTACAACTCACTTACAACCTCCCTACTTGTATAAACTATACCTTGACTTATAAAGTGTTGTGCCCCATATGCCTTCTTCACGGCCCAGTTATTGTGCCTTGCCACCTTCAGGAATTCATGGAACAACATCCCAAGGTCCCTCTGTTTCTCTGAGCTTCCTAATTTTCTGCCATTCAGTCGATTTATTTATTGGTAGAAAGTTAAGACTGCAGATGCTGGAGATCAGAGTCGAGAGTGTGGTGCTGGAAAAGCACAGCAGGTCAGGCAGCGTCCGAGGAGCGGGAGAATTGACGTTTCCAGCACCAGCCCTTCATCAGGAATGAGGCTTGTGGACCAAAGGGCTGCGGGATAAATGGGAGGGGGGGGGGGGGTTGGGGCTGGGGGGAAGGTAGCTGAGAATGCAATAGGTAAATGAAGGTGAGGGAGAAGGTGATAGGTCGAAAAGGAGGGTGGAGCGGATGGATGGGAAAGGTGATGGACAGGTCAGGAGGGCAGTGCCGAGTTGGAGGTTTGGGACTGGGATAATGTGGGGCGAGGGGAAATGAGGAAACTTGAAATCCACATTGATCCCATATGGCCCAGGACCTGGGCATTCTCCATTGCTAAACCTTTACCACCTGACGCCTGGAGGAAGGACACCTCATATTCTGCCTTGGGACTCTCCAACCACATGGGATCAATGTGGATTTCAAGTTTCCTCAAGCCCCTCCCCCCACATTATCCCAGTCCCAAGCCTCCAATTCGGCACTGCTCACCTGACCTGTCCATCACCTTTTCCATCTTTTTTTTTAGATTAGATTACTTCCAGTGTGGAAACAGGCCCTTCGGCCCAACAAGTCCACACCGACCCGCCGAAGCGCAACCCACCCATACCCCTACATATACCCCTTACCTAACACTACGGGCAATTTAGCATGGCCAATTCACCTGACCCGCACATCTTTGGACTGTGGGAGGAAACCGGAGCACCCGGAGGAAACCCACGCAGACACGGGGAGAATGTGCAAACTCCACACAGTCAGTCGCCTGAGGCAGGAATTGAACCCAGGTCCTTGGCGCTGTGAGGCAGCAGTGCTAACCACTGTGCCACCGTGCCGCCCATCTGTCTGCTCCACACACCTCTCCAACCTATCATCTTCTCCCTCACCTTCATTTACCCATTGCATTCTCAGCTACCTTCCCTCCAACCCCATTCTCCTCCCATTTATCTCTCAGTGCCCCCCCCCCCCCCACCCCACACCAGCCCACAAGCCTCATTCCTAATGAAGGGCTTATGCCTGAAATGTCAATTCTCCTGGTCTTTGGATGCTGCCTGGCCTGTTGTGCTTTTCCAGCACCACACTCGCAAGATTTTATTACCCATTCTTAGCTACACCTTAAAGATGGCAGTGATCTGCTTTCTCCTTGAACTGCTATGATCCATTTTGTGAAGGTCTATGCTGTCACATTGGAAATTCCAGGATTTTAACCCAGTGACAAATAAAAGGAATAACAATGCATTTTTAAGTCAGGCTGGTGGGTGACTTGGATGGAATTTGCATGTGGTGGTTTTCTAATGTATCTGCTGCTCTTGCCCTTTGATGGACCAGTGATGGAGGGAGTGAACATATGAAGTAGTGGATGGGCTGTCAATCAAGTGGGCTGCTGTTTCCTGAGTGGTGTCAATGTTCTTGAGTGTTGTTGGAGCTGCACCCATCCAGGGGACTATTCCATCAAATTCCCCAGGAATTGACAATAACTTCTAAGTGGTCTCCCAGTTAAAGTCCTGTTGGCTGGCACGCCACTCTATGTCATTACAATCAGAACGGGCAATCACAAGCTCTAGTGGTCAACCATCACCCTATCAAGACTCAAACAACTAATCACCTACGCTGGCAATTTCATCCGCCATCCCAAGTGAAATGCATTAGACAGTCTCCAACTGTATTTGATGGAACTTTATAGATATAACTTTATTCTGTGTCTAATTCATGCTGTGGGAGAATTGATGCAATAGTGTGAGGTGTTTTTCTCTGCATCTCACCTCCATGGTGGAGTTTAATTTGAGCAGTGTAAAAGAGCTTTACTCTGTATCTAACCAGGGCCATACCTGTCCTGGGAGTGTTTGACAGGAAAATGTAGAAGGAGCTTGAATCTATGCCTAATACATGTTATAATTGAATAGGGAGTATTTAACAAATGCTTGAACTGAACCTTTTCCTTTAGCCAACATTGCTATTTCTCCTCAAAGTGAGCCTAAAATACAACACAGCCCTTTCCTGAAGAAGGACTCATGCCTGAAACATCGATTCTCCTGCTCCTTGGATGCTGCCTGATCTGCTGTGCTTTTCCAGCAACACATTTTCAGCTCTAAAATACAACACAAACACGCACAAAGTTAATACATACCGTAATCTTTTTCTCCGACAGCAGAATATAATAGTAATGATGATGACAAGGAAGAGGAGCAGACCAGCTGCCAACACACCAAACAACACACCATAGAATCTTGAGTTCCTTGTGAATGTTTGACAGTGTTTCCCTGTATATTGGTAAAATGTATGCTGATAACACCTGAGAGAAGAATTCAGAATGAAAGTGAATGAAATCAGTTGTAGTTCTATACAACAGCCAGAAGGTCATCCCAAATAGAAGCCTGGGACCACTGACTGAATGAATTAACAAACAGTAGAAGGGATCGAACTCCATCAATAGTTCAAATGATAAAGCTCTCATCTCACATGCTACACAGACTAAGAAGGTCTCCTTTGTGATATCCTATTTGATGATTAGGGTGTCTGAGTTAGCTTCATTGTTCAAGTTAGACATCAGAACGTTCTTATCTCTAAGTCTAAAGGTCATAATTTCCATCGTTTGATGCCGCACTCATCTTGAACACATAATCCAGGCCAACACTTCAATTGTGAACGAGTGTGGTTATTGGAGGAACACTAGTAAAAGAGTGCTGCACTGCCAGAGAAGCAGTACTGAGGAAATGCTTCATTGTTGGAGGAACAGTACAGAGGAATGGCCGAACTGTCAAAGGAGTAGGATTAATGGAGTGCTGCACTGTTGAAGGAGCAGTGCTGAAAAGTTGGCATGGTGGCTTAACAGTTCGCACTGCTGGCTCATGGTGCCAGGGACCCAGGTGTGGTCCCACCTTCAGGTGGCTGTCTCTGTGGAGGTGGTACATTCTCCCCATGTTGACATGGGATTGCTCTGGGTGCTTTGGTTTCCTCCCAAAGATGTGCAGGTTAGGTAGGTTGGCCGTGCTAAATTGCCCATTGTGTCCAGGGGTGTGCAAGCCAGGTGGATTAGTCAGGTGATTATAGATACACGGCAGGGGAGGGGGTGGGTCTGGGTGCGATATTCTTCAGAGGGTCGGTGTGGATTTGATGGGTCAAATGGCCTGCTTCCACACTGTAAGAATTCTATGATTCTAAGAGTGCTGTACTTAAAGAGGATTAGTACTCAGGGAGTGTTGCATGTTTGGATGGTCTGTATTGACAAGCATCGAACTGTTTGAAATGACATTTACTGAACAAAAAGGTTAAACCAAAGTATTATTTGACTATTTTGAACTGACGTTTAGCACTGCTGTCGGAAACAAAGAGAAAACTTCCCAATAATCTGGCCAACAGTTATTCCTCAACCAGCATCACTAAATAAACTAATTGGTTATTTCAGTAAATTTCTGCCTGTGGGACATTGCTGGGCAGAGACTGGTTCCCAATGCTTCCCTCCATTACAAAAGGATGTACTGTTCACATGTATTTCAGTGACTGTGAAATATTTTGTGCTGAGAATATGATTATATTAGAAATTGGATTACTTACAGTGTGGAAACAGACCCTCCGAAGAGTGACCCACCCAGACCCATTCCCCTACACCTAACACTACGGCAATTTAGCATGGCCAATTCACCTAACCTGCACATCTTTGCACTGTGGGAGGAAACCCACGCAGACACAGGGCGAATGTACAAACTTTACACAGACAGTCGCCCGAGGCAGGAATTGAACCCGGATCGCTGGCGCTGTGAGGCAGCCGTGCTAACCACTGTGCCACCGTACTGCCCACTAATAGGCGCCCACTAATATGAGAGGCAGTATATAAATGCAATCTCTTTCTTATTAGCAAAGATTCCAAATTCTACTCATTGATTGGTGATACCTTTTCGAAAGTATGTTTGGCTGTAAAGTCTCAGAAAGAGCACTTGTGACCTCCTGATATGTAAAGCCCAGGCCTGAGACCACTGTTGGCTGCACAGACTCAGAAACAACAGCCACCAACTGTCTAGGTCCAGACATTAAGAATTAGCATTTACTCCATGTTCTGGAGAGTAGTTTGTGCCAGTGAAATTCTACCTCAAGGAGAGGCAGCACTAAGTCTATACTCACAGACAGGTAGCGCCATCAACTTGATTGAGACAGTGTCCATTATTGTTACAGATTCCAGGTTTTCTTTTGCAGGGCCCTTCACAAATACAGTGGTTCCCACTGCCACAGTTCAATTTGTAACTTGCAAACTTTATATCACATGTCATGTTCAATTCTGTGACATCTAAAGAAGTTAATAAGCATAAATGATCAGAGTGTCAGGAATTTGGATACCTCACTAAAAGCACAGGCAACATATAATTTTCAATTTTGGAGCAATAGTCACTTCCTAAATCTACTGAGACCACAGCTCCATGTGGAGTGTAGCACCTTTAGCTTCGAAACACTATGAAGAAAGCTGAGGTAGATCAAAAGCAAGTTTTCCTCCTCTTCCATTCTCCTGACGATTTTGATCCAAATCATCCAATCTGGATGAGAACCCGTTTCTGACACTGATCTGACAAAAATTACTTACCTTGTTCTAATGTTTTAGCCTGTCTTCTAATGGAGGATCCCATAAAACTTGCCAACTGCAGGAATTGTTTATTCTTATGAGGTAATCAGGTCCCCTCTTTTTAATCCCCCCTCCCCCTTTTGGATTGGTAAGTAATGTTATTTTCTTCGTAACATGCAGTTATCACATTTCAATTAAATCTTAGTTAACTACCTCATAACAAAGGAACAAATTCCAAGGTTTTCATGAGTGTAAGAAAAAGGAATTTGAATTACCCACAATCTCAAAAACTGAGCAAACACACACAAATGCAAGTTATAAGTTTAATAAACAAGGGGAGAAGGTGCAAACAGGAAAATAAAAGCTAATATAATGTTCTTGAGTTGTGAGAGTGAAACCTGATTCTGGATTAGTGCTGCTAGCAGAGCACAGTAGTTCAGGCAGCATCCGAGGACCTGAGCCCAGGCCTATTCTGCTGTTATCTTATTTCCTCCTCTTGATTTGGAGATGCCGGTGTTGGACTGGGGTGTACAAAGTTAAAAAAATCACACAACACCAGGTTATAGTCCAACGGGTTTAATTGGAAGCACACTAGCTTTCGGAGCGACACTCCTTCATCAGGTGATAGTGGAGCGCTCGATCGGAACACAGAATTTATTGCAAAAATTTGCAGTGTGATGTAACTAAAATTATACATTGAAAAATTGTTTGTCTGTTAAGCCTTTCATCTGTTAGAATACAGTGATAGTTTCACTTCTTTCATGTGTAAATCACAAAACCTTTTTTTAAAGTTGCATTTTGGGGTTAGCTGCTAACAATGGTGATAGCTAGACAATATGTTGAAGGTGTTAGCCCCCTGAGTTCTCTGTCTATGCCATGATGTTTAGATTGATTCTAATCTAAAAAGTGAGATAACAGAGTTTTACATAAATTCATGCAGTTTTTGAGCAAAGTGCAATGTAACTCTGCAAATACAAATTCACCCCACAAAATATATGTGTGCATGTGGGTCTTTGTCTGTCTGTGTGTGTCTGTCTGGGGTGGGGGTTGTGGGTGTGAGAAAGTGTGTGTGTGTGTGTGTGTGTGTGTGTGTGTGTGTGTGTGTGTGTGTGTGTGTGTGTGTGTGTGTGTAATGAGTTAAATAGCAACAGAACTCTTATTCATGGTGACTGGCTGATTTCCCAAGCTTTCAAAAAACAGTTTCCTTTGAGATATAATAAGGCACTGACAAAGTGAGAGAGTTCCAAATTCATCTTCCCTTCTGTCTGCTTTGCTGCATAAAAATCCTACTGAAATCAAGTCCGTTTGTGTATTCTGGAGTACCTTCATGATTTCCCAAGCTGAAAATTCCACAGGCAACCTCAATGTGTGAATCAGCAATACAAATATGAATTAAATAGGATGCAAACTTCCTGGTGGTGGCTCAATTGTCTGGTTTCACTGTCTTGCAATGAAATGGTAATTTCATCGTAGATGGTTTAGTGTTTTCCATATAGATACCCTGGATTTGCCTCAGTTTGTGGACAGGTGATCACAGCAGGCATTTTAAGCCTGCATTTGATCTCTTTAAAAATTGCTTCAGATCATGAAGGTCTCAGAGATAAAATCAGATGATAGAGTCATAAAGACAAACAACATGGAAACAGACCTTTCAGTCCAACCAGAGATGTCAACCAGACTAGACTAGTCCCACCTGCCTGCGCTTGGCCCATAACCCTCCAAACATTTCTTATTTTTGTACTTATCCAAATGCCTTTTAAATGTTGCAATGTATCCACATCCATCACCTTCTCTAGAAATTCATTCCACAAAGTTGCCCCTTATGTCTTTATAAATCTTTCTCCTCTCATCTTAAAAATGTGCCCTCTGGTCTTGAAATCCCAAACCCTAGGGAAACAACAACTGCCATTCACCTTATCTAAATACGTCATGATTTTATGAACCTCTTTAAGGTCACGTCTCAACTCCTGCATTCCAGTGAAAAACATACCAGCCTATCCAGTCTCTCCATTCACAAACCCTCCATTCACAGTAACGCCCTGGTAAATCTTTTCTGATCAAGGTTGCATATCTATAGTCCATGTCGATGCTAATCCTAACACCTTGCAGAGAGAATCCTTTCAGTAACCCAGGCCCTTCTATGTGAGACTAGTTGCCATTTTCTGCTAGGTAAGGTGTTTAAATGTCACACAACTTCTTAAATGCTACAAAGAGAAAGGGTACAATGAGTGGGGTAAATGCATAAGGGGGGTACAGTTGGCAGACATGTGGGTTGGTAGATATTGAGGGGTAGGGTCTGGATTTTCTGGGGGAGAATGAAGTTTGAAGGGGAATTAGGGAATTGAAGTGTTGTATCTGAGACCTGCTGAGTTCCTCCAGCAATTTCTGGTTCTTTTTCAGATCTTCAACATGCACAGTTCTTTGTTTTATTAAGGTGCTGGTGAGGTTGGTTACTGAAGCCTGCTTAGGGGTGGAGAGTGGGAGTTGGAGGATTGAAGGTTCGTGGAAGGTCAGAGAGAAGCAGGAGCATTGAGAGAGTGTTAGGGGTGAGGTCAGTTTGGAAGGAATCAAAGTCAGGTCATATCAAGTCAGTGGGAGTTAGGGAACTGGGTTGTGGGTCATTGGGTAGTGAGGTTAGGTCAAATTGGGTTGAGGGGGTAGTTAGAAGGCTGGCAGGGAAGATGGGTAGTTGGGTGATGAGGTCAGGTCAAACCACATTAAGCGGGAGTTAGGGGACGAGGGGATAGTTGGAAGTTGAGGCTGGATTGAGAAGGAATTGGTGAAGTGGAAAGGAATCAGGGGCTGTGGGAATTGGAGGGTAATGGGAGCCTCTGTTAGTGAGGTTAGATCAGGTCTGCTTCCTGTAGGGAAAGAGGGTGTGAGTATTGAGGTTAAAGGTGGAGTCAGGTTGGTGGGGATAGGTGACAGTTGTGTAGTTACTAAGAAATTAGATGTAGTTTTAATTTCTCTTAACATCTCCTAAGTAACTATCCAGAATTT
Organism: Hemiscyllium ocellatum; assembly: GCF_020745735.1. Taxonomy (NCBI): domain Eukaryota; kingdom Metazoa; phylum Chordata; class Chondrichthyes; order Orectolobiformes; family Hemiscylliidae; genus Hemiscyllium; species Hemiscyllium ocellatum. The sequence goes on from NC_083437.1 coordinate 27,184,198, forward strand.
GTAAATCTATTCAAAGTTCTAGCTCAGAATTTTAGAAGGGTCCTGTTGAAGTAGGGAAGCTAGAACTTCAAACTTTCCAGTCAGTTCCCTCAGAGTAATTGCAACGTACAGATATTTTTGGGGCATGTTTTTCTCCAATGATCTGGAGTCCTGAATATCTGGGCCATTGTCTCTTGTTAGATATGGTTTTTCAGAACAGTACTTTGCCATTTTCCCCATTTAGTCCTAGACAGTGACTATCGTCAAGACTCTCCAGTGTGGAGGAATCCAGGAGCCAGTGGATATCTGTACTCCAGCATGAGTCGGCAGGAGAAAAGTGTAGGAAGAAAATGTTAAAGAAGTTCAGTGAATATTGCATATGGCATGTCTGTCAGTGTAATACCTACTTGTGATCAGTGGAGGTGAAGCATAAACACGAGTGAGAGTCACGGTGCTCTGTACAGATGCTGTCAGATTTTCCAGCAGGTCCGTGTTGTTAACAATGTTCTGCACTCTTGTTGCTAGGTCATTGTTTAAATAATTGATTTCTGCCTGACTGGCACTGTAGTTATAGAGTCCGCTGCTATTTGTTACAATGCTTCCTGCTCTATGGAGAAAAATAATCAGGGTTAGGTTACACCTTCTTCAGGATATGCACAAGATATAAAGCTTAAAATTACATCCCAAAGACAGCCATGTAAAGGAAGCCTGGAGACAAGGGATTGTAGCCTTGAGAGAGTGTAGGCCTGGAACAGCAGAGCAGTGGCAGTATGAAAGAATAATAGGACTGTTAACATTGTACAATGGTTTAAAAAGTGAGAAAATGCTAAACATTTAAGACCAGTCCATCTCATCTTAGTGGTGAGCAAGTTATTGAAAAAAAATTGAACTACTGGTTAAAAAAATGAAAGCCCTTTGAATCCAAGGAAAATGGCAAGTTGGTCTAAAATTGGATCAGTGACAGGAATTGAAAAGGGTTATAGTCAGTGAATGTTTGTGCAACTGAAAGGCTGTTTCCAGTTGGGGTCATGGGGCTCGGCACTGGATCCCTTACTTTTAGAAGTTTGCAGGTGTAGAAGAAAGCAGTAGGCCATAGGGAGAAAACTATGGCCTGATCAGATCAATGGAAAAGTGACAAATGGAATTCAATCCAGAGGGAAGTGAGGTAATGCAGTTTAGAAGAGCAACAAACACAAGGGAATAAATAATGAATGGTAGAAGGACAGAGGAACTTCAGAATGCATGTCCTGAATGGATCAGACAGGTAGGTAAGGTTGTTTGGAAGTCATATGGAACTTACTTTTCTTTATGAGCTGAGGCATTAACCATAACAGCAAGGAAAGAATGCTACACAGTAGAAAAACTTATTGGACCACACTTACAATATTGTGTACAGTTCTGATCATTGCATTACTGGAAGAACAAAGAACAAAGAGAATTTACAGCCCAGGAACAAGCTCGTTGGCCCTTCAAGCCTGAGCCTGTTGGTCAATTCCTAAACATTTGTATCTCTCTGCTCCCCACCTACTCATCCATCTGTCCAGACACATCTTAAATGAATCTACTGTGCCTGCCTCGACCACCTCTGCTGGCAATGCATTCCAGACGCCCACCAGCCTCTGTGTGTATTCCCCTTAAACTTTCCAACTCTCACCTTGAAAGTGTGACCTCTTGTTATTGAATCCTTCAGCCTGGGAAAAAGCTTGTCTCTATCCACCCTGTCTATACCCTTCATGTTTTTGTAAAACTCAATCAAGTCCTCCCTCAATCTCCTTTTTTCAAGTGAAAATAATCCTAACCTACTCAACCTTTCTTCACAGCTAGCACCTTCCATAGCAGGCAACATCCTCGTAAACCTTCTCTGCACCCTCTCCGAAGCGTCCACATCCTTTTGGTAATGTGGTGACCAGAACTGTACACAGTATTCTAAATGTGACCGAACCAATGTCTTGGAAGTATGTGATCATATTAGAGAGGTACAGAGACTTACCAGGATGTATCATTTTATTCACATACGCGATGTTGGTATCACTGACTGGGTCAGCCTTCATTGCCTTTCCTTAATTGGCCAGGAGAAAGATGATGGTGAGCTACCATCTTCAACCACTGCAGTCCTTGGTGCGTAGCTACATCCACAGCAATATTGGGATGCTGCCATTTAAAAAGTTAGCTACGAGGAAAGTTTGGACAGTTTGTTTTCTTTAGGACAGAAGAGGCTGAGGTGACAATCATTTGGGTTGGATAAGATTATGAGGGTCCTAAATAGAGTGAATAGGAAGAATCTAATCCCCTTAGCAGACAGGCTAATAATCACGAAGCACTGTTTTAAAGTAATTGGTAGAAGATCTTACATGTACCAGGAATAATATTTGCAATGAGCCCAATGCAACCTTAGTCAATGTATATATAAGGCAGCATCAGGGAGTTTGGCTGATATCCTCATTACACACTCCAAAGTGCTGAGGTTAGTTGTCTCATAAAATTGAAACCAAGGTTAAGATCAAATCATTTAACATGTATGTAATCCAATTTACAGCCTTTGGCATGTGAACTGAGCTATTCCCTTCCTAAACCATTTGAGACAGGATTGTAAATAAAAAATCTCTAAATCATGTCTTTGAGTTTGTGAAACAAAGTGTGAAACTGGCTTGTGAAGTTTATTAAAGTTGGTAGATTTATTAGTTTATTCTTTGATGTTTTATTAACCCTCAGGGTCCACCTAATTTAGGAGCTCATTGGTTAAAAACCTGGAAAGAGTTTGCATTTCACAAGTGTTTTCCCAAAACATACCGGAATTCATTTATGATCACTTTGTCGAAATGTTTTGGTGAAGCTTTTCTGAACAGCGGAGACAGCTAAGGAAAACAAAGAATAGCATTCATTAAACTAAAGGTATGAATATTTCACAATATTACTGACGCTAAGAAATGTAATTAATTGTGACTGAATTTTGAAACAAAGATATATAAGATAGTGATATCCCAGGAGTGAGTTAAATAATGGAATCCAATCAAGTGGTTTGCCTGGTTTAAATATATAGAATTACAGATGCCTGGAAGCGTGACTCAAAATAATTTTTTCCTTGAGGCCTCCTTTTGAAATTTTCTTGAGGGCTACTATTTGGTTTTGGGGGTGTTGCATTTTGGTTTTCAGGGGCTTTGTTTTCTTTCTCATAAAATGCTTTATGAGGTGATGCAGTCATGTAGGAATAAAAGCTTCTGTATTTGTGTTGACATGTGGGGATACTTGGACTTGCACAGGAGCAGAATCAGAAGTATTCAACAATATGCTTATTAATCACCACCACTCCGCAAAACCTAAGATCACAACTCACAAGGAAAGGATTGCATTTCAAATGCCACATTATTTGACCTGTATGAGATAAGTGTCATAAGTTAGCAACAATTTTGCTTTCTTAAGAACTATCTGACACAAACGTATAGATGAAAAGCAAACACTATGAACAGACTTTCTAGGTGTTGGCAGATTATCTACCTCAACTCCATTTTCCCATGTTATCCCTAAGCCCCTTGATGTCATTGATTGCTCTTGATAAATATACATGAAGTATTAGTGAATCCATGAGCAGCACATTTCTACTCACTAATGTTACTAGGTTGTCAGTGAGACGTCTATATTCCACAGATGAGGTGTTCTCCAGTTTTACATCCCAGGTTCTGTTTATCCAAAGGATCAAATTGATTTCCCGCTGTGGTGAATCTGGACCTGGAGCCAGAGAAGGAAAAGTAAGGCACAGAGTGCATTGCATTAATGTTACATCTACACACAAATTGGAGCTTCATTAGTGAACAGTTCAGCTCTTTCAGTTTCTTTCTCAACTTCCTCTCGTTTGCCACAGCCTTTAGTTTGTGCAGGACTACTCCTTCAACAATGCTTACCTATTCTTCATTCGTGAGCAGAAATAATGATATTTGACAATGGGCAATTTCACAAAGTTTTTCTATTCCTGACATTGACACTTGGCAGTGTAAGCAGAGATAATCAGACAGCAATTAAATCATTGACCTTACCCTTGCTCACTGTAGAAATATTGGAATCAGTCGCACTGCCTGAGAGTCATTCTATCTGAGATCAGAAGAACATTTAGCTACCCGTCTACCACATTGATTGCAACCTGTATGTTATGTTTTTATTAACACTAACAAGCTGGCTGAATATAAAAAGCAAGAACAAAGCAGTAATATCCCACAAACAATTTGCCACAGTAAACATCACATACTTAGTACAACATTGGAGATGTTGTTTCCATTTTGACATAGATTTCCATAAATAGATGGTGGACAATGACACAGACAATAGTCTTCTGTTGTGGCACTTGAGTTACAGGTTCCTCCATTTAGGCATGTGCATTTTCCGCAGTAGTCCATGGTTGTAGGATTTGGATGAGAAGTAATTGGCAACGTAGAATTAGCAGAACTGACAGGAATAATTCGAGTTGTGGTATTTTCAACAGATGGATACAAAGTTGTTTGTCTTTTCTTGTTGAGAGTGGAAGCTGAAATAAGCAGTTTTGAAACAGTTATATCAGACTGAGTATGAGTAAAATTCAGATAGGTGGTTTCCCCATTAGTTGTTGGTCCAGTGGAATTTTGAGGAACAGAAACATCTTGCCTGGTTGTTTTATATGATGTTGACTGCATTAAAGAAGAGCCTTCCGTTCGGGGACTGGTCAAATGTGATTGGTTTGGACTGGTTCTCTCAATTGGCAAAACTGAAATTGGCACGGAAGATGTTTTCTCGCTGCCCAAAGAAGAAACAAAGGGGACTGTTGATTCTTCAGAATGAGAAGTAACTGATGTAGAATTGACATGAGATGAAGTGTTTATTTCTACAGTGGATGGTTGGAGAGATGAGAACATGGATTTTGATACTGTACTCAATATTCCTGGAGTAGAATGAAAAGCAGAGGAAGAAACAATTGGCAACTTTTTTGATGTAGAACCAGAAGACAATGATCTTGATGAAGCAAGTGATGAAGATTTTGTTGAAGTAGTAAAGGACAGTTGCGTAGATTTTACATGGGCACCAGATGAAGTCAATGCTGATTGTAAGGGTGTTGCTGTTGGATGTGATGAACCTGAATGTATTGAGTGGATTTCCGATGGGGATATCGCCAATGATGACATTTGTGCAGATGTCATATGGGTCTCTGATGAAGACATTGTAACTGCTGATGTTTCAGCTGCTGCAGGATATGTTTCTGATGATGTCCCAGTTGTTGATGATTGTTGGGTATGTGGTGCACGGGATTGTAAAGAAGACTGAGTTATTGGTGATACTTGGGAAGTTGATGGCCTGGGTTCAGGTGTAGATGGAGTCAATGAGACTGGGTGCACAGATGGATAGGTTACTGCAGGGGTTGATGTTATTGATAACAATTCTTTATCAGTTGACTGTGTCCCTGATGATGTCTGTGTTACTGCTGACACCTGCGTTGTTGTGGGATACAATTCTGACGAAGACGTAGTTGTTGATGATAGTTGTGCCATTGTTGGATTGCTTTCCGATGATGGCACAGTTTGGAGTGACACATTACTCGTTGTATGGTGTGTTACTGATGATGTCTCCTTTCCTGGGGACACTAGTGCTTGTCTTGAAGTGGTTTCTGCTGAGGACTCAGTGCTGGATGATAGTTGAAAGATTGTTTGCAGAGATTGTGATGATGATTGTGTCATCGGTGTTACTGGTGTGGTTGCTGGATGAGATTCAGTTGAAGATTGTCCTGAAGAGGTAATCTGTGATGATCCCTGACTGGTCTGTAATGGTGTCTCCATGATTGATGAAGATTCTGTTACGTTTGGAAAGGATTCTGGAGAAGTCCCAGTTATGGATGACACCTGTGTTGTTGTTGAGTTGTTTCCGAATGTTGAAGAATGTATTGATGTACTATGTGGGGACGGATAGATTTCTGATGAGGCTGGTATAGTTGATGATTTCACTGTGGTTGGATGGATTGCTGACGAATTCACCGTTACTGCTGACGCGTGTGTTGATGCAGGGGACAATTCAGATGCAGGCTCTGTTGATGATGATAATTGTGTCACTGATGAGTGGCTGCCCGGTGAAGGCCCAGTTACCAATGAGACTGTTGAGGCTACTTGTGCTGATCCCTGACTGGTTTTTGATGCAGACTCAATCATTGATGAGACTTGTGTCACTATTGAATGTGATTCCGAAGAAGGCTCAGTTATGGATGTGACTTGGGCTGATGTGGGATTGTTTTCTGATGTTGATGAATTCACTGATATACTCTGTGCTGACAAAAGGTATTCTGATGAGGCTGATGTAACTGAGGAGGATTTTATTGTGGTTAGAGTGTTTTCCAATGAATTCAGAGTTACAAATGACCCATTTGTAGGTGCAGGGGACAATTCTGATGATGTGTCCGTTGTTGAAGTTATTTGTGTTTTACTTGTCTTGGTGCCTGATGAAGACCCAGTTACCAATGAGAATGTGTTACTTTGTTCAGTCAGTGCTGAATGTTTTGTGATCGATGATACTTGTGAAGTTGTTTGACTTGTTTGTGTTGAAGAGCCAGTTATTGATGGTACCTGTGCGGTGGTTGAACTGGACACAGTTTCGAATGATCCTTGAGGTGTTGAGTGGATCAGTGATGGAGACATTGCCAGTGATGATATTTGTTCAGTTGTTGGATGTTTCTCTGATGACGACATTGTTACTGCTGATGTCTGTGTTATGGTTGGATACATTTCTGATGATGTCTCAGTTATTGAAGATTGTTGGGTATGTACAGTCTGGGATTGTGATGAAGACTCAGGTCTTGATGAGAGTTGTGATGTTGTTCGATTGGATTCTCGTGTAGAAAGTGTCACTGATGATGGGTGTGCAGATGAATGTGTTTCAGTTGAGGACAATGCTAGCGAAGAAAATTTGTCTTCTGTTGAGTGGGTCAGTGAAGAAATTCGTGTCGCTGTTGACAGCTGTGATGTTGTAGATTGCATTTCTGGTGAAGTCTTAGTTATTGATGACACCTCTGTCATTGTTGGATTGCTTTCTGATGATTTCAAAGTTTTGAAGGACATGTTCCTTGTTGTTGGATGTGTTTGTGATGATGTCCCAGTTACTGGAGACTCTGGTGCTTCTCCTGAAGTACTTCCTGCTGAGTGGTCAGAGCTGGACACTAATTGTATCCTTGTTGGCTGTGAGTCTGATGAAGAATGAACGGTGTGTGTCAATGGAGTTTTTGCTGGATGAGATGCAGATGATGATTGTCCGAAAAAGGTTACTTCTGATGCTGCCTGACTGGTGTCCAGTAGAGACACAGTTGTTGATGATAGTTGTGTCACTATTGGATGTGATGCTGAAGAAGACCCAGTTATGGATGCCACTTGTGCTGTTGCTGCATTGGTATCTGATGTTGATGAATTTATTGATGTACTGTGTGCTGAGGAGTAGGATCCTGATGAGGCTGGTGTAAGTGACGAAGATTTCACTGTGGTTGGATGGGATTCTGATGACATTGTTGCCCAGCTGCCTGATGGAGACCCAGTAACCAACGAGACATTGTTACTTTCTTCAGTCAGTGCTGAATGTTTTGTGATTGATGATACTTGTGAAATTGATTGACTTGTTTCTTTTGAAGTGCCAGTTATTGGTGGTACATGTGCCGTGGTTGAACTTGATGCAGATTCTAATGACCCTTGTGGTGACGAGTCAATCAGTGATGGGGATGTTGCCAGTGATGATATTCGTGTAGGTGTTGGATGTGTCTCTGATGAAGAAATTGTTACTGCTGATGTCTGTGTTGTTGTTGGATACATTTCTGATGATGTCGCAGTTATTGATGATCTTTTGGCATGGGTACCATGGAGTTCTGATGAAGACTCAGTCATTGATGTGAATTGTGATGTTGATGACCCTGATTCTGGTGTAGAAGGACTCTGCGACGATGCATGTGCAGGTGAATAGTTTTCAGCTGAGGACAATGTTAATGATGCCAATTCTCTTTGTGTTGTCTGGACCTCTGATGAAGTCTGTGTTACTGCTGACATCTGCGTTGTTATGGGATACAATTCAGATGAAATCTTAGTTTTTGATGAAACTTGTATCATTGTTGGATTGCTTTCTGATGATGACACAGTCTTCAATGACAAGCTCTTTGTTGGATGTGTGCCTGATGATGTTGCAGTTACTGAAGATAATTGTGCTTCTCCTGAGATGGTTTCTGCTGAAGACTCGGTGCTGGATGAAAATTGTGTCATTGTTGGCCGGGTTTCTGAATATGATTGAGTCATCTGTATCACTGGTGTGTTTGCTGGATAAGGTTCAGATGAAGATTGTCCTGAATCGGTTACTTGTGATGATCCCTGACTGGTGTGTAATGGGGTCTCAGTAATTGACGAAGCTTCTGGCACTACTGGATGTGATGCTGAAGAAGACCCAGTTATGGATGTGACATGCACTGGTGTTGCATTGTTTTCTGATGCTGAAGAATTTATAGATGCACTCTGTGCTGAGGAATAGGCTTCTGAGGAGGCTGGTGTAAATGACGATAGTTCCACTGTGGTTGGAAGGGATTCTGAGGAATTTGGTGTAACTGCTGACACTTGTATTGAAGCAGGGGACAATTCAGATGAAGGTTCTGTTATTGGTGATAATTTTGTGGTTGTTGTCTGGCTGCCTGGTGAAAATCCAGTTGCCAAAGAGGCATTGTTACTTTGTTCAGTCAGTGCTGAATGTTTTGTGATTGATGATACTTGTGAAGTTGCTTGACCTGTTTCTTTTGAGGAGCCAGTTATTGATGCTACTTGTGCCGTGGTCGAACTTGAAGCAGTTTCTAATGACCCTTGTGATGTGGATTGGATTAGTGATGAAGACGTTGCCAGTGATATTTGTTTAGTTGTCAGATGTGTCTCTGATGAAGACATTGTTCCTGTTGACGTCTGTATTGTTGGATACATTGCTGATGATGTCTCAGTTGTTGATGATCTTTGGGCGTGGGCGCCATGGAGTCCTGAAGAAGACTCAGTTGCTGATGTGAATTGTGATCTTGATGACCCAGATTCTGGTGTAGAAGGAGTCTGTGATGATGGCTGTGCAGACAAATAGTTTTCAGCTGAGGACGATGTTATTGACGACAAGTCTCTTTGTGTAGCCTGGGTTCCTGATGATGTCTGTGTTACTGCTGACACCTGCGTTGTTGTGGGATATAATTCAGATGAAGACTCAGTTGTTGATGATAGTTGTGTCATTGTTGGATTGCTTTCTGATGATGGCACAGTTTGGAGTGACACATTACTCGTTGTTGGGTGTGTTACTGATGATGTCTCCTTTACTGGGGACACTAGTGTATCTCTTGAAGTGGTTTCTGCTGAGGATTCAGTGCTGGATGATAGTTGAAAGATTGTTTGCAGAGATAGTGATGATGATTGTGTTATCGGCGTTACTGGGGTGTTTGCTGAATGAGATTTAGATGAAGATTGCCATGAGGAGGTTTTCTGTGATGATCCCTGACTGGTCTCTAATGGGGTCTCAGTGATTGATGAAGCTTCTGTTACTTTTGGAAAGGATTCTGAAGAAGTCCCAGTTATGGATGACACCTGTGTTATTGTTGAGTTGTTTTCGAATGTTGAAGAATGTATTGATGTACTCTGTGGGGACGGATAGGTATCTGATGAGGTCGGTGCAGTTGATGATTTCACTGTGGTTGGATGGGTTGCTGACAAATTCATCGTTACTGCTGATGCTTGTGTTGATGCAGGGGACAATTCAGATGCAGGCTCTGTTGATGATGATAATTGTGTCACTGATGGGAGGCTGCCCGGTGAAGACCCAGTTACCAATGAGACTGTTGAGGTCACTTGTGATGATCCCTGACTGTTTTCTGATGGAGACTCAGTTATTGATGAGACTTGTGTCACTATTGGATGCGATTCCGAAATGGATGTGACTTGTGCTGTTGTGGGATTGTTTTCTGATGTTGATGAATCCATTGATATACTCTGTGCTGACAAATGGATTGCTGATGAGGCTGATGCAACTGAGGAGGTTTTCATTGTTGTTATAGTGTTTTCTGATGAATTCAGTGTTACAAATGACCCATGTGTTGGTGCAGGGGACAATTCTGATGAAGTGTCCATTGTTGAAAATATTTGTGTTGTACTTGTCTTGGTGCCTGATGAAGACCCAGTTACCAATGAGAATGTGTTACTTTGTTCAGTCAGTGCTGAATGTTTTGTGATCGATGATACTTGTGAAGTTGTTTGACTTGTTTGTGTTGAAGAGCCCGTTATTGATGGTACCTGTGCGGTGGTTGAACTGGATAAAGTTTCGAATGATCCTTGAGGTGTTGAGTGGATCAGTGATGAAGACATTGCCAGTGATGATATTTGTTCAGTTGTTGGATGTTTCTCTGATGCAGACGTTGTCACTGCTGATGTCTGTGTTATTGCTGGGTACAGTTCTGATGATGTCTCAATTCTTGATGATTGTTGGGTATGTACAGTCTGGGATTGTGAAGAAGACTCAGGTCTTGACGAAAGTTGTGATGTTGTTAGATTGGATTCTCGTGTAGAAAGTGTCACTGATGATGGGTGTGCAGATGGATGGGTTTCAGCTGAGGACGACGTGAGCGAAGAAAATTTGTCTTCTTTTGAGTGGGTCAGTGATGAAAGTTGTGTTGCTGTTGACAGCTGTGATGTTGTAGATTGCATTTCTGCTGAAGTCTTAGTTATTGATGACACCTGTGTCATTGTTGGATTGCTTTCTGATGATTTCAAAGTGTTGAAGGACATGGTCCTTGTTGTTGGATGTGTTTGTGATGATGTCTCAGTTACTGGAGACTCTGGTGCTTCTCCTGAAGTACTTCCTGCTGAGTGGTCAGAGCTGGACACTAATTGTATCGTTGTTGGCTGTGAGTCTGATGAAGAATGAACGGTGTGTGTCAATGGAGTTTTTGCTGGATGAGATGCAGATGATGATTGTCCGAAAAAGGTTACTTCTGATGCTGCCTGACTGGTGTCCAGTAGAGACACAGTTGTTGATGATAGTTGTGTCACTATTGGATGTGATGCTGAAGAAGACCCAGTTATGGATGCCACTTGTGCTGTTGCTGCATTGGTATCTGATGTTGATGAATTTATTGATGTACTGTGTGCTGAGGAGTAGGATCCTGATGAGGCTGGTGTAAGTGACGAAGATTTCACTGTGGTTGGATGGGATTCTGATGACATTGTTGCCCAGCTGCCTGATGGAGACCCAGTAACCAACGAGACATTGTTACTTTCTTCAGTCAGTGCTGAATGTTTTGTGATTGATGATACTTGTGAAATTGATTGACTTGTTTCTTTTGAAGTGCCAGTTATTGGTGGTACATGTGCCGTGGTTGAACTTGATGCAGATTCTAATGACCCTTGTGGTGACGAGTCAATCAGTGATGGGGATGTTGCCAGTGATGATATTCGTGTAGGTGTTGGATGTGTCTCTGATGAAGAAATTGTTACTGCTGATGTCTGTGTTGTTGTTGGATACATTTCTGATGATGTCGCAGTTATTGATGATCTTTTGGCATGGGTACCATGGAGTTCTGATGAAGACTCAGTCATTGATGTGAATTGTGATGTTGATGACCCTGATTCTGGTGTAGAAGGACTCTGCGACGATGCATGTGCAGGTGAATAGTTTTCAGCTGAGGACAATGTTAATGATGCCAATTCTCTTTGTGTTGTCTGGACCTCTGATGAAGTCTGTGTTACTGCTGACATCTGCGTTGTTATGGGATACAATTCAGATGAAATCTTAGTTTTTGATGAAACTTGTATCATTGTTGGATTGCTTTCTGATGATGACACAGTCTTCAATGACAAGCTCTTTGTTGGATGTGTGCCTGATGATGTTGCAGTTACTGAAGATAATTGTGCTTCTCCTGAGATGGTTTCTGCTGAAGACTCGGTGCTGGATGAAAATTGTGTCATTGTTGGCCGGGTTTCTGAATATGATTGAGTCATCTGTATCACTGGTGTGTTTGCTGGATAAGGTTCAGATGAAGATTGTCCTGAATCGGTTACTTGTGATGATCCCTGACTGGTGTGTAATGGGGTCTCAGTAATTGACGAAGCTTCTGGCACTACTGGATGTGATGCTGAAGAAGACCCAGTTATGGATGTGACATGCACTGGTGTTGCATTGTTTTCTGATGCTGAAGAATTTATAGATGCACTCTGTGCTGAGGAATAGGCTTCTGAGGAGGCTGGTGTAAATGACGATAGTTCCACTGTGGTTGGAAGGTATTCTGAGGAATTTGGTGTAACTGCTGACACTTGTATTGAAGCAGGGGACAATTCAGATGAAGGTTCTGTTATTGGTGATAATTTTGTGGTTGTTGTCTGGCTGCCTGGTGAAAATCCAGTTGCCAAAGAGGCATTGTTACTTTGTTCAGTCAGTGCTGAATGTTTTGTGATTGATGATACTTGTGAAGTTGCTTGACCTGTTTCTTTTGAGGAGCCAGTTATTGATGCTACTTGTGCCGTGGTCGAACTTGAAGCAGTTTCTAATGACCCTTGTGATGTGGATTGGATTAGTGATGAAGACGTTGCCAGTGATATTTGTTTAGTTGTCAGATGTGTCTCTGATGAAGACATTGTTCCTGTTGACGTCTGTATTGTTGGATACATTGCTGATGATGTCTCAGTTGTTGATGATCTTTGGGCGTGGGCGCCATGGAGTCCTGAAGAAGACTCAGTTGCTGATGTGAATTGTGATCTTGATGACCCAGATTCTGGTGTAGAAGGAGTCTGTGATGATGGCTGTGCAGACAAATAGTTTTCAGCTGAGGACGATGTTATTGATGACAAGTCTCTTTGTGTAGCCTGGGTTCCTGATGATGTCTGTGTTACTGCTGACACCTGCGTTGTTGTGGGATATAATTCAGATGAAGACTCAGTTGTTGATGATAGTTGTGTCATTGTTGGATTGCTTTCTGATGATGGCACAGTTTGGAGTGACACATTACTCGTTGTTGGGTGTGTTACTGATGATGTCTCCTTTACTGGGGACACTAGTGTATCTCTTGAAGTGGTTTCTGCTGAGGATTCAGTGCTGGATGATAGTTGAAAGATTGTTTGCAGAGATAGTGATGATGATTGTGTTATCGGCGTTACTGGGGTGTTTGCTGAATGAGATTTAGATGAAGATTGCCATGAGGAGGTTTTCTGTGATGATCCCTGACTGGTCTCTAATGGGGTCTCAGTGATTGATGAAGCTTCTGTTACTTTTGGAAAGGATTCTGAAGAAGTCCCAGTTATGGATGACACCTGTGTTATTGTTGAGTTGTTTTCGAATGTTGAAGAATGTATTGATGTACTCTGTGGGGACGGATAGGTATCTGATGAGGTCGGTGCAGTTGATGATTTCACTGTGGTTGGATGGGTTGCTGACAAATTCATCGTTACTGCTGATGCTTGTGTTGATGCAGGGGACAATTCAGATGCAGGCTCTGTTGATGATGATAATTGTGTCACTGATGGGAGGCTGCCCGGTGAAGACCCAGTTACCAATGAGACTGTTGAGGTCACTTGTGATGATCCCTGACTGTTTTCTGATGGAGACTCAGTTATTGATGAGACTTGTGTCACTATTGGATGCGATTCCGAAATGGATGTGACTTGTGCTGTTGTGGGATTGTTTTCTGATGTTGATGAATCCATTGATATACTCTGTGCTGACAAATGGATTGCTGATGAGGCTGATGCAACTGAGGAGGTTTTCATTGTGGTTATAGTGTTTTCTGATGAATTCAGTGTTACAAATGACCCATGTGTTGGTGCAGGGGACAATTCTGATGAAGTGTCCATTGTTGAAAATATTTGTGTTGTACTTGTCTTGGTGCCTGATGAAGACCCAGTTACCAATGAGAATGTGTTACTTTGTTCAGTCAGTGCTGAATGTTTTGTGATCGATGATACTTGTGAAGTTGTTTGACTTGTTTGTGTTGAAGAGCCCGTTATTGATGGTACCTGTGCGGTGGTTGAACTGGATAAAGTTTCGAATGATCCTTGAGGTGTTGAGTGGATCAGTGATGAAGACATTGCCAGTGATGATATTTGTTCAGTTGTTGGATGTTTCTCTGATGCAGACGTTGTCACTGCTGATGTCTGTGTTATTGCTGGGTACAGTTCTGATGATGTCTCAATTCTTGATGATTGTTGGGTATGTACAGTCTGGGATTGTGAAGAAGACTCAGGTCTTGACGAAAGTTGTGATGTTGTTAGATTGGATTCTCGTGTAGAAAGTGTCACTGATGATGGGTGTGCAGATGGATGGGTTTCAGCTGAGGACGACGTGAGCGAAGAAAATTTGTCTTCTTTTGAGTGGGTCAGTGATGAAAGTTGTGTTGCTGTTGACAGCTGTGATGTTGTAGATTGCATTTCTGCTGAAGTCTTAGTTATTGATGACACCTGTGTCATTGTTGGATTGCTTTCTGATGATTTCAAAGTGTTGAAGGACATGGTCCTTGTTGTTGGATGTGTTTGTGATGATGTCTCAGTTACTGGAGACTCTGGTGCTTCTCCTGAAGTACTTCCTGCTGAGTGGTCAGAGCTGGACACTAATTGTATTGTTGTTGGCTGTGAGTCTGATGAAGAATGAACGGTGTGTGTCAATGGAGTTTTTGCTGGATGAGATGCAGATGATGATTGTCCGAAAAAGGTTACTTCTGATGCTGCCTGACTGGTGTCCAGTAGAGACACAGTTGTTGATGATAGTTGTGTCACTATTGGATGTGATGCTGAAGAAGACCCAGTTATGGATGCCACTTGTGCTGTTGCTGCATTGGTATCTGATGTTGATGAATTTATTGATGTACTGTGTGCTGAGGAGTAGGATCCTGATGAGGCTGGTGTAAGTGACGAAGATTTCACTGTGGTTGGATGGGATTCTGATGACATTGTTGCCCAGCTGCCTGATGGAGACCCAGTAACCAACGAGACATTGTTACTTTCTTCAGTCAGTGCTGAATGTTTTGTGATTGATGATACTTGTGAAATTGATTGACTTGTTTCTTTTGAAGTGCCAGTTATTGGTGGTACATGTGCCGTGGTTGAACTTGATGCAGATTCTAATGACCCTTGTGGTGACGAGTCAATCAGTGATGGGGATGTTGCCAGTGATGATATTCGTGTAGGTGTTGGATGTGTCTCTGATGAAGAAATTGTTACTGCTGATGTCTGTGTTGTTGTTGGATACATTTCTGATGATGTCGCAGTTATTGATGATCTTTTGGCATGGGTACCATGGAGTTCTGATGAAGACTCAGTCATTGATGTGAATTGTGATGTTGATGACCCTGATTCTGGTGTAGAAGGACTCTGCGACGATGCATGTGCAGGTGAATAGTTTTCAGCTGAGGACAATGTTAATGATGCCAATTCTCTTTGTGTTGTCTGGACCTCTGATGAAGTCTGTGTTACTGCTGACATCTGCGTTGTTATGGGATACAATTCAGATGAAATCTTAGTTTTTGATGAAACTTGTATCATTGTTGGATTGCTTTCTGATGATGACACAGTCTTCAATGACAAGCTCTTTGTTGGATGTGTGCCTGATGATGTTGCAGTTACTGAAGATAATTGTGCTTCTCCTGAGATGGTTTCTGCTGAAGACTCGGTGCTGGATGAAAATTGTGTCATTGTTGGCCGGGTTTCTGAATATGATTGAGTCATCTGTATCACTGGTGTGTTTGCTGGATAAGGTTCAGATGAAGATTGTCCTGAATCGGTTACTTGTGATGATCCCTGACTGGTGTGTAATGGGGTCTCAGTAATTGACGAAGCTTCTGGCACTACTGGATGTGATGCTGAAGAAGACCCAGTTATGGATGTGACATGCACTGGTGTTGCATTGTTTTCTGATGCTGAAGAATTTATAGATGCACTCTGTGCTGAGGAATAGGCTTCTGAGGAGGCTGGTGTAAATGACGATAGTTCCACTGTGGTTGGAAGGTATTCTGAGGAATTTGGTGTAACTGCTGACACTTGTATTGAAGCAGGGGACAATTCAGATGAAGGTTCTGTTATTGGTGATAATTTTGTGGTTGTTGTCTGGCTGCCTGGTGAAAATCCAGTTGCCAAAGAGGCATTGTTACTTTGTTCAGTCAGTGCTGAATGTTTTGTGATTGATGATACTTGTGAAGTTGCTTGACCTGTTTCTTTTGAGGAGCCAGTTATTGATGCTACTTGTGCCGTGGTCGAACTTGAAGCAGTTTCTAATGACCCTTGTGATGTGGATTGGATTAGTGATGAAGACGTTGCCAGTGATATTTGTTTAGTTGTCAGATGTGTCTCTGATGAAGACATTGTTCCTGTTGACGTCTGTATTGTTGGATACATTGCTGATGATGTCTCAGTTGTTGATGATCTTTGGGCGTGGGCGCCATGGAGTCCTGAAGAAGACTCAGTTGCTGATGTGAATTGTGATCTTGATGACCCAGATTCTGGTGTAGAAGGAGTCTGTGATGATGGCTGTGCAGACAAATAGTTTTCAGCTGAGGACGATGTTATTGATGACAAGTCTCTTTGTGTAGCCTGGGTTCCTGATGATGTCTGTGTTACTGCTGACACCTGCGTTGTTGTGGGATATAATTCAGATGAAGACTCAGTTGTTGATGATAGTTGTGTCATTGTTGGATTGCTTTCTGATGATGGCACAGTTTGGAGTGACACATTACTCGTTGTTGGGTGTGTTACTGATGATGTCTCCTTTACTGGGGACACTAGTGTATCTCTTGAAGTGGTTTCTGCTGAGGATTCAGTGCTGGATGATAGTTGAAAGATTGTTTGCAGAGATAGTGATGATGATTGTGTTATCGGCGTTACTGGGGTGTTTGCTGAATGAGATTTAGATGAAGATTGCCATGAGGAGGTTTTCTGTGATGATCCCTGACTGGTCTCTAATGGGGTCTCAGTGATTGATGAAGCTTCTGTTACTTTTGGAAAGGATTCTGAAGAAGTCCCAGTTATGGATGACACCTGTGTTATTGTTGAGTTGTTTTCGAATGTTGAAGAATGTATTGATGTACTCTGTGGGGACGGATAGGTATCTGATGAGGTCGGTGCAGTTGATGATTTCACTGTGGTTGGATGGGTTGCTGACAAATTCATCGTTACTGCTGATGCTTGTGTTGATGCAGGGGACAATTCAGATGCAGGCTCTGTTGATGATGATAATTGTGTCACTGATGGGAGGCTGCCCGGTGAAGACCCAGTTACCAATGAGACTGTTGAGGTCACTTGTGATGATCCCTGACTGTTTTCTGATGGAGACTCAGTTATTGATGAGACTTGTGTCACTATTGGATGCGATTCCGAAATGGATGTGACTTGTGCTGTTGTGGGATTGTTTTCTGATGTTG
Organism: Hemiscyllium ocellatum; assembly: GCF_020745735.1. Classification (NCBI taxonomy): domain Eukaryota; kingdom Metazoa; phylum Chordata; class Chondrichthyes; order Orectolobiformes; family Hemiscylliidae; genus Hemiscyllium; species Hemiscyllium ocellatum. Next base: position 27,201,563 of record NC_083437.1, read on the forward strand.
ATGAATCCATTGATATACTCTGTGCTGACAAATGGATTGCTGATGAGGCTGATGCAACTGAGGAGGTTTTCATTGTGGTTATAGTGTTTTCTGATGAATTCAGTGTTACAAATGACCCATGTGTTGGTGCAGGGGACAATTCTGATGAAGTGTCCATTGTTGAAAATATTTGTGTTGTACTTGTCTTGGTGCCTGATGAAGACCCAGTTACCAATGAGAATGTGTTACTTTGTTCAGTCAGTGCTGAATGTTTTGTGATCGATGATACTTGTGAAGTTGTTTGACTTGTTTGTGTTGAAGAGCCCGTTATTGATGGTACCTGTGCGGTGGTTGAACTGGATAAAGTTTCGAATGATCCTTGAGGTGTTGAGTGGATCAGTGATGAAGACATTGCCAGTGATGATATTTGTTCAGTTGTTGGATGTTTCTCTGATGCAGACGTTGTCACTGCTGATGTCTGTGTTATTGCTGGGTACAGTTCTGATGATGTCTCAATTCTTGATGATTGTTGGGTATGTACAGTCTGGGATTGTGAAGAAGACTCAGGTCTTGACGAAAGTTGTGATGTTGTTAGATTGGATTCTCGTGTAGAAAGTGTCACTGATGATGGGTGTGCAGATGGATGGGTTTCAGCTGAGGACGACGTGAGCGAAGAAAATTTATCTTCTTTTGAGTGGGTCAGTGATGAAAGTTGTGTTGCTGTTGACAGCTGTGATGTTGTAGATTGCATTTCTGCTGAAGTCTTAGTTATTGATGACACCTGTGTCATTGTTGGATTGCTTTCTGATGATTTCAAAGTGTTGAAGGACATGGTCCTTGTTGTTGGATGTGTTTGTGATGATGTCTCAGTTACTGGAGACTCTGGTGCTTCTCCTGAAGTACTTCCTGCTGAGTGGTCAGAGCTGGACACTAATTGTATCGTTGTTGGCTGTGAGTCTGATGAAGAATGAACGGTGTGTGTCAATGGAGTTTTTGCTGGATGAGATGCAGATGATGATTGTCCGAAAAAGGTTACTTCTGATGCTCCCTGACTGGTGTCCAGTAGAGACACAGTTGTTGATGAGACTTGTGTCGCTGTTGGATGTGATTCTGAGGAAGACCCAGTTATGGATGCCACTTGTGCTGTTGCTGCATTGGTATCTGATGTTGATGAATTTATTGATGTACTGTGTGCTGAGGAGTAGGATCCTGATGAGGCTGGTGTAAGTGACGAAGATTTCACTGTGGTTGGATGGGATTCTGATGACATTGTTGCCCAGCTGCCTGATGGAGACCCAGTAACCAACGAGACATTGTTACTTTCTTCAGTCAGTGCTGAATGTTTTGTGATTGATGATACTTGTGAAATTGGTTGACTTATTTCTTTTGAAGAGCCAGTTATTGGTGGTACATGTGCCGTGGTTGAACTTGATGCAGTTTCTAATGACCCTTGTGGTGATGAGTCAATCAGTGATGGGGATGTTGCCAGTGATGATATTCGTGTAGGTGTTGGATGTGTCTCTGATGAAGACATTGTTACTGCTGATGTCTGTGTTGTTGTTGGATACATTTCTGATGATGTCGCAGTTATTGTTGATCTTTTGGCATGGGTACCATGGAGTTCCGATGAAGACTCAGTCATTGATGTGAATTGTGATGTTGATGTCCCTGATTCTGGTGTAGAAGGACTCTGCGACGATGCATGTGCAGGTGAATAGTTTTCAGCTGAGGACAATGTTAATGATGCCAATTCTCTTTGTGTTGTCTGGACCTCTGATGAAGTCTGTGTTACTGCTGACATCTGCGTTGTAGTGGGATACAATTCAGATGATATCTTAGTTTTTGATGAAACTTGTATCATTGTTGGATTGCTTTCTGATGATGACACAGTCTTCAATGACAAGCTCTTTGTTGGATGTGTGCCTGATGATGTTGCAGTTACTGAAGATAATTGTGCTTCTCCTGAGATGGTTTCTGCTGAAGACTCGGTGCTGGATGAAAATTGTGTCACTGTTGGCCGGGTTTCTGAATATGATTGAGTCATCTGTATCACTGGTGTGTTTGCTGGATAAGGTTCAGATGAAGATTGTCCTGAATCGGTTACTTGTGATGATCCCTGACTGGTGTGTAATGGGGTCTCAGTGATTGTCGCAGCTTCTGGCACTACTGGATGTGATGCTGAAGAAGACCCAGTTATGGATGTGACATGCACTGGTGTTGCATTGTTTTCTGATGCTGAAGAATTTATAGATGAACTCTGTGCTGAGGAATAGGCTTCTGAGGAGGCTGGTGTAAATGAGGATAGTTTCAGTGTGGTTGGAAGGGATTCTGAGGAATTTGGTGTAACTGCTGACACTTGTATTGAAGCAGGGGACAATTCAGATGAAGGTTCTGTTATTGGTGATAATTTTGTGGTTGTTGTCTGGCTGCCTGGTGAAAATCCAGTCGCCAAAGAGACATTGTTACTTTGTACAGTCAGTGCTGAATGTTTTGTGATTGATGATACTTGTGAAGTTGCTTGACCTGTTTCTTTTGAGGAGCCAGTTATTGATGCTACTTGTGCCGTGGTCGAACTTGAAGCAGTTTCTAATGACCCTTGTGATGTGGATTGGATTAGTGATGAAGACGTTGCCAGTGATATTTGTTTACTTGTTAGACGTGTCTCTGATGAAGACATTGTTCCTGTTGATGTCTGTATTGTTGGATACATTGCTGATGATGTCTCAGTTGTTGATGATCTTTGGGTGTGGACGCCATGGAGTCCTGAAGAAGACTCAGTTGCTGATGTGAATTGTGATCTTGATGACCCAGATTCTGGTGTAGAAGGAGTCTGTGATGATGGCTGTGCAGACAAATAGTTTTCAGCTGAGGACGATGTTATTGATGACAAGTCTCTTTGTGTAGCCTGGGTTCCTGATGATGTCTGTGTTACTGCTGACACCTGCGTTGTTGTGGGATATAATTCAGATGAAGACTCAGTTGTTGATGATAGTTGTGCCGTTGTTGGATTGCTTTCTGATGATGGCAAAGTTTGGAGTGACACATTACTCATTGTTGGGTGTGTTACTGATGATGTCTCCTTTCCTGGGGACACTAGTGCATCTCTTGAAGTAGTTTCTGTTGAGGACTCAGTGCTGGATGGTAGTTGAAAGGTTGTTTGCAGAGATTGTGATGATGATCGTGTAATCGGTGTTACTGGGGTGTTTGCTGGATGAGAATCAGATGAAGATTGTCCTGAAGAGGTTTTCTGTGATGATCTTTGAGTGGTCTCTAATGGGGTCTCAGTGATTGATGAAGCTTCTGTTACTTTTGGAAAGGATTCTGTAGAAGTCCCAGTTATGGATGACACCTGTGCTGTTGTTGAATTGTTTTCGAATGTTGAAGAATGTATTGATATACTCTGAGGGGACGGATAGATTTCTGATGAGGCTGGTGTAGTTGATTCTTTCACTGTGGTTGGATGGGTTGCTGACGAATTCACTGTTACTGCTGATGCTTGTGTTGATGCAGGGGACAATTCAGATGCAGGCTCTGTTGATGATGATAATTGTGTCACTGATGAGTGGCTGCCCGGTGAAGACCCAGTTACCAATGAGACTGTTGAGGTCACTTGTGCTGATCCGTGACTGGTTTTGGATGGAGACTCAGTTCTTGATGAGACTTGTGTCACTGTTGGATGCAATTCCGAAATGGATGTGACTTGTGCTGTTGTGGGATTGTTTTCTGATGTTGATGAATTTATTGATATACTCTTTGCTGACAAATAGTTTTCTGATGAGGCTGATGTAACTGAGGAGGATTTCATTGTGGTTAGAGTGTTTTCTGATGAATTCAGTGTTACAAATGACCCATGTATTGGTGCAGGGGTCAATTCTGATGAAGTGTCCATTGTTGAAGATGTTTGCGTTGTACTTATCTTGGTGCCTGATGAAGACCCAGTTACCAATGATAATGTGTTACTTTGTTCAGTCAGTGCTGAATGTTTTGTGATCGATGATACTTGTGAAGTTGTTTGACTTGTTTGTGTTGAAGAGCCAGTTATTGATGGTACCTGTGCGGTGGTTGAACTGGACAAAGTTTCGAATGATCCTTGAGGTGTTGAGTGGATCAGTGATGAAGACATTGCCAGTGATGATATTTGTTCAGTTGTTGGATGTTTCTCTGATGAAGACGTTGTTACTGCTGATGTCTGTGTTATGGTTGGATACAGTTCTGATGATGTCTCAATTCTTGATGATTGTTGGGTATGTACAGTCTGGGATTGTGAAGAAGACTCAGGTCTTGACGAAAGTTGTGATGTTGTTAGATTGGATTCTCGTGTAGAACGTGTCACTGATGATGGGTGTGCAGATGGATGGGTTTCAGTTGAGGATGACACGAGTGAAGCAAATTTATCTTCTGTTGAGCGGGTCAGTGATGAAGTCTGTATCGTTGCTGACAGCTGTAATGTTGTAGATTGCATTTCAGGTGAAGTCTTAGTTATTGATGACACCTGTGTCATTGTTGAATTGCTTTCTGATGCTTTCAAAGTTTTGAAGGACATGTTCCTTGTTGTTGGATGTGTTTGTGATGATGTCTCAGTTACTGGAGACTGTGGTGCTTCTCCTGAAGTACTTCCAGCTGTGTGGTCAGAGCTGGACACTAATTGTATCGTTGTTGGCTGTGGTTCTGATGAAGAATGAACGGTGTGTGTCAATGGAGTTTTTGCTGGATGAGATGCAGATGATGATTGTCCGAAAAAGGTTACATCTGATGCTGCCTGACTGGTGTCCAGTAGAGACACAGTTGTTGATGAGACTTGTGTCACTATTGGATGTGATTCTGAGGAAGACCCAGTTATGGATGCCACTTGTACTGTTGTTGCATTGGTTTCTGATATTGACGAATTTATTGATGTACTGTGTGCTGAGGAGTAGGATCCTGATGAGGCTGGTGTAAGTGACGAAGATTTCACTGTGGTTGGATGGGATTCTGATGACATTGTTGTCCAGCTGCCTGATGGAGACCCAGTAACCAACGAGACATTGTTACTTTCTTCAGTCAGTGCTGAATGTTTTGTGATTGATGATACTTGTGAAATTGGTTGACTTGTTTCTTTTGAAGAGCCAGTTATTGATGGTACATGTGCCGTGGTTGAACTTGATGCAGTTTCTAATGACCCTTGTGGTGATGAGTCAATCAGTGATGGGGATGTTGCCAGTGATGATATTCGTGTAGTTATTGGATGTGTCTCTGATGAAGACATTGTTACTGCTGATGTCTGTGTTGTTGTTGGATACATTTCTGATGATGTCGCAGTTATTGAATATCTTTTGGCATGGGTACCATGGAGTTCTGATGAAGACTCAGTCATTGATGTGAATTGTGATGTTGATGACCCTGATTCTGGTGTAGAAGGACTCTGCGACGATGCATGTGCAGGTGAATAGTTTTCAGCTGAGGACAATATTAATGATGCCAATTCTGTTTGTGTTGTCTGGACCTCTGATGAAGTCTGTGTTACTGCTGACATCTGCGTTGTTGTGGGATACAATTCAGATGAAATCTTAGTTTTTGATGAAACTTGTATCATTGTTGGATTGCTTTCTGATGATGACACAGTCTTCAATGACAAGCTCTTTGTTGGATGTGTGCCTGATGATGTCGCAGTTACTGAAGATACTTGTGCTTCTCCTGAGATGGTTTCTGCTGAAGACTCGGTGCTGGATGAAAATTGTGTCATTGTTGGCCGGGTTTCTGAATATGATTGAGTCATCTGTATCACTGGTGTGTTTGCTGGATAAGGTTCAGATGAAGATTGTCCTGAATCGGTTACTTGTGATGATCCCTGACTGGTGTGTAATGGGGTCTCAGTAATTGACGAAGCTTCTGGCACTACTGGATGTGATGCTGAAGAAGACCCAGTTATGGATGTGACATGCACTGGTGTTGCATTGTTTTCTGATGCTGAAGAATTTATAGATGCACTCTGTGCTGAGGAATAGGCTTCTGAGGAGGCTGGTGTAAATAACGATAGTTTCACTGTGGTTGGAAGGGATTCTGAGGAATTTGGTGTAACTGCTGACACTTGTATTGAAGCAGGGGACAATTCAGATGAAGGTTCTGTTATTGGTGATAATTTTGTGGTTGTTGTCTGGCTGCCTGGTGAAAATCCAGTCGCCAAAGAGGCATTGTTACTTTGTTCAGTCAGTACTGAATGTTTTGTGATTGATGATACTTGTGAAGTTGCTTGACCTGTTTCTTTTGAGGAGCCAGTTATTGATGCTACTTGTGCCGTGGTCGAACTTGAAGCAGTTTCTAATGACCCTTGTGATGTGGATTGGATTAGTGATGAAGACGTTGCCAGTGATATTTGTTTAGTTGTCAGATGTGTCTCTGATGAAGACATTGTTCCTGTTGATGTCTGTATTGTTGGATACATTGCTGATGATGTCTCAGTTGTTGATGATCTTTGGGCGTGGGCACCATGGAGTCCTGAAGAAGACTCAGTTGCTGATGTGAATTGTAATCTTGATGACCCAGATTCTGGTGTAGAAGGAGTCTGTGATGATGGCTGTGCAGACAAATAGTTTTCAGTTGAGGACGATGTTATTGATGACAAGTCTCTTTGTGTAGCCTGGGTTCCTGATGATGTCTGTGTTACTGCTGACACCTGCGTTGTTGTGGGATATAATTCAGATGAAGACTCAGTTGTTGATGATAGTTGTGTCATTGTTGGATTGCTTTCTGATGATGGCACAGTTTGGAGTGACACATTACTCGTTGTTGGGTGTGTTACTGATGATGTCTCCTTTACTGGAGACACTAGTGTATCTCTTGAAGTGGTTTCTGCTGAGGATTCAGTGCTGGATGATAGTTGAAAGATTGTTTGCAGAGATTGTGATGATGATTGTGTTATCGGCGTTACTGGGGTGTTTGCTGAATGAGATTTAGATGAAGATTGCCATGAGGACGTTTTCTGTGATGATCCATGACTGGTCTCTAATGGGGTCTCAGTGATTGATGAAGCTTCTGTTACTTTTGGAAAGGATTCTGAAGAAGTCCCAGTTATGGATGACACCTGTGTTATTGTTGAGTTGTTTTCGAATGTTGAAGAATGTATTGATGTACTATGTGGGGACGGATAGGTATCTGATGAGGTCGGTGTAGTTGATGATTTCACTGTGGTTGGATGGGTTGCTGACAAATTCATCGTTACTGCTGACGCTTGTGTTGATGAACGGGACAATACAGATGCAGGCTCTGTTGATGATGATAATTGTGTCACTGATGGGAGGCTGCCCGGTGAAGACCCAGTTACCAATGAGACTGTTGAGGTCACTTGTGATGATCCCTGACTGTTTTCTGACGGAGACTCAGTTATTGATGAGACTTGTGTCACTATTGGATGCGATTCCGAAATGGATGTGACTTGTGCTGTTGTGGGATTGTTTTCTGATGTTGATGAATTCATTGATATACTCTGTGCTGACAAATGGTTTTCTGATGAGGCTGATGCAACTGAGGAGGATTTCATTGTGGTTATAGTGTTTTCTGATGAATTCAGTGTTACAAATGACCCATGTGTTGGTGCAGGGGACAATTCTGATGAAGTGTCCATTGTTGAAAATATTTGTGTTGTACTTGTCTTGGTGCCTGATGAAGACCCAGTTACCAATGAGAATGTGTTACTTTGTTCAGTCAGTGCTGAATGTTTTGTGATCGATGATACTTGTGAAGTTGTTTGACTTGTTTGTGTTGAAGAGCCAGTTATTGATGGTACCTGTGCGGTGGTTGAACTGGACGCAGTTTCAAATGATCCTTGCGGTGTTGAGTGGATCAGTGATGGAGACATTGCCAATGATGATATTTGTTCAGTTGTTGGATGTTTCTCTGATGACGACATTGTTACTGCTGATGTCTGTGTTATTGCTGGGTACAGTTCTGATGATGTCTCAGTTATTGAAGATTGCTGGGTATGTACAGTCTGGGATTGTGATGAAGACTCAGGTCTTGATGAAAGTTGTGATGTTGTTAGATTGGATTCTCCTGCAGAAAGTGTCACTGATGATGGGTGTGCTGATGGATGGGTTTCAGTTGCGGATGACACGCGTGAAGCAAATTTATCTTCTGTTGAGCGGGTCAGTGATGAAGTCTGTATCGCTGCTGACAGCTGTGAACTTGTAGATTGCATTTCAGGTGAAGTCTTAGTTATTGATGACACCTGTGTCATTGTTGAATTGCTTTCTGATGCTTTCAAAGTTTTGAAGGACATGTTCCTTGTTGTTGGATGTGTTTGTGATGATGTCTCAGTTACTGGAGACTGTGGTGCTTCTCCTGAAGTACTTCCAGCTGTGTGGTCAGTGCTGGACACTAATTGTATTGTTGTTGGCTGTGGTTCTGATGAAGAATGAACGGTTTGTGTCAATGGAGTTTTTGCTGGATGAGATGCAGATGACGATTGTCCAACAAAGGTTAGTTGTGATGTTCCCGGATTGGTGTCCAGTAGAGACACAGTTGTTGATGAGAGTTGTGTCACTATTGGATGTGATTCTGAGGAAGACCCAGTTATGGATGCCACTTGTACTGTTGTTGCATTGGTTTCTGATATTGACGAATTTATTGATGTACTCTGTGCTGAGGAATAGGATCCTGATGAGGCTGGTGCAAGTGACGAAGATTTCACTGTGGTTGGATGGGATTCTGATGACGTTGTTGTCCGGTTGCCTGATGGAGACCCAGTAACCAACGAGACATTGTTACTTTCTTCAGTCAGTGCTGAATGTTTTGTGATTGATGATACTTGTGAAATTGGTTGACTTGTTTCTTTTGAAGAGCCAGTTATTGATGGTACATGTGCCGTGGTTGAACTTGATGCAGTTTCTAATGACCCTTGTGGTGATGAGTCAATCAGTGATGGGGATGTTGGCAGTGATGATATTCGTGTAGTTATTGGATGTGTCTCTGATGAAGACATTGTTTCTGCTGATGTCTGTGTTGTTGTTGGATACATTACTGATGATGTTGCAGTTATTGATGATCTTTTGGCATGGGTACCATGGAGTTCTGATGAAGACTCAGTCATTGATGTGAATTGTGATGTTGATGTCCCTGATTCTGGTATAGAAGGACTCTGCGACGATGCATGTGCAGGTGAATAGTTTTCAGCTGAGGACAATGTTAATGATGCCAATTCTGTTTGTGTTGTCTGGACCTCTGATGAAGTCTGTGTTACTGCTGACACCTGTGTTGTTGTGGGATACAATTCAGATGAATTCTTAGTTGTTGATGAAACTTGTATCATTGTTGGATTGCTTTCTGATAATGACACAGTCTTCAATGACAAGCTCTTTGTTGGATGTGTGCCTGATGATGTTGCAGTTACTGAAGATACTTGTGCTTCTCCTGAGATGGTTTCTGCTGAAGACTCGGTGCTGGATGAGAATTGTGTCACTGTTGGCCGGGTTTCTGAATATGATTGAGTCACCTGTACCACTGGTGTGTTTGCTGGATAAGGTTCAGATGAAGATTGTCCTGAATCGGTTTCTTGTGATGATCCCTTTCTGGTGTGTAATGGGGTCTCAGTGATTGACGAAGCTTCTGGCACTATTGGATGTGATGCTGAAGAAGGCCCAGTTATGGATGTGACATGCACTGGTGTTGCATTGTTTTCTGATGCTGAAGAATTTATTGATGTACTCTGTGCTGCGGAAAAGGATTCTGAGGAGGCTGGTGTAAATGACAATAGTTTCACTGTGGTTGGAAGAGATTCTGAGGAATTTGGTGTAACTGCTGACACTTGTATTGTAGCAGGGGACAATTCAGATGAAGGTTCTGTTATTGGTGATAATTTTGTGGTTGTTGTCTGGCTGCCTGGTGAAAATCCAGTCGCCAATGGGACATGATTACTTTGTTCAGTCAGTGCTGAATGTTTTGTGATTGATGATACTTGTGAAGTTGCTTGACCTGTTTCTTTTGAGGAACCAGTTATTGATGCTACTTGTGCCGTGGTCGAAATTGAAGGAGTTTCTAATGATCCTTGTGATGTTGATTGGATTAGTGATAAAGACGTTGCCAGTGATATTTGTTTAGTTGTTGGATGTGTCTCTGATGAAGACATTGTTCCTGTTGATGTCTGTATTGTTGGATACATTGCTGATGATGTCTCAGTTGTTGATGATCTTTGGGCGTGGGCACCATGGAGTCCTGAAGAAGACTCAGTTGCTGATGTGAATTGTGATCTTGATGACCCAGATTCTGGTGTAGAAGGAGTCTGTGATGATGGCCGTGCAGATGAATAGTTTTCAGCTGAGGACAATGTAATTGATGACAAGTCTCTTTGTGTAGACTGGGTTCCTGACGATTTCTGTGTTACTGCTGACACCTGTGTTGTTGTGGGATATAATTCAGATGAAGACTCAGTTGTTGATGATAGTTGTGTCATTGTTGGATTGCTTTCTGATGATGGCAAAGTTTGGAGTGACACATTACTCATTGTTGGGTGTGTTACTGATGATGTCTCCTTTCCTGGGGACACTAGTGCCTCTCTCGAAGTGGTTTCTGCTGAGGACTCAGTGCTGGATGATGCTTGAAAGATTGTTTGCAGAGATTGTGATGATGATTGTGTCATCAGTGTTACTGGGGTGTTTGCTGGATGAGATTCTGATGAAGATTGCCCTGAAGAGGTTATCTGTGACGATCCTTGAGTGGTCTCTAATGGGGTCTCAGTGATCGATGAAGCTTCTGTTACTTTTGGAAAGGATTCTGAAGAAGACGCATTTATGGATGACACCTGTGTTGTTGTTGAGTTGTTTTCGAATGTTGAAGAATGTATTGATGTACTATGTGGGGACGGACGGGTTTCTGATGAGGTCGGTGTAGTTGATGATTTCACTGTGATTGGATGGGTTGCTGACGCATTCACTGTTACTGCTGATGCTTGTGTTGATGCAGGGGACAATTCAGATGCAGGCTCTGTTGATGATGATAATTGTGTCACTGATGAGTGGCTGCCCGGTGAAGACCCAGTTACCAATGAGACTGTTGAGGTCACTTGTGATGATCCCTGACTGGTTTCTGATGGAGACTCAGTTATTGATGAGACTTGTGTCAATATTGGATGCGATTCCGAAATGGGTGTGACATGTGCTCTTGTGGGATTGTGTTCTGATGTTGATGAACTCATTGATGTACTCTGTGCTGACAAATAGTTTTCTGATGAGGCTGATGTAACTGAGAAAGATTTCGTTGTGGTTAGAGTGTTTTCTGATGAATTCAGTGTTACAAATGACCCATGTATTGGTGCAGAGGACAATTCTGATGAAGTGTCCATTGTTGAAGATATTTGCGTTGTACTTGTCTTGGTGCCTGATGAAGACCCAGTTACCAATGAGAATGTGTTACTTTGTTCAGTCAGTGCTGAATGTTTTGTGATCGATGATACTTGTGAAGTTGCTTGACTTGTCTGTGTTGAAGAGCCAGTTATTGATGGTACCTGTGCGGTGGTTGAACTGAACACAGTTTCGAATGATCCTTGAGGTGTTGAGTGGATCAGTGATGAAGACATTGCCAGTGATGATATTTGTTCAGTTGTTGGATGTTTCTCTGATGAAGACGTTGTTACTGATGATGTTTCTGTTATTGTTGGGTACAGTTCTGATGATGTCTCAATTCTTGATGATTGTTGGGTATGTACAGTCTGTGATTGTGATGAAGACTCAGGTCTTGATGAAAGTTGTGATGTTGTTAGATTGGATTCTCGTGTAGAAAGTGTCACTGATGATGGGTGTGCAGATGGATGGGTTTCAGTGGAGGACGACGTGAGCGAAGATTTTTCTTCTGTTGAGTGGATCAGTGATGACGTCTGTGTCACTGTTGACAGCTGTGATGTTGTAGATTGCATTTCTGGTGAAGTCTTAGTTATTGATGACACCTGTGTCATTGTTGAATTGCTTTCTGATGCTTTCAAAGTTTTGAAGGACATGTTCCTTGTTGTTGGATGTGTTTGTGATGATGTCTCAGTTACTGGAGACTCTGGTGCTTCTCCTGAAGTTCTTCCTGCTGAGTGGTCAGAGCTGGACAATAATTGTATCGTTGTTGGCTGTGTTTCTGATGAAGAATGAACGGTGTGTGTCAATGGAGTTTTTGCTGGATGAGATGCAGATGACGATTGTCTAAAAAAGGTTAGTTGTGATGCTCCCTGACTGGTTTCTGGTAGAGACACAGTTGTTGATGATAGTTGTGTCACTATTGGATGTGATTCTGAGGAAGACCCAGTTATGGATGCCACTTGTACTGTTGTTGCATTGGTTTCTGATGTTGAAGAATTTATTGATGTACTCTGTGCTGACGAATAGGATCCTGGTGAGGCTGGTGCAAGTGACGAAGATTTCACTGTGGTTGGATGGGATTCTGATGACGTTGTTGTCCGGTTGCCTGATGGAGACTCAGTAACCAACGAGACATTGTTACTTTCTTCAGTCAGTGCTGAATGTTTTGTGATTGATGATACTTGTGAAGTTACTTGACCTATTTCTTTTGAGGAGCCAGTTATTGATGCTAGTTGTGCTGTAATTGAACTCGATGCAGATTCTAATGACCCTTGTGATGTTGATTGGATCAGTGATGAAGACGTTACCAGTGATATTTGTTTAGTTGTTGGATGTGTCTCTGATGAAGACATTGTTTCTGCTGATGTCTGTATTGTTGGATACATTTCGGATGATGTCTCAGTTGTTGATGATGTTTGGGCATGGGCGTCATGGAGTCCTGAAGAAGACTCAGTTGCTGATGTGAGTTGTGATCTTGATGACCCTGATTCTGGTGTAGAAGGACTCTGCGATGATGCATGTGCAGATGAATAGTTTACAGCTGAGGACGATGTAATTGATGACAATTCTCTTTGTGTAGACTGGGTTCCTGACGATGTCTGTGTTACTGCTGACACCTGTGTTGTTGTGGGATATAATTCAGATGGAGACTTAGTTGTTAATGATAGTTGTGGCATTGTTGGATTGCTTTCTGATGATGGCACAGTTTGGAATGAAACATTTCTCGTTGTTGGGTGTGTTACTGATGATGTCTCCTTTACTGGGGACACTAGTGCATCTCTTGAAGTGGTTTCTGCTGAGGACTTAGTGCTGGATGATAGTTGCAAGATTGTTTGCTGAGATTGTGATGATGATTGTATCATCAGTGTTACTGATGTATTTGCTGAATGAGATTCAGATGACGATTGTCCTGAAGAGGTTTTCTGTGAAGATCCCTGATTGGTCTGAAACTGGGTTTCAATGCTTGATGAAGGTTCTGTTACTTTTGGAAAAGATTCTGAAGAAGTCCCAGTTATGGATGACACCTGTGTTGTTGTTGAATTGTTTTTGAATGTTGAAGAATGTATTGATGTACTCTGTGGGGACGGATAGATTTCTGATGAGGCCGGTGTAGTTGATGATTTCACTGTGATTGGATGGGTTGCTGACGAATTCACTGTTACTGCTGATGCTTGTGTTGATGCAGGGGACAATTCAGATGCAATCTCATTTGATGATGCTAATTGTGTCACTGGTGAGTGGCTGCCTGGTGAAGACCCAGCTACCAATGAGACTGTTGGGGTTACTCGTGATGATCCCTGACTGGTTTTGAATGGAGACTCAGTTATTGATGAGACTTGTGTCACTATTGGATGCAATTCCGAAATGGATGTGACTTGTACTGTTGTGGGATTGTTTTCTGATGTTGATGAATTCATTGATATACTCTGTGCTGACAAATGGTTTTCTGATGAGGCTGATGCAACTGAGGAGGATTTCATTGTGGTTAGAGTGTTTTCTGATGAATTCAGTGTTACAAATGACCCATGTATTGGTGCAGGGGACAATTCTGATGAAGTGTCCATTGTTGAAGATATTTGCGTTGTACTTGTCTTGGTGCCTGATGAAGACCCAGTTACCAATGAGAATGTGTTACTTTGTTCAGTCAGTGCTGAATGTTTTGTGATCGATGATACTTGTGAAGTTGTTTGACTTGTTTGTGTTGAAGAGCCAGTTATTGATGGTACCTGTGCGGTGGTTGAACTGGACGCAGTTTCAAATGATCCTTGCGGTGTTGAGTGGATCAGTGATGGAGACATTGCCAATGATGATATTTGTTCAGTTGTTGGATGTGTCTCTGATGAAGACGTTGTTACTGCTGATGTCTGTGTTGTTGTTGGATACAATTCTGATGATGTCTCAGTTATTGATGATTGGTGGGTATGTACAGTCTGGGATTGTGAAGAAGACTCAAGTCTTGATGAGTGTTGCAATGTTGTTAGATTGGATTCTCGTGTAGGAAGTGTCACTGATGATGGATGTGCAGATGGATGGGTTTCAGTTGAGGACAACGGGAGCAAAGAAATTTTGTTTTCTGTTGAGTAGGTCAGTGATGACATCTGTGTCACTGCTGACAGAGGTGATGTTGTAGATTGCATTTCTGGTGAAGTTTTAGTTATTGATGACACTTGTGTCATTGTTGGATTGCTTTCTGATGATTTCAAAGTTTTGAAGGACATGTTCCTTGTTGTTGGATGTGTTACTGATGATGTCTCCTTTCCTGGGGACACTAGTGCATCTCTTGAAGTGGTTTCTGCTGAGGACTCAGTGCTGGATGATAGATGCAAGATTGGTGGCTGAGATTGTGATGATGATTGTGTCATCAATGTTACTAATGTTTTTGCTGAATGAGATTCAGATGAAGATTGTCCTAAAGAGGTTTTCTGTGATGATCCCTGACTGGTCTGTAACAGGGTTTTAATGCTTGATGAAGCTTCTGTTACTTTTGGAAAGGATTCTGAAGAAGTCCCAGTTATGGATGACACCTGTGCTGTTGTTGAATTGTTTTCAAATGTTGAAGAATGTATTGATGTACTATGTGGGGACGGATAGGTATCTGATGAGGCCGGTGTAGTTGATGATTTCACTGTGATTGGATGGGTTGCTGACGAATTCACTGTTACTGCTGATGCTTGTGTTGATGCAGGGGACAATACAGAAGCAATCCCTGTTGATGATGATAATTGTGTCACTGATGAGTGGCTGCCTGGTGAAGACCCAGTTACCAATGAGACTGTTGAGGCTAATTGTGATGATCCCTGTCTGGTTTCTGATGGAGACTCAGTTATTGATGAGACTTGTGTCACTATTGGATGCGATTCCGAAATGGGTGTGACTTGTGCTGTTGTGTGATTGTTTTCTGATGTTGATGAATTCATTGCTATACTCTGTGTTGACAAATGTTTTTCTGATGAGGCTGATGTAACTGAGGAGGATTTCATTGTGGTTATAGTGTTTTCCGATGAATTCAGTGTTACAAATGACCCATGTGTTGGTGCAGGGGACAATTCTGATGAAGTGTCCGTTGTTGAAGATATTTGCGTTGTACTTGTCTTGGTGCCTGATGAAGACCCAGTTACCAATGAGAATGTGTTACTTTCTTCAGTCAGTGCTGAATGTTTTCTGATCGATGATACTTGTGAAGTTGTTTGACTTGTTTGTGTTGAAGAGCCAGTTATTGATGGTACCTGTGCGGTGTTTGCACTGGACACAGTTTCGAATGATCCTTGAGGTGTTGAGTGGATCAGTGATGAAGACATTGCCAATGATGATACTTGTTTAACTGTTGGATGTGTATCTGATGAAGACATTGTTCCTGCTGATGTCTGTATTGTTGGATACATTTCTGATGATGTCTCAGTTGTTGATGATCTTTGGGCATGGGCGTCATGGAGTTCTGATGAAGATTCAGTTACTGATGTGAATTGTGATCTAGATGACCCAGATTCTGGTGTAGAAGGATACTGTGATGATGGCTGTGCAGTTGAATAGTTTTCAGCTGAGGACGATGTTATTGATGACAATTCTCTTTGTGACGACTCGGTTCCTGATGATGTCTGTGTTACTGCTGACATTTGTGTTGTTGTGGGATATATTGATGCACTCTGTGCTGAGGAATAGGATCCTGATGAGGCTGGTGTAAGTGACGAAGATTTCACTGTGGTTGGATGGGATTCTGATGACATTGTTGTCCAGCTGCCTGATGGAGACCCAGTAACCAACGAGACATTGTTACTTTCTTCAGTCAGTGCTGAATGTTTTGTGATTGATGATACTTGTGAAGTTGGTTGACTTGTTTCTTTTGAGGAGCCAGTTATTGATGGTACATGTGCCGTGGTTGAACTTGATGCAGATTCTAATGACTCTTGTGGTGTTGATTGGATTAGTGATGAAGACGTTGCCAGTGATATTTTTCCAGTTGTTGGATGTGTCTCTGATGAAGACATTGTTCCTGCTGATGTCTGTATTGTTGGATACATTTCTGATGATGTCTCAGTTGTTGATGATCTTTGGACGTGGACGCCATGGAGTTCTGATGAAGATTCAGTTATTGATATGAATTGTGATCTTGATGACCCAGATTCTGGTGTAGAAGGTGTCTGTGATGATGGCTGTGCAGATGAATAGTTTTCAGCTGAGGACGATGTTATTGATGACAATTCTCTTTGTGTTGACTCGGTTCCTGATGATGTCTGTGTTACTGCTGACACTTGTGTTGTTGTGGGATATAATTCAGATGAAGACTTAGTTGTTAATGATAGTTGTGCCATTGTTGGATTGCTTTCTGATAATGACACATTACTCGGTGTTGGGTGTGTTACTGATGATGTCTCCTTTCCTGGGGACACTAGTGCATCTCTTGAAGTGGTTTCTGCTGAGGACTCAGTGCTGGATGATAGTTGCAAGATCATTGACTGAGATTTTGTTGATGATTGTGTCATCAGTGTTACTGATGTGTTTGCTGGATGAGATTCAGGTGAAGATTGTCCTGAGGAGGTTATCTGTGATGATCCCTGACTGGTCTCTAACAGGGTTTCAATGCTTGATGAAGGTTCTGTTACTTTTGGAAAGGATTCTGAAGAAGACCCTGTTATGGATGATACCTGTGGTGTTGTTGAATTGTTTTCGCGTGTTGAAGAATGTATTGATGTACTCTGTGGGGATGGATAGGTATCTGATGAGGCCGGTGTAGTTGATGATTTCACTGTGGTTGGATGGGTTGCTGACGAATTCACTGTTACTGCTGATGCTTGTGTTAATGCAGGGGACAATACAGAAGCAATCCCTGTTGATGATAATTGTGTCACTGATGAGTGACTGCCTGGTGAAGACCCAGTTACCAATGAGACTGTTGAGGCTAATTGTGATGATCCCTGTCTGGTTTCTGATGGAGACTCAGTTATTGATGAGACTTGTGTCACTATTGGATGCGATTCTGAAATGGATGTGACTTGTGCTGTTGTGTGATTGTTTTCTGATGTTGATGAATTCATTGATATACTCTGTGTTGACAAATGTTTTTCTGATGAGGCTGATGTAACTGAGGAGGATTTCATTGTGGTTAGAGTGTTTTCCAATGAATTCAGTGTTACGAATGACCCATGTGTTGGTGCAGGGGACAATTCTGATGAAGTGTCCGTTGTTGAAGATATTTGCGTTGTACTTGTCTTGGTGCCTGATGAAGACCCAGTTATCAATGAGAATGTTTTACTTTGTTCAGTCAGTGCTGAATGTTTTCTGATCAATGATACTTGTGAAGTTGTTTGACTTGTTTGTGTTGAAGAGCCAGTTATTGATGGTACCTGTGCGGTGGTTGAACTGGACGCAGTTTCGAATGATCCTTGAGGTGTTGAGTGGATCAGTGATGAAAACATTGCCAATGATGATACTTGTTTAACTGTTGGATGTTTCTCTGATGAAGATATTGTTACTGCTGATGTCTGTGTTGTTGTTGGATACAATTCTGATGATGCCTCAGTTATTGATGATTGGTGGGTATGTCCAGTCTGGGATTGTGAAGTAGACTCAAGTCTTGATGAAAGTTGTGATGTTAGATTGGATTCTCGTGTAGAAAGTGTCACTGATGATGGGTGTGCAGATGGATGGGTTTCAGTTGAGGATGACACGAGCAAAGAAAATTTGTTTTCCGTTGAGTGCATCAGTGATGAAGTCTGTGTCGCTGCTGCTGTTGTAGATTGCATTTCAGGTGAAGTTTTAGTTGTTGATGACACCTGTGTCATTGTTGGATTGCTTTCTGATGATTTCAAAGTTTTGAACGACATGTTCCTTGTTGTCGGATGTGTTTGTGATGATGTCTCAGTTACTGGAGACTCTGGTGCTTCTCTTGAAGTACTTCCTGCTGAGCGGTCAGTACTGGATACTGATTGTATCGTTGTTGGCTGTGAGTCTGATGAAGAATGAGTCGTGTGTGTCAATGGAGTTTTTGCTGAATGAGATTCAGATGACGATTGTCCTAAAAAGGTTAGTTGTGATGTTCCCTGATTGGTGTCCTGTAGAGACACGGTTGTTGATGTGACTTGTGTCACTATCGGATGTGATTCTGAAGAAGATCCAGTTATGGATGCCACTTGTGCTGTTGCTGCATTGGTATCTGATGTTGACGAATTTATTGATGTACTGTGTGCTGAGGAATAGGATCCTGATGAGGCTGGTGTAAGTGACGAAGATCTCACTGTGGTTGGATGGGATTCTGATGACATTGTTGTCCAGCTGCCTGATGGAGACCCAGTAACCAACGAGACATTGTTACTTTCTTCAGTCAGTGCTGAATGTTTTGTGATTGATGATACTTGTGAAGTTGGTTGACTTGTTTCTTTTGAAGAGCCTGTTATTGATGGTATACGTGCCGTGGTTGAACTTGATGCAGTTTCTAATGATGCTTGTGGTGACGAGTCAATCAGTGATGGGGATGTTGCCAGTGATGATATTCGTGTAGTTGTTGGATGTGTCTCTGATGAAGACATTGTTTCTGCTGATGTCTGTTTAGTTGTTGGATACATTTCTGATGAACTCGCAGTTATTGATGATCTTTTGGCATGGGTACCATGGAGTTCTGATGAAGACTCAGTCATTGATGTGAATTGTGATGTTGATGACCCTGATTCTGGTATAGAAGGACTCTGTGACGATGCATGTGCAGGTGAATAGTTTTCAGTTGTGGACGATGTTAATGATGCCAATTCTCTTTGTGTTGTCTGGACCTCTGATGAAGTCTGTGTTACTGCTGACATCTGTGTTGTTGTGGGATACAATTCAGATGAATTCTTAGTTGTTGATGATACTTGTATCATTGTTGGATTGCTTTCTGATGATGACACAGTCTTCAATGTCAAATTTGTTGTTGGATAAGTGCCTGACGATGTCGCTGTTACTGAAGATACTCGTGCTTCTCCTGAGATGGTTTCTGCTGAAGACTCAGTGCTGGATGAAAATTGTGTCACTGTTGGCCGGGTTTCTGAATATGATTGAGTCATCTGTGTCACTGGTGTGTTTGCTGGATAAGGTTCAGATGAAGATTGTCCTGAATCGGTTACTTGTGATGATCCCTGACTGGTGTGTAATGGGGTCTCAGTGATTGACGAAGCTCCTGGCACTGTTGGATGTGATGCTGAAGAAGACCCAGTTATGGATGTGACATGCACTGGTGTTGCATTGTTTTCTGATGCTGAAGAATTTATTGATGTACTCTGTGCTGAAGAAAAGGATTCTGAGGAGGCTGGTGTAAATGACGATAGTTTCACTGTGGTTGGAAGGGATTCTGAGGAATTTGGTGTAACTGCTGACACTTGTATTGTAGCAGGGGACAATTCAGATGAAGGTTCTGTTATTGGTGATAATTTTGTGGTTGTTGTCTGGCTGCCTGGTGAAAATCCTGTCGCCAAAGAGACATTGTTACTTAGTTCAGTCAGTGCTGAATGTTTTGTGATTGATGATACTTGTGAAGTTGCTTGACCTGTTTCTTTTGAGGAGCCAGTTATAGATGCTACTTGTGCTGTGGTCGGACTTGAAGCAGTTTCTAATGACCCTTGTGATGTGGATTGGATTAGCGATGAAGACGTTGCCAGTGATATTTGTTTAGTTGTTGGATATGTCTCTGATGAGGACATTGTTCCTGTTGATGTCTGTATTGTTGGATACATTGCTGATGTTGTCTCAGTTGTTGACGATCTTTGGGCGTAGATGCCATGGAGTTCTGAAGAAGACTCAGTTGCTGATGTGAATTGTGATCTTGATGACCTAGATTCTGGTGTAGAAGGAGTCTGTGATGATGGCTGTGCAGACAAATAGTTTTCAGCTGAGGACGATGTTATTGATGACAATTCTCTTTTTGTAGACTGGGTTCCTGATGATGTCTGTGTTACTGCTGACACCTGTGTTGTTGTGGGATATAATTCAGATGAAGACTTAATTGTTGATGATAGTTGTGGCATTGTTGGATTGCTTTCTGAAGATGGCACAGTTTGGAATGACACATTACTCGTTGTTGGGTCTGTTACTGATGATGTCTCCTTTCCTGGGAAAACTAGTGCTTCTCTTGAAGTGGTTTCTGCTGAGGACTCAGTGCTGGATGATAGTTGCAAGATTGTTTGCAGAGATTGTGATGATGATTGTGTCATCAGTGTTACTGGGGTATTTGCTGGATGGGATTCAGATGAAGATTGTCCTGAATAGGTTTTCTGTGATGATCCCTGACTGGTCTGTAATGGGGTTTCAGTGATTGATGAAGCTTCTGTTACTTTTGGAAAGGATTCTGAAGAAGTCCCAGTTATGGATGACACCTGTGCTGTTGTTGAGTTGTTTTCGAATGTTAAAGAATGTATTGATGTACTATGTGGGGATGGAATGGGTTCTGATGAGGTCGGTGTAGTTGATGATTTCACTGTGGTTGGATGGGTTGCTGACGGATTCACTGTTACTGCTGACGCTTGTGTTGATGCAGGAGACAATTCAGATGCAAGCTCTTTTGATGATGATAATTGTGTCACTGATGACTGGCTGCTCGGCGAAGACCCAGTTACCAAAGATACTATTGAGGTTAATTGTGCTGATCCCTGACTGCTTTCTGATGGAGACTCAGTTATTGATGAGACTTGTGTCACTATTGGATGCAATTCCGAAATGGATGTGACTTGTGCTGTTGTGGGATTGTTTTCTGATGTTGATGAATTCATTGATATACTCTGTGCTGACAAATGTTTTTCTGATGAGGCTGATGCAACTGAGGAGGATTTCATTGTGGTTAGAGTGTTTTCTGATGAATTCAGTGTTACAAATGACTCATGTATTGGTGCAGGGGACAATTCTGATGAAGTGTCCGTTGTTGAAGATGTTTGCGTTGTACTTGTCTTGGTGCCTGATGAAGACCCAGTTACCAATGAGAATGTGTTACTTTGTTCAGTCAGTGCTGAATGTTTTGTTATCGATGATACTTGTGAAGTTGTTTGACTTGTTTGTGTTGAAGAGCCAGTTATTGATGGTACCTGTGCGGTGGTTGAATTGGACACAGTTTCAAATGATCCTTGAGGTGTTGAGTGGATCAGTGATGAAGACATTGCCAGTGATGATATTTGTTCAGTTGTTGTTTGTGTCTCTGATGAAGATATTGTTACTGCTGATGTCTGTATTGTTGTTGGATACAATTCTGATGATGTCTCAGTTATTGATGATTGGTGGGTATGTACAGTCTGGGATTGTGATGAAGACTCAGGTCTTGATGAGAGTTGCAATGTTGTTAGATTGGATTCTCCTGTAGAAAGTGTCACTGATGATGGGTGTGCAGATGGATGGGTTTCAGTTGAGGATGACGCGGGCAAAGAAAATTTGTTTTCCGTTGAGTGCATCAGTAATGACGTCTGTGTCGCTGCTGACAGCTGTGATGTTGTAGATTGCATTTCTGGTGAAGTTTTAGTTATTGATGACACTTGTGTCATTGTTGGATTGCTTTCTGATGATTTCAAAGTTTTGAAGGACATGTTCCTTGTTGTTGGATGTGTTTGTGATGATGTCTCAGTTACTGGAGACTCTGGTGCTTCTCCTGAAGTACTTCCTGCTGAGCGGTCAGTACTGGATACTGATTGTCTCATTGTTGGCTGTGAGTCTGATGAAGAATGAGTCGTGTGTGTCAATGGAGTTTTTGCTGAATAAGATTCAGATGAAGATTGTCCTAAAAAGGTTAATTGGGATGATACCTGACTGATTTCCGATGAAGACACCGTTGTTGATGAGAGTTGTGTCACTATTGGATGTGATTCTGAAGAAGACCCAGTTATGGATGCCACTTGTGCTGTTGTTGCGTTGGTTTCTGATGTTGTAGAAATTATTGATGTACTGTGTGCTGAGGAGTAGGATCCTGATGAGGCTGGTGTAAGTGACGAAGATTTCACTGTGGTTGGATGGGATTCTGATGACATTGTTGTCCAGCTGCCTGATGGAGACCCAGTAAGCAACGAGACATTGTTACTTTCTTCAGTCAGTGCTGAATGTTTTGTGATTGATGATACTTGTGAAGTTGATTGACTTGTTTCTTTTGAAGAGCCAGTTATTGATGGTACATGTGCCGTGGTTGAACTTGATGCAGTTTCTAATGATGCTTGTGGTGATGAGTCAATCAGTGATGGGGATGTTGCCAGTGATGATATTTGTCCAGTTGTTGGATGTGTCCCTGATGAAGACATTGTTATTGCTGATGTCTGTTTTGTTGTTGGATACATTTCTGATGAACTCGCAGTTATTGATGATGTTTTGGCATGGGTACCATGGAGTTCTGATGAAGACTCAGTCATTGATGTGAATTGTGATGTTGATGACCCTGATTCTAGTGTAGAAGGACTCTGCAACGATGCATGTGCAGGTGAATAGTTTTCAGTTGTGGACGATGTTAATGATGCCAATTCTCTTTGTGTTGTCTGGACCTCTGATGAAGTCTGTGTTAATGCTGACACCTGTGTTGTTGTGGGATACAATTCAGATGAATTCTTAGTTGTTGATGATACTTGTATCATTGTTGGATTGCTTTCTGATGATGACACAGTCTTCAATGTCAAATTTGTTGTTGGATAAGTGCCTGACGATGTCGCTGTTATTGAAGATACTCGTGCCTTTCCTGAAATGGTTTCTGCTGTAGACTCAGTGCTGGATGAAAATTGTGTCACTGTTGACCGTGTTTCTGAATATGATTGTGTCATCTGTGTCACTGGTGTGTTTGCTGAATAAGATTCAGATGATGATTGTCTTGAATCGGTTACTTGTGATGATCCCTGACTGGTGTGTAATGGCGTCTCGGTGATTGACGAAGCTTCTGGCACTATTGGATGTGATGCTGAAGAAGAGCCAGTTATGGATGTGACATGTACTGGTGTTGCATTGTTTTCTGTTGTTGAAGAATTTATTGATGTACTCTGTGCTGAGGAATAGTTTCCTGAGGAGGCTGATATAAATGATGAAGATTTCACTCGAGTTGAATGGGATTCTGAGGAATTTGGTGTAACTGCTGACACTTGTATTGAAGCAGGGGACCATTCAGATGAAGGTTCTGTTATTGGTGATAATTTTGTTGTTGTTGTCTGGCTGCCTGGTGAAAATCCAATCGCCAAAGAGACATTGTTACTTTGTTCAGTCAGTGCTGAATGTTTTGTGATTGATGATACTTGTGAAGTTGCTTGACCTGTTTCTTTTGAGGAGCCAGTTATTGATGCTACTTGTGCCGTGGTTGAACTTGAAGCAGTTTCTAATGACCCTCGTGATGTTGGTCGGATTAGTGATGAAGACATTAACAGTGATATTTGTTTAGTTGTTGGATGTGTCTCTGATGAAGACATTGTTACCGCAAATGTCTGTATTGTTGGATAGATTACTGATGATATTTCAGTTGTTGATGATCTTTGGGTGTGGGCGCCATGGAGTTCTGAAGAAGACTCAGTTGCTGATGTGAATTGTGATCTTGATGATCCAGATTCTGGTGTAGAAGGAGTCTGTGATGATGGCTGTGCAGGTAAATAGTTTTCAGCTGAGGACGATGTAATTGATGACAAGTCTCTTTGTGTTGACTGTGTCCCTGATGAAGTCTGTGTTACTGCTGACACTTGTATTGTTGTGGGATATAATTCAGATGACGTCTTTGTTGTTGATGATAGTTGTGTCATTGTTGGATTGCTTTCTGATGATGGCACAGTTTGGAATGACACATTACTCGTTGTTGGGTGTGTTACTGATGATGTCTCCTTTCCTGGGAAAACTAGTGCATCTCTTGAAGTAGTTTCTGCTGAGGACTCAGTGCTGGATGGTAGGTGCAAGATTGTTTGCAGAGATTGTGATGATGATTGTGTCATCAGTGTTACTGGGGTGTTTACTGGATGAGATTCAGATGAAGATTGTCCTGAAGAGGTTTTCTGTGATGATCCCTGACCGGTGTGTAACGGGGTTTCAGTGATTGATGAAGCTTCTGTTAATTTTGGAAAGGATTCTGAAGAAGACCCAGTTATGGATGACACCTGTGCTGTTGTTGAATTGTTGTCGAGTGTTGAAGAATGTACTGATGTACTATGTGGGGATGGAATGGGTTCTGATGAGGTCAGTGTACTTGATGATTTCACTGTGGTTGGATGGGTTGCTGACGGATTCACTATTACTGCTGATGCTTGTGTTGATGCAGGTGACAATTCAGATGCAGGCTCTTTTGATGATGATAATTGTGTCACTGATGAGTGGCTGCCCGGTGAAGACCCAGTTACCAATGAGACTGTTGAGGCTACTTGTGATGATCCCTGACTGGTTTCTGATGGAGACTCAGTTATTGACGAGACTTGTGTCACTATTGGATGCAATTCCGAAATGGATGTGACTTGTGCTGTTGTGGGATTGTTTTCTGATGTTGATGAATTCATTGATATACTCTGTGCTGACAAATAGTTTTCTGATGAGGCTGATGTAACCGAAAAGGATTTCATTGTGGTTAGAGTGTTTTCTGATGAATTCAGTGTTACAAATGACCCATGTATTGGTGCAGGGGACAATTCTGATGAAGTGTCCGTTGTTGAAGATGTTTGTGTTGTACTTGTCTTGGTGCCTGATGAAGACCCAGTTACCAATGAGAATGTGTTACTTTGTTCAGTCAGTGCTGAATGTTTTGTGATCGATGATACTTGTGAAGTTGTTTGACTTGTTTGTGTTGAAGAGCCAGTTATTGATGGTACCTGTGCGGTGGTTGAATTGGATGCAGTTTCAAATGATCCTTGAGGTGTTGAGTGGATCAGTGATGAAGACATTGCCAGTGATGATATTTGTTCAGTTGTTGTTTGTGTCTCTGATGAAGATATTGTTACTGCTGTTGTCTGTGTTGTTGTTGGATACAATTCTGATGATGTCTCAGTTATTGATGATTGTTGGGTATGTACAGTCTGGGATTGTGATGAAGACTCAGGTCTTGATGAGAGTTGCAATGTTGTTAGATTGGATTCTCCTGTAGAAAGTGTCACTGATGATGGGTGTGCAGATGGATGGGTTTCAGTTGAGGATGACGCGGGCAAAGAAAATTTGTTTTCCGTTGAGTGCAACCGTGATGACGTCTGTGTAACTGCTGACAGCTGTGATGTTGTAGATTGCATTTCTGGTGAAGTTTTAGTTATTGATGACACTTGTGTCATTGTTGGATTGCTTTCTGATGATTTCAAAGTTTTGAAGGACATGTTCCTTGTTGTTGGATGTGTTTGTGATGATGTCTCAGTTACTGAAGACTCTGGTGCTTCTCCTGAAGTACTTAATGCTGGGCGGTCAGTACTGGATACTGATTGTATCGTTGTTGGCTGTGAGTCTGATGAAGAATGAGTCGTGTGTGTCAATGGAGTTTTTGCTGAATGAGATTCAGATGAAGATTGTCCTAAAAAGGTTAATTGGGATGATACCTGACTGATTTCCGATGAAGACACCGTTGTTGATGAGAGTTGTGTCACTATTGGATGTGATTCTGAAGAAGACCCAGTTATGGATGCCACTTGTGCTGTTGTTGCATTGGTTTCTGATGTTGTAGAAATTATTGATGTACTGTGTGCTGAGGAGTAGGATCCTGATGAGGCTGGTGTAAGTGACGAAGATTTCACTGTGGTTGGATGGGATTCTGATGACATTGTTGTCCAGCTGCCTGATGGAGACCCAGTAACCAACGAGACATTGTTACTTTCTTCAGTCAGTGCTGAATGTTTTGTGATTGATGATACTTGTGAAGTTGGTTGACTTGTTTCTTTTGAAGAGCCAGTTATTGATGGTACATGTGCCGTGGCTGAACTTGATGCAGTTTCTAATGACCCTTGTGGTGATGAGTCAATCAGTGATGGGGATGTTGCCAGTGATGATATTTGTCCAGTTGTTGGATGTGTCCCTGATGAAGACATTGTTATTGCTGATGTCTGTTTTGTTGTTGGATACATTTCTGATGAACTCGCAGTTATTGATGATGTTTTGGCATGGGTACTATGGAGTTCTGATGACAACACAGTTATTGAGACAAACTGTGATGTTGATGACCCTGATTCTGGTGTAGAAGGACTCTGCGACGATCCATGTGCAGGTGAATAGTTTTCAGCTGAGGACGATGTTAATAATGGCAATTCTCCTTGTGTTGTCCGGACGTCTGACGAAGTATTGGTTATTGCTGACACCTGTGATGTTGTGGGATACAATTCTGATGAACTCTTAGTTATTGATGATACTTGTATCATTTTTGGATTGAGACCTGATGATGATACAGTCTTCAATGTCAAATTTGTTGTTCGATATGTGCCTGATGATGTCGCTGTTACTGAAGATACTCGTGCTTTTCCTGAAATGGCATCTGCTGATGACTTGGTGCTGGATGAGAATTGTGTCACTGTTGGCCGGGTTTCTGAATATGATTGAATCATCTGTGTCACTGGTGTTTTTGCTGAATAAGATTCAGATGAAGATTGTCCTGAATCGGTTACTTGTGATGATCCCTGACTGGTGTGTAATGGGGTCTCAGTGATTGACGAAGCTTCTGGCACTACTGGATGTGATGCTGAAGAAGACCCAGTTATGGATGTGACATGTGTTGCTGCTACATTGTTTTCTGATGTTGAAGAACTTATAGATATTCTCTGTGCTGCTGAATACGTTTCTGAGGGGGCTGATGTAAATGTTGAAGATTTCACTCGAGTTGCATGGGATTCTGAGGAATTTGGTGTAACTGCTGACACTTGTGTTGAAGCAGGGGACCATTCAGATGAAGGTTCTGTTATTGGTGATATTTTTGTTGTTGCTGTCCGGCTGCCTGGTGAAAATCCAGTCGCCAAAGAGACATGGTTACTTTGTTCAGTCAGTGCTGAATGTTTTGTGATTGATGATACTTGTGAAGTTGCTTGACCTGTTTCTTTTGAGGAGCCGGTTATTGATGCTACTTGTGCTGTGATTGAACTGGAAGCAGTTTCTAATGACCCTTGTGATGTGGATTGGATTAGTGATGAAGACGTTGCCAGTGATATTTGTTTAGTTGTCGGATGTGTCTCTGATGAAGACATTGTTCCTGCTGGTGTATGTATTGTTGGATACATTTCTGATGATGTCTCAGTTGCTGATGATCTTTGGGAGTGGAGTTCTGATGAAGATTCAGTTACTGATGTGAATTGTAATCTTGATGACCCAGATTCTGGTGTAGAAGGAGTCTGTGATGATGGCTGTGCAGATGAATAGTTTTCAGCTGAGGACGATGTTATTGACGACAATTCTCTTTGTGTAGACTGGGTTCCTGATGAAGTCTGTGTTACTGCTGACACCTGCGTTGTTGTGGGATATAATTCAGATGAAGACTCAGTTGTTAATGATAGTTGTGCCATTGTTGGATTGCTTTCTGATGATGCCACAGTTTGGAATGACACATTACTCGTTGTTGGGTGTGTTACTGATGATGTCTCCTTTCCTGGGGACACTAGTGCATCTCTTGAAGTGGTTTCTGCTGAGGACTCAGTGCTGGATGATAGTTGAAAGATTGTTTGCAGAGATTGTGATGATGATTGTGTCATCAGTGTTACTGATGTATTTGCTGGATGAGATTCAGATGACGATTGTCCTGAAGAGGTTTTCTGTGATGATCCCTGACTGGTCTGTAACAGGGTTTTAATGCTTGATGAAGCTTCTGTTACTTTTGGAAAAGATTCTGAAGGAGACCCAGTTCTGGATGACACCTGTGCTATTGTTGAGTTGTTTTTGAATGTTGAAGAATGTATTGATGTACTCTGTGAGGACGGATAGGTTTCTGATGAGGCTGGTGTAGTTGATGATTTCACTGTGGTTGGATGGGTTGCTGACGAATTCAATGTTACTGCTGATGCTTGTGTTGATGCAGGGGACAATTCGGATGCAGGCTCTGTTGATGATGATAATTGTGTCACTGATAAGTGGCTGCCCAATGAAGATCCAGTTACCAATGAGACTGTATTACTTTGTCGGGTCACTACTGAACGTTTTGTGATTGAGGATAGTTGTGAAGTTGCTTGACTTGTTTGTGTTGAAAAGCCAGTTATTGATGGTGCTTCTGCTTTGCGTGTGCTCATTTCCAAAGTGGAAGCAGTTTCTAATGACCCTTGTGGTGTTGAGTGGATTTGTGATGAGGGCATTGCCAATGATGATATTTGTGCGGTTGTCGGATCGATCTGTGATGAAGACATTGGTACTGTTGACATTTGTGTTGCTGTAGGATACATTTCTGATATAGTCCCAGTTCTTAATGATCTTTGGGTGTGTGTACGATGGAGTTCTGAAGAAGCATCGGTTATGGCTGAGAGTTGTGATGTTGATGACTTGGTTTCTGATATAGAAGGAGTCATCAATGATGGCTTTGCAAATGAATGGGTTTCAATTGAGGCTGATGCTATTGATTGCAATTCTTTTCCTGTTGAGATGGTTTGTGATGAAGTCTGTGTCACTGTTGACAGCTGTGCTGGTGTGGGATACAGTTCCGATGAAGTCTTAGTTATTGATGTTACTTGTGTCATTGTTGGATTGCTTTCTGATGATGACATTTTGAATGACACATTACTTGTTGGATGTGTTACTGATACTGTCTTAGTTACTGGGGACACTCGTGCTTTGTTTGAAGTGGTTTCTGTTGAGGACTCAGTGCTGGATGACAATTGTGTCATTGTTGGCGGGGTATCAGATGATGATTGCGTCATCAGTGTTATTGGAGTGTTTGCTGGCTGAGATTCAGATAGAGATTGTCCTGTTGAGGCTACTTGTAATGATCCCTGACTGGTTTCTGATGGAGACTCAGTTATTGATGAGACTTGTGTCACTATTGGATGTGATTCTGCAGAAGGCTCAGTTTTGGATAAGCCTTGTGCTGTTGTGGGATTGTTTTCTGATGTTGATGAATTCATTGATAAACTCTGTGCCGACGAATGATTTTCTGATGAGGCTGATGGAACTGACAATCTTTTCCCTGTGTTTGGATGGGTTGCTGATGGATTCAGTGTTATTGCTGACACATGTGTTGATGCAGGGGACAATTCAAATGAAGTTTCTATTGTTGGTGATGTTTGAGTCATTGTTGACTCATTGCCTGATGAAGACTCAGTTTCCAGTGAGACTGTGTTACTTTGTTCAGTCAGTGCTGAATGTTTTGTAAATGACGATACTTGTGAAGTTACATGACTTGTTTTTGTTGAAGAGTCAGTTATTGAAAGTACCTGTGCTGTGGTTGAAGTGGATTCTAATGTGGAAGTCGATTCTAGTGAGCCTTGTGCTGTAGAGTGGATTTGTGATGAGGACGTTACCAATGATGATATTTGTGCTGTTGTTGGATGGTTCTCTGATGAAGACGGTGTAACTGCTGATGTTTGTGTTGGTGAAGTGTTCATTTCAGATGATGTCTCTGTTATTGATGCTTGACGTTTCTGAGCTGCACGTGATTCTGAAGAATACATGGTTATTGATGATATTTGTGATGTTGCTGGATTGGATTGTAGTGGACTTACATTTACTGATGATGGTTGTGCAGGTGTGTAGGTTTCGGCTGAGGATGATGCTACTGATGACAATTCTTTTTCTGTTGAATGTGTCTCTGATGATGTCTTTGTTACTGCTGACACTCGTGTTGTTGTGGGATGCAATTCTGAGGAAGTTTTAGTTATTAATGAAACTTGTGTCATTGTTGAATTGCTTTCTGATGATGAAACAGTTTTGAATGGCACATGAGTTGTTGTTGGATGTTCTACTGATGCTGTCTCAGTTCCTGAAAATACTAGTGGTTCTCCTGAAGTGGTTTTTGCTGAGGTCTCAGTGCTGAATAATAATCGTATAGTTGTTGGCCGTGTTCCTGGTGTTGATTTCGTCCTCAGTTTGAATGAAGTGTTTTCTGGATGAGGTTCTGATGAAGGTTGCCCTGTAGAGGTTTCATGTGATATTCGTTGAATGGCCTCTGAAGCAGAATCAATTGTTGACAATACTTGTGTCACTGTTGGATGGGATTCTGAAGAAGACCCAGTTATGGATGACTCTTGTGACTTTGTTGGATTGGTTTCTGATGTTAAAGGATTTATTGATGTACTTTGTGCTGATGAGTGGGTTTCTGATGAAGCTGGTGCAGCTGATGAACGTCTCACTGTGGTTGGATGGGTTGCTGATGAATTCAGTGTTACTACTAACAGTTGTGTTGATGCAGGGGACAAATCACTTGAAGTTTCTGTTGTTGCCTGGCTGACTGTTGAATACCAAGTTCTCAGTGAGATTCTGTTACTTTGTTGGGTCACTGCTAAATGGTTTGTGATTGATGATAGTTGTAAAGTTGCTTGACTTGTTTCTGTTGAAGAGCCAGTTGTTGGTGGTACCTGTTTTGTGACTGAACTGGTTTCCCTCATGGAAGTCATTTCTAATGAGCCTCGTAGTGTTGTGTGAATTTGTGATGAGGACGTTGCCAAAGATGATATTTGTGCAGTTGTCGGATGTGTCCCTGGTGAAGATTTTGCTACTGCTGATGTTGGTGTTGCTGTAGGATACATTTCTGGTGACATCTCAGTTGTTGATGATCGTTGTTTATGAGCCACAAGCGATTCTGTAGAAGACTCAATTATTGATGATACTTTTGATGTTATTTTTTTGGATTCTGGTGTCAGATGAGTCATTGATGGCTGTGCAAATGAATGTATTTCTTCTGAGGATGATGCTATTGCTGACAATTCTATTTCAGTTGGATGTGTCGCTGATGAAGACTGTATTGCTGATTGTGAAGAGGTGATTGAGGAACCTTGTGATGTCTGAGTTTCTGATGAAGACTGAGTTACTGTTATTTGTTGTGTTGTTGTTGAATACATATCTGATAAAGGCACAATGGCTGTTGATACTTGTGTTGGGGTTGAATGACTTTCTAAATTTAGTGCAGTTGTCAATAAATCTTGCGTCTTGCTTACGGATGAAGGCTCAGATATTATCAACTCGTTGGTCATTGTTGTATGGTTTTCTGTTGAAGACTGAGTTGTCAATTCTAGTTGCGGAGTGCTTGGCTGGTTTTCTATTGAAGTCTGACTTATTGACAATAGGTCAGTAAGTAATGGATGGGATTCTGTCACAAGTTTTTGTTGAGACATCCTTTTGGGTATTGTGGTGTTATGAGGTGTTGTACCATTATGGTATTGATCTTCTGAAATAGTTACTGCCATTTCCTTTGTGGAATTCAGTGGTGTAGTCAAGTCTTTAGTTGTAGCATATTGTGTTGAGTTGGCTTCAATGACTATGGATGAAACAAAAATTGTGGTCAATTGATGTGTATAGGTGAAATTGGTAGATGATGAAGATACACAGATGAAAAGTTTGCAATAAAGTGTTCTGATCAGTGCTGGAATATTTAGAAGACTTTGAACTTAAACAGTATTCAGGCACATGAGAGGTATGAATGACTTTGAGTTTTGTAAGAAATTGGTTTAGTTGAGGAGAAACTTTGCATCATTGCTGAACCTGAGAGAAAGACATCAGGTAGAAACTCTACAGTGCAGAAAGAGGCCACTGAGTCTGCACTGACCATCCAAAGAGCATCTCACCCAGACACTTACAGTATTCCCATATTTACCATGGCTGACTTGCCTAGCCTACACATTCCTGGACACTATGGACACTTCAGCATAGCAAATCTACCTAATGTGCACATCTTTGGACTGTGGGAAGGAAACCGATGCAGACATGGAGAGAACACGCAAACTTCACACACACAGTTTCCTGAAGCTGGAATCAAATCTGGGTTTTTTGCACTATGAGATGGCAGTGCTAATCACTGAGCCACTGATGCATTTTACTGCTGTGAAACTTTTGAGCCAATAATTAGATTAGTTTACTTACTGTGTGGAAACAGGTCCTTCAGCCCAACAAGTCCACACCGACCAGCCAAAGCACAACCCACCCAGACCCATTCCCCACATTTACCCCTTCACTTAACACTACGGGCAATTTAGCATGGCCAATTCACCTAACCTGTACATTTTTGGACTGTGGGAGGAAACCGGAGCACCCGGAGGAAACCCACGCAGACACAGGGAGAACGTGCAAACTCCACACAGTTGCCTGAGGCAGGAATTGAACCCGGGTCTCTGGCGCTGTGAGGCAGCAGTGCTAACCACTGTGCTAATCTTGCTACAGTTTCTCCAAATCTGACTGGGTTGGGTTACCATTCCCGGTAATAGAGACTTTTAAATGGAGAATTTAAATAATGGGTTTCTTTCAGTGCAGTGGCAGTGTCCCAACTCAAAGGCCGAGGTTCAAGTCCCACCTTCTTCAAAGATGTATTGCAGCACATCTAAACAGGTTGATTCGAAAAACTGAAAATGCAAAAATGAAAATGTTGAGGAGGCAGGTCTTTCTTGAATAGCTAACGGTGGAACTTTGATGCAATTAAGCTTAATCGATGTGGTTTTAACACGGATGGAATGCTGTTTAGTGATAGTGAGGATAAAATGTGTTTGTTTTAGAACTGAAAGAAATCGAGACCAGATTCTTCTAGTGATTTGGTGACATAGTTTTCTAAGACACTCTAGAAGAGACATAGAGTCATGGAGATCTACAGCACAAAAAAAGACCCTTTGGCCTATCACACCGTACTGGTCAAAAACAACCACCTAACTATTCTAATCCTATTTTCCAACACTTGGCCCATTACCATGGTATTGTAAGTGTACATATATTACTTGTTAAATGATATCAGAGTTTCTGCCATCCTTCCTCAGTGAATTCCATATTCCCATCACCCTCTGGTTGAAAGGCTTTTCCTCACATCTCCTTTAAGTTTCCTGCCCCTTACCTTAAAGCTATGCCCCTTGGTCATTGATCTCTCCACCAAGGAGAAAGGTTTCTTCCTATCTACCCTGTTTATGCCTCTCACAATTTGATACATCTCACAATTTGATACATCTCACAATTTGATACATCTCACAATTTGATACATCTCAATCATGTTCCCTCTGAATCTCCTCTGCTCCAGGGAAAACAACTCCAGTCAGTCCAATCTCTCTTCATGACCGAAACTCTCCAGCTTTGGCCATACCTTGGTAAGTCTCCTCTGCAGCCTCTCCAATGAAATCACACCCGTCCTATAACAGCTGGAATTCATAGAGCTGTCAGATGCAGAATTTTATTAATTGTGTTAATTTGATTACACACAAAACCAATTGCAGAGGATAGGTTTGTTGGTGTGTTCAGCCATGTCTAGGTTTTTGTCAATGGAAGTACAAATCTAAAGACTGTGGTTTATGAAGTTCTGAGAGAACTGAGGCCTTGATGCAGCCCTAGATTTTTCTGAAGATGGGTTGTTGAAGGATATTTAACAGGCTTTTTAGAGAAGAGAGGCTGTAGGCAGCTGTAGGCAGCTTTGTACTTGGATAGAACTAAGAATACAGATGAAGTTGTTTGGTCTGACAAAGTGACATGAGGTCAAGTTGCCACCAATTTGGCAGTAGATAAAGGAGAGATGACTAAGATATCTTCATTAAAGCTATGAGAAATGATTGAGTTGTTGCAAAGGTTTGCAACCATTGTGATGATGATTTGAGTGAGACTTGGCTTCAGTGAATTTGCTGAAGATGTACTTGTTTGATTGTCTTCTGTGCAGTAAACAGATGCTAGTCATTATGGACATGTGGAAATATGCACATTGCTGATCATTCAATCAACTGAGCAGAATATGGAAAGATGTCTACAACGAGTGAAGTTTTTTTTTAACCTAACTTTCGCCCCTATTCTGCTGACCTTTTGCACGATAGAATTATTATTTCACTCAAATAACACACAATGAGACAAGATCTTTGTATGTTAGTTAATAAGAATAGTGGTGTGCCTTATTTGTACTTCATATCTATCTGTTTGCCCCCAATTTGTACCACTTAGTTCCAATGCAATACCTCTCACCAATGAAAATAGAGACAACTGCCAGTCCATGTTTGATGCACAGAGGTCTGAGAGTAACTCACATTCAGTACATTGGCAGCCAGAATCATTTAGAGATGGTATGGGGAGGGTGAAGTGTTGAGAAGGACCCAAGTGTGCACTGAAGTTTATCCACAAATAGTGAGCAGACTCATAAAATACTATTAATCTAATGTAATCAGTATATTTTCTAGTAGTTGTTGATGCCCTGCAGGAAATGAGTTGGACAAATTAGTTTCTTGCAGACCAGGACATCTAAATTCAATCCCAATTTAGCATAGACCAATAGTAATCTATCAGTTTCATTCGCAGAAGTACCACAGTGGTGAAATCAGGCGGAATCACTGGTATAGTACTTTACTGGACAGTAATTGATGGGACATTGTGTAGTCTGGTCACAGAAATAAAAGGAGGCATAAATGGCACCAACATCACACTCATTAAGGACCTCTAAATGCAAAATGATATACCTCATGCACAACTGACAAAACAAAACAAATTTTGGTACAATTCTCCTTCAGTACTTAAGGGAAACAAGCAACCTGAAGGAGAGCATAATACATCCCCAGACCACCTTATTTAACCCACCTCTCTCTGCTAATTTTCCACCGAAACTTCTTTCCTCAGAAATTGATCAATTTCTTCCTTAAACAAATACTTACCACATGAATGCAATACAATTATTACTGTATACATGAATTCTGATAAGAGGTCTACCCACAGTGTGTTGTATCAGTGTACTATTGTATTAGTGAAACTTTTGTGCTAATCCTCATAGCTTCATTGATTTACACACTTGTGAATATTTTACAATGTACCTTGTTAAAACCCAGTTAATTGTGATACTGCTAGGATGCTAAACTGTGAACCATCCCTTCAAGTTAAAGAGTCTAAGGGCTGTGTATGGGAACGCTTGAACTCAGATTGAGGGCAACTATTGTTAATGATGGCAGTTTGTAAATTGTAGGAGAGAATGGTTTGAATCTTTGATGGCCTTTTGATGGGTGGCAATAGATACTCTCTCCAGAGAAAGAATGAGAGGGAAATACCAAGGACTGTTATACTCTGTAGACGAAAGTGAGGACTGCAGATGCTGGAGATCAGAATCAAAAAGTGTAGCGCTGGAAAATCACAGCCAGTCAGGCAGCATCTGAGGAGTAGGAGAGTTGATGTTTTGACGCTTCACATTCTAATGAAGAGCTTATGTTCAAAACATTGATTCCCCTGCTCCTCGGATACTGCCTGACCGGCTGTGCTTTTCTAGCACAACACTTTGTGACTCTGTTACACTCTGTAATACTATAAAGCAGTCTAAAGCACCATGCCACTGCAAGTATTTTTGATATTATTGACATTATCTTTCTGTTTCTTTGTAAGAAGAAAAATCTTAAAAGTAACTTTGTAAAATTCTCTGAACAGTTGAAACAATCATGCATAAAGAGATATTTGGAAACCAATCTATTGAGGCAATATAAATGAACTCCCACTTTCACAATTACAACTTACAGCACCAAATTCAGATTTCCATGAAGGCAAAATGAAATGGGATCGATGAATCAAACAGATATAATGGTTTAATAAAATATAGACAACATTTTACTGAAGTTCAGGTTCACTGATTTGTGGTGAACAAATAATTTCTTCATTCGAGTGTTCCAGGATTTTGATCAATGTTTCAAGATCAAAATGTGCAATTCTGATTCCTTCCATAAAAGAGCACTAAACATGGCTCTGACCTTATTTTAACTAGTTGCGGATGTAATTATGAAGAACATAATTAAATAAGAATATGCAGGCAATAGAAAATGAAATTGAAATTGTAATTTCAAAAGAGGGAAATCAAAACAGAAACTACAATAGCACCCGATAAGATAAAAGGACACAGTGACATTTCAGTAAATCCTTCCTCAGAAATGAAACTGATAGAGATTTAAGCTCCCTTGTGAGGTGGAATGTGAAAAAAGAGCAAAAGATAAGAAAAACTACCTCTCACAGGGAGGGAAGTTGGAATTCCTGCAGCTTGCTTAATAGGAGTACAGGATGTTGGTATTTGGTTTAAAAGGTTATCTTTTCTCACTCCTGTTTTTTTTCACTGGTCTCTTTAGTAAACAGTAAATGATAAATCTCCAACCTCTTCACATTGTAATGAAAGGCAATTGACCTAAAACATTAATTCTGTTTTTGCCTTTACCAATCTGGTCTGCAGAGTGCTTACAGGAATTTCTCTTTTTAATTTGTTCAATAAATTTGTGATTTCTAAGTTGTTTGAGCAGATGGTGTCCAATCTGACTGAGGTGACTTGCTGCTCACTGGGGAGGATACTGACCTGGTCAGAAAGTACCTTCCTGAGGAGGGTGTTTACTAGCTGAGTCTCTGGGTGGACAATCTCCAAACAGGAAGACCCTTCCATACAAGGGAAGGCTTGAAACACTGTCTTTCCCTAAGTATTTGGACAAGTGGGGAATCAGTTGAAAACAAGCACCTAGCTATTCTAAACTCATCTTCCAGCATTTACTGCACTGTCTTGTATACTTTGGTATCACATCTAAATATTTCTTAAACGTTGAGGGTTTCTCCTTCGACCACCCTTTCAGGCAAAGCCTTCCAGATTCCCACCACACTCTGGGAGTAAAAACCGTGTTCCTCACATCCAGATTGAATTCTATTTGCTGCAGATCAGGCCCCCTGACCAGCCCATCTATATCCTCCTGTAATCTGAATCTAACCTGTTTGCTGTTTACCACCTCACCAAATTTTGAATTATCCGCAAACTTGCTGTTCAACTCAAGTTATAGTGTTACAGAGTATAACAGAGTCAAAAAGTGTAGTGCTGGAAAAGCACTAGTGAGGTGTAAGAGGTCCCTGGAATTTGTCCTCAGTTTACCTTTGCTGGACATTGATTTTCCTATCATAGTGTGTGTTCTCTTGGACTGCCAGCACTGACTACTAGCTGCCAGCGTGTGTCTCTAGCAGCACTGCTTTCTCACTACTGACGGTACCGACAAGTCTGCTATTCTAAAAGATTAGATTAGATTAGAATGATTAGAATCTCTACAATGTGGAAACAGGATATTTTTCAATCCTGCCTTCCTGCCCACAAACAGGAGTGAATCATAAAATCATATAGATTCATAGATATTTATCGTACCAGAGAACTTAGATCTCTGTTCCAAGGAAAACAACTCTCACCTATCCACAAGCTTATCCTGTTGCTAAAATTCTCCATAGCTGGCAACATTCCTGTAAATCTCCTCTGTGCCCTCTCTAATGTGATCACATTCTTCCTGTAATGCAATATGTGAACATCCATCTGTGGGTTAATTACTCTCCCATAAAATCTCTGGTATAAAATCCATGCTTTTATATTTTATGCCTCAGCTATTAAAGGTAAGTAGACAAACAGGTGGCTGGAAGAACACAGCAAGCCAGGCAGCATCAAGAGATGGAGAAGTCAATGTTTTGGGTATAAGGACTAGATGTGGGGGTAGGGAGAGCTACAGGTAAAGGTGGAGGGGGCAGGTGGCGTTGCCTGTGGTGCAGAAAGTAGCAGGATGGTGAGGTAATGATGGGTGAAATCAGGTAGTGGTACAACCTGGTTGGTCGAGGAGGGATGAATCTGGTTGGTAGCGATAGGGTAGCTGGAATGGAAGGGAGGAGGTGGGGCTGCAAAGGGAGCCGGGGATGGGTGGGAAAATTATAGAGTCATAAGAATGTATAGCACGGACATAGACACTTTGGTCCAACTTGTCTATGCCGACCAGATTCACTAAACTAATCTAGTCTCATTTGCCAGCACTTGGCCCATATCCCTCTAAATCCTTCCTATTCATATGCTCATCCAAACTTCAAAAGCTAATGCTTCCACATGAACCTGTTGGACTATAAACTAGTGCTGCATGATTTTTAACTTTACCCACCCCAGTCCAACGCCTACTCCTCCAAATCATAGCTTTTAAATGCTGCAATTGTACCAGCCTCCACCACGTCCTCAGGCAGCTCATTCCACACTCGCACCACCCTCTGCATGAAGATTATTCTCGAATTTCAAATAACCTTCCCCGCCTCCTCCCGTCCATTCCACCTCCTGACCCTTCCTTCTGGCTACTAACCAGATTCATCCCTCCCATCGACCAACCAGTTGTACCCAACACCTGTACTCACTGATCACAACCTCACCTTTCTCGCCACCCCCCCCACACCGCCTTAATCTATAGCTCCCTGATACCCACATCTACACCTGAAGAAGAGTTATACCTGAAATATTGGCTTCTCCACCTCCTGATGCTGCCTGGTTTGCCGTGTTCTTCCAGCCTCCTGCTTGTCTACTTTGGATTCCAGCATTTGCAATTTTCTTTTGTCTCTAATTAAAGGTAGCCTAAATGCCTTCATTATCTTATTTACCTGTACTGACTACTTCATGCTTCACAGTCGTGCACTCTAAGGGCTGTTACCTTGCTGACCAGTCAAGCATGTACTACCTTATTAAAAGCCATGATATGTACTGTACATTTAAACTGCAGTACATCAAATACAATAAATAATCCAAAAGGATAATGATAAACAAGCACAGTCTCTCATTTAAACACTCATTTTTCACGTAACTTTAATCTGTGAGTGCTGCTGAACTATAATACCACGGTGACCTCTCAGCTGAATCCATGTAGTATTCAGGCGTATAAATTATATATAAAAGACTCAATTGCTGGGTCTAAGTTACAGCATAGATTTTCACTGAGGTTTTAACATGATTAATATATTGAATAACCAATAGCTGAAAATAAATTACAGGCCAGACACCAAATAAGGATTTTTTTTGCATGTGAACAATACTGAGAGTGATTTTCAGGCTGGAATCTAATTGAGGGGTTTATATATAGAACAACAGATATCCCTGAACATCTAATTAAGGGTTTCAGATGTTAGAGGCCACAAATTTCAAACTTAAATTAAATTTAAGTCACTGGTAAAGACATAATATTTAAAGCACTATGAAATTCCAAAGCCTGCTAAACTCATTGTTATTATTAATAATAATTAGGCAAACAATTTTTATCTTCTGTGATGTTTTGCCTGAGCTTTCCAATTGGATACAGAGGGTGGTGTTGGGGGGGTTGTTTTTTCAGACTGAAGGCCTCTGATGAGTGGTGTTCCATAGGAAATGATGCTAGGATCACTGTTGTTTGTCATTTATATTTGGATGAGAACTTGGGGGACTGGTTAGTAAGTTTGCAGATGCAGGTACTGGAGATATAGTCAACAGTGAAGAAGGTTATCTAAGATTACAAAGGGATATTGATCAATTTGGCCAATGGACAGAGGAGTGGCAGATGCAGTTTAATTTGGATAAGTGTGAGGTATTACATTTTGGTAAAGCAAACAAGGGCAGGAGTTACATCGTTAATGGTACGGCTTGGATGGTGTTGTCAAACAGAGACACGTAGGAATTCAGGTATATAGTGCTTTCAAAGTTACATCACAGGTAGACAGGATGGTTAAAAAGGTATTTAGCATGATTACTTTTGTCGCTTAGGCCATTGAGTATTGGAGTTGGGAGGACATGTTGAAGTTATACAGGACATTGGTGAGACCACTTTTAGAGCAGTGTGTATAGATCTGGTTGCCCTGCTATAGGGAGGTATTATTAAATTGAAGATGGTTCAGAAAAGAACTACCAGAATGTTGCTGGGACTAGAAGATTTGAATTATAAAGAGAGGCTGTATAGGCTGGGAGCTTTTTCACTGGAACATAGGAGGCTGAGGGGTGACCTTATAGAGTTTATAAAATCATGAGGGACATAGATAAGGTGAACAGCAAAGACCTTTTCCCTAAGTTGGGGGAGTTCAAAACTAGCGAGCATAATCTAAAGGCAAGGCCGGAAAGATTTAAAAGGGACCTGAATGGCAACATTTTGACACACATTTTGTGAAATGAACTGCCAGAGAAAGTAGTAATGCCAGTCCAGTTATAAGATTTAAAAGACATTTGGACAGGTAAATAAATAGGAATTGTTTAGAGGGATATGGGCCAAACACTATGGGGCTAGTTAGATTAAAATAGATTCCCTACAGTGGCTCTAGTCAGATCTCCTCCAAACTGCCTTAAGAGCTTTCAATCTCTGGTATCTTCCAACGTAAAATAAATCCCCAATTGTTCGAAATCAAAATCAAGCTGACCCTCCGAAGAGTAACCCACCCAGACCCATTTCCCTCTGACTAATGCACCTAACTACCATACGAGAGGAAATCAGAGCGCAGACACGGGGAGAATGTGCAAACTCCACACAGACAGTCACCCAAGGCTGGGATTGAACCTGGGACCCTGGTGCTGCGAGGCAGCAGTGCTAACCACTGTGCCACCATGCCACCCTAGTTGAGT
Organism: Hemiscyllium ocellatum; assembly: GCF_020745735.1. Lineage (NCBI taxonomy): Eukaryota > Metazoa > Chordata > Chondrichthyes > Orectolobiformes > Hemiscylliidae > Hemiscyllium > Hemiscyllium ocellatum. Next base: position 27,242,198 of record NC_083437.1, read on the forward strand.
TTGGAAAACTTGGTTGGCATGGACAAGTTGTACCAAAGGGTCTGTTTCCATGCTGTATAACTCTGTGTGTCAAGTTGTGTTGCTGGAGATTGCAAGTTATTGCAATTGATTTACGAACTAAACAGCCAAGCTGGGGCATTGAGATTTTGGGTTTAATGATATTTCCCTGTCTTTAACTTGAACTTGCATGAAGGACAGTTAGAACAGATTGTGATGAAAGGTATGTGAGTTTTGTATGTGTTAATACCATTTTTAGAGTCTGTATTTCTAATTAGTGGCATAAAGGTGTTGATTATTTTTGTGAAGAGCTAAAATAAAAGTTCATATGATTTCCTGGATCCATGACCTAGTCAAATTTGTGTTTCGAGCAGGTGATTGCATAACTTCTGGGAATATTAATAGAAGATTGTTGATTGGGGTTTACAACAAGTGAATAAACATTGAAAAGCATTGGCTTGTTTTTGATTTAGAACAATTGGGGATTTATTTTACCTTGGAAAATTCCAGAGATTGAAAGCACTTAAGGCGGTTTGGAGGAGATCTGACTAGAGTCACAAACAAATACAGTTCCTCTCCTAAAAAGGGTGAGAGTACAGTGCACGGAAGCTTATTGACCTTGGTCTGGACATGTTACTTGTGAAACTTCCAGACCAAGAGTGTTTAGTTAAAAGCCAACAGATTTTAAAAGACGGAGAAAGTCTAAACTTTTAGTTTCATCAGTATTCATGTGAGAAGACAGGATGCTTAACACCAGGTTACAGGGTTTTTAGTAGAAACATGGTGGATAAAAATGGTGTGGGAGTCTTAGTCAAAAATAGTACCATTGCCATTTAATGAGATGTAGTTCCTAAATTAGAATCCATATGTTTGGAGGTGAGAAACAGGAAGGAGGCAGTGACCCTGATGAGTAGTTAATATAGATCTCCAAACAGTGGGGAGGAAATAGAAGAGAGCATTTGTGGTAGACTGTGGAAACCTATAGGCCAAGTAGGCTTGTGATAGTTGGTGACTTCAGTGACCAAACGGTAAACTGGGATAAAGGTAGAATGTGGGGCATGGAAGGGGAGAAATTCCTGTAATACGAGCAAGAGAACTTTCTGTGACAGTACATTTCTAGTCCTACCAGAAAGGAAACTACGCTGGATCTAGTCCAAGGAAATCAGGCAGGCCAAGTGGAGAACATCAGAGTGAGGGAGTATTTGGGCAATAGCAATCATAACATAATAAGATTCAATATTAAGCTGGAAAAGGATAAACATCAGTCAAGGATAAAGATCCCAATCTAGAAAAGAGCAGATTTTAGGAATGCAGAAGCTGAAATGGAGCAGGAGGTTTAAAAGAAGGTCTCCAAGAGTAGTAATGTCTGGATATCTCCTGGTGCGACAGGCTAGTGAAAGTAGATATAGAAGGATAGAGCAGATGGATATGTGGCTGAAGAGCTGGTGCAGGGGCAGGGATTCACAGTTTTGGATCATTGCAATCTCTTCTACGGTAGAAGTGACCTGTAGAAAAAGGCTGGTTTGCACCTGAATTGGAAAGGGACCGATATCCTCGCAGGGAGTTTTGCTTGTGTTGCTCGGGAGGCTTTAAACTAGTTGGGATGGGGCTCGTGGGATAGTGGGAAAGTGAGATAATTCTGAGACTGGTACAGTTGAGAGGAGAAGAAAATCAAATAGTCAAAGCAGGCAAGAGCAACGCAGAGACCAAGGTAAGGCTGATAAATTAAGCTGTGTTTATGTCAATACAAGAGTCTGACAGGGAAGGCAGATGAACACAGGGCATGGTGGGAACATGGAGTAGGATATCATAGCAATTACAGAAACGTGACTCAGGGATGGGCAGGACCAGCAGCTTAATGTTCAAGGGTATAGATGCTTTAGAAAGGATAGAAAGAGGGGTAAGAGAGGAGAGGGAGTGGCATTTTTGGTTAAGGATAACATTACAGCTGTATTTAGGGAGGATATTCCTGGATGTACATTCAGTGAAGTTATTTGGGTGGAACTGAGAAATAAGAAAGGGATGATCATCTTACTGGCTTCCCAATAGTCAGCAGGAAATTGAGAAATAAATTGATAAGGAGATCGCAGATATCTGTAAGAGAGATGGGGTTGTAATGGTAGGGGATTTTAATTTTCCAAACATAACACTGGGACTGCCTTAGTGTCAAGGGCTTGGGTAGAGAGGAACTTGTTAAGTGTGTACAAGAAAACTTCCTTATTCTTTATGAACTTACTAGAGAAGGAGCAAAACTTGACCTTCTTTTGGGAAATAAGGCAAGGTAGATGACTGAGGTGTCAGTGGGGGAGCACTTTGGGGCAGTGATCATAATTCTATTAGTTTTAAAATAGTTATTGAAAAGGATAGACCTGATCTAAAGGTTAAAGTTCTAAATTGGAGTAAGAGCTGAAAATGTGTTGCTGGAAAAGTGCAGCAGGTCAGGCAGCATCCAAGGAGCAGGATAATCGACTTTTCGGGCATTAGCCCTTCTTCAGATTCCTGAAGAAGGGCTCATGCCCGAAACATCGATTCTCCTCCTCCTTGGATGCTGCCTGACCTGCTGCGCTTTTTCAGCAACACATTTTCAGTTCTGATCCCCAGTATCTGCAGTCCTCACTTTCTCCTCTTAAATTGGAGTAAGGCCAATTTTGACAGTATTAGACAAGAACTTTCAAAAGCTGATAGGAAGAGGCTATTGTTATGGACCAGACTTTTTCAAGCAGGTAGCCCAGACCGTAACTTCACTCTTTGATTTAAGTAAGCGTACAGTGGATATTCTCAGAGTGAATCAGCTGATCTAACTGCCAAGGTTTAAACAAACAGAATTTATTTATAAAATTACAGAACGAAACACAAAAAAAAGAAAATAGAATGCTGGATAACTTATCCTACCCAAAAAAACCTGACAGACTATCCTGACTTAATGATGCTGTTCTGAAAATACTTGCAACAATCCCCATAAATAGATTCCTTAGCACAAAGAGTAAAAATGAAACAAACCAGGGCTTACAGGCTTGAAGTGTGAGAGAGAGAGAGACTTCCCAGCCGGACTTACCTCAGCAGCCTTTCTTCAAACACACTGCTGCTGAACTGAATCAAAAGTTCTAATCTAACGAAGGCTAGCTACACAACTAGCTGGCCACTCTCCCTCCTTTGATTATACCTTTTCTGTAAGACATGAAAACCTTAGGCTGCAGGCATTATCTGTTAGGGGTAAACATAAAGGGCTCCAATAAACCTTTCAAATCTAGCCGAATTGGAGCCCGGCCAATTATCCCCTCTCTGCAAAAAAAACTCAAGGATATAGTAACCTTGTAAAAGGACTAATATTGTGACACTGTTCACAGGTAAAGAGGCAGCTGGGAAGTGGGAGTAATGAGACAAAATGAGATAACGAGAGTCCAGCAACAGTATATTGCTATTAAGTGTAGGAAATGCTGGGTAACCAGAGAAATTAAGGGAATTTGGAGTTAATGTTTCTGATCGAGTGACCCTTCCTCAGAACTCATTACTGAGGAAGGGTCACTCAACCCAGAATGTTAACTCTTGATTTGTCTCCACGGATGCTGGCAGACCTTGTGAGCTTTTCCAACAATTTCTGGTTTTGTTTCTGATTTACACCAACTGCAATTCCTTCAGTTTTTGTCAGAGAAAATGAGGCTTTGGTCAAGAAAAAGAAACAGGCATATGGCATGTATAGACAGCTGGGATCAAGTGAATGCTTTGAGGCGTAGAAAGACCGTAGGAATACACTCAAGAGGGAAATCATGAGGACAAAAGTGGAACATGAAATAGCTTTGGCAAATAGAGTTAAAGAGAATCCAAAGGTGTTCAACAAATACGTTAAGGGCAAAAGAGTAACAAGGGAGAGAATAGGGCCCCTTAACGATCAACAAGGCTGTCTGTGTGGAATCACAGGAGATGGGTAAGATACTGAACAAGGATTTCACATTAATATTTATTGTGGAGAAGATATGGAAGCTAGAGGACTTGGAAAAATAAATTTTAATATCTTGAGAAGTGACCAGATTATAGAGCAAGAAGTGCTCAATGTCTTCAACCACATTAAGTTGGATATATCCCTGGATCAGTTTAGGCATATCCCAGAACTTTGTTGGATGCTTGAGAAGTGCTTGCTGGGCCCCTTGCTGAGATATTTGGATCAACAATAGACATGGGTAGATGCAGAAAGACTGGAGGATGGCTAATGTGGTGCCATTGTTCAAGAACTTTAATAAAGAAAAGCCACAGAACTATAGATCGGTGAATTGTTGGAGGGGATTCTGAAGGACAGGATTTACATGCATTTGGAAAGGCAAGGAATGATTAGAAATAGTCAACATGGTCTTGTGTATGGGAAATAGTATCTCACTAACTTGATTAAGTTTTTAAAGAAGAGATTGAGTGAATCCTTAGAAGAATATAAAAGCAGTAGGAGTGTACTAAGAGTGAAATCAGGAGGGCAAAAAGGGGACATGAGATAGCTTTGGCAAATATGGAGAATATTTGGATCATCGAGAATCACAGCTAAGGTGTCAGAAGACTGGAGTTTGTCTAATCTGGTGCCACTATTTAGGAAGGATGATAAAGAAAAGGCAGGGAACTATAGAACGGTGAGCCTGACGTCAGTGATGGGCAAGTTGTCGGAGAGAATCCTGAGGGACAGGATTTACATGTATTTGGAAAGTCAAGTACTAATTAGGTATAGTTAACATGGCTTTGTGTGTGGGAAATCCTATCTCACAATCTTGAGTTTTTGAAGACGTAACAAAGAGGATTGATGAGGGCAGAGCAATGGATGTGATCTAAATGGACTTCAGTAAAGCGTTCAACAATCTTCCTGATAATAGACTTGTTAGCAAGGTAATGTCACATGGAATACAGGGAGAACTAGCCATTTGGATATAGAACTGGCTTGAAGGTAGAAGACAGAGGGTGGTGGTGGAGGGTTGTTTTTCAGACTGGAGAACTATGACCAGTGGTGTGTCACAAGGATCGGCGCGGGGTCCACTGTTTTTCATTATTTATATAAATGATTTGGATGTGAACATAGAAGTTTTAGTTTTACAGATGACACCAAAATTGGAGGTGTAGTGGACAGCGAACAAGGTTACCTTAGAGTACAATAGGTTCTTGATCAGATGAGCCAATGAGCCGAGGAGTGGCTGATGGAGTTTAATTTAGATAAATGTGAGGCGCTGCATTTTGGAAAGGCAAATCTTAGCAGAAGTTATAAACTTAATGGTAGGGTCCTGGGGAGTGTTTCTGAACAAAGAGACCTTGAAGTGCAGGTTCATAGTTGCTTAAAAGTGGAGTCGCAGGTAGATAGGAGAGTGAAGAAGGTGTTTGGTATGCTTTCCTTTATTGGTCAGAGTATTGAGTACAGGATTTGGCAGGTCCACACCCAGCACCGATCCTTGTGGTACTCCCACTGCTCACAGGCCTCCAGTCTGAAAAACAACTCTCCACCACCACCGTCTGTCTTCTACCTTTGAGCCAGTTCTGTAATAATGGCGAGTTCTCCCTGTATTCCATGTGATCTAACCTTGCTCACCAGTCTCCGATGGGGAACCTTGTCGAATGCCTTACTGAAGTCCACATAGAACACAGCTACCACTCTGCCCTTATCAATCCTCTTCAAAAAACTCAATCAAGTTTGTGAGACATGATTTGATCGAAGATAGTACAATTATAACAATTAAAAGGCATCCGGATGGATATACGAATAGGAAGAGTTTAGAGGGATACAGGCCAAGTGCTTGCAAATAGGACAAGTTTAGTTAGGATGTCTGGTTGGCATAGACATGTTGGACCAAAGGGTCTGTTTCTGTGCTGTACATCTCTATTACTATAAGTGACAAAGAGGATTAGTGAAGACAGTGTGGTAAGGCATTCGACAGGGTTCCACATGGTGGACTAGTTAGCAAGGTTAGACCACATGGAATTCCAGTGAGAACTAGCCATTTGGATACAAAATTGGCTTCAAGGTAGGAGATAGAGGATGGTGGTGGAGGCTTGTTTTACAGACTGGAGGGCTGCGACCAGTGGTGTGCTACAAGGATCGATGCTGGGTCCACTGCATTTTATCATTTACTTAAATGATTTGAATGTGAATATAGGAGGAATGGTTAGTAAGTTTGCAGATGACACTAAATTGATGGTGCAATAGACAGTGAAGATGGTTACCTCAGAGTACAATGACACCATGATCAGATGAGGCAATAGGCCGAGGAGTGGCAGATGGAGTTTAATTTAGATACATGTGTGTTGATGCATTTTGGAAAGGCAAATCAGGGCAGGACTTATATACTTAATGGTCGGGTCCTGTGGAATGTTATCGAACAAAGAGACCTTCAGGTGCTGGTTCATTGTTCCTTGAATGTGGAGTAATATGTAGGTGGGATAGTGAAGACAGCATTTGATACACTTGTCTTGATTGATCAGTGTATTGAGTTTAGAGGTTAGGATGTCATGGTGTGGCTGTTCAGGATAAAATTAGGCCACTTTTAGAATGTTGAGTTCAGTCCTGGTCTCCCTGCTATAGGAATGATGTTGTTAAATTTGAAAGGATGCAGAAAAGATTTACAAGGATGTTGTCCAGGTTGGAGGGTTTGAGCTATAGAGAGAAGCTGAATAGGCTAGGGCCATGTTCCCTCGAGCATCAGAGGCTGAGGAATGACCGTATACAGGTTTATAAAATCATGAGGGGCATGCATAGGGTGAATAGCCAAGGTCTTTTTGGTAGCGTAAAGGAGTCCAAAACTAGAGGACATAAGTTTAATATGCTGAAAATGTGTTGCTGGTTAAAGCGCAGCAGGTCAGGCATAAGCCCTTCATCAGGAATTCATCGGGCTTATGCCCGAAACGTCGAATTTCCTGCTCCTTGGATGCTGCCTGACCTGCTGCGCTTTTACCAGCAACACATTTTCAGCTCTGATCTCCAGCATCTGCAGACCTCACTTTTTCCTCCATAAGTTTAATATGAGCAGGCAAAGATATAGAAGGGACATAAAGGGGCAACTTTTTCATACACAGTTGATGTGTATATCGAACGAGCTGCTAGAGGAAGTAATGGAGGAAGTCTGCGAGATGAAGTGCAATTACAATATTTAAAAGGCATCTGGATGGGTAGATGAATAGGAAGTGTTTACATGGGTTTGGGGCAAATGCTGGCAAATGGGGCTAGATTGAATTGGATATCTGGTCGTCATGTCGGAGTTGTGCCAAAGTGTCTGTATCCATGCTGTACAATTCTATGAATCTATGACTCTGAGGTTAATTGGAAACACATTTTCGTGGATAAAACAGTTGGTGAAAAATTTCAAAAGCGAGATGACTAGTGTGCAAGCTAGGTACACTCTCATGAGAAATAAATAAGAGGTATCCAAACCTAGAGCACCCTGGGTGACTAAGGATATTGATAAGAAAGTAAGGAAAAAAGAGTCGTATGTTGCGAACTGGAATTATAATAGTCATAGAAATCAGGAAGAGTGACTCTAATGTGGGAGAGGGGCGAAGGCTGGAATAGGGAAGGCTAAGAGGAAGTAAAAAATGAGGTCTGCAGATGCTGGAGATCACAGCTGCAAATGTGTTGCTGGTCAAAGCACAGCAGGTTAGGCAGCATCTCAGGAATAGAGAATTCGACGTTTCGACGTTTCGAGCATAAGGCTAAGAGGAAGCAAGTGGAAAGGATGCAGTTGCACTAAAACAAACATTAGAGTGTTCTTTCAGCACATTAATAGTCAAAAAAAGTGAAGGGTGGATTAGGGCCCATAAGGAATAAGCAGGGTAAGCTGCTCACTGAAGCAACTGGAATAGCAGAGGTACTAAATGCATACTTTGCTTCTGTCTTACCAAATGAGAATCTGGTGACAATCGCCCACTTGAAAATATGGGTGTTGAGCAACTGAACAGAATAGCGATAAATCAAGACGAGGTGCTAAAAACGTTGGTAGCACTCCAGGTAGAGAATTCACCAGGCACTGACAGGATATATACGAGATTGCTGACTGAGATGGGGGAGCATATCGTGGAAGTATTGACAGAAAGTTTCAAGGTCTCTCTAAGACAGAATTGGTGCCGGGGACTGGAGGATTGCAAATATAATGCCATTGTTTCAGAAAAAGCAAAGGATAACCCAGGAAATTACACACCTGTCAACTTGATATCAATAATTTGAAAACTGATGGAGGCCATAACGTGTGATAAAATAAATATACACTTAGAGAAAAATAAGTTAACATTAGATAGTCAACATGGCTTTATCAAGGACAGGTCATGTCTAACAAACTTAATTGAGTTCTTTGACAAGGTGACTCAGGCAGTGGATGAGGGTAGTGCTATGGATGTTGTATATTTAGACATTCAGAAAACATTTGATATGGTACCACATGACAGGTTGGTGAGCAAATTAGAAGTGTTTGAGATTGATGGATCTTTGGCAGCATGGATTAGAAGTTGGGTAAAAGATAAGAAATAGAAGTTGGGGGATATCGGCATTTGCTGAAAATGTGTTGCTGGTTAAAGCACAGCAGGTCAGACAGCATCCAAGGAATAGGAAATTTGACGTTTCGGGCATAAGCCCTTCATCAGGAATGAGGAAAGTGTGTCCAGCAGGCTAAGATAAAAGGTAGGGAGGAGGGACTTGGGGGAGGGGCGATGGAGATGTGATAGGTGGAAGGAGGTCAAGGTGAGGGTGATAGGCCGGAGTGGGGTGGGGGCGGAGAGGTCAGGAAGAAGATTGCAGGTTAGGAGGGCGGTGCTGAGTTCGAGGGAATCGACTGAGACAAGGTGGGGGGAGGGGAAATGAGGAAACTGGAGAAATCTGAGTTCATCCCTTGTGGTTGGAGGGTTCCTAGGCGGAAGATGAGGTGCTCCTCCTCCAACCGTCGTGTTGTTATCGGCATTTCTCAGATTGGACACAAATTGAAAATGGTGTTCACCAGAGTCTGCTGTCTGGACACTTGCTTTTTTCTATTGCATTTAAATGATTTGGAGATGAGTGCAAATCTCTAAATTTGCAGAATATACTAAGCTATGCCAAATAGTGAATTGTGAGCATAACACCGAGCAACTTCAAAGGGACATTGACAAGTTGCCCAAATGGACAGACACCTGGCACATGAATTTTAATGCAGTGAAATGTGAGGTATGCATTTTGGTAGAAGATACATGGAGAGACAATATAGGCTCAATGGTACAAGTTAGAGGGAAGACATGTGGCTTATAAATTTTTCAGAACAAACAGAACACATAAAAAAGGAGTAGAGAGACCTCAAAGTTCAAGCACATAATTCTTTGAAGGATCCAGGCAAGTTGAAACACTTGCTAAGAAGGCTTATAGGATCCCTGGTTTATAAATAGATTCAAAAAGTATAAAAGCAAGGAAGTGGTGCTTATACCTCTACAAATCATTGATTAGACCACATTAGAATAATGTGTTCAGTCCGGTGCACCTTATTTGAGGAACGATATTAAATTCCTGGAGAGAGGGCAAAGGAGGTTTACTAGAATGATACCAGAAATACAAATACAAATAAAGATTGGAGAAAAGGAGTTTATTCTCCTGGGAGCAGTGAAGATTAAGAGGTAACCCTACTGAGGTGGTCAAAATTATTTTGACAGGATGAAGAAAGCTATTCTGTTTCCACTAGTTAGTTTTTCTGTGACTACAGGTCAGTTTCAAGACTGTCAACAAAAGAGCTAAGAGTGAGAAGAGGAGAAACTTCTTTAATTAGAGAGTTGATAGGATTTGAAATTTGCTGCCTGGGAGAGTGGTGGAGGGGGATTCTGTTGGAGTTTCAAACAGAGCCGAATATATATTTGAAACTGATGAATTTAGAGAGCTATGGATATAGGGCTGGTGAATGAAATTACCTGGGTAACTCTTTCAGGAACTGGTGCTGGAACTGGCTTCCTTCTGTACTATGATTCTATATTACCTCACATTCATAGGACAGTATTGGGGAAAAGCAATTAGGTCAAACCTAAAGATTTGATATAAAAGCTTTGATTTATCAGGATCTCTATAGAATGTTGTTTTAGAGGAAAAATGAGACTTTGTTTTCCTGTGTGTTTCAAGATATTTCAATCTATGTTCTATATTTTGACAGCTCATTTGTTTACTTTATTATTTTGTCTTTTAAATAAAATCTGCAGTATTGTTTCAACGGGCATACAGGTGCACAAATATGTACAGCCCTGATGAGAAATATACCAGGCTGCTATAGGAGGCAAGGGAAAAGATTTCTAGAGCCCTGTTGAAGATATTTAATAAAAGAAATGAAAGAACAGAAATTGCTGGCAAAGCTTAGCAGGTCTGGCAGCATCTATGGAGAGAAATCATTGTTAACATTTTGGATCAGTGAGCCTTCCTCAGAACTCAATGTTTAATACTATTTATTATATTTAATATAATGCTGGTGAAGTGTCAGATGACTGGAGGAAAGCTAATGTGTTCAAGAAGGGTGGCAGGGATAGGGCAGGTAATTATAGAATAAGTTAAGTCTGATGGCAGTGGTAGGGTAATTACTGGAAATAAATTTGAAGGACAGGATTAATCAATACTTGGAAAGACAGGGATAGATCGAGGTTAGTTAGCATGGATTTGTTAGAGGGAGATCCAGCCTAACAAATTTAATTGAGGTTTTTGAGAAGGTGACCAAATATATTGATGAGGGTAGCGCAGTTAATGTGGTCTTTTGTGGACTTCATTAAAGCCTTTGACAAGGCCCCATGTTGAAGGCTGGTCCAAAGGCGTTCAAGGCAAGTTGGCAAACTAGATCCAAAATTGGCTTACAAATAGGAGACAGAGGGAGGGTGGTTTTAGAAGTCTGTAACCAGTGGTGTGCCACATGGTTCAGTTCTAGGCTCCTTGCAGTTTGTTATTTACATTATGACTTGGGTGTGAATGTTGACATTCAGTAAGTTTAAAGTTAGTAAGTTTGCAGATGTTACGAGCATTGGTGGTGTCATTGGTAGTGAGGAGGCTGGTCTCAGGCTACAGTCTGATATTGATCAGCTGGTAAATTGGGCAGAGCAATGGCAGATGGAATTTAATCCTGATAAGTGTGGGGTTATGCATTTTGAGAGGTCTAATAAGGAAAGGATACACAGAGAATGATAGGTCCCTAGAGAGTGCTGAGGAACAAAGGGACCTTGGCGTACAAGTCCATAGATCCTTGAAGGTGACAGTACAGATTGATGGGATGGTGCAGATTGCATATACAATGCTTGCCTTCATTTGCCAGGATTTAGAATATAAATGCAAGGAAGTCTTCTGACAACTTTGTAAAACATTAGTTAGGCCACTGTGTGCAGTTCTGATCTCCACACTATTGGAAGGATGTGGTTACACTGGAGAGGGTGCAGAGGAGATTCACCAGGATGTAGGATGGACACTCTCAGTTATGAGGTTTGTTTTAGATGGAGCAGAGGAGACTGAGAAGGGATCTGATTGAGCTATACAAATATGATTCTGTGATTATTTGCCCAGGTTTAAGTGAATGATCCCACATTAAACAAGAAGTTATTTATATTATGATTTGGATGTGAATGTAGACATTTAGTAAGTTTAAAATTAGTAAGTTTGCTGATGACATGAAAATAGGTGGTGATGTCGATAGTGAGGATATGTATGATCTCATAAACCAGATTTTATTTTGGGATCTGACTTTTCTGGTAGTAACATCAACTGGGATCAGAGCAAGATCACAATAGATTTTCATGGTCCCAGCTCTTCTTCAACCAAAGTTCAGCTCCTGACACCTAGTGAGGCACAAGAGACCGCAAGACCACAGAGACCTTGGAGGGTTGTATGGTTGGAGATAGTTTCAGAGATAGTGAGGGCCTAAGACAATAAAGGGATTTGATAACAGGAATGAGAATTTTAAAACAGGGGCACAGCTTAATGGAGAGTTAGTGTAGATCAGCAAACACAGACCATAGAGTTTTATATGAGTTCAAGTTTTAAGGTAAAAATCAGGTTATATCCAACGGTGTATTTGGAGGCCCTAGCTTTCGAAGCCCTGCTCCTTTATCAGGTGGTTGAAGAAACAGTGCCTCGAAAGCTAGGGCCTCTCTCCATGCTTCAGTCTCTCTGCCTTTAGTCCTGATGAAGGGCTTTTGCCCGAAACGTTGATTTCGCTGCTCGTTGGATGCTGCCTGAACTGCTGTGCTCTTCCAGCACCACTAATCCACCTCCAAATACCTGTTGGACTATAACCTGGTATTGTGTGATTTTTACCTTTGCCCATCCTGTCCAACACCAGCATCTCCGATTCAAGTTTTATAATAGGGTGGGACATGGGCAGATGATAGGAAGTACGTGTTACATCCAGTTTGGTTCAAATTGAGACAATAACAGAGAGGGAGTCAATGATGGTGAATGGAGTTTGTGGCAAGGACTGAAAACATTTGATTGAAGGAAAGTTTTCCTCATCCTCTACTGGGGTGGGTTTCCTGATACAGCATTTGAACAATTCTGGGGATTTGGATTTTTCTTTGGAACACAATGAATTTACTATAGTCTAATCAATCCCAGAGACTGACCCAGCCATACTCACAGGAAAACGTGGCTAATTGACTGAAATGAGGAAACCTGATTCGCAGGGCTCATACTTGGTGTTTCTGATCTTGTGTAATTCATACTGGTGTAGATTTATTCATTCAACCTTGTGACATTGGCTGACTACAAAGAAAGCTGCTGTGGAAAGAGAACTATGAAATCTCTCCCTGACCACAAACACAATGCAATCAAGTCCAGGATCCAATCACACATTACAATCTACATTATTTAAACCGGTTGCATGCATTCAATGAATAGTTGTCCTCTATTTGTGAGTGTGTGTGTTTGTGCCTGTATGACTTTACACGGGTGGCTGTGTAGGTGTCCATCTTTCTGTGTCTGTGTCACTGTGATGTCTGTGTGTTTGTGTATGTATCTGTGTGTACCACAGCTGTCTTGGGTATTATGATTGTCCAGGATCACACAGACTAGCCAGCTAAATGAGAGGGTCTCTATAGACACATGACTGATTAATGCAAATGTGCAAACAGAATGGACAAATGATAAAAGGTGGTTTGTATTCACTTGAATTTTGAAAGTGTTCTGGAAAGGTTAGTGGCATTCTGATGGTGTTGTTTAAGACCTGAAAGGATTCCGATAGGGGAGATATAAAACAAACACTTCCTTCAGATTGAGGAGGCATAATCTTATAATTAGAGCTATGCATTAAATCTGAATTCCTTCCTCCAAAAGGCTGTGAATGCTGCGAATGGAATTGAAGTTTTTGTGACCGAGGATTTTGTTGGTTAAGGCCTGAAAGAATGTGGAGAGGATAGGAAAATGGAGCTGATTTATAATGCATTAACAAGGCCTGAATGGTTTCTGCCTGTGTATGGCAGTTTTTGTAATGAGTATGAACTAAATGCAGATGGAATGATTAGGAGCATTAATCTTGGATTTTAAACGATTGTGATTTATCAGCCAAACCTAGGATTGTCCTTCCCACCGATTGTCCCTGATTCTCAGAGGCCTCCTCCCACAGACCGTCCCTGATCCTCTGAAAATTTCCATAATGTTCTGTTTTTTATGCAGGTTTGAAGAGGCTGCAGACTGTGGGAGGCAGTGACAAGACTGAGATGTTCAATATTCGCATTAGAGGAGAAAACGGAGGAAGCTGAGACAGGGAGCTTGGGGCAGGAGTGGCCACAGTCAGGTTTATAAAGAGAGAGAAAAATGTTTGAATTGGAGACTCTGTCCATGTCCTGAGAAAAGCGACAGACGCTCATTGGTAAAATAATTTTATATTCATGCTAGAATGGTACTGAAGTTTTGTCCTGGATTTTGCTGACAATTTGTCCCACTCTAATGTTCTGTGGAGATAAATGTTGAATCAGATGCAAAATCTGGTATCAAACCAGTTGCTTACTCTCAATGTCCCCCTGCCGCAGACTCAGCTCCTTCGCTCTCCCACCCCACCCCCTGCTCATACTGACATTCCTCATAGTGACCTGGTGGGAAAAGGGTGATACATTCTCAAGCTTCTGTAAATATTTTGTGTATCAGTGGGTGAAATACAAAGGATTGATGACAGAAAATGGAACTTGCACCAATGGCAAGTTACATCAACAAGTGGGAATCAGGATCAGGATTGGACTCAGTGAATAATGTGGCTGGATAATTGATTCTCCTGCCTGACATAATGACAACGTTCACACACTTAACAACAGGTATAGGGCAGGGTTCAATACAGAGTATCAAAGATACAAAGCTCCCTGCGTAACACTGTATCAGGCAGTCCCAGGGCAAATCTATCAGAGAGCTAAATGCACTGTCCCATCAAACACTCCAGAACAAGTCCAGCACATGATTACACAGAAAGTAAATCTTCCTCTGCACTGTCTCATCAAATGCTCCCAGGGCAGACACAGCATGAAGGCTGATATAGACTAACTTTGTATCTGCACTGTCCCATCAAACACTCCCAGGGCAGATACAACATGAGGTATAATATAGAATAATTTTAGATCTCCACTGTCTCATCAAACACTCCCAGGGCAAATACAATATATGATTAGATATAGAGTAAATCTTCCTCTGCACTGTCCCATCAAGGAGCCCAAACAGGGAAGTTAAGGTGAGTTTAATGCTCAAGCTCCTTGTCTCCCAGGAAGAAGAGCCTTGGCCCAAACATATTACACATAGCAAATAGGCATGAATCAGCATCCCTGTATCCCATTAGGGTGATTCAGTACTGCAGGTGCAAGGTCAATCTCTGATGCCACCAGTTTTATTTCAGCATCTACCTTGTTTACATCTTGGGGATGATTTGGCAAAACTGATACACACGCAATTGCTATAAAGTTGAACACGTGATGTTACTGTTCCTGTAAAACCCATTTGCAATTGAGGTCCAGTTATGGTCACAGCTGTGAGTGTGTCACAATACTTTTCCCTCCAAGTTCAGAGATGTTGGGTGTAAGTCCTCAGAGACTTGAGTATGTAATCTCAGCTGATTCTGCAACACAGTGCTGTACTGTCAGAGACTCCATCAGTCAGACAAAATGTTAAATTGAAACCCCCTGTGCCCTCTCAGTTTGGTGTCAGAGATTGAGTGGTGCTACTTTCAAGAAAACGAGGGAAATTCTACTTGATGACCCATCCATTAACTATTTCTTAAAGCAGATCATTTGGTCATTTACCACATTTTTTTTGTGGGATCTTGCTGTGTACAAACAGCAGCCAAATTTCCCACATTTTGAGATTGAGATAGGAAAAGTGCTTTGGAAATGCATTATTGCTCATTGATGTACAATGGACCTTAATAAGCCAGGCTTCCAGGATTAATAATCAATAATATATATTTACGTATGTTAAGTTTAGAATTGACTTAAACCACCTTCTCATTCCTCCCTTCCTTTCCCCATTGCTGGAAGCACAAAGCTCCAGTTTGATCCCTGTTCTCATCGTGACCTTAGGGCTGCAGTCGCAGGGCAGGAGCAGGAAGATGGGTTCACATTTGCTGAGACCAATTATAGCACTGCCAAAGCTGAGATCAGCGACATCATTTAACCTGGGAGGTGTCTGTTCCACATACTAAATTACCTACCATCTGAACCATTCTATCAAACCTAAGCGAAATGTCACTGTATTCACAGAGAAAATTGATTACACTTAAAATACATCCATAGTCTCTTGGGTGACCTCATCCTCCAAATTTTCTTCATATCAACCGCCCTGTATGTCCCAGAAGAGATCACAGCTGGGAGTGAAAGCTCGGTTTTCTGAGCTGTTGCCCTCATGTTCAGACAGAAATGTAAAACCCTGGTACAAATGCCCTTCCTGTTTACTAGGGGAATTGAAAAGAGGAGTGTAATGTTGTATGGAACCCACTCAATCTTGCTTCTTTTTGCACCTTCATCATCGTCTCATGCAGAAGTCAGTGTTCACCATACCACCTTCAACTCTTAACTCTTCCCCCAATCCCCAAATTATAGAAGTCTTTGCCTCCTTATGTGGAAAATGTGTCTAAGTGTTGCTTCTGCAGAAGTCAGATACTCAGAAGTCATAAAGACTCTGTGCAGAAATGGTATGACACAGTGTTGTGTCAGCAAAAGTAATAAGACTCAGCTATCAAGGGGGGTTGCATGATAACAACAGACCACAGACAGATGTGGTGAGCCAATTAGAATAGCAGCTGCACAGAGCAATACAACTATCATATATGAGGCAAAAGGGGAGATACAGGGAGGCTCATAGAAAACTGTATAAATGTGAAATAATATTATTCAGAAGTGTGCTTACTTTGTGGTCACCCGGGCTCGCAAGAACGTATGAATATAGACTGCTTCGGAATTTGACTCGGACTAAAATTATTTGGCAGTGAGCTTCGTTTCTCACACTTAGATCTTTCTCCAGCAAAAAAAAGCCTTTAAGAAACAAGTCTGAGCTCATCAATACTTTTCCCTTGCACCCCTTCTCAGTTAACATTTGTTTCCATGTTGTCACCCTGAAGACTAGATTCTGCTCTTTCCCTTTGGTTCCCTAATGAAAAACTGCAGAAAACAATTAAAAGGTTAAATGCAAAGCCAGCTAGAGACTGAATGGAAAGTGGAGAGACCTCCGCGTGATCCTGGGAGTTTGTGGTCAGCACTGGTCATCCTTGCTTGAACAATGTAGTCTCAGTGGGAGGTGCCCATATAAATGGAAATGCAGTTTTTATGGCCCCTACTTTCTCGAGGAATGCAAATGCATGCCTTCATTTCACCAAGGATACTTCATAAATTAAAGAAAGAAAACACTTAGCCCATTAGCAAATAAATCCATCACTTCACTGTTGCTCTTTGACAGTGTTATACAAAACAGCACGTGCATAATGGAAGAGAAAATCTCACAGAACTGGTTTGATCTCTGCATTGATAGAACCCAGATAGAGCCAGGAGAGGATGGGGAACTGAACACCAGGGAGAGTCATCACCTTCAGGAGGGGAGGGGGAACTGAACACCAGGGAGAGGCAGAACCTTCAGGAGGGGAGGGGGAACTGAACACCAGGGAGAGTCATCACCTTCAGGAGGGGAGGGGGAACTGAACCCCAGGGAGAGGCAGCACCTTCAGGAGGGGAGGGGGAACTGAACACCAGGGAGAGGCATCACCTTCAGGAGGGGAGGGGGAACTGAACACCAGGGAGAGGCAGAACCTTCAGGAGGGGAGGGGGAACTGAATACCAGGGAGAGGCATCACCTTCAGGAGGGGAGGGGGAGCTGTACCCCAGGGAGAGTCAGCACCTTCAGGAGGGGAGGGGCAACTGAATACCAGGGAGACGCAGAATCTTCAGGAGGGGAGGGGGAACTGAACACCAGGGAGAGGCAGCACCTTCAGGAGGGGAGGGGGAACTGAACACCAGGGAGAGGCAGCACCTTCAGGAGGGGAGGGGGAACTGAACACCAGGGAGAGTCAGCACCTTCAGGAGGGGAGGGGGAACTGAACACCAGGGAGAGGCAGCACCTTCAGGAGGGGAGGGGGAGCTGTACCCCAGGGAGAGTCAGCACCTTCAGGAGGGGAGGGGGAATTGAACACCAGGGAGACGCAGAATCTTCAGGAGGGAAGGGGGAACTGAACACCAGGGAGAGGCAGCACCTTCAGGACAGGATGAGAGGGGGAAAACATTTGGATAGAATAATTTCTAAGACTCCCTAAAATTGAGGCCTCTGCCCTGTGGGGATGAGTGTCCCTTTTGCCTCAGTTGGAGTCCAAAGTACAATTCTGAGAAACACACCTTCAGGTGCATGTCAAAGTCAGAAGATATGGAGGGGATTGACCAGAATGGAACAAGAGATGAGAGACTTCAACAATGTGGAGACAATGGAAAGGCTGGGGTTAGAATAGGGAGGCTAAGAAAAAGTCTGATGAGTAATTTTGATAATCGAGCAGAAGCTATTTCCAGTAATGGAAGGTGTCAGTGGCTAGAGGATAGAGATTTAAAATAATTCACAAAAGAATTTGAACTCATAAGAGGAAGCAGGTTTATTATTGTAAAGAGCTGTTGGAAACTGGAACCTTTATTGTGGAAGGATCATGAAGGCTGATTTAACAACCCCTTTGAAAAGGTAATTCAAAAAATAAAAATATAAAACTTTTCCCAAATCTCTTCTGCAAACATCAATGTCAATTTTCTGAACAGGTTGGAGTTTTGATGGAAATATATCCAAAAGAAAGTGAGCCTGGTGTTCTTCAAACATTTTCCATTGGAATAAACAAAATGTAATAAAGTACAGCATTCAAAGAAATAGCATTTTTAAGGGTTTGTGAGTGGATTAAAGCATCAAATGACTGAACTTTGCAGAGCTGCAATGTGTCGGGTTTGATGAAATAGCTGACCTCAGGCAACGTGATGAAAGGACTGCTGCAGATTGATCATGGTATCCCTTTGTGAGGGATAGGAAAATCACACTGCAAGCAGTGATATCTTTGGAACACTGTATATGTGCTGACTGCAGCATTGCTAATTGGGTGAAGTACCTGGGGTGGGCTGGAGTCATGGCAAGCCAGGGAGTTTAAATTCTGGGGGGAAGAGCCAAATTTACAGCAGGAACGTTTTGAAAAAAACTGAACACTGTTTTGTTGTAACACTGGCTCATTGGGTAGAGATCACAAGTGGTCATGATTTCAGTTGACACCAATGGTATTCACAGTAGGTGGCAGTCTGAATGACAGACTGCGGCAGTCTGTGAGTGACAGTCTGAGAGTTATAGACTGTGAGTGACAGTCCGTGAGTTCGTGGCTAACTGTGAGTGGCAGACTGAGAGTGACAGCACAGACTGTGAGTTATAGATATTCTATAACAGCCTAAGTGATAGACAATGAGTGATAAGCTGTGAATAACAGACACCACAGTTTACTACACAGAGTGGTTGATTCTAGTATTCAAAGAAACTGAATAGCGGAGGTGGATGCAATTCCAAAGCTGAGTTGCTCAGTTCTTAGACTCCTGCTTACTTCGGGTGTAATTTTCTTTATTTAACCTTGTGCTTACAAACCTCAGACTTGTTGTAAATGTTATTACAGGGCAGTGTGCCATGCTGTATCTGAGCGACATTAGGAACTTTTCTGATATTCAAGTGATTACTGACCTTAGGTGAACCCTTTTATTATCAATTGTAGAACCATTTGACTTTGAGTGATATAGTAAATAAATACTTTTGAATCACTTGTCCCTTAAATATACCTTTCCAAATGCCCCTTTCCATTGATGGCAAGTCTCCTAGAGTCAAAGTCACTCCACAAAATTATAGAAGTTTATCACCCAGTAGAAGACCACTCAGCCCATCATGCCTGTTGGAGCAGTCTGAATCTTATCCTGTCACCCTGATCATAAACTTGTATCATCCACTGCTTCAAATTTGGATCAAATGTTTCTTGATAGATGTGTGAATTTGTTCCATAGCTGCTTCCTGTGCAATGCATTGCATGTTCTACCAACTGTCCACGTGATGAAAATCTCTCTAAAACCCCCTCTTCACTTACTCAGTAATCATCTGAAATCAATGACATCATGTTATTGCTGACTACCCTTTCTGAAGAAATAGGTTTGGGGGCAAGATAGTGATTTGGGTAACATCGAGAAGGTTGTGTCAGGAAGGGATGGAGAGTTTAACAACTGCTATCAGAGCAACGTGGCCCCATGAGGGGAAAGTAGTAAAACAATTAAGAGTGAAGATTCTATTGCTGAATGCACATAGCTATTATAAAACAATTAATTAATAGGATAAATACAGATAAATGGGTTTGATTGAGGAACCATTAATGAAGCATGGTTGCAAGGTAACCAAGGTTTAAAATTCCAGGATGCTTACTTTTATAAAAGACAGACAAAATGGAAAGGTTTAGCTCCTGATAATAAAACATAAGATAAAGGCATTAGACAGATAGAATCATATGACAAAAGTAGAATGTGGGATTACTATTGGGGTTAAAAGATAGCAAAGGCAGATAATGCTGATGGGAGTAGTTGACTGATTTATAATATTAGTTGGAGTGCTGATCAAAGTATAAATATGAAAATTAACAACATGGAACAAAGGCAATGCAATAATAGTGAACAACTTTAGTTTTGTGTAAACTGGGTAAACCAATTTGGCAAAAGTAGATTGGAGCTTGTATTTGTGAAATGCAACTTAAAAATGTGTTGCTGGAAAAGCACAGCAGGTCAGGCAGCATCAAAGGAACAAGACAATCGACGTTTCAGGCATAAGCCCTTCTTCAGGAATGAGGAGGGTGTGCCAAGCAGGCTAAGATAAAAGGTAAGTAAGAGGGACTTGGGGAAGGGGCGCTGGGAATACGATAGGTGGAAGGAGGTTAAGGTGAGGGTGATAGGCCGGAGAGGGGGGTGGGGGCGGCGAGGTCGGGAAGAAGATTGCAGGTCAAGAAGGCGGTGCTGAGTCTGAAGGTTGGGACTGAGATAAGGTGGGGGGAGAGGAAATGAGAAAGCTGGAGAAATCTGCATTCATCCCATGTGGTTGGAGGGTTCCTAGGCGGAAGATGAGGCGCTCTTCCTCCAGGCGTCGTGTTGCCATGGTCTGGCGATGGAGGAGGCCAAGGAGGCGATTGGAGGGGCGGGGTTCAAGGGCGGAGGAGCGGGAAGTGGAGGAGATGCGGTGGAGACCATCGTCAACCACGTCTGAGGGGAAATTGCGGTCTTTGAAGAAGGAGGCTATCTGGGTTGTTCGGTATTGGAATTGGTCCTCCTGGGTGCAGGTGCGGAGAAGGCAAAGAAATTGGGAAAACGGGACGGCATTTTTACAGGGGCAGGGTGGGAGGAGGTGTAATCTAGGTAGCTGTGGGAGTCAGTTGGTTTATAGTAAACGTCTGTGTAGAGTCGGTCGTCCGAGATAGAAATGGAGAGGTCTAGGAAGGGGAGGGAGGAGTCTGAGACAGTCCAGGTAAATTTGAGGTCGGGGTGGAAGATGTTAGTAAAGTGGATGAACTGTTCAACCTCCTCATGGGAGCACGAGGTAGCGTCATCAATGTAGCGGAGGAAAAGGTGGGGGTGGTGCCAGTGTAGCTGCAGAAGATGGACTCTTCCTCATATCCAACGAAGAGGCAGGCATAGTTGGGGCCCATGCGGGTGCCCATGGCTACTCCTTTGGTTTGGAGGAAGTGGGAGGATTGGAAAGAGAAGTTGTTCAGAGTGACGACCCATTCAGTCAGTCGAAGGAGGGTGTCAGTGGAAGGGTACTGGTTGGTTCGGCGGGATGCAGTTGAGACGGTTTTCTAGATGAATACGTTGAAGACTCACAGACTTTTCAGGTCTTGTAATACGTAATGAAACAGGGTTAATTAATATTGAATTGAATTAGCTTTACTGTCTCATGGACTCACAAGAGTACAGAGATAAATTTGCAAGCTGCCACTCATGGCATCATCTTAGGTACAGAGACACCTTGGTAATGTCTCTTGCATACAAAAAATTTTAGGAAAACAAAAGTTAGAAAAATAAAGAAATAAGAAGTCCAGCATTACAGATCTTCAAAAGCACAAAATCATAATAATAAATTAGAAAAATAAAGAAATTAAAAGTTCAGAATAACAGTCCTTCCATGATAATACAATAAGGAAAGAAATCAAAAATTTCAAAAGTAATATTGCAGTAAAATATGTAATGGTCCATGAAGCAAATTAGGAAATTATTCAGCAGATTAGCTTTTAGTGCAAGAGATTTGGAGTCTCAAGGGAATTTTGTAATATTCATGTAAGGATTTTGTGAAACCACATCAGCGGTACTGTGGAGTTTTGGTCTCCTTACCTCATGAAGAATATACTTGCCTCAGAGGCAGTGAAGGTTTACTGGATTGATTTTTGAAAGGGAGGGTTATGCTATGATGAGAATGGATCTATGTTCTCTGTTATCTGGAAAAATGAAAGGTGATGTCATTTAAATTTCTCAGAGGCTGGACAGGGTAAATGCTGTGAAGTTTCCTTTGGCTAGTGTGTTTATAATGAAAGCTCATTGTATCGCAGGATAAGGAGTGGCCATTTCAGACTGAGTTAAAGTGAAAATCTTTTATTCAGAGGATTAGCTATCTTTGGATTCCCTATTGTGAGGTAGAGAAGATCGACTGGCATATTCAAGACTGAGATTGATCAATTTTTCAACATGAAGGGAATCAAGTGATATGACAGGAATGGAGGACCAGCAGAATGTCATCTGGCTCATGGAGACTGCTCCATCATTCAATAAGGTTGTGGCTAATCTGGTTGTAATCTCAGCTCCACTCTCCCCTGTTTGCACACTACCCTCCCTTCCACCCAGAATAATCCTCTGCTCTCTTGTCTATCAAAAATCAATCTAACTCAGCCTTGAATAAATTTACAACCCTGCCTCCACTACCAAGTGGGAGGATGAGTTCTACACTGTAGCAAAATTCCAAGTGAACATAAAAATCTTAATCTCTGTCTCATTCCTGAACTGTGATTCAATTTCTAGTCTCTTCCCAAGAGGCAACATCCTTCTGATGTTCATCTTTCCAGTTCCCTCAAGATCTTATATGCTTCAATAAGATCTACTGATTTGTCTGAACTTCAATGGATATAGGCCAACCAGTATAACCTTTATTCACCAAATATGCTGTTCATCCCAGGAATGAATTGAGCAAATCTTCTCTGAACAGCTTTTAAGGCATTTGTGCCTTTCTTTCTAATAAAAAAATCAAAGTTGTACACAATATTCCAGATTTAGTCTCACCCTGGACTGTTGGAGTAAAATATTTGTATATTCATATTCCTTCCCTTTGACGACATTCTATGAGCCTTCCTAATCACTTCCTAAACTAACTTTTGTAAGTGGAAAATGGTGTCACACCCAATAACACCTATCCCAACCAAAAACCCACTTCATATTCCATGCCCATTCAACTTCTATCCCCATCTTCACCTACAATCCAACTCCAATTCCCACCCTCACCACAACATTGCAGCCTTTAGTAAGTCCTTCTTATGTTTTTACCTGTCCCTCTCTGCCTGGAGCCAGGATTATTCTAGAATTTCGAAAGTGATAATGGTTTAACTGGAATGGAATGAAGGGAACTTGTCTCAGTCTAGCAGAGTTCAGTCATGGTCTAAAATGAAACTTTGATTGAGGTTTGTGGAAGGGAGCGACAAGTTGTCTGGTGTTGGATTTGATCATCCAGACAGTTGATGATTCCTCTTCTGTGGGTATAGCACAGAACAAGGAGCTAATGGAACAAGCATGACAGCAATAAACAGTCAACAGGCACATATGCCAGATTACTAAGGAATTTAATTACTTGTTCAATATTGCCAGAGTCTACCAAACACAGACAATTATTTGCTAACCTGGCACAGGACCATGTTCATTTGTCTTTCATTTGATTTTTGTCAAACATAAAATCTTATGCGCGACATGTTCAAAGACCAAACTTTGATTCAAAACAGTGACTACAAAAATGCAACTTTAACATCTAAAATGCTAATTTGACCATTGTTCAGAAATGTAGTTAATTTACAGCCTTGTAAGCAATCATGTGTAATGTTAGAACTTGCTCTGAATGGTAAATTGATTGCTTTTTTTCACTTGTTCATGGGATGTGGGCTTCACTGGCAGGGCCAGCATTTATTGCCAATGAACAAATTTCCCTGGAGAAGATGATGGTGAACTTCTTGAACTGCTTGAGTCCATGGGGTGTGGGGACTTCCATAGAGTTTTTAGTAAAGGGGGGTTCCAGGATGTTGAACCAGCAACAATAAAGGATTGATGACCCACTTTCAAGTCAGGATAGTATACAATTTGGGTGGGAATTTGCAGGTATTAGTGTTCTGCCTTTGTCCTCGAGGTTGCAGGTTTGGCAGGTGCTGTCAGAGCAGCCTTGGTGAGCTAATGCAATGCATCTTGTAGATAGGACATCCTGCTGATGGTGCATTGATGGTGAAGCAAGTGAATGTTGAAGTCAGTAGATTAGGGTGCCAATCAAGTGGGCTGCTTTATCCTGAATGATGTTAAGCTTCTTGAGTGTTTTTGGAGCTGCATTGATCCAGGCAAGTTGGAAATATTCCATAACACTCAGAACTTGTGCATTGTGGAGGTATATTGGACAGCCATTGAGGAGACAGGGGAATTTTTCCCTGCAGAATTCCTTGTGTCTGACCTGCTCTTGTAGCCATTGGCCATATACACATGTCAATGGTGACCTTAGAATCAAAGGATCCCTACAGTGTGAAAGCAGGCCATATGGCTTAGCAAGCAAAGAGCCAACCCCACTCCCCCATTCCTGTAGCTGTGCATTTCCCATGACTAATCCGCCAAGCCTGCACATCCTAACCTAATCTAGTCCGATTTGCATCTGCAAAAGGTGGACTGGTGAGGACAGGGACAAATGAAATTTTCCCTCTTGTTGGTTCCCTTGCCAATGATGCAGATCCAATCTCATAACAATGCCCTAGAGGACTTGACCAGGCCAGTCAGTGGTGCTGTTGTTGACACTCTTGGTGATGGGCATTGAAGATCCGCTTCAAAATACATTCTGTAACATTACCACCCTCAACATTTCCTCCAAATTTTGCAGAACTGATTTATTACCTAAGCAGGAGGTTTCCCTACCTGTATCTGGCCTAGGAAGGATATTATTCAGAAAAGATAATGCTGGGAATGGAGGGTTTGAAGTATAAAGATATACTGTAAAGACTGGGACATTTTCACTGGAAGGTAGAAGGTTGCGAGATGACCTTATTGAGGTTTATAGAATCATCGAGGGCATAGAAAAGGTGAATGACAAGGGTCCTTTCCCAAGGGTGGGGATGATCAAAACTAGGAGGCATACTTTCAAGGTGAGAGGAGAAAAAATTAAAAAGGACAGGAAGGGCAACGTTTTTACACAGAGAATGGTTTGTGCATGGAATAAACTGCTGAAGAAAATGGTGGATGCAGGTAGAGTTACAATGTTTAAAAGACATTTGGATAAGTACATGAATAGGAAAGGTTTTAAGGAATATGGGCCAAGTGCAGGCAGGTGGGACTAGTTTAGTCTGGGAACATTGTCGGCATGAAATGTTTGGACCAGAAGGTCTGTTTCCATGTTTTATGACTCTATGACTCTATTTCATTGGGTCTGGAATCCATGTTGGCACTCCCAGGGCAATCTCATCATGACTATATACCATGGTGCAGTCACTGTCCTGCTGATGGGACAAGTCATATCCAGGGCAGCTGATGGAGGTGCCTGGGACATTGTCTTTAAGGTACAGATTCATATAGTATGCCAACATCAGACTGTTTTTTGACTAGTCTATGTGCTTCTCTCCTAAGTTTGACACAAGCCCCCAGATGTTGGTCAAGAGAATTTTGCAGGGTTGACAGGACTACACTTGCCATGGTTGATTCTGTTCCTAGGTCAATACTAAGTCGTCTGTCCAGTTTTGTTCCTTTCTTTATAAACTTTGGAGCAGTTTGGTACAGCTGAGTAGTTTCTTTGGTCATTTCAGAGGCAGTTAAGCGTCAATCACATGGCTTAAAGTCTGGAGTTATTTCTAGGCCAGACCAGGTAAAATTGACAGATTTCCTTCCTTCAAGGGAAGTCAATCAGATGGGTTTTAACAACAATTGGCAGTGATCACCATTAGACCAGCTTTGAATTCTTTGTTTTACTGAATTCAAATTTCACCATCTGTCATGATGGAATTTGAAGTTCTGGATTCCCACCTCAGGCGACTGACTGTGTGGAGTTTGCACATTCTCCCCGTGTCTGTGTGGGTTTCCTCTGGGTGCTCCGGTTTCCTCCCACAGTCCAAAAATGTGCAGTTTAGGTGAATTGGCCATGATAAATTGCCCGTAGTGTTATGTGTAGGGGTAGATTTAGGGGAATGGGTCTGGGTGGGTGCGCTTCGGCGGGTCGGTGTAGACTTGTTGGGCCGAAGGGCCTGTTTCCACACTGTAGGTAATCTAATCTAATCTAATCTATTAGCCCAGTGGCAGTAACCACTATGAGTAGAAAGTGAGGACTGCAGATGCTGGAGATCAGAGCTGAAAATGTGTTGCTGGAAAAGCGCAGGTCAGGCAGCATCCAAGGAGCAGGAGAATCGACATTTCAGGCATGAGCCCTTCTTCAGGAAGAAGGGCTCATGCCTGAAATGTCGATTCACCTGCTCTTTGGATGCTGCCTGACCTGCTGCGCTTTTCCAGCAACACATTTTCAGCAGTAACCACTATGCCTATGTCTCCCCTGATTATTATTTGTAACTCTGAGAGTTTCAAACCAGATCTCAAAACAGCAAAATATATTCCTCTTGATATTTCTTGGCAGCCTCAATATTGTGGGTAGCAACAAGATATACTGGAGGAAATCTTCACATATTTCCCAACAGTGAATCCTGTCTGCAAGAATATGAAAAATATGTTTATTTTCACTGCCTGATGGACAACCTGGTAATTAACTCCCAACTCCTCCATCCTTGGCAGTGCAGCCTTTGAGTGCAGAAGTACACTGTTGTGTTTCTCACATTGCAATACTTCCCATTGACTTGCAGCTAATGGGATGTTCTGCGATCATAGAAGTAACATAAAGGCAAGTGTTTCCTTCTTTAACAGAACCACTCCTGAGAGAGCACCGGAACACTATCTTGCAAAACTCACATCAGAATCCCTGTATCTATCACCAGGCTAGGTTCATATCAGCTGTGACTTAAATTGAACAGCAGATAGTTTTTTTTTCCTGGACTTGTGGTCTCCCTGCTCTAGGAAGGATGTTGTGAAACTTGAAAGAGATTTAGAAGGATGTTGCCAGGGTTGGAGGGTTTGAACGAAAGGGAGAAGCTGAATAGACTGGGGCTATTTTCCCTGGAGTGTTGGAGGCTGAGGGGATGACCTTATAGAGGTTTACAAAATCATGAGGGGTACAGGTAGGGTAAATAGACAAGGTTGTTTGCCTGGTTGGGGGAGTCTACAACTAGAGAGCATAGGTTTAGGATGAGAGGGGACAGATTTAAAAGGGACCTAAGAGACAACTTTTTCACACAAAGTTTGGGCATGTATGGAATAAGCTGCCAGAGGAAGTGGTGGAGGCTGGTACAATTACAACATTTAAAAGGCATCTGGATGAGTACATGAATAGGAAGGGTTTAGAGGGGTATGGGCCAAGTGCTGTCAAGTGGGACTACATTTATATCAGATATCTGGTCAGCATGGATGAGTTGGACCGAAGGGTCTGTTTCCATGATGTACATCTCTATGACTCTATGGTGAACCTAGGGTGGCACGGTGGCTCAGTGGTTAGCATTGTTGCCTCACAGCACCAGGGACCCGGCTTCAGTGCCCGCCTCAGGCAACTGTGTGGAGTTTGTACATTCTCCCCATGTCTGCCTGGGTTTCCTCTGGTTTCCTAACACAATCCAAAGATGTGCAGGCTGGGTGAATTGGTCATGCTAAATTGTCCACAGTGTTCTGGGATGTGTAGGTTAGGTGCATTAGTCTGGGCTAAATGTAGAGTAGTAGGGGAGTGGGTCTGTGTGGGTTACTCTTCAGAGGATGGATGTGGACTCGTTAGGCCGAATGGCCTGCTTCCACACTGAAGGGATTCTCTGATTGTGTGGGATTTCCATTCAGGAGGGTTTTGTAATGTGTGGGAAATCTATTGTACCAGACTGTCATTCAGTCGAATTTCCTATTCCTTGGATGCTGCCTAACCTGCTGCGCTTTAACCAGCAACACATTTTCAGCATAGACAGAAATTTAACTAATTGTTAAGAGTTTTCACATTGCACTGTACAGGGTTTACCCCCATTCCTGACATTGTTTCTAGCTCAGGCAGACTGAAGACAGCCAATTAAACCCTGTCAACTGGACATATTATCATAGTGCGTTTACAATTCCGTTTGGGGGACCTTCCTCCTCTCCCATACAATCATCCGGAGGCATCCTGTGCATTTGACCTCACAAACTGCTAACAGCTACAATAAGTTTCTGGGACAGGTACTGGGTACAATATTAGGGTCGAGGTCAGGGTCAAGAACGACCCCACTGCCAATGAATTCGAGCTAACCTTTTCACAGTTTCCAGGGCCCTAACATAACAACTTGCATTTCAATAAAAAAAACTTCAGTTCTGAAGAAATCATATCGGGCTTGGAACGTTAACTCTATTTCTCTCTCCACAGACCCTGCCGGGCCTGATGAGTTTCTCCAGCACTCTGTGTTTTTAATCCTGCATTGTACCTTCAAGGTAGTAAATCATCCCAAAGAGCTTCGGGGAAGTCTTTAAACAACATTTCCCACCAGGCTCCGCAGTGATCGGGGGCGGTAAGTGTTTAATGAACGTGTTTAAAGTAGGAGAGAAACGGAGACTAAAATGGTTAGGGAGGGAATTCCCGAGCTCAGGAAAACATGGCTAGCAAAGGTGGAAAAGAGAAAATGCAAAAAGCCAGCATTGGAGGAAGAGAGAAATCTGCCACATCAAAGTCATGGAGAGATTTGAAGACAAAGATGAAAACTGTAAAAGCACTGACTGAAAAAACAAGACCAATCCCAGAAAAACAAACGATGCAAAGTCGTGGGATGCGAGAGGTCTGGAATAAAGGTGGAAAATGCAGCAGAAACTCAATCACATTGAACTCAACTCTCCTCACGGGCTGCAAACCTGCTGAGTGTCCCCAGCACTTTGGGTTTATATTTAGGGTTAATCCGCAAACAGGATCCAGGGTCCTTTCTAGCTCACAGCAAGGACCCCAACCTCGGGTTTAAAAGGGAACCCGCTGGGCGCCCCCCTGGAACAGGCGGATTGCCGCATCCTGTGCATGACCCGGGCGGTGACCCTCCTCCTGTCCGCAGTCTCAGAGCTTCCTGAGGGTCCCACTAAAGGCTGAAAATAAAATCCTTCGGAGGCTGAACATTTGAAATAGAAAGGGAAGGTGCTGGAAAACTGAGCAGGTCTGGCTGCATCTGTGGAGAGAGGGACAATCCAGTGACTCTTCAGAATACTCTAAGGATGAACTCAATTCTGACTCGAACTTTAACTTTTTTCTCCTCTCTTTCCAGATGCTGTCAGACGAGCTGAGTTTCTCCAGCCGGCTCTGCTTTTATGATCTCTTGGCTGCTGTCTCCTGCCCTCAAGTGGCTCCCCAGTTTCTGGGATGTCAGACTGGCGGTAAGTCCCAGACAGCTCAGTGAAATCTTCAGATTCGCACTTGCTCAGAATAGATATAAACAGCTCACACCGTCTCCATGTACCCCCTGGATACGTGTGTGTACATCAGCGAGTGTTTCTGGGATTTGCCCAAATGGGTGAAATATATATTTGGATTCTCTAACCCTTGCAGCTCAATTTAAGATATTACATTTCTGCTCACTTCCTAATTTTCCGACTGAAATTCCCACCCTCGCATCTACTGCACAGACCTGCATTATATCATGGAATATATCTATCCTTGCCGCCCTGAACGTCCCTGTATCCAGGGGAACCGTTGCCCAGTGAACCCTTCACTGAACTAACACAATCTTCACTTCATATAAAATGTAGACTTAAACGACCAGAAACGACACCCCCGTTCGTTACCTGTTGACTGAAGTTGTAGGATAATCAGGATCAGTTGGAGGATGGAGCTGAGAGGTCTCTGTCCCATTCCTGGACCGTACCCTCTGTCCGCTTTGCTCCTCATGTTGGCCATGAGTTCTCAACAAACTGTCCTTAGTCCAGGGGGACGCTTCATATTCGAGTGGGGCAAACCGTCCCCTCGCTCCGTCTGCCACAGACCGACTCTTTTCACACTCTCTCCCTCTCTCTCTCTCTCTCTCCGTGACGATGCTAAGTCAGCTACCTCTTGTAAAGTGGCGCCCCTCTCCCTCTCCGTCGCTAGATTTGAGAGCAGCGCCGATTTCCGATCCTGGCTCCCTCGCTCTGGGGTCACTTGCCAACTTGGCACCGGAATGGTACAGCTCGCGAAAGTTTCACCTCGTCCCACCCTGGGCAAAGAAACACTACAGTAACAGGAGGCACACAATTCTCAGTAGAGTAACCATGTGTCAACAAACGAAAACATGATTTTAGTCTAATGGATTAATATCTGTGTCTCTGATAACTTAAAAACAATAGCTCATTAATTAAGTTATTGGTTACAAGCCAGGTGACTCAGGCGCTCCTCGGAGTATAAATTGCTCTGACTGTACAGTTACATTAATCATTACAGCCAATTTAATCTTTGCTGTACTCTCTGTTCACTTTTTTTGCACATTATGTAAATCGATTTACACCGAAATTAATCCTAAAAGATCCTAAATCCTCGAAATCCCACCCAAACAATCTCTCCACTTTAAATCAAGAACAGAAATGTAGTAGGGAGTGATTCATCAACACACAGCAGACAGATTCTTCCCCCTGCCAGTCCAGTTGGAATTATTATGACCATAGTTAGAATCCTAGGCAGTTCCCTGAATCCAGCTGCAGGCATTTCTGCTGTAACATGGAACAAAACCATTGCACAAGAAACATTGAATCCACCATGAGAAATTCCAGTAAATGATTAGATTAGATTCCCTACTGTATGGAAACAACAAGTCCACACCAACCCTGTGAGGGGTAACACATCCAGACCCGTTCCCCTACCCTATATTTACCCCTCACTAATGTACACTATGAGGAGAAAGTGAGGACTGCAGATGCTGGAGATCAGAGCGGAAAATGTTTTGCTGGAAAAGTGCAGCAGGTCAGGAGATTCTCCTGCTCTTTGGATGCTGCCTGACCTGCTGCACTTTTCCAGCAACACATTTTCAGCTCTAATGTACACTATGGGCAGTTCACCTAACCTGCACATCTTTGGAAAACCGGATCACCCAGAGGAAACCCATGCAGACATGGGGAGAATGTGCAAACTCCACAAAGACAGTCGCCCGAGGCTGGAATCGAACCCGACTCCCTGGCGCTGGGAGGCAGCAGTGCTAACCATTGAGCCACCGTGCCGCCCTTAAACATCAAAGTGGGCATTTTATTCCTGTGACATCAGTGAGTTTGACTGTTCAACAGGTCACACTTGTCCCAACTGAAATGATAGGAGCCGAGTGAGAATCACGGCAGAAATGGAGTCGGGTGGAAATGATGTTGGCTAGTCTGAGTAAAAGGCCAAGTAGTAAATGAAATAAAATCATCGATTCTCTACAATGTGGAAACAGACCATTTGGCCCAACAAGTCCACACTGACCCTCTGAAGAGTAACCCACCCAGACCTATTCCCCTACCCTGTTACTCTACCTTTCCCCTGACTAATGCACCTAACCCACATATCCCTGAACACTACGGGCAATTTAGTGTGAGAGGCGCTTGCAAATGTTGTTTCTGCAAAAATCACAAGGCTGAATCGTGTGGGGGGGTGTAGGTTAAGATGGATATGCTTACACAAACAGCTCCAAGTAGCTACATCTTGCTTCTGCAGAAATCGCAAGGCGGAATCATGAGGGTGTATAACAAGAAATAACTAATCGAAAAGGGAGGTGGTCGACTGGTAGAAACAGATGTATTGACATAACAGTTGCAATTGTCACACACATAGGGAGTTAGAATGAACAAGATAACCAAATAAGGCATTAAATAAATATGAGTTGGGGAGGGGGGTGGGGGGGCGCGACAGGCTTAGAGTAGTGGAGATGTAAACAGAGGTGGTGTGAAGCTAGAGCTTGTGATAGGCTATGTGCAACAGCAAAAGCAGCCAATGGTGTAAAAGAGGAGTACTGAGAGACTCAACTGAACTGTATAAATTGTAATGTAACCTTCTGGTCGGGGTGCCTAGTTTGGGTTACCCCCTCTTGCAAGAACATATGAATAAAAGCTGCTTCGGAATTTGACTCAGACTAAAATTATTTGGCAGTGAGCTTCGTTTCTCACAATAGCATGGCCAATCCACCCTAACCTGCACATCTTTGGACTGTGGGAGGAAACCGGAGCACCCAGAGGAAATCCATGCAGACACGGGGAGAGTATGCAAACCACCACCTGCAAGTTCCCCTCCAAGTCACTTACCGTCCTGACTTGGAAATATATCGCCATTCCTTCAATGTTGCTGGGTCAAAATCCTGGAATTCCCTCCTTAAGGGCATTGTGGGTCAACCCACAGCATTTTGCACTGCAGTAGGTCAAGAAAGCAGCCTACCACAATGTTCTCAAGGGCAACAAGGGATGGGGCAATAAAATGCTAACCAGCCAGCAATGCCCACACCCCACGAGTGAATAAAACAATGAAATTCTGCCTGTGGAGCATTGCCAACGCAAGATAGCAGGAGTACAGTGAGCAGGTTGGACAGATAAACAGACCACAGATACATAAAATGCAACAGGTGTGGGGGGTGGGGGGGATTCCAATAGTTCACTGGCTGAAAAACTGATGGGCATGTGGGGGCAGGGGAAAGCAGGCGGGGAGTGGCGAGGAATGGAAGGACAGGGTATTATAAACATCCAGAAGGCCAGAGATGGTTTTCTTACATAGCTAAGCTGGTTTGAAAGGAGAGGTAACATTGGATTGATGTTCAACAGTTCATCCACATGAACACACCAACACCCTCCAGTTTAATCTCACTGAGTTCTCATGGAAATGATATTCTGAGAATTAAACACTGCTAAAAGGAGACCAGAAGTCAAAATTTTTTGCCTTGCACTCACCAGAACAAGGCAAAGAAACAAACTTGGAAAGAAGAGACACCATGTTATACAGTTTCTGATACTAACATTAGAAACATCAAAGCCAAGAGGAATAAAGAAAACAATATGATGCCAGGACAGAGCATTGAATTAGCAGATTTTGGGGCAATGAAGAAAAATTACTTGGGAAATCAGTTACAAAATAAATAAGAGAAGGAAAGTTAAAAAGACAGAAGGAAGATGAATGGATTTACAGTTGTTTTACACACGAGTTGGATGGACAGTTAGTTTGTAATATAGAGTGATGCTAACAGTGTGGTTTCAATTCCTACACCAGCTGAAATTACTGTCAAGGACTCTCCTTCTCCACCTGTGTGCTTGCCTGAGGTGTAGTGATCCTTAGGTTAATCCACCATCTCTCTCTAATGAGAGAGCGGTCCTCTCGGACCATGGCTGCTTTATAAATGAGGAAATTAATTTCAAGAACGAAGCAAAGGAAAACTTGGAGTGTAAGGTTTTGAAAAAAAAGGCATAGTTATTTTAAAAATTCAATGAAACAGAGTTAGGGAAGAAAGTGGAGATAATTACAGTATGATTCTTAAATAGAGGCAAAATTGCAAAGGCTACATGAGACACCCAAGTCAGTAATAGAAGGAAGAAACAAAAGGGTGTGTCTGCTGATTAAAACAACGGGTAACATTCTCCTCAGTGATCAGGATAGGCATTGAAAATATCTGTCAAAATAGATTTTACAAAAAAAATTGTAGACAGATTCTTCACAGAACAGGCCTTTCAGCCCAAATTATTATTGAAGCCCCTTCCATCCCTATTCATCTTAAACTTTTACCATTTCCCCTTAGTCCGCTCTCTTGCATTTGTATCTTTCCTTTAAATACATTGTGTTAGTAGCGTGAACTATATCTCATAGTAACATGATTCATATTTAAACCATTCTGTGGATAAATAACTTCCTCCTGAACTTCTTATTTGATTGATCAGTGACAAACTTAATATATGACTATAGTTATTGACTATTCTGTAAGTGGAAAAGCTTTCCCGTCTTGAACCTACCAAGCTTCATCATAATCTTAAAGATCTCTGAGGCCAACCCTCTTTACTGATAGTGACAACTTCTCAATTCTATAACCTTTCTATTGTATTGTCACCCATAGTGTATTCTGAATGTCAAAATTAATTTTTGTATGACAAAATCTCGCAGAAAGGCTGAAAACAGGCTGCC
Source organism: Hemiscyllium ocellatum (assembly GCF_020745735.1). Taxonomy (NCBI): domain Eukaryota; kingdom Metazoa; phylum Chordata; class Chondrichthyes; order Orectolobiformes; family Hemiscylliidae; genus Hemiscyllium; species Hemiscyllium ocellatum. Next base: position 27,276,060 of record NC_083437.1, read on the forward strand.
TCAGGATCATGGATTGAAACCACCCACCACCTCAAAACATAATTCCAGTTTGAGATTGTCATCAAACTGAATGGGTCATGCAAACACAAAAATACCGTCTGTATCAAGCTCTCGAGATGAAGCCCCATAAGAATATATATGTTTCAATATGTCTCCTCACATTCTTCTAAGCTTCAATAAATACATGCCCACCCTACTTGATATCTCCTCGTAAGAAAATCCTTCCATACCCAGAATCAACCTAGTGAAGCTTCTCTTGACTGCCCCCAATGCTAATATATCTTTCTTTAGATAAACTGTTCACAGTATTAGTATTTAGAGGTAGGTGGTAGAATAACAGTAAAGACATTGGGCAAGTTATCCAAAACCGTGGGCTTCTGTTCCAAGGACATGGGTTTAAATCCCACTATGGCAGGTGGTGAAATTTGAATTCAACAACAAAAAGATTGATCCAGTGGTGACTATGTAACTAGTATCGTTAAAAACCCATTTGGTTCACTAATATCCTTTAGGGACAGAAATCTGCCATCCTTATCCACTCTGGCCTACGTGTGCCTCTCAACTCACAGCAACGTGGTTGACTCTTAACTGCTCTCTATGCAATTAGGGATAGCCAATAAATGATGATCTGGCCAGTGATGCACACATCCTCGGAATGATTTCTTTAAGTATTCCAAATGTAGCCTGATTGGCACTTTGTACAGTTTTAGCAAGACCTTCCTATTTATATAATAATCCCTTTGAAGTAAAGGCCAACAGTCTATTCACTTTCCTTATTATCCGTTGAATTTGGATGCAAGTGTGGTCGGACGGACCACTCAAAATAATGAACTTATGATGGAAAATAATGAACTTCTCATGGAGTTACAAAAGACAAGTAATGATTAAAGCATGCTAGGAAATGGGAACCAGCCGTGACCAGAGTAACTGTGCTAATCAACACGCTGCAGAATCCAGACAGACTACAGCTACCAATTGACAGTTTGCAAACAAACCCCCTATACTCCTATAGTTTAATTGAAAATGACAGAGAAAGGCAATGGAGTAGAGGATTGTCCCATTTGAGAAACAAAACTGAGGCAATATATCAATAAGAAAAAGTGGCCCATTTGGGCAGTATTTTGTTGCAATGATAAAATGGGACCAGGATCCCTGGGGTCGAAGTATTGGGAGAACTCAAGGGAAGTAGGTTTCCAAACCTGAGAAGGTTACAGCGATAATGTGCTGTTTAGGGCAGTTACTAGGAACAGAGCAGGAATTAAAAGCTGTCCAAAAGGAACTAGAGGATGTAAAAAGGGAGATTGCAGAGATCAAGTTGAAAAACACAAACCAGAATCTGAGGAATCAGGCAAACTTACTCCACGTGGGGCAATTCCCAGTGTGAACGAACATATAAGGATACTCAGCATGCAGTGTTAGAGAGAGAGGCCACTGAGAAGGGAGTAAGCCAACTGAAGAACAAAGGTGCAGATTTGCAAGCCACAGTCAAAGTATGACACCGGGCAGACAGGGAAAAGAAGCAGGCAGCTGCAGACCACACAGAGTGTCTGCAGGAGATCGACAAATCAAAAGCGCAGCTCTTAATTTGAAATGGAATAATATGCGCATATGGAGAAGTTAGAGATGAAGGAGAAGAACGCAGGATAAACTGGGATAAACTCAGGGAAGAGGCTCTGCAGTATGCCAGGAGGCCGGAGGAATGGTGTCCAACCCCACCCTTCCCAGAGGAGTCAACGCCTTCAGCATGCCTGGGAGCACCTCCTGCCACAATGAAGCTGATAACAGCTGAAAGGCCGGTCAGATACACTGAATCCCCCACACTGACATACCCAACTGCATTTACCATAACAGAGTTGGCAGAGATCATGGAAAAAATACTGAAGTGGCTGTGGAGGGGACAAGACTGTCGCACACCTCCTTCTGCAATGTGCCTATGCAAAGGAAGTCTGGAGAGGAATGCAGTGGTGTCTGTCAAGGTTCATCCCAAGCAGCTCCGTAACGCGGGACTCCATGTTCTACGGTCTGTTCCCCAGGACGCACACCGAGACGAACATCAACTGTGCCTGGAGGATCATCTACTCAGTTAAAGATGCTCTTTGATCTGTCTGAAACCTGTTGATCTTCCAGCTGAAGGAGCTGACCCCAACTGAATGTTGCAGACTGGCACATTCCAAGGTCCAGGACTATGTGTTGAAGGATGCGCTGAAGCTTGGGGCAACTGCCGACAAGGCGCGATGTGGAAAGACTACTGTGTAAGGTCTGTCTGCCTAAGAAAACAGGGGGCCCACTCAGAAATTGGGCTTTGCTGACAGCACAGCAGAATAGCTGGATAGTCAATGTACAGAGTCATGAGTCATAGAGATGTACAGCATGGAAACAGACCATTTGGTCCAACCCGTCCATGCCGACCAGTATCCCAATGCAATCTAGTCCAACCTGCCAGCACCCGGTCCATATCCCTCCAAACCCTTCCTATTCATATACCCATGAGTAAAAAATGAGGTCTGCAGATGCTGGAGATCACAGCTGCAAATGTGTTGCTGGTCAAAGCACAGCAGGTTAGGCAGCATCTCAGGAATAGAGAATTGAGATGCTGCCTAACCTGCTGTGCTTTGACCAGCAACACATTTGCAGCAGTATTCATATACCCATCCAAATGCCTCTTAAATGTTGCAATTGTACCAGCCGCCACTACTTCCTCTGGCAGCTCATTCCATACATGTACCACCCTCTGTGTGAAAAAGTTGCCCCTTAGGTCTCTTTTATATCTTTCCCCCCTCACCCTAAACTGATGCCCTCTAATTCTGGACTCCCCGACCCCAGGGAAAAGACTTTGCCTATTTACCGTATCCATGCCCCTCATAATTTTGTAAACCTCTGTAAGGTCACCCCTCAGCCTCCGACGCTCCAGGGAAAACAGCCCCAGCCTGTTCAGCCTCTCCCTGTAGCTCAGTTCCTCCAACCCTGGCAACATCCTTGTAAATCTTTTCTGAACCCTTTTTGGGCGGCACGGTGGCACAGTGGTTAGCACTGCTGCCTCACAGCGCCGGAGATCCGGGTTCAATTCCCGCCTCAGGCGACTGACTGTGTGGAGTTTGCACGTTCTCCCCGTGTCTGCGTGGGTTTCCTCCGGGTGCTCCGGTTTCCTCCCACAGTCCAAAGATGTGCGGGTCAGGTGAATTGGCCATGCTAAATTGCCCGTAGTGTTAGGTAAGGGTTATATGTAGGGGTATGGGTAGGTTGCGCTTCGGCGGGTCGGTGTGGACTTGTTAGGCCGAAGGGCCTGTTACATACTGTAAGTAATCTAAAAGTTTCACAACATCTTTCTGATAGGAAGGAGACCAGAACTGCACACAATATTCCAACAGTGGCCTAACCAATGTCCTGTACAGCCGTAACATGTCCTCACAGCTCCTGTACTCAATACTCTGACCAATAAAGGAAAGCATACCAAACGCCTTCTTCACTATCCTATCTACCTGCGACTCCACCTTCAAGGAGCTACAAACCTGCACTCCAAGGTCTCTTTGTTCAGCAACACTCCCTAAGACCTTACCATTAAGTGTATAAGTCCTGCTAAGGTTTGCTTTCCCAAAATACAGCACCTCGCATTTATCTAAATTAAACTCCAGTACATACAAATGATTAATTCCGATCTCTGTATGTAAAGAAATGGAATGTCATAGAGTCATAGTATATGTATGTATGGCATCACCAATTGTATAGATATCAAAATAATTTTATGAATAAAGTATATTTTTGAAATTAAAAAAACCCGCAGTTGAACCACCAGCTGATCCACTCAGGTTCTTTGTGAGGATCAGGAAGCAGCAAGTTTTACATAGGCTAGATGAGAAAGAGGAAATGAAACTCCTTGTAATGTGTTTAAGCCAGTCAGTACAGTCCGCGATCCCAGCCCTACTAAATGTAGGAGACAGAACCCTCACTGATGGAAAAACAGTGGTCCTGACTTCAATTGGCTATAATAAAGGGGACCCCCACAGACAGGTTATACAAGTGTAAGCAAAAGAATGGGAACACATGACTGCCTTTTCCAGTTGCTGAATGGTGCACTTTACAGGAGTCTATGGAGACTTAAACAGGGGTCAGGTGTCCGAGGCTGACTCAACTAAGTGGGCTAAAGTGTAGTTTCTAATGCCACTGAGGAAGGTGTATGTGAACTGTGAACCTGCACAGCCAAGCCACAATGAGACATGGATTGTGAGAAGAATGGCCAGGATGTCAGAGAAAGCTCATGAATTGAATAAAGGCAAGATAGAGAAAGAGGGAAATGCTTCCTTTCTGAACATCCAACCAGGGTCAGATGTGGAGGAATGAAGCGGGGGTGGGGTCTCTTATCAGAGACACTCAGCTCCACCATATACAGCCACAGGGAGAGATAGTGGGGCACGGCAAGGGCACACTTGATAGCCAGCACAGAGCCAGCATTGTGGGCACACTGGATACTCCAAATGAACAGAATTGTAGAGCCCCTGCACGCTGCACTCACGGGACTCAGAGGTGATAGAGGGAGTCACCAACTCCTTTAAAAGGCCCAATTCAGCAGGCTTCAGTCTATGCTATGGACACTAGCCAACCCATGTACCCCCCAATCCCAGCCCATGAGGCATCCTCAAGATGGTGCCAGTCTTCTGCCTCTCCAGTGTGGGTCTATGACACAAAGTGGGATGGTGTAGCTAGACCACGAGTCAACGGTGTGGTGTGAGGCTGCCCTGTAGAGCTCCTTTTGGACTCTAGAGATTCCCACACAACCCAGAACACTGCTCAATTTAATAACATACCCTGGCAGACTACAGGGACTATTGTTTTAAGTGGGTTTACTGGCCATGTATAGGAGGGGTACATTACAGAATCAATTGACTTTAAACTAGGTGACCTGCCAGCACCCTGCTATTTCAGTCTACCTTTCCTCGGGCACAGAACACATACTTGGCATCGATTATATAACTAGGTGCAATCTTAGTTTCGACGCAGTGAATGCCTGCATCTGGCAATGATCTCCAGTCACTTACACCTCATCCATCATCTCAATGGGCCATTATGCTAATTGAATCAGCACAATAAGGGAGTTTTGGTTTAATCCCCTGACAATGACCAAGGACCTGGCTATGAGAGAGGTAATTGTAAAATACAAAGGGGTATTCGCCCAGCATAAACATGACTGTGGGCGTATCCCAGGAGAGGTGATAATCAAAGTGCCTGACCCGAAACCACAAAGACAAAAGGTTTCCCCAGACAGGCAGAGGGGGAGGTGGCCAAGGTGATTGACAGTCTATTACAGCAAGGAGTGCTGAGACCTGTAGCCTCCACTAATAATGCTCCAATTTGGCTGATCAGGAAGTCATGGTGTTTAACCATCGATTATCAAGAACTTAAAGTCACCCGTCTCACTGCACCAGCAGTAGCTACCAGCCCAGCCACAACCCTCCCCAAAACCAAAATACCTCACTGTACTTGATATCAGTAATACCCTTGAGTAGGTCCTGCCAGTACAAGTTCGCATTTATCTTCCAGGATCAACAATACACCTGGACTCGTCTACCCCAAGGGTTTCCTAACTCACCCTCAATTTTTCACAGATAGTTAGCCAAGGGTTTAAAAAGGTTCGAGTAAAAAGTGAGGTCTGCAGATGCTGGAGATCAGAGCTGAAAATGTGTTGCTGGTTAAAGCACAGCAGGCCAGGCAGCATCCAAGGAACAGGAAAGTCGACGTTTCGGGCCAGAGCCCTTCATCAGGAAAGAGGAGAGTGTGCCAGGCAGGCTAAGATGAAAGGTAGGGAGGAGGGACTTGGGGGAGGGGCGATGCAGATGTGATAGGTAGAAGGAGATCAAGGTGAGGGTGGGGGCGGAGAGGTCAGGAAGAAGATTGCAGGTTAGGAGGGCGGTGCTGAGTTCGAGGGAATCAACTGAGACAAGGTGGGGGGAGGGGAAATGAGGAAACTGGAGAAATCTGAGTTCATCCCTTGTGGTTGGAGGGTTCCCAGGCAAAAGATGAGGCGCTCTTCCTCCAACCGTTCTCTCGGTTCTCCCGGTCTGACTGCCGAATACAATATGTAGTTGACCTACCTCTACAAAGGAGGAACACATTCATCTCCAAAATGAGCTGCTTGATCTGTTACACAGGCTAGGATGCAAATAAATCTGAAAAAAGCACAAATTCTACAACCTAGGGTTGCATACTTGGGGATGAAAGAAGCTGATGGGAAATGGGAGATAGACCGAAAGTGAAATTGAATGATTCCCACTCCCCCGAGATGTCAGAGAATCTGAGCTTTCCTAGATTAAGTAGGATACTGCAGGAACCACATTGATGGGTTCACTACCAAAGTAGCCCTACTCTCAGTTTTGCTGAGAATGCTGCCTGGAATTGGACATCTCAACACACGAGGCAGTAACTGAGTCAAAGCACACTCTCGCAACAGCACCCATCTAACTATACCAGGCCCTGACTTACTGTATGGCATAGAAGTTGCAGCCACAGACCAGCCAATAGCTGCTGTTCTACTAAAAGATCGGCATGGTAGGCAAGACCCAATGGAACAAGGCCTTGTGGAAACTTCTTGATGAAGGGCTTTTGCCTGAAACGTCGATTTTCCTGCTCCTCAGATGCTGCCTGGCATGCTGTGCTTTTCCAGCACCATTCTAATCTTAACTTTTACAAAATACAGACAAAACAACCGCTTTGATCCTGACATAACAGGTGTTCACAAGATGGGATCTATCCTGCAGTATCGAGTCAGCTCAAGGAACCCATTCACCGGCGGGTCATGCAGATTGTGATGACTATGCTTGGTATCAAGCAAAAATTGCACATTGCATACCACCCCCAATCCAGTGAGATCATGGAAAGGATGAACCACATCCTAAAAGGGATAATTAGGAAGAAAGTGCAGCAGAACAATAAAACCTGGGACACAGTACTTCCATTTGTCCTCATGATAGTACACAACACCATTTCCTGATCTACTTGTTTGGCCTTGACCTCACAGAACCTGCCATCACTGCCCTCACCCATGAGAAAGAGGTGCAGCAGTCACTGAGAATATCAAGGCCATTCAGTTAGCAGCAGCTGTCAGGCCAGGGATGAGAAAGGAAGTATGTAACGCTTACTTCATGAGCAAGGTTAACCCTGTTGAATACCCCATAGGATAGCAGGTAATGTTACACATCTATAATCCTAGATCCTTTCTTTTCCCTAAAGATTCAGGTCCCCACAGAGTGGTTGATAAAGCTGGCCCCTCAACCTACAAGCTCCTTCCTACTAGCCACGGGAAAAACCAACAGATACCATCAGCCAGTCTCACCACTTAAATATGTCTAAGGTGGATAACACTGTTTTAGACCAAATTACAAGACCAAGGACACCCCATGACACATCCTCAGAGTGCCCCCTGGACAAAAATGATGCATTTTCATCACTGCCACTATCAGCAGCTTCCACATCCAAGGGATCCTTGACAATTTTAAATAACCCAATAGGAGACCAGCTGACAGATTGGAATCACTCATCACTCACTAACTCCATGGACATGACACAAATCACTGAGGACCTCCTGACAAACAGGGAAACTGAGCATTCCCAGCTTGCTATAAGTTAGACCCCTAATGATATCCCCAGACAAATAACACCACAAGATGTCTAGTACAGACAAACTTGACTAGCTCAGACTCCCAGACGATAATTCCAATAGGGGGCACGTCACAACACAAACATAGGAACTGGGAAGATTCAATATGCCCATGCACCCAGAGACAGACGACTCGGAACACACTGATGAATCTCTTTTGGGTGACTAATTGACACATGCACTCATTCACTAATCCAGTGATGAAACAGATCCTGTCAGCTACCTAAGGCAGGCTTTAACTGTTTTTGATGGTCCTAACTAGTATGCATCTCACATGGCTTCCAACTCGTATTTCTGTGCACGCTGGTGGGATTTACCAGATTATAATTCTTTAGTTGCCTGCTCGTTTCATTTATATTTAAATTGTCGGTCTCTTGTGACTGTCTTCACCTTCACTCATATTTAAATTATCAGTTGTGCTGTCCACCTCGTCTTAGCCCTTCGGGCAGGGCAGCTTCATCTTCACTTGTTTTAAATCACTGGTCATCATGACCACCTCATTTCAGTCTTCCCTGGCCACTTCATGGTCAGATCACTTCAACCTACCCTAACCCTATCAGTAGAAACCGAGGTTGGAGCCTATCAGGCCTCGAAACCCGACTTTGCATTCCATATTGGGTTACCATTTCTATGGGTTTTTTTGTTATTTGTTTTTAGGGAAAAAAAAATGTGGGAGGAGGTTTGGAGCATATGCATCACATGCATTACATTAGTTCAAAACTATTCAGATATTAGACAAGGATAACAACAGAAACAATCTTCATCTCTGCCCAGAATAACCATGAGTGCTTGAAACCCAATCAAGATATATCTCATTGGAATAGTCATCATTGTCAGGAATAACACCCACAAGACACCAAACAGACCAGAATATATGTCTGGAGATCTCACTCAACTTACAATCTCCCCAAGCTAAATGAAAATTTGTAAATATTTGATTAGGCCTAATGAATCCTAGTTACCATTTGTTATAAAATGTTCTGTAATATTTGTTCAATTTTTTTGTTATGAAATTTTCTTCTGTGATCTTATAATGTTTGTTTGATTTTTCCATTTCTCGTTAAGAATTTTTTTTGTTTTTGGCTATTTTTCCAATGTATAAACTATTCAACAGATTTATGATGTTTGTTCCATTTTCAAGTTTTCGTTATACAAATTTTCGTTACGAATTTTTCTTGTGGCTTAATAAGGTTTGTCTCGATGTAAATTTATTTTGTATTAGTAGTCAATTTTTTTTGGCTTTGTGTAGTTTTGTAATATTTGTTTCATTTTTTCATGTTTCGTTATGAATGTGTTCTGTATTTGTTCATTTAAGAATTTGTTTTTGTATCTGCTTATTTATTTAGTTTACTATGTTTGCTTGATCTTAGTTAAGTGTGATTTTCTCATATGCCGTCTGTAATAGCTTAGTGGTTTAAGTATATATTGTGTTTCGCTTGAGTTTGGATGATTATGTAGTCACCGTGCAAGTCTTTTATTATGTGAGGCATCATGCTTCACATTCAGGAATAAGAGGAGGGACGGTGATTGGATGTACCACTCAAAATAATGAACTTATGATGGAAAATAATTAACTTCTCATGGAATTACAAAAGATGTGCAATGATTAAAGCATGCTGGGAAATGGGAAACAGCCTTGACCAAAGTGGCTGTGCTAATGAACACGCTGCAGAATCCACACAGGCTGCAGCTATTAACAGACAGTTTGCAAACAGACCTGGTAGCTGCAGGAGAAAGTGAGGATTGCAGATGCTGGAGACCAGAGTTGAAAACTGTGGTGCTGGAAAAGCGCAGCAGGCCAGGCAGCATCCGAGGAGCAGGAGAATCGATGTTTTGGACTTATGCTGCCTGGGTCTGGTAGCTGCAGACCCCACAAAGACACCCGAATTTGGGTTTGAATGGGACAACAGAATGTCATGCCTGGAACAATCAGAAATATCAAGGTGTGTACCAGACACGGAGGCAAATGACACCCTTACTTGGAGGAGGCTCCATGCACCCAGCACCTCCAGGAATGGAAACCTAAGGACCACTTTGCAATTAACATGCCAGCCCCTGGTTGGATCCGATCGATCAGGGTGATCAAACCTGTTTGATCTTTTGGAAGATACTCAAGACCCCCCCCCCTAATACAGTTATCTCCCAATTGTATGACACTGGGAGCAGAGGATGGTTGAGTAAAAGTGGAAAGTTTTGTGGTATGATTATCTGCTCCTGTTTCCTGAAAATGCGCCTTATGACCTCTGGAAGAATGAAGTTCCAATGTGGAACTGAATTATATAAGGCAGGGCAGATGACTGAGGAGTCAGTGGGGGAGCACTGTGGGGCAAACGATCATAATTCTATTTGTTTTAAAATAGTGATGGAAAAGGATAGACCAGAGCTAAAAGTTGAAGTTCTAAATTGGAGGAAGGCTAATTTTGATGGTATTCAGCAAGAAAGCTGACTGGGGGCAGATGTTCGCAGGTAAAGGGACAACCTTCAGAAATGCGATAGTGAGAGTCCAGAGACAGTATGTCCCTTTTAAGGTGAAAGGAAAGGCTGGTAGGTGTGGTGAATGCTGGATGACTAGAGAAATTGTGGTTTTGGTAGAGACAGGAGAGATTGAGTGAATCCTTAGAAGGGTATACAGGCAGTAGGAGTATACTTAAGAGGGAATCCAGCAGGACAAAAAAGATAGCTGTGGCAAACAGGGTTAAGAATAATCCAAAGTGGGTTTTATAACTACATTATAATTATATTTGAGGGCCCCTCAAAGATCAGCAAGGCAGCCTTTGTGTGGAACCGTGAAAGATGGGTGAGATACCAAATGAGTATTTTGCATCAATATTTACTGTGGAGAAGGACATGGAAGATACAGAATGTGGGGAAATAGATGGTGACATGTTGAAAAATGTCCATATTACAGAGGAGGAGGTGCTGGATGTCTTGAAATGCATAAATGTGGATAAGTTCTCAGGACCTGATCAGATGTACCCAAAATCTCTGCGAAAGTTATAGAAGTGATTGCTTGGCCCCTTGCTGAGATAATTGTATCATAGATAGTCACAAGTGAGGTGTTGGAGGACTGGAGACTGGCTAACATGGTACCACTATTTAAGAAAGATGGTAAGGAAAAGCCAGGGAAATATAAACTGGTGAGTGGTAGTGGGCAGGTTATTGAAGGGAATCCTGAGGGACAGGATTTACATGAATTTGGAAAGGCAATGACTGATTAGGGATAGTCAGCATGGCTTTGTGCATGGGAAATGATGTCTCACAAACTTTATTGAGTTTTTTGCACAAGTAACAAAGAGAATTGATGAGGACAGAGTAGTGGATGTGATCTATATGGACTTCAGTAAGGCGTTTAACAAGGTGCCCCATAGGATACTGTTTAGAAAGGTAAGATCTCATGGAATACAGGAAGAACTAGCCATCTGGATACAGAACTGGCTCAAAGGTAGAAGACCGAGGGTGGTAGTGGAGGGCTGTGACCAGTGGAGTGTCACAAGGATCAGTGCTGAGTCCACTCCTTTTTGTCATTTATATAAATGATTTGGATGTGAGCATAAGAGGCACAGTCAGTAAGTTTGCAGATGACACCAAAATTGGAGGTGTAGTGGACAGTGAAGAGGTTTACCTCAGATTACAACAGGATCTTGATCAAATGGGCCAATGGACTGAGAAGTGGCAGGTGGAGTTTAATTTAGATAAATGTGAGGTGCTGCATTTTGGGAAAGCAAATCTTAGCAGGACTTATACACTTAATGGTAAGGTCCTAGGGAGTGTTGTTAAATAAAGAAATCTTGGAGTGCAAGTTCAAATTTCCTTGAAAGTGGAGTCGCAGGTAGATAGGATAATGAAGAAGGTGTTTGGCATGCTTTCCTTTATTGGTCAGAGTATTGAGTACAGGAGTTGGGAGGTCATGTTGCGACTGTACAGGACATTGGTTAGGCCACTATTGGAATATTGTGTGCAATTCTGGTCTCCTTCCTATTGAAAGATATTGCAAAACTTGAAAAGGTTCAGAAAAGATTTACAAGGTTGGAAGATTTGAGCTATAGGGAGATGATGAATAGGCTGGAACAGTTTTCCCTGGAGCATCAGAGGCTGAGGGGTGACTTTATAGAAGTTTATGAAATCATGAGGGGCATGGATCTGATATATAGAGGAAGTATTTTCCCTGGGCTGGGGGAATCCAGAACTAGAGGGCATAGGTTTAGGGTGAGAGGGGAAAGATATAAAACGGACCTAAGAGGCAAATTTTTCATGCAGAGGGTTGTGTGTGTATGGAATGAGTTACCAGAGGTTGTGGAGGCTGGTACAATTGCAACATTTGAATGATATCTGGGTGAGTATATGAATAGCAAGGGTTTAGAGGGATATGGGCCAAGTGCTGGCAAATGGGAGTAGATTAGGGTAGGATATCTGGTCAGCAAGGACAAGTTGAACCGAAGGGTTTGTTTTCATGCTATACATCTCTAGGACTCTATGACTCTATTTCTTTTACCAAAGTGGAAGCAAGGTATGGCCCGTGCGCTTTCATTCTCATATAGAAGCAAAATCATAAGCAAAGTTTTTTTTAATGAAATTGGAGCCTGATGACTTGAATAAGGATGAAGATTTGGACAAGTTGTTTCCTTTGGTGAATAAAATTTGCCAAAAAGATGATTTATTGAATGCTTATCAGATATGGTCAGATTTTGACAAATTTAGAAAGACTGCAGATAATACCATGAAGTGTACACAATGACAATTTTATACAGCGCTGCAAAAATTTCATTTGGAAACTTCCCAATCTGGGCTGGCATTTAAGTTATTGGGCTGTGCCAAAGCGTGGACAGATTTCTCATTCTGAGTTGAATTTGTGGATAAATGTATACTACTAGAAAAAATCTCATAAACACTAAAAATGTTCCTCAAAAAGCATTCCATTCCAGAAACATTTGTAGAGACAAGGGTGACAATTGGCAATACATCAGAAAATGGAGAACATCATGTAATAAGTTTGGCGAGTTTTGAGAAGATTTGTAGCTCAGGTTGAGGTTCTGAATGTAGGTTTGCTAACATAGCAGCTAATGAACTTGAAAGATCCTATGTAGACAACAAGCAAAACTAATGTCATTTACAAAATATGTTGCAAGGACTGTAACAAACACTACATTGGACAAACAGGCAGAAATCTAGTGAGCAGGATACATGAACATCAACTAGCCACAAAAAGTCATGACCCTCTCTCACTAGTATCCTTACATACAGATGAAGAAGGACACCACTTCAACTGGAACAACACATCCAACCTAGCTCAAGCCAAACAGAGATGCACATGAGAATTCCTAGAAGATGGCATTCCAACCGGTACTCTATCAACAAACACATTGACTTGGATCCCATTTACCACCCCTGAGAAAAAGAACAGGAAATTACATCACCGCAGGAAATTACGTTACCACAGGAGATGACATCACCAACCCAAGGAAACCTAAACACATCAATAAAAAGTGGTCCATGCACCAGTGCTTCATCTGGAGGCTCAATGATGATGTTTCTTTGTATGATGACCAAACATCTAAAAACGAACCTTCCAGCTCAGTGAGCAAACTTACATTTATGTAATAAGTCTGTAAGACCATCTCAATAGAGGGTTGCGTGACAGTGCATAAGGAGAATCACAACTAACAGAAATAAGGCAGAAATGCTATTATTAATTGGAAAAGCAAAGATACTTTGAGATTTACAATTAAAAAAACCCAGAAATCATCTAGTAGTAATCAAACAATGTTTTAGATGTGTTTCATTGAGCCATTAACTATCCCAAACAATATATGTAATAAAATATTAAAGTATAAAAGTACACATGGAAAGGAAGATTTGAAGGAACAATATAGATCAAAGGGAGGGTATTGTATTGATCCGAAGAAATTTCAGCAGAGTGCTGACTGTATTGATGGCAAATTGTTTCTATTGTGCAGCATTACACAGTGTATGCACATCGAAAGTGTGTGGAATAGACTGGCTAAAATGCTACCAAATCTCTGAGTAATAAGGATAGTGAGGCATGTAATAAGGCAAAGACATTTAAGAATTCAACCAGTTTCAGATTTAGGAATCATAGTACATTAAAATCTTATAAAGGAGTCATCATTCCTTGTAAAATAGCTGAAACAAATCATTTTATTAGCATTGATATAATGTCCAGTGAAATGCCATTATTATTAATTAGGTCATCAATGAATCAAGCAATGTTAGTAATTTAGAACATCTATGAATTTGCAATTTACACAACTAGGACACAATTGTATTCCTTTAATGAAACATAACCTCTCCACTGAAGAAATTAAAGAAGTATTACTGGCTTCAAGGCCTGGAAATTCCAGAGATAAAAATGTCAATTGTCTTAAAATTACTTTGATAATTTGCCCATCTTTCTTTAAAAGATTAAAAATATTTAGTAAAGGTATAAGGGATGGTTTTACAATAAGCTAATAGCAGAGATAAATGTTAGGTATGAGATTTATAAGAAATATTAAAGGACACGGCTCATATAGTAAGTCTGCTTTTCACAAGAGATTCCATTGAGCTAGTGGCTATGGATTTAAAAACATGGGATAAAGAAACAAAAACATTTCAGATTACACTTTGTAGACTTGGCAAACAGATTTTGGCAGTCAACAATAATGCATAATATTGCTAAGAAAATAATTATGGATAAGGTAACCGAAAATTGATAGGAACTAGGCTTGGCCCACCGACAAATTATTTCACTGATAGTGGGGGGAGGTTTATTATTGCTTAAAATAGAGATAAGTCTGAGAGTATCAGCACAATATTTATAAATATGGCAGCCCAAAGCTGTTTTTGTAATAGACTACATGAAAGCAACCATGCAGTAACAGACAAAATGATTTGTAAAATTTAGATATATCAGCCAACCTGTAAAATATCCACTACGCTAATGTGTGCTATACATGCTCAGATATTGTTTCAGATGATTGAAGGCTATGATCCATACCAGTTAGTTTTTGATAGATTTCCTGAAATTCCATTGTTCGTCCCCAGCTTAGGGAATGGTTACTATGTTTTCGGAGAATTTGCATGAACTGAATGCAGGCAGAAAGGCTTTCAATAAAGCCAAAGACTCAGAAAGAATTCAGAAAGCCTTACAATATAAGGTCAGGACATCAGAAACCAGTTTTGGTCAGGAAAAATTGGCTTATTCTCAGGAACAGGGACTTAAAGAATGGAGAGGTCCAGCAAACACTATTGGTAAAGACAGATAAATAAGAAAAGCACATAAACCAAACTCTTTAGGTACACAGGACCACATTGTTTGGAGAAGAAACTACACTCATTTCAACTCAACAAAATAGGTTTACATAATAGGTTTACAAGAATGATGGAAGGACTTCATGGCTTAAATTATGAGGTGAGATTATACAAATTAGGCTCGTTTTTTCCAGAATTTAGAAGGTTAAGGGGTGATCTGATCAAAATCTTGGAGACATTAACAGGAAAATACAGGATAGATAAAGATAAACTATATCCTTTGGTTGGAGATTCTAGAACTAGGGAGCATAGTCTAAAAATTAGGGCCAGACCATTCAGAAGAGGTGTTAGGAAGCACTTCTACACACAAAGAGTGGTATGAGGCCTTTACTATTGGCTTGTAAGAAAACTGAACAGTCATTCTTACCCATCTCACCTGCGTATGACTCACTGCCAATAGAGTTGACTTTTAACTGCCCTTTAAAATATGCCAGTAAACCAATTAATTGCGTCAAACTGCTGTACCAACTTGGGTTGGGCAAATGCCATTCTTGCCATCAACGCCCATATCCAAACAATTAGGTATTTATTCCTCACTTCAATCATCCTAATTAGGTCTACTCATTCTGTTTATCTTTCTTTCCTTCATCCACCTATCTCACCCATTCCTAATTGATCTCTACTTCAAGCATTAATTCTGTTTGTGAGGTTCGCAGTCATACAATCCTCTGGGTCAATATTTTTTTCTGCTTTCTGCCAGACCTCTCTCTTGTTCTGTGCACCTCTGAAAATAATGTCTTTTTCAATTAACTGTGTTACATTCCATTTTAAGAGTTCTAGCTATTAATCCCAGAGCTTCAGTTGTTGCACTTGCACCAACAAAGAAGTGACTGGAATAAATGAAGTTAGGGGGAATAGGTGAAATGAGATCAACACGAAGGAGAAAAATAAATGCTTGCCTAGCCAGTGATATCCCTTCAACAAATGAGGAAAAATATACAGGGCATTTTTAACAATGTTTTTAAAGAAGATGGGTAACTATTTAGGGTTGAAAATCAAGGACAATGATACCTATGCATTGAGAGACCAGACAAACTAGAGTCAAAGGCTTGAATTTTACCAGTCTTCAGGGTGAAGAGCACATTCTGGGACCATATCGAGCAGTAGGACCATCTCAGTGACTTTCTGCAGGCGGCCACATACATGATAACCTGAGTCCCATTTCCCAATGAAGGACATGAAGCAGGTTCCTGATGCTGCTGGCCCTCTCCTTGGAGAGAGGTGCTCACATCTGAGGCAGACAGGAGACCCTGTGACCTGGGAAATGTAAGCTAAGTGTTACAACAGATATTAAGAGGGAGTTCAAGGGGCTAATGAAGCTGCCTTCCTTAACTGAAAGCTCATTTTGGCCAGGGAGATTCAGTCTCTGGTATCCCTCAGACTGCCTCTCCACAGATGGTCCTGTTGCTTAGAAAATAATACACTGGTAGGATCAGAGATGGGTCTACATGGCTTCCCATAATTTTAGTGGTCCTCCAGTGATGTGGTAAAACTTTGCTAAAAGGTTAAATGTAACTGCATTTACATCCTAGTGTGAAGCAACTGAAGTGTTTTTATTGTGATTAAAGATTGCCTGTTAATATTATAGAGACAAAATCAGTTCACATATCGGTTCCAGTGCAATATCAATGGTGAGATCAATATTCCCTTGGCTCAGTGGGGTAAAATGTTGGAAACCAAGCATCTCTCTTCCTGAAGTTGTCACAAAAGTTTAAGATTTTACCAAAGTACTCAAAATTCCCAAATTTCAGGCTCAGGTTAACAGATAACATGTTTATGTATTAATAAGAACTACTATTTATTCTAACCACAAGTCAATAGCTTTAACTGCTGATGTATAACTCAATTTGTTTAAACTCTAACCCCTGTATAACACTTTCTCTTTGTCAAGGTGGCCAACATACAACACATGTGCAGCGCCACAGGGATCGATGCTGGGCCCTCTACTTTTTGTCATTTACATAAATGGTTTGGATGCGAGCATAAGAGGTACAGTTAGTAAGTTTACTGATGACACCAACATTGGAGGTGTAGTGGACAGCGAAGAGGATTACCTCAGATTAAAACAGGATCTGGACCAAATGGGCCAATGGGTGAGAAGTGGCGGATGGAGTTTAATTCAGATAAATGCAAGGTGCTGCATTTTGGGAAAGCAAATCTTAGTAGGACTTATACACTTAATGGTAAGGTCCTAGGGACTGCTGCTGAACAAAAAGACCTTGGAGTGCAGGTTCATAACTCCTTGAAAGTGGAGTCGCAGGTAGATAGGATAGTGGAGAAGGCGTTTGGTATGCTTTCTTTTATTGGTCAGAGTATTGAGTACAGGAGTTGGGAGGTCATGTTGCGGCTGTACAGGACATTTGTTAGGCCACTGTTGGAATATTGCGTGCAATTCTGGTCTTCTTCCTATCGGAAAGATGTTGTGAAACATGAAAGGGTTCAGAAAACATTTACAAGGATGTTGCCATGTTTGGAGGATCTGAGCTATAGGGAGAGGCTGAACAGGCTGGGGCTGTTTTCCCTGGTGTGTCGGAGGCTGAGGGATGATCTTATAGAGGTTTACAAAATTATGAGGGGCATGGATAGGATAAATAGACAAAGTCTTTTCCCTGGGATCGGGGAGTCCAGAACTAGAGGGCATAGGTTTAGGGTGAGAGGGGAAAGATATAAAAGAGACCTAAGGGGCAACTTTTTCATGTAAAGGGTGGTATGTGTATGGAATGAGCTGCCAGAGGATGTGGTGGAGGCTGGTATAATTGCAACATTAAAGAGGCATTTGGATGGGTATATGAATAGGAAGGGTTTGGAGGGATATGGGCCGGGTGCTGGCAGGCGGGACTAGATTGGGTTGAGATATCTGGTCGGCATGGATGGGTTGGACCGAAGGGTCTGTTTCCATGCTGTAAATCTCTATGACTCTATATGTAGACAGATAAGTATAGGTGGAGAAAAGAAAATGGTGTTTTTAGTAGAGGAAGAAACTGGAAGACATTTCAATGGCTGAGGTGATTCTTTTGTTCTCCAGGTTCTTTTTCATTTCTTGACGGGAGGCACGGGTGACTGGCACACTAATTGCAAAGTCTCTTTGTAACTGATTACAAGGCATAGCTTACAGCAACAGTGAGGCAAAAATAAACTGGCTCTTTTGAAGCAATAGGTTTGTTTTTTTTACTGGAGAGGCACATTACCTCCTATTCTGGAGGTTTGAAGGCTTCTGGCAATATTGCTCACATTCACATGCTGTTTAGCTACCTATAGAACCAATCACATAGTTATTGGCAGGAAGATGACCGTTACCACCCACAGCTGGTGACAAATCCACAAACCGGTCAGTTACTTGTTGCTGAACAATTGTCACTTTGCACACATCCCCGGTGCCAGTTTCGTCTACAACTGGAATAAAGCAGCTGTGTAAACACCACTTAAAATGAGTTTCCATAACTGCCTTTTAAAATGATCAATAACCCCTTCCACAAACCTTGCTTTTCAAATAGCCCTTTTCCCATTTCAATCCACAATCAAAAATACAGAATTAATAATGTAGAATAATACAAAAATACACTGCATTTAGATGATTAACAGGCTCAAATCAGATTAATATTTTGCTTAAGAAAAGTTTTGTAAATCAATGTTTTCTTCCCTCCCATTCTAATACAGTGTATTTAATTGAATATGACATTCTTAGAAATATTTGACAGACCTTCCACAAACTCAGCCCGTTTTCTCAATGTTGTTTAGCCATTCAAGGATGTTAGATTATTGTAACATTGTGGAAGATTTAAATAAATCAGATTGGCATATTTTCCACAATTGTAAAAATGAAACCATTAGAGATTAATATGAACAGAAAATGCTATAATTACTCAGCAGGTCAGTCAGGCACCAATATAATGGTGCTTCTCATTGCCTGAGTTCAAATTGAATGCACTCTGATTTCATAGAGATGGCTGACCTCTCTATCTCTCCCCTACTAATGAAAGTAGAGTGAAGCACTCCATTGTCAAGCTTGACACCTGAATTGTCCATCACTGAGGAAAGATGAATATACAGGAAATTCAGGGGTTGAACACCATGCCAGCTACTCATGTGGAGCTAATGCTGATCATCATTAATTTATACAAAGCAGGAGGCTTTTCTGTTCTTTTTATTTCTGCTCTTTACCCTTCTTCTGTTTTCCTTCCTCTTTAGCCCAAGATTATTTTCCAGATACTCCACGATCTATGAACCTATGAATCTATGAACCTTCAGGAGTCTGCAGGCTCCAGTTATTCCTAGAGTGTGATTTTCTTGGGTGCAAGGTATGTGCCTTGCATTGCCTCCACTCACAGCTCCTCCTCTGCACTGAATCACATAGAGATTGGAGTAGGATAGCCAGTTAAACATCGGCACTGTGGGGGTGACTTCCTCCCCATCTTCCACTTACCTTCACAGGAAACAATAGCAAATCCCAGTACACTGCATAAAATGCCATTTTTTGAGCGTTTCTAAAGCCTTATAGCAATTTCACAGAATCTTTCAAGCATTCTCACCCTTCATCCTTGGTTCTGGTTTCACATCCATTCAGAACAAATGGAGTGTGTGTCTCTGCCAACTGTTAGATGGAAAAGCCCAATGGGAAATGAGTTTAACCCAGTTTCTTGTGAGCTTGAGCCATTCAATAAATCTACAGTAAGATGCGCATGGTGATTAGCAAATGGCTCTAAGACAAGTTTGGTACTAAGTAGAAGAAGCCTTGCTCTGCAAATTAATACAGCTGCACTTCCCTGGAAGTGCTAGAGATGGAAAGAATGCCATTGTCCTTCATCTAGGGTGAAAAAAAATTTACAAATAAACCAGTTACAGAAATAAAAACAACCAACTGACTCTGGTCTAACTCTCTGTGTCTGGTGCATGAGCCTGCATTAACTCCCACAAACTGATATAAACTCCTATAAAAGGTCATGTTTCCTCTAGAAAAGGGTGCAGAAACTGAGAACAGGGAATGTACCTTTTAGCTGTTACCATGTAAACAACAGGTCGATTCTGCAGGAACAGAGTGCGTCTATCGGCAAGTGACGAAAACTACTGTCAACTCAAAAGTGATTTAATCCTCAGTGACACTTTTAATTCTGTCAACTTTGAAGAGACTGGATGATGGTTTATTGTTTTGGACAGAATTTATGTGATTAACTCTGATTATAAGTTCTGGTTTGTCAGCTCACGTTACATGTGTATGTTTATCAATGATCGTTATATTATGGTGTTGTTCCAGATTCTAATCATTTTAACAATCATAGATCAGTAATAAATAATGTATATTTTTGTAAATAGCTTCTGGCATGTTTACTTGGAATAGTAGAACAGAGTTTTACAATTAACTCAGAAGATAATCAGATTAATATTCATTACTTGTCTTCTGCAAGACGTTAGGACCAATGTATATTTGTAATCATCTAGATTTACATTAGATTTAATTCTTTGAGTGAATGGTTTGGAAATTTCCACATAAGACATCACACGAAAAATAGGTTTCTCACCTGGCTCTGCATCCCATGACTTGGACATATTATTTATTGAGGTATCATGTCTCATCTCTCAGTATCATGCCTACAGCTCCTTAGCCCTCAGCACCATGCACACACTTCAGGTTTATCACATATTAAATGTGATTAATTATATAGTTGCATCCCTCTGAATCCCCAGATGGAACTGTGCTGGTTTGGTAAGGATGTGTGTGCTTGTGAGATGTAACTCTGTAAATCAATGTAAAAGTTTGTAAAGATTAGCTCCAGTTCCATCGTTCACCAACTGGTTTTCTGCAGTGTTACTCTTCACTCCTCTTTTTGATTTCAGAATTGAGAAAAAGTGACATCTCTACGCCAGAGTTCATCATCAATAAAATAAGCCAATGACTTTGCAACTGACATGAAGTTTTACACCAGTCCTCAGTGGCATCACTAGGCCCAGGACAGACTTAAACAACTAATTCAATTTTGTAGCTGACTGCAGAGAATGTGTGAACAGCAAATGAGCCTCCAGGGCCCCAGAGCTGCTTGGTAATTCAATTACATCATGGCTGTGCTGTGCTGCGAATATATTCACCTTGGTTCCATGTCCCATAATGTCCTTAACCAACAAAATGGTAAGAATCTCAATGTTCAGGTTTTAATTGACTCTCATCATTCAGCTCCTGGAGGATTCCAGTTCACACTACCTTCTGTGTGCAGATGGAGTTTAATTCAGATAAATGCAAGTGGTTGCATTTGGTAAGACAAACTAGGGCAGGTCTTACACAGTTAATGGTTGGGCTCTGGGGACTATTGTTGAACAGAGAGACCCAGAGGTTCAGATATATAGTTCCTTGAAAGTGGTCTCACAGGTAGACAAGGTGGTGAAGAAGGCATTTGGCACGAGTCTCACACAGAGGGTGCTGCATATTTGAAATGAGCTAACGGAGGAAGTGGTAGAGATGGGTGCAATTATAACATTTAATGGACAGGTACATGAATAGGAAAGGTTTAGAGGGAATTGGGCCAAGCGCAGACAATTCAACTAATTCAGTTTAGGAAACCTGGTAGGCCTGGACAGGTTGGCCCGAAGGGTCTGTTTCTGTGCTGTATGAATCTCTGACTTACTGTTAAACAATCAATTGGTAGGACAGAATTTAAATATTGCTAAAAAGGGGGACATGTTGCTGAAGCTTTTCATTTTAACCTCATCTGGATAAATGCAAGAATGCTGAACTTCAAATGATACAACAATGTAATACAGAATATATACGAAAGAAAAGGGTTCTGAATGTTTGGTAAGTCATTCTGGTTGGCTATGAAGAAAGCAACCTTTTCTAATTTAGCTGGACGTTTGAGAAGCTGAAAGTTATGTGTTTGGAGAGAGCTTCTAGCAAGCATAAATAAGCCATATTAAAGGCTTCAAAGTAGACATGCAGGAGGCTGGAAGAACACAGCAAGCCAGGCAGCATCAGGAGGTGGAGAAGTCAAAGTTTTGGGTGCAACCCTTCTTCAAGACTGAGGGTGTGTGTAAGAGGAGCTGCAGATAAAGGGGGTGGCAGGGCCAGGGTGATGAGGTGGGGATAGGTGAAGACAGGTAGAGGGTATGACCTGGTTGGTTAATGGGAGGAATGAATCTGGTAGGTGACTGAGAGGAGTGATAGGGAGGAGGAGGGGCTGGGAAGGGAGTCGGGGAATGGGAAGGGAGGTATTTGAAATTGGAGAACTCAATAGTGAGTCCTCTGGGCTGTAGGCTGCCCAGGCGGAAGATGATGCTGTTCCTCAAATTTGCAGCCCGGTAAATTGAGGCAATAGAAGAGGCCAAGGTCATGTCAGAAAGGGTGTGGGTGGTGATTGGGAGGTCCGGTCAGCCCCTGCGGGCCTGGCTGAGATGCTCGGTGAATGGTTCCCTAAGTCTATGTTTGATCTCCTCGATGCAGAGAAGACCACATCAGGAGCACCTGATGCAGTAAACTAGGTTGGAAGAGAGGCAGGTGAACCTCTGTCTCATCTGAAGGACAGTTTGGGGCCCTGGATGGAGATGATGAGGATGTTGAATCTACAGCTTTTGCACCTTTTCTGGTTGCAGGGGAAGGTACCTGGGGGTTCAATGGGGAGAGTGATGCAAACCAAGGACTGGCGAAGGGAACGGTCCTTCCAGAAGGCAGAGAGGGGTGGGGAGGGGAAGATGTTCTTGGTGGCGGGATCTAGTTGAAGTTAGCAGAAGTGTTTAAGGATGATGCGTTGGATGGGGTGGTAGGTGAGGACAAGGGGAACTCTCTTTATTGCATTGGGAGGGGGGTTTAGAGCAGTGGAGCAGGGAATGGAGGTAGTGCAGTGGAGGGCTGTCTGGATGATAGAGAAAGGAAAGGCTCATTGTTCAAAATAGTGGACTTCTCGGAAACTTCGGAGTGGAATGTCTCCTCATCCGATCAGATGCGGTGGAGGCAGAGCAATTGGGAGAACAGGATGGAGTTCTTGCAGGATACAGGGTAGGAGGACAGCTGATTATCTTAAATGGGTTGCTAGTCTAGTTTTTATTTCATTCAGCATTGTTAAGCAAGTACTGCCCAAATCCCACCTAACAGTAAGAGTTTGATCTGGGGTTTATGAGAATGTGCTGTTTGTGTACAGAATCAGTGTTTTACAGGTTGGAAAGAGCCCTTCGACCCATTATGTCTGTGATGGTCACCAAGCATTTACCTCCTCCAATCCCATTTTAGAGTGCTTGGCTCACAGCCTTGTATGCTATGCATTTCAAATGTTCATTGAAATACTACTTGATTGTTGTGAGAATTCCTGCCTCTGCCATGATTTCAGGCAATGAGTTCCAGAAATCCATTAACCTCAGTGTGTGAAACACTTTTCTTAAATCCCCTCAGATTAACATTTGCAAAGGTTACCCAGCAGACATGTAGAATTTCACCCAGCCATAGTAAGTGCATAAACAAATTTGATGCAAATGGTGATTAAATATATATGATGAGACAGTACATGCTCCCTTTCAGTCTCTCTCTCTCTCTCTCTCTCTCTGTTTTTGAGTTAAATCTTATAGTTGTTTTTGACTACAAGACAAGAAAAGAATGAAAGTATGTTATTGGATTTGGGCAAATGACTCAGGCTGATATAGAATCATAGAATCTCACATCACAGGTGACCATTCAGTTTATCATGACTGGGCCAACTCTTTACAAGAAACATCCAGTTGTCCCACTCCTTTCCCACTTTCCTGGAAATCAATGCTCTTCAATTATTTATTCAATTACTTTATGGAAGTTATTACCGAATCTTTTCCCACCACCTTTTAAAGCACAGTATCCCAATTTAGGGAACACGATTCTCCTCATCATCCCCTGTGGTGCTTTTGCCAATCACCTTAACTCTGAGTAACCCAGTTACCGACTGACCTGCCAATGGAAATGGGTTTTGCTGTCAAAATCCCTCATAGTCCCTGAGTTACAAATGGGCTCCATTCTTGAGTACATCCCTCAGTCAAATTGTATCCAAGTGGGAACACAGTTTATTTTAAAAAAAAGCTGTTTGTAATTACAAACAAATGATCACATTTTGGATCTTTAAAATTAATATTAATCTTATTCATAAGTATGAGTGTTTGTAATTTGGGACTCCCTGTAAGTTGGGTATCTCTACTAACCCTCTCCTTCATTGCTGTTAAGAAACTAGTCCTGGCTTCTGATTAAGGAATCTTAATCTGTCATTAGTTTAAAAACCTGAAATCACATTTGAAGGGGTGCAACTTAATTTAAATAGGTAAATAGAGGAGAGATTTTGTTCAGTATTTAAACCAGAGTAAGATTTGTTCGCACAAATTGCTATTTAGATTCACTAACAGGGATCACTCAACTGTGCTCAGGAGCGGGACACTTGGCTGATTTCTGGCGCACTGACCTCTACACCACTGAAGCCAAATGCCAATTCGAGGACACCTCTTCCTACTGCCCCCTCGACCATGACCCACCCCCAACACCAAACCATCATCTCCCAGACCATACAGAACCTCATCACCTCAGGAGATCTCCCACTCACAGCTTCCAACGTCATAGTCCAGGAACCCCGCACTGCCCGGTTCTACCTCCTTCTCAAGATCCACAAGCCTGACCACCTTGGCCGACCCATTGTCTCAGCATGCTCCTGCCCCACTGAACTCATCTCTACCTACCTCGACACTGCCCTATCCCCCCAGTCCAAGAACTCCCGACATACATTCAAGACACCACCCACGCCCTCCACCCGCTCCAAGACTTCCGTTTCCCCAGCCCCCAACACCTCATCTTCACCATGGATATCCAATCCCTCTAGACTTCCATCCGTCATGACCAGGGCCTCCAAGCCCTCCGTTTTTCCTCTCCAGACGTCCCCAACCACCTTTCCACCGACACTCTCATTCGTTTGGCCGAACTGGTCCTCACCCTCAACAATTTCTCCTTTGAATCCTCCCACTTCCTCCAGACCAAAGGGGTAGCCATGGGCACCCGTATAGGCCCCAGCTATGCCTGTCTCTTTGTTGGCTACGTAGAACAGTTGATCTTCCTCCTCATTGATGACTGCATTGGCGCCACCTCGTGCTCCCGCGAGGAGCTTGAGCAATTCATCAACATCACCAACACATTCCCCCCGACCTTAAATTTACCTGGACCATCTCTGACACCTCCCTCCCCTTCCTGGACCTCTTCATCTCCATTAATGACGACCGACTTGACACTGACATTTTTTACAAACCCATCGACTCCCACAGCTACCTGGATTACACCTCTTCCCACCCTACCTCTTGCAAAAATGCCATCCCGTATTCCCAATTCCTCTGCCTCTGCCTTATGTGCTCCCAGGAGGACCAGTTCCACCACAGAACACACTAGATGACCTCCTTCTTTAGAGACCGGAATTTCCCTTCCCACGTGGTTAAAGATGCCCTCCAATGCAACTCGTCCACATCCCGCACCTCCGCCCTCAGACCCTACCCCTCCAGCTGTAACAAGGACAGAACGCCCCTGGTGCTCACCTTCCACCCTACCAACCTTCGCATAAATCAAATCATCCGCCGACATTTCTGCCACCTCCAAAAAGAGCCCACCACCAGGGATATAATTCCCTCCCCATCCCTTTCCGCCTTCCGCAAAGACCGTCCTCTCCGTGACTACCTGGTCAGGTCCACGCCCCCTTACAGCCCACCCTCCCATCCTGGCACCTTCCCCTGCCACCACAGGAACCGTAAAACCTGCACCCACACCTCCTCTCTCACTTCTATCCAAGGCCCTAAAGGAGCCTTCCATATCCATCAAGGTTTTACCTGCACATCCACTAATATCATTTATTGTATCCATTGCTCCCGATGCGGTCTCCTCTACATTGGGGAGACTGGGCGCCTCCTAGCAGAGCGCTTTGGGGATCATCTCTGGGACACCCGCACCAATCAACCACACCGCCCCGTGGCCCAACATTTCAACTCCCCTCTCCCACTCTACCGAGGACATGGAGGTCCTGGGCCTCCTCACCGCTGCTCCCTCACCACCAGATGCCTGGAGGAAGAACGCCTCATCTTCCGCCTCGGAACACTTCAACCCCAGGATATCAAGGTGGACTTCAACAGTTTCCTCATGTCCCCTTCCCCCACCTCACCCTAGTTTCAAACTTCCAGTTCAGCACTGTGCCCATTATTTGTCCGAACTTGTCCAGTCTGCCTATCTCCTTTTCCACCTATCCACTCCACCCTCTCCTCCCTTAACCTATCACCTTCATCCCCTCCCCGACTCGCCCATTGTACTCTATGCTACATTCTCCCCACCCCCACCCTCCTCTAGATTATCTCTCCACGCTTCAGGCTCACTGCCTTTATTCCTGATGAAGGGCTTTTGCCCAAAACGTTGATTTCGCTGCACTTTGGATGCTGCCTGAACTGCTGTGCTCTTCCAGCACCACTGATCCTGAATCTGGTTTCCAGTATCTGCAGTCATTGTTTTTACCTCGTTGATTTTTTCAAAGCTGAGCCAGATCATGGAAGGTTGCTTCATTTTGTCCAAAACAGAACTACAGGGGAATTCAATTCAAAACAATCTACAGATGCAATATTCCACTGAGCTACCGAAGAATCCATGGAACAGATTCCTTTGAAATAAGGAAAGGCTTAGCTCTGCATTATTCAACTGTGAAATTAGTGAGGTTTCTTTGTGAAAATAACATCTTGGAATACAGGCTATGAGTAACTGAATACATAAGGTGAAGGAAAGTATCGGGGTGGGCATGCAGCTGATGTTGAACCTAAATGCCAGAATTTTCATTCTCAAGTTGGGAATGCTGAGTTGGGAAAATTTTGAAGAATTTGCCCTGGTCAGTTAGGTTTCTATTTTGGGGGAGTAGTTGGTAGCTGAATTCATGCCTGCTGCCCCCAGAAATCATTAGAACGCAGTCAAAGGGGCTATCAGTTACAGAGCCAGCCTATAGGAATGGTCTGCCTCAGAGATCCAGGTCCTTATACAACCCTTAAAAAGCAATTGGCCATGCAGACTTTGACCCACACACTTCTTCACACTGCCACTGCCCATCCATGCCAACCATACTGCCTCATGGCACCCTCACCCCAAGGTCCTCTATATCCTCCATTTCAAACTCTGCTCCTCTAATCACCCCCATGGTACCTCATACCCTCTGTGCCAACCTATGCTGCTCTACTCACTTTTCATCTTTGTCTATAGCCCCTATGCCAACTTAGTAACAAATCATGCAAATCCTTTATCCTTACCTCCTTCATGCCAACTCATCCAGTATCCACCAAAGGTAGACCCTCAGGAAGCATGCTGAGGTGAAATAGAATAACGTTCTTAAGTGGTTAAGTTTGATGAAACTTAGCTGACTGTGGTTGACAGAGCCCTCTGGTCTGACTCTTTTCTCACCCTTCTTCCTTCACCTCTTCCTTCCTAAAACACCAACAAGGCCCCTTGGTCCTCACTTTCCACCCAGTCAGGATCTGCATCCAAAGGATTATTAGCTATCCCTTTCTGCCACCTCCAGTAGGATGCAACCTCAGGCCACATATTCCATCCCTTGTCAGTATTTCACAGGAGTGTTCCCTCAGGGACACTCTGATCCACCCGTCCTCCACTCCCAACACCTCCCCATACCCCCATGGCACCTTCCCATGCAATCGCAGAAAGTGCAACACCTGCCTGTTTACATCCTCCCTCCTCATCATCAAAGGTCCAGACACGCCTTCCAGACGAAGCAGCGATTTACCTGCACTTCACTCAATCCAGACGACTGTATTTGCTGCTCATAAAGTGGTCTCCTCTACACTGGAGAGATGAAGTACAGTTTGGGTGACAGCTTTACAGAATACCTACGGTCTGTACACAAAAATGACCCCAAGCTTCCAGTTGCCTGCCACTTTAACCCCCCCACTCTGTTCCCTGGCCAACACCGCTGTCTCAGGCTTGCTGCAGTGCTCCAGTGAAGTTCAATACAAGCTGGAAGGACAGCATCTCATTTCCCGCTTGGGGACACTGCAGCCTTCAGACTCAATATCAAGTTCCATAATTTTAGAAACCGAACACCTTCTTTTATTGAGTTTACTCACCCCACACCCTACCTATGATCCTCATCATCAGCTTTTCTTTCTCCTTTGCATATTATTGTCCATCCATTTGTCTGCTCAACCGTGGTTTTCTCTCCCTCTGGGCTCCATCTATTCGCTATACACCACTCACCCCCAAACACCTATCTTCAGCATTAAGCATTCCAAACCACTTTAAGAATTGAAAAATCATTAGGCTCAACATTTTAATTTTGTTTTCTCTGAGTTTCTGTTTTTCAGACTTTCAGCATCCAATTTTTGTTTTATTAAACTAAAACTTTTTGGCATAAAACCCAATCACTCAGTTTAACTTACTTCCCCTGCTTAATGTCTATAAAGCTAGTATTTGTTTTCATATCCCCGTTTTATAAGCACATTTAGCTTACTGTCGTATTTGTATCTTGAGAAATCAGCGATGCAGTAACAATCATATAACAACAGCAGCCAGTCTCTTGTCAACAGAGTGAAATAGCATGCCCTGACATTTTATGCTCAGGTGTTATTTTCAAAAACTTAAAGATCAAGAGATTTAGAGTTATAGAGTTATAGAGATATACAGCATGGAAACAGACCATTTAGTCCAATTCATCCATACTGACCAGATATCCTATATATGTCTAGTTCCATTTGCCAGTATTTGGCCCATATCCCTTTAAACCCTCCCTATCCATATACCTGTGACGAAGCTGCTCCTTTAACAAGGTTAATGCAGTCCTTGTTTATTTTTGAGAGGTCATAAATGGCACAGACTCTGAAAAGTCTGGGGCGTAGGGTTTTAGGGCCAATTTGATGATAGCTAAGAGATATTGCCTCAGGCAGAGATTTTCAAGTTAAAAAAATTATACAATGAAAGGGGTGTGGCCAGTTCTCCCAGTTCAGCTTTTCTCTGGTTTTGTTTTTTTTTAGTAGTAGCAGGTCCAGATTGGTCCTCTCTCTCTGACTCCTACCCTGTAAGACCATGTGTTTGATTTGACCTTTTATGCCAAAGGGTGTTCATGGGGATTGTTGCAAGTATTTGGAACAGCACCATTAAGTTGGGATGATCTGTTGGGTTTTCAGACAGGTTATGTTATTCCCTATTCTGTTATTTATACGTGGTTAATTCAGTAATCTTGTAAATAAATTCTGTTTTGTATAAAACTAAATGGTTTGACCAGCTGATTCTCTCCTGGAATACTCACTTTACATCTTCTTAAAACAACTTGCAAAATTAGGGTCTGGGCTACCTTCTTGGAATGTTTTAAGGGGTCTGGCCTGGCCCATAACATACCCATCCAGATGCCATTTAAATGTTGCAATTGTACTAGCGTCCATCACTTCCTCTGGCAGCTCATTCCATACACGTATCACCCTCTGTGTGAAAAGTTGCCCCTTAGGTCCTTTTTTTTTTCCTTTGCCCTCTCACCCTAAATCTACGCCCTCTACTTCTGGACTCCCCGACCCTGGGAAAAAGATCTTCCCTATTTACCCTATCCATGCTCTCACGATTTTATAAACCTTTATGAGGTCACCTCTCAGCCTCTGATACTCCAGAGAAAATAGTCCCAGTCTATTCAGCCTCTCCCTATAGTCAAACCCTCCAAACCTAGCAACATCATTGTCAATCATTTTTGAACCCTTTCAAGTTTCACAACACCCTTCCTATAGGAGGGCGACCAGAATTGCACATAATACTCCAAAAGTGGCTGAACCAATGTCCTGTACAGCCACAAATATGCCCTCCCAACTCCTACACTCAATGCTCTGACCAATGAAGGCAAGCCTACCCTTGACAGCAACTTTGACAAATTGCCAGTTCTCATGACAGCTCAGTAGTTTCAATGAGCTCGATAGTTCCAGCAAGTTTTTCTTTCATATGCATATTCATGTCTATTTTTAATGATCCCAGTAGGGATCTGACATCTCCAAAGGGCACTTGACCTCTCTGAAAGATTATCCAAGCTCTTCCAAAGCTGTACCTATGCAAAATGATGTATTTTACTTCTCCAAAAGGGTACCTAACTCCTGCAAAGGACTCCAGCAACTTTAGACTTTAACCTGAAAGTTATAAAGCCCTCTAGTTGTGCTTTGGACATTGTGGTTATAAATATTGGACCCATTTAACACGTGAGCTGTCTCCAAACCCCATGGACCCCCATTTCCCATCTGGTGAAAGTAGCGAGTGCCAGGTTAGAGGGCATCTAGAATCAAAGTTTCTTGCCATTTTAATTAAGTCAGAGCCACTCTCCATCTTTATTTCAATTCAGGCTATAGTTTTCCCAAAGCTCTTCACCACTGTGGGTTTCTTCACCTTATGTCCTTGTATATTATAAATGTTTTTATTCAATCTGTTTCGGGATGTTATTACACACTGCTGGAGAAGGTGGGACTTGAACCCGGACGTGCTGACTCAGAGGCAGGTTTACAACCACAGTGGCACAAGAGCCCCCTCTTCTAATATGGACTGCTGGAGAATGATGGTTATGATTAGTCAACAACTCCATTGTCAGCATAATCATATACCAATTGCTTTGGTCCTAATTACAGAACTCTTCCTGTTCGCGCCTGCCTATAATGGGGGTGAGAAGCTGAGCTGAGGCTATCTGGTTTGAATGGGTCAGTATCACACTGGGCAAGGGAAGGATGGGGTAAGAGAGGCTAACTCTGCAATGTAATTCCTTAACCATGACTATGTTGCTTTGGAAAATAGAAGTCCATCAATCTTTATGCAGCACAAACTAGCACTGACTCCAAATCAAGGCAAGTTAAAATCAAGGACACAATGCAATGAGCATCTTTCAAAGGCAGGTGTGGGTGAAATCAAATTCAAACCCCTGCAACAAGATACAGAGTAACCACCTCGAAACGATGATAGAATATGCCAGTGAACAGTTTTTATTGACTACACAAACATATTAAAATGCAATTATTTACAATATGCACATACAGGGTTTGATTTTTAATAATCAGATACTTGTTATCTGTAAACAAAGGTCATTCAGGACAGGGAAATTACTTGGAAATTGGTGAATCCCTAAGGGACCTGTAATGAGGTATAAAAACTGGGCTGTTTCTGCAGCTGTTTGTTTCAGAACAGAATCTAAAGCCATTGCGTATGCTGTATAAGGGTGTTATTTGCGTATGCTGTGTACGTGTGTTGTTTGCGTATGCTGTATAAGGGTGTTATTTGTTTGCACAGGAAAGTAACATCACAGAGAAATTCCTAAGAAATTAAATTGTTCCCTGCTGTAGGTTGGTACCGAAACCAAGCCCAAGACTCTCAAGATAATTATTGACTTATGTCAACCTCCTTCAGGTTTCAATTTTGCCCTCTCATACTGGTTATTACTCTGTTATCCATAGTACTTGTGGTAATTAGGATTCTCTTGAACTTTCTACTATGGCTCACGTTTACTTTCAGGTAAACTATCCAATGCATTTGTTTCCTTCACAGTATTGAAATTAATTACACCAAGTGAGAATATGGTACTCATCATGCTGGGTTTCTGATACAAAATGGGAGAAAAAGTAGCCTGAAGTAGGACAGCCTTTTCTGATCTACCCAAACACTGGTCCCACTGCATTCCTGGGGAAGTTTCAAGCTTTAAGTCCCTTAAAAATGTTAATAAGTGGTTTAGCAGTTGCTGAAGGGCCCCTTATAAAGGTTTGCTCTCCTTCAGGTTATTGCAGCATCTTTGTAGGTGTCACCAAGAGCTGTGTGTAATTTGTACTTTAATGAGTGTTGTTTCTGACTCGACAGTTTCAGCGATCACACTCGACCTCCTCACCCCCACCTGAATCGACCTGTCATTCATAAACACGCCAGTCTGCCCCCACCCCATTTTCAGAGCTGTGAGACGCTGTTGATTTTGGAGTTTGATTTCTGTTGTGATGGGAGCTGCCCGCAGTCACAGCTGAAGCTGCCAGCTCTGTTTGGAGGTTACCCTGCAATTTTCTCCAAACAGGGCCTTTAGCCTTCAACAGCTCGACTCAGTTCTGACGTAGCTTTCTTCTCCATCTCTCATACTTACACAAATAATAGATTGACCTGTTCAAAATTAACAAAACAGTTGCACCATCTTTTCCATCTCACTTTCCCATTTGGATTTTCTGACTGGGTTCAACTCATAGGAATGGCCAGGATATTTCTCTTTAATTCCTGAAGACTATAGGGCAATACTGGAGAGGTGGTAATCCCCTTGAGTGATGGGGCAAGGCAACATGTTCAATGACATTGACAATGTGTGAGGCTCAGTCACCATGGAGTCAGGACTGAGATAGGGTCCATCACATCATCATTCCCCTCTCTCAGTGGCTCCTTCCTTTAATTGCTGAACTTTCAGAAGTCAAACTGCATACCATTGAACAGGTACGTCCTAGGTTAGCTAATTTTTAACTTTTTTACAGACTTGTTCATGTTTCCTATCATGGCAGATCTGTCACTTTCACTTTGAATAAAAGAATCCCTTTAACACTAATTCTTCCATTTGTAAGCTATGAAACTAATTGTGCCAGTACTCTCAGTGCAAATATTTATCGATAAGGGTTTTGCTTTGAGTGGAATAGTTACCAATGGTAAAGGTAGAGTTGCCATTGTCCTAGTGGGCCACAGGGCTGTTCTCTCATTAGAGAGGGATGACTCAGGGTGACTGACTCTATAACTCTGACTTTATGACTGGTGGTGGTGAAGGTCACAATGCCTCAAGCAAGGGCAGAGGTTGAGAAGGAGTGTCCATCATGGTAACCTCAGTCAGTACAGGAATTGTACCCATGAACAAACCAGCTGTCCAGGCCACTGGGCTAACTAACCCTCCAGTATTTACCTTGTACACAGTTTAATATGATAAGCACTGGTGAAATAATCTTAAATGTTGACTGTTCAGAGGGCAGAAGGAGGAATTGTTTCCAGTCGAAGACCTGGAAAAACACTCCAAGAATAAAATATTTGCAGTATTTTTAAATTTCTACTTCCTCCCAAAGCAGAAATACATTCCACATTTGATGATTATTGTTTGCAACTAAGAGCCTGTTCAGCTCCTGGAAACTGTTTGTATTGTTCTTCTAATTATCTGTTTGACCTTAAATACTGTCTATACAGCATCTATATAATCTTTATGTTGCCTCTATGATCTCTCAGCAGTCTCTACCATCCTAATATCATCCCTGTACATTTATCAACTGTGTATACTGACCACATCACCTTTGGATAATCCATGTACATATTTCCATGTACAATCTAAATCTGTTGTAACATTCTTGTATGGTTACTGCTTTGTATCTATTACAGTAGCCTTTTTGTGAAGTAACAATATACTGTCTGTACAGTTACTATATCTTCTGTACCCCTGTATATAGTTATTATATTCCTTCTGAACACATTCTGTACAGAACTACATTCTGTCAACAATTTCAGTGACATACAATTTCCTTTACACTCAAAGCCCCTGTGTATAAAACCTGGCATCCTACTTGTTTTTAACAGCATTTTCTACCTGCAATAGAAGACAGGTTTAAAACAAATACTGTATACCATTTACGTATGGTACTAATCTAGCTCTCCATTCAAAGTGTGTTGCAGGTTTTGGTTAATACATATCAACTATTACAGATTAGACACTTGTAACTTCCAACGACTTTCAACGAGTTGGTTTGAGTTTGATCTGAACTCAGGGCTAACAAAATAAACTTCAAGGCAGTGACTTGGGGCCTTGGTCAGTTTGAGAGCTTGTATGATAAATGAGGACAGAGTAGAGTGGGCTTTGGTTGGACGGGAGAGGACTGTCCAACCTATGGACCCTTGATTGAAGATGAGTTGAATTTCTCCTCCAATGTCTGATCCACTGCCTCAGTGTGTGAAAGAGCAGTAATCAACCCAAATCATGCCCAAAATCTGAAGTGAGCTATTCGAATAATAGAGGATAATGTTATGATTCCCTCTCGCAAAGAATGAGATTCCATTCTCCTATTTGTAAAATCAGAAACTTAGTTCCTTTCAATTTGGTGTAAAGGAAGCTGTAGGTTAATGCTGACTTCAACACAATGAGGAGGAAAAACAAATGGAGGTGAGGTTAGCAGCAAACAGGGAGAGTTACTGGGATGTAATGCCGACTGTAATTAATTGGATTTTGTTGGAGGCGGGGGCAACCTTATTTTGAACTATCCACAAAGCTGACACCATGTTTCTGAGAAATTAATTTACTGCCCAGCCTTTAGCAATGCTTTGTAAATAAATTCTTTTAATGTACTGATAAACAAGATTGCAATTTAATTATTTCCTGGTAATGATTAAGAAAGATCTTTGTGAATAGCAAGTAAATAGATTTCGAAACAGTCTGTCTCGGCTGAATGGGGCAGAATTAACATTTGAAATTTTGGAACATTCATACTGTGCATTAAATCCTTAAATGTCGCCTGTTATGGCCCCATCTTAGATACAAAGTTCCGAGGTACAAATCTTACAGACAAAAAGGGGATTAAAAAACAAATTAGTTGCATTACTTAACAGTGATTCAGGTAATAAGTTAGAAATATGACACAGTTAAAAGGATTGACATTACAGTCAGATAAACAAATCGCAAATAAACATGGCATTGCAGTGGTTCAGAGCAGGGGCTTCCACACATGGGCGCCAGACCCCCATCCAACAACCGTCCCTGCTCAGCTCCACTCCAGGCTGCTCCACACCGGCTCTCAGCTGCTCCAAGGTACGTTTTCTCCAGAACTGGCATCCCTGCACCAGCCTCCGCTCCAGAATTCACTTCCCATGTCGGCCTCCCCTCCTGGATTCACTTCCTTATGCCGGCCTCTACTCTGGGATTCACTTCCATGTGCCAGCCTCCGCTCTGGGATTGACTTACCCGCAATGTCTTCTGCGCCAGGATTGACTTCCCCATGCTGATCTCTGATCTGGGATTCGATTCACTGTGCAGGTCCCCACTTCGGGACTTGCTTCCCCTGGTCTCCGCTCCGGGACTCGATCCCCTGTGCCTGTTATCTGCTCCAGGATTCACTTCCCCCTGCCAGCCTCTGCTCCGCGACTCGATTCCTATGCCAGCCAATGCTCTGAGACTCAATTCTGCGTGCCAGACTCCAGTTCGGCATTTGATTCCCCGTGCCTGGTCTTTGCTCCGCAACTCGATTCCCCGCGCCATGCTCCGCTCCGCGACTCGATTCCCAGCGCCAGCCTCCCCTCCGCGACTCGATTCCCCGCGCCAGCCTCCCCTCCGCGACTCGATTCCCAGCGCCACCCTCCGCTCCGCGACTTGATTCCTCGTGCCAGCCTCCGGCTCTGGGACTCGATTCCTGTGCCAGCCTCCAGTTCGGGACTTGATTCCCCGTGCCAGATTCCAGAATCAGTCTCCAGGGCTCGCCAGCTCCCCCATTCCCTTCTGGGTGAGTCCACGCCAAAAACTGGAAAACAAAAATTCAGAAAAAAGGAGAAGAACAGAGACACAAGGAGGTCTGGCTGGAGTGCCTTACTCTGCCACCAAGCATATTCGCAAAGGGAAGAGGGACCAGCAGTAGGTTGTTGTACACAATGGGACTAACGACATAGGAAGGGATTCTGAGGAGAGAATATATGAAGTTAGGCAGCAATTTAAACAGGAGGTCCTCGAAAGTAATAATATATGGATTACTCCCAGTGTTACAAGTTAGTGAGGGTAGGAAGAGGAGGATAGTGCAGATGAATGTGAGGCAAAGGAACTGGTGCAGGGGAGAAGGATTCACATTTTTGGATCTTGGGAATCTCTTCTCGGATAAAAGTGACCTGTATAAGGATGGATTGCACCTGAATTAGAAGGGGGCTTTGCTAGGGAGATTTGTTAGAGCTGCTCAGGAAGATTTAAACTAGTAAGATGTGGGGGGGTCCCAGGTAGATAGTGAGGAAAATGATCAATCTGAGACAGGTACAGTTGGGAAAAGGACCGAGTCAAATAGTCAGGGCAGGCAGGGACAAAGCAGAGAACAAGGCAGGGCTGATAAATTAAACTGCATTTATTTCAATGCAAGAAGCCTAACGGAGAAGGCAGATGAACTTAGGGAATGGTTGGGAAAATGGGACTGGGATATCATAACAGTTACAGAAATGTGGCTCAGACATGGACAGGACTGGCAACTTAATGTTCCAGTCTATAGGAAGGATAGAAAGGGGAGCAAGAGAGGAGAGGAAGTGGCTTTTTTGATTAGGGATAACATCACTGCTATACTTAGGGAGGATATTCCTAGGAATATATCCAGAGAAGTCATTTGAGTGGAACTGAGAAATAAGAAAGGGATGATCACCTTACTGGGCTTGTGCTGTAGACCCTCCAATAGTCAGCAAGAATATGAGAAACAAATTTGAATTGAGATCTTACAATTACTTGTAAGAACCATAGGGTGATTATGGTAGGAGATTCTAATTTTCTAAACATAGACTGGGACTGCCATAGTGTTAAGGACTTGGATGGAGAGGAATTTGTTAAGTGTGCACAAGAAATTTTTCTGATTCAGTACGTGGATGTACTTGCCAGAGAAGGTGCAATCTTTGACTTACTCTTGGGAAATAAAACAGGGCAGATGACTGAGGTGTCAGTGGGGGAGCACTTTAGAGCCAGCGACCATAATTCTATTGGATGAAGAGGCAGCACCTCAAAAGCTAGTGCTTCCAAATACACCTGTTGGGCTATAACCTGTTGTCATGTGATTTTTAACTTTGTCCACTTCAGTACAACATCAGCACTTCCAAATCAGTTTTAAAATAGTGATGGAAAAGGATAGACCGGATCTAAAAGTTAAAGTTCTGAATTGGAGGAAGGCCAATTTTGACAGTTTTTGACAAGAACTTTCAAAAGTTGATTGGGGGCAGACGTTCACAGGTAAAGGGATAGCTGGAAAATAGGAAGCCTTCAGAAATGTGATAATGAGAGTCCAGAGACAGTAAGTTCCAGTTAGGGTGATCGGCAAGGCCAGTAGGTGTAGGGAATGCTGGATGACTAGGGAAATTGAGGTTTTGGTCAAGAAAAAGAAGGAAGTTTATGTCAGGTATAGACAGCAGAGATTGGGTCAATCCCTAGAACAGTATAAAGGCAGTAAGATTATATGTTAAGAGGGAAATCTGGACAGCAAAAATGGGATATGAAATAGCTGGCAAATAGAGTTAAGCAGAATCCAAAATGATTCTACAAATATGTTAAGGACAAAAGAGTAACAAGGGAGAGAATGAGGCTCCTTAAAGATCAGCAATTCCACCTACATGTGGAACTGCAGGAAATGGACGTGATGCTGAACAAGTAGTATTTTGCATCAGTGTTTATTGTGGAGAAGGATATGAAAGATAGAGAACATGGTGAAATAAATAACGACATCGTGAAAAAATCAATATTACAGAGTGGAGGAGGTGCTGGACTTCTTAAAATGCATAAAGGTAAATAAATCCCCAGGACCTGATCAGATGTACCCTACAACACTTTGGGAAGCTAGGGAAGTGATTGTTGGGCCTCTTGTTGAGATATTTGTATCATTGATAGTCACAGATGAGGTGTCAGAAGACTAGAGTTGGCTAACGTGTTGCCACTACTTAAGAAAGGTAGTAAGGACAAGCCAGGAACTATAGACCATTGAGCCTGACATCGGTGACATTGTTGGATGGAGTCCTGAGGGACAGGATTTCCATGTATTTCGAAAGGCAAGGACTGAATATAGATAGTCAACATGGGAAAGTGTGTCCCACTAACTTGATGGAAGAGGATTGATGAGGGCAGAACAGTGAATCTGATCTATACAGACTTCAGTAAGGCATCTAACAAGGTTCCTCATGGTAGACTGGTTAGCAAAGTTAGATCATAGGGAACACAAGGAGAACGAGCTGCTTGGGTACAGAACTGGCTTGAAGGTAGAAGACAGAGGGTGGTGATGGAGGGTTGCCTTTCAAGCTGGAGACCTGTGACCAGTGGGGTGGCACAA
The DNA here is from genome assembly GCF_020745735.1 of Hemiscyllium ocellatum. Taxonomy (NCBI): domain Eukaryota; kingdom Metazoa; phylum Chordata; class Chondrichthyes; order Orectolobiformes; family Hemiscylliidae; genus Hemiscyllium; species Hemiscyllium ocellatum. The sequence goes on from NC_083437.1 coordinate 27,314,011, forward strand.
GGATCGGTGCTGAGTCCACTACTTTTTGTTATTTGGATAAATGATTTGGACGTGAACATAGGAGTATAGTTAATAAGTTTCAGATGACACCAAAAGTGGAGGTGTAGCAGACAGTGAAGTTTGTTACCTCAGACTACACTGGAATCTTGATCTGATGGACCAGTGAATCAAGGAGTGGCAGTTAAGAATTTAATTTAGTTAAATGTGAGGTGCTGCATTTTGGAAAGGCAAGTCAGGGGAGGACTTGCACATTTAATAGTAATGTCCGAGGAAGTGTTACTGAACAAAGATACCTTGGAGTGCAGGTTCATAGTTGTTGGAAAGTGAAATCGCAGGTAGATAGGATACTGAAGAAGGTGTTTGGTATGCTTTCCTTTATTGGTTAGAGTATTGAGTATAGGGGTTGTGAGGTCATATTGTGGCTGTACAGGACATTGATTTGGCCACTTTCGGAACAATGTTGTGAAGCTTGAAAGAGTTCAGAAAAGATTTACAAGGATTTAAGCTACAGGGAGAGGCTGAATAGGTTGGGGCTGTTTTCCCTGGAGTCCAGAGCTAGAGGGCATGGGTTTAGGGTGAGAGGCTAAAGATATGAAAGGGACCTAAGGGGCAACTTTTTCACGCAGAGGGTGGTGCGTGTATGGATTGAGCTGCCAGAAGAAGTGGTGGAGGCTGGTACAATTACAATATTTAAAAGGCATCTGGATGGGTATATGAATAGGAAGGATTGAGAAGGATAGAGGCCAAATGCTGGCAAATGGAACTCGATCAGTTTCGGATTTCTGGTTGGCATGGATGAGTTGACTAAAAGATCTGTTTCTATGCTGAATATCTCTCTGACTCCATGACTCTGATTCTATACGTGGCTCATATATGTGGCCCAAAGACTGACATGGGAAACATGGGTCGAGTTTGTAGGTAACTGGGCTAGTATTGGAGAAGATGCGGAGTGTAACAATGGGACGGTCCACATCTGAACTGCGCTAGACCATCATTTTTAGGAATCACAGGGAAATAGAACAGCTAGGAAAGTCAAGAGCAATTTTAAATACTACAAAACACAGAGGCAATGTAGGAAAGAGTACAGACAATGTTAGGAAGAAAAATAGTAATTTGGGAGATGAGGATCAGAGAATGGAAGGAAGGTGGAGGAAGAGATAATTCATGAAAATACCAGCAATCATGACCAAATGTTACAAAGATAGGATAAAGACAAAAGTAAAGGTTTTGCATCTGAATGTGCATAGCTTTCAAAATAAAGTGAACAAATTGATAGCACACATTGAAATAAATAAATTCAGTCTAACAGCAATAACTGGGACATGGCTTCAGGATGAGAAGGATTATACCCTGAACACTGAGGGGTTTACAATGTTCATAAAAAAGTAGGAAGTTGGGTAAACATGGAGGAACGGTAGCATTGTTAATCAAGAATGGCTCTTATACAATAGCTAGAGATCACCTTGTTCCAGGAAATCCAGATGTAGAATCAGTTTGGATGGAGAGCAAGAATACTAGGGGAAGGAAGTCACCACTGTGAATGACCTACTAGCCCCCCTGTTGTCTCACCATAGTCTTATCAGACCATAGCAGCTGCTCTCATTTTGAGAGAAACAACTGGTGGTGATGTAGCCTGAGGGTCAAGCAAGGGACAAGGATGAGAAGAAGAGTCCTTCATGGTAATCTCAAACTAGTGATGGGAACTGAACACATGCTGTTGGCATCACACTGCTTTGTAAACCAACAATCCAGCCAACTCAGCTAAATCAATTTCCACTGCCCCCCTAATAGTAACCACAATATAGGACAAAGCATACAAGAGTAAAAATTAGGTGTTTGAAATAAAAGGATAATAATAATCATGGTAACTTTAATCTACACATAAACTGGAAAATCCATCTAATTGAAGGAAAAAGCACATAATTGCATAAAGCTGAGTAGTAGGCCAGATGATTAGTCAGAATAGAGCAATAACTAAAAGGTTAATCAGGAGAAAGGCATATGAGTATGACAGGAAGCGAGCCTGGAATGTAAAAACAAATCACAAGGATTTCTACAGGTACTCAAAAAGAAAGCGAGTAAGTAAAGTGTGCTTCGGCTCTCTGGAGTCGGAGAATGGGGAGTGAATAGTAAATAATTAGGAAATAGCAGAAGAAATAAACAAATATTTTGTCTCTCCTTTCACTGTAGAAGATCCGGAAATCATTGCAGTAAAAGCTATAATTCAGGATGTGGAAAGGAGAGAGGAACTTAGTGAAACTGTAGTTCCTCAGGAAGTGGTCCTAAGTAACTGATGGAGCTGTGGCTGAGAAGTCTCTGGATCTTGGTAGAATTCATCCCACTGTCTTAAACAGTTTGCTAATGAGATACTAGATGCATTGATATTAATTTTCCAAAGTATCATAACTACAGGATAGGTTCCGTCAGACTGGAAAGTAACAAATATAACTCCATAATACAATAAGGGATGGAGGCAGAACAAAAGTACAGCCAGTTAGCTGGCTGGCTGTCATCGGGAAGATGCTACAGTTATTAATTTAGAGGAACTCAGGGTAATCAGGAATAGATTGGGCAGTTTTGTTAGAGAAAGACCATGTTTAACCAATTTAATGGAATAATTTGAAGAAGTAACATACACTGCAGATAATATTGATAAACTGCATTTTGATTTCTGGAACGCATTTCATAAAGTGTTGCATCTAAAGATTATTGTCGTTTATAAAGACTTCTGATGTAGGGGGTAACATATTAGCATAGATAAATGATTAGCTGGCTGGCAGAAAACAGACTGCACGCAGAAATGGGTCCTTGTATGACCGGCAATTTCCAGTTTAGTTTTGTTTCGGTTTTAATGAGATTTTTTTTAACCACCTCTGAGTGTGCAATTTATAGGTTCAAGTTCGATTCTGGGCAGTTCTGTGTAGTCTTGACTGACATTTCAATGTCATACTGAAGGGATGCTACATTGTTAGAGATGTCTTTTTGCTTCTGAGGTGTTAACTGAGATCCATGAGTTATAGAAGGTGAAGACATGCATACTGAGGTGAACATCAAAGATTCCATGTCTCTATTGAAAGAACAGTAAGTGAATTCTGGTTTAATATTTACTCCAAAGCTAATAGAAAGGATCACATTTTTCATTAACATTTATTGGGTACAGTTTGGGGTGCAAAATGGCTACTGTGGTTGGCCTACATTTGAAATTAATTCAGATCTTTCAAGTTCCATTAGCATCCTGCACACCAGGTGGAGATATGTCAGATTTTATTTGGACGTCTTTTCAGACCAAGTGTTATCCCAAGGAAGGTAGGAATTTCCCTCCATGAGAGGCAGAGAGAGAAGATAGTTAGGAAAGTTCTCCATGGGATTGTTGCTTCTTATCTCCTTCGTGGAAGGTGAAGACAGCAAAATCTTGGAAGAAGATTAGATAGAACTCGGCCTGAGGAGATTAAAAAAGAAAGGAGCTAAATTAAAAATGGTGGCAGAATAATATGCCAGGTTTTATTTAATGGATTTGCATAACTTGAAAAGTTCTGACCACGAAGTAACTTCTAATTATTTTCTATCTGTTGTTGGCTCACTTCAGGGTGTTGATAGAAGTTTCCAAGAAACAGGAAAACTGTTGGTTTTGATATAATGCAATATTTCCATTCTCATGCGATCTCGAGTTATAAGAAAATTGTGCAATAACTGCACCATTTAAATTAATGGGGTCAGAATTGCGTTACAGCCAATACAAGTAAGGAAAACTCTTGAATCGCGTTAAGACCAATTTGTGTCGAAGAATCGCGCATTATTGCAGAACCAACTGTACTAGGAAATGAATGTGCTGGTGTTATGAACGAGCTGACATATCTGATCCCAGACTGAAATCTAGCTTGATGGATCATACTTTATTTTGGTTTGGTTTTAATAAGATGGCCTCTCATTAGTATGGACATTTTTTTATCAAGGAACCATAAGTTTATTGATGAAAACAGTTGAATATAAAATAGAATAAACCAGACTATTTACTCACTACACAAATTTAAATATTTTGAAACTCACGGTGAATCTATAACACTATTAAGAGCAGAAATACTACTTTACAAATCCTTCTATGGTATCCAAAAGCACCTCTTGTATAATGATCGTCTATAATATCTTGATGGGTTTAATTTAACTTCAATGCACAGTCTAATCTGATAGTTTCTTCCTGGAGCTATCATACACTTGAACGTAAATGTTCTTAGTTTCAAGGAACCACCTCAGGGTTTTACCAAACACAGACAGTCTTGGGATATCACTAACTCTTTACCCTAAGGTAATGTAACATTAACAAATCTAGCTATCTTCACCCTTTCTCAGAATCAATGTTACACAGGAAAACTTCTGCAGAACTGAAAGTAAAACTGAAAAGATTTCTCTCAAACCTATGGGCATTTTCCTTAAACTTTAAAAAAAACCCAAACATTTCTATCAGAAGCCTTGAGGCACAACTGTTTACTTCGCTAGGTATTAAACCATTCCAAAATAAATTAAAAATAGGCATTATTTCTGAAACTAGCCCTCATTAAAAAAATTGCCAAGGCTACAGAACCACGCACAAGTTAATTATTAATTCTTTGATGTGGAGGTGCTAGTATTGGACTTTGCTGGACCACAACACCAGGTTATAGGCCAACATGTTTATTTGAAATCACAAGCTTTTGAAGCACTGTTCCTTCATCAGATGAAGTGAAAGGAAGCACACAGGCACAGAATTTCTATGCAGGGAAATAATGGCAAAATAATCCGGGCAATTAAGTGTTTTAAAAGATAACTACAAATGGTGCAAGTGGAGTGTGGACAGGCTGAATCACAAGTCTTTGCAGGTAGACAGATGGTGTGGTTCGAGTATCAACAGCTGAATAACAAGTGAAAGGATGACCTATGACCCGAGTAAAAGTTACAAAAAAGTCAAAAATAGGATGATGCTAGAGACAAACTAAATGGCTGGAATAGTCGCATGGTGAGAGCAACAAGTAATCCAAATGTGTACAAACTACTTAAGGTTAAAAAAAGTAACAAGATATCAAAGTGATGGTGTTAAAACAGAACAGTAAGGAGGAATTTACACAGAACAGTATGATGGGGTTACACGTAACGTGACGTGCACCCAAGATCACAGTTGAGGCCATCCTAGTTGGTACAGAACTTGGCTATCAGTTTCTGCTCAGCAGTTCTGCATTGTTGTATATCTCGAAGGCTTCCTTGGATGACACATGCCCGAAGGTCAGAGGCAGAATGTCCATGAACACCGAAGTGTTCCCTGATTGGGAGGGTAAGGAGTAGTGTACTGAGAACTTGCGATTTCAAATAAAACTGTAGGTTTATAACCTGGTGTCATGTGACTTCTGACTTTATTAATTCCTTGGCAGACAGAAAAATTCAAATGTCATTACTTCAAAATCCAAGTTAAACACATATGCATGTATATATAATTTAAGTCACATTGGCTACATCACACTCGACGTACTAGAGTTCTTTTCTGACAAGATGAGTCAGACTAGTATGTGTCATTTACACGTATTACTGGTTTTTCCATCTAGTGTCAATCCACTCTTGCCCTGGTTGCCCTGGTTAACAGCACAATTTGCACACGTTAACATTAACCAGGTTTTCTCAAAGTGTAAAGCACTTCATTCCTTGCTTTGACCTGTGCTTGGCTTTGGGAACCATCATGTAAAGCCTTCCCTTGGATGGGCAGTAGCTGGTATCAGCTGGGGTCCATGCCTTGACCAAAAGAATTCATTTGTTCAATTACCTTTTTGACAATGACTTGACAGTGATTGAACCACGGCCCACCCTGGTCAGCCAGGGACAGGATGTCTGGGCTGATTGGGATCTAGATCGATCCGCACGACCAGGTTCAGGTTGCCTGTGATTACAGCAACATCAACAGCAACATGACTCAGCTTGAGAACAATGACTGACCTTTCAGCACAAAGACAACTTTGATTTATGTTCTTTTAAGATCACAGAATGCTTTCCTATATTGAGTTTGAGAAAGTATCATTGTGTTTGTTACTCACACACAGCAACACACCCTTTCAGATTGAATGCTTTTCTTCTGCTCCATGTCCCAGCTGCTTTCTCCAGCACACCTCCCACCCCACTACTTCGACAAACTCACAAACTTCCTCCTCTGATAAGTTGAGTCCTTAACGGGTAATGATGCATCTGCAATAGTCTGTTCTCAATGAACCAAGGTGTGTGTATATATGTGTGTGTGTGTGTGTGTGTGTGTGTGTGTGTGTGTGTGTGTGTGTGTCCACAAACACTCAGGCACATGTTCCTGCAGGAGTAACTGGTCAGTGATCTGTGAAGAGATCCCGAGTAAAACTTCTGGACTCCATCAGGTTGAGTATGATGATAGGGATACTAGAAGAATCCATGTCCAATTCTCAGTATTGGTTAAATTATCCCCAATTTAATGGGGATTGGAAAGAGTCTGACATGGAATCCTGCTTCGTGACATTTCGAAGGCAATCAGACACAAAGCTAGAGAGCTCCAAACCCACCAGGATTTAATGGGAGCTTTGAGTTGAAGGGTTTTCCTATCCCTCCTTAAAGCTGCTTAGCAAATCCTGTTAGGTTTGCCAATGAATGACCAGGGACAGGGATCCCTCATGGACAGATAGTATCTGATCCAGGGACCCAGCAATAGGAAGAGAGAGCACAGACCGACCGCATATCGTGGAATCGTTTTCTGTGGTGTCGGTTATCCGTGGTTTACGACAGCCCGAACATATTATAGGGAACATTCCAGCACCAGGGACCAGGGGGCTACCGGGAAGGTATGTTTCCCATTTACATTGTAATGAATGGGTTCGCTCCTGTCCGCGGTAGGTATCCCCTGCAGGAACAGAGGGGTCTACTGTATCTGCAGAAAGTTATTTTTCTGTCCTTGCATCCATGCACCTTGCTGTCCCCCTTTACTGGTGCCACCCCTCCATGCATCTTCCCACTCCCTATCTGCAGGGCTCCAGTGATGATCCTTGCTGAAGGCTCGGAGCACTATCATCAGCAGCTGCCATTCTCAGTGGCACAGACAGCAATGGAGGGGTGCCCTTGTCAGCAGTTCCCAGGAACAGGTCTCCCCTCCAATAACGGAACTCCCCTTCCAATAGAGCTCGATCACTGTGGAAGGCCCAACATTGGCCAGTTCAGCAGCTGGTAGTGTCATGTCTGTCAGACAGAAGGGACAACTGTCAGACCAGTTCTCCGACCTGTTGGGGTGGGTGGGGAGGTCACCACCATCACAGGGACAAAATTCCACTCACTGTGTTTAGCATAGGTGTACAGAGGGCCAGTGCATGGCCCAAATACTGCCCAGCAATGACTAGCTATCTCAGCATAAAGACAGAATGGAAACAGAGACCTTGGGGCCTGTTTGGCAGTCTATCTCAGTATGTAGTGTTCCAAGCCCATTGGTGCATTCAACCTAATGTGTTATTTCTGTAGGTGCCAACTAAGACAACCATGGATAAAAGGAGCTTTGTTATACCTAATGTGCAAAGTGGATACAACGATAGGATTGACATAGCAAGCAGACAATAGAGATAATAACCGTCAACACCCTACAAGGAAAACAAGACAGTGCCAACTACTGTAACTTTAGTGTTTCTCTAAGAATGCAACTCTGCTAATTAAAAATTAGCTTTATTATATATCTTGTGCTTTCATTAGTTGTGAACAAGCTTGATGTCCAGAAATGTCTGCACAAAATGCTGAGTCCTGATTTTATCACAGACCCCAGGGTACTGGATACAGTAAAGGTATTTCTCTTATTACACAATTGGAACATTTCCAAGCTCTCTATATTCTAGTTTGAAATACAGAGACTGGTACGTGGGAATATTTAACCTTATTCTGTAACAGGAACCAACCAGAGACAGCAATGAGATTAATGTTTGTTTTAGATATTCCTTTAGTGATATTGTTTGATAAAGGAGTGTTCTCTGATCTTGCATCATGTCTTTAGCATTCACAAGGGCCTTACCTTCACATTTTATCAAAATGATGTGCTTCCAATAATGTAAGTCTTCCTTCATATTGCACAGTAATGCCATTCCCATATGTGTGTCATCGATCATTGTACCGATAAACTGATGATTCAGAGGTGACTGTGTGATCACTTGAAGCAGTTTCTGAATTCTGAGACTGGCAGCCACCGTGCTTAGTGTAAAGACTGTAGGGAGACTCTATACAGGGCACAGCTAATTCTGTCCTTGTTGCAAATGGGCTACAATGTGACTACAGCAATCCAGAGAATGCTCAAACCAAGTGGCAATGCTTAGGCCATCAATCAAATAAGAAGAAAGTAAGGCATCTTTTATCCTGCCTTTTTACCCAACCTGACCCCAAAACTGGTGTCTTCTTGCCCAGTTTCTCAAAGACCCTTTCTCCCATACTGGAAAAATGCCCAGCACACCACAGGCAGCATTTTGTTGGCCATTGGGAGCTCACAATGACAACACGGCATATCCTGTGTCTCAGTGCATTGCATGAAGGGTAAATGTACCTTCGCCAGTCAGGACTGTCTTCGTGTGCAGCTGACTGCTAGGATTGGCACTTTAGTCACTCTGAATAAGACATTTTTTCAACTAAACGTTCTGCTGAGGGAGTATATACAACTAGGAGCTAAATTAAACAACAGAACTATCAAACTAATATCTGTCTTGAGCCACGAGCAAATTGGCATAGGATAACTAAGAGAAAGTGAGGACTGTGGATGCTGGAGATCAGAGTCAAGAGTGTGGTGCTGGAAAAGGTCAGGCGACATCTGGGGAGCAGGAAAATCGATGTTTCAGGCATAAGTCCTTCATCAGTAATTGGTGATGAAGGACTTATGCCAGAAACATTGATTCTCCTGCTCCTCGGATGCTGCCTGACCTGCTGTGCTCTTCGAGCACCACACTCTCGATATGGGATAACTACGGTCAGAGTTGAATACCTAGTGTGTGGAAGAAATGGTTTTCAAGTCATAGGCGAATGGATCAATACTGTGGAGAAACAGGGTTGTTCCTTTTGGCACAGGTTTCACTTGAATTGTGCTGGGGCCAGTGTCAGAGTGAATCAGGTAACCAGGGTTGAGGCAAAGGCATTGAGTGAAATAGTGTGGTTGGGGAGTCTATTCAAGTGAGGGGAAATTTAAAACATTACATAGAGAAGCCAAAGTGAAAACTCAGATTGGCATTGGGGTTATGTAAACAAGAGTGTGACCTGAAGGGAGAGTGTATACAAACCTCAGGCTATAGTACACCAGGAAATATGGCCTGAATAAATTTGGAAAAGTTGTGAGAAGAGAAAATTCATAGCTCTTCACGTGAATGCACTCAGTATTAGGCTACACTCTCAAGATGAATTGACAATTGAAATAGAAATATATGATCTGATGGCTATTACAGAGACGATGGTCAGAGTTTTCCCATGGTTGAGGGAGATTCATGGTGCCCAGTCCACCCTGGCTCAGAACAGCTTTTCACTCGCAATCTTCCATCTCATTAATTATACAACCAGGCTTGGGACCGGGAGGTTTTAGTGGATGTGTTCTTGGAGAAGAGAGCAGTCCTTTTTCCAGCTGACACTACCAAGGAGTCTACAACACCAGACCAAACCTGTCTGGACCCAAATTGCAGCTCGGGTCAATATTGCGTCCGGCGATGCAGCATACCAGCAGTGCACCAGCAGTGCAGAACAGGGTCAATCTTGTTCTCCATAAGCGTTAGTGCCATCATCACCTCTTTGCTACATCACACTACTTACTCTAACTCTGCCACTGCACACACATCTCATCAATGCTCATGGATTGCAGCTCTTGGTGTTGTATACTGCTTGTCCATTGAATATACCATGTTCACGCAACAGCTCTCACCCAAACTACTAATGTTCCCAAACTACTAAGCCTTCCTGCTCTCTGTGCTTCCTGCCCATTTACTGGGGACACCTCACCATCTCTCCTGTTCATGCATTCCAACTAACTGCTCTTTCACCCATTTCCATCAGATTTGGTCCATCCTTTTGTCACATCGCAGGAGAAAGTGGCCCATAATCATACTGAGAGGTTCAAGATCAACAACATAGTGCAGATATCAAGCTCCTCACTCAGTACAAGGAGAAGAGTCTGAACTTCACTGGAGGAAAATATGAGCACCTGTATGAAGATGGAGAGACTTCAAAGCCAACTAACCCAGTGATCTTCATTGTGCTGTGCTATGCTGCTCTGTTATTAACACCAATGCTAACACAGTCTTTATCTGCACAAACTTTTATACCTCTTAGTTAAATAATTCGTCTCTTCTCTAATGCAGGCATTAGCAGCACCACCAAACCTCCACCTACAGGATAGTGCTGGAAACCCTCAGCCCCAACCTCCCTGTCTGAGAGGTTGAACCCTTCAAGGATGCACGAGCAAAGCTTTTAACTGCAGCCTCCACCAGCTCAGAGACTTTGACTGTGATGGGGTCTCTATTTTAATCTACCCAGATTAGAGTCAGGACCACAGTCGGATAAATGCATCACAATCCAGTTAGCAGATCACTGACATGTCTGCACAGCTGGTGAAAGTTAAAACACCTCAGGTCTCTGGCTGATAGAGACCAGGTACTCGCTCAGGCCCAGGCAGGGCAATGATCCCATATTCTCAGCTATAAATGACTCTGTCAAACTGCACAAGGCAGTACGGGAACATTGGGTAGTTTTGTCAGATGGATCAATAAGTAGACAGAGGCTGGCAGCCTCCAAGTCAGGACACTTCCCAAGTTGAACTGAATGGTCTGTAATTGCTAGGCTTATCCTTAAAACCATTTTTGAACAAGACCATAATGTTTACAATTCTCCAGTCCTCTGGCACCACTCCCAGTCCATGGAATACTGAAAGGTTATGTCTGCGCTATAGGGAGAGGATGAATAGACTGGGGCTGTTTTCCCTGGTCTGTCAGAGGCTGAGGGGTGACCATATAGAGGTTTATAAAATCATGAGGATTGTGGATAGGATAAATAGACAAGGTTGTTTCCCTGGGTTGGGGGAATCCAAAACTAGAGGGCATAGGTATAGGGTGAGAGGGGAAAGAATAATAAGGTATGTAAGGGGCAACTTTTTCACGTAGAGGGTGGTGCACGTATGGAGTGAGCTGCCAGAGGAGGTAGTGGAGGATGGTACAATTACATTTAAAAGGCATCTAGATGGGTACATTATTAGGAAGGGTTTAGAAGGATATGGGAGAAAGTGAGGACTGCAGATGCTGGAGATCAGAGCTGAAAATATTTTGCTGGAAAAGCACAGCAGGTCAGGCAGCATCCAAGGAACAGGAGAATCGACATTTCGGGCGTGAGCCCGAACAAGGGCTCATGCCCGAAACGTCGATTCTCCTGCTCCTTGGATGCTGCCTGACCTGCTGTGCTTTTCCAGCAACACATTTTCATCTGAGAAGGATATGGACCAAGTGCTGGTAAATGGGACGAGTTTAGTTAGGATATCTGGTTGGCATGGACAAGTTGGACCCAAGGTCTGTTTCCATGCTGCACATCTCTGACTCTATAGCCAGTGGCTTTGCAAATACCATTCTCATTTCCTTGGATGTGTCTTATCTGGTCATTGCCAACTCTGGATACCAACAGTTTTTCCAATACTTACTCCTTATTAAGTGTGAATCCTTCTAGTGATTGGCTTTCCTCTTAGCATGGCCTGAGTAGCATCTGCTTCCTTGGTAAAGACAAAAGTCAAATGTTATGAAGTTGAAGGCAGAGAGAGAGAGAATACTGTTCTGAACTGAGAGATTATAAGCAGCTGTGTATATGACTAGAATATAGTCTCCCAGTGTACTGGAAAATTGAAAATATGTAACATATGGCTGTGAAATTGATACCTGAGTTTTGGTTGCTGTTTTGACAACAATTCAAGTGTAACCAATCACTTTAAATTATGCCCCAGGATACTAAAATCCAATAGAGTTTGAATTTATTGTTTGGCCAACATCAAACCAATGAGACAATCCAAGGTTGGGGAGTATAAGAATGTGGACATTTTGAAAATTGGTCAGAGAGCAATCGCCATAGAGAGAGAAACTCCTGGAGAACTAATTGCCCATCTAACAACTGCTCTCAAAGGAAGTGGAAAACACTCTCTATAAAAGGTACCATTACATGTGAAACATACTCGTAGTAAAAAGAAAGAAGATGACCCAGGGAGATCATCAGCCGGAAGACTGAAGACACCGAAGAAGAAGAGACTGTGTGGTTTTGGAAATTAAGTTGATGTAATGTTAGTAAGTGTCTTATTAGAACAGCATATTGTTCTAGAAGTGGAGACAGATGGTTAGCAGTTAAGAGAAAGGGGGGGGGTTTAGATTTGTGAATTGTTTTTGTTGAAATTGATGTTATATTCTTTATATAGAGGAATTTGAGAGTTCTTTGTCACTCATATTTTAACAGATTATGAGGTGAGGCAAGCTTTTTTGGATGTTTGATTTAATTAACAGAGAAAGAAACAGTGTCATAACCCGGATACAAACCCTATAATGGATGTGGGTGCCAGCATTTATTGCTCATCCCTAAATGCCCTGAGGAAGACTTTGGTGAGCTCTCTTCTTATACTGCTGCAGCCCACATAGTGCAATGACTCTCGCTGTGTTGTTAGGGAGAGTGTTCCAGGATGCTGACTCAGCAACAGTGAAGGAACCAAGATATTGTGTATGATTTGGAGATGCCGATGTTGGACTGGGGTGTACAAAGTTAGAAATCACAGAACCCCAGGTTATAGTCCAACAGGTTTAATTAGAAGCACTAGCTTTCGGAGTGCTGCTCCTTCATCAGGCACAACCACCTGATGAAGGAGTGGCACTCTGAAAGCTAGTGCTTCCAATTAAACCTGTTGGACTATAACCTGGTCATAGTCATAGAGATGTACAGCATGGAAACAGACCCTTCGGTCCAACCGGTCCATGCCGACTAGATATACCAACCCAATCTAGTCCCACCTGCCAGCACCCGGACCATATCCCTCCAAACCCTTCCTTTTCAGGTACCCATCCAAATGCCTCTTAAATGTTGCAATTGTACCAGCCTTCACCACATCCTCTGGCAGTTCATTCCACACCCGTATCACCCTCTGCCTGAAAAGTTGCCCCTTAGGTCTCTTTTATATCTTTCCCCTCTCACCCTAAACCTATGCCCTCTAGCTCTGGACTCCCCGACCCCAAGGCAAAGATTTTGTCTATTTATCCTATCCATGCCTCTCATAATTTTGTAAACCTCTATAAGGTCACCACTCAGCCTCCGACGCTCCAGGGAAAACAGCCCCAGCCTGTTCAGCCTCTCCCTATAGTTCAGATCCTCCAACCCTGGGAACATCCTTGTAAATCTTTTCTGAACCCTTTCAAGTTTCACAACATCTTTCTGATAGGAAGGAGACCAGAATTGCACGCATTATTCCAACAGTGGCCTAACAAATGTCCTGTACAGCCGCAACATGACCTCCCAACTCCTGTACTCAATACTCTGACCAATAAAGGAAAGCATATCAAATGCCTTCTTCACTATCCTATCTACTTGCAACTCCACTATAGTGTGTGGTTTTGAGGGAACCTAGCAAATAGTGGTGTTCCCATACATCTGTTGCCCTTCTCCTTCTCCACGATAGAGGTTGCTGTTCTGAAAGGTGCTGCTGGCATTGCTTTGGTCAGTTAATGTAGATGGTACCTTGCTGCCACTATGTGTCAGTGTTGGAGAGAGTGAATGGTGAAGGTTGTAGGTGTTGTGAATCAAGTGGGTTGCTTTGTTCTGGATGGTGTCAAGCTGCTTGAGTGTTGTTGGAACCAAACTCGTCCAGGAAAATTGAGTATTCCATCATAATCCTGCATTGTAGATGGGTAGACAGGAGAATCAGGAGGGGAGTTATTCATGCAGAATTTCTGCCTCTGATCTGTTCTTATAGTCACAGTATTTACATGGCTAGTCCAGTTCAGGTTTTAGCCAATGGCAACCCCCAGGCTGTTGAAGGGGTTGGATTTTGCAATAGCAACACCATCAAACATCAAGGGGTGATGGGTGATTCTCTGTTGTTGGACATGGTCATTGAGTGGCATTTGTGTGGTGGAAGTGTTGCTTGCCATTTATCAGCACCATTCCGAATGTTGTCCAGGTCTTCCTGCGTTTGGACGTGGTCTGCTTCAGTGTCTGAGGAGTCGCAGGTGGTGCTGAACAATGTACAGTCATTATCTAATGTCCTCAATTTTGATCTTATGATGATGGCAAGGTTGTTGATGAAGCAGCCTCTTTTCCACATTCTTCCCATTTGTTGGTGGTGTGTAAACTACACTGAACAATGTCATTCCACTCTTCTTGTTCCTTAGCCCTTACCAAATTGATTCTGTCCTTGAATGCTCAGAGGCATCTACGTTCTCCAGTTCTGCAATGCTCTCCGTAACCAAGACCACCATTCCCTCCTCCTTCTCTTGCTTTCCTATTATTCCTGAATAGGAGTATTTATCACTCTGCCTATTCTGCGTCTTTCCAGCCACAAATTCATCTGTCTTCTCCTTTTACTTCTGCACTCACTTGCATAAGAGAGCAACAGTAATCCAGAGATTACGACTCCTTACTACTTTTGAGGTCCTGCTTGTTAATTTTCTTCCTAGCTCCCAAAATTCTGATTGCAGAACCGAGACCACCTTTGTTGTTGGTACCAGCATGGACCACAATCTCTGTCTGATCACCCATCTCCTGAAGAATGTCTTGCAGCTACTCTGCACAATCCTTGACCCTGGCACTAAGAAGGCAATGTCCTATCCCAGTCTCACATCTACAGCTGTAGATATGCTTCGCTGTTCTGCTAGTTAATTAACCCCCATCACTTTGGCTCTTTGAATTTCCTTTCTTCCTTGTTGTACACCTGCTCCAACCACGATGTCATGGGCTTGACACTTGTTACACCCCTTTGAGGAACCATTGTCCTTACAGAATCCAGAATGGAAAAGAGATATTTCTGTGGGATGTTAGGGGACTTCTGTCTAGATATCTTGGCCTTTCAAGCAGTTACCCATTCTGTAGCTGCCTGTATGCCCTAATCTGTGATGTGAACACCTCTCTGAACATGCTATCTATGTGATCCTCAGCACTGAACATACACCACAGTGAACCAGCTACTCAGGTTCCAAAACATGGAGCTTATGTTTCTGCAGCTGATGACACGTCCTTCAGCTGTGTTCATTCTGGTGTCCACAATTTCGCACATGTCACAGAGTGGATTCTCTGCATGGCCATAACCTAAATTTAATATAAACTGCAAATGAATGAAGTTACAGTTCTCCTGTCATGTTACTTGTTGATTTTATTTTTCAAACTCAGCCCTCTCATATTTTCAACTCCTGGTCTCCTGGAATCTGACAAAGATGGGAAAAGATCCTTCTGCGTTCAAACTGTTTCACTCACCAGATGTATAATGACCATTCCGTCCTGTTGTATCTTTTTGCAGATTTTCTTCCTCAAAGGAAAGACATTAATGAACCAAGTGGCTTTTTATGACACTTAACAATGATATCATGGACACTATTAGACTAACTTTTAATTCCAGATTTATTACTTGATTCAAACTCATGTTCCTTGGATCATTAGTTTCAGCTTCTGGATTACTAGTCCAGCAACATTACCACAATGCAATTGCCTCCCCAAAACAAACAAAAACACATTAGCTTACAATTTAGCCCATTTTAGTTTGTGGGATTTTGCTATGCACAATTTGGCTGCTGCAATTTCTGCATGACATCAATAGCCTCAGTTCAATTGAACTGTCTGTGAAATGGATGGACATTGTAAGCATTTATAAATGCCAGTTTAATTTGCAATTAGATTCTTCAGTGAGTCACTTAAAGCTCCCATAATGGTCCAGTGCATAGGGGCACCATCCCGTGATGGAACAGACTAGACGAGTCCTAGGTTTCCACCTCATCTGAGATTTCCGGTCTCTGCTTTGCCATCAGATAGGTAAGCTACATATAATCTCACTGCCCCTTGACCAAGGAAGGCAACTAAAACACAGCCAGGGTCTTTGCCTCCAATTTGACCTAACAGCAAGTTGTTTGTAAGCATATATAGTCAAGACCAGATTCAATTGCATTACTTTTCCAGTATACCTGCTTTGAGTGGAGAATGGGCACTTGAGGTTGCAAGGACTATGGAGTCCTTTAGGAGTCAGCCCTTCAAGATAAAACATTGTGGAAAGTACACATTAATTGACTGAAAGCTTTAAAGGCCATGTTTACATGCCCCAGACTGTTGGTTTTAATTTCAGATAAGATTGTATGCTGCTTTCAGTCATTTTTGTTTGATTAGAATGAAGTTTATCTTATCACAATTTTACTTTTCCACACCATGATTTGATGTGTGTTGAATCATTGGAACAGTTAAAGCTCTTTTCCACTCAATCTGCTGAATATTTCCAAATATCTGCTGATTACATGCTCATGGCTTGCTTACTTAAGATGTCATCCAATGTAGCATGAAACATTCAGACCAGATCAACCTTAGTCAGTCTTGAACGAGCCAATACCCATAAGGATGCTACATCCAGACTTAGTGTACCTGGGTAAAGCCAGCACAGCAATGCCTATATGATCGATACTTTGCAGACATCACTGTCAAGACTCACAAATGAGTAGGACTGCAGGCCCATGGGAGTATAGTCCAGTGGGAGTCTGTACTTCGAGAGAGCAGGCAAAAAGGTGTTCAAAACCATAGACTGTCCATAAACTTTCATTCTGAATCAAGCTCAACATGTTACTGTCAGCAGTCACTTCCTCTATAAGAGCATAGCATTATTAAAGCTAATTGTTTCACGTCCACACCTACTCAAACGCTATCTTCCCAGTTTTGAAACACTTGAATCACAAACTATCAGACACTCTCTCCTCCCCTCTTCTCTTTGAAGCAATGTTTTTGAGAATCAAGAAATAAATCAACTGTGAGCGAGTTAACACATATCAGACCAAGCTTGGCACAGTGTTGTGTTTCAAGAGTATAAAATTAGGATATAGTAAGTATATAGATAGGATAAAGGGAATATATAGATCGGGTCGTGGAAGCTTGTAAGATGCAGGGAATATATGAATGGGATAGAGAATAAGGGAATTTATAGATGCAGTACATGGTATCTTGGTGCTATGTTTTCAATACTACCTAAAGGTATTTTCTGTGTTGTGTTTCATCTATATGACAGGTTGACTCTGATGATTAACAAGTGAATAGATCATTCAGTTAAATATTATAACAGAAGATAGTCTGAATACAATGTGTGGGATAAACCAATATTTAACATTGATTTTTTTTAAGATCTGGGAAAAATTTTGTTTCAAGTTCTTATCATGATCTTGTGGACCAAACTTAACTACAAAGTTTGGGCATTTAAACAAACTTAATTAATAAATAAACCTGAATTTATATTGAATTAATCTTCTGAGTTATGATTAGAATGAACAAAGGTTTTTGGGACATGTCTGCACATGTCCCTTTCAGTTCTTTGTATTGGCCACTGCTCCAGGTTTAGTTGGTGACAGCTACAAAATATGTCACTTCCCCCATGCTATTCATAGGCTCTTTCAAAATCTTCTGCACACTGGTCCAGCCTCTGGCCCTCAAAGTTTTCAGATGTTTCAGAAAAGAAGGGCACATTGATGGTGGGCTGTCCATGATCAATACACCCCATTTTTAACCTATGGAAGCAAGGCTGGCCTTTAGAGTTACTGTGTAAGAGTTTCGAAGCAGTGGTGGCAGTGACATCACTAGAATGGTGGAAAGAGTTTCAATCAGAGGGTTATTAGGACATGGAGTTCTATCCAGAAACAACATGGTCAAGCAGCTTCTGAAGGGCAAGTGGAGAAATAATTGATAGTAAATCAGGAGGTCATGGGAAAAAAGCTGGGGAACAGGCTAAATGGGATAGACTTTCTAATAGCCAGCACAGATAAGTTGGACTAAATGGCCTTATCTCAAGCTGTTAAAAATAATAAAAAATACACAGTGGGGTTAGTGATGATTCTCACATTATTTTCATACAATCTACCAGGAAGAGCAGAATCAGTTGGTGCATTGGTTATAAATGTGCCACTTTAGTGTGGTGCTGAGTGATATAGACCAGGCAGTCCAAAGACTTCAATGTATTTTATTCTATGAGAATTTAAATGTCCTTTGTATTAGCTGCAAATACACCTGTTTCCTTGCATTTTAACCAAATGCTTCCTGAACAATGACACAGGCCAATTTTAATCTGTACATTTTGATTGTACAAAGTAGGGTAAACTTCCAACTGGAATAAAATGAACTTTTAAAAACTCTAGATATGGATCAGTTAGCTTTTCACTGTTTATCACTTCTTATTACCTTTATCAAAGAACAAAGAAAATTGTCAGCCCTCCAAGCCTGAGCCGATCCAAATCCACTGTCTAAACCGGTCGCCTAGTTCCTAAGCATCTGTATCCTTCTGCTCTCCACCTACTCATGCATCTGTCCAGGCGCATTTTAAATGCCTCTACCACCTCTGATGGCAACGCGTTCCAAGCATCTACCACCAGCTGTGTAAAGTAACTGCCGTGTGTATCCCCCTTAAATTTTCACCTCTCATTCTTGAATCCTTCACCCTGGGAAAAAGCTTATCTCTATCTACCCTGTCTATACCCTACATGATTTTGTGGACCTCAAACAGGTTTCCCCCTCAATCTCCTTTTTTCTAATGAAAACAATCCTAACCCATTTAACCTCTCTTCATAGCTAGCACCTCCCATACCAGGCAACATCCTCGTAAACCTCCTCTGCACCGTCTCCAAAGTGTCCACACCCTTTCAGTGATGTGGCGACCAGAACTGTACACAGTATTCTAAATGTGGCTGAACCAGTGTCTTGTACAATGTTAACACGACCTGCCAGCTCTTATACTCAATACCCTGTCTGATGAAGGCAAGCATACCATATGCCTTCTTGACCACTCTATCCATCTTCAGGGTACAATGGACCTGAACTCCCAGATCTCTCTGCTCATCAATTTTTCCCAAGGCTCTTCCGCTTACTGTATAATTCACAGGATTAGACTTCCCAAAATGCATTACCTCACATTTGCCTGGATTGAACTCCATCTGCCATTTCTCTGTCAACTCTCCAGTCTATCTGAGATATTTGTATCATCAATAGTCACAGCTGGGGTGCCAGAAGACTGGAGGTTGGAAAACGTGGTGCCACTGCTTAAGAAGAGCGGTAAAGACAAGCCAGGGAACTATAAACTGGTGAGCCTGACCTCAGTGGTGGGCAAGTTGTTGGAGGGAGTCCTGAGGGACAGGATGTACATGTATTTGGAAAGACAAGGACTGATTTGGGATAGTCAACATGGCTTTGTGCATGGGAAATCATGTCTCACAAACTTGATTGAGTTTTTTGAAGAAGTAACAAAGAAGATTGATGAGGGCAGAGCAGTAGACGTGATCTGTATGGACTTCAGTAAGGCGTTCGACAAGGTTCCCCCTGGGAGACTGGTTAGCAAGGTTAGATCTCATGGAATGAAGGGAGAACTAGCCATTTGGATATAGAACTGGCTCAAAGGTAGACGTCAGAGGGTGGTGGTGGAGGGTTGTTTTTCAGACTGGAGGCCTGTGACCAGTGGAGTGCCACAAGGATCGGTGCTGGGTCCTCTACTTTTTATCAAAAACAGGACAAATCCAAAATGGCCAATTACTGTCCCACTGATCTATGTAAAGTGATAGAAGGTGTCATCAACAGTACTGTCATGCAGCATCTGCTCAGCAATAACTTGCTCAGTGATGCCTCGTTTGGGTTCCGCCAGGGGGCTACTCAGCTCCTGACCTCATTACAGCCTTAGTTCAAACATGGACAAGAGGGCTGAATTCCAGAGGGGAGGTGAGAGTGCCAGCCATTGACAATAGAGCTGCATTTCACTAAGTGTGGCATCAAGGAGCCAGAGCAAAATTGAAATTAATGGGTATTGGGGGCATACACTCCATGGGTTGGAGTCATACCTGGCACATAGGAAGATGGTGGTGGTTGTTGGATGTCCATCATCTCAGCTCCAGGGTATCTCTGCAGGAGTTCCTCAGGGTAGTGTCCTAGAGTGGATCATTGTGAGCTACTTTACAAATGACCTTCCCTCCATAAAATCAAAGGGTGGAGCATTCCATGGGCCAAATGGGCTAATTCTGCTCATATATAAGTTCAAAAATGGAGGTGTTGCACAATGTTCAGTACCATTTGCAACTCCTCAAATACTGAAACAATCCATGTCCAAATGCACCAAGATCTTGACATTATTCAGGCTTGCACTGACGAGTGGTAAGTGACATCTGCCCCAAACAAATGCCAGGCAATGACCATCTCCAATAAGAGTCAAACTAACCACCACCCCATGACATTAAATGATGTTACCAATACTGTGTTCTCCACTATCAACATCCTGGAGCATTACCATTGGCCAAAGCCTAAGCTGGACTCACCACATAAACACAGTGGCTACAACAGCAGGTCAGAAGCTAGGAATACTGCAGTGAGTAATTTACTTTCTGACACCCCATCTCTTGTCCACCATCTACAAAGCACAAGTCAGGAATGTCATGGAATACCCCTGACTTGGAAATATTCTGGGTAATCCAGGACGGAGAACAGGAAAAATTTCTGGCTGTAACAGCTGCTCCTTTTTTTGCTCCTTGTTGTTGTAGCCACTGTATTTATATCATTGTTTTAAGTGTGTCCAATAGAAAGACTGCAGTAGTGAGTAGAGTGGGTTCTTTCCTGATTATATGTTTTGGAGATATGTTTCTTGATTAAGCTTAAAATATAAATCATAACTATTAATTTAACCTGGGGCAGTGTTTGTAGAGGAATAAGATGGTGTTATTTTCTGAAGGAGCAAAAATGGCCTTTAGTATAGTGATATGTACATTTGGTCAGATGTGAGAGTTTAAAGAGAGTTTAAGGGTTACTGCGGATTATATCTGCCATAAATACTGTTGGATGCGAATCTTATCAGATCGAATGGATCGATTGGAGAGACAGTTAGAAGTGATGACAAATTTGCAACAGCAACTGTATGTGATGGATGGCAATTATAGGAAGGGGGGAAAAGTCTCAGATACAGTCACATAGATGGGTTAACTCCAGGAAAGGTAAGAGAGGTAGACAGCTAGTGCAGGAGTCTTTTGTGGACATACCCATTTCAAACAGGTATGCTGTTTTGGAAATTGTAGGGGATGATTGATTCTCAGGGGAATGTAGCATGAACAGTCAAGTTTCTGGTATTGAGACTGACTCTAATGCAGTGAGGGGTACATCGGCTTCCAAGAGATCAATTGTGTGAGGCGATTCTGTAGTCAGAGGTACAGACAGACGCTTCTGTGTCCAGCAGCAAAAAAGCAGAATGGTGTGTTGTTTCCCTGGTGACAGGATCAAGGATCTCAGAGAGGGTGCAGAATGTCCTCGCGGGGGAGAGGGGCCAGCAAGAGGTCATTGTCCACATTGGAACCAATGATATAGGAGGGGAAAAGGTTGAGATTCTGAATGGAGATTACAGACCGTTAGGCAGAAATTTAAAAAGGAGGTCCTCAAGAGTAGTAATATCTGGATTACTCCCAGTGCTATGAGCTAGTGAGGGCAGGAATAGGAGGATAGAGCAGATGAATGCATGGCTGAAGAGCTGGTGTATGGGAGAAGGATTCACATTTTTGGATCATTGGAATCTTTTTTGGGGTAGAAGTGACCTGTACAAGAAGGATGGATTGCACTTAAATTGGAAGGGGACTAATATACTGGCAGGGAGATTTGCTAGAGCTGCTCGGGAGGATTTAAACTAGTAAGGTGGGGGGACGGGGGGAACGGGCCAGGGAGATAGTGAGGAAAGAGATCAACCTGAGACTGATACAGTTGCGAACAGAAGCGAGTCAAAGAGTCAGGGTAGGCAGGGACAAGGTAGGACTAATAAATTAAACTGCATTTATTTCAATCCAAGGGGCCTAACAAGGAAGGCAGATGAACTCAGGGCATGGTTAGGAACATGGGACTGGGATATCATAGCAATTACAGAAACATGGCTCAAGGATGGGCAGGACTAACAGCTTAATGTTCCAGGATACAAATGCTACAGGAAAGATAGAAAGGGAGGCAAGAGAGGAGGGGGAGTGGCATTTTTGATAAGGGATAGCATTACAGCTGTGCTGAGGGATGATATTCCCGGAAATACATCGGAAAGTTATTTGGGTGGAACTGAGAAATAAGAAAGGGATGATCACCTTATTGGGATTGTATTATAGACCCCCGAATAATCAGAGGGAAATTGAGAAACAAACTTGTAAGGAGATCTCAGCTATCTGTAAGTATAATAGGGTAGTTATGGTAGGGGATTTTAACTTTCCAAACATCGACTGGGACTGCCATAGTGTTAAAGGTTTAGATGGCGAGGAATTTGTTAAGTGCATGCAGGACAATTTTCTGATTCAGTATGTGGATGTACCTACAGAGAAGGTGCAAAACTTGACCGATTCTTGGGAAATAAGGCAGGGCAGGTGACTGAGGTGTCAGTGGGGAACGCTTTGGGGCCAGCGACCATAATTCTACTAGCTTTAAAATAGTGATGGAAAAGGATAGACCAGATCTAAAAGTTGAAGTTCTAAATTGGAAAAAGGCCAATTTTGACAGTATTAGGCAAGAACTTTTGAAAGCTGATTGGAGGCAGATGTTCGCAGGTAAAGGGACAGCTGGAAAATGGGAAGCCTTCAGAAATGAGGTAACGAGAATCCAGAAAAAGTATATTCCTGTCAGGGTGAAAGGAAAGGCTGGTAGGTGTAGGGAATGCTGGATGACTAAAGAAATTGAGGGTTTGGTTAAGAAAAAGAAGGAAGCATATGTCAGGTATAGATAGGATAGATCGAGTGAATCCTTAGAAGAATATAAAGGAAGTAGGAATATACTTAAGAGGGAAATCAGGAGGGCAAAAAGGGGACATGAGATAGCTTTGGCAAATAGAATTCAGGAGAATCCAAAGGGGATTTACAAATACATTAAGGCCAAAAGGGTAACTAGGGAGAGAACATAGGGCCCCTCAAATATCAGCAAGGCGGCCTTTGTGTGGAGTCGCAGAAAGTGGGGGAGATACTAAATGAATATTTTGCAATGGAAAATATTTACTGTGGAAAAGGATATGGAAGATATACACTGTAGGGAAATAGATGGTGACATCTTGCAAAATGTCCAGATTACAAGAGGAGGAAGTGCTGGATGTCTTGAAACGATTAAAGGTGGATAAATCCCCAGGACCTAATCAGGTGTACCCAAGAACTCTGTGGGAAGCTAGAGAAGTGATTGCTGGGCCTCTTGCTGAGATATTTGTATCATCAATAGTCACAGGTGAGGTGCCAGAAGTCTGGAGGTTGGCAAACGTGGTGCCACTGTTTAAGAAGGGCAGTAGAGACAAGCCAGGGAACTATAGACCAGTGAGCCTAGTGGTGGGCAAGTTGTTGGAAGGAATCCTGAGGGACAGGATGTACATGTATTCGGAAAGGCAAGGACTGATTAGGGATAGTCAACATAGCTTTGTATGTGGGAAATCATGTCTCACAAACTTGATTGAGTTTTTTGAGGAAGTAACAAAGAGGATTGATGAGGGCAGAGCGGTAGATGTGATCTACATGGACTTCAGTAAGGCGTCCGGTAAGGTTCCCCATGGGAGACCGCTTAGCAAAGTTAGATCTTATGGAATAAAGGGAGAACTAGCCATTTGGATACAGAAATGGCTCAAAGGTAGAAGACAGAGGGTGGTGGTGGAGGGTTGTTTTTCAGACTGGAGACCTGTGACCAGTGGAGTGCCATAAGGATCAGAGCTGGGTTCTCTACGTTTTGACATTTATGTAAATGATTTGGATGTGAGCATAAGAGGTACGATTAGTAAGTTTGCAGATGACACCAAAATTGGAGTTGTAGTGGGCAGCAGAGAGGGTTACCTCAGATTGCAACAGGATCTTGACCAGATGGGCCAGTGGGCTGAGAAGTGGCAGATGGAGTTTAATTCAAATAAATGCGAGGTGCTGCATTTTGGGAAAGCAAATCTCAGCAGGATTTATATACTTAATGGTAAGGTCCTAAGGAAAGTTGCTGAACATAGAGACCTTGGAGTGCAGGTTCATAGCACCTCGAATGTGGATTCGCACGTAGATAGGATAGTGAAGGCAGCGTTTGGTAATCTTTCCTTTATTGGTCAGACTATTGAGTACAGGAGTTGGGAGGTCATGTTGTGGCTGTACAGGACATTGGTTAGGCCAGTGTTGCAACATTGCGTGCAATTCTGGTCTCCTTCCTATCGGAAGGATAATGTGAAACTTGAAAGGGTCCAGAAAAGATTTACAAGGATGTTGCCAGTGTTGGAGGATTTGAGTTATCGGGAGAGGCTGAACAGGCTGGGGCTGTTTTCCCTGGAGCGTCGGAGGCTGAGGGGTGATCTTATAGAAGTATACAAAATTATGAGGGGCATGGATAGGATAAATAGGCAAAATGTAGAGGGATCGGGGAGTCCAGAACTAGAGGGCATAGGTTTAAGATGAGAGGGGAAAGATATAACAGAGAGCTAAGGGGCAACGTTTTCATGCAGAGGGTGGTACTTGTATGGAATGAGCTGCCAGAGGAAGTGGTGGAGGCTGGTACAATTGCAACATTTAAGAGGCATTTGGATGGGTACCTGAATAGGAAGGGTTTGGAGGGATATGGGCCGCGTGCTGGCAGGTGGGACTAGATTGGATTGGGATATCTAGTCGCATAGACATGTTGGACCGAAGGGTCTGTTTCCATGCTGTACATCTCTGACTCTATATCACCGTTTCTTCATTGTCGCTGAGTCAAAATCCTGGAATCCTGTTATGCAATGTGTGGAGAGAAAGACTGGGAATGCAGTTGACTGGCCCCTATCCACAGAGTTGTCTGAGAATGTTTTTGGGCTCATAAGAACACTGCTTCTCCATCTTCTTTCTCCAGATACTTTCACCAGGGTGGCTGCTTCTGCTTAGAAACGTCTTCGATTTATTAATTAAAAGGCACAGTTTACAGCAATTGGAAAAGGGAAGTCATTGTCAGGCTTGAGATGTATGTTACTGCAGGGAAGAGAGACAGCTCCTTCTCCCCAGGGGTCCAATGATTTCAATGAAAACATCTCCCTTCCCACCCAATCTGTTCAGCCATCTGGGAGCCAATCACATAATTGATAGTAGTCCAATGGCCTTTGGCATTGATAACTGGTCAATGGTCACAGACCAAAGAACAGCATAGCACAGGAACAGGCCCTTCAGTTCAATAAGACTACGCAGACACATGATGCTTCAAAACTAAACACTTTTTTTTGCCTCTTCATGGTCCATATCCCTCTATTCCCTGCCTATTCATGTATCTGTCAAGATGCCTCTTAAACTTTGCCATTGTATCTGCTTCTACCACCTCCTCTGGCAGCATATTCCAGACCAATCAGGTACTTGTTGCCAGCCAATGCTCCTCTATAAACTGAACTTCTGCTACAGCTTGAAC
Source organism: Hemiscyllium ocellatum (assembly GCF_020745735.1). Taxonomy (NCBI): domain Eukaryota; kingdom Metazoa; phylum Chordata; class Chondrichthyes; order Orectolobiformes; family Hemiscylliidae; genus Hemiscyllium; species Hemiscyllium ocellatum. The sequence continues at coordinate 27,339,583 of NC_083437.1, forward strand.
CAGCAGGTGCGTAAGCAACACTTACAATAAAGCAGTTAATTTGCTTTTTAAAAAGTTTAGCAATCCTTCAACAATACTTGGCTTTTAAAACAGTCCTTTACCCATTTCAATCCACATCAAAAATTAAGAAAAATAAAATGATACAGTTTTTACACCCGGAGCTTTCTTCCTACCATCTAAGAGAGCAAAGAGGAATTAGTACATTGTTTGAGGATGGTTATAATGAAGATCATTAGGTATTAAGTAACAGCCAGGGACAGATGTACTGACAGCTGAAGAAGCCACAGGTTCTAAGAGTGAAAGACAAATTTTCCAAAGTAAGGACTCACATCAAGGATCACTTCTCCACACATATTGATTGGAAGCAGACTTGTATTGGTCACTTTGGTTTTATATATTTGAAAAATACACCAGCAAATCACCCAATTACCTAATTAACTAAATAACTGCCCATTAGGGCAATCTAACAAAAACAAAAAAGGAAGCAAGCAAGGGAGGGAACTGAAACAAAATAGTATTGGAGGGGGAGATAATGCACCTCAGCCCCCACAGTGCCTACTTCTCTCCAAAAGCATTGAGGGTACGCATACTCTATCTGTCTAAGGTCTGAATGGAGCAGTAGAAGAGAAGCAGGCAATCAGGAATTACAAACCCCTCCTAGGTCCATGGATGCTATTTATGGCATTGGATGGGAAAAGGGATAATAATTTCTGAATTAGTTAACTACATGGAGATGGCAGGGGGTATCTAAATATTATTGATAAACTGGCTAATATTAACCAAATGATCTTCCTGATTAGTGACAATTTTATGGTGCTCCATTGTGTTTCACAGAAGAGTAATGTGGGATCAGCAATGCAACTTGGCTGTCCTACCCTATATCACATGAAGCTGCCATGCAGTGCACTAAGAGTATAGCTACAGTTCTACTCCTCTGATCCTCTGAGACTGAAACAGAACTAGTGCAAATGAAGAGAATTATTGGAGGCACAGAGAATTCCATTTCATACTGAGAACAGATAAAGGAGATATGAAAGGGAGCCTAATTCTGGCTGAACAGTAATAAATGGCTTTAGTTATCCAGAGTATCAGCACTCCACCATAATACTAATCTCAAATGACACTGCCCTACATACCCCAGCAGTGATGTGTTCGACATTTAAAGCATGCTTCTCAGAGCAAACAGAGTCTTCTCAATAAACAAAGTCCGATATACAAAAGCAAACTGCTAGACAAAATTTGAATTTTGAAATAAAATAAATGATCAGGTGAAATATTAATTCTGTTTTCCTCTGTAGATGCGACCTGACTTGCTAAGTATTTCCTGTCTATTTGTTTATATTTTAAAAGACAAATTAATCTCATGGAGCACCACCGTCCCAATTCCAGATAACCGCAAAAGGTTAAAAAAAAAACCATAGTTAGAGTTATGTATAGGCCCCCAAATAGTTGTCAGGAGCTGGGGCACAAGATGTACCGGGAAATAGAAAAGATGTATAGGAAAGGCAAGGTTACAGTGATCCTGAGGGATTTCAATATGCAGGTGGACTGGGAAAATCAGGCTGATTGCAAGAAAAAGAATTTGTGAAATGTCTACAAGATGGCTTTTTGGAATAGTTTGTGGTGGAGTCCACGTGGGAACAGTCAATACTGGATTTAATGTTGTGCAATGAGGCAGACATGATAACGGAGCTTAAGGTGAAGGAACCTTTAGGAGGCTGTACTATGATTGAATTTACTCTGAAATTTGAAAGGGAGAAAATAGAATCAGAGGCAACATTATTACAGCTGAATAAAGGCAACTACAGAGGCTTGAGGGAGGAGCTGGGTAGAATTGACTGGGAGAGGAGTCTCGCAGGAATCACATTGGAACTGCAATGGCAGGAATATCTGGGAGTAATTCAGGAGAGACAGCAGAGATTCATCCCGAAGAAAAAGCAGCATGGTAGGAGGATGAGGCAACCATGGCTGGCTAGGGAAGTCAGGATAACATAAAAACAAAAGAGAAAGCATATAATGTGGCAAAGGGCAGTGGGTAACCAGAGAATTGGGAAGTTTACAAAGACCAACAGAAAACAATAAATAATGAGAGTAAGCTAGTCAGCAATATAAAGGAAGACAGTAAGAGTTTCTTTTGATATATAAAAGGGCAAAAACAGAGGCAAATGTGGACATTGAGCCACTGGAAAATGATGCTGGAGAGATAGTAGTAGAGAGCTGAAAATGTGTTGCTGGAAAAGCACAGCAGGTCAGGCAGCATCCAGAGCAGGAGAATCGACGTTTCGAGCATAAGCCCTTCTTCAGGAATGAGGAAGGGTTCATGCTTGAAACATCAATTCTCCTGCTCTTTGGATGCTGCCTGACCTGTTGCGCTTTTCCAGCAACACATTTTCAGCTCTGATCTTCAGCATCTGCAGTCCTTACTTTCTCCTCGAAGATAGTAGTGGAGAACAAGGAAATGGCTGAGGAACTGAATAATTACTTCATGGTGAAGATATGAGTAACATCCCAAAGGGGGCAGAATGGAGTATGGTGACCATCACCAAGGAGAAGATGCTAAAAAAACTGAATGGCCTGAAGACACGGATAAATCACCTGGACCTGATGGACTACACCCCAGAGTTCTTTCAGGAATCGCTAGAATCAGAGAGGGTCCCAGAGATCTGGAGAGTTGCTAACGTGACCCACCTGTTTAAAAAGAGAGTTAGGCAAAAGGTGGAAAATTTCAGACCGATTAGCCTAACCTTGGTTGTGGGTAAGCTCCTGGAGCCCACTGTGAATGAGATTTCTGAATATTTAAAAGTGTATGGTAAAATAGGGCAAAGTCAGCATGGTTTCAACAAGGGGTCATGCCTGATAAATCTGCTAGAAGTCTTTGAGGGTGCCACGAGCAGGTTAGACCATGGATGTTATCTACCTGGACTTCAAGGTGGCCATTGACAAGGTCCTGCATAGGAGGCAACAGAGCAAGCTAAAGGCCCATGGTGTCAGAGGCAAGGTGCTAGCATGGATAGAAACTTGGCTGTCTTTCTGTCTGACAGAAAGCAGAGATAAAAGGTTCCTGCTCAGGATGGCAGCTGGCGACAAGTGGTGTTCTGCAAGGCTCAGTTGTGGAACCTCAACTTTTCACTTTATTCATTAACGATGTAGATGAAGGAACTGAGGGCATTCTGGCTAAGTTTTCAGATGATACAAAGATAGGTAGAGGGACAGGCAGCATTGTGGGAGTGGAGAAGCTGCAGAAGGATTTGGACAGGTGAGCAGAGTGGGCAAAGAAGTTGCAGATGGAGTACAATGTGGGAAAATCTGAGGTCATGCACTTTGGTACGAAGAATAGACACAGGATTATTTCCTAAACAGGGAGAAATTCATAAGTCTGAAGTGCAAAGAGACTTGAGAGTTCTAGTTCAGAATTCGCTCAAGGTAAACTTGCAGGTTGTGTTAGGAAGGTAAAAGCATTTATATTGAAAGGACTTGAATATATAAATGCAGGGTGTATTCCTGAGGCTCTCTAAGGGTCGGGTCAGGTCACATTTGGAGTATTGTGTGCAACATTGGGCCCGGTATGTCAGGAAGGATGAACTGGCCCTGAAGTGTGTTCAGAGCAGGTTCATGTGAATGGTCCCAGGAATGAATTTGAGGATTCTGGATCTGTACTTGATGGAGTTTAGAAGGAGGAGGTGTGATCTAATTGAAACTTACACAATATTGAATGGCCTGGACAGAGTAGATGTTGGAAAGATGTTTCCATTGGTAGACGAGACAAAGACCCAAGGGCATAGCTTTAGAGTAATGGGAAGACCTTTTAGAATGGATAAGGAGAAACTTCTTTAGCCAGACATTGGTGAATCTATGGAAATCACTGCCACAGAAGGCTGTGGATGCCAGATCATTGAGTATATTTAAGACGGAGATAAATAGGTTATTGAGTAGCAAAGGGATCAAGGGTTATGGGGAGAAAGTGGGGGAATGGGATTGGGAAACTTATCAGCCATGATTGAATGTTAGAGTATACTCGATGGACTGAATGGCCTAATTTCTGCTCCTGTGTCTTATGGTCTTAAGTCAGTCGTCATAGCCACAAGAAAACCAAAAGCTGTTTCAGTAGTTAAAATGAAGCATGTTCTATTAAAGGTTACACTTTAGTTAGTTCTGATCACAGTTCTGACCTTTGCCTTCTTACTGTGGGTATGAAATACTAGGAGCCTTTGCAAGTTACATCAAAAATATCTGAAAGTCAACACTGGGGGTTTGCTGAAGAAATATTCCTTTTCACAGTCTGGTCAACGGCCCCATTTGTAAATCACCAATTACCCAGACAAAAATCACAGGTAAAGATAAATCAGCTCATCCTGAAGTCTAATTTTATGCTATTATCAATTACTTTTCCAGTTTCTGTGGCTTATTGTTTGCAGATTTCATTAACAATCCTTCAATACCCCTGACACATCATCTCATTTTCCAAAGAAATTTAATCCAGAACCTGACCCACGGGCAAGTGAGAATGCACTTCACACAGTCTTTGTTTTCATACATCTGCCTTAATATTACACATTATACTAGTTACCAGCAGTTTGGTCCCTTGGAATTAAACAGGTCAATAAAAAGGTTAAATCCACAAACAATTCTATCAGCGATGCTGTATGCTAGCCTCAGTGTCAAAGGGCTATGGCTGCATGCCCCACTCCAGATCCTGAGTGCAAAAAGTCAGTGCTGACAATTTTTTAAAAACTCATTCATGAGATGTGGATTTTTCTAGCTGGCCAGCACTTATTGTCAATCCCTGTTTACCCTGGAGAAGGTGGGGTTAAGCAGGTTCTTGAACTACAGGAGTTCTTGAGGTGTAGGGACAGCCACAGTGCTGTTGGGAGTTCCACGACTTTGATGCAAGGAATGCTTCCAAATAAGGATGGCGTGTGTCTTGGAAAGGAACTTACAGATGGCGATACTCAAATGCATCTGCTACTTTTGTCCTCCTAAGTGGTTGCAGAGTTGTTAAGATGCTGTCAACCTTTCTGTGCTGCTGCAGTGCACCCTAAGGTGGTACATACTACTGCCAACACCTGTATATTGATGGTGAAGGGAGCAAATGTTAAATGTGGTAATTGGAGTACTAATCCAGTGGGCTGCTTTGATTAGATTCCCTACAGTGTGGAAACAGGCCCTTCGGCCCAAAAAGTCCACACAGACCCTCCGAAGAGCAACCCACCCTGACCCATTCCCCTACATTTACCCCTTCACCTAACACAATGGGCAATTTAGCATGGCCAATTCACCGAACCTGCACATCTTTGGACTGGGGGAGGAAACTGGAGCACCTGGAGGAAACCCACACAGACAGGGGGTCAATATGCAACTCCACACAGACAGTTTCCCTAGGGGGGAATTGAACCTGGGTCTTTGATGCTGTGAAGCAGCAGTGCTAACCACTGTAGCACCGTGCTGCCAATTCACATAACCTGTACATCTTTGGACCATGCTTGTTGGAGTTGTGCTCAAAGAAAGTGCAGAATATTCCATCATATACATAACTTGTGTTTTGTAGATGGTAAACAGACTTTGGGATGTCAGGTGACTTCTCACCACAGAATTCCAAGCTGCCGACCGGCTTTTGTAATATTATTTATGTGGCTGGTCCAGTCCAGTGTCTGGCCAATGGTAACTCCCAGAGTGTTGATAATGGAAGATTTAGCAGATTGAATATGAAGAGTGAGGGTTAAATTTCCCTCTGGAGACGGCCATTGTCTGCTGAGAATGTTACTTGCTACTTAATAGCCCAAGCCTAGATGTTGCCCAGGTGTTGCTCCTAATAGACATGGGCTGCTTCCATTTCTGAGGAGTGAGAGTTAACATTTCAAGTCCAGCATAACTCTTCTTCAGAGTACTGTGGTCTGAAGAAGTTGCACTGGACTCAAACTCAAAACCATTTCTCTTTCTATAGATACTGCCAGACCCGCGAGCTTTTCCAGCACTCTCTGGGCTTGTTTCAGATTTTCAGTATCTGCAATATTTGACTTTTGGTTCTCTCTATGGTCCGGGCTAGTACAAGCCCCTCAATCAATACACACATTTCAGCAGGTCATTATCACATTGCTGGCTGTGGGAGTTTACAGTGTGCTACTTGGCCGCTACTTTCTCTACAATCCTGACTTCTCTGCAAAAGTGCTAGAGTGGCTCTACAGCACTTTGGAACACCCAGTAGCTGTGAAAGGTGCTACCACAAAAACAACATTGAATCTGAGTCAGACTATCAGCACATCACTACCTGCAATCCATTTCTGACATTATATTGACTCCATTTCAAAAGTAGTCAATTGGCTAAAAAATGCTTTGGAACAGGCTGAGGGTGTGACCGATATTATATAAATTCTGGATTAGTGGTGCTGGAAGAGCACAGCAGTTCAGGCAGCATCCAAGGTGCAGCGAAAATCGACGTTTCAGGCAAAAGCCCTTCATCAGGGACTTTTGCCCAAAACGTTGATTTCGCTGCACTTTGGATGCTGCCTGAACTGCTGTGCTCTTCCAGCACCACTGATCCAGAATCTGGTTTCCAGCATCTGCAGTCATTGTTTTTACCTCGATATTATATAAATACAAGGTAAACTTTCTGCTAAAATTTCTCATTGTCCCTGATTTTGCTTTCTCTCTCAATCTACCAATTTTTAAAAAGCTAAGCTGGCATAACAATTATTTCCTAATTAACATATTTCCACCCCCTCCTTTGACAAACTGTGTTCTGCATTGTGGTACTTTGACTTTTCACTTGGGAGTCATGAAAAACGAAGATGCTCACCTGTAATCTACTCTGCTTCTGGATATCTCTTTATAAAGTAAAACCCCAAAGCAGCAGGATTTATTAAGCTGCGAATATAACAGCAATGAGTTTCCTTCCACCCTCCACCCAATGTGTACCTTGACTCTGGCCCTATTGGCATGTTTATTCTGCTTCCTGGCATAGTGAATGCGATTCACCTTCATTTGCAATGCCAACCTCCTTCAACAGCTGACCAGAGAGATTTCCTCATGCTACCACTGTGCCTCCACCTAATGCCTCTTGCTTTGTGCCAATCTGCACGCACCCACACTGGGGCAGCAGTGATTGCACCAGATAAGCACGGAGAACTGAACATTGGCATTCATATAAACCCAGATCTGTGCCAACACTTTTATTACAGTCTACTGGAATTTACTGGAACTGACAACTCCATAAATTTTCTTCCTTCGCTATAGTGAATTTTTAGATCAGATTTCCTTTTATCAAGCAGGTGATTAATTCCTCACTTCAAAGCAATGCTAATGTAATCTTTCCACAACACAATGGGTTCACTTGTGACTCAAAAGGATTTCTCTGCAAGCTTCAATTTTTCTTCCATTCTTCTGTGCAGTGCATGCACAATAGGTAATAACTCTCAGTCCAACACAAGAATCACTCCTCAAAATCCATTCTCTCTGTTTGGGTTTTTCCTTGTTCATTGCGGTGATATTAAAACATCTCATTGTGTGCAGGCTCACTGGCCCCCGATAGCTCCTTCATACGTTGACTGGATAACCCTTCTACACAAGGTCATAGGCCATTTTGCATCGCAGCCAGTCAAACCCTAGTCTTATTCATCACTCGCAGGGGAGTATTCAGCAGGAGATAATGCCCAGTGAGGAGAGGGATCCCAGACTGCTTTACTTCCACTCCAAAAAGGGCAAGGCTGGTGCAGCCCTTGCTACTGACCGGCCAGTTTATTCTCACAAAAACCCAAGGTTCAGATTCCCCAGCCTGTACCACACATTTATTCATAGAACCTTTGCAGGAAGCTATGGAAATCAAAGAGCAGTCACACCCCAGGAGGACACTGAGTCCATTGTGTCTAGCCAGGGCTATTCCACATTACACACATTCCAACTGTGACGACATTTCAAAAATACTGCATTGGACATAAAATGTTCTACACCCGGTGGTTGTGCAAGATACATTAAAGTCTTTGTATTGTTCTCTTAATACAAATTGATCCCATTCCCCACAGAATCCCTACCTTAAATCTCTAAATCTTCAGTTTTGACTGGAGCTCATCAACCAGAAATGTTAACTTGATCTCCCTCTCCATAGATACAGCTAGACTTACCTAGCCCTTCCAAGATTGCGTGTTCATTAGATTTCCAACATCTGAAGCATTTCAGCTGAGGGAGATCTATACAGTGTACGGCTTCACAGGATAATTTTTCAGGTCTTTGCTTGCATTAACAAAACACCTTTAGAATCAATCAATCTATACAACCAGCTTACACTGCTACATGTTCCTCCTGCACTCGGGGGAGGGGTTTGTGAATGATTGGGGCAGGGCAGGGGGTGAACAGGAGAACACAGACTTTACCTGGTGTCCTAGCACCATTATATCAGGTGTGCCCAGAAACAGCAATAAGGGAGCGGCTGTTTAATTTATATTGGCTTCAGTTAACAATACCCACCAAATAAAATTGGACAAACTGCTAGTTTACCAAGTGTGTGTGTGTGTGTGTGTGTGTGTGTGTGTGTGTGTGTGTGTGTGTAAAACATGCACTGCTTTATTGTTTGGTTGATCGGACTGTTTTGTACGTTTGCGTCTACTGTTTCCTCTTTGGTGAGGAAGGGATAGCATTTGGGGTTCGTCCACATTCCCCTGTGAATTGGTTGCAGAGTGGAGGTTTGGCCTTGCCACCTCCTTCCCCTGTAAATTGCTGTTTCTTATAAACTGCTGTTTATTGTTCACTGTTAATATTTTATACAGTTTGGTAAAGTAAATAAAAGAGGAAAAAATAAAACCGGACAACCGTTCACTTAGGATGGTGCAACGTGACATTGCAATCTTTCCACTAGCCTGCCACACTTTGTAACTAGCCCCTCCTGAAAATGTGTTGCTGGTTAAAGCACAGCAGGTTAGGCGCATCCAAGGAACAGGAAATTCGACGTTTCAGGCATAACTAGCCCCTCCTGCACAGTTGCTCATAACATATCACTTTAGTCACAAAAGCAAAACACTGCAGACACTGGATATCAGAAATAAAAACATTAAGTACTCAGCAGGTCAGGCAGAATCTGTGGAGAGAAACAGAACTAACATCTCAGGCTGATGACCTCTCATCAGAAAAGGATCAATTCATCTCAACAGAGACATGCGCTCAGTTCCTCCTCACAGCTACTGTCTGAACTACTGGATATTTCCAGTTTTTTAAAAAATATCATTTTCGGTACAATATTCCTGCAAAGGAAATCAACTTGTTTAAAATTAGTTCTGGATTTATTCATATAATTATTTCAACAATTACTGAAATATTGTTAAGCAAAAAGGGAAAATGTAACAAGCACCCAAAACCATCTTTTCCAGAGGTGGCTTATCATACTTCATGCTCAGACCACAGACCCTGGCTCAGAGAAGACTCATACACCTCAACTGCTGGATGAAAGCCTCTTACGTTTTACACACGTGATCACTACGATAGGAAGACTGTTCAAAACATCAGAACAGAGTGGTCTTTGACACAGCTACCAATTGCTTTTTAAACAAGCTTCTAAAATGTTTACACTCCAACTACAAGTTTTGCACTAACCACCCAGGGACTCTGTTGCAACAGAAAGACAAAATCAGTTCTGGAAACAATTCCCAGTCAGGCTACTGTCCCATCTGTATCCCTGTACCCCATCACCGAAGAGTTAGTGCACGAGAGAACAGCAAGCACGAGGAGTACTGCCGTGGTAGTGATGACCCCCATAGTCTAAACGCTGCACACTCAGCCTGCACTGTGCTAAAGCCTCTGGTTTTGATTTTGACTCAGATGACAGTGTTCACACTGAGCACAGCAGACGCAGCTAATTCCATTTTCTTCTCGAGTCACCGCTTTTCTTTCAAGAGTGCGCCAGAGGGGTAGGTTATGGGGTCAGGAGAGCAGAGGTTTATTCTGAAGTTTGGTTGCAAGTTATTACAAAGCCCTTTTGAACTTCAGTCACAAAATCCAGCAACTCACTGGAAATCCTGTGGTTCCTAGGAGAACCATTGACTCTGTCACGTGTCAATTGCAAAACCATTTTTGATGGTGGAAGTAACATCTCATGGCTCAAAGCAGTCAGAAAAGCACAAACAAAGGCCAGACACTGTGAGTTAGCAATAGGGGCTAAGTATTAGGGACTGCCAGTCCAGTAGTCCAGCCTCAATTTCAAATGTCAGGCTTGGGAGCTTCAAAAAAAAAAACATGACTATAGAATGGAGGATGGGACATCATAACTCATCCCTAGAAATAGGGGCCTTGTTCACTACAGAACATATGAACCTGTCTCACCACAAGACAAGTTGCTGCACACCAGCTGGGCAGCAACTAGGTCACACTAAACACTGCCCATTCTTAAATTGGTTAGAATTTCATACTTTGGCATTATGCTGGGATACACGGGGCTGTTTTCCCTGGGGTATTGGAGGCTGAGGGGTGACCTTAGAGAGGTTTATAAAATCATGAGGAGTTTGGATAGGATAAATAGACAAGTATTTCCCCTGGAGTGGGGGGAGTCCTGAACTAGAGGGCATAGGTTTAGGATGAGAGGGGAATGATAAAAAAGGGACTCATGGGGCAACATTTTCACACAGTGGGTGATGCGCGTATGGAAAAGGAAGCTGGGCTAAAGGTTGAGGAATGACAAAAGAAGGGACGGATGAGCAGAAACAATTGGAATACTTCAGGGAATCAAAGACAGCAGAAACAAAATGTTAAATTTAAAGTCCCAACAAATTATTACTCTCAGTGGGGTTCAGTCACCTCCAACAGGAATAAGGGATAATCCCATCATCACCTGATCAAACACACCCACCTTAAACCTTACCATTTCTAACCTGGTCTATATTTGAAGACTGCATACAGGAATGTCTAACACAAAGTTGAAACTGGGAGCTACATAATATTAAGAGGTCAAAACATTAAGCAAAGCACTGAGTGACGGAGAGCTGAAACAGATAAAGAAAATGCTGGAGAAACTCAGCACGTCTGGCAACAGCTCAAAACACTAATTGCTTTCTTTACCACAGATCCTGCCAGAGTTGCTGAGTTTGTCCAGCAATTTTGGATTTTGTTAATATTGATGGTCTCAGTTTTAAAATTTTCTCTTTACAACTGTCTTAATTGGAGAGCAATTAAGCTCCAGGTCACTGTTTGCTGTCATGGGAGCACTGGCTGGAATCTGGTAAACAGTTTTTTCCTGGGCTTGTTACAGATGATACTCAGTGAAGCTGTGGCAACTGTTAATGTCCATATCCAGCACTGCTAACTCTGGGGATTAGCTCCTCGGCTGCTCATCCTCTGTAGTTTCCACAGCCTCTTCTTTGGACTCCATTTGAGCCATTAGTACCGTCTTCTTGTGAAATCGCTCTGCCCCAGTCACAGTCATGGGGTGCAGAGGGAAAAACCCAGATAGACCTAGCAATTCAAAAGAAAAGACAAAACATTTATACAAAGCACTCAAATGAAGTCCTATTGCCAGTTCTAAATTAACATTTCTCCATTCCCTCTTGTTAAACTAGAAGCCACAGGATTGCCAAGCAATGTCAGAAACTGTTCTGCTGTTGAACTTTGGCTAGAAAACCTTTAAAACTTAGAGAATTAGGGGACAGACCCTTCCTATCCATCTCACCAGCCAGGCCTTTCTGGTGCATCACCACAAAATGCAGCATCCAGCCAGTGCACGGCAAAAATAGAAGTTAGAAATGGTCACATGGTCTATTGAGCCTGCTCTGCCCCTCACTTTGTACCCAGTCCCCATATCTATCAAATATCAGTATCCCAACTTTAAACATATTCAATGATGGAATAACCATAAATATCTGATGCACAGAATTCCAAAGATAAAAATAATTCACTTGAATGATTGTGTAAAAAAAAATATGCAGCCCCTTATTTTGAGACTGTGCTTATGCATTTAAAATCCCCCGACCAGTGGAAACAATCTCAGCATCTCAGAGTCCTAGAGATGTACAGCATGGAAACAGACCCTTCGGTCCAACCTGTCCATGCCAACCAGATATCCCAAACCAATCTAATCCCACCTGCCAGCACCCAGCCCATATCCCTCCAAACCCTTGCTATTCATATACCCATCCAAATTAGCCTCTTAAATGTTGCAATTGTACCAGCCTCCACCACTTCCTCTGGCAGCTTATTCCATACACATACCATCTTCTGCGTGAAAAGTTGCCCCTTAGGTCTTTTTTATATCTTTCCCCTCTCACCCTAAACCTATGCCCTCTAGTTCTGGACTCCACGACCCCAGGGAAAAGACTTTGCCTATTTATCCTATCCATGTCCCTCATAATTTTGTAAACCTCAGCCTCCGACGCTCCAGGGAAAACAGCCCCTGCCTGTTCAGCCTCTCCCTGTAGCTCAGATCCTCCAACCCTTGCAACATCTTTGTAAATCTTTTCTGAACCCTTTCAAGTTTCACAATATCTTTCCAATAGGAAGGAGACCAGAATTGCATGCAATATTCCAACAGTGGCCTAACCAATGTCCTGTACAGCCGCAACATGACCTCCCAACTTCTGTACTCAATACTCTGACCAATAAAGGAAAGCATACCAAACGGCTTCTTCACTGTCCTAACTACCTGCAACTCCACTTTCAAGGAGCTATGAACCTGCACTCCAAGGTCTCTTTGTTCAGCAACACTCCCTAGGACCTTACCATTAAGTGTATAAGTCCTGTTAAGATTTGCTTTCCCAAAATGCAGCAACTCGCATTTATCGGAATTAAACTCCATCTGCCACTTCTCAGCCCATTAGCCCATCTGGTCAAGATCCTGTTGTAATCTGAGGTAACCCTCTTCGCTGTCCACTACACCTCCAACTTTGGTGTCATCTGCAAACTTACTAACTGTGCCTCTTATGCTCGCATCCAAATCATTTATGTAAATGACAAAAAGTAGAGGTCCCAGCACCAATCCTTGTGGCACTCCACTGGTCACGGGCCTCCAGTCTGAAAAACAACCCTCCACCACCACCCTCTGTCTTCTACCTTTGAGCCAGTTCTGTATCCAAATGGCTAGTTCTCCCTATCAAATTTCAGATTGGGGCAACACGGTGGCTCAGTGATTAGCACCACTGCCTCACAGCAACAGGGTCCTGGGTCCAATTCCAGCCCAGGGTAACGGACTGTGTGGAATTTGCAAATTCTCCCAGTGTCTGTGTGGGTTTCCTCCAGTTTCCTCCCACATTCCAAAAATGTGCAGGTCAGATGAATTAGCTATGTTAAACTGTCCATAGTGTTAGGTGCATTAGTCAGAGGGAAATGGGTCTGGGTGGGTTACTCTTCGGAGGGTGGGTGTGGTCTGGTTGGGTAGAAGGGCCTGTTTCTGCACTGTAGGGAATCTAATCTCTCATTCTTAACTCCAGAGAGTAGAGGCCAATTTCCTTTGTCATAGAAAAGCCTCCTCATACCAACCCAGTGAACATTTTATATCAAAAACCAAGCATATCCTTCCTTATATACAGATACCAAAACTGTACTCAATTCTAGGTGTGGTCTCACTAAAGGCTTGCACAAATGGAACAAGATGTTTTTATTCCTGTACGTCACTCTCCTTGCAATAAATGGCAAAATGCAATTTGCCTTCCTGATTAATCACTGTACCTGCATGCTCCCTTCCTGCACATCAGGTACCACTCAAAATCAACCCAAGTCTCTCACCTTTCAAAACTCCACTTTTCGATTCTTACAACCAATGTGAACAACCTTATACTTATTCACATTATTCGCCACTTACCACTGCATTGCCCATTTGCTTCACCTGTCTGTATCTTTGCAACTTCCTGGTGCCCTCTTCACACATTTTCAAAAGACACAGATGCTCACGTTGTTTATTCAGGAAGGAGGGGATCTCAATCAATATAGAGATGGAAAGAAAATGGGCAGCTGCACCCCCTAGTGGTACAGCAGGGAACAGCACCAGTTGTTGTCATTACCAAGTGTGTTGTATACTATTGGCTTAGTTGGCATTGCAGGTGGTTTGCACGATTACCAATACCCAACTATCAAAGAGAGCAGGGGGGTCAGGATGTAAAATGATACCAATGTGCTCTACCAGTGTTAGATGTTGAAATTCCAGCTTCTGAAATAAGAATGGGTGGGTGATGTGGGAAGGAGGCGAGAACTTTCAATATAATTAGGAAGTTAAAAACCCAGGAAACCCTTTTACCTAATAGTTTTTCAACAGGCTTTGTCATGTGCGCCCCGCAGGCCAGCCAATACTTGATCCTCTCGAAGTTAAAACTGACTAATTTCTCATTGAAGATGTTGGGCATCGGGTCATATGAGCCGAGCTGCTCCAGGTATTTGCCATCCCTGGCCCTCTTGTTGTGCGCCGCGACAATTCGATAGAAGGGTCGATTTGTACAGCCGCCCAAAGCTAGGCGTATACACACAAACCCCCGGTGATAGTATTTGTGCAGATTCGAGGCTGAAAAAATAAAGAGATGACACAAATGCTTAAGTGTACATGGAACCAGAATCAGTCACACAGATTATACAGCACTCCACACAACACCTCACGAGTATGGGTGGAGGGTGAGGGCACTAAGCAGTGGCTGAATACAGAGGTCAAAAGAGCAAAAGCTTCAAGGCACCTTTAAACAAAGTTGGAGATATCAGCCATTAAGACAGGCTGCGTCAAGGGTTTGGCTCAGTCAGGAGCACTTTATCCTCCTGAAAATGCCAGAAGACCTGAACAGATAGACACTGGTGGGGTAGGTTGAAAGAGACACCCTCCATCAGGGACCGCAGTGAATAGAGGTCAGTGGTTCAGATGGATAGAAAAGATCCCAGGGTTCTAATGGATGTCAAGATGGACAGCAAGAGTTCTTTAATTATGTAAAAAAAAGAGAGAGAAGCTAAAGTGAACACAACTCACTAAGAGGACAAGGATGGAGAATTAATAATCGGGAGCCAGGAAATGGCAGAGGAATTGAATAAATACTTTCATCATTCTTCACAGTAGAAGGCAGCAATAGTATTTCAAAATTATGAAATAATTAAGGTAAAAAGGAAGAGAGGATATAAATACAACAACTATTACTAGGGGAAAAAAAAAAGAGAAGCTAATGGGACTAAAGACCTGTTGAGATGCATCCTACGATATTAAAGGAAGTAACTACAATGGTAGTGGATGTTCTGGTGGAAAGCTTCCAAAAATCTTTTGATTCTGAAAAGTTCCAGAAGATACAGAAAATTGCCAATGTAACACATTTATTGGAGGACGAGGAGCAATACAAAAAAAGGTAACATTAGGCCAATTAGCCTAACACCTGTCAATGGGAAAATATTAGCTCCCATTATAAAAGGACATAATAGCAGGGCATTTAGAAGTGCTTAATATGAGCAAGCAGAGTCAGCATTGCTTCATGAAGGGAAAATCATGCCTGTGAAATTTACTGACGAATTATTTCAGGTGGCTAGAAGATTGAGAAGTGACTTTATTGAAACACACAAGATTCTTAGGAGACTTGACAGAGTGGACACAGAAAGGCTCTTTGCCCTTGTGGGAAAGTTTAGGACCAGAGGGCATTATCTCAGAAGAAGGTGTCACTTATGTGGGACACAGATTAGGAGGAATTTCTTTCCTCAAAAGGTAGTAAATATGTTAAATATTTTACTGCAGAAGGCAGGGTCATTAAGTACATTCAAGGCTGAAGCATATTCTTAAACCAATACAAGAATCAAAAGGTTTTGCAGGAAAGGGAGGTGAGGATTATCAGATCAGCCAGAATGGCACTGAGGAGCAGAGGAGACTGGATGGACTGATTAGCCTTTTCCTGCTCCGACATCGGAGGGTCTTATGGAATGGCAAGCTTCTCACCTACAGTCCAGAGCTAAACATTCCACCCCAATGACCAAACAACATCAAGTACAGGTTCAATAGTCAATTCAATCCACTGCTTTAATTTCAGATCTACTCTATGTAACTGCCATGTTTAAAATACTACCATTGATGGAAGCAAAGTGTTTATAAAATGCTTGAGAAACAACTGACAACTTTGACAAGCTGCCATTTAACATAGATGGGCCAATGGGCTGAGAAGTGCTAGATGGAGTTTAACTCGGATAAATGCAAGGTGCTGCATTTTGGGAAAGCAAATCTTAGTAGGACTATACACTTAATGGTAAGGTCCTAAGGAGTGTTGCTGAACATAGAGACTTTGGAGTGCAGGTTCATAGCTCCTTGAAAGTGGAGTCGCAGGTAGATAGGAAAGTGAAGGCGGCGTTTGGTATGCTTTCCTTTACTGGTCAGAGTACTGAGTACAGGAGTTGGGAGGTCATGATGCGGCTGTACAGGACATTGGCTAGGCCACTGTTGGAATATTGCGTGCAATTCTGGTCTCCTTCCTATCGGAAAGATGTTGTGAAACTTGAAAGGGTTCAGAAAAGATCTACAAGGTTGTTGCCAGGGTTGGAGGATCTGAGCTACAGGGAGAGGCTGAATAGGCTGGGGCTGTTTTCCCTGGAGCATCGGAGGCTGAGGGGTGACCTTACAGAGGTTTACAAAATTAAGAGGGGCATGGATAGGACAAATAGGCAAAGTCTTTTCCCTGGGGTCGTGGAGTCCGGAACTAAGGGCGTAAGTTTAGGGTGAGAGGGAAAAAGATATAAAAGAGACCTAGGGGGCAACCTTTTCCCCCAGAGGGTGGTACGTGTATGGAATGAGCTGCCAGAGGAAGTGGTGGAGGCTGGTACAATTGCAACATTTAAGAGGCATTTGGATGGGTATATGAATAGGAAGGGTTTGGAGGGATATGGGCTGGGTGCTGGCAGGTGGGACTAGATTGGGTTGGGATATCTAGTTGGCATGGACTGAAGGGTCAGTTTCCATGCTGTACATCTCTATGACTCTATATAATCAGAAAACTGACAGTGGAGTGCTGTGGGATTGGGCAATTGAAGAGTCTGGGTGCTTCATAAAACTGAAGGTGATCCTGGTGCTGAACAGGAAGATGGAAAGTAGAATCATGCAAAAAAGTACATAGTCAACAGCCTTGAAAGGAAGACATGAAGTGGGATGCTGAGGCTGGGATATGTTATTTGGGAGAAAACAAATTCTGCAAAGGAATACAAGTAGGCAGCAATTGGAGCTTGCACACTTTTTTAAGTGGCCCAAGAGAGGCAAGAAAGTTCAGCCCAAGGTTGAAAACAAGTCTAGGAGCTTCTACTTCAACCTGACTGGTCAGCAAAAATCACAGGGTCTTAACGGGATTCATCCGGGGTGGACTGGACAAAATCTGGCCACAACCAGGACTAGACATCAGGCAGAGTCAGATAAAGTGGGAAAGCCAAAATACAGCTGGGAGGATTAACAATTAAACATTTGCTACAGCGTTAAGAATGAGTTTCATGAGGAATGGTCACTGCACAGGGACAGATAGTAATCACCCAGGAGAGAGTTAAGATCTCATGGAGGCAATGGGAAAGGAATGAGGATCAAACATCACAGACCTCTCTATCCCCCAGGGAGAGATATCCAGCAAAGGCAGCATTAATACTGAGGACTAATCAACACTGCAAGAAAAAACAAATGAACTATTACCAAGCTCAAAGCTGGGAGTGAAATCTAACTCAGTCATGGGCACTAAACTTAGAAAGGGATTTTCTGTGTTTATATCAACATACTTACAGAGATGCACCATGATTTTTCTCTTCCAAATTTACACCTGAGGAGAAAGATGAGCAAAATAAACATATCTGGAGACTCCTTGGTTTGTAGTTTTATTAATTTTCTCTCTGAAGTTGCCGATTAGCACCATATAGTTAATAAAACTCAGCAGGTCCAGCAGCAGCACGTTCCAAGGGAACGACTAGACCCCGGGCCGGCCGCCCCCTCGCCCCGAGTCTCCCTCCCTCCTCATTGAGATCAAGGCGATTTTGACTCAGTGTCCCTAACAAAGACCGATTTAGTAAACCCAGGCTCAGGTTAGTCACCATCAAATAACCCTCCTGGGTAAACGTGTTTGTCCCGCTCCCGCTCCCTCCTTCGCGGTTGCTCTTCAACACCTCACACTGCGCGCCGCCATCTTGATACACTCTGACCCGGAAGTGGAATCCCGGAGCAGGCTACGATAGGCTGATGATATCAGTTCACATGGAGGTCTATGCAAATATAGGCATCACGTGTTAAAGTGACGCCGATCTCGCTCGCGATGCCCATCACGTGCAGCAAATTGTGCCCCTCCCCCCTGACCCCGGACCCCAATGACCTCCACCAGGTGACACCACGTGGTGGCAGCCATGCCTCCTCAGACTGAGAAGGGGTGGGACCCCAGACCCTCCCCTTCCCCCAATCCCCCCCCAGCTCTCCCAAATAGTGGTGAGATTTACCTGTGTGTGGACAGTGGAGCGGGAACATCCTCCACCCAGCCTCCAGCTTTACCATCGGAGGAAGCAGAGGTTACCTGACGTATGCAGGGCAGCCGAAAGTGTGCCGAATCTGTGGGAGGTCAGGCCACATGGCCGCGGATTGTAAGGTGACCGTCTGCCGAAACTGCAAGCAGGAAGGCCGCCCCACCGAGGAAGGTAAGGAGGCCAAGAACTGTAACCTGTGCGGAGAGGCGGGCCACATGTACAAGGCCTGCCCAAGACGAGGGGTCGCCACCTAGGCACAGATCGCCGGAGGTGGCAACATGAGGCGTGGACTGACTAAGACCAGCAAGGTACCGCAAAACAGCACGGGAACGGTGTCTGGAGGCACCCAGAAGGAAGGGCAGGCTGTAGCGGAGCAGACGGCAGACAGCGGGGAGATGCAGCAGCCGATCCAAGCTCCTTCAAGATAGGCGGAAGAAATGAAAGAGGAGGGAACAAACGAGGCAGAGAATTGGATTACTGTCAAAAGCAGGAAGAGGAAACCTCACCAGGCCCCCAAAGCCACCCAGCAAAGGGGGAAGCGACACCTACACGACGAGGACACAGGCAGCTCTTCCGACGGTGAGGACGGGTGCAAGGAGGGTCGTCACCAGAGGAAGAGACAGAGCGCCGCGGGGAGAAAGGAGGGAAGCACCGTCCAAGCAGGAAAAGACGATCCCTCTGAGGAGATGGGTAAAGGCCTCCCCCCACCCGGTGAGAACCAAGAGGTACCCACTCCCCCACAGCTCCAGGTAGCTGGGAGCAGCGGTCCTGTGACAGCCCCACCGTCAGATGGAGAACTGGACTGTGCGGACCCTGGGCCCGACCCAAAGACACCAGAGCGGGGAAATGGCTCCAGTGTGGAGCCGGACAGCTACCTCAGCCCTGGGAGGGTCCAGCAGTTTGCTGTCACCATGGGGATGCACACAGCTACCCCAGAGAGGCAAGACCAGCAGCAAATGGACACCGTTAACCTCGTAAACTGTTAAAATGGGGTTTAAAAATTCCAACATCAATGTGCATAGCATCAAATCAGCTATGCGATGTGTTTCTACGATGGCCTTCCTGGTCAACGTTAAAGCCGGCGTCCTGTTTCTGCAGGAGTGTGGGATACCGCACCTCAGCAGCTACAGGAGATGGTCGAGCTTGTGGGCCCATGGGCCGTCAGTTTGGTCGGGGGGCAACATTAGCCGCGCTTCCGGCCTGGGTATCCTGTTGTGAGGAGGCAACTTCACCATCTCCGAGGTTAAGGAGGTGGTGGGTGGGCACCTACTCATCACCGACGTTATGTACAGGAATGCTCCCCTGAGACTGATTAATGTGTAAGCCCCAGTGGGTAAGAGTGAACGGTTGGCCGTCCTGCAGCAGCTTCCACTGTTGCTGGCTACGTCCAGGCCAGTCATTCTGGTCGGAGACTTCAACTGTATCATCGATGCAGATGGACGATCCGGCGGGGGGGGACAGTAAACTGGACGCCACGTTCAGAGCCCTGATGGACATGGTAAAAGATGCCAAGCTGCACAGCGTCTTCAGCACCCGTGCAGACGGAGCGCAGCGTTGATACACCTGGTCATGGGCAGACGGGTCTATCTGCTCAAGGGTAGATTACCTGTTTGTGTCCTAAACGCTCTCGGTCAGATCCACCAATGTCAAGCCGGTGTTCTTCTCTGACCACTGCCTCCTGCTGGCCGACTGTCAACTACAGGACGAGCAGCGGGCAGGTAAAGGATCATGGAAGCTGAACACAAAGCTGTTGACCCTGGGAAACATTGAGGAGCTCAAGAGGGACTACGCAGGTTGGAGAACCGTGAAGCCCCTCTTTGAGTCCCCAGCGGACTGGTGGGAAACAGTAAAAGGGAACATCAAGAGGTTCTTCATCCTCAAAGATGTTCAGGAGGCAAGAGAGAGGCGGGGAAAACTGTCCCAGCTCCAGGAAAGTATGCAGAACCTGCTCCTGCTGCAGACGATGGGGGTCGAACGTCATCTCAGGCTGATGTCATGAGGATCAGTAAATCCTTCTATGCCATTCTGTATGACGCGAAGCCGACCGACAGCGTGGCCTCCCAGTCGTTCCTGTCGTCTATCACGGAGGTCTTAGACGACAGAACACGCGAGAGGCTGGACCAGCCGCTATCTCTGGACGAGCTGACCAAGGCCCTCGAGTCCTTCGAAAAGTATTAAACTCCCGGAAGCGACGGCTTACCAATTGAGCTCTATTCTTCTCTGTGGGACTTGATTGGCCAGGACCTGCTGGAGGTGTATGTCAGTATGCTTCGGGCAGGTACCATGAATGAATCCATGAGGAAAGGCATCATCACCCTCATCTACAAGTGGAAGGGGGAGAGGGAGGAACTCAAAAATTGGAGACCAATCTCACTGTTGAATGTGGATTACAAAATTCTGTCAAAGGTAATCGCCAACCGGGTCAGGTCTGCTCTGGGGTCGGTGATTCACCCTGACCAAACCTGTGCTGTGCCGGGCAGGAAGATCGCTGAGAGTCTCGCACTCCTCAGGGATACAATCGCCTACGTGCAGGACAGAGGGTTGGACACCTGCCTGATCAGCCTGGTCCAGGAGAAAGCCTTTGACAGGATATCACACAGGTATATGAGAGATGTTCTCTCCAGAAAGGGCTTTGGGGAGGGAATTTGCAATTGGATCAGACTGCTCTACACCAACATTGTCAGTGCAGTCTCGATCAATGGGTGGGAATCAGATAGCTTCCCAGTCAGATCTGGAGTTAGGCAGGGCTGCCCTCTCTCTCCTGCCTTGTTTGTGTGCTGCATTGATCCATTTGCTGAGTCCATCAGGAAGGATGCGAGCCTGAGAGGGGTGACTATTCCTGGCAGTGGGGGCCTGCAGGTTAAGGCCTCCCTGTACATGGATGACGTCGCGATTTTCTGCTCGGATCCGCTGTCCGTGCACAGACTCATGTGCATTTGTGACCAGTTCAAACGGGCCTCGGGGGCCAAGGTCAACCGAGGCAAGAGCGAGGCCATGGAACTGGGCCGACCAATCCTCGATCCCCTTCACCGTCAGGACCGACCACCTGAAGGTGCTGGGTATTTGGTTCGGAGGGGGGGAGCGGGGGGGGGGGGGGAACAGCATGCATCAAGTCTTGGGAGGAGCGTATCAGCAAAGTGAGGCAGAAACTGGGCAGATGGAAGCTACGGTCGCTCTCCATCGTGGGAAAAAAACCTGGTCATCAGGTGTGAGGCACTGTCATTGCTATTATACGTGGCACAGGTCTGGCCTATTCCCAGCACCTGTGCCGCTGCAGTCACCCGGGCCATCTTCCAGTTTATATGGAGATCAAAGATGGACCGGGTACAAAGATCTGAGCAAGGGGGGAAAATATACACCCAATGCCACCCTCACCCTGATGGCCACCTTTGTGTGTGGCTGCATCAAGCTGTGTGTGGATCCCCAGTACACAAACACCAAGTGTCACTACGTACTGAGGTTCTACTTGTCCTAGGTGTTGTGAAGGATGGGCCTGGCCTCGCTGCCGCGGAACGCTCCGAGTAGTTGGACCGTTCTGTATCACCTGTCCTTCGTGGAGAAGTTTACGAAGAAAAACACCTTTGACCACAAATCCATCAGGAAGTGGTCAGCACGTAGTGTCCTTGAGACCCTTCGGGAAAAGGAGAGGGCGGATCCTATCGAGCAGTTCCCTGAGCACACTGTCAAAGCCATTTGGCAGAATGCCTCATTGCCAGAACTTTCCAACAGCACCAAGACATGGCTTGGCTGGTGGTGAGAAGGGCTCAGTCTGTGAGATCCTTTATGCACGCCCGGACTCTCAGCCGCACTGCACGCTGCCCTTGAAGCGGCTGCGGGGGGGACGAGACTGTCACACACCTCCTTCTGGAATGTGCCTATGCAGAGGAAGTCTGGAGAGGAATGCAGTGGTGTTGGTCGAGGTTTGTCCCGAGCAGCGCCGTGACGCGGGACTGTGTGCTGAACGGCCTGTTCCCCGGGACGCACACCGAGACGAACATCAACTGCGCCTGGAGGATCATCAACTTGGTAAAGGTTGCTGTCTGAGCGGTCCGAAACCTGTTGATCTTCCAGCTGAAGGAGCTGACCCCGACTGAGTGTTGCAGACTGGCACATTCCAAGGTCCAGGACTACGTGTTGAGGGACGCCCTGAAGCTTGGGGCAGCTGCCGCCAAGGCGCGGTGGGGAAAGACCACCGTGTAACATCTGCCTGCCTAAAGAAGAACAGGCGGCCCACGCAGTCATTTGGGCTCTGCTAACACCTCAGCTAAAAATGTAATCGTACAGACCTGTAAATAGGAATGATTACTCTGTTTCGGTATGCAAACAAATGGAATGTTTACATACGTATAGCATGTCCACTTGTATAGATCATCAAAGTATTTTATGAATAAAGTATATTTTTGAAATAAAAGAAAAGTTCCCCTGTGTGTAGACGGAGGAGGTCTCCAAGTGAATCTTCGGGCCAGCGTCTGCTCCATGGAGCAGGATGAGACTTGCTCATGTTTCTTTTACCAGAAGGTGCACAGAGAGAGCTCTGTGCTCAGCAGCCTGAAGGAAAAAGAGGGCTCGGCGATGTCATCTCAGGCTGACATCGTGAGGATCAGTAAATCCTTTTGTGCCAGACTGTATGACCTGAAGCCGACTGACATTGCAGCCTCCCAATTGTCCCTGTCCTCTATCATGAAGGTTTTAGACAACAGCACACAGGCATGGCTGGACCAGCCGGTATCTCTGGATGAGCTGACCAAGGCCCTTGACTCCTTTCAAAAGAATAAAACTCCCAGAAGCGATGGCTTACCGGCCAAATTGTATTTTGCTCTGTGGAACTTGATCAGCCAGGACTTGCTGGAGGTGTACGATGGATGCTTCTGGCAGGTACCATGAATGAATCCAGCAGGAAAGGTATCATCATCTTCATCTACAAGTGGAAAGGGGGGACGGAGAACATCAGAAGTTGGCAACCAATTTCATGAGTAAATGTTGATAATAAAATTTTGTCAAAGATGGGGCGGCATGGTGGCACATGGGGTGGCACGGTGGCACAGTGGTTAGCACTACTGCCTCACAGCACCAGAGACTTGGGTTCAATTACCACCTCAGGCGACTGACTAAGTGGAGTTTGCACATTCTCCCCGTGTCTGCGTGGGTTTCCTCCGGGTGCTCCGGTTTCCTCCCACAGTCCAAAGATGTGCAGGTCAGGTGAATTGGCCATGCTAAATTGCCCGTAGTGTTAGGTGCAGGGATAAACGTAGGGAATGGGTCTGGGTGGGTTGCGCTTCAGCGGGTCAGTGTGAACTTGTTGGGCCGAAGGGCCTGTTTCCACACTGTAAATAACCTAATCTAATTGTCAGCTGGGTCAGGTATGCTCTGGGATCAATCATTCCCTGATCGAACCTGTGCTGTACTGGACAGGAAAATCGCTGAGAGTCTCGTGCTCCTCAGGGATATGATTTCCTCCTTGCAGAACAGGGAGTGGACACCTGCCTCATCAGGCTGAACCAGGAGAAACCTTTCACTGGATATCGCAGACGTACATGAGAGATGTTCTCTTCAAACTGGGCTTTGGGGAGGGAATTTGCAATTGGATCTGAATGCTCTACACCAACATTAGTGCAGTTTCAATCAATGGTTGGGAATCAGAAAGCTTTCCAATTAGATCTGGAGTTAGGCAGGGCTACCCACTCTCTCCTGCTTTGTATGTGTGTTTTATAGAGCCATTTGTCGATTCCATCAGGAAGGATGTGCGCCTCAGAGGGATGACTATTCCTGGCAGTGGGGATCGACAGGTTAAGGCCTCCTGCACATGGATGACATCGCTGTTTTATGCTTGGATCTGCTGTCAATACACAGATTCGTCTGCATCTGTGACCAGTTTGAACAGGCCTTGGGGGTCAAGGTAAATTGAGGCAAGAGCCAGGCCGTGCTGTTTGGAAACTGGGCTGACCAATCCTTTATCCCCTTCACCATCAGAACAGACCACCTGATGGTGCTGGTATTTGGTTCAGAGGGGCTGGGGTGTGCACCAAGTCTTGGGAGGAGCGTGTCACTAAAGCGAGACAGAAACTGGGCAGATAGGAGCGCACCTGGTCATCAGGTGTGAGGTACTGTCAGTGTTGTAAAACATGACGCAGGTGTGGCTTATTTCCTGAACCTGCGCTGCCGCAGTCATCCAAACCATGTTCCACGTCATGTGGAGATTGAAGATGGACCGCATCCGAAGGGACACCATGTGAAAAGACCAGGACAAAGGGGGGAAAAACACACACAATGCTGCCCAATTTCGTGTGTGGCTGCATGAAGCTGTGCGTGGATCTGATACGCAAACACCCAAGTATTACTATGTGTTGGGGTTCTACCTGTCCCCAGTATTACGAAGGATGAGTCTGACCTCACTGCTACAGAACACTCCAAGTAGTTAGACCGTTCTGTATTACCTGCCCTTCGTGGAGATATTTGACTGCTAGTCTATCAGGAAGTAGTCAGCACATAGTGTCCTTGAGACCCTGTGGGAAAAAGAGACGGAGAATCCTGTCGAGTGGCTCCCTGCAGACTGTCAAAGTCATTTGGCAGAATGCCTCATCACCAGAACTCTCAAACAAGCACCAGAACATCACTTGGCCGGTGGTGAGAAGGACCCCTGTGGGATCCTTTATGCAAGTCCGGGCTCAGTATGCCACCGCATGCTGCCCTTGAAGCGGCTGTGGAGGGTACGAGACTGTCACACATCTCCTTCTGGAATGTTCCGATGCAAAGGAGGTCTGGAGAGGAATGCAGTTGTGTTTGTCGAAGTTCATCCTGAGCAGCTCCATGATGTGGAACGCCGTGCTCTACAGTCTGTTCCCCAGGATGCACACCGAGGCAAGCATCAACTGTGCCTGGAGGACCATCAATTTGGTGATTTTTTAAAAAAAATTCATTCACAGGATGAGAGCATCACTGTCCAGGCCAACATCTATTACTTATCCCTAATTGCCCAGAGGGCAGTTGAGAGTCAGCCACATTGCTGTGGGTCTGGAGTCACATGGAGGCCAGACCAGGTAAGGATGGCAACTTCCTTCCCAAAAGGACATTAGTGAACCAGATGGGTTCTTACAACAATCAGCAATTCCAGATTTTTTATTGATTCTGCCATGGTGGGATTTGAATCTGGATTTCCAGAACATGACGTGGGTCTCTGGATTAACAGTCCAGTGATAATCCAGTGATACTAGGCCATTGCCTCCCACTCTTTGGTCTGCGCAAAATATGTAGTCTTCCAGTTGACGGAGTTGACCCTGACTGAGTGCAGCAGACTGGCACATTGCAAGGTCCAGGAGTACGTGCTGAGGGAAACGCTGAAGCTTGGGGCAGCTGCCACAAAGGCCCGGGGGGGAAGACTACTGTGTAAGGTCCTTCTGCTGAAGAATAACGGGGGTCCATTCAGTAATTGGGCCTTGCTGATGCCTCAGCTTAATGCCAAGAGGTTGACTGTAAACATAGAGAATGGTGAACATCAAAGATTTAATTTGTTCTCTGTAAGTAAACAGAGTATAGATCTGAACGACTCCATCAAGTGTACATGTACCAAGGATTTCTTTCTATGAATGAAGTATATTTTTGCAATAAAAAGAAGTTGACCTGTGTATAGACCTTGGAACACAAACACTGAGTGTCACTACTTACTGAGGTTCTAATTGTCCTGGGTGTTGCGAAGGATGGGACTGGCCTCACTGCTGTGGAATGCTCTAAGTGGTTGGACCATTCTGTATCACATGTCCTTCGTAGAGAAATTTGCAGAGGAAAAATACCTTTAACCACAAGTCCACCAGGAAGTGGTCAGCACGTACTGTTCTCGACACCCTGAGGGAAAAGAAGAGGGTGGATCCTGTTGTGTGGTTCACTGAACAGACTGTCAGTCATTTGGCAGAATGCCTTATCACCAGAACTTTCCAACAAGCACCAAGACATTGCTTTGCTGATGTGATCCTTTTATGTACAACCAGTTGGTCTGTGCCATCGCACACTGCCCTTGTCGTGGCTGCAGGGTGGGGGTGGGATGTGGTGGATTTGAGATTGTCACACACCTTCTTCTGGAATGTGCCTTTTGCAAAGGAAGTCTGGAGGAAGGTGCAGTGGGTTTTGTTAAGGTTGGACCGAGCAGCTCCATGACGCAGGACTCTGTGCTGTACGGCCTGTTGGCTGGGGCGTACGCAGTGACAAACATCCACTGTTCCTGGAGAACCATTAACTTGGTGAAAGATGCTCTTTGGTCTGCTCAGAATTTGTTGGTCTT
This sequence comes from Hemiscyllium ocellatum, assembly GCF_020745735.1. NCBI lineage: Eukaryota > Metazoa > Chordata > Chondrichthyes > Orectolobiformes > Hemiscylliidae > Hemiscyllium > Hemiscyllium ocellatum. The sequence continues at coordinate 27,366,242 of NC_083437.1, forward strand.
CCAGAACAAGGAGTTGACTCTCACTGAGTGTTGCAGACTGGCACATTCCATGGTCCAGGACTACGTGCTGAGGGGCGGACTGAAGCTTGTGGCAGCTGCCAAGGCTCTGGGTCTTTCTGCTGAAATTAAATGGGGGTCCATTCAGTTATCAGACCCTCCTGAAGCCTCAAATGCATGTAAATATTGTCTGGTTCAAGTAAGAGATGCCTTTGGTTTGTTTGGATAGAGTCAAACTCCAATGTCTGTTTCCTTGACATGCTACTATACAGAACTGAACTGCATTTGTATGCAGCAGCTGGTAGCCAGTGAGATCAGCACAAGAGACGGTGTACCCAGAATGATTTCACTCGCTCCATCCCTGACCAGCAGTAAACGACCCCATTGTCAGCGGCTCCCTTTTCTCTCAAAGCTTGAGGCCCACCCTGTGGTTGCTTGAGCCTGGATGTGGCCCCCATCCAGCTGTGAACTGGATGACTGAGACTCAATGCTTAGGATAAATGGAAATTAGAGCACATGGCAAGCAGGTGCCCAGTAAAAAAATTGGAAGGTCTCTAACATCCCACAAATAATAGTATTGTGCCCTTTAGATAATGAGGTTGCAAATGCAATCAAGTATTGAAAGGTTTTTGCCTCCAGGGATAAAAGGGGAGGAATGTGACTTCACAAATGTAGAGGTGTCTGAATGCATCATGCAGTTAGCTGTTGTCTCCACACGATCTTCCTGGAATGTTGCTTTTTAAATTTATTCTCTTGTAGGATGTGGACTTCGCTAGCTGAGCTGGAATTCATTGCCCATCCCTAATAGTTTTTGAAAAGTTCCGGCTTGGAGCACATGGATTGCAGCAAATTCATGAAGACAGCCCACCACCACCTTCTCAAAGGCAACTAGAGAAGGGTAATAAATGTTGGCCAGCCAGCAATACAGATCTCCCATGTGAGAATAAAGAAAACAGCATTCAAAAAGACCTACATGACAAGCCAAAGGGAAACAGCAGAGATGGTGTACTGGAAATATGAAGCCATCCAAACAGCAATAAACCAGAGCAAGCAACATATGGGCCATCAACACAAGTCACTTACAGACAAAAAAAGAGAGGACTCATCTCAACGCAACCAAAAATATCCGTCCATCCACAAAATGAGGAAACACCAAACCAGAGAAGAGACAGAATAATATGAATTCACGTCAGTCTGTGAGCAGCCATTCCATATTATCATTCTTGCTGAACAGGTTGACGTGTTGAAAAGAAAGAAGCTTTCACAATGCTGGAGATTATGGCCCAGCTATTCCGTTGGTCAGATAATCATTGTAGGAAGATGATTATAGTTGTTGGAGGTCAGTCATCTCAGTTCTATGACATCTCTGCAGGAGTTCCTCAGGGTGGTGTCTTAAGCCCAACCATCTTCAGCTGCTTCATCAATAACCTTCCCATCATAAAGTCAGAAATTGGGATGTTTGCCAATGATTGCACAATGTTCAGCACCACTCATGACTCATCAGATACTGAAGCAGTCCATGTTCAAAAGCAATATCTAGATCTGGCTGACAAGTGGCAAGTAACATTCATGCCAGACAATGACCATCCCTAATAAGACACAATCTAATCACCGCCCCTTGACATTCAATGGTGTTCCTCACTGAGTCCTCACTACCAACATCTTGGGCGTTACCATTGACCAGAAACCCAAGTGATATCAGCTCATGAACTCAGTGGCTACAAGAGCAGGTCAGAGGCTATGAACACTATGACAAATAACTTACCTCCTAACTCCCCAAAGCCTATTTCCAATCTACAGGGCACAGGTCAGGCTTATGATGGAATATTCCTCACTTGTCTAGATGGGTGCAGCTCCAACAAACTCAAGCTTTACCCCACCCAAGACAAAGCAGCCCGCTTGATTGGCACCACTCCCTCCATCATCGATGCTCAGTAGCAGCAGTGTGTACTATCTACAAGGTGCACTGCAGAAATTCACCAACAATCCTTGGAGACAGCACCTTCCAGACCCTCAACCACTTCCATCTAGAATGACAAGGGCAGCAGTTACCTCAGAACACCACCACTTGCAAGTCCCCCTCCAAGCCACTCACCATCCTGACTTGTAAATATTTCACCATTCCTTCGCTGTTGCTGGCTCAAAATCCTGGAATTCTCTCCCTAATGGCATTGTGGATCAACTTAAAGCATTGAACTGCAGCAGTTCAGGAAGGCCACGCACTATCACCTTCTCAAGGGCAGCTGGGGACCAGGTAATAAATACTGGACAGCCAGTGATGCCCAAATCCCACGAGTGAATAAAAACTAAAATCTGCATGGACTGAAGTTGTGCATCATGCAGAAAACCTGACACAGCTGACACTAAGGGAATTACCCAAGGAATTGAAAATTCTGATGGGCAATTCATTTGTGTCTGGAATCCGCTTGAAAAGTTCCTTAATGTTAGAGATTTCAGAAGGTTCCAACAACAATGAAGCTGGTTGTTGTCCAAGAAAAGTCAGAGGATGAAAAAACCTACTCTAAATGTGGAGAATATTTAATTTGAATCCACATTTCATCACTATCTCTCACAACTATAGCTCCACTCTATGACTGGTCTCCCTAAACTCCCAGGCCTGACTCCAGCCAACCTTGGCAACAACACACACACACACAACCATCCATCTCCCCAGCCCCCAGAATACATCCAAGATGTGGTTGCTTTGCAGATGATATTACTGTAGTAGGACACACTGCAAAAGAACGCAATAGTAACTTCCAAAAGCTGATAGAGACTGACAGGTGACAAGGTTTTAGTGTTCAACAGAAAGAAACGTTCTCTCAAATCAGACCACACCAATATCTTTTGGTCTGTCTATTTCAACACAGGTATTTGCCCAAACTCAAATAAATTCGAAGACATTTACTCCATGAATAAAGCACAATACAAGGATGACCTGCAGATTTGTTTCTGATTGTTCAACCTCCTGACAGTATAAATCCCAGATTTCCAAAAAGTCATTCAGATGAGGAATGTGTATCCTACAGGATGGCAAATCAGCAGCAGTCTGTTTTGCCCAAAGTAACTACTCTAATACAGTTCCTGAGACTCTAGTTTTTGGATTCACCAGAGTTCACGTGATTTCAGAAAGGAACCATGATTGAAAGGAACTACAAACTTTGAGAAATTATTTGGAGGAAGCTATTTACAAGAACCCCACCTCGATTCCAGACATTGCAAAGAAAGATCCAAAATTAGAATTGCAAACCTGGTAGTTGTATCAGATACTTTGAGCAGGCGACTGTTATGAAGAAGAGTGATACTGGACCCAAAGCCTTAGCTCTGTTTCTCCTTCCACAGATGTAACCAGATCTGCTGAGCTTCTCCAACATGTTCTGTCTTTATTTCCAAAAGAGACAAAATTCATCACTTGACTTCCAGCTTGGTGAGGTACTTAGCGATTTTATAGCATCAGCCTGATGTATTGTGACCACAGTAAACAAGGGGAACTACGGAGAGAATTCCTGAGATCCTATAGCCAGAATATTATGGCAGATTAACATTGCTGGTTCTCCAGAAAGTATAAGGAGGTATACAAAGACCTGAGGCATACTGTGTATAGAGTCCAGATTAGTGTATTAACCAGAATAGTCTCTTAAGGCCAGCTGGTACTGATTCCAGTGACACATTGCTCAGGCCTACTTGGTCAGCTTCACCAGGACCATATGAGGATTGAGAAAGCATGTTGTTTTGCTCATGAATCAATGTTCTGGCCTGACGTTCCGAAAGTTATGGATCAAGTTGTACAAACTTTTGGTGTTTGCAAGACCACCATACCAAACAGAAGGAGTCATTTCAGTTGCATGATAACCTTTCCACTCCAAGGATCAATTTGCTGTTAGCATATTTGCTATTAACTACCCACTTATAACCAGGTTTAATTGGAAGCACTAGCTTTCAGAGCACTGCTCCTACACAACCACCTGATGAAGGAGTGGCGCTCCGAAAGCTAGTGCTTCCAATTAAACCTGTTGGACTATAACCTGGCGTTGTGTGATATCTAACTTTGTACACCCCAGTCCAACACTGGCATCTCCAAATCATCACTTATAGCCAGTTACCATTCGAAATACCCAGTTGTCATGTTCAGCCTTTTCAGTGCATGGATGGGGGTCATGTCTGACTTCAATGTAAAGTACATCGAAAAACCTTCCGGGATGTCAAAAACAGTCTGTCCATTACCTCTCACCTTCTCTCCAACAGATGGTGGAGCACATTGTGAGTATGATGCCGTCTCTGATCAGAAAATATACAGAAACTTGAGAAGACATCCAAATGTGTAACTCCGTTGCATTACAAATTGCTGTCTCCAGCTGACAACCTTTTTCTTATTGGCTAGTGAGGACCACTTGCTTGAGAAGCTCCTTACAATATCATCTTCAGTCAAAGGTTAACTGGAGCAAAGAAAGAAGAGGATGAGGGACAGTCATGATAATCATGTCAGTGCAGTATTTCCTCCACACCATGTCAATCAAAGACAAGAGTCTTACACCTTTCAGGAATCTCGAGAAGTGTTGAAAGTTCACAGAGAACCACAATCCTGACAGGTGATGACGTCATATGGAGCTACATTAAGAAGAAATAGGTTCCACCCCAAGCACTCTGTCAGCTATGTACCAGATAATACAACAGGTCGAGTGCACTTTGTCAACAAAAAGAGCTGAAAATGTGTTGCTGGAAAAGCGCAGCAGGTCAGGCAGCATCCAAGAAACAGGAAATTTGACGTTTCAGGCATAAGCCCTTCATCAGGATGCTGTCTGACCTGCTGCGCTTTTCCAGCAACACATTTTCAGCTCTGATCTCCAGCATCTGCAGACCTCACTTTCTCCTCCTTTGTCAACAAAAAGACAAGTATCAACTGAAGTACAATATCACCTGATAACTCCAAACCCAAGCTGAAAGCCGAGAAAACAGACAACTCAAAATCACACCTGCAGTGGCTTTTACCTGATCTGATTGCCATAGGTTGTGTTCTATGTTAGATACCATTTCTAATTGTTAGAAGTAAGGACTCACTGCTGTGATAACTATAGGCATTGAGTATTACTGATGTACAGATTTCTATTAAAATGAAATGCATTGTATAAGAAATGAATTTGCAAATTAAATGTTCTTTTGTTTGTTCCATTCATCCATTATGTGTGTCTTTGAGATGCTAGGCATCATTCCCTAAAAATCATGCGAACACAAGATTCCAATATCATTTTGTGGTAGTGCTGGCATTTGTGAAAAACAATTTAAAAAGTGGAAAATGGGCAGAAATCCCACACCAGTCTACTTCCACAAGAATCAATACTAGATATTTGAATTGCTTTTTGTCTTCTAATCTCCTAGCTTTATATTTCGTTCCCCCTCCCCAGACTACTGCCAAACAGCGGTACTGCTTATGTTTGAATTGTTTTAACAATAACCACAAGATGGCGCCAAATGAAAACCAACAACCTCACTTGCTGAAATTCCTGTTGTGTTCACAGAAACCTGCCAGTTTAAATACAGAGTGAAGTTCATTCTACACTGGCCCAGGCAGGTACACCATGGATACAGAATAAAGCTCTCTCCAGTGTCACAACAAAAACTCCTAGGACAGAAACAGCATAGGGTTACATATAAAGCTCCTTCTACTCTGTCCCATCAAACATTGCCAGGGCAAATACAATGTGGGGTTAGATATAGAGTAAAGATTGCTCTACACTGTCCATCAAACACTTTTGGTCACAGCCCTATAAACAGCTGTGTGAAAATTAGATATTTAAGGGATTCTCCTTCAATCTTCTCAGTGGGTGCCTGAATGGAAAGTTACCCAGTCATAGATTCATTGAGTCAGACAGCATGGAAACAGACATTTTGTCCAACCAATCCATGCTGACCATAATATCAAGCTAAACTACTCCTGGCCCATATCCCTTTAAACCTTTCCTAACCAAACGTTTTTAAAATGTTCTAATTGTACCTGCATCCATTATTCCACACACGAACCATCCTCTATGTAAGAATTTGCCCCTCATGTCCTTTCTAAATCTCTATCCTCTCACCTTACAAGTGTGCCCCCTAGTCTTGAAATCCCCCATTTAAGGGAAAAGACAACTACTATTAACTCTATCTATACTCCTCGTAAACTTGTACAAGGTTGCCTCTCAAGCTTCTACATTCCAATGAAAAAGCCCCAGCCTTTCTTGATAACTCAAACCTTCCATACCCAGCAACGTCCTGATAAATCTCTTTTGAACCCTCTTACTATAACTAGGTGACCAGAACTGGACACAGTATTCCAGAAGAGGAATGCCCTCTACAACATCGGCATGACTTCCCAACTCAAAGGATTGAGCAATGTAGGCAAGTGTGCCAACCACCTTGTCTATATGTGACACAAACTTCAAAGAATTATATACCTGAATCCCTCGGCCCCTCTGTTTTACAATGGTACCCAAGAATTGAATAAGCCCTATCCTTGTTTGTTGGACCAAAATACAATATCTCGCATTTATCCAAATTGACCTCCATTAACCCATTTCATGAAGATCCCTTTGTAATCTGAGAAAACCTTCTTCACTGACTGCAATGCTACCAATTTCGGTGTCATCCATAAACTTACTGACCACGCCTTCTATATTCTCATCCAAATCATTAATATAAATGGCAAACTAAAGAGGACCCAGAACTGATCCTTGTGAAACACCACTGGTGACCGGCCTCCAGTCCAAAAAGCAACCCTCCACCACCATTCTGTCTCCTGCCATTAAGCCAATTATGTATCTGATTGGCAAGCTTACCCCAAATCCCCTTTGACCTAACTTTACTCATTAGTCCACCATGCAAAACCTTGTTGAATGCTTTACTAAAGTCCAAGTAAGCAATGTCTACCAGTCTGCTCTCATCAATCTTTTTGGTAACTTGCTCCAAAAGCTCAATGAAGTTTGTGAGACCCCTGTCACATCTCTCACCTTTGTTAGCACAACGTTTACATACAGATATTATTTGTTGCCTGGATTTTTCGAGACTTAACAACATGGGACTATTGTGCTATAAGTTTAACTGAATAAATCAAATTTCCTCATGCACCTGCTAATATTCTTCACACATCTGTTTGCAGTGTGAGTCACTGACTGTTAAATGTTTTACAGCAAAGTAGTCTCTCAAAGGGCAAAGCTTTAAAAACAGCTGTAAAAACTAAAGTTTGGTCTCTGTGTGCTCATGAATTGATATTAATAAATAAGGCTCTTAACTTCATGCTGAAGCAACATGATAATTTCCTGACTGTTGTCTGAAAGTGATTTGCTGCAGCTACTGAAGATGGGCATTGTCCTCTCACTATTTCAGGGGCTAGTCTGTCACAGCATGACCAGTGCAGTAATTTATTACCTCACATAAATCACATCGCTTCTGCTGAGACAGAGAAGCTCATTTACAGCCAAGGTTCAAACAGTATACTTAAAGTGCAAGTCATACCAGCCTGCCTCAGAGGAGACTCATTCTTACGTTGGGTTATATCCAATCTATAGCACAGGAACAGGTTATTCAGCCCAAAGGGGCAATGCCAATGTTTAGGTTCCACATATACCTCATTCAACCTACTTCATGTCATCCTATCAACATATCCTTCTATTTGTTTCTCCCTCATGTGAGTATCTAATTTCCCCTTAGATACATGCATGCAATTTACTTCAACCTCTCCTTATGGTAGCAAGTTCCACATTCTCACCATTCTCTCGGTAAAGAAGTTGCTGCTGAATTTATTTCTCTCCAGCTTATGACCCACATTTTGAATTTCTCACATGTAGAAATACTCTTGTTACATCTTTGCAAACAAATCATTATCTTTCAGATTCTAACCTGCAATCTTCTTCCTGACCTCTCCACCCCCACCCCTCTCTGGCCTATCACCCTCACCTTGACCTCCTTCCACCCCTCACATCTCCATCACCCCTCCCCCAAGTCCCTCCTCCCTACCTTTTATCTTAGCCTGCTGGACACACTTTCCTCATTCCTGATGAAGGACTTATACCCGAAACGTCGATTCTCCTGCTCCTTGGATGCTGCCTGACCTGCTGTACTTTTCCAGCAACACATTTTCAGCTCTGATCTCCAGCATCTGCAGACCTCACTTTCTCCTCAAAGATTATCTTTCAGATGTCTGCTAGAACATGGGGGCTAAGCCTGTTCAGTCTTTCCTGATAGGTATAAGTTCTGTACTTCCTACACGAATGACGCAGGAAACAGGTATTACCACGATGTGTCAAATACAAACCACTTCTCAACATACTACAAGCCAAAGAACAGCAGAACAGAACGACTGTAGAATGTTATGACTAATGATAAATGATGCCCACAACTGATTCCACAAATACAAACAGGAAATTTTGTGCCAAAAAACTCTGCACACCAACGCAACTGATCAGGAATGGACAAGTACGCTAGAACAAGCCATCAACACGAAACAACAGTGGACCAAGACAAAGAACCGGCTAACCTTACAAGAAAAACTGGACAAGCTCACACACAGCAATAACACAGACAATTCAGAGACTTGGATAAAGAACCTGTCAAGACCGATCACTTGCAGACACGGAAAAAGCCATCCTAGTATGAGGGATGAACTTCAACCACAGGGAAATGGTCAAAAAGGACTTCCTAGCAGCACAGGAATCAACCCTGAAAGACAACAGACTTACTGAAGAAATCCAGCAGGCCATCAGATAGACAGTAGCACCAACACTAAGCAGAAAGAAAAAAGGGAACACCCTCAACTCACTGGAAAGAAAAGCTCTGGAAGTACTCAGAAAAAAACAGAAATATTGCAATCCTACCATAGATAAAAGATGCTTGGCTGTCATCCTGATCAGAACACATTGAAAAAGCAAACACACTACTCTCAGATACCAACACCTACCAACAGGTGGCAATGGACCTGACTCCACAGCTAGAAAACCCTATTACAGCATCACTGAAGAAACTCCACAAGGCAGGTGAAGTTAACAAAACAGTCTTCCAAAGAATGAAACCTGAAGGATCCAACACACACCATTTCTATGGATTACCAGAGGTACACAAAACAGGACCCCCCACCCCAAACTTATAGCTTCAGTTCCTGGCACATCGACATACAGATTAGTGAAGGAGCTTCAACCCAAACTGAAATACCTAGTAGAAGACTCACACCACTCCATCTAGGACTTCCTGAACATTATCAATGACACCAAATTAGAGGACGATGAGGTCATGGTTTCCTTTAATGTAATGGCCCTATTCACATCAATAAGCATCACCCTGGCCAAAGAAACACTGGCCTCACTGCTAGACAAGGACACAAACACCTGACAGCACCAACTCCATTAGCAAGGACAACATTCTCAAACTAGTAGACCTATGCCTCACAACCCACTTCACCTTCAACAACAAGACCTACGAACAAATCAATGGGTCACCCATGGGATCACTAATATCAGGATTCTTAGCAGAAGCTCTTATGCTGAGGTTGGAACGAGCAGCCCTCCCCAGGATCCAGCCTACTATCCCTATGATCCATCCACTATGTGGATGACACCTTTGTCATCACGCAATGGAATAAATTAGAATAAACCTGCAAATGCATAAACAACATCCTTCCCAGTATAAAGTTCACTAAAGAGGAAGAGAACAACAGACTCCCCCTCCTAGATGTCACAGTAGAGTGAAAAGCCAATGGAGAGCTGCAGACCAGTGTCTACAGAAAAGCGATACACACAGAACAGATATTCAACTACAGGAGCAATCATCCCAACAACCACAAATGGAGCTGCTTCAGGACATTATTTAAATGAGCCACAAACACACAACCCAGGAACTACAAGATGCCAAAGAAAAACACCTATACAACGTATTCAAGAACGATGGGTACCCGACAAGCACAGTCTGCTGATTCCTACACAACGAATCTAAACAAGAAGACACAACTCGCCCAGAGACTCTAGACACCCTGCCATATATTAAAAACATCTCAGAGATGACGACCAGACTAGTCCAGCCCCTTGGCATCATGGTGGCCCACAAACCTACCACCACACTGAAAGAGCTCTTGATGAATCTAAAGGGTCTTGTATCAACAACCAGCAGAATGAACGTCATATACACAATACCCTTCAAGGACTGCAATTACATTGGACAAACTGGGAGAAAGCTCGCCACCAGTATAGCTGAGCACCAACTAGCTACTAAAAGACATGACCAACCATCACAAGTATCCTTACACACAGGCAACGAGGGATACCAGTTTGGCTGGGACAATAGATCCATCCTGGGACAACTAGTAGATCTGTGCCTCACAACTCACTTCACCTTCAACAACAAAACCATGAACAAATCAACAGGACACCCATGGGCTGCTTTACCCACTGTTTCTATGGCCCTTATTAATTGTTGTTATTGAAGGAATACATGGTCTTCCCATCAAAATGCACCATATTGCTGACCTATATTGAAATTAGTTTACCAATTGTCCACCTAATCTGCAGGTTAATATTATCTTCCTATATTTTTTTCCCATTCTCCCTCGATATTAACTACTTCTTGAGTGACAAAGTTGTGAATTCAAAACCAATTCCACAGACTTGAACACAATGACCTAAGTTGACATGTCAGTGCATTACTGAAGGAGTTGGAGGTGTTCTCTTTTTGTTATGATTTTAAGTCTTGTCAATCATCTCAAGATGATGTGAAAGATTCCATGGCACTTTTGGAGATCTTTGCACAGTCCTGGCCAATGTTTATCACTCAATTGCCATCATTCAAAAGAACTATCTAGTCATTTATTTTATTACCGTTTGTCGAAACTTGCTGAGCATAGATTGGCTGCCATGTTTAATGGTAGCTCAGTAGTTAGCACTGCTGCCTCACAGCACCAGGGACCCAGGTTCGATTTCAGCTTTGGGTGACTGTCTGTGTGGAGTTTGCACATTCTCCCAGTGTCTGCGTGGGTTTCCTCCGGGTGCTCCAGTTTCCTCCCACAGTCCAAAGATGCTCAGGGCAGGTTAATTGGCCATTCTAAATGGCCCATATTGTTAGGGGCATTAGTCAAAGGGAAGTGGGGTTGGGTGGGTTACTCTTTGGAGGGTCGGTGTTGACCTGTTGGGCTGAAGGGCCTGTTTCCACATTGTAGGGAATCTAATCGAATTATAACAGTGGCCACATTTTAAGAAGTACTTAATTGATTGCAAAGCACTTAGGAACACCCTGAGGAATGTCCTTATTTCACAGTTGGTCAAATTATTAACTATTTACTATTTCGTTTTGTTAGTGTGGATGATATTTGCTATCCATTTCGAGTCACCTTCAGATGTCAGTAGTAAGCTTCCTTGAACCTTTTCAGTAGCAGATCTTGATGCAACTCAGTGTCCAATTCAAAAGCTAGTTAAAAGTCATCAGGCTTGTAGGATTGGAGGTACATGTAGCCCCAGACAGGGTGAGGACAGCAAGTTTAATTTTCTAAAGGACATTAGTGAACCAGTTAGATTTTTACAGCAGATGAAAATGTATTGCTGGAAAAGCGCAGCAGGTCAGGCAGCATCCAAGGAGCAGGAGAATCGACGTTTTGGGCATGAGCCCTTCTTCTTTTTGAAAATACTGGCATTTATTTCTAGGGGTATAGAATTCAGATGTAGTAAAATTATTTTAAACTTATGTAGAAGGGCTCATGCCCGAAACGTCGATTCTACTGCTCCTTGGATGCTGCCTGACCTGCTGCGCTTTTCCAGCAACACATTTTCAGCTCTGATCTCCAGCATCTGCAGTCCTCACTTTCTCCTGGAAGATTTTTACAGCAATCTAACATCTTCATGGTTACTTATATTGATTTTTTTTTTTTCTGATCTTTTTGAAAACAAATCCAAATTTTTAAAAAAGTCATTGTTGGATTTCACTTCATTAAACCAAAATTCCTTCAGGAAAGAAGCCCTGTCTTTATTACTTAGTTTGTGGTCCATGTGATGTCAGTTCTACACCCGTTAGCGATGAAGAACAAATACCAACTTATCCAGCAATAGCCATATTTCAAGAATTATTTTTAAAATTACCAAGTAAGTTGGGACAACACTGAATTTTCTTATTCTCCTCCACACTGCAAAACTAGAACCTTTTTAACAACCTGTCTGCTGTAGCTATTCTCACTTTTCAATGGCGAGTCCCATTCACATCCCAGCAAGGCACTGACAATCAGTGAACCCAGTGCTATCGATATTCTTGCCCAGTGATCCGTTCTTAATCCCACACCACCAGACCATTATCAAATGATTAAATCATTCTCGCCTCAAGAGTTTTTGAATGAGAAACCAGATCAGGATGTCATTATAGTCATATTTGCAATTTCAGTCAAATTTCTGATTGGAAAAGAAAATTGTCAGAGTTGCGGCTCTCATCTGATAAAGGAGTAAATGGGGAGACACCAGGGTTCGATCCAAAGTTAGCAAGTATTCCCCCCATGGTGTTCTGAAGTTTCAGTCTCAGGTGGTTCAAGGGTATATTATTGTCAGAAGCCGTAAACAATGTGAATGACACAACCTGAGTCTGCAGAGTTAATCCGTCACTTTGATAACTTTGTGTCTTTGAGTTTGTGTAAAGAGGATTGAAAGGAATGTTAAAAGAATGTGATAATTAATCAGAAAACCAATTATTCTGTGATCTGTAACACAACTTCTTCTCCCTGCTTGATTTTAAACTCTCAAAGTGATAATATAACTCTCACACCGGAGACATTTCAGGTATGTAGTTCATTAGTGCCCAATGTTTAGCATTTTCCCCTGTTTCTTTCTTATTTTTCAATATCGCACTGAAAGAAACAAGTTGGCATTGACTGGACTTTTAAAAAGAATTTTCCTGGCACAAGGGCCATGCCAGCATTTCTGCCATCACCACTTACCTGGAGAAGGTTATGGTGAACCACCTTCTTGAACTGATGCAGTCCATGTGGTGGATGCACACTCACAGAGCTGTCAGAAAGGGAACCGGCTGACATTGGCTGGGAATGCCTGACACAGTTTAGCATTGGATGGCATAGAATAGGACTGATTGGCACAAATGTTGCTGGATGACATTAAGTGATATTGGAGGGCATTGGCACTGACTGAGACAAGTTGTCACCGAATGACATGGGTTAACATTCGGGTAAAAACCCAAGGAAACTGAAACATAGAAATAGAAAGCAGGCTACACCACCAGTGCTTCATTTGGAGGCTCACTGGAGATGTTACCTAGTATGGTGAAGAAACATCTGAAAATGAACATTTCAGCTCAGCGAGCAAACCTACATCCACTGTTACTACTGTCTAAAATTGGCTGGCACTAATTTGCATTGGCTATCACTGGCTGCGATTGGATATCACTGATCAGCATCGTTTAACACTGGCTGACATTGACTCATGTTGGATCATATTGACTGGCTGACACAGGATGGCATTGAGCTGGTATTGGTTACAATTGGCTGACACTGGCTGGCATTGAATGGCATTGACAACATTAACATTGGCCATCACTGACTGCTATTGACTGACGGTGGCTGATTTTTTGTTTAAGGAACAGTAATATTTGTGCACATCTATGTGATAGCAAGTGTTAGTTAATGCCAATCAATGATATCCAATGCCAATCAGTGATGGTCTTGTCAATCTGCATTAGACAGAATGAATCCAACACAAGAATAATAGCCAGTGTCAGCAATTAATGTGAAATAGAAAATTGTGTGGAAAGGAAAAACAAAGGGATTTAGAAATAGAGCAAACTCAATCATTACAAATAACATCACATATCAGTAGAGTGATTTAAAATATTCTTTTTGAAAATACTGGCATTTATTTCTAGGGGTATAGAATTCAGATGTAGTAAAATTAGTTTAAACTTACGTAGGACCTCAGTGAAGCCACACTAAGTGACAATTTTCTGATCTCTGCACTATAAAATGATATGAAAGCGTGGAGAAAGTGGAAAAAAGATTTACTATACTAGTAGCCAAACCCAGAATGAAAGTCATCGGGAAAGATGAACAAGTTGGGATAGTTTTCTTTAGAAACAGGGACGGCTTTACCATAATGAAAGGGCTCGATAAGACAGATACAGAAAATATGTTTCCATTTGGGAGAGTGGAACTAGGGATGGTAAATACAAAAAAAAAATCAGTAGATTAGACAGAGAAATAAAGAGCTATTTCTTTGCTTAGCATGAGGTTAGAATGTGGAACTCAATACTTCAAGAAATCATTGAGGCAAATAGCTTGGCTACTTTCGAAAGGAAACTTGATAAGTACATTAGATAAAAGAGAATTGAAAGATATGCAGGAATACTGAACTGAGGTAAATAGAAGTGGGGTGGGGGGGGGGGGGGGGCGGTGGTCGCGGGGTAGGGAGAGACCTGCATAGTGCAAAATCACCAGCATAGATTAGTTGGGCTGCATGGTCTGTTTCTGTGCTAAATATGCCATGTAATTCTTGGTATGTGTATCTGTATATGTACACGAGTGTGCATTCATTTGTGTATGTGTGTTTATATATAATTGCATATGTGAATGTATATTTCCTTGTCGATATGTGTGTGTGTGTGTGTGTGTCGATTGCATGTGTTTATAATAGGAATGTGCTTGTTTAAAGTTGAATCAAATTTGGAACTTCAGTTATAACGATAGTTTGGAGAAGTTAGAATGGTTTTCCTCAGCAGAGACTGGACTGAGAGGAGGTTTGATAAAATCATGAAGGGTCTAAGACAGAGTAGACATGGAAAAATTGTTCCCATTTGATTGAGGAGGACAGCACACAGATTTTTTTAACAGTGAACGTGACATTAGGGATAGATTTTCATGCCAACAAGTGGTTGGGCCCTGGAATGCACTGCCTGAAAGTGTGGTGAATGCAGGTTCAACTGAAACATTCAATACAAAATTAAACTCTTATCTGAAAAAGAAAACGTATAGAATTATAGGGAGAAGGCAAGAAAGTGGCACCTAGTGAATTGCTCATTCAGGGAACCAGTGCAGACATGATGGGCCTTCTTCTGCTCTGTGGAGCCCACAGTTAAGTAGCTTATCAATACTCATTACCTAAGCTCATTTGTGAGAAATGGTTCAGTTTGGGCCCCATGTCTAGAATAAGATGTGCTGGCATCGGAGCTGGCCAGAGGAGCTTTATAGAAATGATCCCAGCGATGAAGGCTTGTCATCCGAGGAGCAGTTGAGGACTCTGGGTCTGTACTTGATGGGGTTTAGAAGGATGAGGGGGCTCTGATTAAAACTTACAGAATACTGAGAAGCCTAGATAGGGTGGTCATGCAGACTATGTTTCCACTAGTAGGAGAGACTAGGACCCTGGGGGATGGAGGGGAGTGCACAGACTTAGAGTAAAGGAGCAAGCCTTCAGAACTGACATGACAAGGAATTTAGATCAGAGTGGTGCTGGAAAAGCACAGCAGGTCAGGCAGCATCCAAGGAGCAGCAAAGTCAACGTTTTGGGCAAAAGCCCTTCATCAGGAATAGAGGCAGGGAGCCTCCAGCGTGGAGAGATAAATTGGGGGGCGGCAGGGGCTGGGGAGAAGGCAGCAAAGAGTACAGTAGGTGAATGGAGGTGGGGATGGAGGTGATAGGTCAGAGGAGAGGGTGGAGTGGATAGATAGGAAGGGAAATTGGCAGATAGGACAGGTCATGAGGACAGTGCTGAGCTAAAAGGTGGGAACTGGGGTAAGGTGGTGGGAGGGGAAATGAGGAAACTAGTGAAGGAATTTCTTAAGCCAGAGATTGCTGACTCTGTGGAACTCATTGCTGTAGAGGGTGGTGGAGGCTAAGTCATTGAGCATATTTAAGTTGGAGATAGATAGGTTCTTGATTGCTAGGGGATCAATGAGTGCCGGAAGAAAGGAGGGGAATGGGTTGAGAAACATATCAGCCATGATTGAATAGTGGAGCAAACCCAATGGGCTGAATGGCCTCATTCTACTCCTATATCTTATGGTCTTATGATTCTTTGGAAGAAGGAGCCAGTGACTATGATATTAAATCCAAGAAAATAGATCAAAACCTTTATGGGAAGAGAGAAAGTAACCAACTTGTTGGGAAGCCAGTGAAAACTGGTAGCAGCCCTCAGGAGATTTATCATGAGATCTACTGAAAGGGAAAAATAAGATTGAGTCTGGAGCATTTCAAACTTCAACGGCTGCGGTGTCTCTGTAAATACCGAACTCAAGTGAAACGGATTCTGTGGCATTTAAGATGTTTACAGCATCGGCAATAAACTGCCATTTTATGTTTAACTTCATTTGAATGGTGTGACGGAATTGATGGTCCTTTGGTCACACTTTGTCACATGGCATTTCTGCTACAGCAGAAAGAGATTGTGATTTGTTTACTGTCAAGACTACACTGTGGACATCGTCCCCAGGTGTGAAATTACGAGATGTTTTCAATCAAGAGGACACTCAGGAAAATGGGAGACCTTTAAAAGATGTGTTTGTTAAAAAAAAATCAAAGTTTTTACATTTATTTTAGCACACTGATGCTATCTTATGGCTTGCTTATTGGATATGTTTATTTGTGATTCTTGATCTCTGCCTGTGGACAGCTGCTACATCAGTTGGCTTCAGTGTTCCTGATTTTAAAACAGGAAAAGCCCATCACTGTCCAGTGATTCACACAGAATTGGAGATGGGGGAAATCAGCCAGGGTTTCTGCTCGTGATCACTGTCCAGTGATTCACACAGAATTAGAGATGGGGGAAATCAGCCAGGGTTTCTGCTCGTGATCACTGTCCAGTGATTCACACAGAATTAGAGATGGGGGAAATCAGCCAGCGTTTCTGCTCGTGATCACTGTCCAGTGATTCACACAGAATTAGAGATGGGGGAAATCAGCCAGCGTTTCTGCTCGTGATCACTGTCCAGTGATTCACACAGAATTAGAGATGGGGGAAATCAGCCAGCGTTTCTGCTCGTGATCACTGTCCAGTGATTCACACAGAATTAGAGATGGGGGAAATCAGCCAGGGTTTCTGCTCGTGATCACTGTCCAGTGACTCACACAGAATTAGAGATGGGGGAAATCAGCCAGGGTTTCTGCTCGTGATCACTGTCCAGTGATTCACACAGAATTAGAGATGGGGTAAATCAGCCAGGGTTTCTGCTCGTGATCACTGTCCAGTGATTCACACAGAATTAGAGATGGGAGAAATCAGCCAGGGTTCCTGCTCGTGATCACTGTCCAGTGATTCACACAGAATTAGAGATGGGGGAAATCAGCCAGGGTTTCTGCTCGTGATCACTGTCCAGTGATTCACACAGAATTAGAGATGGGGGAAATCAGCCAGGGTTTCTGCTCGTGATCACTGTCCAGTGATTCACACAGAATTAGAGATGGGGGAAATCAGCCAGGGTTCCTGCTCGTGATCACTGTCCAGTGACTCACACAGAATTAGAGATGGGGTAAATCAGCCAGGGGTTCTGCTCGTGATCACTGTCCAGTGACTCACACAGAATTAGAGATGGGAAAAATCAGCCACAGTTTCTACTTGTGATCACTGTCCAGTGATTCACACAGAATTAGAGATGGGGGAAATCAGCCAGGGTTTCTGCTTGTGATCACTGTCCAGTGATTCACACAGAGTTAGAGGTGGGGGAAATCTGCCAGACACAGAATTAGAGTTGGGGGAAATCAGCCAGGATTTCTGCTCGTGATCTCTGTCCAGTGATTCACACAGAATTAGAGGCGGAGGAAATCAGCCAGGGTTTCTGCTCATGATCACTGTCCAGTGATTCACACAGAATTAGAAATGGGAGAAATCAGCCAGGGACAGAATTAGAGGTGTGGGAAATCAGCCAGTGTTCCTGCTTGTGATCATTGTCCAGTGATTCACACTAAATAATAGAGACAAATTAAGATTCAGAGCTGTGCCCACATCTTCATTAGAGGGAGGCACATTTGTCCCTTAAGCCAGCGACATTGCTGTTACGAATACATTATGCAGTTGGTGATACTTGTTGTCAGAACATGACTTCTGCCTTGAACTTTCCACATGATTTCAGACTCCCTGAGCCTGAGGCTGTGGAGTTGGTCTGAGACACTCAAAGTTGTCTCAAGCCAGCACAATGGCCTTAGTGTCCTGGCTTGGGCAAGCTCCACAAAAACATTGTTCACACAGGGTTGTGTTTCTTCGCCCTGTACAGTCATGTGCTTCCTTCTTTACTTTTGGACAGAGGCAAAGAATATTGCCTCTTGTTGGTCAGCAAGACATACCCTGAGGTGAAGAATTGAAAGCTTGTTTCACAGCAGATAGCAGACGGACAAGACTAGAGGTTGCTGCTATCACTAGCAGACTTGTATCCAACCACTGTGCCAGCTCCTCTCATCATTAAAGACCATCAACAAAATTTTCTCTCCATTGCCAATGCCTTGTCTAGATAGCTAGCGTGGTCAGAGTAGCACCGACAGCTCAGGTTAGAATCCTGTCTGGCTGAGCAGCACATGGAGACAGACAACCTGTCTCGTCCCATTGTGAAATCATAGCACAAGCCATGCTTTGATGGCCTCGCATCACTGAGGATATTAACTGAAGAAGAAGAAGGTCCACTTATTTGTGTCATTACTGATTGTGGGATCTTGCTGTACACACATTGGCTGCTCTATTTCCTACTTTATACAGAATATTTGTACATGAAATGTGCTTCAATTAATGCATGAAATATCTTTCTTTCGGAAGCATGTGATGGGTTTGACTTCAGTTCAGATTGCTGGAATAACTGGCTCCCTACTTTACCAGTTGACGAACGGCCATCGACCTGAAACACTGGTAAGAGCTCACTGACTTTGTCTCTGATATGATGATAGGAGAACAATCCTGGGAAAGGAATATGAGCCTCTGATCAACGAGCTAACTAGTTTCTTGGTTCAGGAGTCAACCAGTCCTTAGCACTGCAGTTCGGTTGTGGAGAATGAGTGGGATGAAATTACGGAAGCAGAAATGCGTGATCAGTTTTAAAAGGGATACCAGTATTCCTGTCATTGGAAGCATTGTGTTAGATCACTCACTTGGTGAGTGAGCACGTAAGAGGTGGAGAATAACTGGGAGATAGAGAAGTTCTTATTTCCCACTTTACAGATACTTCATTTTGGAGGTGATGGTGGGTGCAGTCAGAGTACAGAGACAGCTGCTTTTTCCAGCAGACAGTAGGAAGATGCCAGTGAGTCTCAACAAACAGACTGGAGAAAGAATGAAATCCTTGCATGCTTTTCGCAACTATAGAACTTTTCAAAGTGTGTTACTAATTAACTATTTCTGAAGCACGTTCACTGTTGTGATGTAGAAACCCCAGCAGCCAATCTGCAGAGAGCAAGCTCCCCATAAACAGCACAGTAATGATGACCAGATAACCTGGTCTCCTGTGATGTTGACTGAGGGTTAGTTTATGGGCCGTTCTTCAAATAAAATCTTATACAGACGTCCATCCACTGAGGCTTCAGGGGCCTTGGGCTAATTCATATCTGAATGCAGGCACTGCACTGGAAGACTGGCTTTGGGTTTTGTCCTCAAACCATGGTGCAGCACTTGAAAGTGCAGCCTTATGGCTCAGAGGTCAGGGATCCACCAGCTGAGCCCAGCTACCAACAGAGACCACAGAAGAGAGAGGGAACCTTAGGGTAAGTGGCAGGTACCTCTAAGGTGGCAGCCACCACTTGGTACAGATAGCCTTTTAGCACATTGCCATTGGTCTCTCCAGCTTCCTCCTTGGAGCTCCAGCTCTAGAGAACCCCACTATACTGAGCGGTTATTCCCATCCCACAGTGACCCACCCCCTCACATCTCAGAACTCCTTCCTGAGAGAAAATAAAACTTCACTCCTCATCAATTCTCATTCTGACTTTTCTCAAAGCAGAAGAGCTCACAAAACCTTTGGGAGAGGCTGTGTCTACAGTGTGGAGCCACATTCTTGGTCATCCTACCGTAATGGAGGAGGAAATCCTTGAAATGGACTGTGCATAACAGTGTAGGCCATTTGTTTCTTCTTATTCACTCATGGGATGTGGACATCATTGGCTAGACCAGCATTTATTGCCCATCCTAATTGGCCAGGGATGCAGGTCAGAGTCCACCACATTGCTGTTGGTGTGGAGTCATCTGAAGACCAGACCAAGTAAGGATGTCAGTGAACCTGATGGGTTTTTCTGACAATCGGCAACAGTTTCACGGTCATTATTAGACTCTTAATTCCAGACTATTTCAGAATTCAAGCTTCACCATCTGCCACAGTGGAATTCAAATCTGGGTCCCCAGAACATTACTGGGTCTCTGGATTAATAATCTAATACCATCCCCCCTCCCCCCATTCAATTCTGAGAGAGATTGGAATGGTAGAGAGGCCTGGTGAACACCACTTGACACCGAATTGTCACTTATGTTGAATTGTTACAACCAACATATTTGTGCTCACATTGAGCACTATGCGAGGATTGGACCATTTTTGACCTCTGTACAGCACCAACAATTGTCTTTCATCTCCCGTAGGCACATTTCTAGAGCCACAAAAGAGACAAGGGAGAAGGTCCTCATCAAATGGTGCTTCCTTAGATTGATGCTTCATCTCTGAGCACTTTCAAATGGTTCATGCGAACCCTCCAAAATACAATCACAGATAGTGAGGGAGACCTTGAGTTCTCCTCCAGCTATACTCAACTGCGTATTGGTGCTGAGTCTCAAGGATCATACACAATTGGGTATCTGTGGGGCACCAAAGGAAAATATGTGGGTTCTGCCAGCCTTGCCAGACAGTGGTGAAGGTGGAAGAGTCCATGTGCAGCAATGTCTCTGGTAGCTGAGCATGTGGCCACCTCCATTGGAAAAGAATGGCCAACCTCATTGGAGAATGGCACATGGCAGGCGAAGGGCTGATATAGACATGCAGTCATCACAAATTTGCAATGTATTGACCACACAGTCGATTCACTAACTAAAGACTACATTCCAATACATTGCATTTCCAAACACTGTCATGCTGTTGGTTAGCAGCAAGTGCAGCTGGGCCCTGAGATGTAACAGGGAGGCAGAGATGATGATAGTGGGAGCCCTCTTCAAGCGAATCCAAGGTCAAGCCCAAGCCCATAGCCCTCTGGCAAAATCATACACACTGCTTCTTGGTCCCATGTCTGAGGCTGCCTTGATATAGGCGGTGCAGTCTTTGGCTGGCTCTCCGTGGTCCACTCAACCCTGAGCACAGCTAGCATGAGCAATCCATGTGGCAGAGCAGGGAAAGTATCAGGCCACTATTACTGAAGGCACAGGGGTAACATATGTGGAAGGAAGAGGAAGAGAATGCAGAAAGGCACTATTACACAAAGGGAACTATTTGAATACTATTTCCAATGTTACAGTTACATGGATGATGTTTATTTCAATGAGGGCATGTCCTCAATAATGTCAGAGAATAATTGTTTTCCATTCCCAGCTATTTACAAGTAGGTGAATGCAGATGATCAACAGAGAGCCACTGGGTAACAGACTGTGGACATCTTTTTGAAGTGGGCCAATTTGTTGGGAGGGATTTGATAGATTGGGCTATAATTAATACCATGGTTGGGGGGGGGGGGGGGGGGGGGTTGGACTGACACAAGTGCCAAGCCACAAATACTGCACTGACCTGAAGTGTCCCTGAATTGGGTTGTCCCAGGTCTCACAGGCAACTGGGTCGAGGACAACAGACACCAGCAGCCTTCCTAGGTATTACTGTTTCTCCTCTTCATCTTCTTCCTTCAAGTGTGTGGGACATCACTCTGCAGTCTCCTCTGATCCACTTCCCTGAGCAACGCCAAATTTGCCAGGGCACAGCAACAAGGAGTGCCAAGGTAGACCCTTTTCAATCTATATTGAAGGGCATCTTGAATCTGTCAAGACACTGGATGGCTTGTTCTATTGTGAGTCAAGATTAGAGTGGTGCTGGAAAAGCACAGCAGGTTAGGCAGCATCCGAGGAGCAGGAAAAATCGATGTTTCAGACAAAAGCCCTTCATCACTCATTCATGATAAAGGGCTTTTGCCCGAAATGTCACTTTTTCTGCTCCTTGGATGCTGCCTGACCTGCTGTGCTTTTCCAGCACCACTCTAATCTTGACTCTAATCTCCAGCAACTGTAGTACCCACTTCTGCCTTGTTCTATTGTGAACCTGACTGTCAGATATCTGCGATTGTACCTTGCCTTCACTTGCCCTCAGAGTATTTGGTGGACCATGCAGAGTGACAGCTTCTGAGGATTTAACCCTGTAACCCTGCATCTGTAGTTAATCTGGGAATGTAGTTGTTGCTCTTTGATATTGAAAATACATAAATTGTAATATATGAGAAGCTTTTTGAAGAGCTGTTGTGCCGATTTGTAAATGATGAGGAACGTGCAGCATCCATGCAAATTGGATAAAGGAAGCTCCACTTGTTATTAGTTTCCCAAGTGTCTCCAGCTCCTAACCTAAACTTCACAGCTGATGCTCAGGTTCAGTTCTGCAGGGCACTGCTCATTTTCTGGATCTCACTTTTACTTTCATCTAATATCTAAACATTGCACTTTACTCCAGGTTCCTGAGTTTCAGAGATGCTTTATGCACTCCCTGATTGTAAGATTATGTCCCATTGTTCTGGACTCACCCCCTTCCCCCCAGAGGAAATATTTTCTGAGTATTTACCTTTTAGAAATACTTTCAACATATTTGACTCCTCAAGCTGATCACAGCTTGATCCTCTAGACTCAATAGGTATTTGCAAAATTTCGTAGAATCTTTACAATGTGCAAGCAGGGCCATTTGGCCCATCGAAACTGCACCGACCTTCTGAAGAGTATCCCACTCAAACCCAGCAACACCCCCGCCCTATCCCCATCGCTCCACATTAACCAGGGCTAACCCATCTAATGTGCACATCTTTGAATATTATGGGCAATTTAGCACGGCCAATCCACTTACCTGCACACCTTTAGACTGTGGGAGGAAACCGGAGCACCAGGAGGAAACCTACAGAGACATGAGGAGAATGTGAAAACTCCACATGGATAGTCACGCAAGGCTGGCATCGAACCCAGGTTCCTGGCACTGTGAGGCATCAGTCACCATGTCACCAGTTTGTGCAACTGGTTCTTAAAACCCTGTTATTATTCCCCATCTCATGCCTTGATTTCTACCAGACAGTGACAAGGAGAATGGGAAAACTCAATGATCTATGTTTGAGCCAGTCTTGATGAAACACCAGGATAGTTATGCCCTCTGTCCTAGTGTTAAAGATATTTGCCTCGCTTGATCAAGGCTGTGTGATATGGTGTCAGGGAAATTGATAGCTTTCTGGCTAGAACCCTGACCAAATCTTCAAAGCAAATTATTCTACTTAACAAAGAGGAACTAACATTTAATTTTAATAAATACAGTTTTTCGGAAAAACCTATTATTTCAGAACTGGTGGTTCATGTATTTATATGGTTTATTGAGCATGGATATACTGTATTAATTATGTTTAAACAGACAGACAGCTTCATTTCAAAATAAAGTTTTATATATTTAACTTAATGATACACTTATCAATGATGTACATGACTGTAATTTACTGTAGTCAATGAATGATGTGGTTGCCATTTTTAATAATTTTATGGATGAGTCATTCCAGCCAAAAGCAGGCAAATCTAGCTCCTTACAATTCCAACATGCTTCAAACAAGTTAGGAAATGAAATGGAAAGCAGAGCAGTTTTGATTCCCAGTCTATGCAGCTCCATCTGAGCTCTGAAATGGGGAGATGATAAGTCAAGTCAGACTTCTTGTTCCTGATCAGTGCCCAGCGATCCCTGTGAGACTGAGAGACGGCAATCAGCTTGGGCTCCTATTCCTGGGTTTAGGAGGGGGGAAAGCAGTCAAGGTCCTGTTTCTAATCAGTGCCCCTTGACCCCTATTGGAAGTGGATGTTAGTGAGAACTGATTCTGCTCAAAGATGATGATGGCCTCACTGCCTAATACTCCACTGAGCCTTACTGACTGGTTTTCCATTGATTTGGGAATGTTAGCAGAGGGATAGAGAGGGCTGGCATATTCATGAGAGAAGGAGGCAATTGAGAGACACAAGGAGAACTGTGAATATGAATTAAAAAGGAAGATGTATTGGGATAAAACTTAAATTGATTATTTTTCAAAACTTCTTAAGTATAAAGTGAACAAACTTTAGCATAATACAGTGGGAATCAAACTTCAATGCATTCAAATATAAAAGAAAACATATTATGAAATGGTAAGAGTTCACAAAGATGTAGTTTATGTGTGAAAAAAGGGCTCGCAGCTATAGTAGTCACTCCAAGTGGAAAAGGGAGGATACTGTGGTTTCAATGCTTTCCGTCTTGGGCATCTTCAAAGCTCATACCCTGCAGCACCTTGTCAGACCCTCACAAGCAACAAAGCCTTCGAACCACTTGTTTATCACTAAAAACTAAATACATCCATTGATAAAATAACTGCACACATGACTGCAGGGCTATACGTAATGCCAGTCATTTGATCGGCATTGCTTATTAAATATCAAACAAAAGTCAGACTGTTTAAAATAGGACACAAGAGTGTTAAACAGAGAAGAGACAAGAATGTCCTTCACTGCAACAGGCAGCTGGGTTTGTTGGTTTCAGCTAAAGATCCTAGGGGGGATCGGGAGGGGAGGGGGAAAGGAATACAATTGTCCATCACATGGTTTTAGTTATCCCGAATCTTCAGACACTGCACATGACTCTCTGTGAACTACCCGACTTGTTAAGTTTTAAAGGTCAGACCAACATCAGTCTAATTGGATCAAAAATTCAATAAAATTACTTTTCATACTATATTGTATAACATACTATATAATATAACATCTTGTTAAATAGCAGGTTAATGGTGGAATCTGAGTCAGCACTACACTAGCTCTCCATTTCTAATGTTAGAACTGACTCCTTTCAGCAACAGTTAACATTCAAGAAATATTACATTTACAAGCATTTTAACATAATTGCATCACCCTTTCTAAAAGCTAGCACAAAGGCGTCGGGCCCAATGGTCTATTGCTGCGGTGCAAGATTCCAGGACATTCCAAAATTGTGGAGGTAAATTTTCACTTTGGGGTGAGTTAATAGCTGGTAATCAGTGACATGCGTATTGGCAAAGATGGCAAGGCTGGTATTTATCACTAATGCCATTGTTTTTTTTAAAATCCATTCAGAGCACATAGGCATTGCTAGCTGGCCAGCATTTATTGCCTAGTTGCCCTTGAGAAAATAGTGGTGAGCTGCCTCCTTGAACTCTGCGGGTTAATCTACAGTGCCCTTAGGGAGTGAATTCCAGGATTTTGTCCCAGCAACATTGAAGGAACGGCAATATATTTCCAAGTCAGGATAGTCAGTGACTCAGAGGGCAACTTGCTGGTGGAGGTGTATCCATTTATCTGCTTTTCTTATCCTTCTCGATGGAAGTGGTTGTGGGTTTGGAAGGTGCTGTCTAAGGATCTTTAGTGAATTTCTGTCGTGTATCTCGGAGATAGTACACACTGCTGCTACTGAGGGTCATTGGTGCAGGGAGTGGATGTGGTGCCAATAAAGTGAGTTGCTTTGTCCTTGAATGCAGTCAGAGCTGCATCTATCCAGACAGGTGTTGATTATTAAACCATCATACGCCTGACTTGTGCCTTGTAGATGGGTGAGAAGCTTTGGGAGTCAGGAGGTGAGTAACTTGCCACAGTGTTCATAGCCTCTGATCTGCTTTTGTCGTCACTGTATTTATGTGGCAAGTCCAGTTGAGTTTCTAGCTGAAAATGTGTTGCTGGAAAAGCGCAGCAGGTCAGGCAGCATCCAAGGAACAGGAGTTTCGACGTTTCGAGCATAAGCCCTTCTTCATTTCCTGAAGAAGGGCTTATGCCCGAAACATCGAATCTCCTGTTCCTTGGATGCTGCCTGACCTGCTGCGCTTTTCCAGCAACACATTTTCAGCTCTGATCTCCAGCATCTGCAGTCCTCACTTTCTCTCAGTTGAGTTTCTAGTCAATCATAAACCCCAGGAAATTAACCCCAGCGGGATTCAGTCATGGTAACACCGTTGAATGTCATGGATAGCAGTTAAATTGTCTCTTATTGGAAATGGTCGTTATCTGGCATTTGTGTGGCATGAATGTTACTTGCCACTTGTCAGCCCAAGCCTGGATATTATCCAGATCTTGTTACATTTGAACATGGATTGCTTCAGTACCCAAGGAGTCACAAATGGTACTGAACAAGGTTGGTGATGGAGCAGCAGAAGGTGGTTGGGCCCAGGGTACTATTCTGAGGAACTCCTGCAGAGATCTCCTGGAGCTGAGCTGACTGACCTCCAACAACCAAAACCATCTTCCTGTGTGCCAAGTATGACTCCCACCAACAGAGAGGTAAAAACAATGACTGCAGATGCTGGAAACCAGATTCTGGATTAGTGGTGCTGGAAGAGCACAGCAGTTCAAGCAGCATCCAAGGAGCAGTAAAATCAACGTTTCGGGCAAAAGCCCTTCATCAGGAATAAAGACAGAGAGCCTGAAGGGTGGAGAGATAAGCTAGAGGAGGATGGGGATGAGGAGAAAGTAGTATAGAGTACAATAGGTGAGTGGGGGAGGGGATGAATGTGATAGGTCAGGGAGGAGGGTGGGGTGGATAGGTGGAAAAGAAGATAGCCAGGTAGGACAAGTCATGGGGACAGTGTGAGCTGGAAGTTTGGAACTAGGGTGAGGTGGGGGAAGGGGAAATGAGGAAACTGTTGAAGTCCACATTGATGCCCTGGGGTTGAAGTGTTCCAAGGCAGACGATGTGGCGTTCTTCCTCCAGGTGTCTGGTGGTGAGGGAGAGGCGGTGAAAGAGGCCCAGGACCTCCATGTCCTTGGTAGAGTGGGAGGGGGAGTTGAAATGTGGGGCCACGTGGCGGTGTGGTTGATTGGTGCGGGTGTCCCAAAGATGTTTCCTAATGCGCTCTGCTAGGAGGCGTCCAGTCTCCCCAATGTATTGGAGACTGTATTGGGAGCAACGGATACAATAAATGATATTGGTGGATGTGCAGGTAAAACTTTGATGGATGTAGAAGGCTCCTTTAGGGCCTTGGATGGAGGTGAGGGAGGAGGTGTGGGTGCAGGTTTTGCAATTCCTGCGGTGGTAGGGGAAAGTGCCAGGATGGGAGGGTGGGTTGTAGAGGGGCGTGAACCTGACCAGGTAGTCACAGAGGGAACGGTCTTTGCAGAAGGCAGAAAGTGGTGGGGAGGGAAATATATCCCTGGTGGTGGGGTCTTTTTGGAGGTGGCGGAAATGTCGGTGGATGATTTGGTTTATGTGAAGGTTGGTAGGGTGGAAGGTGAGCACCAGGGGACTTCAACAGTTTCCTCATTTCCCCTTCCTCCACCTCACCCTAGTTCCAAACTTCTAGCTCAGCACTGTCCCCATGACTTGTCCTACCTGCCTATTTTCTTTTCCACCTATCCACCCCACCCTCCTCCCTGACCTATCACCTTAATCCCCTCCCCCACTCACCTATTGTACTCTATGCTACTTTCTCCCCACCCCCACCCTCCTCTAGCTTATCTCTCCACCCTTCAGGCTCTCTGCCTTTATTCCTGATGAAGGGCTTTTGCCCGAAACGCTGATTTTACTGCTCCTCGGATGCTGCCTGAACTGCTGTGCTCTTCCAGCACCACTAATCCAGAATCCAACCAACAGAGAGTTCACCCCTTGATACCAAACAGAAACCAAAAGAACCGTGGATGCTGGAAATTAGAATCAAAAACAGAAAATGCTGGAAAAGCTCAGCAGATCAAGCAGCATTTGTGGATAGAAATTCGAGTTAAAATTTCAGATCCAGTGACCCTTCCTCAGAGAAATTCTTCTTTACCACAAGGTTATTAATGAACCTTTATTCATTCCATAATACTACATTTTGAAAAGCCATTTCTAACTGCTTCCTTGACATAATGATCTCATAAACTATCTAATTTATTTTTTAATTTATCCATTTATGGGGTATGGGCAAACTCAACAATGTCAACATTTGTTATCAATCCTTAAGGTCCCTTGAGAAGATGATGATGAGCTGCCTTCTTGAACCACTGCAGTCCATGTGGTGTTAGGGAAGGAGTATCAAGATTTTGATGCAGTAACAATAAAGGAACAACAATATAGCTTCAAGTAGGAAGTTAGTAGCTTGGAGGGAAACTTGCAGGTAATAGTGTTTCTGGTGGGAGAGGTTGTAGTTTTGGAAGGTGCCGTCAAATGAGCCTAGCTTAGACTCTGCAATGCATCTTGTAACCAATGTACACTTCTGTTATTGTGCATTGCTGGTGAAGGGAATAGTATATTGAAAATGGCAGATAGGGTGCCAGTCAAATTGGGTTTCTTTGTCCTGGATGATGTTGAGCTTCACGAATATTATTGGAGCTGCACTCAAACAGCAAGTGAAGACTCTTCCACCATAATTCTAACTCGTGCCTTGTTGATGATGGGCACAATTTGGGAGGTTAGGGTGTAATTTACTTTTCATAGAGGTTCCAAGCCTCTGACTTGCACTTGTTGCCACTGTATTTATACGGAGTGGTCTAGGTAAGTTTCTGGACAATGTTAACCCCTAAATGTTTCTAATGGAGGCATCATCAAGTGGAAATTCTTTTTTGTTGGAGATGGTCAATTCCCCACTTTTGTGTCGTGTGAATGTTATTTGCCACTTTTCAACACAAGCTTGAATGCTTTGAAGATCTTGCTGCATATGGACATGAGCTGTTTCAGTAGAGGAGGAGTCATGGATGGTGTTGGTAGGGCATAGGACCCGAAGAACTCCTGCAGCAATGCTCTTGAACTGAAATGAATGACCTAAACAAGAATTTAATATCGTTTATTGAAAATTGGGTTTATGATTCTTGATTGTGTGACCTATGAATTCTCTCTCTCTATCTCTCGCTGTGTATGTGTGTATGTGTGGGTGTGTATGTGTGGGTGTGTGTGTGTGCGTGTGTGTGTGCGTGTGTGTGTGTGTGTGAAGTTAATAATTAACTCACTACATAAGTATTTCTGTAGCCATGACTGATCTTAAAACCATTTTGAGGCCTGGCTTTAGAATGAATCAGTTTGTATACACCACTAATGGATGTTTTTCTTTATCTTAGATTAATTTAGCCCAGAAAAGAAAATAATGGGCCCTCAAGGTTTGCTAGAAACTTCTGAACATTCTTTTAAGCTTAAAGGAAACACCCACAGTTTAAACTGGGACATTTTTGTTTCAGCTTTACTTTGCATTTTGGGGAATCCTATGAAATCCTTGGAATAGAATGCCCATATAGACTCGTGCTCCTGAGAAGGGAAGGACATAGTGAACGAGATTTCATTAAGGCAAAGAGATAGTGTTGGTCCTAGACCACAAGTGTTAGAATAACACTCTGAAGAGATTACTTAAAGCTGAGTACATCGAATCTCAGGTGTATAATCAGTCTAGAAAGAAGCATCAGCAATTCTAGTCCAAAAGTTGAAGTCACAAGTGGCTTAGACATGCTGAGGTGTTAGGTAAAGGTACTGTGGTATAAGTAATGTACAAGTGATGCTTTGAGTTCTGTATTGGGAGTGTGCTTGACGTATCATAACTAAGCTAGTCTGTTTTTTCTCTTCAATGTATAAAGGAGTTTTAGGACTAATTGATTTATACTTGTTCAGTGTTAAGGAATCTTTGATTTTTATTTCAAGTGGATTGTTTGATTTATTCTATTTTATCTTCATTTCCTTTGTTAATAAGCTTTTGCTTTATTGTTAAAAGCACAATTTGCAGCACCACATGCTTACAGTTCAGTGAGAGATCACATCAATGGAACCAAAAGAAATCAAATATTATCTATCAAGCCAGGTGTCTGTCTGAGATGTGACTTGTTCAATAATAATATCAGCTGAGGTCATAGCAAACAGTGAGAGCTTTCCCTCCAGTTCCTATTGTCTCCAGTTTTGCAAGGGCTCCTTGATGTTGTACTCAGTAGAATGCTTCCTTTACGTCAAAAGCAGTCACCCTCATCTCACCTTTTGAGTTCTATTTTTTTGCCCATATTTGGACCAAGGCTGCAATAAGGTCAAGAGCCTCTGGTAGAACCCAAACTTAGTGACAGTGCATTGGTTATTGCTAAAAATCACACAACGCCAGGTTATAATCCAACAGGTTTAATTGGAAGCACCAGCTTTTGGTTGATAACCACCTGATGAAGGAGCGTCGCTCCAAAAGCTCGTGCTTCCAATTAAACCTGTTGGACTATAACCTGATGTTGTGTGATTTTTAACTTTGTACACTGCAGTCCAACACCGGCATCTCCAAATCTTGGTTATTGCTGAGTGAGTGCTGGTTGACAACATTATTGACAATCCCTTCTTTGATCAGGGAAAAACTGATGTGTCAGTAATTAGCTGGTTTAGATTTGTCCTGGGAGTCAGGAGTCCAGACAGTCCCAGGGACACCGTAGTCCCAGACAGAATTACAGAGTGTTTTCAACAGAGAAGGGCACCATTCAGCTCATTGTGTCGATGTTAGCACTCTGAGAGTGGATGCCAGCCAATCACACTTCTGCACCTCTTGATGCTGCCTGGCTTGTTCTTTTCTTCCAGCCTCCTGCCTGTCTACTTTGGACTCCAGCATCTGCAGGTTTATTTGTCTCTAGTCACACTTCCCTGCCATTTCCCATAAGTCTGCAATTTTATTCTCTTCAGATAGTTATTCAGTTCCCTTATGTAAACCATGATTGAATCTGCCCTTACTACATCTCAGACAGTGCACTCCCATCCTAACCATTTGCTCATGTAGCCTCTAATTCCTTTGCCAGTCACCTTAAACCAGTCCTCCAGTCACTATGGGAATTTTGTCCCTATCTACTGTATCCAAACGATTCATGATTTTCAGCACCTGTATCAAATCTCCTCTCAACTCCCTCTTCTATAAGGAGAACACCTCACTTCTTCATTTATCCTTGTAACTGAGGTCCCTCAACCATAGAACCATTCTCCTAACACCCCTCTGCACCTTCTCCAATATCCCCACATTCCTCCAATATAGAACATAATTTACCATAACTTCCTCACCTCTGTATTCTGTGTTCCCGAATGTAGAGCACATTCCCATATCTCTTAATAACAGCTTTCTCAACCTGACCCGCCACTATCAATAATTTATGCACACATATGCCCACCTCCCTCTGTTTTCATGCGTTCTTTAGAATTGTACCTCTTCATTCATTTGCGTCTCCTCATTCTGCCTCCTAAAAATGTGTCACTTCACACTTAGAGTCATAGAGATGTACAGCATGGAAACAGGCCCTTTGGTTCAATTCATCCATGCCAACCAGATATCCTAAATTAATCTAGTCCCATTTGCCAGCACTTGGCCATTGTCCCTCTAAATGTTTCTTATCCATATATCCATCCAGGTGCCTTTTAAATGTTGTAATTGCACCAGCCTACGTCTTTGCATTAATTTCATTTGCCATGTGTCTGCCTCATATCATCAACCTGTCTATGCCCTTTGAAGTCAGGCACTATCCCCTTCACAGTACACCTTCATCAACTCAACTGGCTTTGAACCCCCGGTCTTGTGCATTCTTAGAAGGGAAAGACACAAAACATACCTCTCGGCCAGACTGCTGTCTTTTTCTCCAATATGTTTACAATCTGAGATAATTTATAGGATATTATAGTTCAATTTACCGTGCATTTCTCCCTTTCTAACACTGACCTTTTGAGACTTTCCTGACTTCTCTAGATAGCCAGCGAATTTACACTCACAGTAATTTTTTGGCTGCATTTTTTAAAGAAAATCACATTGTTATTAACAGTTCTATATGTCTATAGGTGATTCCTATTATGATCCATGTTCATGACACTGTTAATTTTTTTCCCCAGAATATCATTTCTGAAAGTTTCCCACCCACCAAGGATAAACTCCTAGAATCCTACAATGTAGAAACAGGCCAGTTAGCCCAACAAGTTCACACCAACCCCCTGAACAGCATCCCACCCAAATCCATTCCCCTGCCCCATTACTTTTACATTTACCCCTGATTAATGCACCTAACCTACACATCCCTGAACACTATGGGCAATTTAGCATGGCCCATACTGAGCCTCCACAGCGCATTCAACCTAAATGCACTCCCCCCATTTCAATTGCTTTCTCTTTCACTACGACTTTGGCACCATCTACTTTCTTGTTAAAGATAGGTACAAAGTGTTTAGTATCTTAACCACACCCTCTGCCTCCATGTATAGCTTCCAGGTCTACTTCCCAATCAGCCTTACTTGTCCCTGTACCACCCTTTTCCCTAAAGGGGACTTTGATTCCTT
Source organism: Hemiscyllium ocellatum (assembly GCF_020745735.1). Lineage (NCBI taxonomy): Eukaryota > Metazoa > Chordata > Chondrichthyes > Orectolobiformes > Hemiscylliidae > Hemiscyllium > Hemiscyllium ocellatum. The sequence goes on from NC_083437.1 coordinate 27,398,609, forward strand.
TTTACATTAGCTGCCACCCTCTTCTCAGACTGTCTCTCTCTGACATGTCCTCTATGAATATTTAGCTTGATTCCCATTATGAGTCCCCAGTAATGTCCCAACAATAAGAGAAGGAAGAGCTCTGAATGGATGTAAGTGCGCCAGCCAACACGTAAAAGGGAGATCAGAGGCCCAGATAATCCCAGGGTGGAAAGACAGGCCATTCGATTCTTAGTAGACAGAAATGTCAAGCAATCGAGGAGAGACAAGACACTTTGGGAAACAGGAGAGTCAGGGAAAGACTGCCCAGTGGGGCTTGGGACATGAGGCAGACCCCATGATGGGAGAGAGGAATCTCAGTTAGCCCTGAGGATTTCAGAGTTCCACCTTTGAAATGTAAATTAACATCCCTTAAGATAATTTGTGCCCAGTGAAAGTACATGAACTCTTCATTTCGTGGGCAGTAGAAACTTACAAGATCTTTTCTCTATGGGGCAGTAACCCATGAGAGACTGGGGCGAAAGATGGTCATAAAGTGCTCAGAGTCAGCCAGGCCCTAGGGGATCCATAACGTATTAATATTTTTTTTTCCCATAAAAAACAGGAGTGACAATTTTCCGCTGGTTTACAATAACTGGCTGAAACAGGTGAGGCCTATTTTGCCTTGTCGTAACTGTTCTTGGCTGCAGTGCCTGACAGTTCCTTGGCCCTGGTTGAGAGGAACTGTTGATTCCTCTGAATCAGAGGGGTCAGGCATAGAGCAGGCCTCAGCTGTTTGCTGTTGTCAGTGGGACTGTTGACAGCCCTGGCCCATCAGCAGCTCTTTTGGCAGCTCACACCATTTCTCATCGGCTCTGCTTCCTCCAGACAGCTCCTTCCCTTTACATAAAGCCGCAGAGCATCTGCCAAGAAAGTGCTGCAGTCGGATAAGGATTTTATTTAATGCCACAAAGGGAAGACTGACAACTTCGCAGTGAGTGTTAAATCATTCCTTGGCATTAAAACGTAGAACAGGTGTATTATGATAGGATTTTCAGCGTGGGCCATTCCCTTTCACGATTTTATCCCAATCTCTCGCAGCACAGACAACTTGCTAAGGTGCGGCTCTACAAATGCAGATCTTCTACAGGTTAGCCCACAGAGTGATTCCAAGGCAACACAAGAAGCATCACAGTGTAAAGAAATTAAAACATCAGAAAAGACAAGCTGGTCCTCCCAATTGGTCATGATGCACAAGGATTCAGAATTCTGACCACATCATGGACCATGTGACCTCTTAGGAAAAGCGCAAAATCCCTTTCATACCCCTTCTCCCTCTCCTAGTCCATAAGACTATGGAGACCCTGAGTCGCATCACTGAGTATTAATTTCATGTCTGACATTATCTCTGCAGCAATCCCAGGGTGGCTCTGACAGCATAGCTCCCCCTCTATATTGCCTCGGAGCTTCAGACTAGGTGTATTGCTGAAGTCTCTGGGTTGGGACTTTGAAACTTTCTAATGCAGGATGAGGATGCTTTGCACTGAGCCGTGCTGACACTATCTTTGCAGAAGGGAAAGGAGAGTCAGCTGGTGTCTTTTATGTTTGTACCAGCACTGCTTTGAGAATGTGAACTGTGTGTAATGTGTGAACGTGCTCACCATTCCCCCTGATGCTCACGGTGATGTTAAAGTAATAATTTGTAAGGGAAATCAGACAAATAAATGAAGGAGAAGAATATTGAAGTTTACAGCAAGGTCTCCCTCTGCACTAGCGCAAGAATGTATATTCAGCCCAAACTCAGAAAAGCCCCAGAGGAGGGATGTTATTCTGGTTTCAATAAACTGTGGATGTTCTGAAAGAAATTGCCAATTTTGATGAGAGTAATGTGCCCTATGGAAAGGGAAGCAAATCCCTACATTTCAGTCTGGATTAGATTGGACCCAAGGATCAGGAAATGAACTGGGCTCTATCTTGCGAAGCCAAAACGTACAAAGCAATGGGCCAATTGCAGGAAAATGGGATTAAAATAGTTAGGTGGTTGTTTTTGACTGGTGCAGACTTAATGGACTGAAGGGCCTCTTACAGTGATGTAGGTCTCCATGACTCTGTCTAAACCTGCATTCCTCCCCCTCTACTGACCCACAGAATTAGAAGTAAAATCACAGTGTCTCATGTCTCTGAGGAAACTAGAATAGCTGCTTTCATAACCATTGGGATTATGTAGCAATTTGAATGAACATTAATTTCTCTTTTCATGACAAATCCTCCAATTTAGATCAAGTGGTTTGATTGTGCGTACTTTGTTTAAGAACTCCCAGCACCAGGCCATGTAACAATGGTGAGACAAAGCTGGGCTTGGTCTCTGTGGGAGACACACAGCATTTCTGTCATCCCCTGTAGGTCCCTCCAAGCACTGGCAACCAACAACTAAGGTACTGATTAGAGGAGGCAATCATGTGGCAGAGAAAAGAGCAGAAACCATTGCAAGGGATAAATTATAAAGCATCAAGCAACTTTGACAACAGCCAACAGCTTGAACGGCCTGCTCAGGGAATGAAGCAAACAAATTGATGAAATTCTTATTTGAAATAAACAAATAAATTAATGATCGCAGCCTTGCAGCCAAAGTTTGAGGTGTAAATGAGAAAAGCAGTCAGGGACATCAAGACACCATACATTTATGTAACACATTTAACATAGTAAAATTCCTCAAAGAAGGGTAGTAAAATAAAATTTAACACTGAACCAAGTAATGAAGTAATTTCACACAAAAAAAGATTTGACCAGTTGTAAGTTTTAAGAAGGATTCAAAAGGAGAAAGAGCCAGAGAAGTGGAGAGGCCTAGAAAGGAAATTCCATAGCCGTGGGGGACAAAGTGTGAAGGTACAGGCACTGCAGAAAGTAAGACTATCTAAGAAGAACACAGAGATCTTGGAGGTTTGTTCAGCTGGGGAAATATGGGGAGGAGCACAGCCCTCGAGAGGTTTGAACCTAAGGGTGGGAACTTTAAAATTGAAAACATTCCCAGGCATTCCTGTAGGCTTTTCCATATTTTGAATAGTCACTAATTTCATTATTTTAATTTTTTTTTAAAGCTTGAGTTCCTGAGAGGTGTAACCCTGCTGTCAGTGCTGGTAAAAATATGTTACAGACTGCATTGTAGCCTAGACCTCACTGAGGACTAGAAAAGGCAGACAAGAGACAGCCCCATGTTAATATGAATTTTTGTTCTTTTGGCTGGGCCAACATTTATTGGGCATCCCTAATTGCTCTGGAGAAAGTGGTGGTGAGTTACCTTCTTGAACCACTGAAATCAATTTAGTGCAGATACTTTCAGAGGGTTGGATTTTGATCCAGCAACACTGAAGGAACAGTGATATGTTTCCAAGTCTGAATGGTGAGAGGTATTGAGGGGAATTTGCAGGTTGTGGTGTTCCATGTATCTGCTATCTTTGTCCTTATAGAATGTAATGGTCATAGAATTGTCTAAGGACTCCAGGTGAATTTCCGCAATGTCTCCTGAAAATGTGCACAGGTCTGCTACTACGTGTTGCGAGTGAGAGAACAAATGATTGTGGATGTGGTGCCAGTCAAGTGGCCTGCTTTGTCCTGGATAATGCCAAGCTTTAGGAGTGTTTTTGGTGCTGCACCCATCCAGGCATGTGGGGAGTATTCCATCACACTCCTGATCTCTGCCTTGTAGATGGTGGACAGAAACCTTGATCCTTGATATCAAGGACAGTCACTCTCACCTCACCTTTGGATTCAGCTCTTTTGTCCATGTTTGAACTAAGACTGTAATGAGGTCAGGAGCTAAGTGGCCCTGGCAGAACCAAAAACCAAAGAGCAGATTTCTGATAAGCAACTGTTGCTTGATAGCACTGTTGATAGCGCCTTCCATCATTTTACTGATGATCAAGAGCAAACTGATGGGGTGGTAATTGACTGAGTTGGATTTGTCTTGCTTTTTGTGTACAGAACTTTTCTGGGCAATTTGTTGGGTAGATGTCAGTGTTGTAATTGTACTGGAACAGCTTGGCTGGGTACAGCAAGTTTAAGAGCTCAAGTCCTCATGACTAATGACAAAATGTCGTCAGGTCCCATAGACCTTGCACTGTCCATAATCTCCAACCATTTCTTGAAATCACATGGTGTGAATCAAATTGGCTGAAGATTAGCATCTGTGATATTGGGGATATCAGGAAGACATAGAGATGGATATCCAAATGGCAATTTTAGCTAAAAGTAGTTACAAAAGCTTCAACTTTGTCTTTTGCACAGATATTCTGGGGCATATCAGCGACGTTCCAGGTCAAATCAGATTGGAAAAATGGAAGAAATTTTGGCAGAAAAGCCAACAGAAAGATCAAGGCCAGAAAGCAGGATGTAAACATTGCAGAGGACATCACTGTAAAGAAACTGAACTATTTCCAGTATGGAAAAGCAGCACTCTGTCTGCAAGAAGCTGAATCCCCCGATACATTAGTGTTAGCTAGAAAAAAGCCAAGTTAGGATGTAAAGATGGCTGTTAGATGTATCAGCCGATGCTTTCAATGAATCACTTTACCAACAGTTGGCATCATCAGATTTAAAGGTGGTAAGTTGTTTGTGATTGGTCAAATAATGGCTGTAGAAGGACAGCATCAAATGATTGTGGGAATACTAACAGATTCTGGTGATTTGTACAACTCTGCTTTACAGACTTATGTAAAGTGGCTCCAGGTGCTGACCCAAAACCGAAGTCTTCAACAGTAAGATTGAAGCTAAATGCTAGAGCAATTCTCATGCCAAGAGAAGAAATAAAGCAGAAAGACAAGTATGGTGGGAAGAACGAAGTTTTGAAGTTACAAGTGGTGAAAGTTCAACAAAATCCATTCATCTGAACTGAACCAAGCTTAAAGCTAAGTGTGCTAGACGTGCGTTGCAGAGTTTAACAATTCACTGAGCCATTGACCACTGAACAGATCCTAAAGGATCACAGTGATGTTTTCACAGGGCATGGATGTCTTCCTGGTGAATACCATCTCAAAACAGATGGGAGTTTGAGACCAATGCAGCACCTGGCGAGGAGTTCCAGCTGCCCTCAAGTCTAAACAAAAAGAAAGGATAGAAGAGCTGGAAAAGAAGGAACTAATCAAGTAAGGGGCAATTCCGACACACTAAATTAGCACCATGGAAGCAGTGTAAAATCTGGAAAATTGGAAGTCTGCATAGATCCAAAGGATCTCAGTAAAACTTTGAAGAGATCTCTCTACTCTCAGTGGCAAAGTTCTTTACCATCCTGATACAAAAAGTGGTTCGGGGCTAGTAAAACTGGATGAAATCAGTTGTTTTCTGACTACATGGGCGGCACGGTGGCACAGGTGGGCGGCACAGTAGCACAGTGGTTAGCACTGCTGCCTCACAGCGCCTGAGACCCGGGTTCAATTCCTGACTCAGGCGACTGACTGTGTGGAGTTTGCACGTTCTCCCCGTGTCTGTGTGGGTTTCCTCCGGGTGCTCCAGTTTCCTCCCACAGTCCAAAGATGTGCAGGTCAGGTGAATTGGCCATGCTAAATTGTCCGTAGTGTTAGGTAAGGGGTAAATGTAGGGGTATGGGTGGGTTGCGCTTCGGCGGGTCAGTCTGGACTTGTTGGGCCGAAGGGCCTGTTTCCACACTGTAAGTAATCTAATCTAATCTACATTCTGGAGATACAGATAGCTGTGTACACTGTTTGGCATTTTCACTGCTCTAGAAAGGTATCAATGCAGACAGCACAAAGATAGTCATGATCCCTTCAGAATGGAAGCAATGCTGGGTGTTCTACTCATCTATGGGCGAAGAAGCACTTCATAGATCATTATCCAAATTGAGTGTGACTGCTAGACAGAATTTGCCAGATGAACTTGAAGCTGAATATGAAAAAGATGCAATCAATGATGCCTGAGTCAGGTGTATTAGTCATGAACTGGCAGCAAATGGACCCGAGCTGGACCTGACAGGATCAGAACTGTAGCAGAGGTGCAGCAACTATTAGATGTGAAAGCAGTCTAATAAGTTGTGAACTATTATGGAAAGTTCTTGCCTGATTCGTCATCAGACTATGAACCTCTACATAAGCTCACTGCTAAGAATATGGACTGATTTGGGACACAGAATACAGAAACAAGAAATAATTTTCACTGGAATCAAATAATTCATGGTGGAAATGTCAGTGCTGATGTACCACAACATCAGTGATGAAATCACCTTGCCAAAAGCCATCAAGGAACTGAGTCTAGTCTCAGGAAGGCATGAAAGGTGCTCCCCTGGTGTGATGAGATTAAAGCCCATATCAGCCAGTCAGTGATGTAATGAATACCAAGCTAATCATTACATCACTGCACTGATCAAGTTAAAAGCCTGTATTTGACACATGACACCCCAGACAGCCAATGAATGAAGATTGGGATAGACATCTTCATTCTTGCAGGAACTAATGATCTTGTCACCATCAACTACCATTCTCACTATAAGGAGTTATACCAGATGACATCAATGACTACCAATGAGATTGCAAAATGCCTGAAACCACACTTCAGAATGTGTGACATTCCAGACACTCTGAGAAGTGACAATAGCCCTCAAGTCATGAATGAAAAATTCAACCACTTTGTGATAGATTAGTAAATTCAACCCAATATATAATCTCTGCATTAACCCCAGTCAAATGGATAGGCTGAGGAGACAGTGAAAATCATCAACACAGTCAAAGACACCTCTCACCCCAGTTAAAGTCTCTTCCACCCCCTTCCTTTGGGTTGAAGATACAAAACCTTGAAGATACATACCAACAGATTCAAGAACAGCTTCTTCCCTGTGATTATTAGACTTCTAAACGGACTTCTCAGATATTAGAATTGATCTTTCTCTGCACCTTCTGCACCTCTAACACCATATTCTGCATTCTGTTCTATTACACTGATTACTTATGTAAGGTATGGTTGGGCTGGATTGAATAGCTTTCAAAGCCCACATATACCACATCAGAAACATTGCCCTCATCAACCCTTTCTGTTACCATTTCAAAGAATTGCAGCAGGTTGTTGAAGCATGATTTTCCTTTAAGAAATCCCATCTGGCATTTCCTAATTAATCACCATTACTCCAAATAACTATTATTTCCATGCTGAATTATTGCTCCTATAAGTTGTCCCTACGACCGATATTAAACTATCTGGTCTGTAATTGTTGAGATTTTTCTTGTAGCTTTCTTTTGGAATGGCTGGGCTTGTTGTCATTGCAACTGCTGGGGACCCCTCACAGCCCTTTGGCATCACTTCCAACCTAAACCCAGAGAGGCAATCACGGAGCTAGCTCAATGCTTCACACAGGGGTGAGCTGGGAAGCAAGAGGAACGGTGAGGTAGTGGGCAGCAGTGAGGCAGGGGGTGTGGTCAGCAGGATGGTGAGGGGACCAGTGAGGGAATGGCCAGCAGTGAGGTGGTGGTCAGCAGGATGGTGAGGGGACCAGTGAGGGAATGGCCAGCAGTGAGGTGGTGGTCAGCAGGATGGTGAGGGGACCAGTGAGGGAATGGCCAGCAGTGAGGTGGTGGTCAGCAGGATGGTGAGGGGAGCAATGAGGGAGTGGCCATCAGGTGAGCTGGTTGGCGGTGAGAGGGGGAGGCTGGGGGCACAGGATGGTGAGGGGAGTGGCCAGCACCTAAAGGCTCTACTGCAGCAGCATGATGAGCATGAACAGGTGGCAGCCCTCTTTGGTAACCATTTTGGATTTGGCTACACATGCAGTCCGTTTTCAATCAGATGGAAACACAGAAAATAGATGTTGGGAAGGCCATTCGGCCCTTCAAGCCTGCTCCACCATTCATAATAGCTTGCTTCTGCTTCTCTTCCAAATCCTTCGATCCCTTTAGCTCCAAGTGCTATATATAACCCTTCACTCATTTCACAGGTAGAAAGAGATGTCACAATTCTGATCATGAAGCTTTTGCAATGTTATAAAAACTTAAACTTGTTTACTTCTAGCTCTTGAAAGGAACCCTGCCATTCTTGCCCTTTCACACCCTCTAGCCCATCACCAATGTGATGATCGTCTCCAGGAGGCCATGCAAACCACTTGGTTGGCTGCATTCAACTACCTCTCAGAGGGCATTATGGATTGTAATAAATCCAACACCTCAAGGATAAATAAAACAAAATACACAGAAACCATTGAATCGGTAACTTAGAAATAGGTTATATGGGCCAATGGGTCCTTGCTAATCTTTATGCTCCACAGATGCCTCCACCCATATAGTTCTCTCCTCACTCAGAATATCCTTCATTTCCTTTCTTCTGCCTCTAGCTTATTAAGCTGTCTAAGTTGTGGATACAACAATGTGATTCAATTATCTCCCCAGAAACAGAAAATTGTCCACAAAATAAGGGATGGCCTATTATAATTCTCAGAATGGCTGCTGAGGTGTCCAGTAATTTTCCAGATAGTATATCATCAGTTGACAGGAATACATTGGTTCCCTGTCTTTTGTGGGAGTGACCTGTTTTTACATAGCCAGCATTGGGACAGACATTGCTGTCAGACCAGTGGATCATGCAAACCCTTTCACTTTAAATGAGTGTGATGGTTAGGACAAAGACCCATTTAGTTTTAGTTTTTAGTTTTACACCACTAATCATTTTCAGATGAGCACAGGAGCTGCCAAGTTTAGGTGGGAGATGAAAATCATCTTCAGATGATTCCAAACTTTACATTTGTCCTTTACTCATCTGTTTTTTTTTGAACAGATGTGAAAACTGTGTATTATTTTTTTCACAGCCTAAATTAGAACTTTAACTAATGGCTCTAAAATAGCCATAATCTGTGACCTCAGATCCCCATGAACGCATCACATTTTGCATTTAACTTTCCTCAGTTTGTCTTGGCAAGGGACCATCTTAAAATAGTGTCAGTTATTCCAAAGACACAGCAGCAGTTTTCCTAATTACTCAGTAAAAGATTGTTGGTTGTTGGGGAATAGAATTCCATGATGTGGAATTTGTCATACACTTTTTAGCTGGAAAGTAGTAGGCAGCCCTACATTAACCTCAATGCCACTGCTTTTAAAATTGGGATGTGGGCGAAATTGGTAAGGCCAAGATTTATTGCTCATCATCAATTGCCCTGAGAAGTTAAAAGGCTTTCATCTTGACCCAATGCGATCCATGTGGTTCTTTGTTGCATTGTGTGACTTGCTAAGCTATTTCAGGGGGGAATTTAAGAGTCAGCCTTGTTGATGTGAAGTCGCCTATTGGTCCACACCAAGTAAGGACTGCAATTTTCCTTCCCTAAAAGATCATTTGTGCCCATACAATATGGCAGCACTTTTACTAATACCAATTTTTTTTATTATTAACAGACCTTTTAGATTGAACCCATCCTCAAATATCTATTATGGGATTTTATATCATACTTTCTGGAGTATTAGTCCAGACATCTGGATTACTAGTTCAGTAACAAAACCACACTATAACCATTAATAAATGACTTCTCCGTCCCACTGTCAGGCTTCTGCTTTTCTGTGAATTCTGGGTGAGGACAGAATTGATTTGATTTGATTTGATTTATTACTGTCAAGTGTGCCAAGGTGCAGTGAAAAGTATTGCCTTACGTGCTTTACAGGAAAATTGTAGTCTACCAGTGCATCAGGGTAACAGAACAGAGTGCAGGATACAGAGTTATAGCTCCAAGAAGGGGCAGAGTGTGATCAACGTGCACATTAAAGAGGTCCATTCAAAAGTCCATTCAACAGTTGGGAAGAAGCTGTTCTTGAATCTGAAACTGATTTCAATGCCATCTATGGTTGAATTTTTCTCTTACATTATCTGGCACATACATGAAGCACGGACAAAGGATTGAAGGGTGACCGCTATCCTGATGAAGAGCCAACAAGACAGGAAGGAGGGAAATGGAAGAAGAAAGGTACAGTATAAATGTATCAATTCAGTCATGATCCTCTTCTATAATTCTGCTGAAAATAAAGCTTGAAAAGCAACATGTGTTGCCTGAAAGGAAAGGATTTCATTGGTTCCCACACTCTCCCAAGACCTGCTTCCTCTTTCTTCACCTTGCTGCTCAATTGCACCTGAAGCCACTCCGAACACAATCCCTCCACCCCAACTTCCACTAGCACCACTGCAATAATTATCTCTTGGACTTTTTCCTGCCAGTTACAGCAGGCGTGGGGTTAAAATCAGTTGCTAGTCATTGTTGCACAGCCTGCACAAGCCTGCAAGAGGAAGACCATTCATTCTGTGTTAGTTCATTCACCCGAAACAACCTTGCCCTCCCTGCATTGCACAATTCAATTCTTCCTGAAATGATTCCAGAGCTTTCACCTCCCCCGCTCATTCCCACTGTTGAAGCTCTCAGTTCTCTGAACATCTGATATCAGTCCTAAATTGACCTTTTACCAGTTTACACTTGTTTCTCCTCGTTAAATGCCAGCAAAGTAAATTGGACAAATATGTTCTTTTAGTGATCATTCCCTTTCTCTCCAAGGTGAGGACACCAAATATATCCAAGAAGCTGCCTGGGAAACTTGGGGTCCAGCACTTACAACAGACTGAATAGTAGAGTTAATACAATCAATTTGAAGCATGATGGGAGAACACCCTGCAGAATTGTTACAGTGCAAAAGGAGGCCATTCAGCCCACTGTGTCTACACTGTCTCTCTGAATGAGCACTTCGCATACTGTAGTACCATTCTTCTGTCTTCTCCCTGTAACCTTGCACATTGTTCTTTTTCACATAACAGTTAAATTTCCTCTTTAAAGTTTTGTTTAAACTGCTTCCACCATGCTAGCAGATGGACAATTCCAGAATTTAACCACTCTTTGTGTGACAATGATTTTCCTAATGTCGCTTTTGCAATGCCCTCCCATTCTTGAACCTTTCATGAGTAGGAACAGTTTCTTCTTGTCTAATCTGTTCAGGCTCTTCATGATTTTGAACACCTCAATCAAATATACTTTCAACCTTCCCTTCTCCAAGAAAAGTACTCCTACCTTCTCCAATCCACCTTCATAACTGGAGATTCTCATTCTGGGAATCGAAGAATCCCTTCAGTGTGGGGGAAGACCATTATTCCCAGCAAGTCCACACTGACCCTCTGAACAGCATCCCACCCAATCCCTGCATCCGCAAGGCTAATCCACCCAGCCTGCACAGCAGGAGGAAACTGAAATACCTGGAGAAAATCCACACAGACATGGGGAGAAATGTGCAAACTCCACACGGACAATCACTGGAGGCTGGAATCGAACCCATGTCCCTGGCTCTGTGAGGCAACAGTACTAACCACTTGAGCCACCCAATTATTTTCCTGAATCTTTTCTGCACTCTCTCCAATGCCTCTGCATCCTTTCTGTAGTGGTGCTGAGGCTAAATTAGAGCCTTGCACAAGTCCACAATGACCTGCTTGTTGTTGTACATATTGACCTGTGAATAATGGCCATTTTGAGTGCTTTGCACCTCTTTAATCTTAGACTTGGGTTGGTGATGGTTGACTGTTCTGTGAAGTGGCTTGGCAAGCCACACAATTGTACCAATTGCATGAACCATACAAACAAATGGGCCTCAAAATGAGAGTTCATCACCAGTTCACATCTAAAAAAAAATATTTTTAATATGTGATGTTTACCAGTCCTTTGATCTGGGATTGCTGCTGGAACTATCCAAAGGTGAGAAATAGGAGCAGGAAGAGGCAGTTCAGCCTTTGAGCCTGCTCCACCATTCAATGGGATCAAGGATGAGTTTCTGCTTCAAAACCATTTTCCTGCACTATCCCTGTATCCCTTCATATTTTTAAGACATAAAAATCGATCGATTTCAGACTTTAACATTCTTAATGATGGAGCTACAATTCCAAGGATTCACTTTCTTCTGAGTGAAAAATTTCCTCCTCATCTCAGTCCCTTATATCTTGGGTCAATTGATCAGGCAGAGGTGGTAAGCATGATAAAGCCACACGAGGTTTGTAAACATGGAACTACCATCCAGGCAATGGCACCGCTGTTTGCAGTGATGATTTTGTGCTGAGTGAAAGAGAGAAAAGGGTCTTTTTTCCTTTTAATATTTCAATCCTGATCAAAATGTTTACAATTTTTGAAATTTCCCTCTTTGTACTGAGTATTGTTCATTTACTGTTGAATATTCTGGATTTCATCAGTTTCTAATCTGATAAGAGGAAATGTCAGCTGCCTACCAACCACAAGGTCACAGAGCAGCATATGATGGAGTGGAGCAGCCAGAATGCACTGGTAAGAGTTCTTTGTCCACATATCTGACCCAGAGTTTGGGTTGTATTTGCGGTAAGACTGTTTGTTCTAACCTTTGCATTACTGCTTCTGCTATGAGTCCGGAGATCGGTGAGCCAATGGGTGTTCCGTTGATTTGTTCGTATATCTGGTTGTTGAATGTGAGGTGTTTGTGAGGCACAGGTTCAGTAGTTTAAGTATGCCGTCTTTGTTGATAGGTTCAACACCCTGTTGTCTGTTATGTATGTTTCATTCTTTGTAGGTCAGACCTGGTTATCTGGTTACCTGGTCATTCCTGATGAAGGGCTTATGCCCGAAACATCGAATTTCCTGTTCCTTGGATGCTGCCTAACCTGCTGTGCTTTAACCAGCAACACATTTTCACCTGGTTATCTGTCCATTTTTTTGTAGATTCCTCAGTGTGTTGTTTATCCTATAGGTGAGCTGTGGGGTGCAAATACACCCCAAATACAACCCCAACTCTGGGTCAGATATGTGGACGACTCCTTTGTAATCATTAAAAACACAGAAATAGAGAACACACACCGGATCATCAACGCCACACTCACAGAAATCCGATTCACGAGAGAGGAAGAAAAGGACAACCAGCTCCCATTCCTAGACGTGATTGTACAGAGAACACCGAACGGAGATCTCACTACAAAGGTATACAGGAAAGCCACACACACAGACCAAGTCCTGAACTATGAAAGCAACCACCCCAACACACACAAACGGAGTTGCATCAGGACACTATTCAAAAGGGCCACAACACACTGCAGCACACCAGAACTGCAAAAAGAGGAAGAAGAACACCTATACAAGGTATTCACCAAAAACGGATACCCGCGCAATTTCATCAACAGATGCCTAAGGGAAAGACAACGGAACGAGGACATGCCGCAACCCAAAGAACTAGCCACACTACCATACATCAGGAGCATTTCCGAACTGACAGCTAGACTGCTGCGACCACTAGGACTCATGACAGCACACAAACCAACAGCCACTCTCAGACAACAACTCACCAGAACGAAGGACCCGATACCCAGTATGAACAAAACCAATGTAGTGTACAAAATCCCATGCAAGGACTGCACAAAACACGACATAGGACAAACAAGAAGACAGCTAACGATCCGCATCCATGAACACCAACTAGCCACGAAACGACACGACCAGCTAGCCTTAGTAGCCACGCAGATGACAAGCAACATGAATTCGACTGGGACAACACTACTATTATAGGGCAAGCCAAACAGAGAACAGCCAGGGAATTCCTAGAGGCATGGCACTCATCCACAGATTCTATCAACAAACACATCAACCTGGACCCTATATACCGGCCACTGCAGCGGACAGCAACTGACAACCGGAAGCGGCAGAGACAAATCACTATAAATGCCGGAGGAAACATCACAGAAGCGCTTCACAGGAGGCTCACAAACACTGAGGATGTCACCTAGACAGGGGACGAAACGTTTGCAACACATACTCCCAGCTCGGCGAACAGAACCACAACAACGAGCACCCGAGCTACAAATCTTCTCCCAAACTTTGAGTTCTTTCTTTGATTTTTGGGACATATACCCTGGTTAGTTTGTTGGAAATGCAGGTGCTTACATACTATTTTACCTAGAACAAGTGAGGTCCAGTCAATGGGTTATACTGTAAACCTGGACACAAGCTAATACCTTGTGTAAAATTCCAAAACTAAGGCATCTCCTCTCGTTACCTTGTCAATAACTGGAGGCAGCGATGCCAAATTCTGCTGAGGTTGCCTAAAATTGTACAGCGCCGGTACGTGAATTGGGTATGATAAATATCTCCCTTCGTAAGCTTTACATTGTATTTAACCATTACTCTACTTACTCTGGAAAGATTTGGCGAGACAATATTTGGAAAACTTTACTCTGTATTCCACCCAAATTGTACCAATGTTAACAGTGGGCACATTGTTCCATTCTTCAGCGCTAACATTTTTCATTCTAAAAAACACAAGGTTCACTCAAAAAAGAAAAAAAAGCCTTTGGCCTGACTTCCCCTTCCCTGTCTCTCATTGGATTACTGTTTCCTGACAAAGGTTATGATTTGGAGATGCTGGTGTTATGAAAGAACTGAAACCAACACGGTCATTCTAAAAGATGAGAGACTTAACAAACAATCCAGTCTTTTTCATTATATAATTTCAGTATCATCACACTGTAAATGTTTGCTATAAATTCTGTGTATAACAATCTTATTCTCCACAACGACGTGATGAAGGAGCAGCACTCCGAAAGCTAGTGCTTCTAAATAAACCTGTTGGACTATAACCTGGTGTGTGATTTCTGACAAAGGTTGGACATCACACAGGCAACCATTGGGTAGGGAGGGGTATTCCAACTGTGAAAGTCCCCAGTGTTTACCTGGTATCCCCTGGCTAGCAACCTATTTGGGGCAGGGTGGTGTAGGGAGGGGAGAGGAAGGGGAAGGTGTTGGACGCTGACTGACCATCTGTTTAATTGCTTTAAGCATGTGAAGGAATAGGCAGAGGCTGAGGCAATGCTGAACGTTTAGACCAAGCCTTTGGCCATTTGAAAGCAGGAGCCAGTTGTTGGAAGATTGTGCTTTCACTGTTGCCACATAAGCCCGGTGTTAGTTTGATGAGTGAGCTGTAGTTTGCTGCCTTGATCTTTTTTTTTTGCTAGGTCTTAAAATGAAAAGATTTGCTTCATTCTTTAAGCGAGGCTTTTAAAAAGATGGTACATTAATCCGGAGATTCGACTTCAAAGTGCTCTAAATATAAGCGCTGGTACAGACCTCATTAAAATCCTGAAAAGAATTAAGGTTTTGTGTGTGTGATCCTAGAAATATAATTTAACAAAGAATTAATCAGACAGCAGCTCCGTGTTTGCAATGTGATTTGCAAGTTGGCAAACCCAGGTGATGATGTCATCTCCCAGCCGATATTCCTTGTGGGATTCTTGGAATTTGCACGGTCCACAACTCATTGCTGGACAGGATTTGTACTTTCTCACACTTCAGATCATTCCCCCAGGGACCCGCTAAGCTCCTATGTCAAGTTTAACTTTCCGAAGCAGGAGGTCAGAGCCCCTGAAATTCCCCTTGTATATTTTGCCAGTCCATTTGGCAGCAGAGTGCCTGCTCAGGGTCTTTGTGGGGCTAGTCTAATTAAAGATATTGGAGCAGTGACTGCCCACACCCTCTCCCCATTCCACCTAATTCCAGCATTAAGCAGGTGCAGACTGCATCAGCTTAGGGAGATGAAGGTCTTTTCTTAATTCACTCCTGGAATGTGGGCGTCACTGGCTGGGCCAGAGTTTATTGTCCATCTCTAGTTGCCCTTGACAAGATGGTGATGAAATTCCTGTGCCAAAGTATACAGATGTTGATGCCATTGTGAAATTCATGTTGGTGTGAAAGTGTGTTGGGAGGGGGAAGTTTCTAGGGCAGACACACGAGATAGTGATTGCATAAAAGAAATGAAAATAACTCTTCTATTACTAGGTTTTCGAGGGATTTGGATGTTACTGGCTTGTTGCCCCTCCCTTTCCTCTCTTGGAAAGGCAATGGGGAACTGCATCCTCCAACTGCTGCAGTACATGAGTTGTAGGTATAGACAATAGAGTCATAGAGATGTACAGACCCTTCGGTCCAACCCGTCCATGCTGACCAGATACCCTGAGTTCTTGGATTTTGATCTGGCAAAAGTGTTCCAAATCAAGATGCTGTGTGACTTGGAAGGGAACTTGTATGTTTGGTGTTCTCATGCATCTGCTGTTCTTGTCTTTTGCGATGGTAGAGGTCGTAAATTTGGAAGGTGCTGTCGAATGATCCTTGGCAAGTTGCTACAGTGTGACTTGTAGATGATGCACACTGCTGCCATACGGAGTTGAAGGAATTGGATTAGATATTGATTAAGAAAGCTGGTTTGCTCTGAATGTGGCAAGCTTCTTGAGTGTTGTTGGAGCTGCATCATCCAAGCAACTGAACCTGATAAAGGGCCATTCGACAAAATTAATAATCAAAGAACAAGGTAGCTGTGTGAACTTTCCCCTTATGATTCCACAGCTGCAAAATGAATCGCAGTGTTAATACCACTTTTGATTGACCCTCCCTGGGGTACAGCTCCCCCTCCCCTCCTGAAGGTGTTGACACTCCCTGGGGTACAGCTCCCCCCTCCCCACCTGAAGATGCTGACTCTCCCTGAGGTACAACTCCCCCTCCCCTCCTGAAGGTGCTGACCTTCCCTGGGGTAGAGCTCCCCCTCCCCTCCTGAAGGTGCTGACTCTCCCTGGAGTACAACTCCCCCTCCCCTTCTGAAGGTGCTGACTCTCCCTAGGGTACAGCTCCCCCTCCCCACCTGAAGGTGCTGACTCTCCCTGGGGTACAGCTCCTTCTTCCCTCCTGAAGGTGCTGACCCTCCCTCGGGTACAGCTCCCCCTCCTCTCCTGAAGGTGCTGCCTCTCCCTGAGGTACAGCTGTCCCTCCCCTCCTGAAGGTGCTGACTGTCCCTGAGGTACAGCTGCCCCTCCCCTCCTGAAGGTGCTGACTCTCCCTGGGATACAGCTCCTTCTTCCCTCCTGAAGGTGCTGACTTTCCCTAGGGTACAGCTGCCCCTCCCCTCCTGAAGGTGCTGACTGTCCCTGGGGTACAGCTCCCTCTCCTCTCACAGAGTCACAGAGTCACAGAGATGTACAGCATGGAAACAGACCCTTCGGTCCAACCCGTCCATGCCAACCAGATATCCCAACCCAATCGAGTCCCACCTGCCAGCACCTGGCCCACATCTCTCCAAACCCTTCCTATTCATATACCCATCCAAATATCTTTTAAATGTTGCAGTTGTACCAGCCTCCATCACTTCATCTGGCAGCTCATTCCATACACGTACCATCCTCTGCTTGAAAAAAATTGCCCCTTAGGTCTCTTTTATATCTTTCCCCTCTCATCTTAAACCTATGCCCTCTAGTTCTGGACTCCACAACCCCAGGGAAAAGACTTTGCCTATTTATCCTATCCATGCCCGTCAATTTTGTAAACCTCCGTAAGGCCACCCCTCAGCCTTCGAACTACACATCCTCATATCTTACCTATTGTAAGGACACCAACACATTCTCCTAATGTCTCTATGCATCTATTCTGATGATGCCACCTTTGTCCTCAACCAAGGATTACCCACTACCGTGATTGACAGGACCCTTAGCCACATCTGACCCATCTCTCACACTTCTGCCATTACCCTTTCTGTTCCCTACCACAATAACAATAGGGTCCCCCTAGTCCTCACTTTCCATCTCGCCAGCCTCCACATCCAAAAGATCATAAGCCACAATTTCCATCAACTCCTGCAGGACGCCGCAGCAAGACTATTCCCCTCCCCTTCTTTGTTAGCATTCCACAGGGACCATTTCCTCTGGAACACACTGATCCTCCATTCCTAGCACATCCCCAAACCCCCATGGCATCTTTCCATGCAAGTGCGGAAGGTGTAACCTCGTCCCTCCACACGATCTGAGGCCTCAGACGTACCTTCCACGTAAAGCAGCAATTCACCTGTGCTTCATCCAATCTTTTCTACTGTATTTGCTGCTCACACAATGTGGTCTCCTCTATGGTTAGCACTGCTGCTTCACTGTGCCAGGGACCTGGGTTCAATTCCAGCCTTGGGTGACTGTCTGTGTGGGGTCTACACATTTTCCCAGTGTCTGTGTGGGTTTGCTCCAGTTTCCTCCCAAAGGTGTGCAGGTTTGGTGTACTGGCCATGCTAAGTTGCTCCATGGTGTTCGGGGATGTACAGGCTAGGTGGGTTAAGTATGGTAAATGTGGGGGTATGGGAATATGGTGGGATACTCTTCAGAGGGTCACAGCAGACTATATGGGCTGAAAGGCCTCTATCTGCACTGTAGGGTTTCAATTCTATGATGCATGAGGAAGATGAAACACAGACTAGGTGATCGCTTTGCAAAACACTTACGTTCTATCTGTAAACATGACCCAGAATTTCCAGTTGCCTGCCACTTTGACACAGAGGCCTTTCGCCAACATTTTTATCTCAGACCTGCTGCAGTGCTCCAGTGAGCATCAGTGCAAGCTCAAAGAACAACATCTCACTTTCCGTTTAGGGATCCTGCAGTTTCTAAGACTCAACGCCAAGTTCAATAACTTTACGGCCTGATTTGTTCTTCCGTACCC
Source organism: Hemiscyllium ocellatum (assembly GCF_020745735.1). Classification (NCBI taxonomy): domain Eukaryota; kingdom Metazoa; phylum Chordata; class Chondrichthyes; order Orectolobiformes; family Hemiscylliidae; genus Hemiscyllium; species Hemiscyllium ocellatum. Next base: position 27,417,042 of record NC_083437.1, read on the forward strand.
TGGTCCTGTTATGACATGGGCTGCTATTAGCACAGCCCAGCTCATTCTCATTATCATTATTCAGCTTTTCTTCTGCCCTCACCTCTTATCAATAATCCTCTTGTGTGCCAAACTCTTTCATATCTTTCTGTTCCATTTTCACCTATCCACTCACCTCCACCCCAACTCCAAATGTAAATGCCATTTTTTTCCTGGCTGCTATAACTTTGAATGAAGAGTCACCAGGCTCGAAATGCTAACTCTGCTTTCTTCCCATAGATGCTGGTAGACTTGCTGAGTTTCTCAAGCAATTTCAGATTTTGTATAAAATAGGTACTTCCCCTAGAAAAAAGTGAGTTGATAAACCACACTTCCAATCCCCTTCATAGCTCTGAGAGACAAATCGTCTGCTTTGATGTCAAATAGACAGGAGGAATGGATGTAAACACTGGGCGAAAATGGAGAAGAGTGTGGAATGGGAAAAACCTAAAGAGACTTCCACAGAGCTGTCACACTCAATTCTTATTCATAACAATCTGCACTACTCATCTTATATCTGTGAGTAAAAGGGTGAAAGTTAAACGTAAGATTTTTAAAATGTGATAACAAAAACTTTTTATGAATTAATAAATAATATTTGCCCCAAGGGTATGTGATCCAAATAGGACAAACATTAGAGCTGAAAATCAGACCACAGGGATGTTCCTATTAAGCAATTTATTTGACGCATTTCTTATTTTCATTCAGCAATTCACTTTAATTAAATATAATAATGGTAAAAACTGTAATAATAATTGAAGCCCCACAAATATGAAACACAAACACTTGAATTCATACAAAATTTTGTACTGAAGAACAGTATTTGACAAAAGTATTCCTTTTCATAATGAATTTACTTTTTTTTGTTTTACTTGGCTTGATTCAAGTTTAATTATAATTCAGTATGATTCCTGCTCATCACTTTCTATATCCTCAGTGTCACTGAAAAATCCTCAGGGTCAAAATCTACATCTGCACTTATCCCACCAATGTTTGTTAATACTCTAAATATTTATTCATCAACATCAAATACAACAACTGTATTATCACCCTTTACATTTTTGGTGTCACTGTCTGCATTTTCAGTTTTGATTGAAATTTTTTTCAAAATAGGAGGTTTTTTTTCAAATTAGAAGATCTTCCTTCTGGAATGTATAGTAAAGTGATTTTCATGTTGATCATACTCAGTGGTTATGTTCTCTGATGCTGGCCAAGACATATTTTGATTTAGTTATGATTCCCATTTTAAAAAAAAAAGGATCATGTGAACATAAAAACACAACCATCTTGAAACAGCCACAGCTTATCAACAGCGAGATAGAGAAGAGGTATCCAGGACTGTTGTACATAACCAGGGTACCAGTCTGCAGTATCTTAAAAACTAAACAAAGTAGACTCCATTCATTCTCAAGATACCAGCACAGCATAAAACCAAGAACTTACTTTGATTTATTAGTTAAGTCTCTTCATCCAAACACTGAAAGTTTATGCACTTGGCTACACAATAATTTCCAATATAGTGCCGAGATGGGGCCTTGAGATGTTTTATTATCATACTCTTACGTAATTAGTGTTACCGCTACTGTGGGTCGAGAGAGAAAATGGCTCACAGAACCTGGTGTTCTGTACATTTCTTGCCATGATCTGTTCTTGCTCCCAACGGTGGCACATGACACTAAATAACCTCATCGGCAGTTTTACAGGAGTAAAACTTTGGCAGGTGTCATCGTCTGACAGCATGGCCCTGGTAGAAAGCTTGGAAGGGATGAAGAAGGATCTGTGTAAATGTTTTAAATGTACTTAACCACTTCTCAATATCCCATCATTAATACTGGCTCAATTCCAGTACTCAGCAGGATTTCCAGGTCAAGTCCTCCAAGAGTGAGTGCTCTGCATGCTATTATTACCAGCAATGTTTCATTTATAAATGATTCTTACCAAAGTTTCTGCATTAACCACCTGATCTGTAAGCATTCTGAGGACTAATGGGGACACTTTTTTCACTTTTTTCCCAGTCTACCCATCAAACTGTGCTCCTCCTTCCAATTTTAATTTGCAATTTTCAATAAATGAACATTTTCCATAACTTTTGGTTGAAACACACTTTTTACACATCAACTGGCTTACTCAGTGGATTCAAACATAATTCTTGATCTTTTCTTGTTTGAACAGAAGCAGTGCCCTGTGAGGTACACAGCGATGAGATCAGGATGATCATAAACCGAACTAATGAAGTTAAGTACTACAAATAAATCCAATAAGGAAGTCAGGAGAAACTTTTTTTTAACCAAGAAGATAGTTAGAATCTGAAACTCGATGCCGTAAGTAGCAGTTGTGTTAAATACATTAAAAAGAATAGATGTATTGCAAAAGGAGCTGAATAAGCAAGCGAGTGAGAAAGGAATAGATGGTTAAGGTGATAGGGTTAGACGTAAAAGTGTAAGAGGTGACACTGTGGAGAATAAACGCTGGAATGGACCTATTGAGCCAAATGAAGTATATCAGTACAGGAGCAACATTGCAATCTTTTGGATCATGATTTGGAGCAAACATCCACTGCCCAAAACTTTGTGCATCCCAGAAGCATCTTCATTGTGATAAATCTTTTCCTTGTTCCAATATCTTCTTCTGCAGCTCACCATTACATTTTGTTCGTTAATTCGTTTGTGAAGAGACCTGAACAGCATTACAATGTTAAAGGTGCTATATGAGTGAACTTGTGCCGTATGGCTCTTACACACCAAGGCCACCAGTAGTGGCCATTCACCCCGTTATGTCCAGCTCAGGTTTCTGTCATGAAAACCTTCAGCTCTGTTTCCCCAGTCCATCCTAGAAGTCCAGAAAGTATGTTTCCATATATATTTCTTTTGCAATAAAGAATCCTTTCTGCTTACATCCTCAGCACGGGCATTAAATTGCAGACTGTTACTAATCGCTGCATAAAAATAGCTATTCCTCATCCTGAGAGGAGAAAGTTTTTAAAAGGACATAACGGGTAATGTTTTACACAGAGATGGTTCATGTGTGGAATGAACTGCCAGAGCAAGTGGTGGATATAGGTACAGTTACAACTGGATAAGTACATGAATAGGAACATAGCATAGACTAGTTGGACCGAAGGGTCTGTTTCCATGCTGTATGACTCTACGACTATGACTTCTTACTTCATCTTTTGTCCAAAACTTTGTCCCCTCTGGTCCCTTACCACCAGTTAATATCTATTTTATCTAACCATTTAATAATCTTGTACACTTTTAACAAATCTACTTCTCAATGTCTTTCATTCCAAGGAGTACAACCTCAATTTCTCAAAATTGATGCTTTAGCTGAAAGACCTTTATCTCCAGAATTATTCTGGTAAATCCCCATTGCAACTGCTAAAGCACCCTCACATATTACCTAAAGTGAGGCAACCAGTAATGGATGCAATAGTCTACTTATAGAGCCATTGTAAGTTATACAGATGTACAGCACAGAACAGGCCCTTTGGCCCAACGCGTCCAACTAATCTAATCACATTTGCCAGCACTTGGCCCATAACCCTCTGAACCTGTCCTATTCATATACCCATCCAGATGCCATTTACATGTTGTAATTGTACCAGTCCCCACCACTTCCTCTGGCAGCTCATTCCATACATCCACCACCTTCTGCGTGAAAAAGTTGCCTCTAAGGTAATCTTTTATATCTTTCCCCTCTCACCCAAAACTTATGTCCTCTAGTTCTGCACTACCCCACCCCAGGGAAGAGACCTTGTGCCTCTCAAGATTTTATAAACCACTGTAAGGTCACCCCTCAGCCTCCAATGCTCCAGGGAAAACAGCCCCAGCCTGTTCAGCCTCTCCCTATAACTCAAATCCTCCAACCCCGGCAACATCCTTGTAATTCTTCAGCTGCAGCCTAATCAAGATTTATTTTTTTTTTAAATCTTATAAGCTTTACTTATACTAATATTTTATTCTCATTCCTGTATTTATGAAGTCCAAGATCCTTTCTACTTTTCTAACCTTTCTGAATATGTCCTGCCACCTTCAAAGATCTATGCACATGAACCTCCTAGGTCTCTCTCACCCTTTCGAATTGTGCCATGAATTTTATATTGCCTTTTCCTACCTCTCCTGCCAAATTTTACATTTCCCTGCATTATATTCCAACTACCAATAGGTTGACCATTCAGTTGCCTATCTGTTGCAATTAATTTGTTTCATCCTCATTGTTTTCCACTCCTCCAAATTTGGTAGCATCAACAAATCTTAAAAGTTTATTGATTATAAATTATTTTGACATTGGAATAGAGATTTAAAAAAAGGCTTTCTCATTTTAGCTTAAAGCAATCCATGGGTAGTGTTCTGCAGGTAGTTTTTTTGCCTCAGAATCCAGAATTGTGACTAACACCCTAGTCCAAATTGACATTGACACTGACACTGAGTTAATGCTATAGATGAGACATTAAGCTGACGCCCTGTCTACTCTTTGACATTAAGGTAAGAAATTCCATGGGAATTTTTGAATAAAAACATTTGTCTTGCCCTGGTAAATTAACCAATATTCATCCCTCAACCAACATCACCAAAGCACGTTATCTGGTCATTGTTGTGAGTTTGTGAGAAATTGCTGTGACTAAATTATCTGCCACAATTTCCTATCGCAGTGACGACAGTTTAAAGAAAAATAATGATGATAAAGTACTTTGCGTGCATACATTCTGACCGACACTCTGCCTTCAATTGGCAGCATCAAACTTGGTTAATATGCTCTTTGTGCTCATCATCGCACACTTCTATCAGCAATATTGGAGCAGTGTCAGTTAAATCTGATTGGCTAAAAACCAGTTCTAAAAGGTTTTGTTTTAGTTATTTAGAACAAATTACCAAGTTTGTTGCAGTGTAATTACTCAGGAGTTTTGCACTTTCTGAATTTGACCTTAAAATGTCTCAGAAATTTGATTGCCGTTCATTCAGCCAGACAGGTCATTGTACTTTGACCATTTTTAACTGAATTGAGGAGTAACACAAAGCAACGGAGGCAAATGAAGAAACAAGCACAGTACATTAAGTTTCCTTTTCTTATAAAGCTTGCAACCTGTTGCCTCCGTGAAGAAGGAACAATTATATCTCATCTTTCACAAGCCAAAAAAACTCAATGATCTTGAAATACTCTGATTTCAGACACTTGTAGGAAATGCAGCAGCCAACTTGAGTAATCACCACAAAAGGCAACAATAATTATCTTTAACTGAGTAGTGATTTTTGCTGTGGGATAAATATTGACTAGGAGAACAGATCTCTCCACCCCAGAGGCTCCCAGCCTCATTCCTGAAAGCTCCTGCCCGAAATGCCGATTTTCCTGCCCTGCTGTGCTTTTCCAGTACCACTCTAATCCTGACTCTAATCTCCAGTCCATCTACAGTCCTCACTTTGTCAAATAGTGTTTTTTTTTAATGCTCAACTGAGAGAACAGAGTCTCAGTTTAGTTTCTCATTTGAAGGATGGCACCTCCAACATCACTCTCTGAATAGTGGAGTACCAAACAGCTAAAAAAGTTGAAAATGTGTTGCTGGTTAAAGCACAGCAGGTTAGGCAGCATCCAAGGAATAGGAAATTCGACGTTTCGGGCATAAGCCCTTCATCAGGAATGAGGCGAGAGTGCCAGGTAGGCTAAGATAAAAGGTAGGGAGGAGGGACTTGGGGGAGGGGCGATGGAGATGTGATAGGTGGAAGGAGGTCAAGGTGAGGGTGATAGGCCGGAGTGGGGTGGGGGCGGAGAGGTTAGGAAGAAGATTGCAGGTTGGGAGGGCGGTGCTGAGTTGAGTGAACCGACTGAGACAAGGTGGGGGGAGGGGAAATGAGGAAACTGGAGAAATCCGAGTTCATCCCTTGTGGTTGGAGGGTTTCCAGGCGGAAGATGAGGCGTTCTTCCTCCAACCGTCGTGTTGTTATGTTTTGCCGGTGGAGGAGTCCAAGGACCTGCATGTCCTCGGTGGAGTGGGAGGGAGAGTTAAAGTGTTGAGCCACGGGGTGGTTGGGTTGGTTGGTCCGGGCGTCCCTGAGGTGTTCTCTGAAGCGTTCCGCAAGTAAGCGGCCCGTCTCCCCAATGCAGAGGAGGCCACATCGGGTGCAGCGGATGCAATAGATGATGTGTGTGGAGGTACAGGTGAACTTGTGGCGGATATGGAAGGATCCCTTGGGGCCTTGGAGGGAAGTGAGGGAGGAGGTGTGGGTGCAAGTTTTACATTTCCTGCGGTTGCAGGGGAAGGTGCCAGGAGTGGAGGTTGGGTTGATGGGGGGTGTGGACCTGACGAGGGAGTCACAAAGGGAGTGGTCTTTGCGGAATGCTGATAGGGGAGGGGAGGGAAATATATCCCTGGTGGTGGGGTCCGTTTGGAGGTGGCGGAAATGACGGCGGATGATACGCTGTATACGGAGGTTGGTGGGGTGGTAGGTGAGAACCAGTGGGGTTCTGTCTTGGTGGCGGTTGGAGGGGCGGGGCTCAAGGGTGGAGGAGCGGAAAGTGGAGGAGATGCGGTGGAGGGCATCGTCGATCACGTTTGGGGGGGATCTGCGGTCCTTGAAAAAGGAGGCCATCTGGGCTGTGTGGTGTTGGAACTGGTCCTCCTGGGAGCAGATGCGGCGGAGACGAAGGAATTGGGAATATGGGATGGAGTTTTTACAGGGGGTAGGGTGGGAGGAGGTGTAGTCCAGATAGCTGTGGGAGTCAGTCGGTTTATAGTAGATGTCTGTGTTGAGTCGGTCGCCCGAGATAGAAATGGAAAGGTCTAGGAAGGGGAGGGAGGAGTCTGAGACAGTCCAGGTGAATTTGAGGTCAGGATGGAAGGTGTTAGTAAAGTTGATGAACTGTTCCACCTCCTCATGGGAGCACGAGGCAGCGCCGATACAGTCATCGATGTAGCGGAGGAAAAGGTGGGGGGTGGTGCCAGTGTAGTTGCGGAAGATGGACTGTTCCACATATCCTACGAAGAGACAGGCATAGCTGGGGCCCATGCGGGTGCCCATGGCAACTCCTTTAGTTTGGAGGAAGTGGGAGGATTAAAAAGAGAAGTTATTCAGGGTGAGGACCAGTTCAGTCAGTCGAAGGAGGGTGTCAGTGGAAGGGTACTGGTTGGTGCGGCGGGAAAGGAAGAAGCGGAGGGCTTTGAGTCCTTCGTGATGGGGGATGGAGGTGTACAGGGACTGGATGTCCATCGTGAAAATAAGGCGTTGGGGACCGGGGAAGCGAAAATCCTGGAGGAGGAGGTGGAGGGCGTGGGTGGTGTCCCGAACGTAGGTGGGGAGTTCTTGGACTAAAGGGGACAGAACCGTGTCAAGGTATGCGGAGATGAGTTCGGTGGGGCAGGAGCAGGCTGAGACAATGGGTCGGCCGGGGCATTCAGGTTTGTGAACTCAATGTGTGTTAACTCAGTGTGTAGCAGACAACACTCTACTTAACTGTTAAAAAGCTGCAATTTGCCCATTCTCTCACAAGGTCACTACGGAAAGGTGAGTCATCATGTTTGTATTGCAGATGCCTGATAACAATCACTAGTTTCAGTCAAAGCCCTCAGATACAAACAGCAGAGAGATTAGAAGTGGGTTTATCTTGTTAACAGTCGATAAAACTTCCCTTACCTCCCTCTAGTGGCTCAGTCTTGTATCAACTTCCAGGTTCAATCCATGACCTGTGATGATGGTTTGGAAATCCTTCAAAGTCCAGTCAGATTATTTCTCAATACAGCTTTTCTTTATCAGTCTGAAGAATGACCAGGTAATTGGTGAGCATTTAGATTGGCTTAATAAACCAGTCCTAGAAATATATATTTGTCATCAAGCTGACACAAGAGACAATTCAACTGATATAAATCCAGGAGGCGGGCTTTTTGTTTAGAAAGATAAATTAGATATAGTCCGTAGAGCTAAAGAATTCAAAGGGTGTGGGGTGAAAGTGGGAATGGTTACAGAGTTGGATGATCAACCATGATCATATTGAGTGATGGAGCAGGGCCAAATAGGCTACTCCTGTTTCTATTTTCAATGTCTGTTTCTATGTTTCCTCCACTTTTCCTCTTTAGTAACCCTAGCTCATTCAGACAAGTCAGCTCCCTGCAAGTGGATTGCCTCAGTCTACTGTCTCTGATGGTTTCCTCCCTAATGGTGGCTGCGTTACAACTAGTCTCTTCAGTGGAAAGGAAAAAGTTAAGGAGGGTTCCCAGTACTGTGTGATTTCCAGTGTCTGGGAATGTGAATGGGTGTGGTGTACAAGTGCTTCATTACATATGGAATTGAGTGACTGCTTTTAGTGGGATAGAGTTACACAATTCTCTACCCTTAGTGTGAGGAATGTTTCCCTTTGCCTGAATGACCTAGCTCTGATTTTAAGATCATACTGCCTGTCCTGGACTCCGTCATCAGCTGAAGGGACAGAGGGAGGAGATGAAAGCAAGGTGGGGCAGAGGGAAAAGGTAGGAGCAGGTTATGTTCCAGCAAAACATGGTCAGTACTATGGACTGGGGAAGAATTTGATTTCACGAAAGTCAATGCTGTATACCTGGATGGTTCATTAGGTAGACAATGGTCTTTCACCTCTGGAAGCGTGGATCAAACCAAGCACTGTTATGGAATGCTGGCCCCTCTCTCTGCTGGCTGTAAATCAAGAGACATAACATGGGCACCTCCAGCAAAGACAATGTTTAATTGGCCATCCTTTATTGTGTTCAAGCAGCATTGCAGTCCATGTCCTAGGTAGTTAGGGAGGGTGTTATGGCATTTTGACCTAGTGGCTGTAAAGAAATGGTGATATAGTTCTAAGGCAAGTTGGTATGTGGCTTCGAGGGGATCTTGCAGCTAGTGGTTCTTCAGGATGACGTGTGAATCAGGTTTGGGGAGACTCCATTTAATTTACAAGAACGATGTGTCAATGTCACTGAAAGAAACCTCTGGAGAGAACGTGAGGATTCTACACAGATGCAGTAGAGGGCGGTGTTCTGAAGGTGCTTGATCAAGGCACAGCCCATAGGCTGCGCTGTACCGAATTAGTCTGCAATTGCTTGAGTGAATGCAGAGAAGAGCAGCGTTCTATCTCCAAACCAAATGTCCCTCACTCACCTGAAACAGCACACAGCTTGAAAAAGACCACGACATTTTACAAAGGTATCTTTCTAAACGGTAAAGTAAAATCAAGAAACGAGGGTGCTGGAAGTCTGAAAGAAAAACAGAAATTTCTGCAGATGCTGCTCAGACCTGCTGAGTTTCTCCAGCAATTTCTGTTTTTGTTTCATCTTTCTAAACTCATCTATATTTTAAATCCTGTCATTATAAATCTCTCTCCAGCACCTGTACACCCTGTGTTTATGTGTCAAGGTTCGATTCCTTGAGGGACCAAGGTGTGCAAATTACAAACATTTTACTGTTCTACTTTCTCTAGTTTTCAAAACATGTTGTCAGTTTTGGCATTCATTGTCATGCCAACACACGGTTGCACTATTTATACAAAAATTCAATTCAATAGTCTGCACCTCCCGTGTATGCATCTGTTAGACTTCCAGATTACAATAAACCCCTCATGCAGAGTTCATAATAGTTGTTTCATTCATGTCAAAATTTACAGTTCATTAGTTTTTGGCGTAAAGGTAACTGATTCCTTGACCATGAGACTCCAAATAAACACGGACAGTTTCCATAAATCAGAGGGAAGCTTCACTCAGCCTGTTCCCCGTTTCTGACTGACTCAACAATGACACAATTGAAGTCCTGGCAACGGGTCACTTGCACCTCCACCTCCATTCCCTATCCAGCTATCATTTTGCCCATCAGCCTCAACATAAGTGTCATCATGAGGAGGTTATCGTGGTCTTTTTAACATTGTTATCTGGATATGGAGCAATTACAAAGAAATGCACGCTCTATGCAGCATAAGAACAAGCCATTCCAGCTCACAATCCCATACTGGTGTTAATGATGCACACCTTTCTCGTACTCTATGAGTATAATCCTTCTTTTCTCCTTAACCATTTACTTAGCTTTCGCTTAAATACACCTCAACCAATCCACTTAGTAATGGGTACTGGATTCTCTCTAGTCTCAGGGTAAATACTTATCCTGAATTCCTTCCTGGATTTATCAGTGATTTTTTTTTATATAGTCGATAGATCTCATTTCACCTGCAACTGAAAATATCTTTGCATCCATCCTGTTTTGATGAACTCTGCTAGGTCATTCCTAATCTTCTCTTTTCTAGAAGAAAGGAATTTATTCAGTTTTGATTGGAATTGTATCAGCAGTCATTGGGTAAAACTGAGGACTGTAGATGCTGGAAATCAGAGTTTAGATCAGAGTGGTGCTGGAAAAGCGCAGCAGGTCAGGCAGCATCCGAGAAGCAGGAAAATCGACGTTTCAGGCAAAAGCCCTTCATCAGGAATAGAGGCAGGAAGCCTGCAGGGTGGAGAGATAAATGGGGGGAGGGGGTGGGGGTTGGGGGGGGGGTGCTGGGGAGAAGGTAGCAAAGACTAAAATAGGTGAATGGGGGTGGGGATGGAGGTGATAGGTCAGAGGGGAGGGTGGAGCAGATAGGCAGGTATCCATTCCGCCCTCCCCCTGACCTATCACCTCCATTCTCACCCTGAACCATCGATTTTCCTGCTCCTCGGATGTTGCCTGACCTGATGTGCTTTTCCAGCACCACACTGATCTAAACTCAGCAATCATTGGACAATAATCAGCAAGAGGATATATGGATGTTCTCCCCTCTACAATCCAGTGCACTATTAGATTCCCTACAGCGTGGAAACAGGCCCTTCAGCCCAACAAATCCACACTGACCCTCCGAAGAGCAATCCACCCAGACCCATTCCCTACATTTACCCCTGACTAAGACACCTTACACTACGGGCAATGTAGCCTGGCCAATTCACCTGACCTGCAACCCACCCATACCCCTACATATACCCCTACCTAACACTACGGGCAATTTAGCATGGCCAATTCACCTGACCTGCACACCTTTGGATTGTGGGAGGAAACCAGAGCACCCGGAGGAAACCCACGCAGACGCTGGGAGAATGTGCAAACTCCGCACAGACAGTTGCCCAAGGCGAGAATTGAACCCGGGTCCCTGGCGCTGTGAGATAGCAGTACTAACCACTGAGCCACCGTGCCACCCACTAAAGACACTGAGGGCTCTGAACCCTTTTATCAACACCCTGGTTTATGTCAACTCTGATCAAGAAGTGTGCCAGGAATCCTATTATCAAAATGGCTGAACTTTGTTCAGTATTAACCGGTGACATATCTGAATCAAGCTAAACATCAGGTTAAATCTTAATTCCAAAAATAGTGGGAGTGAATGGGAAGAGGCTCGAATTCTCAATATGAATTAGTTTATTTGAATGAATGTTCATTGTGTGAAGGAGCTGCTGGGGTAAAGTCAAGGAACCTACAGTGTTGACAGTCAGTGCAGTTTTGAAGCACATTGTAAATCTATTCGATGGTCTCAGCCCAGAGCGCAAGACAGAAGCAAGGAATCCTTTGATCAATGTAATCACAGAAGAAAATGTCCACCTTTACCAGAGAATGGTTTGGTTGAGATCTTCATTGATGAGCAATGACCTACGGTCCCTCGGGTTTCTGACTAGATCCGAGCTAAGGCAAGGATTCTCCTGGAGTTCAGAATGCTGATTTCAGGAAAAGATGGAGGTTGTTCCGAGATGCCCTGACCACTCGCCAAATTGTCCTGGAGGCAGCCTCAATCGGTGATTCACTCAAACGTAAGAAGCAGAAGCTTCTGAGGTCGGTCTGAGAATGTGAGGGAGCCCCGAAATGGAAGGTTGTGAAATATTTGAGGGGGCCAGAGTGAGGGGAGGCAGCACACTGTTGGGATCAGAGGGGATGACCTAGTGGTATTATCGCTGGACTGTTAACTCAGAGACCCAGATAACATTCTGGGGACCCACGTTTGAATCCTGTTATGGCAGATGGTGGAGTTTAAATTCAGTAACTATCTGGAGTTAAGAACCTCATGATGACCATGAATGTATTGCTGATTGTCATGAATGTTCAGGAATGTTCTTTAGGGAAAGAAACTGCCATCCTTACCTGGTCTGGCCAACATGTGACTCTTAACTGCCCTTTGGGTAATTAGGGATAGGCAATAAATGCTGCCTAGCCAGCCACACAAATGAATGAATAAAGGAAACCCCTCAATTTGAATCGCAACTCAGACTCCAGTGCCCACTCTACTGCCGGTAAAACCGCCCCTCACTGGAAGTTGTATCAGTGGGGCTTCTGAGGCTGCCCCTGGACAGTTCACACTGTGACCTGAGTGGATCCAGCTCCAATTTCCCCCATCACCCCGATTCCTCACACTCAAGGAGCGGGAACATTCGGCCCCTTCAGTGCTACACTCTCCTCACCTGCCTCCCAACATGCATCAACTTCAAAGCGCTAAGTAGTGGTGTACTGCTGGGCACACAGCGAGTCCCACCACCCCCAGGCAGCTGTAGGTGATGTACTTGTAGGGCACCTCGACCCTCAGAAGTTTCCGAGCCTCCCGGTCCCTGGGGGAGACTCCGGCCAACCTGCAGACCAGAGTCAGGGCGACTGACTTTATCAGTTGCCGAGCGATGAACACAATAACGATGCCGATGGCGAATCTGGCACCCATCCTGCAGATCAATGGTGCAGAGAGTGTGGGAATGTCATAGGGTGGGGCAGACGAAGGTTCTGGAAGGAGGCTCCACTGGTGATTGATCCAGGTGGCCAAAGCGGCACCACCGCCCGCACTCACAATGTTGGTGGTGTCTCCCCGGGCCGTGCTCCAGTGATCCAACTCCGGGTAATAAATAGACACCAGGAACGACAGCGACAGTGCCAGTACAGGGGCGAAACTGTTCCTCATCTGGAAGCTCTCCAGAGCATCCCAGAAAGGGTAGGAAACAGCCACCAATACGGCAGTGATTGCAATTCCACACAGCACATCCTGAAGAAGAGAAAGAGCAATCAGTTACAGCCGGCCATAATAGGAAATGATTAGGCCGTTTGGCCCCTCCATCTCTGCCATTCAGTAGGATCATGGCCGATCCTACACTCCTCATGTCCACTCTATCCCCTTTACTCCTCTACTGATGAAGAATTTATCTCAGCCTTAAAATACACAAGCACTCAGCCTCCACACATCTCTGGCAAGAATTTCCAAAGACACTCAACCCTGAGTGAAGATATTCCTCCTCAACTCCATCTTAAACTGGGACCCCTTAATTCTACAACTCTACCCCATGGTTGGGACAACATCCTCTCAGCATTTACCCCAACAAGCCCTTTCAGAATCCTACATTCTTAATTCGATCATCTCTAAACTTCGATGAGTTGAGTCCCAACCTGCATAACCTTTGCTCATGAAACAATCTCTCCACACAGGAGATCATCCGAATTAATCTTCTCTGAACTGCCTTTAATTAAAGGACCAAATAGCTCACATTACTCCAGATGTGGTCTCAACAGCACCTTGTACAGTTGCAGTAAGACGTCCCTGCTTTTATACTCCAACTTGATGAAATAAGGGCCAACAGTCCATTAGCCTTCCAGATTACCGGCTGCACCTGTGCGCTAGCTTTCTATATTTTGACAAGAATCCCCAAGTCCATTTGTGTTGCAGTTATCTGCAGGCTTTCTTCATTTAAATAATATTTAGTTCTTTTGACTCCCTTCCAAAATGAACAATTTTACATTTCCCACATTCTACTCCATTTGCTGACTATAACCCTTAAAATAAACTGAAACCTTTCACTATAATTCTGACTATAATCCTTAAAATCCACATAAATTCTTCACCACTTTTTCATACTTTCAGAAACTGGACAGAAACTTTCATCACAGAATAGTTGCTTACAAAAAAGATTCAGTCTCCGAATGGAAGTCAGAAAAGTTGAATCAAATCCTGGAGATCCTGAATGTAGAAAATTCCTGTCTAGGTCTCATCTGAAATCAGTTGGCACCTGAAGTACACTTCGCAGCACTTTATCCAAAGGGCTGCTGTACATGTGGCATTCCCCACCCTCCCCATGAACTCCACCTCCTTCTTTGATTGTGAATCTGACTATGGAGGGAATCATGTTCAACACACACACACACACACACACACACCAGGGAAGCAGCTCAGCTCCCCAGCAGACTGAAATGAAAGCAAAAAATTCTTGGGAAACTCAGCAGATCTGGAGAGAGAAGCAGAGTCAGCATTTAGAGTCCAGTGTGACTCCTCCAGAACCAGATTTCTGTCCTCCTAGTTCACACTGAAGTGCACCTTAGCTGAGACCAGGCAGATCAGGCAATTAAAACAATCGTTATGCAGTTATGAAGACAGTGTTTATGACTACTGACTCACTGTTGTTTCCAGTGAAGACTCTACATTTGCTAATCATTCATAAACAATTCACCCTCTATATAGATGTCCATTTTTCAATCTGTAGCTTGTCCTACAGCTAAAGAGTATGTGTTTTTGGACTGGGATAACAGCTGAAGTATTAATGAATAGATGACTTTTATAACATTGTTGCTTTAAGCTGTTAAATGCACCACAGTAGGAAACACTCATGGGTAGGCACTGTGTTGGTATTGACTGGAGTAAGTCAACAAACCCGAGGGTAACTGAATAGATGGAGAGGATGATCAGTTTGAGGTTCTCAGTGACTCCAGGGTGGTGTTAAGGTTCTTTGGCTACAGCCCATAAACCACAGCCATTTTCTCAGAATTAAGATTGATGTCAAAAAGTTTGCAACCTGTGTATTGCCACTTAAGTACATTGCCTCTTGTTGCTTTTTATATTGTCAGTTCATAAGGTGATAGCAAGCTAATCACCAGCTCATCACTTGCTGCCCTGAGGGCAAGGAGAATTGACCATGAAGCATGTGGGATTGAAGTCATGTATAGGCCAGACTGGTTATTGATGACGGGTACTCTTCTCTGACAGTGCACAAATTGCGAGGTTTATTAAACTCTATTTTCACAATTTGTTATGGTGTAATTTGAACTAATGGGTCCCCAATACCAAGACCATAACTATTAGGTCAATATGAGGAGGAAACAATTAGATGGGATTCAGGGATGTCATGAGAAAGTATGTTAGTTATATTATTCTGTCAAAACAAGGAACCTGTTGAGCTTTCAGCCTTTTCCATAAATGTTCTTAGTGATCAGATGGTTTGTACGCAAGTAGAGACATTCATTGGGATTTGGCTTACTGCATATAAAGATGCACTTTAGTACAGCTGTGGTGTGGTTGAGTTAGGAGATATATGCTTGTAATAGTTTGCTCTGTAAAAGGCTGAGTCCAGACTGACTCCAGTGCTATCCTTCACCAGTTGATTTTCGGGAGCAGAACAGAGACCTGTGCAGATAGGTATTGTAATATCATCCTGCTATGTTGTCTTCATCGATATTGGTGTATTTGCAGCATTTTCTGTGTTCATTCAGATTTCTGGGATTTGCTTTTTTTCCCTATGTTGAGTAAGTCAGATCACATTGCTATATAGCCTGGGCCTTTGAAGAGTTAATCATAGAATCTCTACTGTGTAGAAAGAGGCTATTCAACCCATCAATTCTGCACCGAAGAGGATCCCACCCCCATAACACCACATTCACCACAGTTAACCTTCTCAATCTGCACATCCCTGAATACTATGGAGGAATTTAGCATGACTATTCCACCCAACCTGCACATCTTTGGACTGTGGGAGGAAACTGAAGCACCCGGAGGAAATCCACGTAGACACGGGGAGAACATGCAAACACCACACTGTGGCCAAGGTTGGAATTGAAGCTGGGTCCCTGGTGCTGTGAGGCAGCAGTGCTAGCCACTGTGCCACCCAAAGTTCACTAGGTCAGTTGGATGGCTAGCTGGTTTTCAATGGAGATTGACACCAGTAGCATGAGTTCAATTCCTGTATCAGCTGAAATCACCACGACAGCCATGCCTGAGGGCTGCTGGTCTTCAAGTTAAACTCAACAGCAGTTATCTCTCTCTCTCACTAAGGAGAGAGCAGCCTATGATTCTCTGGGACTATGATGATTTTAATTTAACAGAAAAGATTTTTCACTGATTACCACCGTATCATGCAGTGCACTGCCCATTCCTGACTTACCAAAACTGTATGCATTCCTGTGTAAATACGGCTAAGGGAGACCAAGGTACAAATAGCCAAAGCTAGCAGTAGTCCCAGCTCAAAAGGATACTGAAATAAAAACAGAGAGATGGTTTGCTTAGTGACAGCTTAGATGTAAAAGCTCCCTTTACACAGTCCTATCAAACACTCCCAGGACAGTTGGAAAACAGTTCATATACAGAGTAAAGCTCCATCCTAAAAGTCTCAAATATTCCCAGGAGAGGAACAGTATCATTTTAATATAACATACTTCTCAAATTCCACTCTCCTCAGAGGTCAGTATTATTAAAGTTGGCAGAGGTTTCAGAACACACTTTGAGTGTACTTAACTTTAACATGACTCAGAGGTACCAGTGTTGGACAAAGTTAAAATTCACACAACACCAGGTGATAGTCCAACAGATTTATTTGGAAGCACGAGCTATCGGAGCGCTGGTGATTGTCAACCACCTGATGAAGGAGCAGCGCTCCGAAAGCTAGTGCTTCCAAATAAACCTGTTGGACTATCACCTGGTGTTGTGTGATTTTTAACTTTAACTTTAATAAGCTGATTTGTTTTGGTCAAGTGTAAATGTAATCTTCACTGTTTAAAACAATGAAGCCATACTTAATGAGAAATTCAAAGTTGATCTTCAGAAACTTAGCAATGTATGTTCTAACTCGGGCAATTCAGTGTGACTCCTGCGGTCCCAGTCAATGTCACAGCCTAATCCCATTCCTTGCATCTTTTTGTGTGAAATAAACATCTCACTACAGACACAGCTCTCTGCTCTGTAGTGCCCCAAGGCTATCAAATACTTTTTGTAACCCAAGCACATAGTTCTTCATGAGGAATTGAGTCTGTGACATTTGAATGAGAGGAGCAGACTACATTGAGACTGACTCTTACAACACAAGAGCTGAAATAATTCTGCTAAAATCTACAGCAATAGCACAAGACAGATGAGAGTTGGTCTGAACTTCAATTAATTGTAACCCCAACAAATGATTGCACAATCACAACTCAAAATAAAACCCATACTATGCTGATATTTCATGGTTTAAGCTGCTGATTTAACGCATGGAGTTTTCATTGAACAAAAAAAACCAAATCTTTCTGCAAGCTTTGAGCAGAGAAGTAAACATGTCTCAGTCTGGTCACTACTTTGTGTAAGCATTCAAGGATCATGGTGTGGGGACACTTCCAGTTAGTTATGAGTCCACTCCGCATCTCAGCTGTGGCTCAATGGGTAACTCCCTTACCTAAGAGTTACCACCTAAGGATGGTTGTAATTTCAAATCCTGTTCCTGAGACTGGAGTACAAAATCCAGTCTCTGCTGCAGTACAGAGAGAGTGCATAACTATTGAAGGTGCACCTTTCAGATTAAACGTTCAATGAAAGTCTTATCTGCCTTCTCAGGAGGATACGAGAGTAGGATTCAAACTCGTGTCCCCAGCATTTTAGCTTGAGTTGCTTGATTACAAGTCTAGTTATATCACCACCACATGCTCCTCTGGCGGTGCTTACATCAGAACTGTAGCACCAATTGTGTTAGAGAGATCGCTGTAATTTCCTGCCCAATTATTTCTCTGAGCTTCCCTCAGCCAACATGATTAATATAGATGCTGAAAATGTGTTGCTGGAAAAGCGCAGCGGGTCAGGCAGCATCCAAGGAACAGGAGATTTGACGTTTCGGGCATAAGCCCTTCTTCAGGAATCATGCCCGAAATGTCGAATCTCCTGCTCCTTGGATGCTGCCTGACCTGCTGCGCTTTTCCAGCAACACATTTTCAGCTCTGATCTCCAGCATCTGAAGACCTCACTTTCTCCTCCCTGATTAATATAGGTTACTCACTCATCATTGCCTTGCTGCTTGTGAAACACAAATTGGTGCTACAGTTCTGATGTGAGCACCACTAGAGGAGCATGTGGTGGGGGGATATAACTAGACTTGGAATCAAGCAACTCAAGCTAAAATGCTGGCGACACAAGTTTGAGTCCCACCATTACAGATGGTGGAATTCACTTCAATTAATAAGTCTGAAATTAAAAGTTAGTCAAATGGTGATCATGAAATCAGGGTGATTGGCATAAAGAAAAATCACCTGATTCACTGCTGTCTTTTGGGGAAGAGAAATCTGCCATTCCTGGCCAACCTGACTTTCCGGATCCAGAGTTTTGAGGTTGAATGTTAACCGTTCTATAGGTAACAAATGCTGGCCTCACCTGCACCAGTCACAGCCCAGGAATGAATAAAAGATCATGGTGGTTGAGGTGGAAATTTCAAATCCTAAAAGGAACATGAAGCGTTGTATCCTAGAAGTCTACGGACCAGATGCTGAGAAGTATGAAATGTGGGTTAGTTTGTTCAGGTACAACAAGGGGCTGAATGGCCTCTTTGCATGCCTTAACCTTGTTGTTATGGTTCTATTACAACAATAAAAGCAGCGGGTACTGTCCAGTAAAATTCCTCTTTCTGAGACATATCTGTGAACTGAAAGGGCGGGTTTTACTAATTGGCCACTTGTTTGATTACCTTTTTCTGTCTAAACTACTTTCAGATTTGGAGCAGGGTGACAGAGCCGAACTCCTGGGCTCCTGAACTCAGTGATCATGGATGTTGAAATTCCTTTTGTGATACTCAGTAGTAACTGATTAACCAGAGAGAGAGTCACTTTCACAGTAATTAGATTTTATCGAGCCTGGAGATGACCTTGCCAATTTTTTTAAAAGCTTCTTGGCAGTTCTGATCGGGGAAACACGTGGTTCCAGTTACTATCCTTTTAAAACATTTTCTTTCTCTGTTCAGTGTCTCCATTCTGTTACAACAAACAGGGTAAGAAAGCACTGTGAGCCCAAGCCACTGTAAGAGCATGGGCCCCCTCAATGTTTTTGTTCATGTAAGGCAAGATATCTGGGCCTGTGTGTAAGGTTTGTCATGTGCAGATAAATGTCTGGGTCTGTTGATAAGGAGGGGTGAGTACAGTGGGTTGGTGTCCATATGTGCACATACATTGATACAGGTTTATGCATGTGTGAATGTTACTCTTACGCTTTCACTTTCATTCTGTGGCCCTGGTTCACTTTAATTTCCTCTAGAAGCTCCCTCTCATTAAATCTTTCCCTTGTTCTCACTGTTTTTCTCACTCACTTTCTCTCACCGTTTTTCGACTCCGCTTTGTCTCCCACAGTGTCAGCCGCGGCTCAGTAGGCAGCACTCAGAAGGTTGTAGGTTCAAAATCAATTTCAGAAAAGTGAACGCAGAAATCCAGGCAGACACGAGTGCTACACTCTTACATGCAGTTTCAAACTGAGGCCAGTCTGTTGTGCAAAGTGGATGTAAAAGGTCCCATTCAAAGAAGAGTAGGAAAGCCCAATTTAATACTTATCCATCAATCAATATCACAAAACCGGATTATCTGGGGGTCACTACTGCATTACTGTTAATGGATGTTTGTACAAGTTGGTTGCTGTATTACATTCACATGACTATACTGTAACCTCTATGGTCCATGAATCTACTGTTCAGATACAACACTTGTCTGGTTGTGTTTTGAGTAGGCCCACTCATCTTAGTACAGTACCTTGGGAATGGGAATAGGGAAAATACAGTGTTTGGTTTTAATACTGCTTTATAGTATCTTATTCCTGTTTAGTAGTGAGGTAAATATTTATCTCTATGCTTTTTCTGGTTCACACAGGTTAGGCATTCTAACATCATTCTCCAACCCAGAAAATTTGAAAATCCATAATTAACTTGGTCCCAAACATTCTAGGCAGGAGAGGTCACATGCTATGAAACATGAAAGGTGCAATATAAATGCAAGTCTTTCTTTTCTTTGGTTTCCCTACTTATTGCCTATGTCTGCCTTCTCCATTCTCTCCTTTTCATTCCTTTTGCTGTTAAATCGCTGGTGTTTTGGTCAAGCTCGCATTCTGAGCTTTGACTTGGAGAGCTGTTTAGGAGACCAACAAAATTCCCTGTGCCCATTTATTGGATGTAATTTTAGGATGAAATGCTCCATGCCCAAACTGCACCAACTTACAGTGACTGAAAGAACCTGAGGCACCAATTTAAACAGGTATTCGACCCTTGAGGGACCTGTGTTCTTTCCAGGAACCCTGCAACACAGTGGACAGCATCGAGCGGAACAGGGCTGGACCTTACTTCTACTGTGGTTTCTGCTGTTTCCTTAACAGCCTCCAGGAGGAGCAAGAGTGCTACATTCTAGGAATCAAAGTGCACCCTGAGGGTCAATGCCCTTCTATAACTGGCCCTACTCTTTACCCGACTGGTCACACCTGTCAGCACTGCCAGCACTTTCAGGGACATGCCTCTGGAGAGATGACATTTGATGACAGGTTGTCTCTATTGCTACAATGAGGCCAGAGGACCAATTCTTGAGATGTCTTGGGCTTCCCCTGTCCAGGTAGTCTCTAGAAACACACGTGCGATTAGGTTCCCAAAATCAGACTTGAATGAATTTCTTTAACAGCCTTTCCCCGCAACCACAACACCCTGTATTCTAATTATTCTGACCCAGGTGCACTGCTGCCAATTCTGCTGCACAAACCACGGCCTTGGCTAAAGTGAGCTCACTCTGTCCAAGCCTAACTGAGAATTTCTTAGCCTCAGTGCTTACTCATAGGATCATTTGGGAAATAAACCGAGTTAACATTGCTTTTGGTGCTATTATAGAAACAGATGGTAGCCAATGGAGAGAAAAAAAATGGAATACATTGTCCAAGGGATCACTAATCCACTATGGCCCACTTAATGCCATATCCACCCACCCCACTCCGATAGATTATCTGATGAGTCAATACCAGTGACGAGGATAAAAAAAGAATTTGAAGCTGCCACAAGAAAGTGAGAGGTGTGGCTCCACAAGAGCCACCTAAACACTTGAAAGACCAAAGCAGAATTGAACGCCATCTCACCTTGTACCTGTTCATTGTAGCCAAAAGGAAGGTGAAGGGGATTGCAGTGGCAGCCATGGCATGAGTGGAGGGCATTCCATATTCTGCATCCACCCGTACTTCAAGCTTGACCACTGGAGGTGACGGAGGCCTCGGCCACCTTAAGACATCCTTGGAAGCCTGGCCAATGTACATTACAACCTGGAGGAGTGGAGAACACAAGGAGGGAGGAATCAATTGATTAGAAACTCCACCTATCTTTCTCATCAACACTGACCAGGAAAATGTCCAGGTGTCAGGGTTCAGCATAGCAAAGCAGCGTAATTGCAGTGGGACACATTCAAGGAGGAAATAAGGAGAGTACCAATAAAGATCCAGGTTATCGGGGGCATCCAGGATTTGATAGAAAGAAAAGGGAAGGCTTATGGCAGATAAAAAGGTTCAAAATAGCAGTAATCCTCAAAGAGTACAGAATGTGCCAGGGGAAATTTCAAAGAAAATTAAGAGAGTGCAAAAATGGGCATGAAAGAATAATGGCAAGTAAAATAAAGGAAAATCCAAAGTTATTATATGAAGGCTAAAATGATAACTAGAGAGAAAGTAGGACCCATTAAGGACCACAGTGGTAATCTGTGCATGGAGCAAGAGGATGTTGGTAAGGTTCTGAATAAATACTGTGTTGGTGTTCACTAGTGAGACTGACAATGTGGCCTTAAAATCAGGGAGAAGGACTGTGATATACTAAAATAAATTAGGATAGACAGATGGGAGATGCTGACATGCTTAAAAGTAGATAATTATCCAGGGCAAGGTAAAATATATCCCAGGCTGTTGAGTGAGGCAATAGCAGGGGTTTGGCTATCATTTTCAATTCCTCCCTGGCCACAGGAGAGGTGCCAAAGGGACTGAGGGACTGACAATGTGATACTGATATTCAGGAAAGAAATAAATGATAAACTAGGAAACTGCAGGCCAGGCAGTTCACCCTCAATGGCAGAGAAACTATTGAGGGACAGAATTAATCTGCATGAGGAGAAGCAGGGATTATTCAACAACATTCAGTAAGGTTTTTTTTAAAGAGATGTCATGTCTGACCAACTTGATTACATTTTTCAGGGTAACCAGATGTGTAGATGAATTTGATGCAGTTTACTTGAACATTATCAAGGCTTTTGATAAGATTCTACATAGGATACTGATAGTGAAGGTAAGAGCACTTGGAATCCAAGGAAAATTGGCTACTTGGATCCAGAATTAGCTGAGTGGCAGGAGGCTGATGGCTGAGCGATGTTTATGTGACTGGAAACCTGTGTCTAGTGGGGTTCCACAGGGACCACTGTTTGTGATATAAATAAACAGTTCAGACTTGGTGCACTTCTGCAGATTGAAATGAAAACTGGTAGGGTGGGAAATAGTGAGGAGGATAATAACAGATTACAGGAGACTATAGAAGGGTCGGTCAGATGGGCTGATCAGTGGCAAATGGAAGTAAATCCAGGAAAGTTTGAGGTGATGCATTTGGACAGGACAATGATGAATGTAGTACCCCAGGAAACACAAAGATCAGAGGGACCTTGGTGCACATATGATTTGTTCCTTATGGTAGCAGGAACACAAAGTGGTTAGTCAACTATATGGGATACTGGCCTTTAATAACTAAAGCATTGAATTTAAAAGCAGGCATGGTGGCACAGTGGTTAGCACTGCTGCCTCACAGCGCCAGAGACCCAGGTTCAACTCCCACCTCAGCCTGTGTGGAGTTTGCACATTCTCCCTGTGTCTGTGTGAGTTTCCTCTGGGTGCTCTGGTTTCCTCCCACAGTCCAAAGATGTGCAGGTTAGGTGAATTGGCCGTGCTAAATTACCCGTAGTGTTAGGTGAAGGGGTAAATGTAGGGGAATGGGTCTGGGTGGGTTGCGCTTCGGCGGGTCGGTGTGGATTTGTTGGGCCGAAGGGCCTGTTTCCATATTGTAAATAATCTAGTTTATGCTGGAACTGAATGAAAAGTTAGTTAGGCCACAGCAAGAATCCATGTATGTAGAATCATAGAATCCCTACAGTGTGGAAACAGGCCCTTCAGCCCAACAAGTCCACACCAACCTTCCGAAGAGTAACCCACCCCTCTACCCTATATTTACCCTTAAACAATGTACCTAACCTACACATCCCTGAACACCATGGGCATATTAGCATGGCCAATTCACCTCGCCTACACATCTTTGGTTTGTGGGAGGGGACACCCACGCAGACATGGGGAAAATGTGCAAACTCCAAACAGACAGTCCCCTGAGGTTGAAATTGAATCCAGGTCCCTGAAGCTGTGAGGCAGCAGTGCTAACCACTGTGCCACCCTATGCTGTATATGTTTGCACTGGAGAGGGTGCAGAGGAGATTTTCTAGTCTGTTGCCTGGGCTGGAAAGCTTAGTTATGAAGAGAGATTGGGTAGACTGGAGTTATTTTCTTTGGAGCATAGGAGACTGAGGGAGGTAAATGATTGAAACGTATAAAACTATGAGGGACATACACAGGGAAAAACCTTTCCCTTTGTTGGACAGATCAATGACTGGGGAATGGATTGAAGGTAAGTGTCAGGAGGTTTAGATGAGATGCAAGGGAAAACAAATTCACTCAGAGGAATGGTGGGAATCTGGAACTCACTCCATGCAATGGCGGTAGAGGCATAAACCCTCATAACATTTCAAAAGTAATTAGATGTACTATTGGGCTGCCAAGGTATACAAGACTTTGGACCAAGTGCTGAAAATTAAGATTAGAGTAATTAGGTGGTTCCTTCTGACTGGCATAGACTCAATGGGCAAAAAAGGCTCTCTCTGTGCTATAGACCACTATTACGGTATGACTGTGAAGCTGTTAATTACCTGTCCTGACTTAACTAGGGGACAGTGAGATCTGCAGATGCTGGAGATCAGAGTTGAGAGTGTGGTGCTGGAAAAGCACATCAGGTCAGGCAGCATCCAAGAAGCGGGAGAATCGACACTATGGGCCAGAGCCCTTCATCAGGAATATCCCTAATCTTACTTTCTGCTCTTAACCAGATATTTACCCAGGAAATGCTCGACTCAGCATTAACTCAGGGCTAATGGAATCTTGATGAAAATTGTTGTCAAACCTTTAGTCTCACTCTTGATCTGGTTAATTTTAAATTTAATTTGCTCCAGTGTTTAAAGTCCAGTTTAACTTGTAATGTCAGCAATGTGTGTGTCTCTGCTTCTTCTTTCTGATCAGTGGAGTATCATATTCCTCTACCACATAAAGGTGGATAAATCCCCAGGACCTTATCAGGTATACCCTAGAACTCTGTGGGAAGCTAGAGAAGTGACTGCTGGGCCTCTTGCTGACATATTTGTATCATCGATAGTCACAGGTGAGGTGCCGGAAGACTTGAGGTTGGCTAACGTGGTGCCAATGTTTAATAAAGGTGGTAAGGACAAGCCAGGGAACTACAGACCAGTGAGCCTGACCTCAGTGGTGGGCGAGTTGTTGGAGGGAATCCTGAGGGACAGGATGTACATGTATTTGGAAAGCAAGGACTGATTAGGGATAGTTAACATGGCTTTGTGTGTGGGAAATCATGTCTCACAAACTTGATTACGTTTTTTGAGGAAGTAACAAAGAGGATTGATCAGGGCAGAGCAGTAGATGTGATCTATATGGACTTCAGTAAGGCATTTGACAAGGTTCCCCATGGGAGACTGATTAGCAAGGTTAGATCTCACAGAATGCAGAGAGAACTAGTCATTTGGATACAGAACTGGCTCAAAGGTAGAAGACAGAGGGTGGTGGTGTTTTTCAGACTGGAGGCCTGTGACCAGTGGAGTGCCACAAGGATCAGTGCTGGGTCCTCTACTTTTTGTCATTTACATAAATGATTTGGATGCGAGCATAAGAGGTACAGTTAGTATGTTTGCAGATGATACCAAAATTGAAGGTGTAGTGGACAGCGAAGAGGGTTACCTCAGATTACAACAGAATCTTGGCCAGATGGGCCAATGGGCTGAGAAGTGGCAGATGGAGTTTAATTCAGATAAATGCAAGGTGCTGCATTTTGGGAAAGCAAATCTTAGCAAGACTTATCAAATGGTAAGGTCCTAGGGAGTGTTGCTGATCAAAGAGACCTTGGAGTGCAGGTTCATAGCTCCTTGAAAGTGGAGTCGCAGGTAGATAGGATAGTGAAGAAGGTGTATGGTATGCTTTCCTTTATTGGTCAGAGTATTGAGTGCAGGAGTTGGGAGGTCATATTGCAGCTGTACAGGACATTGGTTAGGCCACTGCTGGAATATTGCATGCAATTCTGGTCTCCTTCCTATCGGAAAGATGTTGTGAAACTTCAAAGGGTTCAGAAAAGATTTACAAGGATGTTGCCAGGATTGGAGGATTTGAGTTATAGGGAGAGGCTGAACAGGCTGGGGCTGTTTTCCCTGGAGTGTCAGAGACTGAGGGCTAATAGAGGTTTACAAAATTATGAGGGGTATAGAGTGAGATCTAAATAGGAAAGTCTTTTCCCTGGGGTTGGGGAGTCAAGAACTAGAGGACATAGGTTTAGGGTGAGAGGGGAAAGATATAAAAGAGATCTACGGGGCAACTTTTTCACGCAGAGGGCGGTACATGTATGGAATGAGCTGCCAGAGGATGTGGTGGAGGCTGGTACAATTTCAACATATAAGAGGCATTTGGATGGGTATATGAATAGGAAGGGTTTGGAGGGAAATGGGCCGGGTGCTGGCAGGTGGGAGTAAATTAGGTTGGGATATCTGGTCAGCATGGACAGGTTGGACTGAAAGGTCTGTTTCCTTGCTGGACATCTCTTTGACTCTGTATACATCCAGTAAATTCACTGTGCCTTATTTGCATCACAATAACCAGTTCTTTGAATCCTTAGATCAATTCCTAACAATTAAGGTGGCTATCAGCCCTATAGGATTGACAGAAATCTGAAGGAATTGATTATCTATCTCCAGTATCTGCTACAAGCAAAGCCAAGGAAAAAAAAATCTCTGAAGCATTTTATTAAATATTTTTTAAGAACTGTCTTTGATTTCCTTTTCTTTGATTAGTTGTAAAATATTGGAGATCGGATGAAGGCCATTGCATGACAGACAATCAATTAATTGAATAATACAGAATGTATTCACTTTACAAATGGAAGATTTGACTTATAAACAAAGGCTAGGAAGGCTGGAACTCTTTCCACTGGAGCACAGGAGGTTGAGAGGTGACCTGTTAGAAGTTTATAAAATAATGAGAGGTACAGGTAAAGTTGGTAATAGTTGTCTTTTCCCCAAGATGGGGAATTTCAAGACAAGGGGCACATTTTTAAAGTGAGAGGAGAGAGAAAATGTTTTACACAGAGGGTGGTCTGTGTGTGCAATGAACCTCCTGAGGAAGTGGTGTATGAAGGTACAATCTCAACATTTAAAAGTCATTTGGATAGGTACATGAATAGGAAAGGTTGGGAAGGATGTGGGCCAGGAACAGGCAGGTGGGGGTGTTTAGTCTGGGATTATGTTCAGCATGGACCTCTTGGACCGAAGGTGCTATGACTCTATGACTATGGCTGCCATTCATTGCAAATATGATTGATTTGCATCAAGTTTGCTTGTCCAACAGTTCCTATCTCCCTTGATTTCCTAAGGCTCCAAAGGTGTCAAGAATTCCACAGATTCATAATCCACTAAGTGAAGAAAGTTCTCCTCATCATAGTCCTGAATGATTGTTCCTTCGTCCTGAGACAATGGGCTGGATTTTTGGTGCTCCCATGGGTGGCTTGAATCAAGGTATTTTCCCAGCTCAGGAGACCTGCTTCCGTTTGAATGCAACTCACATTCAAGGCAGGAAGGGATAGGATCAAGATGGGCTTACTGAACTCAGAACAGATTATAGGCATTTTTAAAAGGTTTTTGATTCCAAAAGAGGGTTGTCCATGCCCCCATCTTCCAAATTCCTCAGCTCAAGGAAACAAATCATAATGTCTAACCCAACAAACTCCCTTCACAATCTTGTATGTTTCAGATTATTTCCCATTTTTCTAAACTCCACTGATTATAGACCAAATTTACTCAGCATCTCATCGTTGGACAATTCTTTCATCCCAGGAACCAATCCAATATGTCTTAATTATAATTGCCTCTGACATAAGTTTAGCCTTCTTCGGATATGGAGACCAAAACTGTGTATAGTACATCAAGTGTGGTCTCCTTTAAAGCTCCATACATACATATTCTTATGTTATAATCTCCTTGCAATAAAGACTAATATGCTATTTGTGTTCAAAATTGCATTGTGCCGTGCACTAATTTTCTGTGTCTCTTGTACAAGGAAATCCAAGGCTCTCTGAATATCATTTAGAAGTTTCACATTTTTTTGAAAAGTAATTTTGCTTTCCTGTCCCTACTATCAAACTGAATAAACTCACAAAATTTCATCACATTATACTCTGTTATGTTGTTGTTCACTTTATAACTTTATATACCTTTGTACAGCCTTTATCTCCCTTTCAGCTTACATTCCTACCCAACTTTGGATCATAGGGAAACTTGAAGGCATTAGATAAAGCACACAGAGAAAAATTATTCCTATTAGCTAATGGATCATGCACTGCAGACACATATTTAAGATTTTAGGTAAGAGATACATGTTGAATGAGAACAACAATTTTATAAATTTAATGCAGGGAGTGGTAATGATCTGGAACTCACTGCCTACAGGTATAATAGAAGCAGAGACAAAAAAAATGAAAAAGCAAAAGAAAATTAGATAGATACTTGAAGGAAATAAAGTGTCAGAGTAATGGGTTTAGAACAGGAGAATGGCACTGACAGGATTGCTCCATAGATTGTTGACATAGATTCAGTTTCCAAATAGCCGCCTTCTGTTCTATGACTCATTCTAACCAGGTCTTCAACACTATGCTGAAGATACTTAGTAGGTGAGGCTGCATCTGTGAAGACAAACACAATTAGCAAGCTGAATGTTATGCAGTGTCGGACTCCTGAGACGATGCTACTAACCACCATCTAAAAGGGCAGATGGCTATTCATTGAGGGGACCACCGAATGCATGGAGGCAGGAGTTCACTCTTCCAGCTCAGGGCATCTCCACCTCAGTGTACTGCCCGTCAGTTAGAGGCTGGCAGCTCCCCAGCACTTTGAACCAGAGACATTTGCCGTTGGATCAGTATTTGAGTATGTTATAGCGAGCTTTGAGAAGATTTATAGCTCAGGTTGAGGTTTTGGATGTAGGCTTGCTCACTGAGCTGAAAGGTTCATTTCCAAACGTTTCGTTGCCTTACTAGGTAACATCTTCAGTGGGCCTCCTGTGAAGTAATGCTGAAACTTCCTGCTTTCTATTTATATGTTTGGGGTTCTTTGGGTTAGTGATGTCATTTCCTTTGGTGATGTTATTTCCAGTGGTGAAGTCACTTCCTGTTCCTTTTCTCAGAGGGGTGGTAGATGGGGTCTAACTTGATGTGTTTCTTGATAGAGTTCTGGTTGGAATGCCATGCTTCTAGGTTTGAGTATGTGTTTAGAGCCTTGCTGAGTATTAAGCTAGCAGGTCCCTGTGGAGGTATTGGTGGTGAGTTGAGGTTTGAGAAGCTATAGGTAGAGGGCAACCTAGATGAGATAATATTATGGGACAATATCTTGGCTTCCAATGGACCACATGTTGGCAGGCCACTTGCTATGATTGCTTCCTGCTGCTTTATGGTGGTGGGGACAAGAGGGAGTGAGTAAACCCCAACTGGATTTAATGCGTATTTCCTGGCCTTCTAACCCATCAGCAGATGAGGGTAAAATCTAGCCTAATGCTTCAGGTCAGGATGATATTTCATCAGAACCTTTGTCAAGCATTTGTTAAATCACGCAAAAGTATAATATAATTACAGATGGAAAGCCCAATCAGCTCATCTCTGCTCACCCACCCTGAGAAAACTGAAGGCCCACCAATGTACATCCAATTATTTAAATGATTCCTTCACTACCAATTTTATTCCATGTGTTGATCAACTCCTGAGTTCTCTGTGTGGAGAGGAATTTCTTTTCAGTCAATAATTATTTTATGAGTATGAACTTGTGAACATATGTCTACTCCTGTTGCACAATTATCATCATTACATTCTACTAACTATTTCATGCCCTTTAAAAGATTGCCTCCTTCCCAAGTTGAAAGCCCTGATCTTTTTCCATGTCTTAGGCAATGATACTAGTGGTTCGCTCCACTTCATCCAAAACTTGAAAGTCTGTTGTGTTCAGTTCCCAGAATTAATCAAAAGCAAAATATTGCTTTGTTTCTGCCCTCCAGAAAGCCTTCTGTTGATGTCAAGGGGAAATTGAACATTTTGAAATTGAGATTGATAGATGTTGGCTGATAACTGTTGAGTGTTTGGAGATTGCTTCAGATACCTGAAAATGTTATGCAGTCATGGAATATGGGTCTCACTGGTTGGGCAGCATGTACTCTCCATCCCTAAATGTCCTTGAGAAGGTAGTGGGGAACCGTTCTCTTGAACCACTGTAGTCCATCTGGGTTGGGTACACCTACAATGCTGTTAGGAAGCAAGTTCCAGGACTTTGACCCAGTGACATTTCCAAGTCAGAATAGTATAGGTTTGTAGGGGAATTTGCAAGTTGTGATGTTTCCATGTGTCTGCTGCCCTTGGCATTCTAGGTTGGACTGGACACAGATTTGGAGGATGCAATCAATGGGGTCTTGGGGAGTTGCTGTACGGCATCTTGTACATTGTACTTGCTGCTGCCACTGCACAGCAGTGATGAAGGAAGTGAATGTTGAAGGTGGTGGCTTGGGAGCCAGTCAAACAGAATGTTTTGTCCTGAAATATGTCGAGCTTCCTGATCTATGTTGGAGCTACTGCCATCAAGGAAAGTGGAGACTATCTTCAATATTTTGCTTTGATTTGATGGATTTTCAGTTCATGTATTGCGTGGGTTATTGAATTTGGATGCATATCAACCAATATCTAATGAAATAGTAAAACATTCTCATAGGGGAATAGCCTCCTGTTCCTGAACTCGCAATGTGACCTGGCTAAAGCGCTATACACAGAGTAACTCATTAAATCCTTTGACTGATTTTGTGTAGTTCAACATTATATTGAGTTTGATATATATAAATAATTTAGACTTCTTAGAGGTTTATAAAATGATGAGGGGCACGGATAGGGTAAGTAGACAGACAAGGGCTTTTCCCTGGGGTGGGGAAAATACAAAACTAGAGGGCATAGGTTTAGGATGAGAGAGGAAAGATTTAAAAGAGACCTAACGGACAACATTTTCGTGCAGAGAGTGGTGCATGTATGGAATGAGCTGCCAGAGGAAATGGTGGAGGTTGATATGGTGACAGCATTTAAAAGGTATCTGGAGGAGTATATGAATAAGAAGGGCTTAGAGGGATAAGGGCTAAATGCTGGCAAGTGGGATTAGATTTATTTGGAATATCTGGTTGGCATGGACAAGTTGGTTTGAAGGGTCTGTTTCCATGCTGTACATCTCTATGACTCTATGACTGACTGATTCAATGCATTGAGAATATGGAAATAAATTAGTATGCCATTGTGATTGATCATGACCCATTCATGAAATATCCTGGTAAACAAGTTCTACATGTGCAGGGATTATTGTGTGGTGAATGTGCAGTTTACTGTAATTAAAGTGAGGCAAGTGTGAACATATGCAATCAGAAAATACCATTTCATCGGGAATAAATACTTGGGTGGAGATCATAGTGCTCTTGTCTCCAGAGTAGCACCACCCCTGCCCTTTCCAATTGTGTTACTGCCTTTTGCCCCATTTTTGCAAGAGAATCTCCACAAAGAGATGTTAGGTCATATTCTTTTTACCTAATCATTGTTACGAATCAGCTGCTGTGGGACATTTGACGATGAATATCAGGTATGAAGATTATACTGTCTTTAAATCCATGCCTCCTTTGGCTCACGTGTGTTAGGGTCAGAGAACTGGAGCATCTAGGACTTAATTAGTTCACACTCCACAGGCCCTTCAACCCTGACATTTCTGTTGCATTCTGGTATCAGATGCTCAGGGCCAATTTTCAAGATCCAACTCAACTAGGATTAAGGGATTAATAATGAGGAATACTATTGCCTTCCTGGCTCAGGAAGGAACGAATTACCCAACATTGATCCCTTCTCTGTCCAACTGATCTCAGCCACAGTAGCAAGTTGAGTTGCAGAGTCCTGGGTCTGAGCAGGGAAATGACACTTATTGCCAGCTATCAAACACTGATGGCGTTGCACACCATAGCTTAACAGCCTCTTGGCACACATCCAGGCTGATCATTTGAAGGAAGTAATGGGATGGCTGCCAATACCTGTACAAACATGAATGATGCATTACCACCTTAATCTAGTCAAACATTACAGTGGTTTTATTGCAGCATTGTTGGACAATATTTGAAATCATGCCACAGAGGAAGTTCAGTTAGACTGATTTTGCCATAATAGAGTAGAACATTGTCAAAACTTTTTAGCACATTGTCCTTGCTATACCATGCCACAGAACCTAGCTGTTTTTAGTAATTTCAATCGTCACGCTCCCCCACCCACACAAATATATAAATGAAGTCACTCACTGCCCAGATATTGATCACCCTCCGAGCCACGTATGGATCAATATTCCAGAAGCAAAAGGGAAGGAAGGTGATGTAAAAAACTTCCTGGCCCAAGGTGGCAGCAAACAGAAAGAGGTAATAGAGGAAGTAATTCTCAATCTTGTATTTCTTCTGAGGAACCTGGAGAAATTGTACACATAATATTGTTATCAGAGTTTAGGGGGCAGATACTGGAATATACAAAAGCGGAGCAGAGAGGGACTTTCATACCTGGTAAAATGCAACATAAATATCAGTAAAAATATGTTCATTTTTTCTAATGTCATAAGAAAAGTTGCCTTGTACCCAACCATTGCATTCTAAGGATCACACCCAAAATTATGTGCTGCATTTAAAAGACTGGTACAATGGAACTACCCAGGAACATCTTTGACCTCCAGATGAACTCATCCAGTGTTCAGTTAAAGAATTTAGTCTTTAAGAGATTTATGCATCTACATTAGTGTTTTTTTTTAAGTTAGAACATTATCTATCTTCTGAGTTTCTCTGCAAATAACGTACTTCCCCAACAGCAGTAATGCACCTCTTCAATAACATAGTAATAATATATTTTCTTCCAACCAATACTTTCGGCAAAAGTAATTTATCAGCCTGGTTTCTGTCCACCAACTCTTTCCCTTCCTTTGTCCAAATGTGCTTCCAACCCTGAAGTCCAATTCCATGGGTCTGTCCACTCTCCAGCTGTTGGGGTTGGTTCACTCAGTTGGCTACACTGATGCAGAATGATGCCAACAGCATAGATTCAATTCCTGCAGTTACCATGAAGGACTTTCCTTTTCACCCTCTCCCTTTGCCTAACATGTGCTAATTCTCAGGTTCAACTATCACCACTTGTCTCTTTCTAATGAGAAAGCAGCCATATGGTCTGGGAAGACAATGGTGATTTAACCTTTACATTCCTGAATTATTATTACCCACATGGGAATCTGAGTGTGTCGGCGGAATGTTCAGTAGTAAGAAGCCCAAGACTGTCCTCACCTCAAACCCACACTTGTGCTTTCCCAGTAGGGATCATTGCAAGCGATCAGGAGCAGGAACCAAGGCTGATCTAGCCTCTCTCAAACACAGAAGTCATCACAAGCAGGAGCCCTGCCTAATCTAACCTCTCCTGAACACGGAGGTTGCTGGACAGTAAGGAGGACAAGGAATCCTGGTCAATTTACACTTTCTCTGACAGAAAGTTCATTGGCCAAGTACAGGAAGCCTATTAGTGTTTTCTTCTCCCATCTCAGTGTCCCAACCAATGCCCAAGCTTAGACTGGTTCTTCAACATGACTTGAGAATAAGATCTGCTAGCATGGCTCAGTACCACACGCAATCTCCATTTTTAGCCAGAAGATATCTTGAATGATGCTTTAAAGCACAAACACTTGTATTTATATTCCAAAGGTCAGGGCATCCTTTAATACTTTATAATCAATTAATAAGTACTTTTTGAAATGCAGTAACTGTTATACCATTGGAAATATGGCAGTCAATCTGTGCACAAACAATATAGTAAGAATTAGATAATCAGTTTCAGTAATCTTGATTGAGGGATAAATACTTACTAGGACACAGGGGGCAGATTTGTTATTTGTCTTTCAATAGTGCCATAGGATATTATATATATTTCCACTTGAAAACACAAACCTGTTTAATATCTCACCTCTGACAGTATGACACCCTTCAGTACTGCACGTGGAATGTCCAACTAGATTTTGTGCCCAATTCTCAAGAGAAACAATGCCTTTTTGGCTGAAAGATAAGAGGGCTAGCCACTGAACCACAATTGCACAGATAATATGAATGAATTGTACCTTATTGTTTTTAAAACCTTTAGATTCTTGCCAAAACTTTGCGTGGGCAAGACTACAAAGGGAGACAGAAGACTGTGTCACTTCAAAAACCATTTAATAATCAGGATCAAGATACCAGACAATTTAATGATCTCAACCAGGAACAAAAGCTGATTCAAACAACCTGGTCTCAATAGCTTGCTGTCATTCCAATGAGACATTGTCAAAAATGTGAAATCTATGTCAGCAGAGGTGCACAATAACTACACCCATCCAATCTTCAAAATATTCCTGTGTTTGTAAAATATTTACACAATATTGGAGTTTTTCCCTGTGAGGATGTGGAAAGCGATTCATGAATCCATACCGGCTGGCACTTCAACTCACCAGTAGTTGAAGATTCCCACCCTTCATACACTGAAAAACCAGCACACTCCACAACATATCATCCAGGCAGATGCTCCCACTGCAATACTGACAGAGTGCTGCATTGTCAGAGTTGCTGTCCTTTGGATGGTGCATTAATCCATTGCCTTCTACTTTCTCAGGTGAGCAAGTAAAATCCCAAGCAAGTACGATTTTGCAAAAGGACAAGGGAGTTCTATAGTCCTGGCTAATATTTATCCCTCAATCAGGATCACAAAAATGGACGATCATGGTCATTACCACATTACTGTTTGGAAGTTTGCTATTCTGCTTGCTGCCCTTTTTCCAAAATTACAACAGTGACAAAAATTCAAAATTATTTCCTGCCTGTGAAATGCCTTAGGATATCTGGGGGGAAAGGGTGAAAGGTGCTCTAAAATGCACATTCTTTCTTTTCTCTATCATATCATCTGCAATTGTGATCAGAAATAGGAATCTATTCATTCCATGTCTCTATTCTGATAATAGACTGAGATCAAACTATGAAATATTACCAGGTATTTGCTATACATCTGGGGGAATTGAAGTGTTCACACTGAATGCTTGGCACAATTCACTCCTAGCGTGCAGAAGGCTCTCCAGTTACACAGCAAGGAAACTTGGTGTCAATATCATCATCAGTGCTTGAGCTGACTGCAGGATAACCATGGGAAAGCAGGGTCATTGGTTGAGGGGGGGAAAAAAAATCAGCCTTGACAGTGATGTCTTTCAGTATTTGATATTCTCCTAACACTCAGTAACTAATTTTGCAATGAAGAACAACTATTCTGGTGAGGTACCAGTCAACACCATAGAATGATTAGATTACATTACAGTGTGGAAACAGGCCCTTCGGCCCAACAAGTCCACACTGACCCACCGAAGCATAACCCACCCATACCCCTTAACTAACACTATGGGCAATTTAGCATGGCCAATTCACCTGACCTGCACATCTTTGGACTGTGGGAGGAAACCCACGCAGACACGGGGAGAATGTGCAAACTCCACACAGTCAGTCGCCTGAGGCGGGAATTGAACCTGGGTCTCTGGGGCAGCGGTGCTAACCACTGTGCCGCCCACATGATGGGTTCTAAAGAATATTTACTCCAGAAAGTGGTGAGTTTCCAGAATATTAGTCAAAGGCAAGTATATGCAATTGAACTGATGATCAGCCATGATAGTAGTGTTGGGCTAATGGGATGCTATCCTTTATGACAAAAGAGATTGCACGTATAAGTAAGGAAGTAAAAACAATGACTGCAGATGCTGGAAACCAGATTCTGGATTAGTGGTGCTGGAAGAGCACAGCAGTTCAGGCAGCATCATAAGTAAGGATGTTATGCTTCAGTTCTACAGGCATTGGTGAGACCATATCTTGAATGTTGTGTACATTTTTGGTCTCCTTATTTAAGGAAGGATGTAAAGACAATGGAGGGAGTGCAGAAAATGTTCGTTAGAGTGATACCTGGAATGAGCAGGTTCTCCTATGAGGAAAAGTTGGTAAGTTGGGCTTAATTTCACTTGAAATTAAAAGAGTGATGGAGTGCAAAAGATCCTAAACAGTCATCACAAAATGGACACGGAAACAATGTTCCTCTTGTGGGTGAGTTCAGAACTAGGAGGCATTTTTATAAAACCAAGAGTTATCTTTTTAATACAGAGCTGAGGAGAATACTTTTCTGAGAGTTGGGCAACTTTTGAACTCTCCCTCAGATGGGGATGGAGGCAGGATCATTAAGTAATTTTAGGGCAGAATTGAATAAATTCTCATTAGGTAAACAAGTCAAAGGTCATTGGGAATGTGAGTTTCAAACCACAAACAGATCAGTCATGACTTTATTGAATGGAAAAGCAAACATGAAATGCCAAATGGTCTACTTCTGTCTCTTATTCACATGTTTGTATATTTCTAACAGGCTCTAGGGACTGAATCTAGGGACTGGTCCTATGCTAATATTCAATGCAAAATAATCCTTGAAGAATTCGTAAACTTCCTGAGCTGTTGAAACCTATTGGAGAATTATAAGAAGGTTCTGATCATTTTCTCAGTGGTAGGCAGCTAGTGAATATGCACTAGGCCATATCATCAGATTATCAATGAATTATTTGACATCTCCAAAGAGGTGGTTTAGCTGCCTTCTCCTGCTCAGAGAGTAAGGAGACTGTCTGCAGCACACACTAGACAGGCCCAGGATTCAGTTTCTGATAGGCGTGGGGTCTGAGCATCTGTGACAGGATAAACCCAGCACAGGATGAGACAGCAATAACGAAAAAAAAGCAGAAAAATAATCCCCCTATTCAGATAGCTCAGAACTTGAGGTGTAGGAACCTGTCTCTGTGGAGCTGTGTGCTGCACCCAGACCTTGCTATTTCAACGACAGAAGCATTTCAGCTTCTGGCCCCAGGCACAGGAGTGACTGAACAGCGACCAGGAGTGTGAAGTCTCACCGAACTCCCTCCTCCCGGGGTACTGAGGCCAATTCAGTCGCACCCAGAGGAGACCAAGTCACCCAGGGCGGCTGGATTGTTGGAAACCGGGCCTTCCGCATCTCCACAGTGTTCTTCAGTAGAACGCCCTTGGGCAAACTTGGTGCATTCCATCGGATTGGATTAGCGCTGAGTGAGGTCCGCCTGTGAGTGAAGTCAAAGAACAGGCGGCACTGGGTCGATGCACTTACCGGAGCCCCCGGGACTGTGCCGTTGTTTGCAGCGTTGGTATGGTTCCCTGTCCAGGCAGCAGTGTGGACCCGGTGTGTATGATCTGCCTGTCCGCCAGTTTCTGTGAAGTGCCGCCGAGTTGGTTTCCCTTCGGGAAGCAGACTGAGCCCACAGAGTTTCTGAAACTGAGCCACCAGCTCGGGCCCCCGCAGTCTATTCACCAAATCGGCCATGTCAATGTTGGCCAAGGGACTAGTGCAACTGCAACTCCTGGGCAGCTCACCTGGGTTTACCTGTACAGGTATCACGTGGCCAGCTAGCCGAGAGCTGCTATTGGTCCTCCCAGGCTGGGGGGGGGCAGTCCCAGGAGCCAATGACTGACAGGTCACCAGGAAACAGCAGCGCCTCGTCCACCTTCAGGGAGACGGGTGTCTTTCTAAAGGTCACTTTGACAATCAGGTCTGGGGCTAGAAGTCGCCGGGCTGTTGGGGTTGGGGGGAGGTGAGTCCAATTCCCTGGCAATGAAGGGGCCAATATTGGCACAAGGTCATACCTGATCGCGTTGTAGCCGCGCTGTCCGCATTAGCTCGAGATCACAGATGTTCAACAACTCCATACATTACAGTGTCATACCCTGTTGTGTGAATCCTCTGCACTACAGGATCTATTTTCACTCCTCCACGGGGAGAGGAGGCAAGGCCATCTTTATTGTCCATCCTCAGGTGCCCTTGGGCAGAATGTGTGAGCCGCCTTCTCCAATCACGGCAGTCCATTTCGTGTAGGTAAAGCCACAGGGCTGTTTGGAAGGGAGTTCCAGCTTTTTAACCCAGCAACAAGGAAGGAGGTGATGTGCTTCCAAGTCAGGGTGGTGTGTGGCTTGAAGGAAACATGCAGGTGACAGTGTGTTTCTTTATTTATCATCTTTGTCCTTCAATGTGGTAACATTGTTGAGTTGCTGCACTGCATCTTTTAGATAACACATATTGTGTTTTCTCATCGACTTGTTCAGAGATGTTATTAAACTCCTGTGGAGCAGGTACGACCTGAACCCGGACCTCCTGGCTCAGAGGAAGAGACACTATCACCGTGCCACAACATCCCTCTACCATATGAAACAAGCTGGGGTGACTGTGCATCCCAGGTGGCAGAAAGGAATGTTGAGGGTATTGGAGGGACATCAATCAAATGTCAAGCTTTCTTCAGTATTGTTAAAGGGGCACTGACCCAGGCCAAGGGAGAGTGTTCGGACTCCAACTTGTGCCTTATAGCTGGTAGACAGCCTCAGGATGTGAGTTACTCCCTGAAGAATCCCAAGTCTCTGACCTGCTATTCCAGCCACAGTATTTATATGTCTGGTCCAGTTCAGTTTCTGACAACTACTAACACCCAGGATGTTGATCATGTTGACTTCACCAAAAGAAATGTCAAGGGGCAATGTTTAGAGTCTTGACTGTTGGAGTTGATCACTGCCTGTGTCACAAAGCTGGTCTCTTTATTTCTAAAGGCCGTTCCTTGGCTCAAAGAGACTCTTTCCTTGAATTTTGTCAGAGTGGAAATAAACCAGGCCATTTGCTTTGGTACAGAGATGAAAAAGATTTTGAGAGACCTTTTGTATTTATGTAAACAGATGAGACTTCAGGCCAAAGCGGTCATGTTTTAGAAGTGACCTGCGTAAAGAAAGGGGAGTGGTCAGATCTGGAGCTGAGCTGAGCAATTTTAGTTCAGTCTTGACCTGGAGAGTTCAACAGGGAGTTGTGTGAAAGCTCTCTCTCTGTTTTCTGCCTCTCAACTTCAACCTGTAAACATGTGTTCCATTTATACTGGTTTTTAAAGGGAGTTTGCATATTGTTGTGTACATTAGGAACAGCATAATTAAGTCCAGTTGGATAGGTTAAGTTCTGTAGGGGTACTTTATTCTGTTCTTTGTAGTTCATTGCGTAATTTTGTGAATAAATGTTTATTTGTTGTAAAATCTAGTAGTCAACCTAGCTATCTTACTCCGAGTAATTTTCACTGTAAACTTACCGAAACAAATTGCAAAGTTATGGTCTTGGACTGCCTGCTTAAGAATGTTTTGAGTGGACTGGCCTAGTCCATAACACCTGCAAATGTATGGCACGAATGACAGCTGCCATTTATCCACTGAAGCCTGGACATTGTCTGGGTTATGTTATGTGTGGGCATGGACTGCTTCAGTATCTGAAGAGTCACAAATATCCCCAGTTCAGACCTTCTATTTGAGGGAATCCATTGAAGTTACTGAAGATTTAGATTAGGACTTCAAGCTGAGGACATCCTGCAGCAATGTCCTTGCACTGAAATTACAATACCAGCCTTCAGTAAACACATCAGCATTTTCCGTTGTGCTTGACATGACCCTAGCCAGCCAGAAGAAAAAATTCCCCTGGATTCCAGTTGTCTTCAATCTCCAATCTGCTAGTGGCTAGACAGGCCTCTCCATGACTGAGATTCTTCCACAGAGGGAATAGATGAAGGTGTAGTCAGAGCTGAGGGGAATTGGATCTATCCTCTTCCTTCTTTTCTCTTTCTTGCTGGTTCTTCATTCAGTCCCATAAGTGTCTGCAGCACTCCCAATATGTCATCACTAGGCATCATAATCTACGACTTCTGCTTCCCACTGGCAGTGGGGTTCACATGAACACTCCCTTAGAAGTATGAAAGTGGATGCATAAAAATCATTAACACATTGATGGAGATGATTAAAATAAAACATTGGTTATGAGAGGAACAAAATTATTGATAAATGAATACACAACAATATTTAGACCAGTGTTACAGACTATGTGTAGTTTTGAGCTTCACGTTATGGAAAAGATATTAAAGCCACAGGAAGAGAGGTGCATAGATTCCCAAGGATGAGGCCAGGGATAAGAAACAGGAGCTTAGCATAGAAGGCCAAGAGAAGATTTAAAAGAGATGTTCAAAGTTTTGAAACATCTTGGTAGAGTGCATGAAGTTTTATTATTGTTTATGTTGGGAAGTCGATGTTAGATTGAAGGGAGATTTCAAGTGAAGAGCTTTTTCATAGCAGGTTGTGGAAAAATGATATGTTTTGCCACTGGGAATGACCGATGAATGCTATTCCATCTTTTAAGGGGCTATTAGATCAATAGTTGAAGTAAAGAAAGATTCATAGCTGTAAGGAGAGAGTGGGACAGTTGGTTCATTGTAGATTGCTTCAGGAAAGTGTTGGCACAGATACATTGGGCTGAGTTATAGACAGAGTTCTATTATGTTGAAACCCTAAGTATTCATTTAAGGACTGTGTGAAGATTTTTATATATTTTATTTTTTAATAAATTGGATCAGCTACACTGTATTCCATCCATTTACTGAATGGCCAAATTCCCACATTTTTCAGACAAGAGGGACCAGAGAGGGATTAGGAAACTGGGGAGGACAATTTTTTAAAGGAATGCAAAGCAAAAAGGAGTGGAAATAAAATTCTCCTAAAACATACATAGTATATCTGAAGGTAGGGAGTTCAGAGGAGCCCAGTCAATTTCTTTAGGGAGCCCTCCAGACTCTTCACTTTGAAGGATTACTGCACGCAACGTTATAATTGGGTCCAACAGCGCCATCTGTCAATCACACCTGCAACCTGCAGCCAATGATAACAACAACTCTTACAATTCTCATTGCTCTGTTAATTCAGGTGATCACAGTTGAGAAACTATTTTCTTCATATTTATCCCTTGTATTTGTAGCTATCATTTATTAACTCATGCAGAATTTCCCCTAAAATTTCCTGGTCCTCAAAAGATTCTGTCAAAGAAAGATCTGCATTTAAATAGCATCTTTGGGTTCTCAAAATGTCCTAAAGTATCTTTTAGTCATTTATATACTTTAAAGTGTAGTTCATCTTGTAATTAATCTTGAAATGTCAAACTAGGCCTTGGTTTGCTTTAGCTTTTGTACTATAGGAACTGGACTGGTCTATTCAGCCCTTGAAGTCTCTTCTACTGTTCAATGGTTGCTCTACAGCCCAGAACTTTCCTCCCTTAGCTTCTCATTTCTTGATATTCTCACCCATCAAAAATCTACTAATTTAAGTCTTGAAAGTTTCAAATGGCACCAAACATCCTTAGTCTTCTAGGGGAGATGGTTCTAGATTTCCACTTCATTTATGTGAGGAAGTCATTTTCAATTCCACAATGGCCTAGCTTTAAATTGCAGATGGTCCTCTTCTTCTGGAATCTCCTGTCAGAGGATTATTTTTCACATCTACCCTATCAAATCCTTTTATCATCGTAATCATTATGATTAGATTAGCCTTCAACTCTCTAAGCTCAAGGGAGCAAAAATCAACTTTGTACAATCTGTCCTCATAATTTAACCCTGTTAGCCCTGGTATCATTCTAATGTACCTGCATTCTATTTTTACAAAGACCAATATATTCATTCTGAGGTTCAGTGTCCAAACCTGAAAATGGTACTCCAGTCAGGATCTGATTAATACTGTGTGCAACTGAAATAAAATGACTGTATATTAAGACACTGACTTATTTCAGATCCCCCTACTTCCTTGTTACTTCAAGTATGTATCTATTGTCTATTGTCCTTTAGTGATTTATTTACATGGATGTCCAATCTCTTTACACCTTCACAATTCCTGGTGTCTCATCTTTAAGAAAATAGTTTGCAGCTTCAAACTGGATAACTTCACACGTTCAATTTTTGAACTTCATTTTGTCATTGTTGTCTACATTCACTTAGTGTTCGTATGTCTCTTTGTAATGTTCTTCTTGCTTTCATACAACCTCCTGTATCTCTTAATTTACTGTTACCTGCAAACTGTAGATAAAATACTCTATTTCTTCATCCGACTTAATCATACAGTATAGCACAAAATCCGGGCACAGTACTCCTCATCACAGCAAGAGCAACGATGAATGGGTAATAAATGTAAGCATTGTTGAAAAATTGGTTGAAGAAAAACATTTTGAATGTAAGACCATGATGGTGAGTGAAGTAACCTGCAAACATAGTTGTAAGAATGAGCCCCAGCATTAAGTGTTTAAGATTAGAGGAAAGCCTTGAAACATGTTTTAGCCTTGAACAAGGTATATAAGCTGTCAACCAATATTGCAAAGGGCAAGTCCAGAACACTAATTCATGATGAGAAAAACAAACAAGAGGATGGAATCACTTAAAGTTTCAACCAAGATGCTGATAAATATTTAGAATTGACTCCAGATTAATGAATGATGTGAAATCTTTCACTTACTCAACTAAGTGTAAGGTGCTGTGATGAGGACTCTCCATCCTTTTCCTTATGAATAGAATGGCCTTTCTCATTTGTATCTGACTTGTGCACTATTGGGGCAATAGATATGCTACAGGTCTGTGTGCCAGAGTTTCCTAACCTGTGAAACCATACATAGAATTATAGACTTTACAGGACAAGAACAGGTTGATTAGCCCACACTGCTTGATCCTGCAGCTAACACTCCATTTGGGCCGCCCCACCCTGCTTCATCAAGCTCTATCAACATAGCATTCCTTTCCTTCCTTCATCGTGTACATAATCTAGCTTCATTTTAAATGCATCAATATTATTCCCCTTAACGACAACGTGATGCCTTCCCACTCTCTGGATATAGATGTTACTTTTAAACACCTTATTGGATTTATTAGTGACTATCCCGAATTCCTAATCTCTAGTTTTGATCTTCCCCCACCTGTTAAATATCTTCCTTGTATGTATCCGATCTAACACATTTCTGAGCCTTAAGTATCACCACCGAGTCAGCCCTCAGCATTCTCTTCTTTAGATGTAAGGGTCCCATCCTATTCAGCACCTCCTGGTGGGTTCAACCTCTCACTATAACCTTTAATTCATAATTGCTTCATAAATGATTGAGCTGGCGTAATCCAAGCCAGTTATTAAAAATCTATG
Organism: Hemiscyllium ocellatum; assembly: GCF_020745735.1. NCBI lineage: Eukaryota > Metazoa > Chordata > Chondrichthyes > Orectolobiformes > Hemiscylliidae > Hemiscyllium > Hemiscyllium ocellatum. Next base: position 27,459,534 of record NC_083437.1, read on the forward strand.
TAAATTATCTAATAGGCTGAGCCACTCTGCAGAGAAGAATAAAAGATTGACTTCTCTTTAATTCCTCATTCTCTGAATCTATTAATTCTCCACTGTTCCTAAGGAATATTCCACTTAGGAACATCCTGTAGCAAACATACCATCCCGGGCAGCGTGCATCTTTTATCAGAGACAGAATGGATTGTAGTTGTGTTAACAGAAAGGCTCTGCTGTAACCGGCTGTGATGGTGCTGCCTTCACTGATCTTAGCTGGGACAGGAGGGGGCGCTGCAGTGTGTCTCTGGGGCCCAGGGCTATCCTATGAAATAGGCAGAAGCAGCCCAGCCTTGTGATGCCTCTCAGAGTTGGTCAGCCTGACTAAACTCATTGTCTGGGCTCACGTGCGGTCACTTAACCGTGGTAACAGAGATGACAGCACCATTTCCAATCATCTCGGTGATATTCAATAGTCAGGCTCTCACCATGATCTCTGAGTGCAGTTCAGTGCTGAGTAAGTCTGTGCTGGTGGATGGAGTGGTTGCAGTCAGACCCCGAGGGAACATATTAAACTGATGTGCATTAAAAGGCCGCCTGCTCTATCACTCCTGTCCTGAGTATCAAAACCAAACATCTCTCCCCTCCCCGCCACCCCCCCCCCATCCCTCTCTCCTGACACGTGTTACTTCTCTATTATCTGCTGAATCTGACTCTGTGAAAACCCAATAAGGGAACGAAATAAAATCTGGAGAAACTCAGCAGGTCTGGCAGCATCTGTGGAGAGAAAGCAAAGTTGACTTTTTGGGTCCAATGGCCCTTCTTCAGAACTGGGAACGAAACACAGTTGGAAAGTGTTTGCCCAAACAGCCCCAGACGGTCAGGACCCTGCAGCAACTCAGCCACTTTAATGAATTAACGAATTAGCAAGTGCATGCATTCCACAGACCCCTGGCCTAGAGGGAGGTACACTCAGTCATGGTAAAAAGCCGATCCGGGCTCAATGTCGAAGGTCAGGCCTGAAGGACCTGTATTAGAGGGAAGCCAGTCTCTGGTAAACATGTTAATGGTTAGGTTCGAACCGAGTGGAGATTCCCAACTTTTGGTTCCAGTCCGAAACTTGCCCGAATTAAATCCTGAATCCCACATTGGCGAAATCGCTGATTGTCACAAGGGCTTTCAGAGGACGGGAGTAAGGTTCTATCCAGCCCTCTGGGGTAAGGGGAGGTTAAAATATACCACTCAGGGGAAGGTCAGATTTCATACATCAAACTCCTCTGGCAGCATCTGTGGAGAGAGTTCATGTTTCCGGTTATGATCGGTCCGATATTTTGATGATATTCAACTATATGGGCTTCACAACCCTGGGTCTCCGCACCTGGATTTCTGAATCTAATTCTTTACCATGAGCAGGTGGGAGATTGAAGCATTTGTTTCCGCAGGGCTAACCCCCGTATACTCTCAGCTCCCGGCTCACACCCCGGGGTGCGAGGGGTCGGGTTAAACTCACTGAGATTGGGACCCACTCACTCAGATAGACAGCCCTAGTGGATTTTCGGTGTGTCAATTTAACAGCATGCAATCTGACTCTCACTGCTGCTAATCTCATAATTATTCACCCAATGGACGGAAGCTCGGGTTGTGCGAGGATGGTGAGGCACGGTGTCTGTTAAAGGAGCATGCGTTTAAAGCATTTTACAAACATCTTTTTGCCTTAAACAGAGCTGGAAAAATCCTGGATCGATTGCATTTGTTACGATTCACGGAATGACTCATTGTGCGATGGATTTGAAAAATAAAATAAAAATGCCAGTGAGAGTTTTTTTCTCTTTCAAGATTGTCATTTTCACGGTAAACATACCTTGTTAAGAGGTCCTTTCAACCAGATTATATCCCTTTAACGACAACCTGGAATAACTTTTGAACAGTAACTCAAACTCTATTCTTCCTGCAGTCTGTGATACGCTTGGGAGTCTCTACTTTAAATAGTTCTGTTTCTATTTGAAACGTAGATTTTGACATTTAAGAATATTCTATTTGATTTTCCTGAAAAATTTGTTCTGCACCACAGGCATTTGACGTCAGAGAGACAATTTTAAGTAAAATTTCCATCTTCTTTATGAATGATGTGTTCCTCAACATGGTGGACCTCCGTCAACATTCCCGGGACAGGGCGGCGTGGGGTTGGACACAGTAAAGTTGCCGAAACATTGAAATAAAGGTGAAGCACTGCGTATGCTGGAAATCTGGGTTTTTTTTATATAAGTGCTGCAAAAACTCAGCGTGTCTGGCAGCATCTGTGGAGAGAGAACGTTTCCAACCCAGTGTGCCTTTCTCGTTAAGATTAGAGTGGTGCTGGAAAAGCACAGCAGGTCAGACAGCATCCGAGGAGCAGGAAAACCGAGGTTTCGGGCAAAAGCCCTCTCTAATCTTGACTCTGATCTCCAGCATCTCAGTGCTCACTCTCGCCTGCCTTTCTCGTCACATGAGTTGAACACGGAGTGAGGTTCCTGATCTCTCTCACATCATCTCTTCCTTTCCCATCTTCTCTCACTCCGCGTTCCTCTTGTTACTCCCTCTTCCCTGCTTTCTCTCACCCCTTTGTTATGTCAAAACACAATTTGACCTGAGTGTTAGAGAAATAATTTTGGAAATTTGCCTACTCACCCCCTTGTGCCTGGTGTTGCTCAATGCTACCGCATCCACAGCCGGCTTCCCCCCACCCCCAGTGCTAACTTGATATTCTTGCTTGATGAAGCAGATGAGAGCACACGCCTTCGAGATATTCCCTGCTCTAACCCCGCACCTGTACAGCCTGACTGAAGTTTTAATGTGTTTAAATACATTTACATTTGTTTGGTCACGGTGGTTTATTAACTGCGATTAAACTAGATTCTGGATTTGGCTGTTTTGTGTAACAGTGACAGTTTTAGATTTGTGGCGAGCCCACACTTCTGTCTCTTACCTGTTGTGGGTGTACGACTGACATTGCAGACAACGAGAGACTGTGTGGGGCCCACACAAATTACCTGAGGAAGCAGGAAGGAATTTTCCTCTCAAGTTCCCTGCAACCAGTGTCAGTAAACTTTGCCAATATTATTAAACCTACGGGTGGGGCATCGAGATCACAACTATTCAAGTTATATTAGGAGCAACGTTTGTATTTTAGGGAATTCCAGCTATACTCAGCAGGATTCAGATTTTTGAGCGTTGCTATAATCAGATCCTGGCAACTGACATTGTTATATTTGGGGATTAACTGTAACCTAACTGGATATTCGGGCTGTTATAACGAGTTATTGGAGATTAATAGAACAGGATATGAGGGATAGTAATGACTGTAAGTGAGGATAGATATTGGAGTTTGATGGACATGATATTGCTTCTAATATATCCACAATTAGTGCACGTGCATATTAAAAAGCAATTTAACACAATACTGGAAATTGATCATTACTAATTATTAAGGATAATATGACAGGATGCTGAGGCCTGATGTAATTGGATATTGGAGACAGTTATACTGAATAATGGGAAATGCAACTGTATAAGTGTATCTGACGGATATTGAATACAGTACTGGAAACGAATACACCTGAATACTAAAAACCAATACCACTGGAAACTGGTGTAACTCGATAGGTTAATGTCGATTAATAAACCTCAATATTGGAAATTGGTCTAACTGGACATGGAGATGAATTAATATTTGAAAGTGATCTAATTGGACGGTGAAGATGAATGAATGATTATTGAAACTGATAAAATCAACCACAAGAATTAATAAAATTGCAGTTTGGGAACAAATGTAACTCAATATTGCAACAACGAAACTGAAGTTTGATTTGATTTTGATTTTAATTGTCACTCGTATTTTACAGTAAGAATACAATAAAATGCAGTGAAAAACTTTCACTTGTCGTCTCAAGGAGGCGCCATTTTGAATCATTGGGATTGGAACTAGTAACAAGATATTGAGAATGAATATAACACTTGCTATGGTGGATTGATACAGTGATAGATTTTAGTGATAGATACAGTGAATATTAGGAATTGATATTAAGGTTAATATCCTGGAGACAGCGGACTAATGTGACTGAACATTGGGAACTAATACGAAGAGGAACAGGCCATTTGGTCCTGCTCCACCATTCAGTACGATCATGTCTGTTCTGGTTATGGTCTCCTTTCTACTTACCATCCCCTCCAAAACCGTCCCACCCACCCACCCCCCCACCCCCCTCACCCCCATCCAGCCCTTGACTCACTTGTCAATCAAAATTCTAACTCCGTCTTGAATAAATTCAAATATTCAGCCTCACTTTGCTTTTGGGAAAGAGAATTCCACACTCTAATGGCTCTATGACAGAGAAAAAAAGAAATATCCCAACCTCAGTCATAAAAAGGAGACCTCCTATTCTTAAATTGCATCTGCTGGCTGTAGTTCCCCTCACAACCGAAAATCTCCTCCATATATATATATCCATGATATGAAAATATATCCATATTATTCCATCCTCTAAATATATTCCAATACGATCATTCCCATTCTTTACCCGTTTACAATATTTTTCAATAAGATAAACCCTTTATCCCAAAAATTAAGTGAATGAACCTTCTCTGAACTGGACTGTTGTTCAGAACATATGTTGAAGGCTGACATAGCAATTTTTAGGAACTGATGCAGCTGGATTTTAGAAACCAATATAACTGAGCGGTGCACACTGTTGTAACTGGAATATTAAGAAATGCCATAACTTGATATTAGGTTAAAAAATTACCGTGTGCTGGCGACTGAGATGATTGAATGTGTGTGCCTGGTATAGCTAAAAACTGCATAAAGCTGAATATTTACGGCAGATATAATTAGATATTGGGGTGACAACTTGCTATCAACGATTAGCAGAACCGATCACTTTAGAAAGAAGTGAGTGGACGGTGAAGGGTGATATTAACAAGGATTGGTGCTTCACTAATTTCTGGGCAGCTCCGTCTTTTTAAGTGACTATCTTTCTAACCCTGAATGCTGGGAAACGAATACAAAGGGAACGATAATCTCGCAAGGGCTGGAATCTGGTTTGCAACTTTAGGAATAAGTCTCTTCCTGCCCAACACAAGGTAAGTCCCATTCCGCTCCCCGCTCCTCCTGCAGTATTTTAAAGGCTCCAGATATTGTTCATTATATCAATTCGTTCAAACGAATCCTAGGACTAAGACAGAGGTGTAGTACTTGAATTGGCAGGTTAAACACTGGAAACTGTGCTTTGAATAGTCTTAGATATTAAAATAATGAGATTTAAGTTAGCTTTAATCCGAGTAAAACAGGGGTTAGAATTAGATTTGATGTTTAATTTTGGGGGTGAATTAGGTTTGAATTATGGTGCAATGGGAGTGAAGTTAAAGTTAGGATGGAAATTAATTTCAGCGTGAGAATAGAAGAAATGAAATTTCAAATTACTGACCGGTCTCTAAGCACACCGCTTACATTGCGCAAGGACAGTCAGCAGACTACCAGGGAACCGGTGCTGGGGAGATTTCTTTTCAAATGCTCAACTACAGAGCCACAAAAATAATTATAACTTTTAAAAGAAATAATTCAGAAAAGATGCTTGCAATTAATTATTGTGTGGATTTCAGAGGTTGTACGGATATCACGTCCGGTCTGGGTATCTGTCTGACACACAGCGAGATTCCCCTTTTGTTCCCAATTTTCATTTAGAAAGTTATTTATGGAATACACGCACTGTTATTACTAGGCGAGCGAATTATTAGCAGAGCTGAATGCGAATTAAATGAAGATTAGGGGAGGGTGTGTGAAGCAAAGCGCAACTTTTTAAGATTCTTATTATTATAATTAACATCGGTGACATTTTGTAAAATAGCCATAACAGAACACATTTAATAAAGGGATCATCGATTGGTTCCTGGTACCAGTGATCAGTCTTGTATTACATTAGAACAATTAACATGCTTGCGGAGATCAGCCACTGAGGGGAAATTAAATCAGAAACTTTTGTGACTCATTTTTGGTATTTCTTACAACGTTTTGTTCCGTGTGTGTGCCGGGGGTAGGGGTGGGGGGAGAGGTCGGAGGTCGGGGAGAGGAGGAGATGGCTGGATCTTTGTCTTTGCGTGTGTCATTGTGCATGTGTGTTTATTACTGTTGTAAGGTCTTTGTGTTTGCCTGCATGTACACGCCTGTGTGTCAATGTATGTGTGTGTGTGTGTTTATGGGAGTGTATGTCTGTTTGTGTGGGAGTGTTTCCGTGTGCAGGTGATCTACATGTGTGGATGTGTGCTGGCAGTCTATATGTCTGCATGTGTCCACGTGAGAGTGTGTGTGACTATATGTACTTGTGGAAGTATGCGCTGTTGTAAGTGGTGTACATGGAGAAGTTGTTTCTGAATGTGTATGGGGTTTCTATGTATTCGTGTATATGAGGAATATGCATGTGGCTATACGTGTGTTATGGAGTATTCACATATGGATCGGTCTGTGTGGTGTATGGGTATGGGATGTGTGTATTTGTGTTTATGGATTTGTGTCCTTATGTATGTGTGTCTGTGTGTCTGTGTGCGTGAGTTTATGTGTCAATGTATACAGGTCTCTGAGTTTCTGTATGTGTCGGTCTGTGTGCCCCTACCTGGTTTGATCGGCGTGTCACTATTTATATTCGTCTATGTTTCTCTATGTGTGTGAGTCTGTATATATGTGTCTGATTCTTTATTTATGTGGGTGTGTTTGGGTTTGCGTGTTTCTATGTATGTGTGCGTCTGTGTGTTTCAGTATGTGTGGGTCTGTGCACGGGTCTGTGTTTCAATGTGTGGGGATCTGCGTGTGGGTCTGTGTTTCAGTGTGTGTGGGGGTCTGTGTGTTTCAGTATGTGCGTGGGTCCGTTTGTGTGTGTGTATGGGTCTATGTGTGGGTCTGTGTGTATATGGGTCTGTGAGTGGGTCTGTGTGTATATGGGTCTGTGAGTGGGTCTGTGTGTACATGGGTCTGTGTGTGGGTCTATGTGTTTCAGTGTGGGGGTCTGTGTGTGAGGGTCTGTGTGTTTGTCTGTGTGTTTCAGTGTGGGGGCATATGTGTTGGTCTGTATGTTTCAGTGTGGGGGTCTGTGTGTGAGGGTCTGTGTGTTTGTCTGTGTATTTCAGTGTGTGGGTCTGTGTGTTTCAGTATGTGTGTGGGTCTATGTGTATATGGGTCTGTGTGTGGGTCTGTGTGTACATGAGTCTGTGTGTGGGTCTATGTGTATTTGGGTCTGTGAGTGGGTCTGTGTGTTTCAGTGTGGGGGTCTGTGTGTGAGGGTCTGTGTGTTTGTCTGTGTGTTTCAGTGTGGGGGTCTGTGTGTGTCGGTCTGTGTGTTTGTCTGTGTGTTTCAGTGTGGGGGCATATGTGTTTGTCTGTGTGTTTCAGTGTGGGGGTCTGTGTGTGTCGGTCTGTGTGTTGGTCTCTGTGTGAGTCTGTGTGTTTAAGTATGGGGATCTGTGTGTTTCAATGTGTACATGGGTCTGAGTGGGGGTCTGAGTGTGGGGGAGTGTGTTTCAGTATGGGGGTCTCTGAGTGGGTCTGTGTGTTTCAGTGTGGGGGGTGTATGAGTGGGTGGGTGTGTTTCAGTGTGGGGGTCTATGTGTGTTTCAGATGTGTGTGGGGGGCGTCTGTGTGTTTCAGTGTGTGTGGGTGTGTGTGTGGGTCTGTGTGTTTCTGTGTGTGGGGAGGGGTCTGTGTGTTTCAGTGTGGAGGGGTCTGTGAGTGGGTCTGAGTGTTTCTGTATTTGGGTCTGTGTGTGTGAGTATATTTTTGACAGAAGCGTCTATCGTTATGCCCAGTTTGTGCCTTTGGGAAGGAGATTTCGTCACAGTTTCCTCAGAAAAGAAAACGATTTTTTTTAAATCCATCAAAAATATTTGAACCCGAAAACAACCACGTTCTCCAAAAACGTTTCTGCGGTTCAACTGATGGAAAAAAGCAAATCCTAAACGCGCGCCCCCGCTCTGAGATGAACCGATCTCTTTACCTTGAAAGCAGCCACCTTTGCCTTGTCCCCCCGGTATTAGTGAAGTCATGTTAACGAGTTAATGCCATCAGGAATTAAAGATACCGAGTTCCTCCGAACAAAATCTTCCCGCTGTCTGGTCAAATTAATTCTGAAATCTATTCAAAACAAAAGTTGCGAAAACGATCGAATGATGTAAGAGAGGACAGGGCAGATCCGAGGGGACATGTGGACGCGCGATGGAAGAAAAGGCCAATCTAACAAAATCCTAGCATCAAACAAATCCCTTATTGTTACCATCAAGACATGCACTTTTACACTACATCTTTAAATACAGTTCCACCGCGTAATGGTCCTTTACAATTCTCCTCGAAATCTGAGGGATACTGACTCTCGCTGAGTTGCAGTCACCGAAACTGCAACATTAAAGCGAATTAACGTGAAATTTCACTTAAATTAGGGTCGCCTTTATTGCCAATATTTGTCTACAACATCAGGCAACGGTGCTCAGTGACAGTGAGGCGGACAGCGGCCATGGAGTCAGAGTTATGCTTCTTGAGTCGGTGTTGTCCAGTTGAATGGCAGAGGTTGTTAAATAAAGTGTCTTTGGTCATTGAGGGATAACTGAAAGATTAGATATTTCGGCATGAGGTTTGTTTCGTATTTGTCCCATTGATGAGAAGGCGGGATGTGTTTCTATTCATTCAAATAACTTCCAGCTCTCAGTCTTTTGTTTTAAAGTGGTCGTTTTCTTATCCCAAAACCTTTTCTTGAAAATTGTTTTTAATAAAACAGCTGTTTGGTCCAAAGCGAGGCAGCGAAAGAGTGAATGTACAATGTGTGATCGGGCCCAGAGTCTCTCACTGTCATTGGCGCGTTCAGTTGTCAATGTATCCGCTCCCTCCTCATGAATAAAAGAATCAGCGCCAGCCCTATCAGAGTTTAAACTTCTCTCCTCCACCACACTGCGTCGAACTTGAGCTCCTCGGCATCTCCCCGCTTCCTGGAGAGTTTGTCTTTTTTTAAAAAAAAAACTTTCCTCAAAAAGAGAAAACAGCATTAAAGCAAATAACGAAGTTAAGAGGGAGATTAGCAAGCAGCAAGAACATTGTACCGGGGAGGGGAATTCTCCCTTGCGAACAGTGAAGGGGTTCTCTTTACTATCGCTACCCTCCCCCCTTCAGCCTACAAACTCCTCATCCCAATTTCTCAGAAAGTTTTTTCTTCCCTGCAGGAAGCGCACAAAGCGAGTCCAGCCCGAACCGAGAAGGCAGCTGCACCGAGTAAAGACTGGAAACCAGGGAATAGAGGAGGATTCGCTCAGTTTTGTGTCTCTCTCTGTGTAAATCTCTTCCCCCCCCCCCCACCCACCCCCACCCCCACTCAGTCATTCCACCCCACCCCCACTCCCCCTCCATCCCTCCCCAGTACCATTCGTCTCCATACCGAATCGACAATGACGTCTCTAACCGGGACAGCACCGCGGATGATGCGCCCGAGCCCAGGCCAAAGCTACAACAGGACCGGTTTCCCTCTGGAAGGTATGGATGCTATGAACAACAGCGTACCTCCGTTCAATAAGATGTATTTAAATACTGGAGTGCAAACAGGTCTAGTAGAAGGAGGGGGGAAAAAAAAGTCGTGTATCTTGAATAGAACTTAAATCACTTTACTTAAAAAAGGAACATTTCCTTAACCATGTTGGAGGGTTTGGGTGTGGGTTTAGTGTGAGTCCTGTGCACCTGCTTTAATATAAGACATCCGTGTATCTTTAATTCATTTGGCACCAGGCGTTTCGAGCTAATGGTATTTTTGTGATCTGGTTTCCAAGCACGTGCCGCCATGCACAGAGTGATGATGTTGGAGGGTCTGGGACGGGACTTACTGAGCGACTGCCGCTCTCCATCCGTGTATTTCGTGACCAAGGAGAAATTGGGAAAAGCCCATCAGTCAGGCTGGTTGCAAAACACACAAGCTCGGTGGATTTAGTCAAGTGCATCATTCAGCACACTGAAGTGAAGGAATAGTCAGGAAAGGGATAAGGGGGATTACTCCAATATTTGCACAACATGACTGCGAATAATGAGCGAGGCAAGTGCTACAGTTTCTAGTGCTCATTGAGTGCAGAAATGGGCCACTTAGCGACGTTTGGGAGGAACGAGCCGTGTCCAAACTAACCGCATGTGCGACTCTTCATCCCTGTAAATTCGCAATGCCTGATGCAGATTTAAAAAAAACTAGGGAGCTCCAAGCAGCTTGGTGGGGGGGAGGGGGTGGGGAGGGGGGGTGATACCAGCCTCTCATCGGCCTTCTGTGGATTTTAATTCCGTCTCGCCTTTTATCTTTTAAAATACAACTAACACACTCTATTTGGTGAGCAAACCTTTGTTGGGAAAACGAATTCATTCAAAGACGATTTCGTTAACTCGAAGTCCACCTTTAACCGGAAAATCGCGCATTTCTACGAAGCGAGGCCGCCGCGATTCGTAATGAGCCAATCCATTAGGATCAGAATGAGATTCAACTCTGCAGAAAGGTGTTGTGCCCGATCTCCCCAAGTCAACCTTGTTCAAAAACTTAGGACTTTAATTGCCTTCAATTTGATTACATTTCTAGGCTGTTTGGTTAAAATAGCGTTCAGCTCCACTGTAGCTAGTGACCATCTGAACTGTGGTAGCACACGCCACTTCCCCCTCATTAACAGGAAAAGGTTCACATGGCAAGTTATAATTAAATTAATGTTACACTACTTTGAACACAGCAGCCCCTAAACTTCGCGCAGTTAAATCTGGAGCTGAGTCAGTGACACACACCTGTTTGAAAAGCAGATTTCGACAATGATGACAGTCGTGGGGAGAGCTGGATTCTGCAAATCTTAAAGGGAAGTGGAATGTCCCTAATTAAAATAAAAAACAGAATGAAAATTGAAAACTGCAACTGTTATTGGGCAATGAATTCTGAAATTTATCTCCCAGTCACAAACACTGGGTCCAGGGAGAGGTTTGTAGACTGCTGCCCTGTTTTACAGTTTCTCTCCCCTCTCTCTCTCTCTCTCTCTAACCAGTGTCCACACCTCTGGGCCAGGGGAGAGTAAATCAGCTCGGCGGCGTTTTTATAAACGGCAGGCCACTGCCAAATCACATTCGACACAAAATCGTGGAGATGGCCCATCACGGTATCCGGCCCTGTGTCATCTCCCGGCAGCTGCGTGTCTCCCACGGCTGTGTCTCGAAAATCCTGTGTCGCTATCAAGAAACGGGCTCGATCCGACCCGGGGCTATCGGAGGGAGCAAGCCCAGGGTGAGTGGAGCAAATAGCTGGGCCGAGGCGACCCCTCTGACAGGTCAGAATGGTGACACCGAGCAAACTAAAGCAATATTCCTTGGAAGGGGAGCATTCATGCGATGCTCCGTAGAGAAGGGGGGGGGGGGGGGGGGGTGGGGGGCAGGAAAAAACCCCACAAATCCTGACATTTTCCAGTCACCGGCAGATGTAGAGCACTAAAGTTCAACTTTATATGGTCATAAACTTTCTCCCCTCCCCACTCCTAATCACACAGACACACACACACACAGAGATACACACACACATACACACACACACACACACACATACACACACACACACACACACACACACAGATACACACACATACACACACACACACACACACACACATACACACATACACACACACACGCACACACACACACTGACGTACTCATAGCCACATGCATGCACAAAAAAAACACGTTTTTGGCGATTTATAGTAGAAGGAGGGGGAAAAAAAAGGATGAACCTGACAAAGATCATCATTCGCAACCTTTATCTTACTATTGGAAAGGGCAAAATAAAACACACCGCGCCAGTGCGCCCTCCACCCCAACAGAGACCCTCTGTCCAGGAGACACCCTCTCTCCAGCGGTGACCCTCAGTCCAGCAGAGATCCTTTTCCCGGTCATTCCCCGCACCAACTCTCGCTGATGCATTGTATTTATTTCCCATTAAATCCGCATCATCCGAGTGGAAAACTCTCGGAAAATGAAAGGATTTTTAAAAAAAAATTATCACGATAACTTTTTGTTTTCTGAATGGCGTATATTCCAACAAATCGATTATATGTAGGCGCACGATTATTCAGCTCAACTCAGGAGTGCACTGACCGATTGATCTTTGAAATAAGGGCCAAAACTATAGGGGTCTCTGTTCCTCTCCCTGACATAGTTGCAGAGAGACTGGTTTCCCATTAAACTAGACAATCTCAGCAATGACAACAGAGGGAACTCAACTGGAATTAAAACACTGAACTAACTACAACGCGAACTCTGTGAGACATAAAACAACTACACCCCTGTCTCAAAACATTGCAATCTATAATATTCTTTATTTATATATATATATATATATATATGCTAGTCTTTAGGAGGAAGAGCATCAGTCTTAATATTGCCCTCTCACAATGTCATGAGTCACAGTTAGACAAGACGCATGGCAACTCATTAATAAATGTATCTTCTGGTTTTAAAACAAATTGGGCCGCTGAGTGTAAATGTGGTGGTTTTCAGAGTATGAATTAAAAAGCTCTGATTGTAGTTACTTTGTGAGTCTCACGTCAAATAAATTAAAAGTTTGTTTCCCCCCCCCCCCCCCCCCCCCCCTTGTGTCTGTCTCTGTCTATTCCGGTGTCTGTTTCCCCTACTAAAGCAGGTAGCAACACCGGATGTGGAGAAAAAGATCGAGGAATACAAGAGAGAAAACCCCGGGATGTTTAGTTGGGAGATCAGAGACAAACTGCTCAAGGACGGCATCTGTGACAGGAGCACTGTCCCTTCAGGTGAGGGAAAACTTCCAACAGCCCTGCCCTGACTATTTATAAAGGGACCTGTCAGACGTGCACAATTTCCAACACTTTTCTCAATCATTCATTTGAAGAGAGAGAGAGAGAGAGAGAGGGCACATACAGAAGCCAAACGCCACACAAACTGCAGAAGTGTCACCGTTGAACTCTGTACAATATTTTTACTTGAACTTAATCGAAATTGACACCAATGCACACACGCAAAAAATAAAGTCAATTTGCTGAATTTCGAAAACGATCACAGACAGTTTAGTCACCTTCTGTTCCCGCGCTGCTCCGGCAGAATATACACACTGACTTTCCGGCTACACTGCTCCAAGGTGCAGGTTGGATTTCTGAAGTCTCCCCGGGCATGTGTTACCATTCGGTTCCGGGGTGGCGGCGGGGTGTTTGCTAGGTTGGGTTCTTGACCAGTTTGGTGTCTTTCAGCATTTCTTCGTGATCATTTTTCTTTCTTCCGGTCGGTTCCACCGATTTACCCCCCCAACCCATTCAGCCCAGGGGCCGAAGCGCCCGCAGTCGGTTGCAATCCCAATCGCTGAAATTGACAGGTTTGAGGGCGATGTGGGGTGGGCGGGTGAGAATTAATTCTGGGAACGGCTCGTTCCTCACCTGGAAACCCCCTTTTTTTCTCAGTTTTAACCATTTTGTTTTTTGTTTTTAAAAATCCCAGTAACATCTATCAGAAAACATTCATAATGAAACGATTGAATGTGTCCACAGTAGACTTTAGTGAAAAGAACCACCACGATTTATTTGTAATGTTATCAAATTTCATAAGATTTTAGGAGAATTTATTTTAAAATCTGAAATCATTATATAATACTTTAACTGGCCAGAAGTCATGTAAACAATCGGCCTGAGGAAAATGGACTCTGCTTTGAATCATCACTTCAGTAAAATCACCCAAACTAATGATTGCCCCCCCCAAAAATAATTATTTTATTTATTTTTTTCCTTTTGAAAGTGAGCTCCATCAGTCGGGTGTTAAGAGCCAAATTTGGAAAGAGAGATGATGACGAAGAAATGGAGAAGAAGGAGGAAGAAGGGGGCAGAAAGACTAAACATAGTATTGATGGAATCCTCGGGGAGAAAGGTAACTTTGACTCTTGGTTTGTTTCCTCCCAGTTGGAGATTAGTTGAGTTCCTCTTGTCATTCTGTTAGTATCTGGGTAGAGGTGGGGAGGGGGAGGAATAGCTGGACTTGGGGGGGGGGGGGGGGGTTGGGACGTTAATGGTGGCTGGGGAAGAGGGAGGAGTAAATTCCCTGCTCAAGTCTCAATTCCGCCTCAGTTTTGCGCGGTTGGGATGTTGGTTTAAAACACTCAGGGGTGAGGGGGGACAGGGCTTGATTCTAAACCTGCAGTTGCTCGCACCTGACCGCATTCCGGGGCGCTCCCTGTTTGATTTGGTGTAGCTTCTTCATGCTGGAGTTAACAACGATTGCAAATCTAGGAAAGGATATTTAAACACACACACACAACCCGGCCTTTGTTGTCTTTCGAATTACCACAGCGCGCACATAAAAGCACCCTCAGCAATGTTTCAAATTGTATGTTTGCAAGGGGCACGGATGCTCTCCTCCCCTCGCGGAGATATTTTATTGTATGAGGACCTCAGTGTTTCTGTAGGGTTTGGGGGAATGCAGCGTCCAGCGATGGGGGGAGACTTCCCTCCCAGGAGACGGTGCCGAGTGTAAAACGCTTTGCTGCGGGAAATCAGCGCTGGTCTCCCTCCCCTTCCCCAGGCCGCAGCTACCCATTATTCACCATGGAGTTTCAGGGCAAGTGTCGGAGCTTAAATTAATTTGTGTTGTGGGACAGATCGTTCTCCGAGTTTCTTAAACGGTCCCTTGAAACCAGGGCTGACAGTTGCCCGCTCTGCCAATCAGTAACAATTAGGAGGGGGAGATGAGTGCAGCCGGCCGATAAAAGGGCGAGGAAGAGGGGGGCATTGACTGTGGGCGGATGATCAAGGGACAGACAGACTGGGGGGTGGGAAATGGGGTGGTGGGGGGAGAGAGAGAGAGTGCGAACACCATCACTTCGTCAGCGAATCAATTGGAACCTGCAGGGAGACCATAGAAAATGTAACTCGGGAAAGTTCTGACCATCGTGGATGTGGTGCGGCTGTTGTTTTGTTGGCCAGACTGAGTATATAAAACGATGTGCTATGTTTGGTTTCATGCATGCGGCTGGTTCAGTTCAGTGAGAGTGGGTTTCTGCTTAAGTAAATGGCGTCTGTTACACATGGTCCTGCTTTCTCTCTCTTGCTCTTTTCCAAAGCCAAGTGCCAATAAGTTGTATCAATCGGTTGATTCTTTTAAGCGGTGTCGGGGGTGAGGTCTGGTTCTGACTTGTGTACCAACCCAAGATTATTCCCGGTCAAACTTTTGAAGAAAAAAATAAAGCTTGTTTGTTCTGTTAATTCCTCGGGGCCCACTCGGGAATATGCAAACACATTCGCTCCCTTCCTCCTCCTCCCCCCCTTAAAAAAAAGGACAAAAAACTGTCAAACGAGATGTTCAAACATTTCTTCTGGGCTTGACAAAGGGGTTTCTCGAAGACGGACTCATTTTCAGACTTGGAGATGAACTTGAGTACAAAAAGCTTCGAGTCCATTGAAAATGTTTTAAAAGCCGAAACATAAAAGGGAACAGAGGCGGAGGGAGAGAGGGAGGGAGAGAGAGAGAGAGAGAGAAAGACAAGCAGCCTGTTCTGAGGCGGACAGAGTTCGGCATTCTCATTCAAAAAACCTGCGAGAGGGGGGAAAATAAACCATCAGAACAAAAGAGCGGGACAAGGAAATAATGGAGAAAGGGAATGTATGAATAATGCAAGCACACCCTGCTGCTCGGAGTTTTGTAATATCATTGGGAAAGAATAACTAGCTGAAGGTACTAAACGATTTAAAGGGGGGGAAAAATTGGAAACAGTCGATATTCATTTGCGAAGCAGATTATGTGCAGTTTCCCCCCAGTCACCCTTCACAGTTCAACCACCCCACACAAGATTTAACTCATTTTTTAAATCAAAAAAACAAACACATACCTTCACTTTCACGCTGAGGTAGTCACATCAGCCGGAAAATGGGGCAACCCGTTTTTGCGTTTTTATTCTGCGTGAACTGTCTGGAGAAAGATAATTTTAAAAATTATTTTGCCAAATTTTATTTAATTCGTTCTCGGGTGTTTTTTTTTAAAAAAATGTTCCGAACTCGTGTCCTCCTGAATATTTTTTTAAAAATGTCTTTTATTTTTCGCGCCCTTCGCGACCTCGGCCGTCGGACCATTTATTTTTTATTTTTTTAAATCCATGCAGATAAATTAAATCTCGGTAAAGCAAAGTTTGTAAGAATGTTGAATTGTGTAATTTTGTGAGCAGTTATCCTGGGCATTTCATCAATTATTGACTCGCTAACTCGGTAAAAGAGATTAGCTTTCCAAAAATCCTGCTGTAAAAATATTTACGGTTTGTTTTTATTTTGGACAGTGATGCGGGGAGTGTAGCTTAATTTGCAAAACATCCGGAGTGTGCTTTTTTTAAAAAAAAATCAGTTGTTAATTTAAAGAATTCCAACTTTCAAAAACTTTTAATTCTCTTTAAACTTACCTTAAGTTTCAGGTAAGAGTGAGCTTAGAGAAGGTGATTTTTCAGTTGCTTTGGCTTGATCCAAATAAGGAAATGTCAATAGCATCGCCGAAAGCTCGGGATCTTAATACTTTAATATATATTTTAAAATGTTTGAAGGAGAGAATTCTGCCTGTTGCCGTTTAGCAATCCGCCTTTAAAAAGCGACCCGAGACTCACTCTGGGTAATAGCAAAATGCCCGATTGTTTCCTTAAAACGGCAGGGTGACAGGATGGTGTTTCTATTTATTGACTAACTCCTTCTTTCAGGAAGAGTTTTAAAAAGTCGACAAAACTTTTCTTTCACTTTCTAAATTGAGCCTAATAACGACCGGATGTTTAAACGGCCGACGACCTCTGTGATCTTTTTTAGACGAGTCTCTAATTTAAACCATTGGGCAAGTGGGAGCCTTTTCGCTCGTGTCCAGCCCCTCACCCCAAACTGGATTTTGTTTGTGGAAATCTTCAAGTAGCAAACTGCACAGGCGACCGCGAACCCTCGCAGTGCAATCGCAGCCCATGTTAACAGCTGCCGAAGAATCTCACACCCACTTATAGTAACCACACACCCCATCGCAACATCTGGGGGGGATTCAACAGCTATCTTTGACAAGGAGTGACTTTTATAGATAAGTTATATTTTTAAACCCTGCCTCGCCAATGTTTGTCTATTGTACAAGCTCAGTATAGTGTGCCAATATATGGCCCTATCTCTTCAAGCGATTTGTTTTGAATAATTATTTATATTTCCCAGAACCACAGGAAGCCCAAACATATCTTAACTTAATCTGTGCCTTTACTGTGGTAACTCAAGGCTGAGATTCTAATGTCCTTTCTCTTTTTTTTAAAAAAAGCAAAGATTTTGCTGGACTGCTCCTTTCTCTCTCATCTCTCTGACATTTAATAATGTTAAGGCTTATTACAGAAAGTAATGAAAACTGTTCTGTGTGAATGAGGGACTGTGTTTCCGAGAAGTGTAATAGCTCCTAGCAATGGTTAGAAGTGTATTTAGCCCCAATCAGCCACTGTGGGGACTTTTAAGCACAAACGTTATGTTGAAGGGTTTTAAAGCAGATTAAATTGAGTCCTTTTATTTCTTGCACTTTCATCTTTAAACGCTTCGCTCTGTGTAGCTCCGGGCAGAAATTGGCCAGATTTCAGTTCCCTTTTATAGGACGTGATTTTTTCATAAAATGTATATATCGTTTTAGGACAGAGTTAGCATTTTGTCACATGTTCCTCCGACCTCGTGCTGACAGCAATCACTTAGACTGGGGATGAACGTTTTAAAATGTAACCGCGTAGTTGAGGGAACCTGTTTCAACAAAACTCCAACTAAAAAGAAAGAGATGTCCAAAGCTAATGAATGAATGAGCGGTTAAGATGAAGTTCTGTCTCCCACTGACTTGCTGGGGGTGGGAGGGGGCTGGGGTGGGAGGGAGTGGAGTTCAGCAGTCCTGCTTCAACACCCCCTCCAAATTTCTGTCGATTTATTTCTGAGTGGTAAACTCCAAAAATACCTTGACTGTGGGTAAATTCTACACAATTAGGGGGAAAAAAGTAAATAAACAGAATGATGAAGAAAATAATGCGGTGGAATTCATGAAAGAATATACACTGAGATGCATCTGAAATGACAATCTGCACAGCACGGGGCATCGATTAGCATGGAAGTGGAAATGTAGATGAGACTTGCGAGCATCTGCAACATGTTACGAGAATAAATGGTGCGGGTATCATTATAAATGGGAGATAGATCGACAGACACAAGAGAATTAAATTGGATGACGAGTTTAAAAGGCTGGAGAGAGGCGATAGACTGCGGAACGAACAATGGTCAAAATTGCAGATCAATGGAATACTAAACGGAAGAAATTTGCATCACACGAATAAACAATGAAGCAATGTAATAGGGTAATAATGCCTTGTAGTTGCAGAGACTGGCAACTGGGAATTCTGAGTGAGAATCGAGTGTGGAGCCACTTGCTGGTTGCCCGCGTTTTGTTTTGATGAGGAGCTTGGTGTTCGGTCAGTAGCAGTTAGTCATAGACAGTGGAGAAGTGTTGAATTTTGCGGTCATGTAAACATTTAGACAAGCCAGTCGCATCTGGCAGAGTGTAGTAACACCGCATGCGACAGGATGACTATAGGGAAGCTGACATACAGGAGTTGGTCAAATAGAGATACAGATAAAATGCAGGAGAGAGCCACTAGAGTTGTTGTGTGTACGTGGTGGGTGAGGCGTGTTTCACACCTGGTTTGACGTGTCTAGCCGGCAAAGTAACCACAGAGAGTTAACCAAAAACCTTCATGTGTAAGCGAAAGAGAGACAGAGAGGCTACAATAGATACTTGAAGACCGAGGGTCACCTGAAAGTTGTGAATCTAATCAAACAGAACGCAGAGAGGATTTCTGTGTTTGTGAGGGGGGGATTAGCTGTAATAATAGAGGCCAGGGAACAGATAGAGGAATGTCAAACTGAGGGGCTACAACTCATTGTAATGTGCATATTCAATTAAAGAAAGGGATATAGCCGCCACACGAATGACACTTGTCAGAGAAAGCGAAGACAAATAAGGTACAGCACTGAGAGAGCAATTATTAAAGCAAATACTGGCGCGGAATACTTTACTAGTCGGGGTTTAGATAAATAAACACACAAGTGGCGAGACAGAAAGCAAGGACAGTAAAACAGAGCAATTCAAATTCAGTTAACTTGAAGCAGGGAATGGGAGAAGGTTTGAGGTAATGGGCAAGGAGGTTTAAAGAGGACAGAAATGTGGAAATTAATAAAGCTGGGAGGACCGTGGCTTAGGGAACCGAGAAAGAGAATTGTATCTTTTTTTTTGAATGTTGAGAAACAGAGTGAAATTCTTCAGAACACAGAAACGCGAAACCAATAATATGATTTAAATCAGAATAATTGCATGTGAGAACGTAAAAGGATAGAAAAATGGAGAGATAGGAATAAAGGCTGAAGGAGAGAAAGAAAGGGACAGACTGACTTCGGAAATTGAGTATTTAAAAAAATATTTTGCATGAGTTAAACTATCTACAATTCATGTGTCAGAAGTGAGGAGGCATAACGAAGGAAGAGGATGAGAGAAAGCGATAGCACTGCACATCAAACGAATTCATCCAACACCAGGAAAGAGTGAGAGAGAGAGATTTAGCTCAAATATGGCAACGTTATTTAGATATTAATAACATATTTTCCCGAGGCATCAGCAGTCCATACATCTCCACTTTCTCCCAGCTATTTGGCTGCAGGAATTGAGCGAGATACAAATGTTAGGCAGAGATAACACAATCAGCGCAGCTCGGTCCTATAGCTGCATCGCTGCATTAAACCGGGATTAACCTCCCCTTTCCCATCAAGGCTTTGCCTCTTACCCCTTCTATATTTCATTGCAATTTACATGGAAAGGATTTTAAAGAACATATAGGACCCAGAACTTAAAGCTGAAAGGTCTTTGGGATGGAGCAAAACCCTAAATCCTCTCTCAAATTTATGAAATAATAACAATAATAATAAAAATGACCCAGCATTTCAATTCGATGGTGAAATTCCAACCATGGCAGATTCGAGAGCCACACTTCGGAATTTAAGTTGGACGTTTTTTAAAAAAAAATACTAGTTACATCTTACCCAGAATCTTCTGGTGTTAAAGGTGATGTTTGTTTATTTCAATGTTCTCTAAAACAAAAGTTAGCAACTTGGTTCGTCCATGGCATCGCGTTTCTTAATATTTGGGGTTTCTAGTTTTTAATTGGATTATTGTATTAGCTATTTGGCAGAATCACAGTCACGGGACTGATCTGTCGTTGGAAGTGCAGCGGTTCTGGTAAATCGATTCAACTCAATGTCTCAGCCAGCTCTGCATCTCGTTTTCAGTGAAATGTGACAGGACTGAGGGGTGATCCCAGATGTGGGGTGTTGGTGGGTGAGGTGCCTCTGTGTTCAGGAGGGGGCGTCCCACGAGGAATGGATGAATCGAAGGTCTGTCCAATCTGAGGGAATCCCTCATAGGAAAAGGCCGAATGTCTGATTCTAGCTGGACACTGGGCAGATGGTGGACGAATCTCGAGTTGCTTGAGTTTATGAAAAATGGGTGATGGGCCCAATAACTTTAACATAACAGAGACGCCAACAGGTTGTCTCGGTATGAGTTGCATTCGAGCATTTACCAAGTCTCACCTTTAAGCTTAGAAAGGAGGATGCATTTGCCGTTCTACTTTGGAGAATAGAGTTGAACCTTTTTTGGTGCGTGTGTGTGTGTGTTTGGGCCCTACAAGTGTGCAGTATTCTGGTCTTGCAGCCCAAATAAAAGAATCCGCAAACGTGGTTATTAACAGATAGCCAACTCCAAGCACAGGCTCAGGATAGTTTTAATAAACAAGAAAGATAAGGGAAGCATCTAAACCCATTCATTCCTGCTGTAGTGTACGGGCGAGCAGGGGAAGAGACTGATTATGTTGTGTTTTGAGAAATACTTAATAGGAGCTTCCCATCTTCAGCGCTTTGTAAAGGGAGGCAAAAGTCCGGAACAGATTAGGTTTCAGACGGTTTTGTGACCAAAATAAAATAATAAAAAATGGGTGTCATCTCGTGGTGAATTTATCAAGACATTTGTCATCCGAGGAAAGCCCAGGGTAAGTCTTTTCAGGAGGATATTAATTCGCAATTATTTGCAAGTGCTTGGCTGACCCCTGAACTCTCGTTGGCAAGGAACAGGACGGATTGTCGAGTGTTGTTTAAAGGGGGGAAAATAGGTGAGGAAAAGTAGGAGACGGAGTCAGGAAATTGAGAAGCTTACTGCCTTTGATCCCACTGGCGCTTCTTATCAGGAACATTTATGGTGACACTCTAACAAAGGGAGTTCATCATATTACAGTCTCACCACGCTTTCGTGCGGGGTTCCCGTGTTCAGCTCATTAAGGACAGTCTGCATTGGGGACAGGCTCGATCTCAGCACACACACATTATTTGTGCGCAGTGAAAGAGGGATCTGTGGCCTTTTTGTGTGGGGAGGGGAGGATCGCAGTGAGGAAATTAGAAGGATGTGCTAACAGAATTAAAGTGTGCGGAATAAATCCCCGCCCCTTGCTAAATGTGCAGCTGTATTTAAACACTTTCCAACCACACAAATGTAAAACTAATTTTCGCCGGTTCTTGGAAAAACGGCCAGGGTCACCAAGAGGCAAACGCGTTGGCTGCCCCATAATGGGACAGCTGTGGGTCCTAGCGCATTTCCCGCCAGAAAGTGAACACTGTCTTTAGTGCCTTTGCTGAGCTAGTCCCCCCCAAGTTAAGGCGGTCGGTGTGTTATGGGTTAGCACTGATCTGGTCTGTGGAGCACGGTCGCCCGGGGCAAGGACAGGTTTCAGCTGCAGCCTGAGAACGCTGCTGTGGGTTTTAATCCCGTCCACTTTGCTCTTTAACGTAAACCGTGGATGCTACATAGATACGGGATGAATTTAATACGGATAGTGCTGGAGAAACTCGGCAGGCCTGACAGCATCTTGAGAGAGAGAAACAGAGCTAACATTCCGAGATCAATGTGACATACCGCCAGATCTGTTGAATATTTAGAAGACTTCCTAATTTAAATATGTATATTACAGCAACATTGCTTCCTACGCACCAGCCTTTTACTTGCTCACCTTTACTCAGAGTTAATGAGATGAAGGAGAGAGCGCACCCGGTTAATGTCAGGACGGCAGTGATAGTTACAAACACTTCTAGGGCGGGTACAGCACAAGGTTAGATACAGCGTAAAGCTCCTTTTATATTGTCTGCATCGAACATTTCCATAGTGCGTACATCAAAAGTTCGATGTGACATAAAGCTAGGTCCTCTACATTGTCTCCATCAAACACTCCCAGGTCAGACCCAACAAGGATTAGGTACAAAGTAAAGCTTCCTTTACAGAGAGTGAAAGAACAGAGAACTGCGGAATTTATGCGCACATCTTTGTAGGTGAGAGGAGAAGGCTAGTTTAAACTTTCAGAACCAATGGCTTTATAAACGGATGCCTAGAGTACATTAGCCAGGGAGTTAGGTTAAACCTTTTTGAAGCACTAGTTAGATCTCAATTGGAGTATTGTGTTCAAATCCAGGCACTTTGGGAAGAATGCCACAGCCACGGGGCACAAGATTTACTGAAACACAGAGCAACAGAAATTGCTAGAAAAACTCAGCAGGTCTGAAAGTAGACTGAAACTTAGTTAATGTTTCGGGCCCAAGACCCTTCTTCAGAACTCATAGTAGTTGGGAAAAGGGGACATTCATGCTGATGACTGGGGTGGAGGCGAGGGGGACGAAAGTTGGGAGAATAGATGGAGAGGGAGCCCAGAGAGAGAGAGAGACCTGCTGAGGTTCTCCACCAAAAGTTTTTGTGTGTGTTTCAGATCTCCAGCACCGCAATTCATTGTTCTGTTTTAGACAATGGTCCCAAAACATCGATGTTAGATGGACCAGGGAAAGTGTCCCTAACCAGAATGATTTTGCTGCAGTATGTCGGATGAAACTGTTTCCAGTGATCTGGAGGGCAGAGGTCACACTCTTAAGGTAATTGGCGAAGATAATTGACCAAAAAAAACAGAGGCGAGATGAGTGATGATCTGCACTGCCTGGTAGAGCTGGATTCAATCATAACAGCGAACAGGGGCTTATAGTAGATGAAAAGTGTTTTTACGGAGTTATTTTTTCGGAAAAGGCAGGCAAAATGGAACGAATTAATCACTCTTTCATTGAGCTAGCACGGGCACAATGGACCGAATGGCTTCATTCTGCGCTGTATTATTCTACAATGACTGCCACAGTAAATGCTTTGTGAGCTGGCGGCGTACCGTTTAGATATAGAGTTACGTCCTACTCAGAGAGGACTTACCTGAACTTTAGTATCACTCGTAGTTCTTCCACTCCTGCCTCGCCACCCTGCGGAATATCTGAAATGGGTCACCAGCCAGGGCCCATTTGGGGAAATTGGTTGCGTTATAGAGAGGAGCAATATAGACTAGGTAGAGTTCCTCTCCCCATCAAAATTAAATCACCGGATAGTTTTAGAAGAGGCATTCTGGTGGATTTAACTGTTGTAGACAAGGAATGGTAGAGAGAGGGTCAGACCGTGCCCTCAACACTTCATCTTTAGCCTCCTACAGCGATTGAGTGAAACAACAGCAGCTGAAGGTACATTTGTTTCATATCTGGGAAACTTTGGTCTGAAGGACCAATTCAGGAAATAAAAGTAACCGAGCTGGGGACTGATCACCGCACGAGCATCAAACGCAGACATTGTTCACAGTCAGGATTACGCTGCAGCTTCACAATTAAAGAGTGAATGAACTAGCCGCCTATTAGGGGACCCTGGGACATGCCTCTGGAAGGCCATGCGGAGCAGGTTGAGACAGATCAATGCAAAGTGCATTTTATTATCTCTGTTTGAATTTGTCTCCCGCCGGGCTAATCTCTTGCTATGATATGGCCACGGATCTTAGATAGGAGAATATATTGACCTTATTCAGTGAGATGTACTCACTGTAACTTAACTTTGTAAGGAAAAAAATGAGAAGAATTTAAAAAAGGGTCGGTCACTCTAACTCTTTAACTCCCTTCAGCAATTCTCTGGTAGCATTTATTTCTGAAGAAGGTGCGATTCCTTATTTTAGACAGAGTGTTATTGTCGGTGCATGGAGTGTAGATGAGTGTCTGTGTTTGTGTGTGGGGGTGTGGGTGGGTGGGTAAGTGCGAATGATGTGAGTGTGTATGCATATATAGATATGACTTAGAGCACTACTGAGGATGTTTATATGTGGGCGCGTGTTTATCAGTGTGTGCGTATGAATATAAAGCAAGGAGTTGTGCCTGTGAGGATGTTTGTGAGACTGTGTTATCTGTGAAGATATGTTGATGTGGTTTTTGAGTTGGTGAGAGCATGTTAGTGGGTGAGAGTGTACTTTTCCCGGCATGGATTTGTATGCATGTATGTAAGAATGACTGTTGTACTTAAAGATGTGTTGATATGTCTGTGTGGGCGAGTAAGTTTGTATGCGTATGCCTGTGTGTGTACGGCTGTGGATTGGAATGAATGGTGTCTGTGAGGATAAGTTTATATGTCTTTGTGTAAGAATGTGTTGAGCTGCCTGTGGGTAAGGTAGCGTGTGTTTGCGTATGGCGCGGCTGTGAGTGCTGTGGAGGTGGTGTTTAGATGCTTGTGTGTGGATCAGGGCGAATGAACTGTGTGTGAATGTGTTCGCCAACAGAATGTATTTATATGTTTGTGTGAGAGTGTGGGACAGTGTCAGCCTGTGTTTGGGGGTCAAGAAACAAGCTATTTAACAACATGGAACACAGGCAGACTCTGCGTATACCTTATCATCCAATCGGGAGACAGCCGAGCACGACGGTGACTCTGAAAGTGTGTGTGCGGTTGACAGTGTTAAGTATGCCCGGCCGGGCTGTGGAATGAGGGAGATAGGAGCACCTTTACTAGGATAATGTCAGGATTGGAGGGTGTGAGATACAGTGAGAGGCTGAATAAGGATAGGCTTTTTTTCACTCTAGAACGTAGGAGGTTGAGGGGTGATCTCATAGAGGTTTCTCAAATCCTGGGGGGCATGGACTGGGTGAATAGCCGAGGAGCTATCCCAAGGGAGGGAGGGGTCCAAAACTGGACGGCAACGGTTTAAGGTGAGAGGGGAAAATTTTCGAAAGGACCTAAGGGGCAACTTTTTCACGGTAGTGCGTCTGTGGAACAAGCTGCCATAGGAAGTGGTGGAGGCTGGTACAATTACAGCATTTAAAAGGCATCTGGGTGGGTAAATGAATAGGAAGGGTTTAGAGGGATAGGGGCCAAGTGCTGGCAAATGGGGCGAGATGAGGTTTGGGTATCTGATCAGCATGGATGAGTTGGGCCGAGGGGTCTGTTTCTGTGCTGTACGCCACTATGCCTCTATGTTCTGGTTAGCAATGATCAGTGCGTCTCCGGGTTTCAGTGTGGACGCCGCCACTGTTGTTTGAGGAAGTTACTTTCAGAGCTGCTCTCGCTACTGACCAGGCCTGATCGCTGCCAGGTGGGACACGCCGCAGTGCCGACCTGAAACCTGCCAAGAATTTCCGGCCAATCCATGGGATGGCTTGTCTCATCACCTCCACCACCACCCCCCGCCTCTCCTCCCCCACCTCAGGGCTGAAGGGGCCCATGGCTCGGTGCTACAATATCGAGTAAATCGATTCAATGTCAGTCTTAGCTAACGGCTGGGGGATCCGCACAACCTGTAGCTGATAGTACATGAAATAGCTGTTCACTAATCTCCCTGCGTAGCTGCAAACACAGGCTCCACTCCAGCCCGGTCGCAGATTCAGCCCCACGATGGATTGATATTGTAAATAAATACTTGGTGGAGATTTAATGAAGTCTGCTGTTTTTGGTTTGATCGGGACTGAGCAGATGGCGTTGACTGGATAACAGGAATTGAATTTAAAGTTATTGAAAATGCAAACAAGAAATTGATAAATATATGGGGGAAAAGAAAAATTTACAGAGTTATGGAAAGTGTGTGTGTGTTTGTTGGGGGTGGTGGGGGGATGCGGCGTGTGTATCACCAGATAGCCGACTCAAAGTACCAGCATGGGCATTACGGGCAGAACGGCCTCTTTCCATAGCGACCTTTCAATATTCTCAACTCTTGATATAAATGTAAGCCTCGCTGGGTTCAGTGTAGCCTGAACCAGAGTTATATCACAGTGACATCCGCTCTCTCCAAAACTGAAATGAAATCAGCAAAGTTCATGCTAAATCATTCCAGAACCCCGCGGGGATTGGTCTGAATTCAAAGCAGTATGGGTACACACCACTGACAGGGCAGCCTGCAGTCTGACGAGTGGTTGAGAAAGATTTAATAGCAACGAGGAATTCATTGAGTAATTGATGAAACGGCCACGAGCGGGTCTTGAGAAGCAGGAACCCAGCTTTAGACAGCACCATAGCCCAGGTCCTTTGTGAGACACCGCTGGAAGGGGGAGGTTAACAGGGGGAGAAAACCTAGAAAACTAAAGCAAGGCTTTACAATAAGATACAAGGGAAGGTCAGAAATCCCTGCTGCTGGCTCTAGTTAAAGACTAAAACTCTATTAAAGTTTCGCGCAACCCTCACTGCCCTCCCCAAACCGTTCATTGATTCGGCAAATGGTTACAGGATAGTCGGAGACCATTCGGCCCGGCCCGCCCATGCGAGCTTTTCCCTTACTACTGTCACCCCCCTCCCCCCCACAACTCCCAGGAACCCCTGCATTTTTCAAAATTTCTTCCCGTGTAATTATCTAATTCACTTTTTAAGGCTATGACTGACCCCGCCTCCAACACACTTTCACAGTATTTCAGATCCTCACCATTCGCTGCGTGTAAGTAGGTGTCCCCATGTTGTCCCTCCTTCTTTTATCAATCCCTTTGAGTCGTTGTCCTCTGGTTTTCCAACCTTTCTGCCAAGGGAAGCACTTTCACCCAATTTGCCCTGAAAAGACCTTTCTTAATTTTGAACACCTTGACCAAGCCTTCGCCAGGAGAAACGTTGAGCTTCTTCAACTCAAACTCATTCCCCAGTCAAACCATTCTCGGGAAACTTGTCTGCACTGTCTCCAAAGCCTTCACATCCTTCCTCAGAACTGGGCAAGGCAGGACCGGTGTTTATATATTGTTTTACCGTGTTTTCAGCGTTGGTGCGTGTATGGAATGAGCTGCCAGAGGAAGTGGTGGAGGCTGGTACAATTACAAGATTTGAAAGGCGTCTGGATGGGTATATGAACAGGAAGGGCTTAGAGCGATATGAGCCAGGTGCTGGCAAATGGGACTGGATTTATCTGGGATATCAGGTTGGCACGGTCAAGTTGGACAGAAGGGTCTGTTTCCATGCTGTACATCTCTATGACTCTGATAATAATATTTGACATCCATATCCTCTCAGACTGGTAGACTTGCTTTTATATATAACTTCCCTGCTTTGATACTCTGTGCCCTATTTACATAAAACTCAATGACCTGTATGAGTTATTAACCAGTATCCAGCCTGCTCTGTGGCCCTCACTGGTTTGTACAAATATAGCTCTTTGTACTGATTACTTTCACAATCTTGTCACACTCACCTCTCACAGCATCCACAATATCATTACACTCAGTGTTCTCACCGCGCTGTTATATCTCACTATTCACACGGTACTGTTACACTCATTATTCTCAAAGCGCTTCCCACAGGATGAATCCAAAACAAAAGGAAGCCATTCTGCCCGTCCTATCAATGCTAGCTCTGTTGCAATTCACTTCGCCTCACTCTTCTGGGTTTTCCTTATGGCTTTCCATTTCTTTTCTCTTCAGATAATAATCTAATTCTCTTTTTAAGACCACAACCGAATCTGCCCGAACCACATCTCTCGGCAGTGCATTCCAGATCCTAACCACTTACTTTTAAAATAAAGCGTTGCTTTGTATTACAGTTGTCCTCTTGCCAATCCGTTTAAATCAGTTTCCTCTGCCTGATGCACTCTTTCTTCATCTACTTCGTGCAGCTTCTTCATGATTCTGAAACCCGCTTCTTAACCATCTCCTACAAGGAGAATGGCCTCCGCCCTCCGGCCAGTGTCCACACAACAGCAAGATCTCATCTCCGGAACGATCCTCTCCAATATTTTCCATACTCTTTCTAAGGGCTTCACGTCATTCCTGAAGTGTCGTGTTCAGAACTGGGCACAACACTGCAATTCAGGATTTTTAGAAAGGTTTATCATAGTTTTCTTGTTCCCGTATTCTCCGCCATTGTTTTAAGACCAAAGGAAGCACATGAAGCTTTGCTAACCTCCCAGACAACCCGGCCTGCCACCATCACTCATCTGTGTACTTATGGTTAAACGTTGATTTCACTATTCTCGCAATATTTGCATAATTGGGGTATATCTACTGCTCTTTTATTGTCACTACTCACAATACTGTCACGCTGAACGCTCACTATACTCACAATACTGTTACACTCAGTACTCACGTGTCTCTGAACACTATTACACTCAGTATTCACTATTATCACAATAAAAATAACTGCTCAATCTTCACCATTCTCACAATGCTCTTTTACTCAGCTATTGAAACAATGCCCTTCAAGTCGTTGCTGTCCCAGTACCGTTTGCTCATTCTAGCCCCAAGAACTAAATGGGCCCTGGCACTCTTCTCCAGACCTAGGGATTTCAATTTGGTATGAAGTCAAATTACTTCAGGGCGAGTTGAAGTCTAATGGGTTAAACCCTGACAAAAGAAAACCTGGAGTCGAGCCCAAAGGCTGACTGATGTCTATATCCTCCATCTTTACAGCAACTCTTGCAACCAAGCAGGTGCTGAACACTGTGTCCTACAGTTATTTCCAACCAACCAGGGAGGTTAAGTGGGACCCTGAGGTTTGAGCAGCTCGGAATCTCCATAATGTTTGCCCAGGTTTGAATCTGGGTTTGATTGAAGACGATGAAGCATTGATGCAGATAACTGATAGAATTTCCGACTGACCTGATCTCTGGAGACTGACTGTCTGGACGGGCATAGTGAAAGTTCCTGATGAAGGGCTCTGGCCCGAAACGTCGAATTTCCTGTTCCTTGGATGCTGCCTGACCTGCTGTGCTTTAACCAGCAACACATTTTCGGCATAGTGAAAGGCCAGGGACAGAGAGCTCAGATGTCCACTGTCTTCCTCTGCACCTGAAAGCTCAGAGGGCCCTGCCGGACTGGGCTGTTGGTGTTGAGCAGCAGAGTTGACCACCATGGCGCAAAGGACAAGTTCACGCGGCAGGAAGGTAGCTAGAATTCTGTTAAGATCACTATTGACACAACGCTGCTGCACTCATTCCTCCGGATTACTCACATTCACCTTATAAGGACAACTTGCTGTTACCCTTGCTGGTCCACTGAGTTTGCTGAGACCTTATTAATGGAGTGGAACCATGGGGCTCCTGGAGCCGTTCTAACCTTGGGCCGACCTCTTTGTTGAGTCACACGACCTCCACCTTGAAGTGGCCCTCTGAGGAGGGTTGCGGGTGGTTAGTGAAGACCCGTGTGTGCAGGAGCTTAACCCTTTCGGCTCCGTCCTGCTCATGGAATATTTCTTTGGCTCAAAAGCTGGAGAATTCTGTTGGCGATGGAAGTTAATAAAACCTCTCCAAGCGTTCCTGTATAGGGCAATGCTACCTCAAAGGAGGGGGAGAGAGAGTGCCTTTAGGGAAGAGAGGACTGAGGATTATCCTTTTGAACAACAATGCAGCCAGAGAGAAAGAGAGACAGAGACAGTAGCCCAATGCGAAGCAGAAAAAGGAAATTTCTGATCTTAGGAAATGTGAAAATCTCTTGAAAATGGCCAGTCAAATACTAAAAAGCAACAAGCGGCGCCGTTAGTGGAGAACAAGCTCAATGGAAGAAGATTCATGAATGAGAAGTCTTTCAAAGCTGTTTCTAATGATAGCTTTTTCTCTCCCTCTCTGTGGGTAACAGGCGTGACTGTCCTGAGCCAGGAGCGGGGGTTGTTAATTAGTTACCTCATAGATCAAGAACGTTAATTAATAATCAACATGTGACAAGCTGTCCCCGCTCTGGGGTTAGTTCGAGGCAATATGGAGAAGCCTCTTTCAGTCCATTGATGGGGATGAAGGACAGAATATTCCGAATGAAATCGGGCTCCACTCAGTAACAGCCCGGATGCAAAATTAACCGCATTTCTCCCACACTGCCGGTTGAAAAAAGACAATCTTTATTGTTTTTACAATATTACAGCAGGTTAAACACAGATTCAAGATTAATAGGACTGAGGTGAGAGGCTTTGCGGAGTCAGGGATAATGTGTTTCCCAATGTAAGGCACAACTCTGGGGTGAAAGGCCTGGCCGGGTGGTTCTGTTTAGGACCCACCTCAGGACGGCCCGTGTCAAGTCACCGAAGACAATCCCCCTCAGGGTTTCTGGCGGCAGCGACAACGTTTGCAAAGAGGCCGGTTTCCCGTGAATGAGGACCGCGCTTTCCCGGGGACTGCAGTCGGTCCATCCCGGCTTTCCCGCTTCGCCAGCCGTGAGCTCCAAGGGAACAAATCGGAGGTTCCCTTCCCCGCGCTCGCTTCAACTTTCCGGGCCAGATGCTGATTATTCTGGTCTGAGGGACTGGATTTTTGAGGAAATGTCATTTGCTCCCTGGCCTGTCTGTGTGGAGCACACCAGATTCCATTCGGAACCCTGCAGCTGTCTGACTTCCCCAGCGAGATGAACGCTCGATCACAGCGGGACGTCCATTCCCCATCACTAAATGCACTCAAGCCCGCTTGAAGCCTCGCTGCATATTTCAGCGAGAGAGCTGG
This sequence comes from Hemiscyllium ocellatum, assembly GCF_020745735.1. NCBI lineage: Eukaryota > Metazoa > Chordata > Chondrichthyes > Orectolobiformes > Hemiscylliidae > Hemiscyllium > Hemiscyllium ocellatum. The sequence continues at coordinate 27,490,361 of NC_083437.1, forward strand.
CGAGTTAGAAATCCGATTAAAGCAATCCATTTCCCAAGCAGAGCAACCTGCCCACCCCAACTCAGATTCGGAACTTCTGTTCCTCTATCAAGTCCAGTCTCACCCGGAAATGGCTCAGTTGCGTCCACCCTGGGCAGAGTTGTCCAGGGAGGCCAAGTGTCGTGGCTACAGCAGATATACAGCAGGCAGCAAGGCCAAGTTTAGGATTATTAGATCAGGCGTGATTGAACTGAATGGCGGGTGGTGTCGATGGGCTGAATGGCCTACATCTGTGGTCGTAAAGTCTTATAGTATTGATGAGCTGGTAAACGATTAAAAATATTCTACCTTGAAATACCTCAGATACAATCACAGAAAGCATGCTAGCCATCATAACAAGAGGGATTGAGTATAGAAGCAAATAGGTGCTTCTGCAGCTGTACAGGGCCCTGGTGAGACCACACCTGGAATATTGTGTGCAGTTCTGGTCTCCAAATTTGAGGAAAGACATTCTGGCTATTGAGGGAGTGCAGCGTAGGTTCACGAGGTCAATTCCTGGAAGGGCGGGACTATCTTATGTTGAAAGAGTGAAACGACTGGGCTTGTATACCCTTGAGTTTAGAAGATTGAGAGGGGATCTGATTGAGACATATAAGATTATTAAAGGATTGGACACTCTGGAGGCAGGAAACATGTTTCTGCTGATGGGTGAGTCCCGAGCCAGAGGACACAGCTTGAAAATACAGGGTAGACCATTTAGGACAGAGATGAGGAGAAACTTCTTCACCCAGTGAGTGGTGGCTGTGTGGAATGCTCTGCCCCAGAGGGCAGTGGAGGCCCAGTCTCTGGATTCGTTTAAGAAAGAGTTGGATAGAGCTCTCAGGGATAGTGGAATCAAGGGTTATGGAGATAAGGCAGGAACAGGATACTGATTAAGGATGATCAGCCATGATCATAATGAATGGTGGTGCAGGCTCGAAGGGCAAAATGGCCTACTCCTGCACCTATTGTCTATTGTCTATTGAAAGGACACACACTCCCTGATAAAGCGTTAGGCATGCCCCAATTCCAATTCCTGTCACTGCTGTCTCAGCCCCATATACTGCAGGAACAAGCCAAGCAGTATACCATGTAGAAACTGATCTGACTCAATATGCTATACAGACTGTCCCAGCTCTGTACCCTATAGAGATTGTTCCACCTCTACACATTGTGGTGATTATCTCAGTCTGTACCCTGTAGATATTAGCCCAGCTCTATAACCTGTTGAGATTATCCTAACTCTACACCCTGCAGGGACTGTCACAGCTCCATACCTGTAGAGTCCAAACCAACCCTGTACCCTGTAGTCACTGTCCCAGCTCTGTACACTGTAGAGAATATTCCAGGCCTACACCCTGTAGTGATTGTCCCAGCTCCATACTCTGGAGACTCTCCCTTCCCCATACTCTAGAGAGACTCTCCTGTCTGTATCACTGTAGAGACTTTCCCGCCTCTATACTCTGTAGATGCTCTCCCATTTCTATACACTGTAGAGACTGTCCCATCTCTACGCCCTGTAGAGACTCTCCTGTCTCTGTACTATGTAGAGAGTGTCCCATCTCTATTCACTGTAGAGATTATCCCAGCACCATATCCGGTAGAGGCTTTCCCAACTCTGTACCCTATACAGACTGCCTCAGCTCATTATATAGATGTTTATAAAATCATGAGAGCATAGTTAAGGTGAATAGCAAAGGTCAGTTCCCTAGGGTAAGGAAGTTTAAGACTGGAGGGCATATATTTAAAGTGAGAGGAGAAGGTTTGAAATGGACCTGAGGAGCAGCTTTTTCACACAGCAGGTGGTTCCTATGTGGAATGAACTGCCAGAGGAAGTGGTAGATGCAATTAAATTTACAATACTTGAATGACATTTGGACAGATACATGAACAGAAAAAAAGACGAGAGGGATATTGGGCAAATGGAGGCAAATGGGACTAGTTTCTCTTGAGAAACTTGGTTGGCATGGATGAGTTGGACCAAAGGGTCTGTTTCCATGCTGTATAATTCTATGACTCTGTAAACTGTAGAGATGATCCCAGCTCTACATCCTGTAGAGACTATCCCATCTCATTTGCCCTGCAGAGACTATCCCAACTTGATACACTGTGGAGACAGTCCCAACACTGGGGAAACTATTCCAGTTGAAGTCACATGGTGTGCAGGGTGTCCTAGCTAGGTGGATAAAGAACTGGTTGAACAACAGGAGACAGAGATTAGTAGTTGAAGGGAGTTTCTCGAAATGAAGAATGGTGACCAGTGGTGTTCCACAGGGGTCATTGTTGGGGCCACTATTGTTTTTAATACACATAAATGATTTGGAAGAGGGCACTGTTGGTATGATCAGCAAGTTGCAGATGACACAAAGACTGATGGAGTAGCAGAAAGCATAAGGGACTGTCAGAGAATACAGGAGGTTATATATACACTGGAGAGTTGGGCGGAAAAGTGGCAGATGGTTATCAATCCTGACAAATGTGAGGTGATGCATTTAGGCAAGACTAATTCTAGAGGAAATTATACAATGAACGGAAGAGCCTTGGGAAAAGTTGATGGGCAGAGAGTTCTGGGAGTGCAGGTCCATTGTACCCTGAAGGTTGCTGCACAGGTGGATAGAGTGGTCAAGGCGGCATATAGCCTTTCATTGGACGGGGTATTGAGTATAAGAGCTGGCAAGTCATGTTAAAATTGTACAAGATATTGGATCGGTTGCATTTAGAATACGTTGTACAGTTCTGGTTACCACTTTGCCAAAAGGATGTGGATGCTTTGGAGAGGATGCAGAGAAGGTTTACGAGGATGTTGCCTGGTATGGAAGGTGCTAGCTATGAAGAAAGGTTGACTAGGTTAGGTTTATTTTCACTAGAAAAAAGGAGTTTGAGGGGGGGACCTGATTGAGGTTTACAAAATCATGAAGGATATAGACAGGGTAATAGAGATGAGCTTTTTCCTAGGGTGAAGGATTCAATAATGAGATGTTACGCTTTCAAGGTGAGAGGTGGAAAGTTTAAGGGGGATACACATGGCAAGTACTTCACACAGAGGGTGGTGGGCATTTGGAATGCATTGCCAGCAGAGCTGGTAGAGGCAGGCATGGTAGATTCATTTAAAATGCGTCTGGACAAATGCATGAGTAGGTGGGGAACAGAAGGATACAGATGCATAGGAATTGACCAACAGGTTTAGACTGTACATTTGGATTGACTCAGGCTTGAAGGGTCAAAGGGCCTGTTCCTGGCTGTAAATTTCCTTTGTTCTTTGTTCTTTGTTCTAGCTCTGTAAGCTTTAGGAATAGACACAGCTCTATATGCTGTGAAAGCTATCCCATCTGTAATCTGTAGAAAATGTCCCAGTTCTACATCCTGTAAAGATTATTCTAGTTCTTCACCTTAATTCTAAACCATGTAGGGACTGTCCTATTTCAATATATCCAGAAATTGTCCTAGCTCTATACACTATAGGGACTGTGGCTATTCAAGAGCCTTATAGGGACTGTCCAAATCTATATGATGTAGACTCTGTCCCAAATCTAAACACTGTATGGACTGACCCGGTATTGTAACCTATGGAAACTGTTCTAGCTCTGAACTCTGCATGGACTATCTGAATTCTATATGTCATCGGGACTGTCAAAGCTCTACACACTGCACAGACTGTCCAGATTCGAAACCTGTAGAGACTTCCCTAACTCTATTCCCTTTAGAGATAACCGCAGCATCTTCCTTGTAGAGACTATCCCAATTCTATACATTGCAGAGACTATCCCAGCTGTACAGAGTCTGCTCCAGCTCTAGACCTTGTAGAGTCTGCCCCAGCTCTAATCCCTGTAGAGACTGCCCCAGTTCTATACCCTGTAGAGACTGTCCCAGCTCTATACACTGTGTTATGGACCAGGCCAGACCCCCTCAAAACATTTCAAGATGATGGCCTGGACTTAACTCTGTTTGTTGTTTTAAACAGGTATAACATGAATTTTCCAGGAGTGATGCAGCTGGTCAAACCATTTAGTTTTAACCAAATCAGAATTTATTTATAAGGTTACTGAATGAAACGTAAACAAAAGAGATCAGAATGCAGAATAACTTAACCTATCCAAAAACCCAACAGATTACCCCAACTTAATGCTGCTGTTCCAAATTCCTGCAACAATCCCCATAAACGCCCTCTGGGAAAAAAAAGGTAAAATCAAAAACAAGGTCTTACAGGAGAGACGTCAGAAAGAGAGAGAGGTAGCAGCATGGAACACTCTCTCCCATGTGACTGTTTCTTGGATCAGCAGCCTCAAACAGCAGCCAGCTTTCAGTGGATAGCCAGACTGCTCAAACCAAACCAAACCAGGGTAAAGCTGAGCTGGGAGGACTGGCCACTCCCTTTCATTGTACAAGTGTATTTTTTAAAACAACTTGAAAGCCTTTTTCCTGAGGCAGTATCTGATATAATCAAATTAGCCCTAAAACCCTTTGAACCTAGACTTTTCGGAATCGCTGCTTTTACAGCCTCTCTGAAAAGAAACAAGGTTAACATTACCTTGTTAAAGGGGCAGCATCATCACAACTGTAAAGCCCATCCAAGTTCTGTACCCTGTAGTGACTATCCTCGCTCTATACACTGTCAAGACTGTTCCAGTTCCATAACGTTTAGGAACTGCTCTAACTTAATTCCCATAACAACTGAACCAGCTCCACTCTCTAGGCAAACTTTCCCAGCACTACACCCTGTCAGATCAGTCCCAGTTCTGTGTCACACATGAACTATTGCAGTTCTTTAAACTGTAATGTTTCTCATTGTTTGATATAATCTTTTAGCTATAGCAGTTCTTTATACTGCCAGGCATATCAATATTCTGTACAGTTATTGTTTTGATTCATGTATGGACTATTCGAGTTCTATAATATGTTATTTCCCATAGAGATGTATATTGAAGGGATTATTCCAGTTATGTAAAATACATGGATTATCATAGTTTTGAATAGTGCAGAAATTATCAATGTTCTATAAAGTGCAAACTATGCCAATCTTGTTCACTGTAGCTGTAGTGAGCATCTCAGTGCTATACAATATGGACTTATCACTGTCTATTGTAGGAACTATTCCATTTAAATCATTCATACCATTTCGACAATACTAGACATATACATCTTAAGGACTATTGTAGTTTTGGTTACAATAGGGATATTCCAGTTATTTGCACTAGTCAAAACACTACAGGGATTAACCTAGTTTTATGTAGTAACTACCCTAGCTTGTTACACACCCATGGATCATCCAATTTCTCTATTAGTGATTCTATCCTAATTCTACATGATTTAAGGACTATCCTGTTCTCTGCAATGTAGGAACTAACCTTGTTCTACATTTCCTTATTCCTTCTTGGGTGTGAACATTACTGGCAAGGCTACTGTTTGTTGCCCATCCCAAATTGCCCTTGAACTGAGTGGCCTTCCTAGGCCTTTTCAGAAAATTAAGAGTCAACTACATGATTGTATGTCTGGAGTTACATGTAGACCAGACCAGGCAAGGTGACTAGTTTCCCTTCTTAAAGGACATTGAGTAACCAAATGGGTTTTACAACAATTGATGTGTGGTTTCACTATTGCAACTAGCTTTATATTATCAGTGACATTCCCACTTTGCCATGCACTGGGATATCCCAGTTTAAAAACAGATTTACATTGAGAAGCACCTTTCACAGCCTCAGGATATCTCAAGGAGCTTTAGTAGCCCTGAATTACTTTTGAAATGTAGTCATTGCAGTACTGTAAGAAGTACAGCAGCCAATTTGCTCGTAGGAAACTGACACAAGCAACAATGTGATGATTGCCAGAGAGTCCATTTTTAATGATATTGCTTGATCAATAACACTTGCACTTAAAGAGTACCTTCAAACACATAAAACGTTACAAGATAATTTCCAAAGGTAAAATAAAGTTTGACACTGAACCACATAGGGTGATATCAAAGTAAATCAGTCTTGGTTAACAAGGTTGAAAATGTGTTGCTGGAAAAGCGCAGCAGGTCAGGCAGCACCCAAGGAACAAGAAATTTGACGTTTTGGGCATAAGCCCTTCATCAGGGCTTATGCCCGAAACGTCAAATTTCCTGTTCCTTGGATGCTGCCTGACCTGCTGCGCTTTTCCAGCAACACATTTTCAGCTCTGATCTCCAGCATCTGCAGACCTCACTTTCTCCTTGGTTAACAAGGTGCCATACAAAAGGCTGCTGCATAAGATAAAGGTGATGGCATTACAGAAAATGTACTAGCATGGATCGAAGATTGGTTACCCAACAGAAAGCAAAGAGTGAGGATAAATGGGTGTTTTTTTCTGGTTGGTGATCAATAGCCAGTGTTGTGCCTCAGGATCAGTGTTGGGACCACAACTGTTTACAATTTACAAGATGATTTAGAGTTGGAGACCACGTGTATTATGTCAAAGTTCGCAGATGACACTAAAATGAATAGCAGAGCAAAGTGTGCAGAGGACTCTGAAAATCTGCAAAAGCCTGGAGATAGGTTAAGTGAGTGGACAAGGGTCTGGCACATGGAGTACAATATTGGTAAATAGGAGGTCATCCATCTTGATAGGAATAACAGCAAAATGGTCTATTATTTAAATTGTAAAAAATCGCAGTATGCTGCTGTGCAGAGGGCCCTGGGAGTCATTGTGAATGAATCATAAAAAGTTGGTTTGCAGGTGCAGCAGGAAATTAAGAAGGCGAATGGAATATTGTCCTCCATTGCTAGAGGAATGGAGCTTAAAATGGGGAAGTTGTGCTGCAGCTGGATAGGTGCTGGTGAGTACACACCTGGAGTACTGTGTACAGTTTTGGACTCCTTACTTGAGAAAGGATGTACCAGGTTGATTCTGGAATTGAGAGGGTTGGCTTATGAGGAGAGATTGAGCAGGCTGGAATTATACTCATTGGAATTCTACTCATTAGAAAAATGTGGGGGGGATATTGTAGAGACATATAAAATTATTGAAGGAGTCGGTAAGATAGAATCAGGGAGGTTGTTTCCACTGGTGGGTGAAACTAGAACTTGGGGATATAGCCTCAAAATAAGAAGGAGCAAATTTTGGACTGAGTTGAGGAGGAACTGCTTCACCAAAAGGGTTGGGAATTCAAAGTTTGTGAGAAGATTTGTAGCTCGGGTGCTCGTTGTTGTGGTTCTGTTCGCCGAGCTGGGAGTTTTTCTTGCAAACGTTTCGTCCCCTCTCTAGGTGACATCCTCAGTGCTTGGGAGCCTCCCGTGAAGGCCTTGCCTGGGAATCTGTGGAGCTCCTTGCCCAAGGAAGAGCTGAGGCTGCCTCTTTGAATGTTTTTACTGCAACAATAGATAAAGTTTTGAACAACAAGAAATGAAGGGCTGTGGTGAGCAGGCAGGTACATAGAGTGAGTGCACAAAAAGAGCCAGGATCTTACTGAATGGCAGAGCAGCCCGATGGGCCAGGTGGCCCACTCTTGCTCCTATTTCTTATGTAATTAGATTTGTTTTAAGAGGTGACAGAGGTGGAGGGCTGGAGAGCTCTAGAATGTGAATGCAGGGGCTTTGACCTGAGCAGCTGACGATACAGCTATCAATGGTGTAACAACAGCCCGGAGGTTACCTTGACCAGATATTGAACTGGACCAACAACATAAATATTGTGGCCAGGAGGATAGGTCAAAGGTTAGTCTGCAGTGAGTAACTCATTTTCTGACTCCTAATACCCTGTGCACCATCTATGCGGCACAAGTCAGCAGTGTGATGGAGTAGTCTCCCCTTGCCTGGATGAGTTCTGCTCCAACAACATGTGAGAAGCTCAACTGCATCTCAGACAAAGCAGCCTGCTTGCTGATGTTACATCCACAAAAATAATGCACTGCCTCCACCACTGATCCACACTCGCAATGGTGTGTCTCATCTATAAGATGCACTACACAAAAAAAAATCACCAAAGCTCCTTAACAGCACCTTCCAAACTCATGCCTATTTCTGTCTATAAGGACAAGGGCAGCAGATACATGGGAACATCACCATCTACAATCTCTCATCCAAGTCACTCACAATGCTGACTTGGAAGTATATTGCTGTTCCTTCAGTGTCACTGGGTCAAAATCCCTGAACTCTCTTCTTAACAGTACAATAGATCTACATAAATCATTTGAGCTACAGGGAGAGGCTGAGCAGGCTGGGAATGTTTTCCCTGGGGTGGGAGAGTCCAGAACTAGAGGGCATAGGTTTAGGGTGAGAAGGGAAAGATTTAAAGGGGACCTAAGGGACAACCTTTTCACACAGAAGGTGGTCTGTGTGTGGAATGGGCTGCCAGAGGAATTGGTGGAGGTTGGTACAATTACAACATTTAAAGGGCATCTGGATGGGTATATGAATAGAAAGAGTTTAAAGGGATATGGGCCAAGTGCTGGCAAATGCGACTAAATTAGGTTGGGATATTTGGTCAGCATGGATGCGTTGGGCTGAAGGGTCTGTTTCTGTACTGTACATCTCTATGGTTATAATAGACTACAGCACTTGAAGAAGGCTTCATTCACACCATCACATTCTCCAGAGCAAGTGGTAATAAATACTGACCCAGCCAGTAAAGCCCAGATCCCGGGGATGAAGCAAATAAAACAATGACATTCAGGTTTGTGCACAAGGTTGTAATCGCAGCAAGGCAGAGGTCTCAGAGGCTGTAGGGTGAGAGGGGATTGCAGGGGCAAGGAGGGATCAGGCCCGAGAAAAGGGAGGAGAATTTGAAAGTTGAAGGGTTCTTAACTGGGACCCAGTGTTGGCCATTGAATATAGAGATTGTGGGTGTGAGCGATAGCATATGACTAACAGAAATTTGGTAAGCTGACGTAGGAGACCTTTTAGGAGTGCACTGGAAGGAGTCCAACCGGGAGGGACCAAAGGTCTGGGTGAGGGTTTCAATCAGAGCCGATCTGGGGCAGTTCCAGTTGCGGCCCAGCTGTGTAGTCAGAAACTCAGCTCAGGGTCACATCATGGACGGTCTGACCGAGGGCAGCTTGTGGATGAGAAATAGACAGGGGCTAAGAATATCCCCCTGTCCGGGAGTGGGGCTGACGATGTCGGGGTGGGGCTGCGGTATTGTGGAGAGAGAGCTGCCCGCTCTCCAAAACATTGCAATGGGATCTTTCTTCATCCACTTCCGAGCACAGATACAACATTGATGTAAAGCATGACGTGAAAGCTCACCCCCCAACATAGCACTCTCTACCCTGGGGTGATAACCGAGGCTGCGCCTCTCCTGCCCCATAGATCCAGAGACTTGAGGTTCTGCACAGTATAACGACTAAGTTCAGTTCTAAGCAATACAGGGACTATCCTGGCCGGACGTTGTACTGAGTCCAGTGTGGTTAAACACTCAGAACATTGTAAACCCGTTCAACATTAGACACTAAACAGCTGAAGCAAGCTCTATATTTTGCTTTTCTGGGGCCATTTACTGACGGAGCGGTGATTGTCGCTTTAAAGTTCTCAGTAATTGAAGATGTTAAAAGGCACTTTCTTTCACATCCAGCATGGGGTGACTTACTTTTTTTGTCAAACGAATTTAGAAATACAAACATCTCAGGGAGATGTAACCAAACACGGGGAGTTGTGTGGAATGAATGGGGCCGAATAGCAGCGCCCTCTGCCATGGAGTGTGCAATGGCCGGGACCTAATCTCCCTTTCATTTTAGCCGCCAGATGCCTGGAATCTTTATCTATTCCTCATCCCATCAGGCGGCTGATTATTTAACAAAAGCTGGTGAATGTACAAAGGAGAGAGCGGCGAGGACACGCCAGAGTAAAAACCTGGGACACATGCATCATTTAGTGGCGTTCACCAACTGCACAGCATTGTCCACACAAGCGCAAAGTGAGCCGCCGCCAGCCCCGGTCTGTTCGGCTCCAAGTGCCCGAGAGATCCCTGCACTTTGTGATGAAATGAAGAACTTTCCCAGTCTCTCTCCCCCCCCCCCCCCCCCCATCTCTGCACACCCTGACACACCCCCACCCCATGCATTTGGTTGAAAGGTTGAAGACGGGATGAGGGCTCCCAGAAGTTAATTTCCAAAACAATAATAAAAGTAACATCGGGCAAATGTGAAACGGAAACAGAAAATGTTGGGAATACCGCCAGAGCCGCGGAGGTGAACATTGACAGAAAGAACGTGGCTGTCTGATTCTGTCTGTAGACACTCCCCATCTTGGATGGGGGCTGTTTACAATCACTTGAGGAAGAAGCGGAGCTCTGAGAGCTACTTTCGGTCTTCCTTGAGCTCAGGTCAGCTCCAGGAGCCAGGGGATTCTGTTCGGCCGTTCTTCAGGGGAAGGTGACGGCTTAGACTGTTAATTCTGGAGGGGGACCCGGGTTCGAATCCCGCCTTGGCAGATGGTGGAACTTGAATTTAATAAAATTCTGCAGTTCAGAGTCTAACGGTGACCATGAAGCAACTGTCAGGGAAATCCCATCTGATGCCCTTTAGGGAGGGAAACTGCTGTCCTCTTCTGGTCTGGTTTACTAACCCGTGTCAGTTAAACTCAGGGGCACACTCCGGGTCGGGTTCAATTAGGAGGAGATTGAACCGATTGAGTAATTTTTTTCTCTTCCAAAGAGAAGGCTGGCTGAATGCAAATCCATAACATGGAGAAGTGGAAGGGATAAGGGTGGAATAAAGCCGTCCTAGATCCAGGCGACCAGAGAGAGAGAGAGAGACTATATGTGGTGAGTTTAATAGGTCCCTATACCTCAGGTGAGGGATAGGAAGATATGGAGAAGGTACCAGCCCCACTCAATACAGCAGTAAATCCAAAGCAGAATTCAGGAGAAACTTCTCCAGAGAGAGAGTGAGGGGAGGCTGGACTACAACGGTACAAGAAGGCAGCTGACCATCACCTACTCGAGGGCAGCTGGGGACGGGCCAGCCAACAAATAAGAAAATATTTTCAAAAAGGTGGAGCTGACTGCCGCAGGAATGAGTTGAGATGTATTTAAGAGGAAGCTCAGCGCAACAGGGTCAACGCAGTGCCCGGATGTGCTGATGGGGTTAGATAGAGCTGGGAGGCAGAAGGTTGGTATGGAGCAGATGGGCGGAATGGCCGGGGTTTGAGTTGGGGACTGCTAATGGAGGCTGAAATTTGGATCGGTTTTCCCACCAGCAGCCAGTCTCAGTCAGTGTACAAAACTGGGCCGGGTTGTGGTCTCACTGGACTGAGTGAGACGGTGCTGGTTTGTGGCCGGTGCTGTCCAGGAATGTTAATAGCTCTGTGAAATGCTGTTATTTCCTCCTTAACGTGCCCATTTTTTTTTTTGCATGGCTTAGCATCGCCCGCTTCAGTGCGGATTGGCTGGGCTGGGATTTGGTGGCGGCTCGGAGGGGTTTCAACCCGGTTAGATGTAAACTCCACTCATTTGCACTTGCCCTGTAATTTATCTGCCGGTGGGGACTCGCACCTGGCCAAGAGGCTGCGGGTAGCTGCAGTTTACAATCCCTCTGTAATTAAACAGCAGCTGAGGGGAAACAAGGAGGGAGAGGGAATAGAGTGTGGCTTAGAATGACCACTGGCCCCAAAATATAGACCATGTTTTGCAATCGTGGGCACATCAAAGGCCAATAGCCGGCTCTCTGTTTCTAGCAGATCATTATTGAATTTACAGAAACCTGTAGAACTGCATCCTGAGAGGGACAACTTCATTTTACTTAAAGTCTGCAGATACTGGCGACTGAAAGAGCCCGACTAAACCCAGTGTAGAGGCTGCTGGGCTGGACAGGTCCGTGAGAATTCACGGGGCAGATTGTGATAGATCCAGAAAGGGCGAGGGACTTGGGATAAAAGCGACCAGAGTGAGAGATGGTGTCTTGTCTGCAGCACATGTTTCCTCTTTGCCCCACCGAGTTCAGACAAGTGTTCACCCCGCCGGTTGATTTCAAACACACCCGGAACCGTCTGTTCATACACCCAGTCTGTTCATCAGAATGCAATCAAAATTCACTCCAGCAGTTGTAAGCGTGAGTTTAGTTCAGAGTGCATACATCATACACGCGAACAAGTCAACTCACAGATCACCAGAGGACATACAAGTTGAGAAATGTTTGTGATTAATCAAATTAAACTTGATAATTCTTGTCTATCCACTTTGAAACTCCCAGTGAAATAAGTCGAGTTTTTAACTATTGGGCAATTTGGGTGATGAATAAATTCGTGTAGGGACTGGATTTAAAATGGGGATTGGGGGTAGATTAAGGACTGGGAGGACAGCAGTGACTGTGCATTGATTAAGGATTGGGTGTAGCAAATGGAAATTGTGTTTGACAAACGTATTGAAGAATTTTGAAGATGTTACTAATAAAACTGATAAAGCAGACCCAATGGACATAATACACGTAGATTTACAGAAGGCTTTTGATAAAGTCCCTCACAAGCGGCTGGTTTGAACAATTAAAGAACATAGGGCAAGAGGTGGTGTACTTGTATGGATTAATGACAGAAAACATTAGGAATAAATGGGTCAGTTTCGCATTGACAGATTGTGACCAGTGGGCACCACAAAGATCAATACTTGGACCCAGCTGTTCACAATGTTCAGTAATGATTTGGACATGGGGACCAAATGTAATTTTTCCAAATTTGCAGATGATACAGATCCAAAAGGGAATGTGTGTTGTGAGAAACTGGCTTCAGGAGAACTTGGACAGGTTTAGCGAATGGTAAGCACATGGCAGGTGGAATATAATGTGGAAAACATGAGGCTATCCACGCTTGTAGAAGAATCAGATTATTTCAGAAACAGTATAAGGTTGGAAAATGTAGACATACAAAGAGACCTCGATATCCTTGTCAATAATTCACTTAAGGTTAATATGAAGGTGAAGAAGCTATTAGAAAGGTTAATGGAAAGTTGGGGTGTTTAGTGCAGAGGACTTTAGTGGAGCAGTAGTGAAGTGTTCCTTCAGTTGTACAACAGCTTGGGCATAGCATCTGGAATATGATGCACAGTTTTGGTCTCTTCATTTCAGTATTGTCATAGACAGGGTACAACAAAAGTTCACAAACTGCTTTCCAGGATAGCTGGACTGTTTTGTGAAGAGAGATTACACAAACTGGCCCAATGTTCTCTCAAAGTATAAGAGGTGGTCTCCTTGTAACCTACAAAATTTTTAAGGGATAGAGAAAATTAATATAGGTAAAATGTTTTCCAAGCTTGGAGAATCAAAAACTAGAGGGCAAAATTTAAAACTATTGATATGTCACTTATATCCAGATGAGGAGAAATGATTTTACTCTGAGGATTGCATGTTTGGCATTCTTTGCTGCAGAGGATTGTGGGGCTTAGTCTTTGAGTATGTTTAAGTAGTGGTTGATAGATTTCTGATTACCAGTGCAGACAGGGTGATGGGATGGAGTGAATGAAAGGCATTGAAGTGTTCAGTTAGCCATGATTGCAATGAATGACATGCCAGGCTCAGCAGGCTGACTGGCCTACTCCAGTTTCTATGGACTTATGTGTGTAGAGTAGGGAGTGGGTGTAGATTAGAAGCTGGAAGTAGATTCAGCACAGACTGTAGAGTAGCAACTATTTGTAGAGTAGGAGGTATGTATTAATTAGGGGCTGGGTGTAGATTAGGGCTAGATGTAAAGTAGGATCTTGGTGTGGAGTAAAGGCTGAATGCAGACTAAGAGGTGGATGTAGTGTAGGTTTAGATTAGAGACAGGGTATGGAATACAGGCTGGGTGTGGAGCAGGAGCTGTGTGTAGAGCAGGGCCTGGTTATAGTGTAGTGACTGATGTAGATTAAAGACTGGTGTAGAATAGACTGTAGATATGTAGAAGTCATTAGTGTAGAGTAGGTACTGAATTAGATTAGGGATTGGGTATCTTGGTTGGATGAATGTTATGGACTGGATGTGGATTATGCACTGGGTATCAATTAATGCTGGGTGTGGTGTAGAATTGGGTATGGTGTAAGGACTGGATGGGAGTAGGGACAGCATTCAGGATTACTGTGTGTTAGCAAAGTATGGCCTGTTGTGTAAAGGTTAGGTGTGTCTGTGTTGTTTGTAAAGGCCAGATTTTGCTTTTATTTAAGAACTGGATTTGCTGAGGGCTGAGAGTACCACTGAGTGATGTGGTAAATGTTGCAGCATGGTGAGAGCTTTCAGAGGATCCCATTGGGATGGTTTAGTTTGTCACGTAGTGCCGAGGGGAAATAATATAGGGTCATCGTGGTGAGTCTGTGGCATCCTGGGGATGCAGGATGTATATTGTGAAGGAAGTTTGAAAGAACCAATGAAGGAGAATGTGTGTGAGAGAGAAGGTATGACTAGCCCAATAGCCTTCTCCTCTACCATAAAAATGTTGCTATGAGAGATTATAAATGTGTCAGTGAATGATGTTTCTTGACTATGAGTGAGAGATGGAGAGAACATGGGATAATGTTTGCATTTAAGAAAAAAAATCATGGCAGAAGAGACTGAGTGAGTGGCTGAGTGGGATAATGAGGATGCGTGTGAAACCCAAAGTTGTGGCCGAAAATTTCCTTAATTGGGAATAAAAGAACGGTCAAAACTGGTTTGGAGCCAGCTGGGATTATGGCAGATTACTGTGACTGTAAAAGCATAAACACTCCATTCATAATAATAGGGTCAGGGACACATCTGCAGAACACTTCTCAATATATATATATACACAACTCAGCATTGCACATGTGATCCGGAATACCACAGAGTATCAGGCTCAATCCACACATATAATCACTAGAACAGCAGTGGGTATGCAGTCTGCAGCAAATCACTGCATATCAATATTGGTAAATGTCACTATGCAGACCACATAACCATCACTGCTTATGTTATAGTAACACTCCTCATTACAGAGCCAAGGAAAAACATCACCATGTATACATTGGAATTCTGTCCTTGCAGAAGGAGCCTAATTCTACACTTAAATGGGTTGGATTTACCTGTGGGTTATCAGTCTGGGGAATCCCACAAATCCAGCCTGTGATCTGCTTTAGCCTCACCATAAGGGGCTAATGTGGAACACTGTGGGATAGATATTTTTCTGGATGATTGCAAATAACCCAAGAGATTAAGAACAGCAGATGTTTGAAGTTTGGGAAGAAAGCACAGGAGTGTGGAGAGAGGAGGTCACGTCAGTCATTGGCCGATTGCACACAGCTTCATCCTGTCACTGATATTATTTCAAAAACGCCAGAGTCCCAGTCTCCATTGTCAATCGAGATATTGAACGTCTGAACATCGAACGCTAACTGTAGTATTTAAAAAAACCTGGAGACTCCCGCTGCAGTTTGGAGGTGACTTGCAGAATTGAGTTTTAAATGAATCTTTAACACCAATCGTCCATCTTTGTCGATCCTCTCTATCTCTCCCCCTATCTATTTCTTGTCTCTCTCGTCGATCCCCACACTCTCTAAATTCTTCACCGCCTCCCCGCTCTGACATCTGCCCTCTGATGATACTAACGGAAAAAAATTATTGCAATGTGTCCAAATCAATTTTGGTTTCATCCGCTTGTGATAATCCAGATTATCATGATTTACTTTGCTAAAATGCGTTTCTTCCCTTGTTTAAATGCATGAGCTGCGCTCAAACTGCAGGCTTATAACAACCACGAGTTACAGTTTACTGTACACAGGCCAAAGCGCGAGGGGCCGAATGGCGAGCAAGAATAGGGCGAATAGGGATGGGTGTGGAGATGCTGAGTTCATCTCCAAATAGATTGAGAGGAACAGACTGGGGGAAGTAGAAATTCTACAACACGAGAGGCAAGATAGGAATTTGGCTTCAGCAGTCCCTTCCCTCAGTGTTAGCGCTCACGGATTGCCAACATTTAATTCAAGTTAGATCCACAGTGGGTGTCTATACAAGGACAGCAACCAGCAACTGGCCCGGGATCCTGGCCCACACTGTCTCCAAACACTCATTACAGACACAGGCTCTAATGAGCCCATCAGACAGGGTGTGAATAATGGGACCAGCTCCTTTTATGAGGCGCTGTCCCGCTAAACTGGGTCCTCCGCCCACCACAAAAAAACTAAAACATTTTCTACTGTTTTTAATTCCAAATAATCCGATGAACTCAGGTTAGGGAACGAAACACAATGACATCGTTTAATATCAGAAAGGAAACATTTTATAATCTAAGTAATCCAACAGAAAAAGACTTAAATTATTTCTCCTTAATACGATCTCCCTAAAATAAGTCCCTATTTCAATTCTGTGAAGAGGCAGAAGCTGATATATTTGTCAGCTGTGGCAGGTTGAACTGATGATCTGTTAATACAGACCATTCGGACAGTGAAAAAAGAACTCGCTTCTAACTCCAACCTTCTATTCTCCGAGATGGAGCCGAGGGGTTTTTTTTTGTCTCTGTCCCGGCTTTGATAATGTGACAGGCTGATGTCTGTCACACACTCTCCTCTCTCACCCCCTTCAGAAAGGGAACCTTCTGTTTTTCAACTTCTGAGAATCACTCCATCAACCAATTCAAGCGGATTAATTAACTCTTCCAAAAAGTTTATTAAGAGGCCAGAAAACAATGGAGACTAAAGGAGAGAAGCAAGTAGGCAAGTGAGTTCATCAACTCCCAATCAGGCCTCCTTCACAAAAGCTGCTGCCTGAATACTTCCCAATAGGACCTCTCACAAAAGTGACACCATCAAACCAGACAACAGTATGTTAAAAGGGGAAGAGACTTATTTCAGCCGCTCTCCCTTCTTAAAAAAAAAATCTATGGATCTGGGCCGCTTTCCGCATTAATGTACATCTGCACTCTTCAGTGTGTTCAGGGCTCCCCACCCCCAAGGCTCTCTCAGCGTCAGCCTGGTCTTTTTGCTGCCGATTGTCTGTAATCAGACAGACAAAGGAAGCAGCTTAGGAAAAAGGTTGGGGCTGTAAGGAAACCTTCGTACCAGGACCTGCTTCCCTCCGCACACGCTGCCTGGCCTGCTGAGTGCTTCCAGTATTTTCATATGGCCACAGGGTTTGTACCGGTTTAGACTTGGGAACTGTGCTGATTGTTTGAGTTTGGATGTTGTACCTGAAGGTCCCATTCGGTTCGCTCACTGCATCTAATTCTCAATACGTTTTTCTGCTCATTTTACTCTTAATCCAATGGGTGAGTGAAGTCACCAAAATTGAGAGTTTGACAAATACAAAGTGTGACGTTTTAATCCTAAACTTGGAGGACAGGTGCGTCTGTGTAAGAACAAGATTTGTCTTCCCAGCAGGATAAGTTTAACCGGGTTACGAGGAAAGGAATAAAATAAATAATGGGGAACACAAACAGCCAGTGAAAACTGATGCTACGGTACAGTGAAGGGACAGTGAGGACACAGTGAGGGACAGTGAAAGACACAGTGAGGGACAGTGAAAGATACAGTGAGGGACAGTGAGGACATAATGAGGAACAGAGAGGGACAGTGAAAGACACAGTGAGGGACAGAGAGGGACAGCTAAAGACACAGTGAGGGACAGAGAGGACAAGTGAGGGACAGAGAGGACATAGTGAGGGACAGAGACGACACAGTGTGAGGCAGTGAGAGACACAGTGAGGGACAGAGAGGACACAGTGAGGGATAGTGAGATACCATGAAGGACATATGAAGACACAGTGAGGACAGAATGAGAGAAAGTGTGAGTCATTGAGGACATAGTGAGAGACAGTGAGGACATAGTGAGAGACAGTGAGGACATAGTGAGATTAAGTTAAAAATCACACACCAGGTTATAGTCCAACAGGTTTGTTTGGAATTACTAGCTTTCAGAGCACTGCTCCTTCATCAGGTAGCTAGTGGGGCAGGATCATAGGACATAGAATTTATAGTACAAAATCAAATTGTCATACAACTGATGTGATGTATTAAACAAGCCTAGATTGCTGTTAAGTCTTTAATCACTTAGAATGGGGATGCAGGTTTCGATTCATTAATATGTAACTCCCAGAACTTCTTTCAAGTCACATTCCTGTGATAACTTAAGGTTTTTTTTAAAGTAACATCTCAGCTCAGACAATGAATTAAAGGTGTGAGGTTAGAGTCTGTCTGTATTCCAACCTTGAGTCAGACTGATTCTATTTCTAAAGTAGGAATTTGTAAAATGTCCACAGCACGATGTAGTGAGAGACAGTGAGGGACACGGTGAAGACACAGTGAGGGATAGTGTGGGACAGTGAGGATACAGTGTGTGACTATGACGGACAGTAAGGAACAATGAGGGATAGTGAAGACATGGTGAGGGGCAGTGAGGGACATTGAGTGATAGCATGGGAGAGTGTGGGACAGTGAGGACACAGTGTGGGACAGTGAGGATACAGTGTAGGACAGTGAGGACGCAGTGTGGGACAGTGAGGATGCAGTGTGGGACAGTGAGGACACAGTGTGGGACAGTGAAGACGCAGTGTGGGACAGTGAGGACACAGTGTGGGACAGTGAGGACACAGTGTGGGACAGTGAGGATGCAGTGTGGGACAGTGAGGACACAGTGTGGGACAGTGAGGACGCAGTGTGGGACAGTGAGGACACAGTGTTGGATAGTGAGGATGTAGTGTGGGACAATGAGGATGCAGTGTGGGACAGTGAGGACACAGTGTGGGACAGTGAGGATGCAGTGTGGGACAGTGAAGACACAGTGTGGGACAGTGAGGATGCAGTGAGGACGCAGTGTGGGATAGTGAGGCTGCAGTGTGAGACAGTGAGGATGCAGTGTGGGACAGCGAGAGGCAGTGAGAATACAGTGAGGGCACAGTATGAGACAGTGAGGACACAGTATGAGACAGTGAGAACACAGTGTGGGACAGTGAGGACGCAGTGTAGGTCTGTGAGGGGTAGTGAGGATACAGTGAGGACGCAGTGTGGGACAGTGAGGACACAGTGTGTGACAGTGAGGATGCAGTGTGGGACAGCGAGGATGCAGTGTGGGAAAGTGAGGGGCAGTGAGGATACAGTGAGGACACAGTGTGGGACAGTGAGGATGCAGTGTGGGACAGCGTGGGGCAGTGAGGATGCAGTAAGGACACAGTGTGGGACAGTGAGGATGCAGTGTGCGACAGCGAGGGGCAGTGAGGATGCAGTGAGGACACAGTTGGGACTGTGAGGACGCAGTGTGGGACAGTGAGGACGCAGTGTGCGACAGCGAGGGGCAGTGAGGTTGCAGTGAGGACACAGTTGGGACTGTGAGGACACAGTGTGGGACAGTGAAGATGCAGTGTGGGACAATGAAGATGCAGTGTGGGACAGTGGGGACACAGTGTGGGACAGTGAGGGGCAGTGAGGACACAGTGAGGACACAGTGTGGGACAGTGAGGGGCAGTGAGGATACAGTGAGAATGCAGTGTGGGACAGTGTGGATGTAGTGTGGGACAGCAAGGGGCAGTGAGGATACAGTGAGGACACAGTGTGGGACAGTGAGGACACAGTGTGGGACAGTGAGGATGCAGTGTGGGACAGTGAGGATGCAGTGTGGGACAGCGAGGGGTAGTGAGGATACAGTAAGGTCACAGTGTGGGACAGTGAGGATGCAGTGTGGGACAGCAAGGGGCAGTGAGGACACAGTAAGGACACAGTGTGGTACAGTGAGGACACAGTGTGGGACAGTGAGGATGCAGTGTGGGACAGCAAGGGGCAGTGAGGATACAGTAAGGACACAGTGTGGTACAGTGAGGACACAGTGTGGGACAGTGAGGATGCAGTGTGGGACAGTGAGGATGCAGTGAGGACACAGTGTGGGACAGTGAGGACGCAGTGTGGGACAGTGAGGACGCAGTGTAGGACAGTGAGGGTGCAGTGAGGACACAGTGTGGGACAGTGAGGACGCAGTGTGGGACAGTGAGGACGCAGTGTAGGACAGTAAGGACACAGTGTGGGACAGTGAGGATGCAGTTTGCGACAGCGAGGGGCAGTGAGGATGCAGTGTGGGACAGTGAAGACACACTGTGGGACAATGAGGATGCAGTGTGGGACAGTGAGGACACAGTGTGGGACAGTGAGGACACAGTGTGGGACAATGAGGATGCAGTGTGGGACAGTGAGGACACAGTGAAATAAACAGTGAGTGATAATGTGGGACAGCGAGGGGCATTGAGGAACAGTGAGGATGCAGTGAGGATATAGTGATGCATGTGTGGAAGCAGTGAGGGACAGTGAAGAACACTGAGGACACAGAGGGACAGTGAGATGGAGCAAGGGTCAGTGAGGAGACAGGGACAATGTGGGACATAGTGAGGATACAGTGAAGGACACAGTGAGCGACAGTGATGGACATGAGGACAAAGTGAGAGACAGTGCGGACACAGTCAGGAACAGTGTGGGACAGTGCAGTACAGTGAGGATTCAGCTCCACTTACTAACAGAGACAGGCTCAATGAATGCTGACATTGTTAGCTATGGGATGTGCCAAACAAAAAGAGTATAGGAGAAGAGAGGAAGGTGCATAAAGGTTTTTAAAAAAGATGTTGCCAGACTGAGAGTATACAACAATCAGTAAGTTTAAACTGGTTTGGATTTCTTGAAAAGAGCAGAATGACTGGGAGCCTTGATGAGTCCCAGATTTAAACCTTGATAGGATCCCACAATATGGATATAGAGAAATTATTTCTACTTCGAGGTGAGAACAGACCAAACTGTGTGAATATACAATAGACACCATCCTATCCAATCAAGAATTGAGGAAGTATTTCAGTACACAGAGAATGTGGAACTTGCTGCTACACTGAGTGACTGAAGCAGACAGCATTAATGCATTGAAAGAAGGCATGGCACATAGGTACAGGGGAAGGTAATAGAGAGGATGCTCATGTGCACCAATAAAGGCTAAGATGATCTAGTTAATCCAAAAGGCTGGTTTCTGCTTTGTGAATTCATACAGCAGTCGTATAAATATGCCAAATGAATTGAGAATTTGGTTTCCACTCTACTCAGCATCAAATCTTCAATGGAATCTTGCTATTACCCTTTTGTGTAAGACAATGCTTAGTGAGAGAGAGAGAGAGACCTTTTAAAGCCTTACATAAAAGAGGTAGGAGAGCAAGCGAATCAGATAGAGTGAGGCAGCACAGACTTTGGCATTTAGAGGCACAGTGCCAATGGTGGAGTGTTTAAAGTTGGGATTGTACAAAGCTCCAGAGTTGGAGGAGGGCAGAGGATTGAGAGGCTGGAGGAGATTACTGAAACAGGGAGTTGTGTGGCCATGGAGGGACTGAAACAGAAAAGAACTTATGATGCCCATTCAATAGAGTAGCAATGATTCCATCACACTCTGGTAGATACATAGGACCAGGTAAATTGGATGCATCACCAGTGTATTACCCAGCAGCCTCTAGATGGTCAATCTAGTCCAGGGCTGTTTAATTAATTTATTGAGGAAATGATCAAATCCTTGAACCCTGAGCATCCCTTTTGAAAAGTCCTGTGTTCCAGTTATCAGAAACCCTGTGTTCCTTTGACTGGTGATCCTGTGAACTGCAAGCAACAGGGTTCTAAGTATTTCCTAATACAAAGGCTTGGCTGAGGAAAGCCCGATTTGTTTGAAGTGGGAGTGAGATTACTCTTTCTCAGCAGCAAGGAATTGTCATCTTCTCAGCAAATTAAAGGAAGACAGGGAATCTTCAAAATAATGAACATGAAAGCACGAGTAATGAAACAGAAGACAGGAAAAGAGAGGCAGGGACAGAATGAGAGTGAGCTGAAGAAACAGACAGGAAGAGGTAGAGACAACGAGAGGAAAAAAAGACAGAAAGAGAGAGGAAAGTAGACAGATGGACTGAAAGAAAGTGGAAGGATGTGTAGGGCTGCAAGTGTGGCTTGGACTGAGTGGGGGTGGAGGTGAGGGGGAGCTGTGTGGGGCTGGGAGTGAGGGTGAGGGTGTGTGGGGCTGGGAGTGAGGGTGAGGGTGTGTGGGGCTGGGGTGAGGGTGAAGGTGTGTGTGGCTGGGGGTGAGGGTGAGGGTGAGGGTGTGTGGGGCTGGGGGTGGGGGTGGGGTTATGTGGGGCTGGAGGTGAGGGTGGGGGTATGTGGGGCTGGGGGTGGGGGTGGGGTTATGTGGGGCTGGAGGTGAGGGTGAGGGTGTGTGTGGCTGGGAGTGAGGGTGAGGGTGTGTGCGGCTGGAGGTGAAGGTGAGGGTGTGTGTGGCTGGGAGTGAGGGTGAGGGTATGTGGGGCTGGGGGTGAGGGTGGGGGTATGTGGGGCTGGTGGTGAGGGTGGGGGTATGTGGGGCTGGTGGTGAGGGTGGGGGTATGTGGGGCTGGGGGTGAGGGTGAGGGTGTGTGTGGCTGGGGGTGAGGGTGAGAGTGTGTAGGACTGGGAGTGAGGGTGAGGGTGTGTGGGGCTGTGGGTGAGGGTGAGGGTGTGTGGGGCTGGGGGTGGGGGTATGTGGGGCTGGTGGTGAGGGTGAGGGTGTGTGTGGCTGGGAGTGAGGGTGAGGGTGTGTGTGGCTGGGAGTGAGGGTGAGGGTATGTGGGGCTGGAGGTGAGGGTGAGGGTGTGTGGGGCTGGAGGTGAGGGTGGGGGTATGTGTGGCTGGGAGTGAGGGTGAGGATATGTGGGGCTGGAGGTGAGGGTAAGGGGGTGTGGGGCTGGAGGTGAGGGTGAGGGTGTGTGGGGCTGGAGGTGAGGGTGAGGGTGTGTGGGGCTGGGGGTGAGGGTGGGGGTATGTGGGTTTGGGAGTGAGGGTGGGGGGGTGTGTGGCTGGGGATGAGGATGGGGATGGGGGTGGGGGTGGGGGTTGGGTTGGAGGGAGACAGATGGAGCTAGGTGTGGACAGTGTGTGAGTGAGTCTGGCAGTTGGGGGGTGTAGCTGTGAGGGAGCTTTGAAGAGGGAACTTTGTGGAAGTTAAGCACAGGAGCTTGTAATGGTATCAAACATGGTCTCTGTGTTTATAGATTTTTACATGATTTATCATAGAATCATAGAATCCCTACAATGTGCAAGCAGGCCATTCAGCCCACATTGATTCTATGAAGAGCATCCCACCCAAACTACTCCCTACCCTATCCCTGCAACCATGCATTCCCCCTGCCTAACCCACCTAGCCTGCATATCCCTGGACACAATGGGCAATGCAGCATGGCCAATCCATCTTAACAGTGGAGGAACCTGGAGCACTCTGAGGAAGCCCACACAGATATGGGGAGAAAGTGTAAACTCTACACAAACAGTTGCCCAAGGGTGGAATCACACCTGGGCCTCTGGCGCTGTGAGGCAACAGTGCCAACCACTGAGCCAATGAACTGCCCCACATAATCTGTTCAACAGGGGATATGATAGCATCCCTACAGTGTGGAAGCAGGCCACATCCCATACCTATGACAAACTAATCATTGTGTTGTCATAAAATAAGAGAAAGGGAAATTGAGGTAATGTCTTTGACATTGTGCGTAGGAACCAGCAAAAGGCAAGTGTGGTAGTACATACTGACTCATTCCCAAAACTCAGAGCCATGCGATTACAGTGATAGTAGAAACATGCACCAGTAATTAGCTGCAGGACAGAGAGCAGAGGAAAGCACTGTATACAGTGATGGGGAGGGGTGTAACCCTAGTGGTTGGTGTTGGGACAACTGGTCAAATGACAGAATATACAAAAGCAAGAAAGTTCTGCTAAACATTCCTATAACACTGGTTCAGACCCAGCTGGTGTTTTGTGACCATATCTGATGACCAAACTTTAGAATGGAAATCAGGCTCTTGGAGAGGGTGTACAGAAGCAAGTTACACAAATTGTGATGGAAATTAAAGCCCATAGGTACATGTAGAAATGAGGGAATCTTAGCTTGTTCTCTTTAGAGCAGGGAGGGTTAACAGCAGTCTTGATGAGGTGTTTCTGATGACATCGGGTTTCTGGTAAAGTTAATGAGGAGGAAATTTCCAGTGGCAGGAAGCTTAACAAACAGAGGAGTTTGCACGTTCTCCCCGTGTCTGTGTGGATTTCCTCCGGGTGTTCCAGTTTCCTCCCACAGTCCAAAGATACGCAGGTCAGGTGAGTTGGCCATGCTAAATTGCCTATAGTGTCAGGTGCATTAGTCAGAGGGAACTGGGTTTGGACCCTCTTCGGAGGGTCAGTGTGGCCTTGTTGGGCCGAAGGACCTGTTTCCACGCTGTAGGAAATCTAATCTAATCTAATCTAAATTTGAAGAGTCATAGGGTTAGGTGAGGAAATTTTAGTATCTGGAAGGAACTGACTGAGAGGAAGGAGATTCCACACAAACCTTCAAAAGGGATTGGATAAATTCGACAGAGGGTTGAACTGGAAAGCTCCTTCGAAGAGCCAGTACAGATACAACGGGCTGAAAAGTCTCTTTCTGTGATGTATAAGTCCATAATTCTAGGAGGCTATTCAGGCCCACGTATCTGTTCTACCAATCAATCAGACCTTGCAGCTCAACTTCAAATCCCCTGATATCCTAAAGCAGCAAATATCAATTGAACTTAGGTCTGGAAGACTCCCAGTATCCACAAGCTTTAACAGAGCAAGTTCCTAATTTCCAATATCCTTTGCAAGCTGCTCAATGGCACTATCACACTGACATACAATTTTCACTTTGTTTTTATATAATTTGAAGACAGCAGGTTCTGTGGCATCCTGATCTCTAAGCATGGAACTCGTGATAGATTATGGCTTTGGAAATGAGAATTCCTTTGTCAGTTTATGTGTGTGTGTCTCTCTCTCTCTCTCTCTCAAAGAACTGGACGCCTGTTCATAGCTGATTGAGCACAGACTGCCCCCTGACCTCTGACCTCACTAACCTATACTTAGCACATTGAAAGGGGAACAAGTGTCAGTGGGGTTTGACCTGGTCTAGGCTGGGATCAGAGGGCCAGCAGGAGGTAGAGACATAACCCTCCTCTCAGGCCAAGCACAGGGCCAAGAGGACAGAGGCTGCGATTGAATTAACCCTTCAGCTACTTTCCCAGCACACAGCAGAACCATAGTTTGAAGCTCCAGTTCTGTTTGCTTTGTTTTGTAAGTGCAATATTCAGTGTGATCAGCCATGTAGATTAACCAGACCAGGCCTCAACTCAATTGGGAACGGTAGTCAGGAGGCTTCCATTGGCCTTGGCACCCTGGGTTAGGGAAACAAGAGATTTGATTTGTATACCTGCTCCTAGTTACTGTCCAGCACATGTGTGGAGGTTACAAGCGGAAAGCATCATTCTGGCTGTGATAACCACTCCACCTGATGCGTGGAGTAAGACTTGCATGTGAATAATGGCCTGTTATGGGGAGATTGACGCCTATGGACCGACCCCAGGGAGAGTCAGCACCTTCAGGAGGGGAGGGGGAGCTGTACCCCAGGGAGAGTCTGCACCTTCAGGAGGGGAGAGGGAGCTGTACCCCAGGGAGAGTCTGCACCTTCAGGAGGGGAGGGGGAGCTGTACCCCAGGGAGAGGCAGCACCTTCAGGTGGGGAGGGGGAGCTGTATCCCAGGGACAGACAGCACCTTCAGGAGGGGAGGGGAAAAACTTGTTACAAATCAAGAGGAAATATAATCTTAGAGATATTGTATGAAATACAATGAGCTTCACTGAACTGTTTAATTTTATTTGAATGTTCCGTACCAACACTTGTTCGTTCTAAAAAACTTGACTTAAATGAAGCCAAGTCAGGCCAGTGATCAGGTGCACATCTGGTTTTATCATAAGCAGTTCAGCCATGAATTGTAAACTATCAGCCAGCTTGGACCTCTTTGATTTACTCCGCCATTTCCCAGACCCCCTCCTCGAGTTTCTTGTTGTAAAACGTGAGGCTCTTTTGAGAGAGTTACAAAGTTCGCTGGACTTTTCTGCCCCCTTGCACCTCGAGATGCTGCTACTGTGCAGATATTTTAAACAGCAGCTCAGACTCCAGCTGAGTCAGTTAGCCAGTGCACAATAGTTAAGTACATATTAACTCAATTAATTAACTAGCAAAACAATGCATTTAGGCATTAACTTTCCCAAGAGACCAGCCCTGCAATAAACAGAGCTGTTTGCTGCATTGATCATTGTCACAGTTGAACCCACCCCCAACAGCCTCAACTTTAATCAGTCAGCTGCTGTGCTTTTACTTCATGTGCCATCATTTCATGTTTCCTTGGCTGACATTGGATGTATTAAATCTGAAAGCTGTTTGTGTCAAGCAAGAGAGAGAAAGACAAAGCAGAGAGAAAAGTCATCAACAGAAGGAGTGATAATTCAGCCAGAAAGAAAGGCTGAAACAGACGGAGAAAGGTCTCAGTGTTAGAAAGAGTGAGAGAATGTGATATGTTCACGCCTATACATACACACACACACACACACACACACACACACAAACTAACACTGAGATTGCTGTCCTGCAACAAATATTTGTAAATATCAATCTGTAAATTGTTTGAGTTCTCATAAAGTTGAGGTGACTTTCAAAACAGATTTCAGACCAGTCTCAGCCAGTTGAATGGCTAGTAGCAAGACCCCGTGGACTGCACAAATGATCTGGAGATGGCACTCAATGCAAGATGCTTAGACTGTGTCATTTAAATGTGTGAATGTGTGTTTATGTGCATGTGGATGTGTGTGTATGTTGAGGTTTTTTTTCTGTGTGTGATGATGTGTCTGTTGTGAGAGGTGAGTGTGTGAGAGATGTGTGTATGTTGAAATGTGTGTGTGTGTTGAGTGTGAGTGAGATATGTATGTTTGAGAGATATGTGTGTGTTGAGGTGGGAGCGAGATATGTACATGTTGAGGTGTGAGAGATCTGTGTGCATTGAGATATGTGTATGAGAGATATGTGTGCATTGAGGTATGTGTAAGAGAGATATGTGTACATTGCTGTATGTGTGCATTGAGGCCTTTGTGTGTGAGAGAGGGGAGTGGATGTGTGTGAGAGAGAGATGTGTGTGAGAGAGGCATGTGTATGTGTGAGAGAGATGTATGTGAGAGAGGTGTGTGAGAGAAAGATGTGTGTGCATTGAGGTTCATGTGCATGTGAGAGAAAAATGTGTATGAGAGAAATGTGTGTGCATTGAGGTGTGTGTGTGAGAGAGAGATGTGTGTGCATTGAGGTACGTGAGAGAGATATGTGTGTATTGAGGTGTGTGTGAGAGAGAGAGAGATGTGTGTGTATTGAGGTGGGTATGAGATGTGTGTGCATTGAGGGGTGTGTGTGTGAGGGATGTGTGCATTGAGGTGTATGCGTCTGAGAGATGAGTGTGCATTGTGGTGTGCATGTGTGAGAGAGAGATGTGTGCATTGAGGTGCTTGAGAGAGCTGTGTGTGTATTGAGGTGTGTGTATGAGAGAGATATGTGTATGCATTGAGGTGTGTGTGTGAGAGAGAGAAGTGTGTGCATTGAGGTGTGAGGTAGTTGTGTCTGCGAGGTGGGAGCCTTGATGCTTGTAATAAGGAGCCAGTTCTTGATACTTTCTTCCATTGCCTGGAGACAGGCTACAAATCAAAGCCTTGGTCTATGGTGCTCTGACACCTGACAGTATGGTGCCACCAAAGTTGGGGGAGCAGAACAGGAGGATGTAGGTGAAGTGGCTGAGGAGGAGGGGAGAGATGTTGAGGAGGCAGGGAGATGGGGACATGGGATAGGCGAAATGGAAGGATGTAAATGGAGAAAGGTGGAAGGCTGGTGAGGCAGTGAAGAAGGTTTGGAAGGAGATGTATGTGGGTGTGGCTGTGGAGGAGGATTGTGCAATGAAGTATTGAAATGAAGGAAAGGTGTCTGTGTCTCCCCTTCCCTGCAGATCCTGATAATCCAACCCTAAAACCCTGGCAGTTAGTTGCAAACTAGTCTTCGTCTGGAATTAGCTGTATTGAGCTGTGTCATTACTGTGACCTGGGACTGGTTTTGCAGATATATTAACAACAATTCCAGCTTATTTTTCCTCCATGGATGATAGATGCCTTCAGGAAAAGATCCCATTGAATGCAGAATGTGATTTTTTTTTTGTCGCACTAACAGTGTAAAATTCAGCAATCATTGTGATTGATGAGGAAGACATTACCTTTGCTTTTCCCACAGTGTGTTTGGGATATGTATCCGATCACATGGTGATCTGCTTTGGCGATTAACTGATACCAGGCGTGATCCTGTGACTCAATAAAACATACATCTGAGCTGGCATGATGTTTGAAGGGGTATCAGCTCCCTGAAAGGCAATTACTTTTATTTCACTAACCCCCACCCCCACCCCTCTTCTAACCTTCCTCTCTCCGTTCCCGAGCAGACTGTTCGAAGGTCCAGTCTGTACAAATATCTAGATTTCACCCCCTGCCTGTGGTACTGGCAGAGAAAGGAAAAATGTTTATGGGCACTATCCAAGGTGCAGCTTATAAAGCACTCAGTACCCAAAAGGGCATGTCAGGATGAATAGCTGTTTGGTTACCTGCGGTTGACTGGTACCTCTGGTTATTGCACTCAAGTCAGGAGTTAACACTTCAACGGTGTGAGAATTTAGGGGATTGAAGGTTACTCCGCAGTATTGATAAAGGAAACTGAGAGATTTCTGACGAGAGATAGTGGAGGAAGTCTCGTCAATACTTGAGTGAGAACATAGTAACCGGCAGATCCCAGTCAAATACTTGAATGTCAGGAAAGTGACGGTGGAAGCTTCACGATCATCTCATTATTTCAGTTCCTCCCCTACAATTTCCCATCCGGTCTGGTCTTTGAGCCCAGGATCCTTGCCATTTTCCATCCCTAAATGTGAATATTCAACAAACAACTCACATATGCCTCATCCATGTGATGGTTCACAAACAACAAGAACGAACCAAAACATTTGGTGAAGGACAGCTTATTCCTGGTTTCGGGTATGATTCACCATGTCCTCTGTCTCTTCTTCGTCAATCTTTCTCCCCGTCTCTTTTTGGTTGTGTCCCTTCTTTGGTGTCGGCTGTGATTGTCACCCTCACACTGATTCAGGTAGTTGTGGTTCAAGTTTCATTCTGACTCACCCCGACAGGCAGCGAAGTGCACTACTGAAGGAGTGGTGCAATGTCAGAGGTGCTGCATTTTGGATGGCAATTTAAACGGAGACCCAATCTGCCGTTTCACATAAATTATTTTTAAAAGTCCCACTGCCACTATTTCCGAGAACAGCGGGGAAAGGGAGGGTTGCTTATTCTCTACTGTCCCAGTCAATATTCTTTCTTCAACAAACATAACTAAAACTGATTATTTGGTCAATTATTTCACCAGTCTGTGCACTGACTAGGGAACACCGTTTTCTACATTTGAAATTTCATTGTATTTATAAAGAACATTGTCTATAAAGCTCTTTGGGATGTGCAGGGCTTATGTAAATACACATTTTCTCTTTTCTTTACTTTATTGTGTTTCCCTCTTTCTGTCTCATCTGTTATTTTCTGTCTATCTCTGTCTGTCATTGTCTGTGTAAGCGTAGACTGAGGGAGAGAGTTGTAAGGGAACCCTGTGTTCATGAGGGCTCACACTCGGGCAGCTTTGGCAAGGGTCCCGGTGGTTTTGAGGCCACTGTGCTCACAGAAGTTTGAGAATGTCTTCTGAGAATTTGAAAATGATGATAAAACAAACAGAATTTGTGAAAACCATGCCCAGATTATTTTACCAAATGCAGAGTTTATATCAACAACTCACAGCCGCAGAGAGGCTTTCTGGGGAGATTATGTTACTGACTGGGGAGATTAACTGTTCTGGACAACTTGTGTTTCCTGAGATATCACTGGTCTCAGAGAGTGACCAGCAGCCTGCTGTGTTGTGCTGGTATTCTACGTTAGCTGAAGGTGCTGACTCTCCCTGGGGTTCAGCTCCCCCTCCCCTCCTGAAGGTGCTGACTCTCCCCGGGGTACAGCTCCCCATCCCCTCCTGAAGGTGCTGTCTCTCCCCGGGGTACAGCTCCCCCTCCCCTCCTGAAGGTGCTGTCTCTCCCTGGGGTACAGCTCCCCATCCCCTACTGAAGGGGTTGACTCTCCCTGGGATACAGCTCCCCCTCCCCTCCTGAAGGTGCTGTCTCTCCCTGGGGTACAGCTCCCCATCCCCTACTGAAGGGGTTGACTCTCCCTGGGATACAGCTCCCCCTCCCCTCCTGAAGGTGCTGTCTCTCCCTGAGGTACAGCTCCCCCTCCCCTCCTGAAGGTGCTGACTCTCCCTGGGGTAGAGCTCCCCCTCCCCTCCTGAAAGTGCTGTCTCTCCCTGGGGTAGAGCTCCCCCTCCCCTCCTGAAGGTGCTGACACTTCCTGGGGACAGCTCCCCCTCCCCTCCTGAAGATGCTGTCTCTCCCTGGGGTAGAGCTCCCCCTCCCCTCCTGAAGGTGATGGGCTTCTGAGTGTTTGCTGGGGTTGAATTTCACCAGGAACAGGTGCCCCATGTGATCACACCCAAGTCCTTAGTATGGACAAGTGATGACTACCAATTCAACTGCAGGAAGCATCACCCTCTTGTGCTGTCCGCATGTCTCCATTTTTCAGTAGACAGACACTGGACAATAATCTGGGGTGGGAATCTGGCCCTTCTTGGTGACTGAGAGTGGCGAGACCATTCGGACTCCCCTACCCCCACCTCTGATGACCATATGGGCTGTGCCTGGCTCACTTGACAGTGGGTGGGGTTTAAACTGGGATCTTGGTTCACTCCGTTGTGAGTAGGACGGTGTGTGTACCCACATGAGGCACGATGGGGAGCAGGGAGTGAAGCGAGGTTCCTTTGTGTCATGATTATGCAGTAATTAAGAAGTCAGATACCTGGTGAGATCACAGGGCCTGTCTCACTAACAAGCAGCATGGTCCAGTGGCTCAAACATGGACATTAGCTCATGCCACTTACGGGCAGAAAATTTCCCATTTTATGCTTTTCAGTGAGTTTGCCAGAGACTGTCAGCAGATTCATTTCCACGTGAGATTTTCACACAAACAAAGGCAGTAAATGGTGCTTGCATGAGTGTTGCAAATCAGTAATTTGTTCAGACTTTTACACCAACTTAATGTATCAAAGCCGAGTTCGGTGAGCCCAGCAGTAGGGGCTGACCAGCTGGGAGGCAGCTCACTGCTCCCACTCCTCTTTGAGGGGAACAGGAGGGGGAAGGGATTTTGGGGGAGGGGAGTTGGGGGGGAGGTGTTGGGGAAGTTTGTTGATGCCTGGCTGGTCTTGTGAAATCTTGAGCAGATCTTTTCACCTTCTTGCTCTCTGCTGAACCAGAGCTGTGCATTTTTAAATAACTCCTGCAACAAAAACTTGATCATGTACTTATTGAAAGCTTTCTTTTATGGTTCATGGTTTTTTTTTCCAAGTTGTGTCTTTTTATTAAATAATTTGTTTTGGGGGTGAAGGTTTGAGCTTCGTTTTAGAAAAGAAGATTGTCTTGTATTCCTTCTGATTCTCTTAGGGGACACTGGTTTGAGGATCACCAGTGTATCCCAGTATTTCACTCCATCTTCACACCCTGTGCCTGTCTGTGCCACCATTGCCAGCTCTGCAACACTTCAGGAGCTCTGTGCTCCTTCAATTCTGGTCTCTTGCACATATCTTGCTAACCACTATGCCACTGTGGGCGGCACGGTGGCACAGTGGTTAGCACTGTTGCCTCACAGCGCCAGGGACAATTCCCGCCTCAGGCGACTGACTGTGTCAAGTTTCCACGTTCTCCCCGTGTCTGCGTGGGTTTCCTCCGGGTGCTCTGGTTTCCTCCCACAGTCCAAAGATGTGCGGATCAGGTGAATTGGCCATGCTAAATTGCCCCTAGTGTTAGGTAAGGGGTATATGTAGGGGTATGGGTGGGTAGCGGGTCGGTATGGACTTGTTGGGCCGAAGGGCCTGTTTCCACACTGTAAGTAATCTAATCTAATATCCCCAATCTGCCCTACCCCAGTTTCTCCACCCCACCATTGACAGCCATGCCTTCAGTTGCCTAGGCTTTTGAATTCCCTGACTCTCTCAAAGATTCCCCATAGTGCAAAAACAGGCCATTCGGCCCATTGAGTCCACACCGACCCTTCACAGCGCATTCAACCCAGACGCGTCCCCCTACCCAATATCTCCCATGGCCAATCTACCTAGCCTGCACCTCTTTGGACTGTGGGAGGAAACTGGAGCACCCAGCAGAAACATGCAGACACAGAGAGAATGTGCAAATTCCACACAGCCAGTCACCTTAATGTGGGATTGAACCCAGGTTCCTGGTGCTGAGAGGCAGCCATGCTAACCACTGAGCCACCGCTCCACTCGCTTTGTTCTTGTTTGTTTCATATCCTCACACCCGCCTGGGGGTATTTGGGGAGGACATGTTGAAGGGCATTTATCAGCATATTTGAACCACATCACAAACTCTCCTTCTGTGACCATTAAATCACTGATATTTTGGTTTAGAGGCAGGGGAGGTACATACCTCATCCTGAGACCTCTCTCGTTTCTCTTTTAGGATGCTCCTCAAGTTCCCCTTTTGACCAAGCCCTTGTCAGCTTGCCCTAAAACCTCTTTACATAATAAATGTATGTCCAATTTTGACTGATAGCCCTCTCAGGAAAATCCTTGCATGTCTCAGTAAACATTATAGGCTACATAAATGCAAGATGTTGTTGAGGCAGCTAGACAGTTTAGGAGGTTATCCAACAACTAAAGCCATCAAAGTTAAGCCTCAACTGACCTTTCTATGAATACTCTTGTCTGGGAAAGAGCAAATTTGTCTTTCTCTCGGTCATGAATGAAAGATTCAGCAAAGTCTGTGGTTATTGAGCCTGGTTGATGTGCCCGCTCAATGGCACTTACCTTTTGGTGTCACTGGTAACTGCGCCTGGTTGGAACACTCACTGATGTCTCTGGTCTCTGTCCTTAGTTGGCACTATGGAATGCCATTGCTAGTTAGTACCTCTGGTTGACATGTTTGGTTAATTTGTCTGTTGAATATTTCTGGTTAGTGGCACTGATTAGAACCCATAATTGCTGCTTGTATTGTTTATACTGAGTTAGTAGCAAGGGATGCTGCTGCTGATTACAGTTATCAAGAGGTCACTTGGTTACTGTTCAGCTAAAAAGGGAACCAGCTTTCCAGTGAGATGGTAACTTGATTATGGGTGTTGTTGCAAAAATGTAGAAGTTAATCTCCTGGATTGTTTGTCCTAAGTCATGGACTAGTGAATGAGATTAAATCCCATCAGGATAGTTAAGGAATTAGAATTCAGTCATAAAAATATGGAAATAAAGAGAGTTGGTATCAGTAGAAGTGACCATGACTTGTCAGAATGTTGTAACAATCCCAACTTGTTCATATCTCCTTTAAGGAAGGAAATCATCTGCCCTGATCCAGCTGAGCTCCTGTCCCACACTCAGACAGTTACCCCTGAAAGGACCTGGCAAGGCAATCAGATGTTTCAAAATTGCTTAGGTTCAAAGGGCAGGCACACTGCCAACCTCCATGCAGCATCTAAGGATGCCCAGCAAATGCCCATCCTGCTGGCAATACCCACATCCCAAGAAGAAATGTTGAAAAAAGAGAGAAAGACAGAAGAAGAGAAACAAGTTGGGCAAGCAAGGGTTAAAATGTTGTAAGAATGCAGCAGGTTTCCCACTTCCTTCGGAAACAGGTTGAAGGAGCTGAGTCAGAACCGCAGGAGGCTTTCTTTCCAGAGGCCTACGGTCCATTCATGGGCTCTGTCTCCCGCACAGCTCTTGAGAGGCCCTTCACAGACACTTTTGCGCCATAATTGTACCACTCACCTCCAGCTGGTCAGGTTTACACATTGATATAATGAAAAAAGGCTGCTCTGCTCATCACCCCATTCCTCTGGTGATCATCTCTAAGTTCGCCACCTGCCAGCTTTTGTGTCACAGTCTCCTGCCAGATATTGCACACCCAGCCCCCTGCCCAATATCTCACACCCAGCCCGCTGCCCGATATCTCACCCCCAGCCCTTTGCCCGATATCGCACACCCAGCCTTCTGCCCGATATCGCACACCCAGCCCCCTGCCAGATATTGCACACCCAGCCCCCTGTCAGGTATTGCACACCAAGCTCCCTGCCAGATATTGCACACCCAGCTACCTGCCAGATATTGCACACACAGCCCTCTGTCCGATATCGCACACCCAGCCTTCTGCCAAATATTGCACACCCAGCTCCCTGCCAGATATTGGACACCCAACTCCCTGCCGGATATTGCACACCCAGCTCCCTGCCAGATATTGGACACCCAACTCCCTGCCGGATATTGCACTCTCAGCCTCCGCCAGATATTGGACACCCAACTCCTTGTTGGATATTGCACACCCAGCTCCCTGCCAGATATTGCAAACCCAGCTCCCTGCCAGATATTGCACACCCAGCCGCCTGCCAGATATTGAACTCCCAGCCTCTGCCAGATATTGCACACCCAGCTCCCTGCCAGATATTGCACACCCAACTCCCTGCCAGATATTGCACACTCAGCTCCCTGTCGGATATTGTACACTCAGCTCCCTGCCAGATATTGCATTCCCAGCCTCTGCCGGATATTGCACACCCAGCTCCCTGTCGGATATTGCACACCCAACTCCCTGCCAGATATTGCACACCCAGCCGCCTGCCAGATATTGCACACCCAGCTCCCTGCCAGATATTGCACACCCAGCCCCCTGCCAGATATTGTACAGCCATCCACTGCCTGATATTGTACTCCTGGCTTGATATCATATATCACACTTTCTGTCAGATACTACCCTCCTAATCCCTTGCCAGATAATCAATCCCTGTGAAGTAGCACTCCAAACTCTTGCCAGATATTACACACCCAATCCTTGCAAGGTATCACAAATTTGCTGTCAATGAGGCACAACTAACTCATTGAATCATTACTTTACAAAAGAAGACCATTCAAACTATAAGTCAGCGCTGACCCTCCTAGAATCTATTCAAAGGTTGAGTGTTTCAGGCTATTTGAGAATGGAGGATATGATGTCCAGACCCAATTCTGTTTGTATCAGATAAACATTCACATTCAATCATACATATATTTATATTTAATCACACACTCATTCACATTACATTCCTTCAGTGTTTCCTTCCCTTCTTCCTCCTCAAACCATAAAAAGAGAGAGGCAGTTAGAAAATTGATTGCAGCTCAGAGACAGCAGGATCTCTGCAGCATGCATCGTCAAGAAAGGTAAAGATGGCAGCTGGGAAAGCTTGTGATGTGTGAGACATGTGAAATATAGGAGGGTTTGGATCCACAACTTATCCCCAGCAGTCACAACCACATGAAGTGTCAGTAGGTAGCAATTCTTGAACAACATGTGGCTGATTTGGAGCAGTGGCTCTCCTCATTATGCATCATATGAGAAGGACAGAGGTTTCTGGATCAGTCAGATGAGAGAGTGCTCACTCCAAGTTGTGATAAGCAAGCAAAGAGGAGTGCAGAGATGGCAGCTGAATGGGCGAGAATTCATCAAAAGGAAAGGAGATGGAAGGTCTAGGAAACCTAGGACCCCTTGGAGCTGTCTAACAGGAATGAAATGTTAGATTCTTATTGAATGAGCAACATGAGTATATTGGTGATGGATGACTTGAGGAAAAAACACAGAACAGTGGTGCCCAAGGCTACTTGGTGAAAAAAGAGAGAGGTTAGTAGGCAGATCAATAGGGCAGTAATAACTAATGACTCATTAATCTGAGGAATAAAAATCTATTTTGCTGCCAAGGTCATGAGTCCCGTATGTTCTGTCGCCTCCCAGGTGGACGACTTGCAGGATCAGTTTTCAGGAGTTGGGGAGTAGATTGGAACATGGGACCTCCATGGCAGTAATCTCAGAAAGACTCCCTGGACCATGAGCTTCACCAGTTAGGCAAAGGCAGATCAGGGAGATAAATGCATGGCTTGACAGATGATGTAGAAGGGAGGGGTTTAGACTTTTGGGACATTGGGATCATTTTTGGAAAAAAGAGCTGTTCAGAAGAGATGAGCTTAACCCAAGCAGAAAAGGAACAGATCTCTAGCTGAGAGAGTAAACAGTATACTGTAATGGAGATGGATTTAAACTGGGAATGGGTTGAAAATGAGATTAGTTTTGGAAGTAGCAGAGAGGGCAAAAGAGAGAAGATGGTTGAATGGGGAAAAGAAAGCTTGAGTGTTGACAGTGACCATATAAATGGTCACTCTCCAGTGGGCAAGGAAGATATAAGGGTTGGGTTAAAGTGTATGTGTGTAAATGCACAGAGTATAGTGAACAACATTTAGGAACGGGACATAGCAGGATTGACAGAAATATGGTTCGAGCCTAAACAGGACTGGATAATTAACATCCCGGATTATAAGATTTTTAGTAGAAACAGGGTGGGTGTGACACTGTTGGTCAAATATAGTATCGTTGCCTTTGAATGAGATATAGTTCCTGAATTAGAATCTATATGCTTGGAGGTTAGAAACAGGAAGGGGGCAGTGACCTTGGTGGAGATTTATTACAGACCTCCAAATTGTGGGGAGGAAGGAGAAGAGAGTATTTGTAGGTAATCTGCAGGATAGATAGGATTATTACATCTAGGAGGAAGTGAGGACTGCAGATGCTGGAGATCAGAGCTGAAAATGTGTTGCTGGAAAAGCGCAGCAGGTCAGGCAGCATCCAAGGAACAGGAGAATCGACGTTTCGGGCATGAGCCCTATTACATCTGGTGATTTCAATTACCCTTAGGTAGACTGGGAAAATGCTAGAGTGTGGATGTGGAAGGGGAGATGCAGGAGTGCAATGAGAGGAGGAATATTTTCTGGAACTCTACATTTCCAGTCTTACCAGGGAGGGGGTTGTGCTGGATTTGGTCCTAGGAAATGAGGCAGACCGAGTGGAGAACATCAGAGTGGAAGGAGCATTTCGGAAATAGCATAATAAGGTTCGATATTAAGTTGGAAAAGGATAAAACTCATAGAACATAGAATGTAGAACATTACAGCGCAGTACAGGCCTTTTGGCCCTTGATTAGACTAGATTAGATTAGATCTTTTGGCCTTTGATGTTGAGCCAACCTGTGAAACCAATCTGAAGCCCATCTAACCTACACTATTCCATTCCCATCCATATGCCTTTTCAATGACCATTTAAATGCCCTTAAATTTGGCGAGTCTACTGTTGTTGCAGGCAGTGCATTCCACATCTCTCCTACTCTGAGTGTAGAAACTACCTCTGACATCTGTCCTAAATCTATCATCCCTCTATTTAAAGCTATGTCCCCTCATGCCAGCCAACATCATCTGAGGAAAAACGCTCTCCCTGCCCACCTTATCTAACTCTCTGATTATCTTATATGTGTCAATTAAGTCACCTCTCAACCTTCTTCTTTCTAACAAAAACAACCTCAAGTCCCGAAGCCTTTCCTTGTAAGACCTTCCCTGCATAGCAGGCAACATCCTAGTAAATCTCCTATGAACCCTTTCCAAAGCTTCCACATCCTTCCTATAATTTGGTGACCAGATCTGTATGCAATACTCCAAGCGCAGCTGAACCAGAGTTTTGTACAGCTGCAGTATGATCTCACGGTTCTGAAACTCAATCCCTCTACCTATAAAAGCTAACACACCGTATGCCTTCTTCATAAACCTATTAACCTGGGTGGCAACCTTCTCGGATATATGTACATGGACACTGAGTTCTCTCTGCTCATCTACCAAGAATCTTACCATTACCCCAGTATTCTGCATTCCTGTTACTCCTTCCAAAGTGAACCACCTCACTCTTTTCCGCATTAAACTCCAGCTGCCATCTCCCAGCCCAGCTCTGTAGCTTATCTATGTCCCTCTGTAACCTGCAACATCCTTCAGCACTATCCACCTTAGTGTCATATGCAGATTTATTAAGCCATCCTTCTATGCACTCATCCAGGTCATTTATAAAAATGACAGCAGTGGACCCAAACCAGATTCTTGCGATACACCACTCGTAACTGAAGTCCAGGAATGATTAAGATCCCAGACTGGTAAGGGCTAACTTCAGGGCTCAAAAAGTTGAACTGGAGCAGATGATTGGAAATGTATTTTGATGGTTGAAACTGTGGATGAAAAATGAGAGAATTTCAAAATAAATATGGGGGATCCAAAGCTAGAGTACACTGGATGCACAAGGATATTGATAAGAAAATAAGTAAGAAAAAGGAATATTAGAATAATAATAGCAATAAAAATCAGGAAGAATATCTCAAATACAGGAGAAAGACTAAGGCTGGAATAAGGAAGGCTAAAAGGAGGCATAAGGAAAGAATTGCAGGCTGCACTAAAACAAACAATAAAATATTCTTCAAACATATTAATTGTATAAGAATTGTGAAGGATAGACTGGGGTCCATAAGGAGCCAGCACGGTACTAATGAATATTTTGTTTCTATCCTTATAAAATTCAAATATGGCAACAATAGCCCAGTTGAAAATATGGGTGTTGAGCAACTGGGCAATATAATGATAAATAAAAAAGATCTGCTAAAAAGGCTGGCAACACACCAGGTAGAGAGGTCACAAGGCCCCAATGGGATACATTTTAGATCGATGACAGAGGTAAGAGAGCAAATCGCGCAGCTGTTGACAAGAAAATTTTAAGGCACTCTATGGCAGGACTAGTCCCAGAGAACTGGAGGATTGCAGATGTGATGCTATTGTTTCAGAAAGGGCAAAGGATAACTCAGTTAACCATAGACCTGTCAGCTTGATGTCAGTAGAGGGGAAGCTGATGGAGGCCATAATATGGGATAAGGAAAATGGCTTTGTTAAGGGCAGGTCATGTCTGACAGATTTAATTGAGTTCTTTGGTGAGATTACACAGCCAGTGGATAAGGGTAGTGCTGTGAATGTTCTATATTTGGATTTTCAGAAAACTGATACAGTACCACATGGCAGGTTGGGAAGCAAATTAGAAATGTTTGGGATTAATGGTTCTTTCGCAGCATGGATTAGATGAAGAACTCATGCTCAAAACGTCGACTCTCCTGCTCCTCAGATGCTGCCTGACCAACTGTGCTTTTCCAGCACAACACTTTTCAACTCTGACTTACAGCATCTGTAGTCCTCATTTTCTCTGGGCATGGATTAGGCATTGGCTAAAAGATGGGAAACAGAGGGTAGGTATAGAAGTGCATTTTTCAGATTGGAGACATGTCGATAATGGTGCTCCCTAAGGATTGGTGTTGGGACTTTTGCTTTTTCCTGATGTGTAGAAACGATTTGGAGATGTTTGCTGAGGGCAAGACCTTTAGATTTGTAGGGAGAACAATGAATTGTGAGGATAATGCCGAGTGACTTCAGAGGGGCATTCACAAGTTGGTCAAATGGGCAGATATCTGGGCAGTGAATTTCAATGCAGGGAAATGTGAGGTAATGCATTTTGTTAGAAGAAACATAGTGAGACAATACAAGCTAAATGGTACAGCAACATTCACATGCATAATTCTCTGAAGGTGGCCAGGCAAGTTTAAACAGTTGTTAAGAAGACTTATGGGATCCTTGGGTTTATAAATAGAGGCATAGAGTATAAAGGAGAGGCAGTGTTGCTATACCACAATAAATCATTGGTCAGATCACAGCTGGAGTATTTTGTTCAGTTCTGTGCACCTTATTTAAGCAAGGATGGTAATGCCCTAGAGAGAGTTCAAAGGAGATTGACTAAATGATACGAGGAAAGAAGAATTTTAGTTACAAGGAAAGATTAGAGACATTGGGTTTATTCTCCTTGAAGCAGAGAAAATTCGGAGGTGACTTTATTGAGGTAGTCAAAATTATGAACAATTTTGACAGGGTAAAGAAGATTATTCTGTTTCCATTAGTCGGTATATCAGTAACTCGGGGTCACAATTTCAAGATTATCACCAAGAGAGCTATGAGTGAAGTGAGGAGCAACTTCTTTAATCAGAGAGTTGTTAGGATTTGGAATGCGCTGCTTGGGAGAGTGATGGAGGGGGATTCCATAGGAGGTTTCAGAAAAGAGAACTGAATACATATTTGAAACTGATGAAGTTAGAGAGCTACAAAGATAAGGCTGGTGAGTGGGTCTAGCTGGGTAATGCTTTGTGGAGCTGGTGGAGACACGATTGGTCAAATGGGTCCCTTCTTTACACACACTCATATTCAATTACACACACACATTCAACCACATAAGCACATACAATCGCTCAGACACTCATTCTGTACTCATATTCTATCATATATTATTTTTATTCATTCACAGGATGTGGACATTGCTGGCTGGCCACCATTTATTGCCTCTCCCCAGTTTAGAATTATAGAACCAAAATGATCTATAACATAGAAAAAGGGCCTTCGGCCCATTGAATCCACACTAATCAAAAGCAACCACCTAACTATTCTAATGCCATTTTCCAGCACCCACATGTCTTCGCATCGCAAGCGTACATCCAAATACTTTGCAAGTGTTCTAAGGGTTTCTGCCTCCATCACCTCCAGGCAATGAGTTCCAAATTCCCACCACACTTTGGGCAATAAAGCTTTTTTTTGAAGGGGATACACTGATAATATTCCTGAAAAACAGGAAAAGTATAGGCCAGTTAGCCTGACATCTGTCACTGGGAAAATATCAGAGACCACCACAAAAGAACTCTGTAACAGAACATCCAGAAATGCACATCTTCCCTCGAGAAGGTGGTGATGTGTTGCTTTCTGAAACCATTGCAGTCCATGTGCTAGGGGTTAATCCATAATGCTCTTAAGGAGGGAATTCCAGAATTTAGCTACGGCAATATATTTCCCAGTCAGGATAGTGAGTGGCTTGGAAGGAAACCTGCAAGTGGTGGTGTTACATGTATCTGCTGCTCTTGTCCTTCTACATGGAAGTGATTGTGGGCTTGGAAGATGCTTTGGTGAATTTCTGTAGTGCATCTTATAGATAATTGACACTGCTGCTACAGAGCGTCGGTGGTGGAGGGAGTGGATGCTTGGTGATTTGATACCAATCAGGTGGGCTGCTTTGTCCCAAGCTGCTGGAGTGTTGTTGGAGATGCACCCAAACAGGCAAGTGGGGAGTATTCCATCACACTCCTGACTTGTGTTTGTTGACGATGCACAAGCTTTAGGGAGTCAGGAGGTGAGTTACTTGCCACAGTATTTCTAGAGTCTGATCTGCTCTGTGTTTATGTGATGGTCCATTTGATTTCTGGTCAATGGTAACCCCAAGGATTTTGATGGTGAGGGATTCCACGATGGTAACACCATTGGACATCCAGGGACACTGTTTAGCTTGTTTCTTATTGGTGATGGTCATAGCCTGACATTTGTGTGGCACGTATGTTACTTGCCACATATCAGCCCAAGACCGAACATTAACCAGATCTTGTTGAATTTGAAGATTGACTTTGATGAAGCAGCTGTAGATGGTTGGGCCAAGGGCACTTACCCTGAAGGACTCCTTCAGAAATGTCCTGGAGCTGAGATGACTAACCAACAACCACAACTATATCCCTATCTGCCAGGTATGATTCCAACCAATGAGAGTGTGTCCCCTGATTCCCAGTGATAGGTTTTGATCTTTGATTAGATTAGATTAGATTAGATTAGATTCCCTACAGTGTGGAAACAGACCCTTTGGCCCAACAAGTCCACACTGACCCTCCAAAGGGGAACCCGCCCAGACCCATTTCCCTCTGACTAATGCACCTAACACTATGGGCAATTTAGAATGATCAATTCACCTGACCTGCACATCTTTGGACTGTGGGAGGAAACCAGAGCACCCGGAGGAAACCCACACAGACACAGGGAAAATGTTCAAACATCACACAGATAGTCGCCCAAGGCTGGAATCGAACCTGGATCCCTAGTGCTGTGAGGCAGCAGTGCGAACCACTGAGCCACTGTACCACCCCCTAATGAAGCCACACTTAGTCAAATATGGCCTGATGTTAAAGAATGTCACTCCCACCTCATCTCTAGAATTCAACTATTTTGACCATGTTTGAACCAAGGTTGTAATGAGATCAGGAGCTGAATTGCCCGGTGACATCTGAACTGGGCATCACTGAGCAGGTTGTTGCTGAGCAGGTGCTGCTTGATAGTACCATTGATCACTTTATCACTTTACTGATGATCGAGAGGAGACTGAAGGCATGGTTATTGGCCAGGTTGGATTTGTCCTGCTTTGTGTGCAAAGGATATAACTAGCACTTTTCCATGTTGTCAGGTCGATGCCAGTATGTTAATGATACTGGAAGAGCTTGGCTACAGGGGCGGCAAGTTCTGGAGTACAAGTCTTCTGTACAATTGCCAGAGTGTTGGCAGGGCCCATAGCCTTTGCAATATCCAGCGCCTCTAACCATTTCTTGATATCACATGTAATGAATCAAACTGGTTGAAGACTGGTATCTGTAATGCTGGGGACCACTGGAAGAGGCCACAAAAGATCATCCACTCGACGCTTTAGGCTGAGAATTGTTGTGGATGCTTTAGCCTTATCTTTTGCACTGATGTGTTGGACTCTTCCATTATTGAGGATGGGGCTATTGGTGGAGCCTCCTCCTCCAGTAATTTGTTTAATTGTCCACCATCCTTCACCACTGGATGTGGCAGGGCTGCAGGCTTAGATCTGATCTGATGGCTGTAAGTTTGCTTGCTTAGCTCTATGTACTACTTGCTGCTTATGCTGTTTGGCATTTAAGTAGTTCCATCTGGTAACGTCACCACGTTGACGTCTCATATTGAGTTATGCCTTGTGCTGCTCCTGTTATTCCCGCCAGCACTCCTCATTGAACCAGAGTAGATCCCATGGCTTGATGGTAATGGTTGAATGGGAGATATGTCAAGCCATGAGGTTGAAGATTGTGCTGGAGTACAACTTTATTGCTGTTGATGGTCCACAGCACCTCATGGGTGCCCAGTCTTGATTTGCTGGATTTGGTTGAAGTCTGTCCCACATA
Organism: Hemiscyllium ocellatum; assembly: GCF_020745735.1. NCBI lineage: Eukaryota > Metazoa > Chordata > Chondrichthyes > Orectolobiformes > Hemiscylliidae > Hemiscyllium > Hemiscyllium ocellatum. Next base: position 27,533,188 of record NC_083437.1, read on the forward strand.
GCACAATGGGAGTGCCACACAGCACGAGAATGGTCATTCTCAATGTGGAGGCAGGACTTCATCTCCATGAGGACTATGCGGTAGTTGCTCTTACCAATACTGTCATGGAAAAGGGCATCTGCAGCTGGCAGTTTGATAAGGTTGAGGCAAAGTATGTTTTTTTTTTCCTCTTGTTGGTTCCCTCACCATCTGCCACAGACCCAGTATAGCAGCTCAGTCAGTAGTGCTACTGCTGAACCACTCTTGATGGACATTGAAATCCCCCACATGGAGTGCGTTTTGTGCCCTTGTCCCCCAAGTGTTGTTCAACATGGGTGAGTATTGATTCATCAGCTGAGGGAGGATAGTACGTGGTAATCAGTGTTTGCAGGGTTGACAGGGCAGTTTCTGCTGTTGTCCTTCCTGGTGCCTAGGCTGATACCAGGTGATTTGTCTGGTTTCATTTCTTTGTTGAGATTTTCTAACAATTGGCACTGAGTGCTTGCTAGGCCATTGATTGTCAATCACATTGCTGTGGGTCTGGAATCACATGTAAGCTAGACCAGATGAGAATGGCAGATTTCCTTCCCTGAAGGACATCAGTGAATCAGATGTGTTTTTCCAACAATCAGCAATGGTTTCATGGTCATCAGTAGATTCCTAATTTCAGATATTTTTCATTGATTTCAAATCAGGGTCCCCAGAAGATTAGCTGAGTTTCTGGATTAATAGTCCACCTATCGCATCTCCATATACACTCACTTTTGATCACACACACGTTCAAATTCAAGCACACAGATGCATTCATACTCAGTGGTACACACTGATATTCAATCACACACACATTCAATTACATACATCCAACCACACACACAAACTCAATCACACTCACATTCAATTACACACACACTCATTTGCACATATTAACATTCAATTACACACACATACTCACATTCAATCATACACAGTCATATTCACTCATACACATTCCATCACACACATACATTCAATCACATATTGATTATCACTAGACGATGAATCCAGAAACCCAGATAATGTTCTGGGGATCCATGTTCAAATCCTGGCATGGCAACTGATGGAATTTGAACTCAATAAATATCTGGAATTAGGTGTCTAATCAATGATTGTCAGGTAAAACTCATCTGGTTCACTAATGCCCTTGAGGGAAAGTAACTGTCATCCTTATCTGGTCTGTTCTACATGTGACTCCAGACCCACAGCAAAGTGAATGACATTTAACTGCCCTCTGAGTAATTCGGGATGGGTAATAATTGCTGGCGTGGCCAGGGATGCCCACATCCTGTGAATAAATAAAATACACAGACACTCGCATTCAATTACACCCCTACACACACACGTGCACGCACACAATCAATCTCAGATATACACACTCTCACGCATTCAATTACATGCACGCACATACACAGTTTCCAGTGGGGACACAAGATAATGATCAGGACCCTAGTTAATTTTCTCCTCCCCACTGCAGGAGATAGAGACACTGATATCATCGCCCTGCTCACTGTCCCAAATGAGATTGAGCACGCTGGTATTTTTGATCTCCGTGCTAAATCCATCAGGATCATTGACAACATTCTCAGCTCATTGAATGTGTCTGGACTGTGAGTGGAATTTGGTGTGGATAGCAGCAGTGAGGTTGATGTCTGCTCAGGGAATAGTGATACACAGAAAGAAAACACTGGGTTACAAAAAGATGAATGGGAATGCCAGTGTCTCAGCACTGGCACCAACGGGTAAAGTAATCTAATATATCTGTAAATCATCACAAGGACTGCGGGTGCAGACACTCACATATCTGAATACACACCCAGACACAAGGTTCAACGCAGATGAAATTTAATTCTATCCAAGCTCGTTTAAAAGTTCTGCTTACTTTTTGGGGCATTGGTATTTAAGGTTCATAGAATTATACAGTGCAGGAGGTGACTATCTGTCCCATTATCCTGATGTTGACTCTCTGAAAGGACATTCCTTTAGGCCCATCCTAAATAAGATGGAGTAGCAGAGGAATGCGGAGTGCGTAGGTAAGTACAATTGTAAACATCATTAATCTTGCAGGTTTCATGCAATGGTCAATTATATAAGTGAGTGGGATTCATTTCTAGAAGAATAAAACTGATAACAGAAAAGTTATGTTAAATGTTTCTTGAACGTGGTTGGATCACTCTTTGATTACTATGAACAGTACTGGTCTCTATAGTATTAAAAGGGTACAGAAGCACTGGAAAAGGTGCAAAATATGATTTACCAGAGCGACACCAAAACTGAGAGCTTAGATCTATTAGATAATATTGAACAGGTTGGGACTCTTTGCTCTAAATAAACAGGAAGTGGAAGGTTAATCTGATAGAGGTATTTAAGATGATAAAACGGTTTGATAGGTTAGAGAAAGCGAAGATATTTCCACTCGCTGGTGAGACCAGAATAAGGGGCCACAAATGGAAAGTAGTCACCTATAAATTAAATCATAAATTCAAGGGGAAACCTCTTTATCCACAGTGATACACAACTACCTCATGGAGTGGTTGAGGTTAATACCAAAAATGCAATGAAGAGCAAGTTAAATAAATTCATGAAGAAGAAAGGAATAGAAGGTTATATTGATGGGATGGGAGGAAGTAAGGCAGAAGAGGATTTGCCTGGAACATAAACACCAGTATTGATTTAATGGGCCAAAAAACCTCATTTCTTTGTTGCATGTTCCATGCAATATTCCCAGCTGCACTTCCCCAAGTAGGAAAGTGACAAGACAAGAGTGTAGACATTAATTCCAAGACAGCATGAATAACTTCATCAAGCTCTGCTTATGTCTGTCTGTGCTATACACCTGTGTGAGTGTGTGTGAGTGTGTGCGTGTGTGTGTGTGCGCATGTGTGTGTGCGTGTGTGCGTGTGTGTGTGTGCATGCGTGCGTGTATGTGTGTGTGCATGTGTGTGTGCGTGTGTGTGCATGCTGTGTGCGTCTGTTTCTGCCTGTCTGAATGTATGTGTGTGTTTGTCTATTAATGTTTGAGAGTGTGTGTGTGTGTGTGTGTGTGTGTGCATTGTGTGGGGTGGATAGGGAGGGGAACTCAGAACAAATTAAAATCAACAAGTTATGGCGCAGATGAAGGGGCCCTGGAATACTTGTGTAAGTCCCATCATTGAATTGTCCTGGACTCAGCTGCAAACTGTTCATCCTTTGATTCTTGGCAGCTGGTACTTTATGTCATTGGTGGAGAGGGAGGGGGTTGGAGGGGAAGGAAAGTTAGTGATGATATGCAAGGTTGCATCAGTTCCAACCTGCTTATACCAACTTACATCCAGACCGACTCCCTGACCAAACGAGATGCCTGGCTCTGCTTCTGTAACTGCCAAACCCAAGCTCCTGCTGAGAAGGGGTTAAAAGCTAAGCCTGGTTACCAGTGCAGAAAAATTTCACAGCGTCATTTTAAACTTTCATTTCCCAACCTCCTCCACACCGACAACTCCCCCGACCCTCAAATAAAAAGCAAAAACAAATCAATGGAAAGGCTGTAAATGTGAAAAGGGTCTCGGAGCCAGTCATAATGACAGCCTGTCTTAGCCACTAGGCCTGAAGAGCAGGTACCTTTGTTATGCCTCAAACAGCCTTAGACCCTGTGATCCCACCCCCTGCTGCTTAATGTTTTAATATTCAGCCAGCACCTTCCTTCACAGAGCACCACATCGAGTAAATATGTCAGCGTTTATAGATATCACATTGGGTTGCACGGGTTTGTCAGTGCTGTATTCACTCACTAATGGACCCCTAAGGTGCAGGCCGCAGAGTGCTGAAAGGGTCCTCAGGCCTCTGTTTTGTCCTAGGTGAGACAAAAAAATCAGAGTGCACACAGCACACATGACAAGAGCTATTAAAAGCCAAATGGTGCCAGGTTTTTGTGTGCTAAAAGGGAGGAGGTCCAACTGCTCAGTTGAAGGCCCTGATTCCTCATCCTTCAAAAGAAACTATTATCAACACAAAAAATAAAAGACTCGAGTGTTTTCATTCACTTCAGCTAGAACAACAATTTATACTGCTCCTTGTGGGTTTTTTTAAAATGCCGATGATTTCCGAAGTGATTTTTACTGTCTAAAACTAGGACTTTGTTTCACTGTTAGTTTCTGCAAGTTTGTGTGCTGGGTTAATACAGAATTTTTCAGACACACCACTTTTTCCTCACTTAGTTAGAAAATAATGAACAAGACAGCCTGCAGATTCCACACCAGTCCACGTACCTCTCTGTGCTGACTTTCTGCTTGTCTGCCTCTCTCTGTACCTGACCTGCTTCTCGAACTCTCTCCTTCTGTCTTGCTGCCTTTTTCTCTGTATCCGCATCTCTATCTTTGAATCTCTGTATCTGTCTCCTGTGTCTTGCTCTTTCTTATTCTGTCTCCTATTTTTATCTCTATGTCTGTCTGTATCTATCACTTTCTGTTTGTTCATATGGCTCTGTCCATTTGTTTCTGTTCTTTTCTCTCTCCCTGTCCCTCTCATTATATCTTTCTTTCCCTCAGTCTGCCTCTGCCCCACTCTCTTTCTCTCTATCTGTCTGCATCCACCTCCTTCGGTCCACTCCTACCCAGGCCCCCTGGCTGTATCCTGCAGCAATGAATATGGAGTGAAGGCCTTTAATAGATTTCACAGATGTGGTGAGGGACTGACTGAGGCCCCATTAGCTCTGGGCCTGCGGTAAGGTCAGACACTGGTAAAGATAAAGGGTTTGAAGATGTGAAAGGAAAGCAGAGCCTGAGTTTGATGGACATTTCATCTGTTGCTGTACAGACTGGAGTGAGAGGGTAATGGTGTCAGCTCCATCATCTGCTCACTCTGCATATACTTAACTCCCTTTCCCCTTAACATTTTTATTCTCCAATTTTATGCCCAAAGCTGCCTCACTCCCCCAGGACACGAGTCACCCTCTAATTTCTTCTACACACATGATGGTGAGTTCTAATCAGGCATTCAACCATTGAAGGGCATCATAGCTGAGACTGATCCCCTCCAGCCCAACTTCCACAGATTGGATAGTCATCCAAAACTGGAAACACTACTCGGCTGGTTCAGGCCGGATAAAGTATCCCGAACCAATGAGCTAGTTGACCCACTTACAGCACAGTGATGGGTTTCCTGGTTAGGTACAGGGTAGTACAGAGTACATGAAAGGTGACAGTTCACTCTTTCTGTCAGCAGAATGTCACTGAGTAGAACACTGAGTAGAAACATAAATTGTTAAGCTGGGATGCAGTGTGAAGTCGGGGAGGGGGGTCAGTCATGTGGGCTATATCATATTGGCTATACTATAAACACCGCCTCATTTTTAGTTCTGTTGATAGATTAACATGCTATTTACAGTGAGCAAAAAGTGAGGTCTGCAGATGCTGGAGATCAGAGCTGAAAATGTGTTGCTGATTAAAGAACAGCAGGTTAGGCAGCATCCAAGGAACGGGAAATTTGACGTTTTGGGCCAGAGCCTGATGAAGGGCTCTGGCCCGAAACGTTGTATTTCCTGTTCCTTGGATGCTGCCTAACCTGCTGTTCTTTAACCAGCAACACATTTACAGTGAGCAGGCCATTCGACAAACACGTTTCTTACTGCCTTACTTCATGCCGCCCCCCCCAACATCTTTCATCCTTTCTGCTTTAACTGTTTCTCTAGCTTCCCCATAACTGGGTCTACATGATTCACCTCAACTACTTCACATTGCAGCGAGTTCCATATTCCCCTCACCATCTCAGTATCCGGGTTACTGCAGAATTTCCTCTTTCACTTATTCTATCTATAGCCTCGAGTACTGGTGTCACCCCCAAGTGGAAACATCTACCCAATCAACTCCTTTCATCATCATAAAGACTTCAATCAGGTCACCCTGGCAGTTTGGAGAGACTGTCCAATCTTCCCTGCTGGTACCTCTGGCTGCTGTTGGGCTTACTCTCTCAGTTCTGACATTATCTACTAAATTATTGTTTAACTTTCTTCAATGTTTCTAAATCCTGGTTCTGGCATGGAAATGGAACTATTGATATCTCTTGACTGAGTAGCAGAACTAGTAGTTCATCTGAAGACGTCTGTTTTGTTCTCCTACCCAAGGTGAGTTTCCACTGCAGTGATACTGACCTGAAACCAGAGAGCTTCTCATCATCTAGACCCTCATCCCTCTGAGGCCTCTTTTTCCCAATGAGATCCAACTTCCTGAGTGCACCTTGAACTGAGAAGCATTGATCAGAATGGTACTGAGCTATTCCACGGCCCCACCCCACCGACTCTGACCCCCTCACAGCTCCACCACTGTGTTCTCACACTCTGAGATCAGTTGTGGCTCATTTGGTAGCAGTCAGTCCGCATCCCAATTGAGGACTTAAACATAAAAATCTAGCCGACGTTCCTCTGTGATACTGAGGGAGTACTCCACTGTTGGAAGTTCTGTCTTTCCTTTCAGATGTGATGTCAAACCGAGTCTCTGTCTGATATCTCAGATGGATATCGATGGAACTATTTCAAAGTACAGCAGCAAATGAGGACTGCAGATGCTGGAGCCCAGAGTTCAGCATGTGTTGAAGGAAAAGCACAGCAGGTCAGGCAGCATCCGAGGTGCAGGAGAATCCGTGTTTCGGGTAAGAGCTGGGCTCCTTGGATGCTGCCTGACCTGATGTGCTTTTCCAGCAACACATTCTCGACAATTTCAAAGTACAGCAGAGATACCCCTGGTAGAAAAGGAGAGACTGAGTGAGTCTGACAGCATCTGTGCAGAGAGAAACACAGAAGGCTCACACCACCTGAAACATTAACATTGATTCCTCTTCACAGATGCTGCCAGACCTGCTGAGCATTTCCAGCAATTTCTGTTTTTGTTTCTGATTTACAGCATCCACACTTCTTTCGGCTTTTATGTTTTGAGGAAGTAATTTTGGGCTTGTAACATTATCACCGGTTTTCTCCCCAACGATTTTATGAGACCTGCTGAGTTTCTCCAGCACTATTTTTTAATATTTTCACAACTCCAGTTTTTTTTTGCTTTTGTGTTCTCTCTGCTGGATGTTTATCCCTCAACGCCCCCTAACACAATTGCGATTGTGGAAACTGGCTGTGACGGCTACTTTGAAGGAGCAACTGTGCTTCAGACTTAATTCCTTCCCGAAGCACTCCTGGGGCAGCCTGCGGTCTGGAAAGGCGCTATATAAATGCAAGTCTTCAAGAGCAGGGTTTTGTGAGCGCCCGAGCTCAGGAACGGCACCAGCTGTGAAACCTGAGACACTGTCTCGGGGTGGGACGGGGGAAGAGCCTGGGACAGTGAGCAAGTGAGGGCCAGAGTCACCTTGTGAGAACAAAACCCGACTCAGGGATGATGTTACTGGGGGGGGGGGGGGGGGGGGCTCTTGTGTAATTTGGTTTCATTAATGCACCCACATGTCTCCAGCCGGCCACAGCTCCCTCTCCAAGCTGAAGCAGCATCTTTCAGTTCTTGAGGAGCCCCTGAGTGGGTCTATAATGACCGGTTTCACCTAATCCCTTAACACCTTGTTTAATTAAACTTCACGGTCGATCGCTGATTCGCTCCGTCTCTTGGCCCCAATTTCCGCACACTATCCCCCCTCCAACTCCACTCCCCCCCCCAATTTACCAAGAGATGTATTTTCCCGTAATCCTTACTGCAGCAACCTCCTCCAGCGCAGACATCCCTGTAATGACGCTGGGACTTGTTTGGGTTTATTATTGGAGAATGTGCCCCGGCTGCTTGACGTGTACTCACTAATTTACACATTTGTTCACGGTAGACTGCTTCACAAAGCAGTAATTTCTCCACTCTCAGCCTCACAAATGACCACATCACACCTGCAAACATTGTTTACAGCTTCCTCGCCACTCTCAAATTGAATTTGAAGGACGGTTACATTTTAAGCCCTTTGCTTATATATTTTAGTCTAATCCTCCAGGCTCTAACCCCTCTGCCTCCTCGCTTCTAATTTTCATTTCGCTTCCTTTGGCAAGTCACAGAGGGATCTGATCCTTGGCGACTTCCAGCTGTTTTCCGAAGAAATGTCAAAGGGGAACAGGAACCGAACTTGCAACTTTACCCTGGTAGCCGCTCAGAGCGGGGTATTGCGAGTTTACACGGGGGGCAGATCAGCAGCAATAATCAACATGAGCTGGGAGGTGCTGTCGCCTCCTGGTGGCGGGTTCTGTAGATGCAAGTTCACATTTGGACTTGAGGACAAGGGAGTTTCTGACTAAGAGGATTCATGGACTTGCTTCTAACTAGTTCGGGGGAATGTAGCCTGACATTGTGGGCACTTTTTAAATTAATCGGAGGAAGTGGGAGACGCATTGGGAAGGCTTCAAGTGAGAGATGTGCATTTTCTCTTAATTCATGCTCAATTTGTTATTTCTGGTAAGTTTAATGTTACAATGTGTGTGATAGAGTACAATGTCACTGTCTGGCATGTATATCGATTTCAGAGTACTAAACTGAGGGATGTGTGTTATGGTGAGTGTGTGTGAAATCAGTGTGTTAGGGTGAGGGGTGCAAATTAAGTGTGTTATCCTGGGGGTGCATGTTATATCAGTGTGCTACTATGAAGGGTGCGTATTACATAGTGTGTTAGTGTGAAGGGTGTATGTTATATCAGTGTGCTACAATGAGGGGTGTGTGTTATATCAGATTATTACAGTAAAGTATCTATACATCAGTGTGTTATGGTGAGGGGTGTGTGTTATATCACAATGTTAAAGTGAAGGGTATGTGTTATACAGATAACATTATGGTGATGGGAAGGCTTGATGTGTTGCCAGTTCTTAATTAGTGATCTCCATCAGTTTAGCAGTTGACGAGCCCCCAGGTTAGGGAGGGGAAAATCAGCCAAGGTTCCCTCTTTCGATCATTATCCAGAAACTCCTGTGGGGAGTTCTCTGTGCCTGTGTCTTGGATGTGGACAGGTGTGGGATGGCTGTGATGCCTCACTTGGTCAAATAACCTGCTAATATTGGCTTGCCTTTGCCACACCAGGAGCACTGGCAGCTACAGGGGCCAAGTGTTCCCCAGTAATCCACCAGGGTACAGCATAGTCCAGAGAGGATACACTTGGGAGAAAGAATCAGAGGAATTCAGTGTACTTGGTTCATCATTGCTGTACAACCCTTCATCACAACTTGTTGATGTGGTAAAGCCTCCAGCGTCACCCTGATGGTGATGGTGAGGCTGAGAAATGTTAACAGGCTGTGACTGGTCTGCACAGGAGCCCTACAGCAACCAGTCCATGACAAAAATAAATATTCTTCATTATTCGAGAAGGGCTGGATCTGACATTTACCCCATCAGGGTTTAATTCAACCAGTCTAATCTTTGTAGAATTGTAGAAAGAAAATATTGCATAATGTACATATTTGTTGGAGAGACAGACAGCATTTTAATGATTCTGTTTAATGAGATGTAACTCTACTTACATTGTAATCCCCCAAAGGTTTGATGTACTCAAAGATTCCAGATTCAGACTGTCCAGTAGGAGAAAATGAGGACTGCAGATACTGGAGATCAGAGGCTAGAGTGTGTTGCTGGAAAGGCACAGCAGGTCAGGCAGCATCCAAGGAGCAAGAGAATCGACGTTTCGAGCATAAGCCCTTCATCAGGAAAGAGCTGTGCTTTTCCAGCACCACACTCTACTCAGACTGTCCAGTCCAGACTGAAGTTAGCTGATCTCAGCTGGGCAATGGTAAAGGCTACAATCCCCCATCAGCCCCTTCCTGTTGCCAGTCTGGAATATGCCCCAGATTTGTACCCTGAGGTCAGGATCTGGTTCACGTGTGATTCACCCTCTAGTCTGCTGGTGTTTTCCAACAGCCATCACATTGGATCAGAGTGAGGCTCCATCGAGGGGATGGCTTTTGTGGAAACAACAAGGGTTGGTTCCAACGAGATGCTTCACACTGGATCATGGGCATTGATCAAGCATACAGGGTCATTTGTACTGGATTCCTCAAACTGGCTCCTTCATCCTAGCTGTTTTCCAGTGGATCCTTCACTCTGGCTCATTCAGACTGGGTCTGGTCGTGGCTTGGGATTCAGATTTGGCTCAGAACAGCTTGACTGCTTCAGTAACAATTGTTCATGAGACACTGGTTACTGTCACATCAATCAGACTTGCTTTGGAGCTAGGAAACATTGCCATGGTATCAATATTGTGCCATGTAAATAGTATGTATTGTATCTATGGCATGGGAAGGAAGGGGTGAAATTTCCCTTGACACTCTACCTGATTTACAAGGAAATTACCTGATATTTTACTATTGCTCATGTTGGTCCTTCCATGAGAGGTCATGGGAGGATAGTCATACTGTGCCTTCAAAGGAAGTTTCTATCTATCTATCTCTGATTAGAAACACCATAGATTGGACTGTCCCTCAATCTAACCCAGACCTGTCTGTGGTCCATCTTATTTTGGTTGGGTCCCTAGACACCTTCAAGGAAGAAGTTGCCTATGTCATTCTTTGAACCCCATACAATCCTGACTCTTTTTCCTTTTACTCCTCAACAGGCAATCGCTTGGATGATGGGACCTCGGACGTGGAATCGGAGCCTGATCTCCCGCTGAAACGAAAGCAACGTCGCAGTCGCACCACGTTTACTGCAGAGCAGCTGGAGGAGTTGGAGAAAGCCTTTGAGAGGACCCACTACCCAGATATCTACACCAGAGAGGAGTTGGCCCAGAGAACCAAACTCACAGAGGCACGAGTCCAGGTGAGTTCACCAAGTAACATCATGTTGTGTCTAGAGTCTACAGCACAGTGATAAGGCATTCAATCCAATAGGTCTTTTATACTCTAGGAGGCCTGATGCATCAGCATATCTTACTACCTTTTTCAACTCACCAAAGCAGATTGAGGGAAGATTTATATGGAGGTAGATTTAGGACAGGTTTAAAAATTGGTGACTGTTCCCAGTAGCTAATGTTATAAGGACTAGGGAACACAAATTTAGGATTTTGCGAAGAGATGCAGGGGGATCTTACGTGTACACTGTTAGTGGTAATAACCTGCAACCCACTACCTACAAAGGGGATAGAAGTGGAGTTCTTCAATGATTTTAAAGGACATTGGATGGATACTGATAGAAATAAAATACTTAAGAGTCCTGGGATAGAGCAGGGAATAAAACTGACAGGGTTGCTCTACAGTGAGCTGACATGGACTCAATGGGCTGAATGGCTTCCCCTGTATCATAATTACTCTATTTACCTAAAAGAAGAGAAACCACAGCACTTTCAATGTCACTGACACAGGGAGAGATACCATATTGACTACTGAGAGGTGCTGACGTTTTCCACCTGATATACTTCAAACTGTATTGCTCTGTTTCCTGTGACAATGTTAGTTCTAACAAGACTAAACATTATTACTCAGTCTCAGCAAGGCTGGAAAGTCTGTTAGAGTAAGAACTTGGATATTGCTGGAAAAAAAAGACACACTTCCTTAAACCTTTTTGCCTTGCACTCATCAGGGCAATTCACAAGATTATCAATTTAAGGGGGAAGAAACCCCAACATTCCTTCCTTATGCGAGGAAAATGTTGATTAGTTGTCAAGTGGAGTCTGATTGGAAGAGACATTGCCATGGATAATGTATCCGTTTACAATGATTGACAATGAACGTCCAGGCATGGTTCAAATTTCAAACCAGGCAAGTTAACTCTGATTAGTCAAGGCATTGTCCAGAGAAATGAACCAATGAGTCATTATTACCTGTTTTGCTGAGTTTGGCCCCATGGCTTACTCTGTCTGTGTATAAATGGGCTTTCCAAGACCCTCCAAATCTCTTCAATAACCCTTATATAGAGGCCTTCCATTCTCTCTTCCCAGTCACGTTTTTGTCCATCAGAAAGAGACAGTGTATAATGGAAGTGAATGGGGAGAGGTTGAAATCTATTGGGTTGCTCTACTGTGGGAATGAATAGGGAAGTGGTTTGGTCCACTGACAGTCAAAGCTTTGATAAGCTTTTAACAATTATCTAGTGGTACGTATAGTGAATGAATAAGCAACAAGTTGTGCAGGGATCTGTTTGTTAGTTCTATGATTACAACAAGGCTCCAGGGAGCTGTTTCAGGAAACCTCAGCAAAGGCCAGTTTCTATCCATGTGGGCGGCACGGTGGCACAGTGGTTAGCACTGCTCCCTCACAGCGCCAGAGATCAGGGTTCAATTCCCGCCTCAGGCGACTGACTGTGTGGAGTTTGCACATTCTCCCCGTGTCTGCGTGGGTTTCCTCTGGGTGCTCCGGTTTCCTCCCACAGTCGCAAAGATGTGCGGGCCAGGTGGATTGGCCATGCTAAATTGCCTAGTGTTAGGTAAGGGGGTAAATGTAGGGGTATGGGTGGGTGCGCTTTGGCGGGTCGGTGTGGATTTGTTGGGCCGAAGGGCCTGTTTCCACACTGTAAGTAATCTAATCTATCCTGCAAACTGCATAGATATAATAAACACAACCACTTTACATAGGGAGAGGGCTGCATTATGCCCAGCGTATCACAGGACCTTCATGAAGCTAAAATTCACCAAAGCTCCCACAATTGTTTGGACAGTATTAGAGATCAAATTGGTCTTTGCTAGTAGCAGGAAATGAGCTTTAATGAATGGACCTCCATTTCAAATCTGTTGACTTCAGTATGAGAGAATGTTGGGTTTGCCTTCGCATTTCCCGTGGATTGATTACTAGACCGCTGAGTACTGCTGCCAAAGGCCAATTTGACATTCTGCCAGAGCATAGTCTCTCAGGTGCCAAACCTCATCCAATAACAACTCATTCCTATGTGTGCTAGACAGAGAAGGTTGCCAGAGCACTTGACAGTGGGGAACACTTGAGCTGAACCAAATACTGCCCTCATCTAATGTTCACTTACGGGACAGTGATCAGGAGAAGGAACCAAGTTTATTTCCCACTCTGTGTTTGAGGCCAGTTGTGCAGCCCCACTGTAAAATCAGCTAAATTAACAGAGAGCAGGCTGTTCATCAGGGACTGTAAGGGTCTGTATGGCTCAGTTATGCAATAGGTAAATACTGGCCAACAATCTTAGATTTTATTGCATTTTATTGCATCTCATTGACAGGACATTCTTCACCCCAATGGGTGTACATGTGGGCGGCACGGTGGCACAGTGGTTAGCACTGCTGCCTCACAGCGCCTGAGACCCGGGTTCAATTCTCGACTCAGGCGACTGACTGTGTGGAGTTTGCACATGCTCCCCGTGTCTGCGTGGGTTTCCTCTGGGTGCTCCGGTTTCCTCCCACAGTCCAAAGATGTGCAGGTCAGGTGAATTGGCCATGCTAAATTGCCTGTAGTGTTAGGTAGGGGTCTGGGTGGGTTGCGCTTCGGCGGGTCGGTGTGGACTTGTTGGGCCGAAGGGCCTGTTTCCACACTGTAAGTCTAATCTAATTTAGCCCAACATTCAAACTGTTTGCAATGTAGAGAACTGTTAGTTAAATGAACTCTAAGATTGTGTGGGAAGCTTATCAGAAAACAATGTAATTTGGAAGTTGACCCTTAGGTTGGTTCTCCATCTCTTTTTCCCTTTGAATAGAACAGCCCATTGTGAGAGTGGGATCAATAAATTTCTCCCCTTTGGGTTTAAAATGGCACTGTAACCATTGTTCCTAAAGAACATTGACAGAGAGCTGGGCAGAAGGAGGCTTCACAAACAATTCATGGCTCTGAGTGAGTAAAGAGAAATTGGTTCTAGTGGCAGAAGTGTTGTTAACAAGAAGATAGAGTTAAAGTCTTCGGCAAACGAGCCAGAGGCAACATGGGCACACTGTTTTCTCCTGATGCAATGAGTTTGTGATATCTAAAAGTTGGAGGGCAGAGACAGTGGACACAAATTCAACAGGGCTTTCAAAAGGGCGTTGGAAATATTTAAAGGGTAGACGGCTATGGAAAAGAAAAGGGAAATAGAACTTTTAAAGAGCTAGCAAATGTATGGCAGACTGAATGGCCTCCTTCTGTATTGTATGATTCTGTGATGGAGTCTTTCCTTGATCTCATTACTGGGTACATTTGGACATAAATTATTTGGGTCCTACCTTCTGCCCCTCTCACCTTGCACTGTTTTGTCAGTTCAGTCATAACATTTCATAGGCTTTTGGCTTGTGAGATTTCAGTGTAGTTTCTGTGTTTCTTGTTTTGATGTCAGCATGTCCTGTTTGAAACAAGACAGTTGGAAGAGAACAACTCTCACTGACAATTTGAAAGATGGTTTGACAGAACCTCCACTCAAAACAACAAGAACCAGCTGTTGTGGCAGCAAACACAGACCTATGGGCCAGAACCGGACTGTGGAAAGTTGTTAATGTGGCCCTCTGGCCTGACCAAGGCCCTAAGTTAAGGCAGGGCTCTGTGGTGTTCTTACACTGGAGCAAGATGTTGTGCACCAAAGACAGCTCCACCAACAAAAAAAATCAAAATAGCAGATCTCAACGCAAGCTGTATATTCTGAAGGCACCCAGACTGGGAATACCACTAATGGGGAACAACAGATTATAGTATGTTTAAGTAGTTTATCCTACAAATAGCAACATGAGAAATGAGATGATGTCTGTTGAGGGACAAATCTTGGATAGGACACTCCCTGCTGTTATTTGAAATAGAGATGGGATCATGTACATCCACCATTTAGCTTCCAAAGCTCAGGACTCTGAATGCTGGCTGAGATGAAGAGCATTAACCTGTCCTGTGGAGACGGCGCCTCTCCCTGACTGAGTTATGGCTGACACACAATTATCCTGAATAAATTGAGCAGGTAGCTGAAAGGCAATGAGCAGCTCATACCAAGACCCATTCCTCCCACACCTCACATTGTAGGGCAGCACCATGCCTCAGCTATCTGTCAAACGCTTCCCCAGCAATAGTTCTCCACCTCAGTTTCCACGATTTCCATATCTCTGACGAAAATCATTTGTCAAATGTAGCACTTAGAATCATTGAATCCCTGCAGTGTGGAAGTAGGCCATTCAGCCCATCAAGTTACACTGACCCTCTGAAGAGCATTCCACCCAGACCCACCTTCCCATCCTAACCTATACTCCTGCATTTCCCATAGCTAATTCTCCCAGCATGCACATCGTTGGACACTGTGGAGGAAGTTAGCATGGCTAATCCACCTAACCTGCATATCTTTGGACTGATGATGCTCGGTTGCACTTGGTGAAGTTAGGTTGGAGACAGGTGTCCTCTGCCATTTCTTTATTTCCGAGGCTACCACAATGAGTCCTCTGGCCCTTGCCTGCGTGGTTAGGAGGAAATGGACAGACTTTGGGCTATGTGAGTGCTACAGTGATTTAATGTTTGCAATCTTTCAGAAGGCCCCAGAGAGACTGAGTGATCGACACTGAAATGTATAAAATGTTTGAGGGATCGGTGGACTTGAAAGTGGTGGGAAGAGGCTGGATCTGGCAGTGAGAAATCTTTCTGGAATGTGTGCTCACAACAGCTGTCGTCTTTATTCTTTCTCCCGACAAACAAACCTCTCTTTAGTTTTTTTTCACCCCTTAAAGCTGAGATTCTTTTGTGATTCTACTCGCTTGGAAATGAAATGAGAGTAAAAATGTCTTTTAGCTACCTTGGAGTGTATTAAAGTTATGGAATCTTACAAACTTGAAGGGGACTGCCTGGTCCATCATTCCCGTATCAACTAATTAAAAATCTATCCATTCAACCCCTTCCCTGGGCCAGAGTTGCTGAGATCACCACTTGCGATCTTCTTTGGGTTTCTAGTGAATAATTGCTGCTTGATGGCATTGTCTATGATTCCTTCCATCACTTTGCTGATGATTGATGGGTAGACTGATGGGGCAGTAATTCGCCATGTTGGATTTGTCCTGCTTTTTGTGGACAGGTCATAACCTGAGTGGCATCCACATTGTTGGATCGATGTCAGTGTCATAGCTGTACTGGAGTAGTTTAGCCAAAAGTACAGCTAGTTCTTGAGCACAAGTCTTCATTCCTACAGCAGGGATGTTGTCAGGACATGGCCTTTACTGTATCCAATACCTTTAGCAGTTTCTTGATAGAATGTAGAGAGAAAGTGAGGACTGCAGATGCTGGAGATCAGAGCTGAAAAATGTGTTGCTGGAAAAGCGCAACAGGTCAGGCAGCATCAAAGGACAGAAGAATCAACATTTCAGGCATAAGCCCTTCTTCAGGAAACATTCCTGAAGAAGGGCTTATGCCCAAAACATCGATTCTCCTGCTCCTATGATGCTGCGCTTTTCCAGCAACACATTTTTCAGAATGTAGAGAGAATCAACTTGGCTGAAGACTGAAATCTGTGATCGTGGAGACCTCGGGATGATGCCAAGTGGCTCATCAACTCGGATCTATCAGCTGAAGATGGTTTCAACCTAGTATTTAGCATTACAGAGATCCCCCAGCATTGCAACAGGGAATGATCACAGAGCCTCTTCCTCCCTTAAACTAGTACTGACCCACTGCTGTTCACAATGGAACATGACGAGGCTGACTGTGGGATCGCTTAGCTGTGATTACAGCAGACCGCTTTCACTGTTGAGCCTGAATCAGCCTGTGGCTTCACCCGGTTAACACCTCTCTGTACTTCACTGAGCCCTGATTTACATTTAACAATAAGACCACTGGGAACTGCTTTCATTGACCAAAACCCATTGCAAAATGGAGCAGGGAATGTTGCTATTGTTTTACCGGCTCCATATTCCTTTCTCACCCATTAGGAGCGTGCACGTACATCCGAGATGCACTTTCGTTGCAGTCAGATTCACCTTTTGAGTTAAAAGTTCAAATGCTGTTCCTTGAGCATGTAGCTGAAAATGTGTTGCTGGTCAAAGCACAGCAGGCCAGGCAGCATCTCAGGAATAGGGAATTTGACATTTCGAGCATAAGCCCTTCATCAGGAATGCATGTAGGCCAGGCTGATACCCACGTGCAGTACTGAGGGAGAGCTGCATTGTCAGAGGTGCTGTCTATTGGATGTGACCATCTTTGTACTTTTGGCCCTGTTTACTTTCTCAGGTCATTGCAAACAATTCTGTGATGCAATTTTGAGTAAAGAGTAGCAAAGTTATCCAATTGCTTAACC
Organism: Hemiscyllium ocellatum; assembly: GCF_020745735.1. NCBI lineage: Eukaryota > Metazoa > Chordata > Chondrichthyes > Orectolobiformes > Hemiscylliidae > Hemiscyllium > Hemiscyllium ocellatum. The sequence continues at coordinate 27,550,293 of NC_083437.1, forward strand.
AGCATTACTGAAACAGTTAATCAGCCCCTTATCAGAGCACAGTTTATCGAACCCTGCTGGGTGCAAATTGGTTACAGAGTTCCGACATTACACAAATGACTATACTTCTAAAGTTCTGATTTGGCTTAACGCACTTTGAAATATTCCAAAAATGTGAAAGTTTTTGTTTGCCTTTCTGTGTGCAAGTGTAACCCCAAATCTTAGCCTCCATTTCTGAGTTGCCTTTCATTGGTTGCTGTTGGTGATTAATGTGTTGCGAATTTATTAGTAAGAGTGAATTTCTCATCACCAAGAGTCTGTAAAGATGAACAGTCACGTTACGGACTAATTTCATTTGTGGGTGAATGAATTTATTTAAACAGCAGAAACCATGTGACACAAACGTGTCCTTCAATCATGGGGCTGACCCACAGCCGGCACACCGTGGGAAGTATTCAGTTTCTCTCCTGTGTGTAGGGAGCGCTGATATCATTAACGCTGTATGACTTGAGCTCACACTGCAGGCTGGGAAAGAACCTGAGGACTCAGGAAGGAGCTGGTTTGCTGGAGTTTGGTGGAAGAAGAAAGTAAGTAGAAGCAGATTGCTAAAGACTGAAGGGTGATGGCCAGCTTACGTGTTCATGGCCTTGTGTACACTCTCATTTGACAATAATGTAAAATGGCTCATTGTGGACCTGGATGTCTCTTCCATCTTTATTTCCATTGATTTCCTTGACCTGTAATTCAAGGGCCAACCCACTGTCACTTGTCTTACACCATTGTGCAAAGTCAGGAGCCGTCCTATGTACTTTCTTTCTGATATACTCCATACTGTGTCATAAAAATTACTGAAGGAAACAGTAGCCCAAAGACCTGATATGGCCACAACCGGGCACTTTCTCATTCTCCAACAGAAATGCTTCTCCTGTCATAATCTTAATCTGGCCAAGCCCCTGGAATTATTTGAACTTTTGCAACTCTTTCACTAGTAAAGCCAGGAGTTGCACAAGTGAACCTAGCTGTCCTTCTCTCCACCAGTTTCCCCTCACTCCCCATTCCTTCTCTCCCCACTTCTCCTTTCTCCCCAGTTTCGCACACTCCTGTTCAACAGAAGTTCCTCCCCAAACTTCATTCCCTCTCTAACCCAAATCTCCTCTTCTATCCATCTCTCCCACTCTGCCTACTCTCAGCAGGTTGCCTTCTCTGCAGTGCTGCAGCAACTCCGAGCCCTGTTCTAGTCTCTAGCATCTTGGGTAGGCACAGTGAAGGCTTAGTTACTTTTGATTAAACTGACCAAAGCGGTCATCACACATCTCTGGAGCAGGTAGGACTTGAGGAGCGGTGAAGGTTTATACCTGGTATATCCTCCAGGTATAAACCTTCACTGCTCCTCATCTTAGTTCTCTCTTCCAGGCACTGTCAGACATGCTCCCATTTCACTTCTTTCTGCTTTTGCTTCCATCTTGCGTTACATCCCACCCTTTTCAGGGGGGGGGGTGGTGGATTGTGTGAGGAGGAGTTCACAGGGTTAATAGCTGCGAGGATAAAACATGTTGAGATTGTCTGTAGTGAACAAGGTCAATCTGGAATATTCTGTGAGGAAAATGTAGCTGAAGCAGTGGTGTCAGAGGAGTCTACGATTGGGAAGGTATTTGCAGATCACACACCCGTGCTGTGTGAGCTGTTGTGTTTGTAGCTACGCTCTGTTACACTTCAGCACCTGGAAGACAATTTATCTTCATAAAACAGGCAGGCTCCAATTGGGGGCACAATGCTGGGCCTCTCCCCTGTGCCAGAGATCACTTACTAGCTTGTCTGACAAATTGAAGGAGCTGATCCTTATCTTCAGCGCCTGGTGTAATTAATCCCAGATTCTCTGCGCTGACACAAACCTACCTGGCTGGCCAATACTCAGTCTAGAACACAATTTTACTGCCTTTATCTCTCTCACTGTCATTTGTTATTCTTTTCCCCTGGCTCATCATTGTTTTCCACCAGACCTTCCCCACCTCATGCAAGGTAGCCTATTCGATTAGATCCAGGAGGTCTCTTCACATGATGTCCAATGAGCTGCCACCCCCACCATTAGTTCCTTGACATTTCCAAATTCTTGGGAAATCCTGGAAGGTATTGCAATCATCCACCCCGATCCCCCTCTCACCAGTCCCCAATCCCAATCCTCTCCAAACTCCTCCTCCCCAATACAATTCCTCTTTCTGTACGCCCATGTTCAAAGGCAGAAATACGATCTGTCGTCTGTTTGCTATCTCATATTAAAGCTCGGAACGAAGACTATGGATGGAAGGTGGGCCTTTCCTGCCTTGTGTGTGGTCTTCAGTGGCATGCCAGGTCATGGATTGCATTTGGAAACAGATAAGCCGCCTATCTTGGTGGAGGCAGTGGCTTAATGGTGATGTCACCACATGAGTAATCCTGAACTGCGGGCTAATGTTCTGGGGACACAGGTTCGAATCCCAGCATGGTAATTGGTGAATCTTTAATTCAATAAAAAAAATGGAATGCAAAACCGGCACAATGGTGTCCCTACCTCTGGAACAGGGGCCTGGGTTTGAAGTTGATCTGCCCTTGGTATGTGTAATCCCTGAACAGGTTGATTAAAAATATCTAGACCATGCCTTCCCCCCCCCCCCCCCCCCCCAGTTTCGGAGAATTAGGCAGACAGCAGGAGTTCCTTTGATCATACCACTGCCCCCAAACTCGGTGCCTCCCTCACTCTGTTGGAAAGATTACATTTCTTTACCAAGAAACCCATTATCTTCAGTGAAATGTAAATATGAAGAGATCATCATTACTCATATAGTCTCTATGTTCAAGAGGGAGAAATTTCTCAGACTGTCCTTTCCTAGACATCCAATTACTTTCAGACCGTCAACACAGTGAGGTATCATGAGGGAAGGAGTTAGGTGGAATAGCACAATGACCACCGCCCCCTTCCCCAGGAAAGATCATCCAGCCGAAGCTGCACAGTGTCTGTTTTCAATCCCTCTCACAACGAGGAACATAAGTGTTCATTTTTAGGCTCTCATGGTGTAGTGATAATGTCCTTATCTTTGGACCAGGGGCCTGGGCTCAAGTGCAACCAACTTCAGATGATTGACTTTGACAGGAAATGAAACATTTCTTCATGAGTTGCCAATGCAAAAAAAGAGCTTCTGGCCACACATCATAAAATCCCTACAGTGTGGAAACAGGTAATTCAGCCCATCAAGTCCACGCTGACCCTTCGAACAGCATCCCACCCAGATCTACGCCCCCAACCCTGTAACCTTGCATTTCCCATGGCTAGTCCACCTAGCCTGCATACCCCTGGACACTATGGGCAATTTGGTATGGCCAATCCACCTAACCTGCACAACCATGGGATGGAACTGGAAGAAACCCACACAGGGGTACTGGGAGAATGTCTTTGTGGAGTTTGCACAGTCACCCAAGGGTGGAATTGAACCTGGGAGCCTAGTACTGTGAGGCAGCAGTGCTAACCACTGAGCCACCATGCCACCCTCCCTGTGACCAATGAAAACTGGATGGGATCTGATGCTGCTCTTATCCAGAGTCAAAATGCCCATCAACCCTTCAGTCCTGATCTACAAGGATTCAACTCTGAAAATGACTACAGACATGTTTATGACAGTTCCTGTGAAATAGTTGCCTCTACAACGATCAGGTATTTGGGAGAGGGCAGCTATTAACAAAGGAGAGGGAATAATTACAGTGCCAGCTTTGAAATTAGATTAGATTAAATTATTTACATTAGATTAGATTACTTACAGTGTGGAAACAGGCCCTTCGGCCCAACAAATCCACACCGACCTGCCAAAGCGCACCCACCCAGACCCATTCCCCAACATTTACCCCTGCACCTAACACTACGGACAATCTAGCATGGCCAATTCACCTGACCTGTGATGCAGATTAGGAAAAGACCAGTTCTGTTTAATTTCAAAAATATACTTTATTCCTAAAAATATATTTACAGTATATAATCCCTAAAGCAGTTTGGTTCTGTACAGGAGCATATGAAGATACAAACAAACATTGGAGTTTGACTCTATCTGACAAACAAGCCAAAGGCATTTCCTACTTACACAAGACTATATTTGAGGCATCAGGAGGGTCTAATAACTGAGCAGATCCCCGTTTAACTTTGGCAGAAAGGCCTTGGATGGACGTCTTTCTCCAGTGCACCTTTGCAGCAGCTGCCCCAAGCTTCAGTACATCCCTCAGCATGTAGTCCTGGACCTTGGAATGTGCCAACCAGCAACACTCCATCAAGGTCAACTCCTTGCTCTGGAAAACCAACATGTTTCAGGCAGACCAAAGAGCACTTTTCACTGAGTGAATGGTCCAGTTGATTCATGATTCCATTTTCTAAGTCTGCTCCACCTTTAACTGCTCCATTATCCAAGGATTCTCTTCAACTACAATGTAACTCCTTTAAATACTGTTACTGCACAGTTCCCCATCCAGAATATATCTCACCTCAAAAGATCTACAGAACATCAGTTTTTCAATGATTGCTCTTCTGACCCGTTCCTTTCCTGACTGTGAAATTTAATAACCTGGCATAGAATATAGTTAGAGCTGTTGATAAGCTGGGTAGTGCAGGCCCACATGTCTCTAGTTTTACTTTGGGGTGACGCACTGTCTGCTTTGTCTAGGGATTTATTTCTGAGGCTGAGTTCCCCACTAAGCACTTACCCTTCTGAGGGATGGAGTTAAGGAGAACATAAAGGGGAGAGGAGGGGTTTTGTGGACAGGAGGGGTCAGAGTTCAGCTGTCTTGCTGAGAGTTGCAGTGAAATCTATCCGGTTGGGGCACATGGGAGTGTCTGATGTTGACCTGCAGTAAATATCCCACTACAGACCATTGTTTGTTTTCTCACAGTTGGATTCCATACACCAACTCTGGTCTTCTCTCTGTGCCATTCTCCATTGCTGCTCTACCCCAACCCCCATCACCAACCTTGGCCTACCTGCAACTGCATAAAACAAGGCAGAAACAAAGAATTCTGAAGTTATACCTTTTAGTCTGAGCACTACTCACAAACTAATTCACCTCATGCTTGCAAAATTCTGAATAAGTAACTGAACAAAATCCAGGTTTCAGAGGCCTACTGTGAGCCTGCAGCAATGGTGCCTGAGGAACTATTACTTGAAGCCTGAGTTGTATCCTAGCAACAGTGCCTGTCCCATCACAAATGTTTTTTACGTCCCAGTTTTGGTTCAGTGATATTCCATTTAAAAGAAAACCAACGATTTGGGACTATTAGGCTCTGACAATGCATCATAACTAGTATATTTCAAACATAAGAGCTCCTAAAGAACTCCTGACATACCATAGAAACAAACTGGAGTTAGGCTCAAAATCCACTGGAGGCCTAGAGATCAGACCTAGCAACTCCATGCAGCTGACAGGACTACTTTAAGCAAAGGTGCATTCAATAATAATAGTGTATCTGATTGAGCCTGGATAAGATCTTTTTAATTAGTTGTAGCAATAGTACAAGAGTGAGTAAAACCTGTTATTTCAAGTAACATGCTATAATGCTAGTCCATGTCTATCTATGTCCTTTAAACATCTTCATTCAGAATTGCAACAGGTAAGGTTAGAGAGAGATTCTGAAGATAGCGAGCAGGAAGAAATTTTACCTGCCGTTTCTTTGGCAGATTTCACATGTGGGATAGAGGCAATCATGAGATGAATTGTAGGTGAGTGTGAAGAAGATTAATTCGGGCTGTGGGAGCATTAAAGGGTGGGAGGAGCCCATTAAAGGGCAGAAAGGAGATGAGCCAAAGATGGGGTACAATTGATGGCTGATTGACCACCTTCCTCGCTGTGCGTACTTGGCGTCTTTAGGAATTGTGTCAGTGTTTTTTGCTTTGATCTGCTTTTCCACAATGATTTTCTGTCTGCCCGAGATGTGCAGTTATTGGAGACTAATTCATTTCCAGGTTTACCAGTCAGCATTTGTTCTTGCGGTGCCCACTTTGAACTGAGTATTTTGGAAAGCAATCTCATTAAAACCAAATTCTGTGCTCTGAAAAATGTCATAAATTAATTTGAAAAGGCGTCAGTCTTTGCTGTGAAGCCAGGCTTCGAAGCAGAGTGTAATCCCAACCGGGCTTATGATGAGTTGCAATTTGGTCTGTTTTTGTAAAACAAAAGATCTCTGTGTTGCTGGAGGCTTAACGCGAGCACTCCCACTCCCACTCACAACTGTTACTGTCAATTTTCATTTGGAGGCAGTCTTGTCCATTTCCCACTCAGTTCCCATATCGGCCAAGACTTGTGATTCATGCCTGGGTGAGCAGCTATCCTAACCCACACAGGCTAATTCCACACTGAGGCCTGCCTCTAAGTATTTTCACACACTCGATTAGTGTGCACATGGACACATTTGTGATGCACTTGACATTACTTCACCTCTGACCCTCAGAAAGCAATGCTCTGCATGTTTGTTCTGAGGACAGGGGCCACTTTAGCAAGGTTGCACTTTTGCCTATTTTTACTTACCCTGAGGGTCAGCCAGGTTGATGTGGGAATCACAGACCATGTCAGGGCAACAGGTTCCTTCCTCCAAAGGTCCAGTTGGGTTTTTATGACAATCCAAGAGCTTTCACGGTTAATTTACTTTGTGCCACCTTTACTGAATGCAATTGCCCTCGTGGGATTTGAACTCTCAGCTTCTGGATTACTTCACTTCATGTTATGGAGTAAGGAATTCATGTGTATGGATATGTGTTGCTGGTTAAGCATTTACCAATCTGTATCTAGGTCAAGGGTTCACATGTGTCTGTATCCACCAGTACTTTAAAGACCTCCCACAATCCTGTCCTTTTAACAAGCTGCAGCAGTAATCATAGATGCCAGACATGCAAATCTTCTCAAAACCTGCTAAGATTCTAGAGTGACGAGCCAGAGTGAAATGTCACTTGGGCCAGGAAGAAGGGTCACTTGGCCAGGGGAAGGAAGGATTCCTGTTCCTTATCATTATTCCAGACTCTGGATGGAAGCCTTCACCTGTGCCAGAGGACAGCAAAAGATCCAGGTTAGCTGTGATTCCTTTCAAGGCAGAATAGTTAGATCAGTATTGAGCTGGACAGTGAACACCAGAGTGAAATATAGTCAGTCACGCAGCATAGAAATAGGACCTTTGACCCACCATGTTTATGCCAACTAACAAACCCCAAACTACAGTCTGGGCAGCACAGTATCTCAATGGTTAGCACTGATGCCTCCTAGCACCAGGGACCCGGATTTGATTTCACCCTCTGTCTGTGTGGAGTTTACACTCTCCCATTTAGCTGCCCTCATTCCATAACCTACTATGCCCAGCTCATCTTCTTAAATGTTGTGAGAGGACCTGCCTCCACCATCCTCTCAGGCAGCATATTCCACATATCTTACTATCCTCTCGGTGAAAAATGTTTCCTCAGCCCCCATTTAAACTATATACCCCTGACCTTAAATTCATACCCTCTGGTCTGACATAGGGAAAAGATTCTCAAGATCTTCATGCAGAGGGTGGTACTTGTATGGAATGAGCTGCCAGAGGAAGTGGTGGAGGCTGGTACAATTGCAACATTTAAAAGGCATTTGGATGGGTATATGAATGGGAAGAGTTTGGAGGGATATGGACCGGGTGCTAGCAGTTGGGATTAGATTGGGTTGGGATATCTGGTTGGCATGGACAGGTTGGACCTAAGGGTCTGTTTCCATGCTGTACATCTCTGACTCTATGACTCTATCTATTCTACGTATGCATCTCATAATTTTGTATACCTCAATCGGATTCCCCCTTTGCTCCAGGGAAAACAAACCCAGTCTATCCAGTTTCTCCTCATATTGAGATTTTTCATCCCAGGCAACATCACATGTGTTAGAGCACATGTGAGTGAATGAATGACTGAATAAAATCTTCAAGGAAGAGAATTCCAGAATGTAAAACCCAGGTTGGGGGAGGAGAGTTGGAAAAACAGAGAGCTGGAGGGAGGGCTGCAGAGAAGAGAAGGCAACTAGAGGATTGACTTTGCCTGTGATCAAGACAGTGGCAGGGATTAGAAACAAATTAATTCCGGATAAGTATTTCAGTTTTGAGGTTTAGGATAACAGGACATATAGAACAAAGGGACTCTGCTACTTCTCCCTCAGATGTTTGTTCTCTGCTCTCTTATTTTAAAAATGTACTGACTGGTCTAATTATTGTGTTTGGTAATATAAATTGGACAAGTTTTTGGTAATATTGATTAGATGAGTTACTGTGTTTGGTAACATTGGACAGTTTATTGCTGTTTAATACTAGTTATGGGAAGTGTTCTTGTATTTGGTAACATTAAGCAGAAGTGCTATGGTGTTTGGTAATATTGATCATAAGTGTTCTTATATTTGGTAACATTGATTGGAAGTGTTCTTGTATTTGGTAATATTGATAGGATGTTACTGTATTTGGAAATATTGATTGGGAGTGTTATTGTGTTTGGTAATATTGATTCTTCACTTTGCAGGTCTGGTTCAGTAATCGCCGAGCTCGGTGGCGTAAACAAGCCGGAGCTAATCAGTTGGCAGCATTCAACCACCTGTTGCCAGGTGGATTCCCACCCACTGGAATGCCAACCTTGCCCCCGTACCAGTTGCCTGAGTCATCATATCCAACAACTACTCTCTCCCAAGGTAAGGTCAATGTGCAGTCTGACGTAACAGTTTGCCAAATAGCACTGGACATGAGAGGGATTCGCGATGAACTGACTACTTAATTCAACCACTTCAACAGCCGAGACAATCAGGAACGGTCCAGAAACACTCACTTCACTAGGAAACTAGTCCAGGGCCCTGGGGAGATCAGTTTTCTCTTGTATATTTGGTAGAATTGAGATTCAGTTGGTGAAGACTTTGGGAGTGAATTACATTCTGAGCATCTAGAGGTGATGTGGAACTCCCCAACTGTTATCAAGCCCATTCTCTTGTCATCAATAGATATGGGATATGTTCTACACTGAGTAATTCACTCCAATTTACTATTCAGAAGGTAAACAGTACCAGAAGTCTCAGACAAATCCTTAAAACCTGAGGGTTAGCATGTCAAAGAATCCTACAATGGAGTCGGGGAAAAGCTTTGATCCATCCGGACCATTCCGGCCGGATTGTATTGTCTGCCTGTGCAGACTGATCCGATTTCAACCAAGTCAGCTGGAAGAGCAGTACAGTTACTCTCGGGGCAAGAAGGAGACAGGATTCCTGCTCCCAATCGCTGACAGAGATCTCCATTCCCTGTCCTCGGGAGATAGTGGGTAAGCACAGAACTGGGCTCCATTACAATATCCTTGTATCTGCAAGGACACATCAGGCATTAACGACTGATGGTGCCTTCTGAACAGCTGTCAGAGCTTGTGGAACTAAATCCGCAAGGTGGGAATGAGGGGAGGAGAGAAGACCTGTGGGAAAGAGAGATAAATGGATGATCGAGGGGACAAAAGATGCGGCTGGAGAGGAGAATATTGGACAGAGCCTGGGAGGAGTGCAGAGTAGGAGAGGATGAGGAAGGGCAGGATTGTGGGAGAGGAAGAGCAATGCATTGTGGATATGATGTATCAGACTTGGCTGTGTGACTAAACACTTGTTGTGTATGATTGGTCTCAGATGGAGGGAGCACAGTCCACAGGCCACAGCCTCTCCCACCCTCATCCATGCACCAGAGTGGCCTGGCAGCTGCAGCAGAGAGTGGCTCATATGGTTTAACGTCCAATCGACACACCTTCTCCAGCTACCCTGACAGCTTCATGAACGCGACAGGACCTAACAACCCTATGAACCAGGTCAGCAATGGACTCTCTCCACAGGTCAGCCTTCACACAGTCGCTATCCTGAACATCAGTCCGGACAGCTAGTCATCATTAAACCCTCCCACTACGATTAAAGCTCACCTACATTCAAATCAATCCATAAAAGTAGGGGCTTCAGGCTCATTGACGTACACCGCAGATTCAATATTCAGTGCAAGCCTTTTCTATCGCCATCCCCGCCACACCTGAAGTAATTTAACCTATTGGTATAGCCCGGACTTTGTAACAAGATAATGTGAGTCTGCGTTGCAAGCTCAAAGAACAGCTCCGAGAATTCAATGGTCCAGTCCAAACATCAAGCAATTAAATCCATTAATTGAATAAACTAATTGCCATAGCGCAGGGAAATGCACAAAGTGTTTATTATTTTTTTTTGAAAAATGTACCTTCCTCCATTTAAGTTGAAAAAAAAAGTTGAATCAAGGCAGGAAATGATGATTACCAACAGCCAGCAAGGATTTAGATCCTGGATGTTGAAGCTAAGGGAAGGCTAACGGAATGAAGAACGTTGCAGCATGAGATTCAAAGATTTAGAGAGGAAAATGATAGAGTGTGTATTAATTACAGCACAGTGAAGAGTTGCCGAGCCATTTAGACATTGAAAGGGACAAGAGAAGTAAAATAAAGATTCATGTCCTTTAGGGAAGGAAGCTACCACCCTGCCCTGGCCTGGCTTATATGTGACTCCAAATCCACAGCGGGATGGTTGACTCTTAACTGCTCTCTGGACAATGAAGGATAGGCGATAAATGCTGACCTAGCCAGTGATGCCCTCAACTTGTGAATGAATTAAAGAAAAGCATTGACTGATAAACAGAGACTAGAGTCTCTGATATATCTATAGATATAGAAGTATGAGTCAGCACCTTCAGGAGGGGAGGGGGAGCTGCACCCCAGGGAGGGGCAGCACCTTCAGGAGAGGCATTGCGAAAGTTGAATAGGGAAGAGTGGACTCCATAAATCCTTCCCTACTTAAACATGGTCAGTCACCGAGACAGACAGGAGATGTGTAAAGTGCTGTTCTGGAGTATATCCAATTTCTCATGACCTGATTCCCTGTGAGTGGACGGGCTGGTGGGTATGACACATTTTCCGGAAAGTTCTTCATTTTCACATTCCCTGTGGAGCAGAAAGCCTGTCTGAGAAGCGGATCTTAGTAGCACCTGGTACAATCTGAACAATGTCTGCACTCTAACTTGGCAGGACTGCATCGCAGCCACATGGCATGAGATATCATCATGATCTTATGGCAGGACTATGGAAAGCTAAGCTTCCCTCCATCCTCAGGGAGCTGTTAAATACTTTTCACAGATTTCTAACTGTGTTCTTGCTCTTGTGGAAAGTTCCTTTCTCCAGCTTCCTCCCCCTTTTGGAATGAATCCCATTTTTTTTTGAAAAACTAGTAATCCCAGTAAAATTTTCTCACTCGATGTGTGCTACTGTTTCTCCAACATCCTTGAGTGGGTTGCTGTACATTCATCTTGTAAACTTGATAAGCGCAAAATTTTCCTTAAAGTGTGTAATGTTAAATCAAATGCTATTGTGTTATTTTACTTGAACGAGCTCCAAGATAGGGGATTGAAGAGACAGTGCGTGTAAGAGAGAGAGCAAGAGAGACACAGAGGAAAAGATTCTGTGTGCAAGAAAGCCACAGGCAAAGAAAAACTGAGAGCAAGGGGAACACTGAGGAAGAGTCTGAGGAAAGAAAATGAGAGCTAGGGAAACCAAGAGAGAGAATTGTGTGGAGCTAGACATGCAGTCAGAGATGAAGAGGGAGAGAGAGAGAGAAAAAGCAGTCGCTGAATTAAAAAGTGAGTGTGTTTGTTAGAATTAATTGATCAGGTTAACAGATGCTTTTCTCTGTTGGGAGAGATAGCTCAACCATGATTTTCCTATTCAGTAAAGTGCAAATGGTCCTGAAGAGCATTAAAATTTTATTTCTGCTTCATACAGTTCCCCACAGCCACAAACAGTTGTCCAAGCTGTTACCTCCTGTATGTTCCTGACAAGAGTAGACAACTGAATCCCTGTACTATCCACCCCGGCCCATTGCAAACTAAGCGCCACTGACAATACAGGCTCAGTACGTAGGACCACATGCACAGTGTGATCCCACTGGCTGAGAAGTCCAGTTGGCATATTCTAATCGCCAAGTGCCAAGCCTCCTTAATGGATTGAGGTACAGACCAACCAACGAATAGCCTCCTTCATGCAATAGTGACTTGACATGAATACATGGCTGTTCTGCAGCACCTTGGTCTGTTGGGGAAGGATCTCAAATAGAGTGAACTTCCAGCAGTGATGCCCCTTGACCCTGTCCCAAAAGAACACTTCTGACCTAGTTGAGATTTTAAGATGATCAAAAGAAGACGGGATAACTAGGGAGAGTCCAGAATATGAGGCCGTAATCTTAAAGTTAGAGCAGGACTGCTCAAGGATGTGCCAAGGAACAGTTCTTCACCAAAGCGGGAATATGAAACACTTTTTCAGGGAGAACTGTTAATGTTGGGGGAAAAAAAAGAAAATTTCCAAATTTTTATTGGGTACGGGAATTAAAAGTTACAGAGAGAAGGTGAGTAGGTGGAATACTTGGACAAATCCAGCTGTTATTCAATTGAAAGATAGAATGGTGCAAATGACCTCATCCTGCTCCTATGTATCTGCATAATCTACTGCACTGATGTGGTAACCATCGGAGATGAGGTTGCAAACTCCCTGCAGTACCATACTATTGGATAGATCAGTCTAAGACAACAGGAAGCCCAAAAATGGGTGATTGTTACTGGAGTTTCACTATAGCAATCAAACTTCCCTTCAATCAATATTCACTAGTGCTCACAGCAATTATATATTCACATATACATTGGCATTATCCCCTTGGCTTTATAGCATTCCATGCTGTATATATTTGTGGGTGGAATATTATGTGTCCTAGCTCACCATGACCAGAATTCCTGACAGGTGGATAACCAGAAGGAATTCTACATTAGGAGGACTCACCCATCTTCTGTTGCTTTGGCAACTAAAGTTTCAATCTCTTGACCTTTAAGTCTGGCATAAAATAGCAACAGGTTAACAACTGCTATTCAAATTTATTAAGGAATAAGATTACAAAAATAAGTTGAGGGTTACAGAATCAAACATTCTGGAGGAGCAGGACTAACATCAGAGGAGACAAGGCACTAGTACAGATGATGGCTCCTTTCTCCTGTCATTTCTGCCTCAGTGACAACCTTTTAGCAAACAATGTTACTAACTGTTTTCACTTGCTGCCTCTAGTCATCGGTTGTTTGATGGTAATAATACACTAACCATGTAAATAAAACTATCGATAAGGTCAGTTGTGGGAGGGATGGAGGCTCCTCTCACAGAGTGTGGGATTCTTGATTGCAGTGCGGGTCATAAAGGACAGGGATTTTCAGGGAATGGGAATGGTCTTGGAGTTGGGTTCATTTGGGGTCATGGAAGCTAGGTCCAGTGAGAATCGCCCAGCTTATTTCTGTGGGCCACTTCTCCTTTGTGCTAAAATAAATAATTCAGTGCTTGCCTTCACTGAATATATTCATCCCAGGATTACCCAAATTCAGCCTGGTGCAGAATCTCACAGATCCTCGAATGTGGAGATCAATCATTGGAGCCCATTTTCCAAATTAAAGTGAGTTAATTGATTTTTAAAAACGCAGATAGCCAGTGGAAGGGCCTGAACAATATTGCCCAGGTGAATGGAGTGGAACAGCAATCGTCCCCTCCACACCCCAACCTATCCCCTAGAGGGGGGATCAGAGTGTATGGGGGTAGGGGGTCAGTCTGCATGGACAAGTCAATATGCATAGGATGGAGTTGTCCAGGAGTGTGGAGAGGTCAGGTTGTGCAGAGTGGGTAAGGGAACACAGGAGTTGTAGGGGGTCAGGGTCCATGGGATTTAGGGTTAGAGTGTATGGGAGTGGAATGACTCTGAACTCCTCTAATGATCTCCTTTTGCAAGAAAACAATTGGTGACTTTTAATTGTCCTGAATGAAGGCTGTTTATTAGACACCGCGATTCACCATTGGGAACCAAGCGGCCTTGTTTGACTTCGTTTGACTTTATTTTATTCATTCGATAAGTGAGAAGAGAGAAAGTTGTGAGCGTTTGTAATTAGAATATGGGATGATTAGTTGGACAGAGCTAGCTTCCATTTGATGTTCAGTGAGTCACTATCACCTCGATGAGTGCAAAGCGAGGGAATGAGAGAGATGTTCACTCTCCTTTGATCCATTGCCTCAGGCCCACTTCACAACCACTTCCAGTCTGACTGAGCGAGTTATTCCTGGCAAGTGTCTGTTAGAGATAAGAACGGAACCGACCGCACAAGCAATTGGCCAATCTGTGAAATTGCAGTAAAATCTCAATATCTGACACACAGCTCCAGTACAGGTGCTTGCAAATACCTGCAATATTTTATCATGCTGTCCAAGTCTCCTGGGTTAGAAGATAAATACTCTCTCTTTTGTTTCCTTTTCTTTGTAAACCTTTGCTTGACTTTTTTATTGGAGGGTCAACATTATGATTGCTACTCTTCTCCTGTAAGCTTGAATCTATTTGTTCTGTTCTCTGTTCCATTTTCCACAAGGTTTCTGTTAAAATAGCACCACGAGGAATTGCACCCAAGAATGTAACTGTTAATAGAAAAACAAGCCTCAAAGGAGGCTCCCCCACATCTCTCTCTCTCATACTTTTTCTCTACTTGTCTCTCTCCTTCACTCATACTCTCTCTTCCCTCTCTGAATGCATTCACTCTCCATCTCCTTCCTCCGTCTCATCAATCCCTCACCTCCCCCTCTCTCATCCAACATCCCCCTCTCTCAGAGTCTACCTCCCCCCTCTTCTCTTGTGATCTCCACTCCCCTTCATTCTCCCTCCTTCCTTTATTCTCTCTTGTTTATCCTTGTTCTCCTTCGCTCCCTTCTGTTTCTCACTTCTCATTGCAACCCCCCTGCTGAGCACTCCCGGAGTAATTCTGCATTTTGGCTCCAGTCCCTCGGAAACTCTAACGCTCCTTGTACAAACGACAGTGGATCAGGGATGATAATGTGGTGACAAACAGACAGATATCGAAAGCCTGTTTGAGATGCAAAGGTCAATTGGCCGCATGTGCTTTCCGTTAGTTACAAATACCAGACTGACGGGGGCAGGCCCTGTGATTAATCCTTGGCCTCCTTACTTTTCTCACCCTGTAACTACAGATCACTCTGCAGAGCTGAGTATGAGAGTAAAATTCACTTGATGTTCTGTTGTTATTACCCCATGGATCTCGTTGTTGATTCTCTTGTTTCAAAGTCATAAAATCAAACAACGAAGAAAGAAGCCATTTAACCCTTTATGCATGTTCTGGCTCATTAAAGGTCTATCCACATAGTTACACGTCTGTAGAGAAATGGAACAATTTATCCTTCCTGTATTTATACAATTCCTATTTGAAAGTTATCATTGAATCCACTTTCACTGTTCTTTCAGTCAGTCATATTCCAGATCATCACAACTGTGCAAAAGAGCAAACTTTCCCCAAATGCTCGCAGGACTTTTGTCCAATCAGTTAGTTCGGTATCCTTTGGTCATTGACTGACCTGCCAGTGGAAACACTTCCTCCTCAGTTACTTCATTAAACCTCTCATAAAGTGATGACTAGCATCAAAATTGTTGCAATCTCCCCCTGCGACCATCATTTCTTTAACTCCAGATGTTATACTTCCCATCTCCAGTGGTTTCATGGTGATGTGGTGTGGGGCAGACCTACCTTCACACATTCTGTATTCACTGTCCCTGAAGCACTTTCTTTCTGATCATGTTGGGCAGCTGCTTATCCCTCATTGGTAGACAATTAGCACAGTTCCTCTCACTGTTAAACTCTGTCAGGGTTAAACCCCTGTCCCCGCACAGTCGGCACTGTCAGGGTTAAACCCCTGTCCCCGCACAGTCGGCACTGTCGGGGTTAAACCCCTGTCCCCTCACAGTCGGCACTGTCGGGGTTAAACCCCTGTTCCCAGCACTGTCAGGGTTAAACCCCTGTTCCCCGCACAGTCGGCACTGTCGGGATTAAACCCCTGTTCCCCGCACAGTCGGCACTGTCGGGGTTAAACCCCTGTCCCCTCACAGTCGGCACTGTCAGGGTTAAACCCCTGTTCCCCGCACAGTCGGCACTGTCGGGGTTAAACCCCTGTTCCCCGCACAGTCGGCACTGTCGGGGTTAAACCCCTGTCCCCTCACAGTCGGCACTGTCGGGGTTAAACCCCTGTCCCCTCACAGTCGGCACTGTCGGGGTTAAACTCCTATCCCCTCACAGTCAGCACTGTCAGGGTTAAACCCCTGTCCCCTCACAGTCAGCACCGTCGGGGTTAAACCCCTGTCCCCTCACAGTCGGCACTGTCGGGGTTAAACCCCTATCCCCTCACAGTCGGCACTGTCGGGGTTAAACCCCTGTCCCCCCACAGTCGGCACTGTCAGGGTAAAGCCCTGTTCCCCCTCAGTCAGCACTGTCAGGGTAAATCCCTGTCCCCCCTCAGTCAGCACTGTCAGGGTTAAATCCCTGTCCCCCCACAGTCAGCACTGTCAGAGTAAACCCCTGTCCCCCCACAGTCGGCACTGTCGGGGTTAAACCCCTGTCCCCCCACAGTCGGCACTGTCAGGGTAAAGCCCTGTTCCCCCTCAGTCAGCACTGTCAGGGTAAATCCCTGTCCCCCCTCAGTCAGCACTGTCAGGGTTAAATCCCTGTCCCCCCACAGTCAGCACTGTCAGAGTAAACCCCTGTCCCCCCACAGTCGGCACTGTCGGGGTTAAACCCCTGTCCCCCCTCAGTCAGCACCGTCGGGGTTAAACCCCTGTCCCCCCTCAGTCAGCACCGTCAGGGTTAAACCCCTGTCCCCGCACAGTCAGCACTGTCAGAGTAAACCCCTGTCCCCTCACAGTCAGCACTGTCAGGGTAAACCCCTGTCCCCTCACAGTCAGCACTGTCGGGGTTAAACTCCTGTTCCCCCTCAGTCGGCACTGTCGGGGTTAAACTCCTGTTCCCCCTCAGTCGGCACTGTCAGGGTTAAACCCCTGTCCCCTCACAGTTGGCACTGTCAGGGTTAAACCCCTGTCCCCTCACAGTCGGCACTGTCAGGATAAACCTCTGTCCTCCCTCAGTCGGCACTGTCAGTGTTAAACCCCTGTCCCTGCACAGTCAGCACTGTCAGAGTAAACCCCTGTCCCCTCACAGTCAGCACTGTCAGGGTAAACCCCTGTCCCCGCACAGTCAGCACTGTCAGGGTAAACCCCTGTCCCCTCACTGTCGGGGTTAAACCCCTGTCCCCTCACAGTCGGCACTGTCGGGGTTAAACCCCTGTCCCCTCACAGTCGGCACTGTCGGGGTTAAACTCCTGTTCCCCCTCTGTCGGTACTGTCAGGGTTAAACCCCTGTCCCCTCACAGTTGGCACTGTCAGGGTTAAACCCCTGTCCCCTCACAGTCGGCACTGTCAGGATAAACCCCTGTCCTCCCTCAGTCGGCACTGTCAGGGTTAAACCCCTGTCCCCTCACAGTCGGCACTGTCAGGATAAACCCCTGTCCTCCCTCAGTCGGCACTGTCAGGGTTAAACCCCTGTCCCTGCACAGTCAGCACTGTCACGGTTAAACCCCTGTCCCCTCACAGTTAGCACTGTCGGGGTTAAACTCCTGTTTTCCACCCCCCCCCCCCGCCCCGTCGGCACCATCGGGGTTAAACTGTGACCACTCAGTTTCTCAGCTGGTGATGGCTCCAAATGGCTGCTCATCTTCTCTCAGACTCCAGCTGAGGATATTTCACCATTTATTTACATGTAATTATGTCTGTAAGGTGCAGTTATTAACTCTGTCAACAGCAATTTGCTTTGACATTTTTCACTTTGCCTCTTCCCCACTGCTCTCACTGAAAACTGCTTGCCACTCAGAACCTGCTCTGCGTTTTCTTTTCAAACTGCAGCACAAATTCATAACAAACCTGTGCTTTCATTGTTCAACTCAACACTTTCATTCTCACAAGCCCTGCATGGAGAGAGTCCTTTATATACTTGTTGGTGAATCTGAACTCGGAGACTGACAGTTTTCGGAATAAATTTGTGTCAAAGGTTTTTTGAAATGAAACTTTAATGTGAAATATTAACCTCTCATTAATCGGTCACAGTTGGTAACAGGGAGCAGCTGTTACAATGGTTGTCATGTTTGTAAACTCAGGGACACACTGGAATGGAACCGATTCACATTCAACCAATACCATGGTGTATATTTCTGGGAGAGGGAAAGTATTTCAGGTATTACCTCCAAACCAGTAGTAGTAATGCAGTAGTGGGTTTTATGATCCAGCTTCTTACCTTTTCAAACAAGAAGTGTAAAATAAGATGCTATTTTTTTTCCAGCACCTGTGAGAATTATCTCCCACATCAGACAGTGACCAATATGTGCTGGGCCCTGCCACCATTTCCTTATTCTGCCTGGTAATGTCCAATCCAAATACATACACAGCAGTGTAATTGGTTTTCCTGAAGGTGCTGACTCTCCCTGGGTTTCAGCTCCCCCTCCTCTCCTGAAGGTGCTGACTCTCCCTGGGTTTCAGCTCCCCCTCCTCTCCTGAAGGTGCTGACTCTCCCTGGGTTTCAGCTCCCCCTCCTCTCCTGAAGGTGCTGACTCTCCCTGGGGTACACCTCCCCCTCCTCTCCTGAAGGTGCTGACTCTCCCTGGGATACACCTCCCCCTCCTCTCCTGAAGGTGCTGACTCTCCCTGGGATACACCTCCCCCTCCTCTCCTGAAGGTGCTGACTCTCCCTAGGGTACAGCTCCCCCTCCTCTCCTGAAGGTGCTGACTCTCCCTAGGGTACAGCTCCCCCTCCCCTCCTGAAGGTGCTGACTCTCCCTGGGGTACACCTCCCCCTCCCCTCCTGAAGGTGCTGACTCTCCCTGGGGTACAGCTCCCCCTCCTCTCCTGAAGGTGCTGACTCTCCCTGGGGTACACCTCCCCCTCCCCTCCTGAAGGTGCTGACTCTCCCTGGGGTACACCTCCCCCTCCCTTCCCGAAGGTGCTGATTTGTATACACCTGCTGATCTGGGCACTCTTTCCTGGGGTCTAGGTAACATCAGCTACAATAGTATGACCCATTGAGGAGAGGGAACGGTCATTATTGCCAGTACCCATCCTATTTTTGTCCAGCATCCGAAAAACAAGACCGAGAGTTCCGGCAGAGCGCTGAACAGTTGGAATCCTGGTTGCTTTGCTCATTTGACTTGGGGGTTTGTTGGGAGTAGGGGGTGCAGCACAATTCATTGAATCTTAACTCACAGCTGAGACAAGATACTCAGCGCGGACCCGGACTTGAACCTGGCTTCTTGCTGGTCTGTTTGCTTCAGCACCCTACTGAGTGGAGCATTCATTTCATGAGCCCTTGGGGTGGCTGGTGTCAGTATTATCAGTGTAGTAACACATACAGTATTTTAATTAATACATCAGCTTCCCTTTGTCATTATTGGATCACAAGCATGAATAGAGAATGATTGAGAAACAGCTGCTGTGTGCTCTGAGTCTCAGGGGGACAAATATACACCCTAGGGTTGGAGATAATGTTTATCTCAGTTTCCTCCCTCTCTCTCTCACTTGCTCACTATCTCAACACAACCCCAGTGAGAGACGCTACATTCAACTCTATAACCAGTTATTATTTTCTCAGACACAGTTTTTACACCTGGGGGCTGTGTCCTATCTGTTCAATGTTATATAAAGTAATAAGTGAGTAGTCCAACAAACTATGGATCACATCCAGGTCTGTAATGCTCCCTGATATTTCTTCACCCTGGGATAGTGATCACAGGACCCAAAACCATAGGAGATTAAAGCTTCATAATTCAGGGATGATTTCAACAGTGAATTCAAATAACACTGGGCTGTTTGACCCAGTACCCCTGTAATCCACAGAATTGGAAAAAGAAACAGTAATATAAACAACAATAACTCGCATTAATATAGTACCTTCCATGGAGCAAATGTCCTGAAGCATCTCATAGGATTGAATCAGACACTAACTAACTGGTGACACAAAGTCATATGAGGACAGGGGACCAACAAGTTTATAAATCAGGACTGTATTATGTTGATTAAAAGAGAAGATAGATACCAAAAACATTTTAGGTCGGCATTTCAGAGCTTTGGATTTATGCAAGCATTATCACTAATCACGTTGTGATGACAATCAGCTATATGCATGAGGAATATCACAGGACTGTAGGATGGAGGAGGTTACAGTGATAGGGAGGGCTGTAGGGTGAGGGAGGTTACAGTGATAGGGAGTGCTGTAGGGTGAGGGAGGTTACAGTGATAGGGAGTGCTGTAGGGTGGAGGTGGTTACAGTAATAGGGAGGACGTTACAGTGATATGGAGTGCTGTAGGGTGAGGGAGGGCTGTAGGGTGGAGGAGGTTACAGTGATAGGGAGAAGGTTGCAGTGATAGGGAGGGCTGTAGGCGGGAGGAGGTTATAGTGACACGGAGGGCTGTAGGGTGGAGGAGGTTATAGTGATAGGGAGGGCTGTAGGGTGGAGGAGGTTATAGTGATAGGGAGGTCTGTCAGGTGAGAGATTTTACAGTGATAGGGCCGGGGGTGGAGGGTGAGGGAGGTTGTCATGCTAGCATAAAGTGTTGTGACAAATATTTTAAAATCAAGGCTGTTGCCAGGGTTGGAGGATTTGGCTGGGGCTGGGGCTGTTTTTCCTGGAGTGCTGGAGGCTGAGGGGGTGACCTTATAGAGATTTATAAAATTGAGGGGCATGGATAGGGTAAATAGGCAAAGTCTTTTCCCTGGGGCTGGGGAGGCCAGAACTAGAGGGCATTGGTTTAGGGTGAGAGGGGCAAGATATAAAAGAGATCTAAGGGGCAACTTTTTCACACAGAGGGTGGTAAGTGTAAGGAATGAGCTGCTAGAGGAAGTGGTGGATGCTGATACAATTGCAACATTCAAAAGGCATTTGGATGGTATATGAATAGGAAGGGTTTGAGGGGATATAGGCTGGGTGCTGGCAGGTGGGATTAGATTGGGTTGGGATATCTGGTCAGCATGGACGGGTCTATTTCCATGCTGTACATCTTTATGACTAAGGCATTTGTTAACTGGGGACCATTGTGAGTCAGTGAGCACAGACTGATGGCTGAACAGGAATTAGATTGAGTTATGCAGTGTTTGGAAAAGCTGAAGACTATGAATGGTATGGGATGAGTGATCAGCCAGACGTCTATTGGAATAGTCACATTTAGTAGGAACACATGAGGTATGCATGACGTTATTGCATCATATTGAAGTGTTTTATTTCGCGGAGAGTTGGGAAGAGGGAAACTTTACAACAGCTGAATGTTATAAGAAAGAAGTCTTCAATGGATTGTGAGGTATTAGTGGTGATGGATTACAGTTCATGCAGAGTCCAAGCTGATGTGGCAATGTGTTTTCTCACGCCCATGGTGTGCTCTGGATCATGATGTCCAAGGTGTCAAAATGTTTCCCATCACATGACTGACCAGGAATCATTCCCATCCGACTGCATCTCATTGGTGTATGTTGTAAGGATTTACAAGTTGATTCTTGGAACCTGTTTATGAACACAGGTTTCTTGACCACCAAGACTTGGAGTGGGGTTTGAACCAGAGAATTGGGCTCTGTGGCAGGGATGTTACTCACTACCCCAGAAGCACAATAAGTATTAGAGGGTTATATATATCATAAATTTGTTTGGCTGCTGCTTTGTAGTTCCATCTAATAACCCAAACCATGTTGGTTTTCCCTCTGGAATAATTTGATTAAATTGTAATACTGATCATTATCTCTGACGTCATTACCACGGTTATCAGTGATTTAGAAACCGGTGCATGGACCTATATAAACCACACAGAGACAAACTACTGCATCACCCTACAAACAGAGCAATACCACAGCTAAGATCATCTGCCTATTCTGTTCAAGGGCAGATTTGATAATATTCAGACTGTGCCTAGGATCAAGGGGTTTGATTCTAAGAATGCAAGTGGAGAAGCTGTGGGGTTCCATATCTTAGTACGTTGTTCTCATATGTCCTGCGCATACAGTGCCTTAAGTTTAGCTAGCTAGTAAACTAACTAGCAATCTCTAACACTGAAACGTTGTACTGACCTACCCTCCATGGTTTGTATTGTACTGACCTATCCTCCATGGTCTGTATTGTCACATTGATAGGCTGCTCTCCTTTGAGTTCCCAATCTCTTTCACAGCAGTGATATTCCGCAGCTCTAGTCTTCTATGCTCATCAATCTTTTCTTCAAAAAGATGCCACAAAACACAGTTATTGACTAAAGACTCATAACCTGCTTCATTGCCTCTTTGTCCCTGATTGACTGGGTTTAGAGGATCCATGGTTAACAGTCTAGTGGCTACTGCACTAGCCATGATGGTGATACCTACTCCTTTCATCTCCTCTGGTCCCACCTCTTTCTCTAACTCATTATATCTCCACCCCCCAATCTTTGTCACTTGCTCCCTCCCTATGTCTGTCTTCTCTCTTTCCCTCTATCTGTCACTATTTAGTGTGGAAAAGGATATGGAAGATATAGACTGTAGGGAAATAGATGGTGACATCTTGCAAAATGTCCAGATTACAGAGGAGGAAGTGCTGGATATGTTGAAATGGTTAAAGGTGGATAAACCCTTAGGACCTGACCAGGTGTACCTGAGAACTCTGTGGGAAGCTAGAGTAGTGATTGCTGGGCCTCTTGCTAAGATACTTGTATCATTGATAGTCACAGGTGAGGTGCCAGAAGACTGGAGGTTGGCAAACGTGGTGCCACTGTTTAAGAAGAGCAGTAAAGACAAGCCAGGGAACTATAGACCGGTGAGCCTGACCTCAGTGGTGGGCAAGTTGTTGGAGGGAATCCTGAGGGACAGGATGTACATATATTTGGAAAGGCAAGGACTGATTCGGGATAGTCAACATGGCTTTGTGTGTGGGAACTCATGTCTCACAAACTTGATTGAGTTTTTTGAGGAAGTAACAAAGAAGATTGATGAGGGCAGAGCAGTAGATGTGATCTATATGGACTTCAGTAAGGCATTTGACAAGGTTCCCCATGGGAGACTGATTAACAAAGTTAGATTTCATGGAATATAGGGAGAACTAGCCATTTGGATACAGAACTGGCTCAAAGGTAGAAGACAGAGGGTGGTGGTGGAGGCTGGTTTTTCTGACTGGAGGCCTGTGACCAGTGGAGTGCCACAAGGATCGGTGCTGGGTCCTCTAAATTTTGTCATTTACATAAATGGTTTGGATGCGAGCATAAGAGGTACAGTTAGTAAATTTGCAGATGACACCAAAATTGGAGGTGTAGTGGACAGCAAAGAGGGTTACCTCAGATTACAACAGGATCTGGACCAGATGGGCCAATGGGCTGAGAAGTGGCAGATGGAGTTTAATTCAGATAAATGCGAAGTGCTGCACTTTGAGAAAGCAAATCTTAACAGGACTTATACACTAAATGGAAAGGTCCTAGGGAGTGTTGCTGAACAAAGAGACCTTGGAGTGTAGGTTCATAGCTCCTTGAAAGTAGAGTCGCAGGTAGTTAGGATAGTGAAGAAGGCGTTTGATATGCTTTCCTTTATTGGTCAGAGTATTGAGTACAGGAGTTGGGAGGTCATGTTGTGGCTGTACAGGACACTGGTTAGGCCACTGTTGGAATATTGCGTGCAATTCTGGTCTCCTTCCTAAGGTAAAGATGTTGTGAAACTTGAAAGGGTTCAGAAAAGATTTACAAGGATGTTGCCAGGGTTGGAGGATCTGAGCTACCGGGAGAGGCTGAACAGGCTGGGGTTGGTTGCCCTGGAGCGTCGGAGGCTGAGGGATAACCTCAGGTTGAGGCTTACAAAATTATGAGGGGCATAGATAGGATAAATAGACAGAGTCTTTTCCCTGGGGTCAAGGAGTCCAGAACTAGAGGGCATAAGTTTAGGGTGAGAGGGGAAAGATATAAAAGAGACCTAAGGGGCAACTTTTTCATGCAGAGGGTGGTACGTGTATGGAATGAGCTGCCAGAGGATATAGTGGAAGTTGGTACAATTTCAACATTTAAGATGGCTATATAAATAGGAAGGGTTTGGCAGGATATGGGCCGGGTGCTGGCAGGTGGGACTAGATTGGGTTGGGATATCTGGTCGGCATGGACAGGTTGGACCGAAGGGTCTGTTTCCATGCTGTACATCTCTATGACTCTATGAATGGCCAGCTTTCAGAAGGACCTGAAGCTGCTGGAGGCAGAATCCTGGCAGAGGTGGCATTGCCATCAGTTTTCCTGCCAGTGGACAGGGTCCCTGCTACCGTCCAGCCTCCCTCCTCTCTTTTCTCCTCCACTTGTCCTCCCTCTGACTCCACCTTTGCTGTGTTTTCCTTTCAGAGCTTTTCACTTTTCATTAACTCACTGCAGCCAATTAGCCGAGTGACATGGAGAGCAGACAGAAAATTGGCTCTGTCATCTGCTCTGTGCAGACCAGAGCCAGCTCAGCTCACTCGCAAACACTGCCCAGTCCAGGTCTATTAATTACAACAGATTGAATGAGGCATGAAAATCCTCATAATTGCACTCATCACAATTTGTTTTGAAGCTCAATTTGTTTTTCTAATGAATTTTGTTTTTTTTTTGGGTTGGAAGATACACTGTCCCTTCCTCCCACTCTGTACAATGTGACACCACCCACCCTCATAACCTTCTTTGGTAAAATAACAGGCCCTTTTCCATGGATTTAATTGTATGAAGTTTCTTCTGTCTGTCTCCTTCAATATTTTTGTTCAATGCATGTCTTACCAGGCCAGTAAGTCCGGTGAAATTGACACCTAGTGGGATGGAGAAAGTGAGGTCTGCAGATGCTGGAGATCAGAGCTGAAAATGTGTTGCTGGAAAAGCGCAGCAGGTCAGGCAGCATCCAAGTGGGATGGGCCTGTTTCATCATTGGTGCAGTGCTTGCTTGCTACTGCCTTGCGAGGGGGTTAGCTCACTTGGCTGGATGGCTGGTTTGCACTACAGAGTGATGCCAACAGCAGGGCTCAATTCCTGCACTGGCTGAGACAACCATGAAGTTGCTGTCTCTCGGCCCTCACCCGAACCACCTTCATGTTAAACCCCCCCACCAGTGCTCCCTCTCTAATGAGCTCCCTGGGGAGTGTGGCCTCCTGCAAGCAGCCTGTCTGTGCGGTCAGCACAAGATTGAGCCAACTGGCATCAAAGAGGTTTCTGTCAATAGTGGGTGCCAGTGCTGTGTCAGCCGGTGGGCGAGGGGTTGGACGGTGGATGCCAGTGCTGTGTTACCCACAGTGGGAGGGGATAGTTTGAACAGTGGGTGCCATATCATTCTGAGATGGTGGGAGCTCACTCTGTGTGATCTACCAAAGGGTTAAACAATATTTCTGAAATTGACCATCCATCAGCAAACTGAAATATTTAACGGGAAGGGATTAAATTACGTGAAATTAGTTGCACTGAGCTGCGCCTTTCTGCGGCAGTTTTCCTTGGTATTCAGTGTAATTGCTATCAGGCTTGGTCACAGATTCCATTGTAAGCTGATG
The DNA here is from genome assembly GCF_020745735.1 of Hemiscyllium ocellatum. Lineage (NCBI taxonomy): Eukaryota > Metazoa > Chordata > Chondrichthyes > Orectolobiformes > Hemiscylliidae > Hemiscyllium > Hemiscyllium ocellatum. The sequence goes on from NC_083437.1 coordinate 27,575,738, forward strand.
GGTAAATTAACTCCCTCTGAATTGCATTCACTTAGTCTCTCATTTAAACCCATTTTCCAATTGTTGTCCCCCTTTTAAATCCAATGACCTCCCCCCAGTCTCTTGTCTCGACCTTGCTATCTTTCTGCTATTCCACCCTGAAGCAGGACTTTAAAAGAAAAGATATTTAAAGCTACGGGTTTGAACTGGTGTCACGTGCCTCCCTGCTTCCACTTCCCCCATTCCCCTCACACTCTCCTCCTCCACTCGCTTTAGATTACAGCGACTGACTGATGGGCAGGCTTCTGATACTCTGTCTATCAGTGCTGCAAACAGTGTCGCCTCAGGCAGGCTCGACTGCCCTTGTCACTCTTTGTACTTTGACTCTCTTTCACTTTTCATTGAAACTACTGAGGAGACCCGAAAGATCTCCAGAAACCTCGTTTGGATCCAATAAGTCACTCGGTGTAGTCTATTACTTCTGCCCGGCGGGGGTTAGAGTGCACTTCCAATAGTGAGCTTGCAGAGAGACAGAGAGAACACAGGGCGAACTTTCAACCTTAATCAAAATCATTTGCCAACAGCTCCTAGTTCTTCACACCACACAGCAGTCAGGAATTGTCCTCGACTCCTTAGAATACAAAACAAGTAAAACTCTTTCATTACAAATCACAGATGGAGGGAGAACAGATGTTACTGTCACTCAGTGTTTATTAAAGTAAATTTACAGCACAATGGCAAAATAAAAGCATCTTCCATTCACTGGGAGTTCAGAATTGTATTCAATTGCCTCCCTTCTTTCTAACCACACCTTAATTTTAAAAATTCTTGCTCATAGTCCATTTTTTTTTGATTACTTACAGTGTGGAAACAGGCCCTTTGGCCCAACAAGTCCACACTAACCTGCCAAAGGGCAACCCACCCCCCCTACATTCATCCTTTCACCTAAACACTACAGGCAATTTAGCATGGCCAATTCACCTAACCTGCACATTTTTGGACTGTGGGAGGAAACCGGAGCACCCGGAGGAAACCCACGCAGACATGGGGAGAATGTGCAAACTCCACACAGTCACCTAAGGTGGGAATTGAACCCGGGTCTCTGGCGCTGTGAGGCAGCAGTGCTAACCACTGTGCCACCGTGCTGCCCAATACCTGCTGCACCACTTCCTCACCTCCTAACCACCCTTTCCACAAATACTAACACAGCCGAACAGCCTTTCGGAGTTGTCTATCTTTATAGAATTTATATTCGAGGTAAACATGCAGCCAAGCTCTGTTACCTGCTCCTCACTCCGAAATCCATCCTGCGTGCCATAAATTCATACAGCTCAAAAAAGGCCCTTCAGTCTTCATACACTCATCCCACTCTCAGCACTTGGACCATAGCCTTGAATGTTATGTTATTTCAAGTGCTCATGCATATTGTTTTTAAAAGGTTGTGAGGCTTCCTGCCTCTACTAGCTTCCCAGGCGATTCATCCCAGGTTCCCACCAGCCTCCAGGTGAATTTTTATTTCCCTCAAATCACTTCTAAACCTCCTGTCTTTCGCCTAATGGTTATGCCTCCTCATGCTATTGGGCTGATCAAGTGGGGGCAGCAAAGCAGCTGAGCCCAGGATGTGTGCCCATACTCAAATAACGACACATCCACTGGTACTGAGGCCAAATGCAGGGTCTTTTGTTTCAGATGATGTTGAAGTTTTAATCCAAAATTACTAATTCTTCAGTCACTTTTGAATGACAGTTGAATTTTGTAACCAGCATCACCAGGCTGTACATATGAAGTGTTAGAAAGTACAACTTTGAGACAAACCATTTGGTGTAGCAAGTTCATGTTGATGCTTATGCTTCACATCCACCTTCTCCCAGCCCTCAACATCAAATCTCTTTAACATAATCTTCAATTTTGTTCTCTCTCATGTTTATCCAGTTCCCTGTAAATACATATGCTACACCCTGTGGTAGTAAATTCCATATTCTCAACACTCTTTAAGTAGAGTTCCTCCTGAATTCCTTATTGGATGAGTTAATGAATGCCTTTTATATGTGGCCCCTACTCATACCCACAAGTGGAAGCATCTTCTCCATGCTTACCTTACTAAACTTATTCATAATCTTGAAGACCACCAGCCAATCACAATTCAGACTCCTTTTCCTGGAGAAAGAGCCTGTGCAATCTTTCCTGCCAGTATCTGCCCAGCTGCGGTATCATCCTTGTAAATCTTTTCTTCACCATCTCCCACGCCTCACTTTTGTGCACAACATGTAGATCACAACTATTTGCAGTACTCGAAGTGTGGTCCAACCAATGTTCTGTTCAGGTTCAACGTAACTTCTCTGCTTTTCAGTTTGAATCCTCTGGAAACCCAGCTAATTCTTTGCTTTTTCTCGTGGCCTTGGTAACGTCTATAAGTACATTTCATAATTTGTATGTCTATATCCCCAGATTCCTCTGTTCCTCTACCTCATTTAGATAGTAATTTTTCAAGTAATATATGACTCCTCATCCCTCTTCCCAAATGTATTGCCTCACACTTATCTATGTTGAAGTTCATTTTCCAATTATAGTTCATTCTGCCAGTTTATTAATGTCTTCCTACTGGAGTCCCCCCTGCAGTATTAACAACACACCATAATTCAGTGTACTTTGTAAATTTGAAATTTTTCTTTCCAATTTGAGTTCAAATTATTTATGCAATAGTGACTAACGCGGTATCAGTACTGATTTTTCTGCAGCACTGTTTCCACTGATTTAAAAATGGGAACTACCTTTAACCCTTACTATTATGCTTTTTGTTTTGTTGTCAGCTCGCTATCCTTTCTGGGTTTTATCCCTGTTAGAAATCCACGGACCTAAGCCATAAATCTACCATGCAATTTTTACTGAGGGATCTTTGAGATCTAAATATATTATATTCATGACATTACCCTTATTGTTACTTTAAATAATTCATTAAGGTACATAAAGCATGGCCCTTTCCTTTGGGACCCTGCCGACTACTCTTCCCCAGATGCTTCTCTGTTGTAGCTTTTATGAAAAATTTGATGATCTTTCCAATTTCTGGTGTTGCAAATTAGTCTATAACTTCCTGAGTTTGTTCTAGTTTCCTTTAAATATAGAGAAATCACATCAATTGTCTGTCAATCCTCTGGCACTGCTCTATTTTTCATTGATGTTTCTTTTAATGAGTGTGTAATAGTGTCTCTGCTATTACTTCCCCAATTACTTTTAGCACATTTGGATATGATCCATCCAGAACAAGGGAGAAATTTGATTTGTTGAACAATCAAACTCCTCTTTCTCTCTCAAATGTTGTCAGTTATACAGACCCCTACACCAAAGGAAGGAGGGAATTTGTACCTACACAGCACCTTTGACAACCTGAGAGTCTCCAAAAGTGGTTTGCAGTCAATGAAATAGCTCTGAGTGAGTCACGATTGGAATGTAACAGTCAACTTATTCATATTAAGGTCCTACAAACAGCAATGTGTTCATAACCAAATAATCTGTCATGAGTGGGGTAATAAATATTAAAAGTACACCACAGAGAATCCCTTGATCCTTTTTGAATAGCCCCATTGGGAGCCCTAACATCCATCTGAGAGGGCATCTAACAGCTCATTGAAAAGTCAACGCATCTGACAGTGGAGCATTCCCTCCCTACTGCACAAGGAATGTCAGCCTGGACTATATACTCAGTGGGATCTGAACCCATAAATCTCTGACTGAGAAGCGAGAGAGCAACCCACTGACCATGGCTAACATAACCATTTGTATTAAGCTGGGAGAAAGTTGTTGGCATTAACAGAGAAGTATGTTTTGCTGGTGTGGATAGCACAAAACTTCCGATCCAGAACAGATTTCAAATTTGAGGTTTGGCATCTTTAACAAGTATTGCACAGAGACTGTGGACAAATGACTGAGATGACATTCAAGCCTCACAGCTGTGCAATGACCTTTCTGTAAGTTTGTGAGCTGGAATGTACTCCACTACAGGGAAAGATATAGGACATGCAATAACTGGTGATATAGATACACGTGTGGTAGCAATTTTGTACACAGTTAGATCCCACAAACTGAGATGGATTGCTGCACTGGTTGAAGGAGTAATATGAGGGTCAAGTCTGAATATTTAATATTGAACTGAAATGAGACATTGATTGAGTCCCCTTACAGAAATGACAGCCCTTCTGACAACATAATACTCCAACAGTGCTAACTCTCTAGAACTGCAGCATTCCTTCAGTACAGTGCCCTCCAACCTTGCGAAACTTCCTGATGCTGTTCTTCAAAGAATGGAGCATTTTAGTTTAGTTCTGCTTGTCTGACAGTGCAGACTCCACTCAAAACGTCTCAGATATTTCAGAACTCCCTTAGAACCGCTCCTCAGACTGTGCAGGGTACAGGCTATAGACAAGATAAATGCAGGGACAGAATGTTCCCAATGAACATGGTGGCAGAGTGGTTAGCACTGCTGCCTCACAGCGCCAGAGACGCGGTTCAATTCCTGCCTCAAGCAGACTGTGCAAACTCCACACAGACATTCTCCCCGTGTCTGCGTGTGTTTCCTCCGGGTGCTCCGGTTTCCTCCCACAGTCCATAAATGTGCAAATCAGGTGAATTGACTGTGTTAAATTGCCCGTAGTGTTAGGGACAGGGGTAAATATAGGGGAATGGGTCTGGGTGGTTTGCGCTTTGAAGGATTGGTGTGGGCTTGTTGGGCCGAAGGGCCTGTTTCCACACTCTAAGTAATCTAAGAACAGGGGTAACAGTTTAAGGATATGGGATAATCCATTTCGGACAGAGGTGCGGAGAAGTACTTCCTCAACACTTTCTGTCCAATAGAGCAGAGCTCCCTCATCACTGTCCCTCTGACAGTGTAACATTCCTTCTGTACTAATAGAAAGCAAAGCACTGCAGATGCTGGAGAACTGAAACAAAAACCGCAATTGTTGGAGAAACTCAGTAGGCCTGGCAGCAGCTGTGGGAAGAAGGCAGAGTCAATGTTTTGAGTCTGATGACCCATCGTCAGAACTCCTCTCTGACAGTGAACAGATTCCAGTTCTGCACAGGATTGACAGTGTTCTGACTGAACCAACCTAACAGTAAGATTGCATCGAAACACTGACAGGTGACATTGAGAGAACAGATAAGCTAAGGCAAGCCTTTCCCTCTTTATGACCTTAAACACACGGAGATAACAAACATACTATCATCAGCCTTTTTAGTGAGGAAACTCTTGATTCATCCGACAGTGTTCAAAAGCCTCCTGAAGTAAATCTTTGATGGAGAGTAATGTATGATAGTTGCCTGAATCTGGCCCCATTGGCTTCATAAATCCCCAGGCCCTGCCAAGGACTGAAAGTGTATCTGGGTGGGAATGAGCGAAGTTGAGTCACTTGGCCTTTGTCACATTGCTGAGTGGTGAAGTGATCCCACACACCAACCATTCACAGCTTGCATTTTAAACGATGTTTTAATAACATCACAATCAACAAAAAGGCTGTGGAATTTTATCCTCGGAACAGCAGGCTGATATTCCATGAGAATCCTATGTAAATAATAAGTGAGTAAAAACTGGATTACCGGTGGTTAAAGGGACACTTCCTTTTGACGTTTTTGTACGAGTGTCAATTTTCAAACTGGGAGAAAAAAATTCATGAACTTAAAAATGATTTAATCTAATCTGCCCCCTCCTCTCCTGAAGGTGCTGAGGTGCGGAAGGTGCTGACTCTCCCTGGGGTACAGTACTGAGCTCCCCCTCCTCTCCTGAAGGTGCTGACTCTCCCTGAGGGTGAAGGTGCTGACTCTCCCTGGGGTACATCTCCCCCTCCTCTCCTGAAGGTGCTGACTCTCCCTGAGGTACAGCTCCCCCTCCCCTCCTGAAGGTGCTGACTCTCCCTGAGGTACAGCTCCCTCCCTCCTGAAGGTGCTGACTCTCCCTGAGGTACAGCTCCCCCTCCCCTCCTGAAGGTGCTGACCCTCCCTGGGGTACAGCTCCCCCCTCCCCTCCTGAAGGTGCTGACTCTTCCTGGGTGCAGCTCCCCCTCCCCTCAATGAGAGTTTAGGTCCTCAAACTGTTGGTGGAAGAGTTACTGGGTTAATCTCTCCCCTAGGTCTCTATAAAAGTCCATCCACCTCTGTTCCCCAGTATTTCCCCTCTCCAGCCCTCTTGTTACTGACCCCCACAGTGAGACTCCCTCTTTAGCAGTAGCACATGTAAGTGGAACAGATAGTTTGTTGTTTGTGTGGGTTAAGTAATGGTCCCTGTGGGATTAGCACTCCCTGAGGCTGTTGGCTCTGAAGTTGCCAGAATTAATTACTTTTTCTCTCTCAAAAAATGACTATCTCGCAGGGAAAGTGCAAGATACCCTGAGGGTGATTTGAGACTGTGTGTTTATCCTTACCTCCTGGATTTATCTCAAACACCATCCTCCCCAGCCCACGAAACAGCTAACATCCCAGTCTGGAGAAAGTTGTGGGAGCAGAGCCTTGATCAGTGAGCAAACCAACTCCATCCACCTCCTGTAATCACTGCAGGCTGTTTATAATTTCTGAGCAGCCCTGTCAGTTTGTGTGATTGACAACTGAGCTGGTCAGAGCCCCCACTCCCCTCCCCTCCTCCTCCTCCCTCCCCCACCCCTCCCTACTCACCCAGTCCTGATCCGATAAAACATTACAGATGTTGCACAGTTTATCATTTTTATTCGGAAAACGTTGACCTTGCTTTCTACGTTTCCAAAGGGGACAGGAAAATGAGTGAACCAAGGCAAGCAAATTCTTCTTTAAAGTAAAGTTCCCTTCCCTGGTTGTGAATTGCGTGTGTTTAATGGGATCACTCACTTCAAATTTGATGTCAAGTTGGCCTCAAATAGTGCAGCCTGTGTCTGGTGATTGTGGTGACACTGCCACCGTGAGGACGGGCTGTGTGGATAGGGATTTGAAATTTTGATACAAGTGATGATTTTCCACCACAACTTGGGGTCAGTGTTAAGTGTGCCTCACTCTGAGCTCAGTCTCACTTTGTTCAGTCATAGTTTCCGAAAGCACAGCAAGAGACCCTTCAGCCCATCACGCCCACACCAGTCTTCAAACATCTATTTCCGAGCACTTGACTCATAGACTTGCATGATCTAGCATTTCAAACAATCCTCTAAATACTTTTTAACTGTTGTGATGGTTCCTGCCTCTATGACCCTTTCATTCACCGAGTTCCAGATATCCTCTGAGTAAAAAAACAAATCTTCTTTAAATTCCCTCTAAGCTTCCTGCCCTTTACCTTAAATCTGTGCCCCCTGGTTATTGATCCCCCTATTAAGAGGAAAATGTTTCTTCCAATCTACCTTATGTATACCCTTGATAATTTTGTACACCACAATCAGGTCCCCCCTCAACATTCTCTGTTCTTAGGGAAATAACTCCAACCTGCCTAGTCTCTCTCCTTAGCTGAATCACTCCAGTGCAGGTAACATCCTGGTAAATGTCCTCCACACCATCCCCAGTGTAACCATGTCCTTCCTATTGTGTGGCAACTAGAACTGCACACAGCACTCCCAGCTGTGGTCTAACTAATATTATACACAGCTCCATCATAATCTCCTTGCTCTTGTATTCAATTCCTCATCTAATAAAGTCAAATATCCAATATGATTTGATTTGATTTATTATTGTCAGGTGTACCTGAGGACAGTGAAAAATTTTGTTTTTCAAGCTGTATAGGCAGATCATAACATAAAGGACATCCAGATCATAGGGTGTTTAGACAGAGCAAGGCATGCAGACAACGGATATATGCTACCTTGAACACCTTAAACATCAGTCCTGCTGCTTTCAAACATCTATGGACAAGCATATCAAGGTTGCTGTGATCTTCTGTACTTCCCAGGGTTCTACTATTCATCATGTACTCACTTGTCTTGTTAGTCCTCCAAAAATGCATTATCTCTCAATTTTCAGAATTACATTCCACTTGACATTGTTCTGCCCATCTGACCAGCCCTTCTATATCCCGCTATTGTCCTCACTGTTTACTATGAACCAAATTTTATGTCCGCTGTAAACTTACTGATCAAACCTCCAATGTTCATATCTCGATCGTAAACAAACACGATAGACAACAAGAGAGAGAGAGAGAGCACCAAACCCTGTGCTATTGCTTCCAGATGCAAAAACCTACTTTAACCAGCACCCTCTGCTTCCTGTCACAAAGCCATTTTGCATCCAGTTTGCCCTGGTCTCCGATGACATGACCTTGTCAAAGGCTTTACCAAAGTCCACATAGATGACATCCACTGCACTAACCTTATCCACACATCTAGTCACTTCCTCTTGCCCTGACAAAACCATGCTGATTATCCTGGATTAATGCTTGACTGGTGGAGCTTATTTCTGTGCCTCAGATTTTTTTCCAATGGTTTCCTTGCTATTGATGTTAGATTCACTGGCCTACAGTTCCCTGGTTTATCCCTACCATCCTTTTCAAGTAATGCTATCATATTAGCTGTTCTCCAGTCCTCCAGCATTTCTCCTGTGTCTGTTGAAATTTAACACCAAAGCCCCTGTAATATCCTCCCTTGCCTCGGACAAAACTGATCAGGACCCAGGGATTGATCAAATTGTTAGCTGGTTAAAATCTCTAATCGCTCCTTCTTCTCATTGCCAATTTGTTCAGGAATATCATCGTCCTTTCCCCTGATTTCTAGATCAGATTCTTCTCTATTATAAACACAGATGTAAAGTATTCTGTTGAAACCTCACCTATTTCTGGCTCCACTAACAAATCGCCTCTGAAGTCCCAAATGGACCCCACTGCTTCCCTTGTTATTCTCATGTTCTTATTATACTTCTAAAATGTCCTTGAATTTTCCTTTATTTTATCCACCAGTGTTTTTTCATGCCCCCTCTCCAATTTCCTCGTTTCATTTTCAAGTAACCAGCTGCATTTTCTATCCACCTTTGGGTTTCTGGTGCTCTGAGCCCTCGGATTCTACCATCAGCTTCCCTATTACTCCTTCCCTACTAATGCACCCTGTACATTCCTCGATATTCAGGGTTCACGAGAATTTTTGGTCCCTCTTCACTTGCACAGAAACACGTTAGCTCAGTCTTACTCTGCAGCTCAGGCCCTCCCCATACACGGAGTCCCTGCTAGAATCCCAATCTCTATCTCAATATTAACCTGCTCCTCTCTCTCTCTCTCTCTCTCTTTTGCTCTCTTTCTCTCTTTTTTTCTCTCTCTCTCTCTCTCTCTGTATCTCTCTCTTTCCTGCAGGTGATGAGTATCCTGAGTAACCCTGGAGCAGTCCCCACTCAGCCACAGCATGATTTCTCCATTTCCCCGCTGCATGGGAGCCTGGACACCTCGAATCCGCTCTCCGCCAGCTGCAGCCAGCGCTCCGACTCCATCAAGGGCGTGGAGACCCTGCCCAGCTCACAGTCTTACTGCACACCCGCCTACAGCACCTCTGGATACAGCATGGACCCTGTGCCCGGCTATCAGTACGCCCAATATGGACAAAGTAAGCACTGACACCGGGGTGGAGGGTGGAGAGAAGGTGGAATGGGTGGGGAGAGGGTACCTGGGCTCAGATTCCATCACTGGAAGCAGTGAACCCATCAACACAAGCAGCACCAACAATAAACACCTCAGCCTTCGGCTGGGGAGGGAGGAACAAGAACCAACCACAGTTCCCTCGTTCTTATTAGAGCTCTTCATTAGACAGTAAAGGACCAGCCTGAATGACCATTCAACATGGACAGACCAGCCTCACTCAGGAAGCAGCTCCAGTTGGCTCAGGGATGGGAAAAGACAGTCCCCAACAATAGTATAGAAATCAGCAAGGAAGGGTGAATGTGAAAAAGGGTCACCAACACTGATTTCTTCAATTCCTCCCTGCTCCTGGTCCACCAGCTCCATCTGCTGTACAACTGAACATCAGATATCTTGCTGAGCCCCTCAGGGAGCAGCATATTCTGACATTGAGCTTCAACATTGTTTCAGCACATCCAGACAGACAGCAGACACTATATGAGTCACCAGTAGGACATTACTAACAAGGCATGAGTTAATCCTGTAACAGTGGGGATTCTAAATTATATCACAGTGTTACAGTGGTATGTGTGTTATATCAGAGTGTTATAGTGAGGACTGTGCCTTATATCACAGAGTCACAGGAAGGGAAGTGAGCTATATCACAGGAGGGATGTATGTTATATCACAGAGTCACAGTGAGGGATGCATGTTATATCACATGATTTGGAGAGGCCGGTGTTGGACTGCGATGTACAAAGTTAAAAATCACACAACACCAGGTTAAAGTCCAACAGGTTTATTTGGAAGCACTAGCTTTCGGAGCGACGCTCCTTCATCAGGTGGTTGTGGAGAATAAGATTGTAAGACACAGAATTTATAGCAAACATTTACAGTGGGATGTAACTGAAAATTTCACGAGATAATTTCAGTTACCTCACTCTATAAAATTTTGCAATAAAGTCTGTCTTACAATCTTATACTCCACAAACACCTGATGAAGGAGCAGCGCTCCGAAAGCTAGTGCTTTCCAAATAAACCTGTTACAACACAGTGAAGGGTGAGTGTTATATCTCAGTCACAGTGAGGGATGTGTGTTGTTTCGCACTGTCACAGTGAGGGATGTGTGTTGTATCGCGCTGTCACAGTGAGGGATGTGTGTTGTATCGCACTGTCACAGTGAGGGATGTGTGTTATATCACACTGTCACAGTGAGGGATGTCTGTTGTATCGCACTGTCAGTGAGGGATGTGTGTTGTATCGCACTGTCACAGTGAGGGATGTGTGTTGTATCGCACTGTCACAGTGAGGGATGTGTGTTATATCACACTGTCACAGTGAGGGATGTCTGTTGTATCGCACTGTCAGTGAGGGATGTGTGTTGTATCGCACTGTCACAGTGAGGGATGTGTGTTATATCACACTGTCACAGTGAGGGATGTGTGTTGTATCGCACTGTCACAGTGAGGGATGTGTGTTGTATCGCACTGTCACAGTGAGGGATGTGTGTTGTATCGCACTGTCACAGTGAGGGATGTGTGTGGTATCGCACTGTCACAGTGAGGGGTGTGTGTTGTATCGTGCTGTCACAGTGAGGGATGTGTGTTGTATCGTGCTGTCACAGTGAGGGATGTCTGTTGTATCGCACTGTCATAGTGAGAGATGTGTATTATATCGCACTGTCACAGTGAGGATGTGTGTTTGATCGCACAGTCACAGTGAGGGCTGTGTGTTGTATTGCACAGTCACAGTGAGGGCTGTGTGTTGTATTGCACAGTCACAGTGAGGGCTGTGTGTTGTATTGCACAGTCACAGTGAGGGATGTGTGTTGTATCGCACTGTGACAGTGAGGGATGTGTGTTGTGTCACAGTCCCAGTGAGGGATGTGTGTTGTATTGTACAGTCAGTGTGTGTGAGAGATCGCGCTGTCACAGTGAGGGATGTGTGTGAGATCGCGCTGTCACTGTGAGGATGTGTGTGAGATCGCGCTGTCACTGTGAGGGATGTGCCGCGTATCGCACTGTCCTAGTGAGGGATGTGCCGCGTATCGCACTGTCCTTGTGAGGGGTGTGTGTTTGTATCGCACTGTCACAGTGAAGCGTGTGTACTGTATTGCGCTGTCACAGTGAGACATGTGTTGTATCGCACTGTCACTGTGAGGCATGTGTGTTGTATCGCACTGTCACAGTGAGGGTGTGTTTGTATTGCACTGTCACAGTGTGGGAGGTGTGTTGTATAACACTGTCACAGTGAAGGATGTGTGTTGTGTCACACTGTCGCAGTGAGGGGTGTGTGTTGTATCACACTTTCGCAGTGAGGGGTGTGTGTTGTATCGCACTTTCGCAGTGAGGGGTGTGTGTTGTATCGCACTGTCGCAGTGAGGGGTGTGTGTTTGATCTCGCGCTGTCACAGTGAGGGGTGTGTGTTGTATCGTGCTGTCACAGTGAGGGATGTGTGTTGTATCGCACTGTCACAGTGAGGATGTGTGTTGTATCGCTCTGTCACAGTGAGGGTGTGTGTTGTATCGTGCTGTCACAGTGAGGGATGTGTATTGTATCGCACTATCACAGTGAGGGATGTATATTGTATCGCACTGTCACAGTGAGGGAGGTGTGTTGTATCGCACTGTGACAGTGAGGGATTTCTGTTGTATCACACTGTCAGTGAGGGATGTGTGTTGTATCGTACACTCACAGTGAGGCATGTGTGTTGTATCGCACTGTCACAGTGAGGGATGTATATTGTATCGCCCTGTCACAATGAGTGAGGTGTGTTGTATAACACTGTCACAGTGAAGGATGTGTGTTGTGTCACACTGTCGCAGTGAGGGGTGTGTTGTATCGCACTGTCACAGTGAGGGATGTGTGTTATATCGCACTGTCACAGTGAGGGATGTGTGTTATATCGCACTGTCACAGTGAGGCATGTGTGTTGTATTGCACTGTCACAGTGAGGGTGTGTGTTACATCGCACTGTCACAGTGAGGGATGTGTGTTTTATCGCACTGTCACAGTGAAGGGTGTGTGTTGTATCGTGCTGTCACAGTGAGGGATGTGTATTGTATCGCACTATCACAGTGAGGGATGTATATTGTATCGCACTGTCACAGTGAGGGAGGTGTGTTGTATCGCACTGTCACAGTGAGGGATGTCTGTTGTATCACACTGTCAGTGAGGGATGTGTGTTGTATCGCACTGTTACAGTGAAGGATGTGTGTTGTGTCACACTGTCGCAGTGAGGGGTGTGTGTTGTATCGCACTGTCACAGTGAGGGATGTGTGTTTGATAGCACAGTCACAGTGAGGGATGTGTGTTATATCGCACTGTCACTATGAGGCATGTGTGTTGTATCGTACACTCACAGTGAGGCATGTGTGTTGTATCGCACTGTCACTGTGAGGGATGTATATTGTATCGCCCTGTCACAATGAGTGAGGTGTGTTGTATAACACTGTCACAGTGAAGGATGTGTGTTGTGTCACACTGTCGCAGTGAGGGGTGTGTGTTGTATCGCACTGTCACAGAGAGGGATGTGCATTGTATCGCCATGTCACAGTGAGGGATGTGTGTTATATGGCACTGTCACAGTGAGGGATGTGTGTTCTATCGCACTGTCACAGTGAGGTATTGTGTTGTATCGCACTGTCACAGTGAGGTATTGTGTTGTATCGCACTGTCACAGTGAGGGGTGTGTGTTGTATTGCACTGTCACAGTGAGGGGTGTGTGTTGTATCGCACTGTCACAGTGAGGGATGTATATTGTATCGCACTGTCACAGTGAGTGAGGTGTGTTTTATAACACTGTCACAGTGAAGGATGTGTGTTGTGTCACAATGTCGCAGTGAGGGATGCGTGTTATATCGCACTGTCACAGTGAGGATGTGTGTGTTGTATGCACTGTCACAGTGAGGGATGTGTGTTGTATCGCACTGTCACTATGAGGCATGTGTGTTGTATCGTACAGTCACAGTGAAGGATGTGTGTTGTATCGTACTGTGACAGTGAGGGATGTCTGTTGTATCGCACTGTCAGGGAGGAATGTGTGTTGTATCGCACTGTCACAGTGAGGGAGGTGTGTTGTATCGCACTGTCACAGTGAGAGATGTGTATTGTATTGCACTGTCACAGTGAGGGCTGTGTGTGTTGTATTGCACAGTCACAGTGAGGGATGTGTGTTGTATCGCACTGTGACAGTGAGGGATGTGTGTTGTGTCACAGTCCAGTGAGGGATGTGTGTTGTATTGCACAGTCAGTGTGTGAGAGATCGCGCTGTCACAGTGAGGGATGTGTGTGAGATCGCGCTGTCAATGTGAGGGATGTGTGTGAGATCGCGCTGTCACTGTGAGGGGATGTGCCGCGTATCGCACTGTCTTAGTGAGGGATGTGTGTCGTATTGCACTGTCACAGTGAGGGGTGTGTGTTCTATCGCACTGTCACAGTGAGGCAGGTGTGTTGTATTGCGCTGTCACAGTGAGACATGTGTTGTATCGCACTGTCACAGTGAGGATGTGTGTTGTGTCACACTGTCGCAGTGAGGGTGTGTGTGTTGTATCGCACTGTCACAGTGAGGGATGCGTGTTATGTCACACTGTCACAGTGAGGGATGTGTGTTATATCGCACTGTCACTATGAGGCGTGTGTGTTGTATCGTACACTCACAGTGAGGCATGTGTGTTGTATCGCACTGTCACAGTGAGGGATGTATATTGTATCGCCCTGTCACAGTGAGTGAGGTGTGTTGTATAACACTTTCACAGTGAGAGATGTGTGTTGTATTGCACTGTCACAGTGAGGGCTGTGTGTTGTATTGCACAGTCACAGTGAGGGATGTGTGTTGTATCGCACTGTGACAGTGAGGGATGTGTGTTGTGTCACAGTCCCAGTGCGGGATGTGTGTTGTATTGCACAGTCAGTGTGTGAGAGATCACGCTGTCACAGTGAGGGATGTGTGTGAGATCGCGCTGTCACTGTGAGGGATGTGTGTGAGATCGCGCTGTCACAGTGAGGGATGTGTGTTTATCGCACAGTCCCAGTGAGGGATGTGTCTCGTATCGCACTGTCCTTGTGAGGGGTGTGTGTTGTATCGCACTGTCACAGTGAGGGGTGTGTGTTTGTATCGCACTGTCACAGTGAGGGATGTGTGTTCGATCGCACTGTCACAGTGAGACATGTGTTGTATCGCACTGTCACAGTGAGGGATGTGTGTTTGTGTCACACTGTTGCAGTGAGGGGTGTGTGTTGTATCGCAATGTCACAGTGAGGGATGTGTGTTATGTCACACTGTCACAGTGAGGGATGTGTGTTATATCGCACTGTCACTATGAGGCATGTGTGTTGTATCGTACAGTCACAGTGCGGCATGTGTGTTGTATCGCACTGTCACAGTGAGGCATGTGTGTTGTATCGCACTGTCACAGTGAGGGGTGTGTGTTGTATTGCACTGTCACAGTGAAGGATGTGTGTTGTGTCACACTGTCACAGTGAAGGATGTGTGTTGTGTCACACTGTCACAGTGAGGGGTGTGTGTTGTGTCACACTGTCACAGTGAGGGATGTGTGTTTTATCGCACTGACACAGTGAGGGATGTGTGTTGTATCGTGCTGTCACAGTGAGGGGTGTGTGTTGTATCGTGCTGTCACAGTGAGGGATGTGTACTGTATCGCACTATCACAGTGAGGGATGTGTGTTCTATCGCACTGTCACAGTGAGGGAGGTGTGTTGTATCGCACTGTCACAGTGAGGGATGTGTGTTCTATCGCACTGTCACAGTGAGGGATGTGTGTGTTGTATCGCACTGTCACAGTGAGGGAGGTGTGTTGTATCGCACTGTCACAGTGAAGGATGTGTGTTGTATCACACTGTCGCAGTGAGGGGGTGTGTGTTGTATCGCACTGTCACAGTGAGGAATGTGTGTTATGTCGCACTGTCACAGTGAGGGATGTGTGTTATATCGCACTGTCACTATGAGGCATGTGTGTTGTATCGCACTCACAGTGAGGGATGTGTGTTGTATAACACTGTCACAGTGAAGGATGTGTGTTGTGTCACACTGTCGCAGTGAGGGGTGTGTGTTGTATCGCACTGTCACAGTGAGGGATGCGTGTTATATCGCACTGTCACCGTGAGGGATGGGTGTTATATCGCACTGTCACAGTGAGGGATGTGTGTTGTATCGCACAGTCACAGTGAGGGATGTGTGTTTGATAGCACAGTCACAGTGAGGGATGTGCATTGTATCGCCATGTCACAGTGAGGGATGTGTGTTATATGGCACTGTCACAGTGAGGGATGTGTGTGTTATATGGCACTGTCACAGTGAGGGATGTGGGTTGTATCGCACTGTCACAGTGAGGTATTGTGTTGTATCGCACTGTCACAGTGAGGGATGTGTGTTGTGTATCGCACTGTCACAGTGAGGGGGTGTGTGTTGTATCGCACTGTCACAGTGAGGGGTGTGTTATATGGCACTGTCACAGTGAGGAATGTGTGTTATATGGCACTGTCACAGTGAGGGATGTGTGTTTTATCGCACTGTCACAGTGAGGGATGTGTGTTGTATCGTGCTGTCACAGTGAGGGGTGTGTGTTGTATCGTGCTGTCACAGTGAGGGATGTGTACTGTATCGCACTATCACAGTGAGGGATGTATATTGTATCGCACTGTCACAGTGAGGGAGGTGTGTTGTATCGCACTGTGACAGTGAGGGATGTCTGTTGTATCGCACTGTCACAGTGAGGGATGTGTGTTGTATCGCACTGTCACAGTGAGGGAGGTGTGTTGTATCGCACTGTCACAGTGAAGGATGTGTGTTGTATTGCACTGTCAGTGAGGGGTGTGTGTTGTATCGCACTGTCACAGTGAGGAATGTGTGTTATGTCGCACTGTCACAGTGAGGATGTGTGTTATATCGCACTGTCACTATGAGGCATGTGTGTTGTATCGCACAGTCACAGTGAGGGATGTGTGTTGTATAACACTGTCACAGTGAAGGATGTGTGTTGTGTCACACTGTCGCAGTGAGGGGTGTGTGTTGTATCGCACTGTCACAGTGAGGGATGCGTGTTATATCGCACTGTCACCGTGAGGGATGGGTGTTATATCGCACTGTCACAGTGAAGGATGTGTGTTTGATCGCACAGTCAGTGAGGGATGTGTGTTTTATTGCACTGTCACAGAGAGGGATGTGCATTGTATCGCCATGTCACAGTGAGGGATGTGTGTTATATGGCACTGTCACAGTGAGGGATGTGTGTTATATGGCACTGTCACAGTGAGGGATGTGGGTTGTATCGCACTGTCACAGTGAGGGATGTGGGTTGTATCGCACTGTCACAGTGAGGGATGTGTATTGTGTTGCACTGTCACAGTGAGGGGTGTGTTGTATTGCACTGTCACAGTGAGGGGTGTGTGTGTGTTTGATCGCACTGTCACAGTGAGGGGTGTGTTATATGGCACTGTCACAGTGAGGAATGTGTGTTATATGGC